>NC_071990.2:31135000-32385000 GCF_028885655.2 Pongo abelii | reverse complement strand
CCTCTTTTCAACCCCAACCCCATCACTCCAAACCAAACCCCTTTACTAGCACATTCCCCCATTACTCACTTTCAAGCTCAATAATGTCCCTATCTTTACGACCCTTTAACTTTTCAAGTCTGCCTCTCCACAGTGCCCTTATACCTGCCCCCTCCCAGATCTCATCTGAATGTGATCCATATTTCCTGGTTCTCCCCGACTCAATTGATGCGTGCCTCCCTTAACCTTTGTGTCTCATTTGTTTCCACCTGCACAGCTAAGACCCCTCACTTCTCTGGGGTAAGGTGGCTCGGGTCTCACATTGTCCCGCCAATCCCCGCCCCACCTTCTCTTCTCAGCACATCACATGCCCCCTGATTCCTAAGACCTTTCTTTCCACAGATCTCGACCGTTATACTCCCACCCACACATACCAGCAAAGTCTTATGTCTCCTGTCGGGCTTCACCTATGGGAACGTGCCCTCCGATTATCTGTATGACTGTATGATTATTCGCTCCTAGCCTCTCCAGTATATAAGCGAGACCCACCGCCTTCCGCCCCCCTCCTCGATTCTCACCAGTACAGGTGGCCACACACACTGACCACAGCTTCCCGAGCAGTCTCCAAACATATATTACATTCGAAGGTCGCGCCCGCCCCGCCCCGCTCGCGATTTGGCCCTTCGGGGCCCCCGTCCTCCTCCTCCGCTGCTGCCATGGTCGGTTTTGTTTCGCCCCACGTACCCTTCAGTACCCCCAAATACACATACACACGCCCCAACAAACCAGAAACCACCTCCTGCCCACGATCGTTGGGCAGGCTCCAAGGTTTCCTAATCACTATTGGTCTGAATGCCTGCCAGTCACAAAGAATTCAAAAGAAAGGATTGGCCCAAAGGGTAGGGGCGGGAAAAGGTTAGTGCAGTCCTGCCTTCGCACAATGGCTATTGGCTGATACGGTCTAAGTCAATGTGCAATGCCAAGGGATTGGTAATAACTCGCTACACCCTGTCGCCTGGCCAAGGAGGGCTTTATTCGTCTGAGTAGTTGTCAGTCATAACCAAAGCCATAAGCAATTTGCTCGGGACTACCTATAGACCTCGCCCACTATAAGCCCCTTTCTTTCCTTCGCTTCCTCTTTCAGAGAATGTCCGGATTGCTATTGGACTTTGGAGCGCATGGCTCCAAAGCAACTCATTGGCTAGAACTTGACGGAAAATGGTGGTTAGGTAAAACGCGCCTGCGCAGCACGCGGCGGGACGGGGGTTGGCCAATCCTGTGAGGGTTGAACCGTCTCTTGTTCCACCTCTTCACCCCATCTTGTCGCCATGGTGACTGCTCTACAATTGGCGAGGCTTGCACTTCAAAGTCCTAGGCTCGCTTCATCCGGGTCCTTCAGCTGTGGACTTTCTGCTGATTGGGCCTTTTCCTTTTCCCCTGATTGGCCGACCTCGGGAAAGACGGCGAAGAGCTAGGAAAAGAGGGAAAACACTAGGGTCGCAGGGTTCAAAATGGCTCCAACCTCCTTTGGTGACGTAGAGAGCAGAACTTGGGTCTGCCCCTCCCTTTTAGTTAAGGGAGCAGAACTGGGATTAGCCCGACGTTTGGATAGTGCGAACATCGATCTGCGGCGCTGGTGTTAACCCAACTCATTCGGCTGGACGACTCAGCCCTCCCCGCATTAGGTGATTTACAGAGCAAAACTGAACTAAAGGCCCACCCCTTTCTTAACGTTGTACACAGAGTAGAACAGGATTGACTTCAACTCCGTTTTAAATCTTCAGAGCAGGAAAGCTCTGGGCTCAACCCCTTTGTGAGTGGTGCAAAAGGGGCAAAGCCCGCCCCTTTTAAGGAGACCCGCGGAGGTTAGACCCGCCCTTTCCTCCTTATAATTTGCCCATCAGAAATAGGGTCTTCTTCCCGGGTTGGACCCCGGGGAGTTTGGGCTTCTCCTACAATCACTGACCCTCACTGTGACCAAAGGAGCAGAATTAGGTAACAGTCCTCCCACTACCAGTCCTCTTCCCGAGGGCATGTAAACTCATGCAGGGTAAAGGTGTGGCTAGAGGTGGGACATTGATAAAAGATCCCATGTGACTCAAGAGTAAGGAAAGATGAGAAGTTAGCAGTTGCGTAAAGAAGGACTGGGGCAGATGAGGATTCAGGAAACTTGAGGTTTAGGAAGGAAGATATTGCGAGGGAAAGATGGAAATGAAGGAGAGTGAAGTGATGGAATGATCCTAGTAAAGGGATAATGGGAGTGGAGGAAGAGAAGAGGGGGTGGAAAACTAGATACATGGCTACCAAATTAAGGAGGCACCCTCATTGCAGAGGAATCGGCATTCTTCCTCACTTTTTGTTTTTCTAGAAAGCACCCCTGAAGCCAAATTTCCATTGGAAGAAAAGATGTACCCATATTGTATGTTGTGAGAAGGGGTTGTCTCAGCTTGGGCAAGTAAGGAGACTGATAGGAAGGAAGTAGGAAAGAAAAAGTACAGAGGTAAAAGAGCATGGAAAAGGAAAGGGTCAGGGATAAGGCCAAAGAGATCTCTTCTCTTTAAAGGCTAGAGAAGGCAGGTGGAGGGGGGAACTGGACTGCTGGGAGATAGTGAGGGACAAAGGGCAAAGGAAACCGGACCAGAGGACTGGAGAGTGAGATGGAGTGAGATGAAGTCCTGGAGAGAAAAAGAAGAGAGGTGAACTTAATGCTTGTCATATGGTAGGTAGATGCTTGATAAATGTTTAGAATTGAATGGGTACGGGAAAAGGGGTCCTTAAGAATAGTTGGGGGGAATAAGCAGCAGATAACCGGAGTTGAGAAAAAAAGAGACCTAGTAAAAGTGGCAGTTAAAAGAGAGCTGATGGAGAATAAAGGAAGGAATGTGCCGAAGGAGGAATACAGCACCAGGGGATCCAGAGCTGAAAGGGAGAGAAAAAAAAGATGCAGCTGGAGCCAGAGATGGGGGCAAAGACCGAGGGAGAGCCCTGGGGCGGGGCTCGCAAGAGGACACTGGTAGATGTGGGGAGGAGATGTCTGAGTTTCTGGGAGACGATTGGCAAAACAGGCTGCCCATCACCGCCCTCCACTTCCTGGCCGGCCCCGGAAACCAGCAGGCGTTGGGGAGGGGTGGCGGGGGAATAGCGGCAGCAGCAGCCCCAACCCTCAGAGAGACAGCAGAAAGGGAGGGAGGGAGGGTGCTGGGGGGACAGCCCCCCACCATTCCTACCGCTATGGGCCCAACCTCCCACTCCCACCTCCCCTCCATCGGCCGGGGCTAGGACACCCCCAAATCCCGTCGCCCCCTTGGCACCGACACCCCGACAGAGACAGAGACACAGCCATCCGCCACCACCGCTGCCGCAGCCTGGCTGGGGAGGGGGCCAGCCCCCCAGGCCCCCTACCCCACTGAGGTGTGGGCGGGAAAGGGATGGGAGGAGGAGGGAAGAGGGTGCTGAAAGCGACTAGGATGAGGGGAAGGGGAGAGATTGGGTCTGGGAGGGCCGACTGGGGGAGAGGGTTGCTGGGGAAAGGAGAGGGGCCGACTGGGAAGAGGGTTGCTGGGGATAGGAGAGGGGACCTGAGAGGGAGGAAGGATGAAAGAGACACGGGAGGGAGGAGAAATGGAAACCCTTGTGAATTTGGGACTGGGAGTGTGCACAGGGAATCCTGGAGCGGGAATTCCCTACACCTTCCCCAATTCCTTTTCTTGCCCTTTGACCCCACATGACTCTTGAAGGGTCGTGAGGGGAGAAGGCCAGCAGAATTTGCCTCTTAGGAATACCCTTAGGCGCCTCTGTTTCCATCTAGGCACAGTACCTCTTGTTTCTCAGTGGCCTTCCACACTGCTAGACCCTTACTGACACACAAATGCCTTATGGGAGCCATGTTTTCTACATTGAGTCTGTGTGCCTTTGACATGTTTAATGGCTTGTGTGCAACTAGGTTGCCCCAATGCTATCCATAGGCTGTGTAGAAATGGTGTGTTATTTTCTATCAGAATTGCCCATTTTCCATCCCTGTGTCCATGTCTCACATCCAGTTTTGACATGTTCAAGTACCGCATGTGTGTGAGTTTTCATATATTGCACCTGTTCTATAGTTTCATGTTACTTGCACGTTTTATGTTTTGGCATGTTTATTTCAGCATGTGAAGGTTATATACCTTATTTTGCTTTGGCTGACATGTCCATGGTCCTACCATTTGCAGTAGTCTTCATGTGTGGGATCCCGTGGCTTGGCTGAATAGCCCACACTCTCATGTCTGACTGAATTGGCCTGTTTGCTGTGTTTTCCCAGTCACAGTTCACAGAACACATGTGTATGCGCCTTTGCACGATACACTGATGTAACAGGACCATAGGATGTGTGTTATAAATTTGTCATCAGTATATTTTGTGAGCCGTATGCTCATTAAATTTGGCCCTCCATTGCATTTCTAAATCCTTGGAGTTTTGTTCTCCAAAGAGGGTCACTTAATATCAGGTGTTAAGAGAAGAAGGTAACTGGGTCTCCAGGTCTGCAAAGAACCATCCCTGCATGCCTTACCTTGGTGACCTCCCTGGCCCATACCTCTCTACACAAGCATTATCTTTCCAGTGGCTGTGTACAGTCTGTGTCCATGAGCTCAATGCATGTCACAGGGTCAACCCTGCTGTGAACCTCATTGTTGGTATTTATTTATGGACATTATCCTCCATTCTTTGCACTGTTGGCACACATTTGATGAGAGCAGCATCTTTCCCTGTGGTGTGTTGATCCCATTCTGTACATTACTCTTGTGAGATGACCTCTTCCTGATTATTGTTACTCTGCCTTCATTATGGCCATGTATTGCATGTATCTATTCAGAGTCGGTTACCATTAGGTTTGGTGTGTTCGTTACTTTCTCAGTGACTTTTCTTTTAGTAGTCAGTTCTACTCAAGAGGATAACTATCTAATTTGTGATCAGAACCGCCATCTCTGTCATTAATTGTGGCTCTGTGGGTGTGTATACAGCCTTAGAATCTGTTCAGCAAGTGTTTATTGAGCACCTACTCCATCTCCTATTGTCCTGGCATTGGAGGTAAGACGGAGTCCCTGTCCTTAAGCTGCTTACAGCCTAAGGAGGGAAACAGAAATGCCAGTTAACACATAGTGTGTTGTCAAGATCAGTGGTTCTTAAATTCAAGCGCACATCAGACTCACCAGAGGGCTTGTTAAAATACAGATTGCTAGCCAGCCACGATGGCTCACACCTGTAATCCCAACAGTTTGGAAGGCTGAGGCAGGAGGATCGCGTGAGGTCAGGAGTTCAAAACCAGCCTGAGTGACAGAGTGAGAAAAAGAAAAATAGATTGCTGGACCTAATGCCCAGAATTTCTGATTCGGTAGATCTGGAGTGAAGTCTAATAATTTGCATTTCTATACTTCGAGACCCACTGATCAAGATAAAAGTGTAATGAAAGCACAGGCCTGGAGTGGTTCAGGCAGCCCTCCAAAAGGTGACACTGAGCTGTGTGAGGCAGGAGAAGAGGCGGGCATTCCAGCCAAAGGGAACAGCATGTTCAAGGTGTGGAAGCATGAAAGATCATGGTGTCTGAGGAACTGAAGTGAATCAGTTTGACTGGAAGAAAAAGAGTTTTGTGAGGATGTGGTCGAAGATGTAAGCAGAAGTCAACTTGTCAAGAAGAGCCTTTAGGCAAGACAGGGAAATGCTCTGTGTTTCAGAAAAATTTGTGCTAACAGAAAAATCTCTGTGGTTGCTACGTGGAAGATGGATTGGAGGGAGCGGGGAGCCTACTCCACATAGTTTAGGGGAGAAATGATGCTGTTCTGAACTTGTAGGGGCAGTGGGATGGAGCAGCTCAGAAAGCCTACGGTATTCCAACTGGCAGGGTCTCCTGTTTCCTCTGTTGCCTGTTACCTTCTCGCTTGGCAATAGGCTTACCTTTGAGCATAGCCCTTCCCGTCATGGGAAGACAGTGCCTGTGGCCTCAGTAGGAATGACAGGTATTTGCCTGAACACCCTTTTTGTGAATTGTTACCCTGCCCCCAACAGTGGGGCAGAGTGGAGGAAGGAGGAAGAACCTAGAACGCAGGTTCTGTGTTCCTGCCTCTCTTCCTCTTGAGCCCTTTCTTCTCCCAGGGCAAGTGCTGTTAGGTCACCTTTACTCCATTCCCTCCTTTGTTCACTTGGTGAGGCCTCACACCCTGTACCTGCCCACGCAAAGTGTCACTAGAAGGAAGGGAAAGGGTAGTAGGACTCGTTTGCCTGTCTGGAGGTAGGATTGGTTTTTGTAGCTATTCCAGGTATGTCCATAAGTTTACCTAGGAATGGGGGAGCTGCCTGGGTGGAGAGGGATTTTTCTAGTTATGCATTTACATTTTTTTATCTGTCACTGGGTGTAATTATAAATTTGTGTCTGTGTGTGAACATGTTAGTCTTTGTATGACTGTGTGTCTGTTGGCATTAGTGACACAAACTTTTATTCTTGCCATTTGGCCCCTGGGTATATGGCTGTGAGTGTTCTGTCACAATCACCATATATGCTGTGTGCTGTGTTTGTATATGTATATGCAGTACATACCAGTGTCAGTGTAACAGAGTGGTTAGGAACACAGGCGGCTTAGATTTAACCTAGAAACTGCTGTTTAGGAGCTGTATGACCTCAGGTAAGTTATTTAGCCTCTCTGGGCCTATTTCCTATAAAATGTAAATAGTAATAGTACTTTCTAGACTATCGTATGCATCATTTTAAGAGTTTAACTTAATGTATAGACCAGTACTGTTCTACAGAAATTCAATGCAAGCCACAATGTGATTTTTTTATGGTAGCCACATTTTTACAAGGCAAAAAGAGTGAAATTAATTTTAGTAATATATTTTCTTGAATCTGATAACATCCAAAAGATTATAATTTCTTTTCTTTTTTTTTTTTTTTTTTTTTTTTTGAGACGGAGTCTCACTCTGTTGCCCATGCTGGAGTGCAGTGGCGTGATCTTGGCTCACTGCAACCTCCGCCTCCCGGATTCAAGCGATTCTCCTGCCTCAGCCTCCCGAGTAGCTGGGATTACAGGCATGCGCCAACAGGCCCGGCTAATTTTTGTATTTTTAGTAGAGACGGGGTTTCACCATGTTGGTCAGGCTGGTCCTGAACTCCTGACCTCGTGATCCGCCCACCTCGGCTTCCCAAATTGCTGGGATTACAGGCGTGAGCCACCGCGCCCGGCCCAAGATTATAATTTCAAAATGTAGTCAGCATGAAAGATTAATAATGGATATCTTACATTTTGTTTTTTATTCAGTCTTTGAAATCTGATGTGTATTTTACATTTCCAGCACATCTCAGTTCAGACTAGCTGCATTTCAAGTAGCTAGTATTGGCTGCATTCAAAGTAGCCACATGTAGGTGGTAGCTGCTTTCTCGGACAGCACAAGTATAGACCATTATAAGACCCTTACCAGCTACAAGTGTTAGCTATTATTCTTGTTGTCATTTATTATCAGGTATCTGTGAATTGTAGATGTCCGTGTCTTCTGTCTCTTGTCTGAATATATCCGGAGCCTTTGGGAAGAGGGGTGGGAGAGCAGTCCTGAGTTCTATCTCCACCACCCTCATCCTAGAGAGCCTTCCTGGGAAGATTTCAATGAGAACCCTGCCCCAGTTTGTGTCTCAAGCCCTTGTCCTCATAGCACCAGCCCCCAACCCTGCCTTCTGTGCCTTGCCTACCCCACTCTCCTCCAGAAACCAGGATGATTGTCCCTTGCCCCATCCCCTGCAGGTGGCCAGAATGGATTTGTGGCCAGGGGCATGGATGCTGCTGCTGCTGCTCTTCCTGCTGCTGCTCTTCCTGCTGCCCACCCTGTGGTTCTGCAGCCCCAGTGCCAAGTACTTCTTCAAGATGGCCTTCTACAATGGCTGGATCCTCTTCCTGGCTGTGCTTGCCATCCCTGTGTGTGCCGTGCGAGGACGCAACGTCGAGAACATGAAGTGAGGGGCAAGGGGTCTTGGGCAATGAGGGAACATAGGGGTACAAAGTGAGTAGTGGATTGGGGGAAGGGGGCATGGTGTGTGTAGAAAAGACTGAGAGAGACCAGAGACAGGGAATGGGGAGAGGACTGCAAAGGTGGTCAGAAAGACAGTAGGGTGGGGGGAGCTGAGGCATGCAGATGGACATCAATGGATCCCACTGGGACCCCTTGCCATGACCCCACAGGATCTTGCGTCTAATGCTGCTCCACATCAAATACCTGTACGGGATCCGAGTGGAGGTGCGAGGGGCTCACCACTTCCCTCCCTCGCAGCCCTATGTTGTTGTCTCCAACCACCAGAGCTCTCTCGATCTGCTTGGTGAGACCCCACCACAGGGCACACCTCCCCCAGCCATGCCTCCCCTCCTGGAACCTTCCCTAGAATATCTTCTCCTAGAGATCCTCAATTCCCCTTCCTCTGGGACATTGCCCCCTTGCCTCCTGCTCAGGCCTTCATTCCCTGGGTAGAACTGCCCTCATAAGCAGGGTACATATACTTTTGGTCACCCTTTCCTTCACTTGGGGCCCCCCCCACCGCCTAGTCTCCTCCTTCACCTCCAGTCCCTAGCAGAGTGGGTGATGATCTGGGTGAGATGGGTTGCCTTCTGTGACACTCTGCCTCCACCCCGATCCTCACCCACCCCCACCCTGCCCAAGGGATGATGGAAGTACTGCCAGGCCGCTGTGTGCCCATTGCCAAGCGCGAGCTACTGTGGGCTGGCTCTGCCGGGCTGGCCTGCTGGCTGGCAGGAGTCATCTTCATCGACCGGAAGCGCACGGGGGATGCCATCAGTGTCATGTCTGAGGTCGCCCAGACCCTGCTCACCCAGGACGTGAGTCATCCTGGGGAAATGGGGGATTGGAGGGATAGAGAGTAGAACAGTTGTAAATAAACTGATATGCAGGGCCAGTGGGCCTCAAAGGTCCCATTATAACATCACACCTACTCTGACTCCTCCATATGTATTTGTCTTCCTTGACCCTCTTTCTCCCCCAGGTGAGGGTCTGGGTGTTTCCTGAGGGAACGAGAAACCACAATGGCTCCATGCTGCCCTTCAAACGTGGCGCCTTCCATCTTGCAGTGCAGGCCCAGGTGACTACTGCTCCTCGTTCTGCTACTCAGCTGCCAACCCCCACCATTCCCTCATCTCTGGGCAGGGGCTTATTGTAGGAGTCTCAGAAGAGAGCTGTGGACTGACCTGCTTTACCCCTTCCCCAGGTTCCCATTGTCCCCATAGTCATGTCCTCCTACCAAGACTTCTACTGCAAGAAGGAGCGTCGCTTCACCTCGGGTGAGGGCTTTGAGCAGTTCTGGGGTAGGGTGTGTCCAGAGAGGCTGGGAGGACATCCCTGTGAGGCAGGGGGATCATTCAGTGTCAGAGCCATGAGATGTCTACACAGTCATCTAGTCTAACCCCACATCAGCCAATAAGTCTTTACCAAGCACCCACCATACCCTGCCAGATGGGTAGCACTTGGTCCCACCAAGAGAGGCTATTACCAATCTTAACAGGAAAGATAAGGCCTGTGTGCACAAAGCTGTAATGAATAACACTCATTCAGCAGTAAATGCCAAACCCAGAGGAGGGGGGCTGGAGGGGTGCTGAGGAGATGTCTGAACTGGGGATTGGAGAAGGCTTTGTATAGGAGAAGGGCCTCAGAAGTGGCAGCTGGCAAGCCCAGGGATGGTTGTCCAGGGTTGGGGGAAGAGAACTGAAAGGTTGAGGAAGAGTATCACTCGAAAGCTGGGCCCCACCTGTGGGCAAAGACCTGGGTGGACAGGCCATGATGGTGCTCCCCTTACCCCAGGACAATGTCAGGTGCGGGTGCTGCCCCCAGTGCCCACGGAAGGGCTGACACCAGATGACGTCCCATCTCTGGCTGACAGAGTCCGGCACTCCATGCTCACTGTTTTCCGGGAAATCTCCACTGATGGCCGGGGTGGTGGTGACTATCTGAAGAAGCCTGGGGGGGGTGGGTGAACCCTGGCTCTGAGCTCTCCTCCCATCTGTCCCCATCTTCCTCCCCACACCTACCCACCCAGTGGGCCCTGAAGCAGGGCCAAACCCTCTTCCTTGTCTCCCCTCTCCCCACTTATTCTCCTCTTTGGAATCTTCAACTTCTGAAGTGAATGTGGATACAGCGCCACTCCTGCCCCCTCTTGGCCCCATCCATGGACTCTTGCCTCGGTGCAGTCTCCACTCTTGACCCCCACCTCCTACTGTCTTATCTGTGGGACAGTTGCCTCCCCCTCATCTCCAGTGACTCAGCCTACACAAGGGTGGGGAACATTCCATCCCCAGTGGAGTCTTCCTGTGTGGTCTTCTCTACCCCTTTACCCCACATTGGCCAGTGGACTCATCCATTCTTTGGAACAAATTCCCCCTACTCCAAAGTCCATGGATTCAATGGACTCATCCATTTGTGAGGAGGACTTCTCGCCCTCTGGCTGGAAGTTGATACCTGAAGCACTCCCAGGCTCACCCTGGGAGCTTTCCTCAGCACCTTCACCTTCCCTCCCAGTGTAGCCTCCCGTCAGTGGGGGCTGGACCCTTCTAATTCAGAGGTCTCATGCCTGCCCTTGCCCAGATGCCCAGGGTCGTGCACTCTCTGGGATACCAGTTCAGTCTCCAGATTTCTGGTTTTCTGTCCCCATGGTACAGTTCTTCAGTGGACATGACCCCACCCAGCCCCCTGCAGCCCTGCTGCACCATCTCACCAGACACAAGGGGAAGAAGCAGACATCAGGTGCTGCACTCACTTCTGCCCCCTGGGGAGTTGGGGAAAGGAACGAACCCTGGCTGGAGGGGATAGGAGGGCTTTTAATTTATTTCTTTTTCTGTTGAGGCTTCCCCCTCTCTGAGCCAGTTTTCATTTCTTCCTGGTGGCATTAGCCACTCCCTGCCTCTCACTCCAGACCTGTTCCCACAACTGGGGAGGTAGGCTGGGAGCAAAAGGAGAGGGTGGGACCCAGTTTTGCGTGGTTAGTTTTTATTAATTACTGGATAACAGCAAAAAACTGAAAATAAAGAGAGAGAGAGATCTGGGTGCTTGGTGGTTGCATTTGTTAAGGAATTGAAGAAGCAGTTCTTGCCCAGGCAACCTGCCCCCAGCCAGAAGACTCAGGGGTGGGCCAAGAACACAGGCCTCCCCCTTTCTTCAGCTCTCTGAAGTTTCCATTGTTCATTGCTCTTTGGTGGCTGATAGCTTTATCTGCAGCTCACAGTCGGCCAATCCCAGAGGATTAGTGGGTCCGGTTTCTGTATAAATTAGGGGGCAGGGGTGCTGTAGAGGCTTCTTATCAATGATTGACGCCGAGGCCCAGGCTGTTGTCCTCACAGGAGCCTGGTTAATGACATGGCAGACACAGTGGCTGTGGTCAGCCTGGAGTGGGCTACACTGCCACTCTCACCAAACAATAAGTGAAACTATTGGGCTGGGGACAGGATTTCAGAAGAGAACGATGGTGAAGTGGAGAGACATGAGGATAGTGAATGTTGGAGAGGGGCTTGGAGAAAAGAGGGAATGCCTGAATGGGGAGGGGTCTTGGGGAAAGCTGGGGAATAGAAGTCAAGGTAGGAGGAGCGTGAGGACTCACAGGCACCTAGCCTCTCCTCCAGCAGCAGCACCTGGTCGCTGAGAGATTCGATCCGGTCACCCCGGCCCCAGAGCTCAGCCACCTGTTCTGGCTGCAGCTCTTCAGGCGGCATGGGCAGCACCGCTCTGACCCAGGCCCCAGCCTGACCGGCCCACTAGAAAGGAAGAGATGCCTCAGGGTATTGACAGTGAAGTTTGGCCTCACCCCACCTAGCAGGCTTGACTCACCTGCTCCAGCCGCTCCAGGCGCCCTCGCAGCTCCTGAATCTCCTGCTTCAGAGCGCGCTCATCTTTTTCCGCCTCTCGAACTAGGGACAAAGGAGACCAAGAGCCTGACCACTGCCCGAGCCCGGATGCCTGTCCCGAGTCCCCCCGGTGGCCCGTACTCCTGGCCCACTCACCGGCCACGCTGAGTATGCTGGCACTGGTTGGGGGCTCTGGGGACCCCTCCATGCAGGTGCGCCCGTCCAGGCCTAGCACTAGGTCGTGGGGGCAGCCGCAGGTGAAGCTGCCTGCCGTATTAAAACAACGGTGCGAGCAGAGGGTGATGCTGGTCCTACATTCATCCACGTCTAGTTACCGAAAAAAGGAAGGGGCTAAGAGAGGGGGCGGGGGCAAGCACCTGGGTAGGAGGGGAGGACAAGCTGACTCACCCACATGACAGTGCTTCCCTCCCCAGCCGGGGGCGCACTCGCACTGGTCAGGCCTAACACAGACGCCTCCGTTCAGGCAAGGCTTGGCGCAGATGGCTGCGGACAGAGGAAGTGGGGTTCAGATTCGAACCAACGACCCAGCTCCCCAGCTCCGTGGGGCGCGCCTCCCGCAAGGCCCAGAAGACCCAGCCTCACCTTCACAGGTGAGCGCCCCCGGGTGCCGCTTCTTCCAGCCCTGGCAGCACACTGCATGGGTCTGCTGAACCTCCCGCCTCACCTCCCGCCACATAACGCGGTACATGGTCCTGGAACACAGCGCCTGGCTCAGGACCCTGAGTACGGGTCCTGGTCGGGGTTCTTGGCGTCCCATCTCCCCATCCCTCACCTGTAAGTGCTGCAGATGCGCCTCCCAGCGCACAAGGTCAGGTAGGGCTTGTACACTGGTTGGCTGTAGGACTCGTTGTAGCGGAGCGGGACCACCAGTGTCTGCTTGGAGCAGACTCCCTGACTGCGTCCATGCCAGAGGATGAGGTGGGAGAGATTGAGTAGGCCAGGCCCTGGGGAGCCAGGAGTCCCACTTCCCTCAAGAGGATATTGAGGCCCCGCTCTCCCTCCAGATGACAGCCTCTCACCCCCATTCTAAACTTTCAGTCATGTTTTGCCTCCTGTGAAGCCCCACCCCCAACAGAAGGCTCCGGAGAAGAGCTCACCCCGGACCCCACCCCCTCTGTTGTCACCTCTCTCTGAGGGATCCACCCTTGGCCCCCTCGCCTGATATCAGTAGCAGGAGGAAGGAGAATCCGCCTAAGAGAGTGCACAGCTCAGCCCTGGACCCCATGATTCGCTTTGATGCTGGACCCTACAGGCTGCAGGCAAGAAAAGGTTAATGGATGCCCGTCCCCTCTCCTATTAATTTCTCCAGCACTAGCCCCTCCAAGGGCACTCTGCAGGTACCCTCTAAGGGAGTCAGGACATTCACTTTTACATACTAGCCACCAGGATTGCCTACACCTGTGTGTACAACCCAACGCTATCCTAGTCTTAGCATATCATGACCTTTCAGCATCACAAAAGCTCACACCCCAGCACACTCCCTCCACCTCCCCTCTAACCTACTTACTTCTAATCCCCTCTGCACAACGTGGAGGGACACACAGTCAACCCTCCCCTTATGACCCTCCTGTCTTTTTTTTTTTTTTTTTTTTTTTTTGAGAAGGAGTTTCGCTCTTACACTGCCCAGGCTGGAGTGCAATGGCATGTTCTTGCCTCACCGCAACCTCCGCCTCCCGGGTTCAAGTGATTCTCCTGCCTCACCCTCCCAAATAGCTGGGATTACAGGAATGCACCACCACGCCTGGCTAATTTTGTTTTGTTTTGTTTGTTTTGAGACGGAGTCTCGCTCTGTCACCCTGGCTGGAGTGCAGTGGTGCGATCTCGGCTTGCTGCAAGCTCCGCCTCCTGGGTTCATGCCATTCTCCTGCCTCAGCCTCCCGAGTAGCTGGGACTACAGGTGCCTGCCACCATGCCCGGCTAATTTTGTTTTGTATTTTTAGTAGAGACGGGGTTTCTCCATGTTGGTCAGGCTGGTCTCGAACTCCCGACTTCAGGTGATCCACCCGCCTTGGCCTCCCAAAGTGCTGGGATTACAGGTGTGAGCCACCGTGCCCAGCCAACCCTCCTGTCTTTAACATGCCCTCTTATAACTTCATACCTTCAAAACCCTAGCTGGTCGGGCGCAGTGGCTTACACCTGTAATCCCAGCACTTTGGGAGGCTGAGGTGGGTGGATCATGAGGTCAGGAGTTCAAGACCAGCCTGGCCAAGATGGTGAAACCCCATCTCTACTAAAGATACAAAAAATTAGCCAGGCGCGGTGGTGGACGCCTGTAATCCCAGCTACTCGGGAGGCTGAGGCAGGAGAATCACTTGAACCCAGGAGGCAGAGGTTGCAGTGAACCAAGATCGTGCCACTGCACTCTAGCCTGGGCAACAGAGCAAGACTCCGTCTCAAAAAAAAAAAAACAAAAAACAAAAACAAAAAAACCCTAGCCATATACCCTCACACCATACACACAAACCAAGCACCTGGAAGCTCCACACCTTTCACACACTGCTATTCCCCTCATATACCCACACCATCACATATGCCCTAAATGCACATCCCTTGCTCCAACAAAACACCCCTCAACTCATGCCCACCCTAAGTCTCTGAGTAAACCCCACTCTTTCCCCATTTGAAATTCTCTCCACACCTGCCTTCCTCTCTCTCTCCATTCCCACCTGGCTTCTTTCTCCTGGGAGGCTTCAGGCAGACCAGCCTCAGCAGAAGCAGCTCAGACTGGTGGGTGGGCCTGGCAGGCTAAGAAGGAGAGGAGGGGCTGGGCCAGAGAGTCCTCCCATTCCTGCCCCCTCCCACAAGTCTCCTCCTTAGCTCCAGCAGGGTCAGCTCAGTAGGGTCAAGTCCCACTACCCTCATCCCCACCCCAGCAAAGGGCTCCCTAGAAGTATCTTTCCAACCCTCTGAGGCCCCTATTTCTGGACTCCCCAAATCAGAAGCTATGAGCTCTTGTAACACCACCAGTACCCCCTTGAACCCAACACAGACTAGGGGAGAGTTAGGGGGCAGGGAGAGAACCAGCTGCAGGGAACAAAGCCGTTCAGGTTATGGAAGAAAAAGCAAGATCAGCTGAGGAAAGCTAGAAGGGCAAGTCGTCACAAAGGGGCAGGGGGGCAGCCCAGGGCACCAAGGGGAAAACTGCCCCCCTCTCTTGATGACATTTGTTACGGCTTAGGGGGAACAGAATTGAGTCAGCCACCACCCCCCATGCCAGAGCAGACAGGGCCCTATTGTCTCAGCCAAAATTCCTTCTTTCAAGGAAGAGGAGGCTCATTGTCCAGCCCTACACCCAGCTCTGGCCCACAAAGCTCAAAAGCGGCACAACGAATGCCCACCCTGACCCTCTGCCCCCTCGTCTAGCCTGGGGGTGGCAGGCACATTCCACCCATGAGGCTGAGGCCCAAACCACTGGAGCCCTGAGCTTAACCCCCCAGTCTTGGGGACTGGGAGAGGAAGAGAATTGTCTTCAGCAGGAAAGAACCCGCAGAGAACCAGGAACCCACAAAGAATGGGCATTGAGAGAGAGCGGAAACACCAAGGGGGTCCCCACCCTAGACCAGGCATCTGGGCACCCAGGCCTCAGGCTCTGTCCCCACCCTCCTTGGGGAGCCAGGTCCCCTCCACCTGGAAATGAGCCAAGTCACACTGAGGAAATGGAACTTTATTTCCATAAATACAGGGATAACACCTATTCAAGGGTAGTTAAAAGAGGGCCTGGGGCCTCAAAGAAACTAGGCTCTCCCAGGGGGGTACTCCAACACTGATCATAGGGACTGGGGGATCCCCAAACCTGAGATGGGCCTCATAGGCCACAGATATTCCCCAACACTGACACTTCAAGAACGGAACTGTCCCCATAGGGGAGCCTCAGAACCCCACTCTCATGGGTAGTCCCTCTTAGGAGTTGGGAGGGCTGATGACAGGGGACTTTAGAGAAAAAAGGGAACATGGGGAGAAGAGAAGCTAAAAATGTCCTGAGTGGCCTGGAAGGAGACCCCTGTGGTGGGCAGGGGGTGGGTTCTCCACCCATACAGCCAGATACGGAGGAGCAGCAGCAGCAAAAGCAGCCACAAGTTAAAAACATGGTTTCTCACTTCCCAACTTCGGCCTTGAGAGAAAGGGACAGCACGGAGCAATCCCCCAAATGAGAGGACATGAGGTAGGGGAGACCTGGAATTGTCATTCACGGAGGAGCAGAGGAAGGGGGTTCTGGGAGGCCAAGTCTCTACTAAAACCCCGTCTCTACTAAAAACGGGGGATAATATGGGAGCAATGAGGTGGTCACAGGCACACCAAAGCCTGACATCTGCTTTCCAAGGCCACCACTTGGTCTCTGGACCGAGGAGTTCCTGGGGACCCCTGAATATATCCTCAGGAGAGCCAAGGTTCAATGCAGGTCTCATAAAGGGTACGGTTGGAGTGCCAGGTGGTGTGGGAGATTCCGGCCATTGGACACCTCACTATGGCCCCCCGGGCCAATAGAGTCTTCAACCCAAAAGAATCCCGCAGATAAACCTTCAAGGTGGTCGAAGGGGCGTGGAAACATGGAAGAGAGACACAAGGAGAGACAAAGTGAGTTACTGCTGGGATCCTGGACCTCCTCCCCACAGGGTGAACCCTTCAGCTCAGGAGTCACAGAGAGGGCTCTGGAATAAGGTGGGACAGCGGCTAGAAGGGGAAGTAATCCCAGGGGGCTCACCAGTTGCTCCTCCATCTCCAGGACGGTCTCATTTGCATCATAGAAACCAAAGAAGCTACAAAGAGATTTGGGGGGAGGTTATCAGAAGAGCTGGAGAAAATCTGGCCGGGCGCAGTGGCACACGCCTGTAATTGCAGCACTTTGGGAGGCCAAGGCAGGCAAATCACCTGAGGCCAGGAGTTCCAGACCAGCCTGACCAAAATGGTGAAACCCCATCTCTACCAAAAATACAAAAATTAGCTGGGCATGGTGGCAGATGCCTGTAAGCCCAGCTACTCAAGAGGCTGAGGCAGGATAATTACTTGAACCAGGGAGGTGGAGGTTGCATTGAGTCGAGATCGCACCACTGCACTCCAGCCTGGGTGATAGAGCGGGACCCCATCTCAAAAAGGAAAGGAAAGGAAAGGAAAAAGAAAGAAAAAAGAAAAGGAAAAAGGAAAGGAAGAAATCAAGGTGGGCTAAGGTCCCAAAGGAACCCAAGGCCTACTGGAGAGACAGGTAGCAGGGAGGACACTCAAAAATACTTTACTGGATATAATGTACTTCATGAGGTGATACACTGAAGATACAACCTCATTTCTGTAGAAACCCCATCAAAAATGCATTACCGGCCGGGCGAGGTGGCTCACACCTGTAATCCCAGCACTTTGGGAGGCCAAGGCCGGCGGATCACCTGAGGTCGGGAGTTCAAGACCAGCCTGGCCAACATGGTGAAACCCCATCTCTACTAAAAATACAAAATTAGCTGGGCGTGGTGGCTCAAGCCTGTAATCCCAGCACTTTGGGAGGCCGAGGAGGGTGGATCACCTGAGGTCAGGAATTCGAGACCAGCCTGGCCAACATGGAGAAACCCTGTCTCTACTAAAAATACAAAATTAGTTGGGCGTGGTGGGCACCTGTAATCCCAGCTACTCAGGAGGCAGAGGCAGGAGAATTGCTTGATTCTGGGACGCAAAGGTTGCAGTGAGCCGGGATGGCGCCACTGCCGTCCTGCTTGGATAACAGAATGAGACTCCATCTCAAAAAAAAAAAAAAAAAAAAAAAAAATTATTATCTAAGCATGAGGAAATATCCAACTCACACTGAGGGAAATTCTACACAACAGCTGAACAATATGCTTCGAAAATATCAATGTCATGGACAAAGACTAAAAACCATTCCAGATTAAAAGATACTAAAGAGGGCTGGCGCAGTGGCTCATGCCTGTAATCCCAGCACTTTGGGAGACCGAGGTGGGCAGATCACCTGAGGTCAGCAGTTCGAGACCAGCCTGGCCAACATGGTGAAACCCCATCTCTACTAAAAATATAAAAATTAGCTGGGTGTGGTGGCATATACCTGTAATCCCAGCTACTCGGGAGGCTGAGGCACACTTGAACTTGGGAGGCAGAGGTTGCAGTGAGCTGAGATCACGCCACTGCACTCCAGCCTGGCAACAGAGACTTTGTCTCAAAAAAAAAAAAAAAACGGCCAGGTGTGGTGGCTCATGCCTGTAATCCCAGCACTTTGGGAGACCAAGGAGGGTGGATCACCTGAGGTCAGGAGTTTGAGACCAGCCTGGCCAACATGGAGAAAGCCCGTCTCTACTAAAAATACAAAATTAGTTGGGCATGGTGGCGGGCGCCTATAATCCCAGCTACTCGGGAGGCTAAGGCAGGAGAATCACTTGAACCTGGCAGGCGGAGGTTGCAGTGGGCCGAGATTTGCCATTGCACTCCAGCCTGGGCAACAAGAGTGAAACTCCACCTCAAAAAAAAAAAAAAAGATACTAAAGAGACATAGCAAAATCATGCAACTCAAGATCCTGATTTGGATCTTCCACTGTATATTTTTTTCTGTAAGGACAGTTGGAAAAATTTGAGTAATCTGTGAGTGCATATTCAGGGAAATTTGAATCTATGTTTATATTTAAATATAACATTAACATATATAAATAAATGTATATATATTTAGAGAAAAAAGATATTAATGTAAACATGACAAAATGTTAACATTTGCGAAATCTAGGTGAGGAGTATAAATGACTGCTTTTTGCTATTTTGGTAACTTTTTTTTTTTTTTTCTTGAGACAGGGTCTTACTCTGTCACCCAGGCAGGAGTGCAATGGCGAGATCTCGGCTCACTGCAGGCTTGACCTCCTAGGCTCAAGCAATTCTCGTACCTCAGCCTCCCGAGCAGCTAGGACTACAAGGGCACACCACCACGCCCAGCTAATTTTTGTATTTTAGGTAAAGACAGGGTTTTGCCATGTTGCCCAGGCTGGTCTCAAACCCCTGGGCTCACGCCTCGGCCTCCCAAAGTGCTAGGATTACAGGTGCAAACTTTTCTTAAGTATGAAATTATTTCAAAATAAAAAGGTCTTAAAATTTTTTTTTTCTTTTTTTTTGAGACAGAGCCTTGCTCTGTCGCCCAGGCTGGAGTGCAGTGGCACCCTGTCGGCTCATTGCAACCTCCACCTCCTGGTTTCAAGCAGTTCTCCTGCCTCAGTCTCCTGAGTAGCTGGAACTACAGGCGTGCGCCACCAGGCCCGGCTAATTTTTGTATTTTTAGTAGAGATGGGGTTTCTCCATGTTAGCTAGCTGTTCTCGAACTCCTGACCTCAGGTGATCCACCCGCCTTGGCTTCCCAAAGTGCTGGGATTATAGGCGTGAGCCACCGCACCCAGCCAGATGGAGTTAAAATCTTTTAATTAAAAAATATTGACCAGGCAAGGCCGGGCGCGTGGGCTCACGCCTATAATCCTAGCACTTTGAGAGGCCAAGGTGGGTGGATCATGAGGTCAGGAGATCAAAACCATCCTGGCTAACACAGTGAAACCCCGTCTCTACTAAAAATACAAAAAAAATTAGTCGGGCGTGGTGGCGGGTGCCTATAGTCCCAGTGACTCAGGAGGCTGCGGCAGGAGAATGGCATGAACCTGGGAGGCAAAGCTTGCAGTGAGCTGAGATCACGCCACTGCACTCCAGCCTGGGCAACCGAGCGAGACTCCAACTCAAAAAATATATATCTATATATATATATATTGGCCAGGCGCGGTGGCTCACGCCTGTAATCCCAACACTTCGGGAGGCCGAAGCAGGCGGATCACAAGGTCAGGAGATCGAGACCATCCTGGCTAACACAGTGAAACCCCGTCTCTACCAGAAATACTAAAAATTAGCCAGGCGTGGTGGTGGGCGCCTGTAGTCCCAGCCACTTGGGAGGTGTGGCAGGAGAATGGCTTGAACCCAGGAGGCGGAGGTTGCAGTGAGCCGAGATTGTGCTATTACACTCTAGCCTGGGCGACAAGAGCAAAACTCTGTCTCCAAAAAAAAAAAAAGAAAGAAACAGTGACTTGGAACATTAAAAATGTTATATAACCATGAGCTATCACTATCATTCATAGGGTTGTGGTAGATGTGAAATGACATGATGTATATAAAACTCATCACTTACTATTATATTATTACAATATTGTAAGGGATGTCCTGCCTTCACTGAAAACTGTCCAGTGCCTTCCCATCTCACTCAGAATTTTAAAAAAAATCAAAAGCCTGGTTACCAGGACTGTTGGGAAATAGGGATGAAGATATAGATAGATAGATAGATAGATATATATATATATATATATATATATATATATATATATTTTTTTTTTTTTTTTTGAGATGGAGTTTCGCTCTTGTTGCCCAGGCTGGAGTGCAATGGCGCAATCTCAGCTCACCGCAACCTCTGCCTCTCAGGTTCAAGCGATTCTCCTGCCTCAGCCTCCCAAGTAGCTGGGATTACATGCATGCATCACCACACCCAGCTAGTTTTGTATTTTTAGTACAGACGGGGTTCCTCCATGTTGGTTGGGCTAGTCTCGAACTCCCGACCTCAGGTGATCCACTGCCTCGGCCTCCCAAAGTGCTGGGATTACAGGCGTGAGCCACCACACCCGGTCTATTTTTTAATGGGTATACAGTTTCAGTTTGGGGAAAAAGAAGTTCTGGAGATAGATGCTACTGATGGGTGATGGTTTTACAACAATGTGAGTATACTTAATGCCACGAAACTGTACATTTTTAAATGGTTAAAATGGCAATTTTATGTTATGTATATTTTATCACAAAAAAGAAAAGAAAAAAATATCAAGGGCCTTACCTTGGCCTGCTAAGATTTGACATGCCTGGTCCCCTGCTACCACTTTTAGCTCCTCTCCTGTCATCTCCCCAGCTCCTTGTGCACTAGCCGTGCTGGCCTCCTTATTCCTCACACGTGCCTCAGGGCCTCTGCGGGTGCCAGACCTTCTCCCTGGGGGGTTCTTCCACCCAGAGCACAACTCCCTCCTTCACTTTCTTCAGTCTCTAATTGAATGGTGACTTTTCCAGGAGGACTTCTTCGGCCACTATTGAAACTAGGCCCCGGTCATCCTCTAATCCTTTCCTGCCTCATTACCAGACATATATATTTGTATATATGTATCAACTGTCTTACAAACTAGAATATAAGCTACATAACATTAGGGACTTCTCTTTTATTTACCACTGCATCCCCAGGGCCCAGAACAAGCCTGTGCCCATAATGTTGAATAAATATTTGTTGAGTGATTCAAGTAGCTCAGGTGACATTACAGATCACACATGGTGACCTATAACACAGGCAAGCACATAGTTTCATGGAGCCATGGATTTTTTTCTAAGGAGCAGGATGGAGGGGACAAAGCTGGAGGCTGTTATAATAGTCCAGGTAAGTAAAGAGGTGGTAGGAAATGTGATAAAATGGTATAGAACTACATACACACATTGAGCCAATGTGAATTTCCTGGTTTTGATACTGTGCTATAATTACATAGGATGCAACCACTGGGGGAAGCTGGGTGAAGGGCGTCTCTATACTATCTTTGCAATTTCCTATGAATCTATAAGAATTTCAAAATTAAAAGTTTTTATAAAGTGGGGGAGGGGGTGATAGGAATGGAGAGGAGAAGAGTCAGCAGGACTTAGTGACTGGCTTGATACAAGGGGTTGGGATATGACTCCCAGGTTTTGGTCTTGGGTGACATGATGAATGGAGGGGAGGAGCACTAACTGAACAGTGGAAGGAGCAGGCCAGTTTAGGCATGAGATAAAGACCAATTGGGGTTGGGGGATGTCTTTAGCCAATCTTCAGGCCACACAATCCCTTATTACCTGGACTGCCAGGGAGTAATAACACCATCATCAGGGCCCCCAATCAGCACCAGGTGGCCCACACGAAGAAAGTTCTTCCGCCATACTGTAGGATGGGAAGAAGAGAGGCTGAGTCAGCCACAGAGGTCAGGCCAGGTTGGAGAGGGAGACATAGGGAGTCAAAGAAGCAGAAAAAGCAACACAGGTAGGAGCCTGAATTCTCACCTGTGGCATTGGGATGGTCTCTTTCCCCATTGATCAGGGCCAGGAAGCTGCTGGCATTGAGGTACAAGTCATCATGGTGGGGATCTGGGTACAAACGGCAGTTAGAAAAAGAAGCAGAAAAGGGAGGCAAGACTGGTGGTGAAAAGCCCAATAAGGAAGCTGCAGCAATAGTCAAGGTGGATAGTAATAAAATAGTAGTGATAATGTGGGCCAGGTGTGGTGGCTCACGCCTGTAATCCCAGCACTTTGGGAGGTCGAGGCAGGTGGATCATTTGAAGTCGGGAGTTTGAGACCAGCCTGGCTAACATGGCAAAACCCTGTCTCTACTAAAAATACAAAAGTTAGCCAGGCGTGGCAGTGCATGCCTGTAATCCCAACTACTCGGGGCGCTGGAATCACTTGAACCCAGGAGGTGGAGGTTACAGTGAGCCGAGACTGCACCACTGCACTCCATCCTGGGAGACACAGTGAGACTCCATCTCCAAATAATAATAGTAGTGATAACAACTGTAAACATAGTAACAAGTAAAGTACTTTTTTTTTTTTTAGACGAAATCTCACTCTGTCACCCAGGCTGAAGTGCAGTGGCACGATCTCTGCTCACTGCAACATCTGCCTCCCGGGTTCAAGCAATTCTCCTGACTCAGCATCCCGAGTAGCTGGGATTACAAGCATGTGCCCACATTCAGCTAATTTTTTTTGTATTTTTAGTAGAGATGGGGTTTCACCATGTTGGCCAGGCTGGTCTCGAACCCGACCTCAGGTGATACGCCCACCTCCACCTCCCAAGATATTGGGATTACAGGTGTGAGCCACCACACCTGGCAATAGCAAGTACTTTTATCTAGTATCTACTATATGAGCCAGGTACTATTCAAAGTACATTGCATTCATTTATTTATTTAATCCTTACAAGCACCTGGTGAAGTACATGCTATAATACTTTACAGATAAGGAAAACTGAGTAACAGAATGGTTAAGTAACTTGCCCAAAGGCACCCAATAGGGTCAAGATTCAAACCCAAGTATTCTGGCCCCATGGTCTGGTCTAGAGGTTGGCAACTGTGACCAAAGGGCCAAATCCAGCCTGCTACTTGTTTTTGTAAATGAAGTTTTATTGGAACACAGGCACATTCATTCACATATGGTACACGGCTGTTTTCACACTACAACAGCAGAATTGAGGAGTTGTGAAACAGACTATATGTCCTACAAGGTCAAAAATATTTACTCTCTGGCCCTTTATAGACAAGGTTTGCTAACTCCCACATCAGACTAAACCTTCTAAGGCAATAAGATGACACACTTAAAACATTCTGGGCCAGGGGCAATGGTTCACACCTGTAATCCCAGCACTTTGGGAGGCCGAGGCGAGTGGATCACCCGAGGTCAGGAGCTCGACACCAGCCTGGCCAACACGGCGAAACTCCATCTCTACTTAAAATACAAAACTTAGCCGGGCATGATGGCACCTGCCTGTAATCCCAGCTACTAGGGGGACTGAGGCAGGAGGATTGCTTGAACCTGGGAGGCGGAGGTTGCAGTGAGCCGAGATGGTGCACTGCACTCCAGCCTGGGCAACAGAACAAGACTCCATCTCAAAAAAAAAAAAAAATTCTGAACAGAGCCTGTTCAAATAACTCAATAAATGTAAGTTATCTTTATTGTCATCACTGCTATTGGTTGTAGCAGAGGTGGAAGCAACTGACCTGATCCATGGAAACCACAGTTCAGCATCCCCACTCACCATGCCAGTAGTTGCAGATGGAGAATTCCTGGCCCCAGGGGCTGTAGCAGATCCGATAGAGGTTAGACCGCATGGAGGTGGGGAAGAGCCACTTCAAGTAGTCCGTGTCTGGCAAGAGAATGGCAGTGCTAAGTGACCATAAACCTCTGTTCCCCCAAAACTCAGGGCATTCTATGGAGTCTAGTGCCCACTCACCTCCATACTGTCCCATCTGTGGAGAGGAGAGGGAGATGAAAGAATCCACATTGTGATCATCCATGACAGAAAGCAGAGCCCGGCACACAAGGCCCCCTGTAGGCAGAACACCACACTGGGCAAGCACTTAAGGACAGCAAAGCCAGCAGCACCCCCTACCCCCACCACCACACACACATACACAGACACACACAGACACACACTGTACATAAAGGAGACTGAGGCTTACGGAAGGCACACCCTGTGCCAAAAGGTCACACATCATATAAGTGACTGAGCCCAAATTAGATGCTGGGCCTCCTGCCTCTAATTCTAGGATGTTTTTACCTGCCCCATTAGCCCTTATGTCCAAGAACCATGGGTAATAGGAAACAAAGGGGCAGCAGTGTAGGGAGCCTCCCTCCCATTCAAGACAGAGATGAGACCCAGGTGCTGAGGGAAGTCAGAAAGGAGGGGCTCAGGTACCAGGGTTGTGTCTGGAGCAATGTGGTTCAGAAAAAGGGACATTAGGAAGTGTCCCTCAGATAAGGATCAAGCCTCAGATAGGGCTTAGGAGTTAGGGGCAGGGGAGTCGCCTACCCTGCGAGTAGCAGATGAGATGCACCCCTTGAGGGGCCTTTGCCATGATGGGGACCACAGCCTCTCGGAACCCTTGCACCTGTTCCCACAGGGGTCGCAAGCTCTCTCTCCCATCGAAGAGATCGAGCACTGTCACCACAGTCCCGGGGTGTGTCTGTGGGAAGGGGGCAATGCAGCCACCGGGGATAGGCTAAGAAGCTCCCACACGCCACCCCCTGGCCCGCGTCCACAGGTCTATTGTACCCTGCTAGAACCAGGGATCCCGTCCCCCAACTCTCCCCCACGCCAGCACCAGCTCCCTGAGGAACTGGGCAGGCCCAGAGGGGTGGCTTTCAGTTCCCCGCTCTCCCTCCCCTGCCACAGTAGACGCCTCTAACGCCCTGCACCCAGGTGTCCCCTGCCAGACCTCATTGATGTATTCCAGCAGGTGGCGGAAGCTGTACGAGCTGTCGAAGAGCCCATGCACCACGATGACCGGCTTGTAGGACGCGCGGTGGGGCGCGGGGGCTGCAAGCAACAGCAGCGGCAGGAAAGGCAACAAGGGCAGGACCCACGCCGCGGGGAGCCGCTGCCTCCAGAGCCCCAGCATGCTCCCGCCTGAGAAAGGGGTGATAAGGGCCTGTGAGGGAGATGGCAACACCCTCCTCCCTCGGAACAGACGCCCGGCAATCAAGCCACCTCCTCTCGCTTCCACACCAGGTCCGTGTCACAAAACAGCCTACTTTTAACTTACTCCAGCCCTCTCCCTACAAACACACCCCCCCACCACGTTGACGCACCAACGCGCACCCGAAGTCCCGCCCCCAACTCAGCGTTCGGGGGACTTGTTCCCTAGGTCCAGGATCTTCCTAATGCATCGCCCCAGCCATGAACAACGCGGAGTTCTGTAATACCCCTGAGCAGCAGCCCAGGACCCTTGAAGAGTGCAAACTCCCACCTGGCCTGGGTCCGTAGGCCTCGCTCAACCCGCTGTTTGCTTATCCCAAGTCTGGAACCCACGGGGTGGGGGAAGGGTGACGAAAGAGAGCGCAGGGGAATGACGGATGGGAGGGGGAAGGGCGGGCTGCTTGGGGTCGCACAAATCCGTCACGTCCGGGGCTTTCTCTGGCAACCGCGCGAGCGTTCCCCGCAACACAGACCCAGGACAGGAGGGGCAATGGAATATTCCATTGCGCCCTAGGTGCTGGGGAGGAAATAGGCGGAGCGATCCATTTAGGCCAGTGGGGAGAGGAAAAAGCAGCAAACATATTCTGGGAATGGGAAGAAGGCCTCTCCAGGCTTCGTTGCCCCCAGCGACCCAAAGGTCCGATTTCCCCGCCTTGATTCTCCCCACTTCCCCATACAGGCGTCTGGCTCCGCAGCAGAACACGAAGTTTTCATTCCCCAAGGGGCGGCCAGGGGGCGAACTAGGGAAAGGTAGTCCTCTGCATTCTGCCGTGTGCTGGGTGAGTGGCAGGGTGGCCTGGAGGGCTGATGCCAGTCCAGGCGTGACCCTCAACACCCACCCCCACCCCACCCTCCAGTCCGCCCCAGGTCAGCGACTTACAACTCTTCATTCTGAAGTGCGTGTAGTGCCCTTGTCTCCAGAGACGCGGAGAGTCCTCGAGGCCCCTTGAGCTAAGTGCAGCCTGGCCCAGTTTCTCCTGCCCTACTCTACTCCCCTCCCTATAAGCGACCCACCCTCAAGGGGCGGAGGGCGCGTAGGGATGCGCTGACTCATGCCCGCGTAATTTCGACCAGTCTTTCAACGTGAGCGACCCCTAGAATCTGGCTCTCTGAGTTATCTGTGGGTGGCTCCCTACCGAGACCCCCAGGCGCCCCATCTCTCCGCCTGTGACCCCTACCCGACACCCTAGTGCCTCAGGGCTTTTACTTGTTAGGGCTTTTACTTAGCATTTAAAAACGTTTCTCTAGAGATAAGGATTTATCAGCATGTCTGAGCCCCTCTCTCTGTTTACAAGGTCATTGCTTGGTCTAAATTTGTCTCAGTCAAACCATTTTTGCGCTCAGAATGGTGCAGAGTGACGATGGCGTGGCGGTAAGGGGTTGAGGGCTCACGCGAACGCCTAAGTGACCAGAACGACTGGTGTGAAACCGTGATCTGACTCTCTGGAGCCTGGGACTGGTTTCAGCGAGAGCCTCTGTACTGCTCTGTAGTCTCCGCTAGGACATGGACGAAAAGGGACGCAGCCGGGAGAGCGACTGCCCCAGGTGGGGGCTGGGGGGACGTAAGGGAAGAATAATGATTATCTGGCTATGTTTTTGTTTTAAAAAAAAAAAAAACTGGTGTAAATCTCCATAGACTTCCTATCCTCGCTCCCTTCACCCACCCACGCGCTCCCAAGATGCAATAAGCAAATAAAAAGACTAATAACGCTGTACCGCAGGTCGACTCAGGAGGTGGAGATGCGTCTTGGTGGGAGGTGGTGGGTGGGAGTAGGGGGGTTTAGGGAATGGATCTGAACATTGACCGGCCCAGAGACTCTAAGCAGCCTCAAAAGCAAAGGGAAAGTGGGGGAACAAGCACACATTACCAACAGAGCTGCCAGAAATGAGCAGTTAAGTCATACCCCCTACCCCCTCCAAAAGAGCTTCAGCTCCTTAGTCCTGGAGGAAGAAGGTATGTATGCACACCGCCCAAACTCTCTCTCCCTTTCCCTCCAAGGCCCAGCTCCCCCTGAATTACAGACCTGGGCCTCCCTCTTTACTGCTAGGTTGGCAGGTTCACCATACCCTGGGAACTTTTCAGACCATCGCAGTTCTGAACTCTGCACAATTCTCTCTCACACACAAGTATTTATCTCTTCTAAAGAGGAGGAAACTGGGGCCAAGGATTTGGGAGAAGACCCTGGCAACTTGCAGGGAGCTAAGAGGGGGAGACGACCTGCCTCTGGAGGCACCTGGGTTATTAACTCCACTGAGAACCTGTTCACTTCCTCCCACAATACAATCACTAAGTGAGTCTTGGAGGGGGAGACTCCAGAGAGTTCTCTCTCCCTCCTTCCTTTCCTTAGTCCCACCCGCCTCGCCTGGTCTAGCCTCCGTGTTTCCATGACAACTCCAAAGGAGCCCAAACTGGGGGCTTGAATGCCGGGGTGAGAGGAGGAGAGAGGTGGTCCGAGAGCAGAGAGAGACCGAGTGGGAAACGTCTGAAGCGCTCCCCCTCCCTCGCCTCGGTCCCTTTAAGCTCCCCCCCTCCCCGCTCTCCCTCCGCCCGCCCCCCCCCCGCCCCCCCGCCGCTGCCTTCATCTCTCCATCTCTGCGCTGCTGCCGGCTGCGCCATCCAGCACCCAGACTCCAGCACCGGCCAAGGACCCCTACTCCGGCTGCAGAGACCCTGTCCCAGCGAGACCGCAGGCATGTCATCCGAAAAGTCAGGTAAAAACAATAACAAAACCTCCCACTCCCTCCACTGTCTCCAGACTCTCCGTCCCCCTTGCCCCAACCCCCTCCCTTACCCGTCCTCAGCTGTGGTTCTATTTCATTTCCCTTCTCTCCAGCTCTCAACACTCCCCCAGTCCTCCTCTTCTTTCTGTCTCCCCCTTTCTCTTCCTTTCCTCTTTCCAGTCGCAGCCTCTGCCCCTTGCCAACAACATGGGCAGGGGGGTAGGTTGAGAAGGTGAAGGAGCTACAGCCAGGTTCTGCAGGGATGGCATCATTGGGAGTGACAGATGGACAATCACTGGCTGGCATGGAGACATCCTGTGGGGAAATATGGAGACATGACCAGATGGGGGTTGTCAAGGGAGCAAAATCCAGAGGGCTCTTCTTAATCTGCCCTAAAAGAGGTCCCGAGATTCTCACAGAGGCTGGGGCACTCCTCCCCCCACTGAAGGAACAGCAGAGTGGAACACATGTCATCCCACATGTGTTTATACAACTGTTGAATTGAGCACATATTAACACAGGGTTGCATGTCTATGCATACGCACACACAGGACTAGCTCCGATAGGCCAGCCCAAAGGCAGCTATAGCAAAGGAGAGGGGATTGGGTCTGCAGGTGAGAGCTGGGTGCATGGTGATGAAAAAGACAGAAAAGAAGCAGACCAGAGTTGTGACCTCAAAACTAGATTGGAAGGAAGAAGGAGGGGGGCAGATGGCCTAGATACAGCCCCTCTCTTGCCCCCTCAAATTAGAGATGGTTTCTCACCCGTCTCTCTCTGTGTGTCTCTCCCATTATCTTTCTCCATCCCTGACCGGCTGTGTTTCCCCTTACCCCCTCCTCAACTCATCACTGTGTCATCTTTCGTCTTATACTCTCCTCCACTCACCTCCCCCAGGACTCCCAGACTCAGTCCCTCACACTTCTCCACCGCCCTACAATGCCCCTCAGCCTCCAGCCGAACCCCCAGCCCCACCGCCACAGGCAGCCCCTTCCTCACACCATCACCACCACCACCACTACCATCAGTCTGGCACCGCCACCCTCCCGCGCTTAGGGGCAGGGGGCCTGGCCTCTTCCGCGGCCACCGCTCAGCGCGGTCCCTCCTCCTCCGCCACGCTGCCGAGGCCCCCCCACCACGCCCCTCCCGGCCCTGCTGCCGGGGCACCCCCACCCGGCTGCGCTACCTTGCCCCGCATGCCACCCGACCCTTACCTGCAGGAGACTCGCTTCGAGGGCCCACTTCCCCCGCCTCCGCCCGCTGCCGCCGCCCCGCCCCCGCCAGCGCCAGCCCAGACTGCTCAGGCCCCCGGCTTCGTGGTGCCCACGCACGCGGGGACTGTGGGCACGCTGCCGCTGGGGGGCTACGTAGCGCCCGGATACCCCCTGCAGCTGCAGCCCTGCACTGCTTACGTGCCGGTCTACCCGGTGGGCACGGTGAGTGCCGGGCAGACAGGGGCATGGGAAAGAGTGGGGCGCGATACAGGACTTGAAATTGGGGATACGCTGGGGGCTGGTAGGATAGAGGAACAAGGGCAGGGAACAGGTAGTGTTCCCGGGACAAGCCCTAGAAAGAAGGGAGCCTGAGACAGGAAGGACTAGGGAGAGACCCAGGAGTAGGAGTCTACTGGTGCCCAAAGTCAGGGCCTGGGAGGGGGATCGGAGCCTAGAGGTTCAGAGGAGGTCTGAAAGTAGGAAACCGCCTGGCGAGGGAGGGGAGGGAATGGAAGCTGGGAACCAAGAGGGATGTGGGAGAAGCCTGGGACTAAGTGGGTAGGGGAGGCCTGGTAGGTGTCTGGAGGGAAGAAACAAGGTCTGACGTGAGGCCAGGACAGCCCCAGTGGGACCATACCTTGCAGGAGAGAATGTAGAAAGCCCAAGAATATGGTGGTTAATGAAGCAAGGAAGGGAGGAGAGGGGCTTAGGTGGAATTTATGGGTGTCCTGGAAGGGTAATGGGTGCTTCATTTTGAGAAGCCATAGGTAAAAATTGTGCTTTTAAAGCCACTCTGCCAGCCGCCCAACGCTGGTAGGCTTGGAGAGGGTCGGAGTGATGCCCCTTCCCCCCAAATTTCCTTCCACAGCCATATGCAGGCGGGACCCCGGGGGGGACAGGAGTGACCTCCACTCTCCCCCCGCCGCCCCAGGGCCCAGGGCTGGCCCTACTGGAGCCGAGGCGCCCGCCACACGACTACATGCCCATCGCGGTGCTGACCACCATCTGTTGCTTCTGGCCTACTGGCATCATTGCTATCTTCAAGGCCGTGCAGGTAGGGGGCAGGGGCATACTCGGTTTGGGGGCGGGGACAGGGAGTTCTGGGCGTTCTGGGGACCATCTTAGAGAAAGGCTGAGGCGTTCGAACGAGGCCGCAGTTCTTTGACCTCCTTCCCCCACCCCTCCTCCGTAGGTGCGCACGGCCTTGGCCCGCGGAGACATGGTGTCGGCCGAGATCGCTTCACGCGAGGCCCGGAACTTCTCCTTCATCTCCCTGGCCGTGGGCATCGCGGCCATGGTGCTCTGTACCATCCTCACTGTAGTCATCATCATCGCCGCGCAGCACCACGAGAACTACTGGGATCCCTAAAAACACCCCCGGTCCGGCCCCACTCTGCGCCCCTCGATCTCCCAGGCTCTTTCTGCAGTCATACCGCGGACCCAATGGGCGCCCTGCACACCCGTTTCTGGGGCCGTCAGACTTGGCTACATCGTAAACTCCGCCTCCACGGAACGTCTCGCCTTGCGAGCAAGCTCCGAATCCAGTTCCTCAGGAACCCCTCCAAAACCCACACCCCCAGGGACGCCGCTTTCCGGGATCCCAGCCAAACGCGGGACCCTCAGTCGCTCCAGGCCCCCTCACCCTCAAAGTGTAGCGCCCCCAACCGAGCAACCTCGGTTTGGTCCCTAAAACCCCGCCTCCTCTATAAGCTCCGCCCCAGCTCTGACAAAACCCCGCCTCCAGGTCGGCAGGCTCCGCCTTCTTTTCTTCTCCGCGGGGTGATTCAGTCCAGTGATTGGGTTTGTGGCTCCAGGCTTCACCCACAGACGGACAGACCCCTCCCTTTCTTCCGGCAAAAGGACAGAGCCCTAGGGTAGTAAGGCCCCCACACTCCTGTTTTTTGCAAGTACATTTTTGTCCCTCCTCCACCCAGGTCTCTGCCTATTTTCTTGCTAATCCCAGAACCTTTCCTTTTGTTTTTTTAAGGACATTTGGGAAGTTCCTGGTGTAGGACCCTTCTCCCTGGGATAAGAAACCTGCCTGTAAACGCTCTGTAAATACTCCCTTCCACCCACCCCAGCCCCTGGGCAGCCGGGCAGAAGGGAATCCAGGCTATGGACCTCCCAAGTCCCCGCTCCCCGCTCCCCTCGGCGGCCCCGCCTTGTTCTGATCTGTGTGTGAGTGTGTGTGAACTTCTGAAAGACAATATTAAAGAGACTTAGTTGATTTATCGCCCGCAATTCCAAAGACTGCGGCCCCGCAAAGACCCTCCCCCGTTTTGGTTCCCCCTTTCACTTCCCTTCATCTCCTCTCCCAAGGAAAAAAAAGAAAACCCGACAGAGACTAACGTGAGGGAGACAGATTCCCAGATCGCCAGAGAGACACATGAATATGGGGGAGGGAGGGGAGTTCCCTGGGAATCCACCAAGGAAGACCTTGGGGTCCATTCTCAGTGAGGCTTTATTTTCTCAGTGAGGCTTTATTTCCCCAGTACCCCTTTTCCATTCCCTACTATCCCCAGAACTCCAGGAAGACAGGAGGACAGAGAGGGCAGACCATGGTGAAGAAGCTGGTCAAGGATAGAGTGATGGGGGCCAAGAAGAGATGCCAGCTGCCCATAGCTGTTCCTGACTGTGGGCTGGAGGGTGGCAGACAACTTGGATTAGAGCCCCACATGCTGGACTGTAGGGGGTATAGGAAAGGCAAAGAGAGCAGATTGCTGTGGGAGCCCAGGGAGGAGGTCAATGGCCTCTCAAGTCTCCCTGGGACTAGTTGCCCTTTCCTATCCTGAGGTCAACCAATAGGCCTCTTTTGTGAGGGGAGTGGAGATTAGGGGATGGTGCCAGCAGTGGGCTTGGGTCTTTGGTTGTACACCCACAGGACAGGGTCCTAACCTAATTTATGCATTTATGCAACATGCAGACTCCATGCTGGATGCTGGTGAGACATCCACCCAGACAGCAGGTGTGACCCCTGACCTCATGGAGCTTACAGTCTAGAGGGGAAGCCATGCACTGAGATAGGAAATGTGATAGGAGATGTGGGAGGAGGGTGGGGTGAGGTGTGAATATCATGGGTTCTCCCTTGGATGTTTCGCATTTAATGTGCCTACCGTACCAAACTTCTTGAAAAACAGAATTCACGGCTGGGCGCGGTGGCTAACACCTGTAATCCCAGCAGTTTGGGAGGCCAAGGCAGGCGGATCACTTGAGGTCAGGAGTTCGGGACCAGCCTGCCTGGCCAACATGGTGAAACCCCATCTGTACTAAAAATAAAAAAATTAGCCGGGCGTGGTGACAGGCGCCTGCAGTCCCAGCTACTTGGAAGGCTGAGGCAGGAGAATCGCTTGAACTTGGGAGGTGGAGGTTGCAGTGAGCCAAGATCAAGTCATTGCACTCCAGCCTGGGCAACAAGAGCGAAACTCTGTCTCAAAAAAAAAGGGGCGGGGGGGGGGGCGGCCAGAATATTGCTATCAGAGATATGTCTGTATCTGTCTTTTTTTCATACCCACTATTTCTTGACTTATTGAAATATGCATCCACACCCTATTCTCCTGAAACCTCTCTCTCAAATGGCAACCAATTACCCAGATCCCAAATCAATGGCATTTTCACAGTATTCTGCCTCTCTAAACCCTTCCATGTTTGTCCCTTGACCCTGAATTCCCCACATACCCAGGTTCAGGAACATACTACCTCCCTTCCACCACCCCCCCACCACCTCCACACAGACCTCTAACCATTCCACCTCTGCCTTCCCTCCTTGCTTTTTCTCCTCCCTTCCCCTAAGTGTCCGTCTCTGATTTTTTTTCCTTCTCTGAGACTTTCCTTTGAAAAGCTCATTCACTCAACTCAGCTAATCAAATGCTTTTCCAACCTGTATTTTACATGCAGACGTTTTTTCCAGTGCCTGCAGATCATAGCCACGTGGAAGATGCTTGCTGGTCCTCTAAAATCAACACATTCCAAAACAAACTGATGAAATGCCACAGAAAACCTGCTTCCCTGTCTCTGTTAATAGACCGTTTTCCCAATCACTCTTCCTTATCTGGAAATTTGCTGCCTCCTCCCTCTTCCTCCTGCCTTATTTTTGGTGTGCTCTCAAGCCTAGTCAGTTCTGCCACCACAATGTCTTTTGAATCTGTAATTTTTCCCCAGCCCTTGCTGGAAAAATTACCTCATTAGGATTATTGCATCAGCTTTCCCAACAGGTCTCCCTACTTCCTACCTCTCCCTACCTCAAGTCTCCCTCCACACTATTGTCAGATCAGCCTCCCTAAACACACTTTCATAACTCCACTGCTCAAAAGCCCTTCAAGGTTCCCTATTGCCTACTCAATTATTTACAAAATTTTAATCTGGCCTTTAACACCTTCCATAATTTAAAATCATCCAGCTTCTCTGTTCATTCTAATTTCTAACCATACTGAATTGCTCATCATTCCCACCTCCAGGTATTTGCCCAGCTGTTCCCAAATCTTAGACCTCCTTCCCAAATCTCTGCCTATTATAAACCAAATTGTTTGCAGCTTGTCACAAGTTTCAGAGGCTTTAGACCACATCTAGGCTCTTGCTCATGATGTTCTCCCCCTTTTCACATCTGCCTCTCTACTTGGTCAAATTTTATCTATAATATCTTTCAAGGTTCGGATCAGTTCATCCCTCACTGTAGCAAAAAGGTGTCTCTCTTTCCTCTGGGTTAGATTAAAGCAGTGGGTTTCCAAACAGAGCTTCAGGCATTCCCTGGAGCAACGGTTCTTACCCCAGGTCACACATTAGAATCCACTGGGGAGCACTGAAAAATCTGAAGGCCCAGGTCGCATCCTAAAACAATTAAATCAGAATCTCTGGGCCCAGTGCCAGTGGCTCACACCTGTAATCCCAGCACTCTGGGAAGTGAGGCAGGAGGATCGTTTAAGCCCAGGAGTTCGAGACTAGCCTGGGCAATATGGTGAGACCCTATCTCTACAAAAAAGTTTAAAAATTAGCCTAGGCCAGATCGAGACCATCCTGGCTAACATGGTGAAATCCCGTCTCTACTAAAAATACAAAAAAACTAGCTGGGCGTGGTGGCGGGCGCCTGTAGTCCCAGCTACTCAGGAGGCTGAGGCAAGAGAATGGCGTGAACCCGGGAGGCGGAGCTTGCAGTGAGCCGAGATTGTGCCACACACTCCAGCCTGGGCAACAGAGCGAGACTCCATCTCAAAAAAAAAAAAAAAAAAAAAATTAGCCTAGGCCGAGCGCGGTGGCTCACACATATAATCTCAGCACTGTGGGAGGCCGAGGTGGGTGGATCACCTGAGGTCAGGCGTTCAAGACCAGCCTGGCCAACATGGTGAAACCCCGTCTCCACTAAAACTGCAAAAATCAGCCGGGTATGGTGGCACATGCCTGTAATCCCAGCTACTCAGGAGGCTGAGGCAGGAGAATCGCTTGAACCTAGGAGGCAGAGTTTGCAGTGAGCCCAGATCGCACCACTGCACTCCAGCCTGGGCAACAGAGAGGCACTCAGTCTCAAAAAAAAAAAAAAAAAAAAAAAAATTAGGCGAGCCCAATGGGTCACCTGTAGTCTTAGCTACTTGGGAGGGTGAGGTGGGAGGATTGCTTGGGCCTGTGGGGCAGAGGCTGCAGTGATCAGAACACCGTGCTCCAGCCTGGGCAACAGAGTGAGACCCTATCTCAAAACAAACAAGAATCTCTGGGGGTGGAACTCGGGCGTCAGTATTTAAGACATGACCAGGTGATTCCAAAGGGCAGCCAAGGTTGGGAATCACAGGTTTACAGACACTTTAAGGACCACCCAGGGAGAATGGAGAGGCCAAAAAATGACTTCAACTCGGGCAATTTTCTTTAGGAGAAAAGTATCTAGATCTAAGATTCATGTTATCTGCATATTTTCTCATCTTTTCCCACCTGATATCTTGACGTACACAGTTTACCTTGTGAGCTACTTGAAGGCAGGAGTCAAATCTGGCTTATCTGTGTTTTTCAGATCCTCATCAGATAAAACCTCCTCTACCAATCTTTGAACTCAATTGAATTGAAAGGAATTAGGCAAAGGGAGAGATGAATAAAAAATGACTTAGCTTTCTTTTGCTTTTCCTTAGGAATGTTTGTTTCTTAATCTCAGATCTCTTAACCTCACCCAGACTCCTCCCTCAAGAGGAAATAAAATGTTACAATGTGTGGCTGGGCGCGGTGGCTCATTTCTGTAATCCCAGCACTTTGGGAGGCCGAGATGGGCGGATCATGAGGTCAGGAGATTGAGACCATCCTGGCTAACACGGTGAAACCCCATTTCCACTAAAAATACAAAAAATTAGCCGGGCGTGGTGGCGGGCGCCTGTAGTCCCAGCTACTTGGGAGGCTGAGGCAAGAGAATGGCGTGAATCCAGGAGGCAGAGCTTGCAGTGAGCCGAGATTGTGCCACCGCACTCCAGCCTGGGCAACAGGGTGAGACTCTGTCTCAGAAAAAAAAAAAAAAAGTGACAATGTGATCCTCTTCCTATCTGACTCACCTCCCGGGTGACACCCTTGGCTCTGGTACTTCTATTGACGGAGACTCCACCCTCTAGGAGAGGCTCTGCCCTCCCATAACATCTGTATGGGTGCTCTCATTCCCCCATGGTTAGATTCTGGGTAATCATTTCCCCTCAACAATGGAAGATTCAGCACCTGATCACTCTACTTCCACCTCTCATTTCATTTTCTTTTTATTATTTATTTATTTATTTATTTTTGAGACAGAGTTTTGCTCTTGTCGCCCAGGCTGGAGTGCAGTGGCGCAATCTCGGCTCACTGCAACCTCTGCCTCCTGGGTTCAATAGATTCTCCTGCCTCAGCTTTAGTAGGTGTGATTACAGGCACCTGTCACCACGCCCAGCTAATTTTTGTATTTTTAGTAGAGACAGGGTTTCACCATGTTGGCCAGGCTGGTCTTGAACTCCTGATCTTAGGTGATCTGCCTACCTCGGCCTCCCAAAGTGCTGGGATTACATGCATGAGCCACCGAGCCCAGCCTCTTTTTCTTTTTTCTTTTTTTTCTGAGGCAGGGTCTCGCTCTGTCGCCCAGGCTGAAGTGCAGCAGCAGGATCATAGTTCACTGAGCTTTGATCTCCTGGGCTCAAGTGATCCTCCCAGCTAATTTTTTTGATTTTTATTTATTTATTTATTTTTTTTGAGATGGAGTCTGGCTCTGTCGCCCAGAATGGAGTGCAGTGGCACAATCTCAGCTCACTGCAACCTCTGCCTCCTGGATTCAAGCAATTCTCTGCCTCAGCCTCCGAGTAGCTAGGATTACAGGCGCCTGCCACCACACCCGGATAAATTTTGGTTGTTTTTTTTTTTGAGACAGTCTCACTCTGTTGCCTAGCCTGGAGTGCAGTGGTGCGATCTCGGCTCACTGCAAGCTCTGCCTCCTGGGTTCATGACATTCTCCCGCCTCCCACCTCAGCCTCCCAAGTAGCTGGGACCTACAGGTGCCCGCCACCATGCCCAGCTAATTTTGTTTTTGTATTTTTAGTAGAGATGGGGTTTCAACGTGTTAGCCAGGATGGTCTCAATCTCCTGACCTGGTGATCCGCCCTCCTCACCCTCCCAAAGTGCTGGGATTACAGGCATGAGCCACGGCCCCTGGCCTGTTTTTTTGTTTGTTTGTTTTTGTTTTTTTTTGAGACGGAATTTTGCTCTTGTTGCCCAAGCTGGAGTGCAATGGTGCCATCTCAGCTCACTGCAACCTCCGCCTCCCGTGTTCAAGCGATTCTCCTGCCTCAGCCTCCTGAGTAGCTGGGATTACAGGCATGTGCCACCATGCCCGGCTAATTTTTTGTATTTTTAGTAGAAATGGGGTTTCATCATATTGGTCAGGCTGGTCTCAAACTCTTGACCTCATGATCCACCCGCCTCGGCCTCCTAAAGTGCTGGGATTACAGGCATGAGCCACTGCGCCTGGCCTCTGGCCTTTGATATTTAATAGAGATGAGGTCACACTATGTTGCCCAGGCCGGTCTCGAACTCTTGAATTCACACAATCTGCCTGCCTCAGCCTCCCAAAGTGCCAGGATTATAGGCGTGAGCTACAGTGCCTGGCCCCATTTTATTATTTTTGTTTTCAATGTTCATGCAGATTCTCTAGTACCCTGCCCTTCTCTTGCAGTGATTTATTTCTCCCTGCTTCCCTCTCTCCCTATGTCATATCTTCAACTTGGTTGCCACCAATACCTGCTGCCCTTCTAAAATCTCATCCTCAGTCTTTTCATGTTGCTCCCCAGTACCCCTATCCCAAAAATTCTTCAACCTCATCTGGGCCTCCCATCCACTAACTTACTTTTCATTGTTTGATCTCAATTCTTCACTTTCCTCATTACCCAGTTTAGATTCCAAGGTTCAACATGGTAATCGCCTCTCAGCCCTCACGCTGTACTCTTGGCCCCCCTTCCTCCGGCACATTTTATCCCTAGTCAAATCCCACTCTGCCTGCTCCACACCTGCATTCAACAGCTGGGGAGAAACACAGTCATACTGACTGGTCTTGCTTCCTGCGAGCACTCAGTGTGGCATGCCAACTCACCTTTCCCTACTCAGTTCACATTCCCCAAATCTGAGACCACAACTTCACAAGATGATGACTTTTCTTCCTATTTCAGTGAGAAAACAGAAACTTTCAGAAGGGAACTTCCTCATGGTCCCACCCCAAATTCACCAGTCTACCTGCAACTCTACCGCAGAGAAGCTGACCTGCACCCACCTGCCACCTCATCTGTACCCCGGGATCCTGTTCCCTCTCACCTGCTCAGAGATGTTACTCCTGAAATTATCCCCTATCTCTCTCTCTCTCGGTTAATCAGTTTACCCCTCTGTACTGCAACACTCCCATCATTAAGCAAACATGCTATAAAATTATACTTCATCTCTGAAAAGAAGGAAAAAAACTCTTTCGCTACTCACCTAGGTAGTAAAAGCACAACATTCAGAGAATGGTGCTTACCCTTTGGCAGAAAAGCAATCTGTAAAGGGAAATTCAGGGAGCCTCAACTATACTGGGGAAGATTTTACTTCTTGTTTTTGCTTTCTTTTTCTTTTCTTTTTTTTTTTTTTTTTTTTGAGATGGAGTCTCCCTCTGTCACCCAGGCTGGAGTGCAATGGCACGATCTCAGATCACTGCAACCTCCGCCTCCCGGGTTCAAGTGATTCTCCTGCCTCAGCCTCCCAAGTAGCTGAGATTATAGGCACGCACCACCACACCTGGCTAATGTTTTAGTAGAGACAGGATTTCGCCATGTTAGCCAGGCTGGTCTCCAACTCCTGACCTCAGGTGATCCGCCCACCTCGGCCTCCCAAAGTGCTGGGATTACACGTGTGAGCCACCTCGCCCTGATGGGAAGATTTTACTTCATAAGCTGCCTGATGTTCACATAATTATTCTTTGTAATACATATATATTTATGCATATAAATTATAATTTTATATGTATAAAATAATGCATTTATTTTTAAATTTAAAAACTGTCCCCTGACCCAGCTCACTCCCTCAGTGTTCCACTTCTCCCTCCACTTAACAAAACTTCTCACTGCCTCTACTTTCTCTCCTCTCATTCACTCTTGAATTTCCCTCAATCAGGCTCTCATCCCCACCACTTTACTTAAACCACATGTCAGAGCCACAAATGACCTCCAAGTTTCTAAACCCAATGGTCAAGGGTCAGTTTGTGGCAGGCCAGTTCTCCCTGACAGTCACACAGACAGGCCTGCATAGCACCCCAGGTACACAGATGGATTTCCACAGCATTGCCTTAACGTTGAGCAAATAGTTAAACCTAGGGAAATTGGTGCCCAGACATCAAAGCTAGAAATGAAACACATGGTCAGTAAGAGCCTTGCATGGGCTTCTCCCTTGCTGGAGCAAGTCAAAATAATAGAGACAGCCTTACATTCCTAGTGCCAGGACCCATCTCGGGTCAACGATATCTGAGACAAGTCAAGGTAACAGAGGCAGCTGTTTGAATAGATTCATTGGAGAATCTAAGGCAGCTCTCCGCATCAAGCTGTAAAGGAGATAAGATAGAAATAATCACTCTGGTACCACAGTAAACAGGCCTTGAAGGTACTGGGGCCCTCACAGCTTAATCAGACTTAGCAAGAATTTTTTTGCCTCTGACCTTCTAGTTGAAACAAAATTAGTTACTGATAGACTTTGGTGAATGCCATACTGCATGTAGGCACATAACCTAAACCTATATAAACACTAAGAAAATAGTAACACTGGCCGGGTGTGGTGGCTCACACCTGTAATTCCAGCACTTTGGGAGGCCGAGGTGGGTGGATCACAAGGTCAAGAGATTGAGACCATCCTGGCCAACATGGTGAAACCCTGTCTCTACTAAAAATACAAAAATTAGCTGAGCGTGGTGGCACGCGTCTGTAGTCCCAGCTACTCGGGAGCCTGAGGCAGGAGAATCATTTAAACCCGGGAGTCGGAGGTTGTGGTGAGCCAAGATCGCGCCACTACACTCTAGCCTGGCGACAGAGCGAGACTCCGTTTCAAAAAAAAGAAAAAAAGAAAATTGTAACACTTTGAGTTGGTCTGGTGGAATTATCTCTGACCCTTTCCCTGTATCCGGTGACAGCAATAAATTCCCTTCTTTCCTAGTTTGTCTGCTTCTCGTTATTGGGCCACGAGAAAACACAGCCAAACCTGGCTTGGTTCCAGGAACAAGTTCTCAATTAGAGTATAAACTAGGGTTTCTCAGTTTCGGGGATTATTGACATTTTGGATCAGATAGTTCTTTGTCATGGGGGTCTGACCTGTGCATTGTCTTGCCAAGTATCTCCTGTGGGACATCTTGACCAGTGGTTTTCAAGAGTGGGTCATCCTCTCATCCCACACCCAGGAACATTTGGCAATGTCTAGAGTTGTTTCAGTTATCACAACTGAGGAGGTGCTCCTAGCATCTAGTGAGTAGTGGCCAGGCGTGCTGTTAAACTCCTTGCAATTGGAGGACACAATAAAGAATTATTTCATAGCCATAGAAAAGAATGAAATTGGCCGGTTGTGGTGGCTTACGCCTGTTATCCCACCACTTTGGGAGGCCGAGGTGGGCAGATCACCTGAGGTCAGGAGTTCGAGACCAGCCTGGTCAATGTGGTGAAACCCCGTCTCTACTAAAAATACAAAAATTAGCCAGGCGTGGTGGCACGTGCCTGTAATCCCAGCTACTCGGGAGGCTGAGGTAGGAGAATCACTTGAACCTGGGAGGCGGAGGTTGCAGTGAGCCAAGATCATGCCATTGCATTCCAGCCTGAGCGACAAGAGCAAAACTCCATCTCAAAAAAAAAAAAGAAATCATGTCCTTTGCACCAACGTGGATGAAGCTGGAGGCCATTATTCTAAGTGAACTAACTCAAGCATAGAAAACCAAATACTTGGCTGGGTGTGACGGCTCATGCCTATAATCTCAGCACTTTGGGAGGCCGAGGCAGGCGGATCACTTGAGCTCAGCAGTTCGAGACAAGTCTCTACCAAAAACACAAAAAATTAGCTGCGCATGGTGGTATGTGCCTGTGGTCCCAGCTACTTGGGAATCTGAAGTGGGAAGATCACTTGAACCAGGGAGGCAGAGGTTGCAGTAAGCTGGAGTCACACCACTGCACTCCAGCCCGGGTTACAGAGTGAGACCCCATCACGGGGAAAAAAAAAAAAAAAGTTGGGCACAGTGGCTCATGCCTGTAATCCCAGCACTTTGGGAGGCAGAGGCAGACAGATCACCTGAGGTCAGGAGTTTGAGACCAGCCTGGCCAACATGGCAAAACCCCATCTCTACTAAAAACACGAAAATTAGCCTGACGTGGAGGCGTGAGCCTGTGATCACAGCTACTCAGGAGGCTGAGGCAGGAGAATCACTTGAACCTGGGGTGAGGAGGCAGTTGCAGTGAGCAGAGATAGCGCCACTGCACTCCAGCCTGGGCAACAGAGCAAGGCTCTGTCTCAAAAAAAAAAAATTTACCTATTAGGTACAATGTTCACTATTTGGGTAACAGGTACACCACTAGAAGCCCAATCCCCACCAGGATGCAATGTAATCATGTAACAACCAACCAGGTGTACTGCTTGGATTTAAAATTGTGGGGGGAAAAAAAGAAAAGAAAGAAGAAGAAAAAAATTATCCTGCCAGGTGCAGTGGTTCACCTCTGTAATCCCAGCACTTTGGGAGGCTGAGGCAGATGGATCACTTGAGTTCAGGAGTTTGAGACCAGCCTGGGCAACATAAGGAGTCCCTGTCTCTACAAAAAATTAAAAAATTATCTGGGCATAATGGCACACACCTGTGGTCCCAGCTATTTGGGAGGATGAGGTAGGAGGATCACTTGAACCTGGGAAGTCCAGGCTGCAGTGAGCCATGATAACCCCACTGCACTCCAGCCTAGGCAACAGGCTGTCTCAAAAACAAAAAAGAAAGCAAGCATTCCCTAGTTCCTTATTTACTGCTCCTTCTCAGTCTTCACTGACAGCTCCTATTCCTTTTCCAGACGCTTAAATATTAGAGAGTGTCTGGACTCTATTCTTGGCCCTCTCCTCTACCCTAATCCAAGCTCCCATGATTCCGTTGTCCCTTCATTTGTCCCTTAATTGGATTTTCTGCTTCTATTTTTTACTGATGTGGTCTACCCTCAATGAAGAACCCAGAGTGATCTTTAAAATTACCAGACGATATCATTTACCTGCTCAAAACCCTCTGATGCCTCCTGATCACATATGGAACAAAATACAAAGTCGTTCCCATGGCCCATGAAGCTTACCTGGCCTTGTTTCTCCCCGCCTCTCTGTCTTCATCCCTTACCACTCTTTCCCTTGCTCACTCTGCTCCACTCACTCTGACCTCCTTTCTGAATTTAACATAAAAATCCAATTCCTTTCTACCTCAGGGCCTTTGCACTCTCTTTTTCTTTTCCTGGATACTCTCCCTTCAGATACTTGCATGACTGCTCCTTTATATCATTTATATCTGCACAAACATCACCTCCACAAGGGGGCTTTCCCTCATCACTTGATTAAATATAGTACCATGGCCAGGAACAATGGCTCTTGCCTATAATCTCAGCACTTTGGGAGGCAGAGGCAGGAGGATTGCTTGAGGCCTGGAGATTAAGACCAGCCCAGGCAACATAGTGAAACCGTGAAACCTCCTCTCTTAAAAAAAAAAAAAAAAAATTAGCTAGACATGGTGGCATGAACCTGCAGTCCCAGCTACTCACTAGGCTGCGGTGGGAGGATCACTTAAGCCCAGGAGCAGGAGGTCAAGGCTGCGGTGAGCCATGATCACACTACTGCACTCCAGCTTGGGCAACAGAGCAAGACTCTATAAATAATAATAATAATCAATAAATATAGCACCATGCACACCTGGGAGCACTTTCTATCCCATTCCCTTACCCCTTACCCTGCTTCATGGTGTTCATAGCACTTGTTAGTGCCTGACATTGTATTATATTTTATTGATTTTTTTATCGTCTGTCATCTTCAATTCAATGTAAGTTACCAGAGATCCAAGGCTTTTTCCACTGCCTTATTCCCAGCATGTAGCACAGTGCTTGGTACAAAGGAGGCCCTCAGTAAAGATTTCTTGGCTGGGCGCAGTGGCTCACGCCTGTAATCCCAGCACTTTGGGAGGCCGAGGTGGGCGGATCCCGAGGTCACAAATTCGAGACCAGCCTGACCAACATGGTGAAACCCCGTCTCTACTAAAAAAAATACAAAAGTTAGCCGGGCATGGTGGTGCACACCTGTAGTCCCAGCTACTCAGGAGGCTGAGGCAGGAGAATCACTTGAACCTGGGAGGCGTAGGTTGCAGTGAGCCAAGATCACGCTACTGCCCTCCAGCCTGGGTGACAGAGCGAGACACCATCTCAAAACAGCAACAAGAACAAAAACCAACCAACCAAACAAACAAAATTCTTTGAATGACTGAATGAATAAGTAGTTCATACAGTTGTGTGAGAGAAAAAGAGCTAATATATACAAGACATTTAGAACAATGCTGAGTATTACGGTCATAATACATGGCCAGCGTTTCGTAAGGTGAAGCTGTTACCATTAAACACTTCACTGCCAAAAAGGCTGCCTCCGTCCTGCTTGAAAACCCTGCCTATAAGGGAAGCACAGCAAAATGCTTTGGGACCAAAAAGGAGGGAGGAATGATTTTGACACAAATCCCAGCAAAACTAAAAGCCACAGAAACCACCAAAGCTAAACAGAAGGGGAAATTTATTTAGCTTTTGGAAAGCTAGAATTTTTGTCTCTCATGCAGATAATAAATGGAAGAGAGTAAGTGCAGCATATGGTTCCATGTGGTGAGTATAGAACGCAGGGGGATGTGAGAGTGTAAAAACTTCCAACCGGCTCAACGCCTGGTGACAGGGCAGCACAAAGGAGTATTGGAATAGCCTGGGAAAACTGAGACTCACAGACTGGAGAGGAATAATCCTGGGTGTTAAGTGGCTTTCCTTACTTCTCCTGCCTTGTGCTGCTTCCTCCACCTGTAATAAATCTCTTCCATTTTCCATTTCTTTTTCTTTTTTTTCTTTTTCTGTTTTTTTTTTTGAGGTGGAGTCTCGCTCTGGCACCATGCTGGAGTGCAGCGGCGCCATCATGGCTCACTGCAACCTCCGCCTCCTGTGTTCAAGCGATTCTCCTGCCTCAACCTCCCAAGTAGCTGGGACTACAGGCGCATGCCACCACGCCCAGATAATTTTTGTATTTTTACTAGAAATGGGGTTTCACCATGTTAGCCAGGATAGTCTCGATCTCTTGACCTTGTGATCCACGTGCCTCAGCCTCCCAAAGTGCTGGGATTACAGGCATGAGCCACCGTGCCCGGCAGTCTCTTCCATTTCTGCGTATCAAATTTGCAGCCCTCTTTCAAGTCTCAACTCTCTGAAGCCGTCCATGAGGTATTTTCAGATCACCCCCAGTTGAAAATAACTCCCCTGCCACTTATCACTTTTTCCCTTGCATCTGGAGCGTTGGCTAATCTGACTTTTCACTCTCATTAGATTACTGGTGGGGATTCTCCGTATTTGTCTCCATATTTCACTGGCAAATTCTGGGTATTCAATAAGGACTACTGAATGAATAAGAAAAAAATTCTACTTCATCCATTTAGAGAGCGAGCATCATATGCTCTGTGTGCAGGAACAAGATGAAACAACCACTAGCTGGCAAACTACCTCGAGCCAGCTCCTGAACCTCTCCTTGGGTTCTGCCTCAGGTTAACCCTTTTTTTTTTTTTAAAAAAAAAAAAAAAAAAAAGACAGGGTCTCACTCTGTTGCCCAGGCTGGGGTACAGTGGTGTGATCCTAGCTCACTGCAGTCTCAACTCCTGGGCTCAAGTAATCCTTCCGCCTTAGCCTCCTGAATAGCTAGGACTACAGGTGCACCACCATGCCTAGCTAATTTTTATTTTGTAGAGGCAGGGTCTCTATGTTGCCCAGGCTTCAGGTTAGATCTTGAATGAAGGCAAACAATGCCCTTCTGGGATAGAACAAGGAGAATAACAGAATATGGCCAGTTTCTCTGAGCCATCTTAGAAGGGGAGGACCCAGAAAAAAGGAAGGAGGGAAGTGACTCCAGGTAAGATGTAAATATATTTGCAGGTAAATCCCCAGAAACTTGTCAAATATGGTTTCCCTCAGTCCAATTTTCTTCACTTAAAGGAGTGGAGAATTGTTCCAAAATGGAGTTAACATTCTGCAATCATAGAGAGCAGAATTATTGCCCTCCTCCCAAGTTCTTCCTTTCTCCCAGATGTCTCTTTGACTTTTTTTTTTTTTTTTTTTTTTGAGACGGAGTTTCACACTATTGCCCAGGTTGGAGTACAATGGCGTGATCCTGGCTCACTGCAACTTCTGCCTCCCAGGTTCAAGTGATTCTCCTGCCTCAGCCTCCCAAGTAGCTGGGATTACAGGCGCCCACTACCACACCTGGCTAATTTTTATATTTTATTAGTAGAGATGGGGTTTTACAATGTTGGCCAGGCTGGTCTCGAACTCCTGACCTCATGTGATCTGCCCGCCTTGGCCTCCCAAAGTGCTGGGATTACAGGCGTGAGCCACTGCGCCTGGCCCTCTTTGACCTTCTTAGCCCAGAGTCTCACTTTTCGAGAGGTTTCTGTGTAGCAAGACAGGGTAAGTATGTCCCATTTGCATTCACACGATTTCTGGAGGTATTGGTGATGTTGGTCCCTGCAACACCAAAGGAAGAGAGGGAGCAGAGGACAATTAGTAGTGACAGGAAGAGACTGGATCCAGTCCCTTGGGGAAGAAGATTCCTTTTCATCTCTTCCCCTCATGCCTGCTCATCTTCCATTTCATTCTCAAATCTTTAGGGGAAAGGGAGAGGAGAGAGACATTGCTGTTTCCCCACTTTCCAGTCCAAGCATCTATCCCAACAGATACGCAAATTTCACTTGTCATCCTCTTTATGTGTCTTTCTCAAATGTCTTGTTCTCTAGCCAGGCTTAAGGATATAATCTTCCCGGTTTGTGGCTCTCTTTCATCTTGATTCCTTGATGACTACCTCCAAAGAGCTGAGCTCTGGCACAATTAGACTTAAGGGAGATAATGTGAGTCAGTCAACATGCATGTAGTATCTACACTTTCGGGGAGAGCCTATACTCTTTCTTATTTCTTTTTTTACAAATTATTATTTTGAGACAGATTTTCACTTTGTCGTCTGGCTGAAGTGCAGTGGTGTGATCTCGGCTCACTGCAACCTCTGCCTCCCGGGTTCAAGCGATTCTCCTGCCTCAGCCTCCCAAGTAGCTGAGACTACAGGCACACACCTCCACACCAGGCTAATTTTTGTATTTTTAGTAAAGATGGGGTTTCACCATGTTGACCCGACTGGCCTCAAACTCCTGACCTCGAGTGATCCATCCACCTCGGCCTCCCAAAGTGCTGGGATTACAGGCGTGAGCCACTGCGCCTGGCCACTATTTCCTATTTCTGAATCTTCACAGGTTGTTGGCCCCTTCCTAGTCCTGTGTTTCTCAAGTTAAGACTAGGGGGAATCTACAGGTCTATGGCTATCTTCTCTGGGGACCTCTTCTAAAACTTTAAAAGTTTGTGCTTACATCTCGATGGACCATATTTTTAAAAACAGAAACATTTTCATATATGATGTTTGGATTAGGTTTTTTTTAGGGGTTTCAATGCCTATATTTGTATTTGTGTGTATTTATTTATTTTTTTTTTGAGACAGAGTCTTGCTCTGTCGCCCAGGCTGGAGTGCAGTGGTGCGATCTTGGCTCACTGCAACCTCCGCCTCCTGGGTTCAAGCGATTCGTCTGTCTCAGCCTCCCAAGTAGCTGGGACTATAGGCATGCGCCACCACGCCAGGCCAATTTTTGAATTTTTAATAGGGACGGAGTTTCACCATATTGACCTTGTGATCCGCTCACCTCGGCCTCCGTGCAGTGGCACGATCTCAGCTCACTGCAACCTCCGCCTCCCAGGTTCAAGCGATTCTCCTGCCTCAGTCTCCTGAGTAGCTGGGACTACAGGCATGCGCCACACCAGCTAATTTTTGTATTTTTAGTAGAGACAGGGTTTCACCATGTTGGCCAGGCTGGTCTCAAACTCCTGACCTAAAGTGATCCGCCTGCCTTGGCACCGTGGCTCACGCCTGTAATCCCAACACTTTGGGAAGCCGAGGTGGGCAGCTCACTTCTGGTCGGGAGTTTGAGACCAGCCTGGCCGACATGGTGAAACCCCATCTTCACTAAAAATACAAAAATTGGCCAGGCATGGTGGCAGGTGCCTGTCATCCCCGCTACTTGGGAGGCTGAGGCAGGAGAATCGCTTGAACTTGGGAGGCGGAGGTTGTAGTGAGCCGAGATCTCGCCATTGCACTCCAGAATGGGTGACAGAGTGATACTCCGTCTCAAAAAAAACAAAAAACAAAAACAAACAAACAAAACCAGGGAGGGAATTGTTTTGACACAAGTCTTTGGCTAATGATGAAACTGTCTCCCTTCCTGGCTGTCCTGGCATGGTTTTTATAGTCTGAGGCACAATGATGAGAGCAAACTGAAGAGGGAGCCAAAGTGAGGTACTCAGAGTGGGATCCTTCTTTCCTGGAGAACTGTGGTAGCCCAGGCTGTGTAGGTAGCTGGACAAGCAAGACTGAATCACAATAGGTCTCTACATCTTCTATTAGGAGGAGGACCTGCAACATCCAGTGGAGCAGGTCACACCAGTTATACATGTAAAATGTAGGATAAACTAAAGGGGCACAGAGCCAGGGGAGAAGACAATGGGATGAGACTATTCTAGAATCTCATCCCATTGGTTCATTGCTGGGTGTGGTGGCTCACACCTATAATCCCAGCGCTTTGGGAGGCTGAGATGGGATGATGGCTTGAGGCCAGGAGTTTGAGACCAGCCTGGTAAACACAGCAAACCCCATCTCTCTAAAAAAAAACAAAAAACAAAGAAAAACATGTGGTTCATGAACCAGCAGCATCTGCATTAACCAGCTTATTGAAATGCAGAATCACAGGCCCCAAAACAGACTTCCTAAATCATAATCTGCAACTTAACAAGTTCCCTAGGTGATATGTATGCACACTTATGTTTGAAAAGCACTAAGATTTCTTGATGAAGGAGGGCTTGAAAGGCAATGATGGATGTGAAAGGAAAGGTAAAGAGAAGCCTCAGGTGGACAGGGCCGGTTGGAGAGAGAGTCCCGAGGTTTTATCTTGGAGAACACCCTGTACTGAATGAGCTCTGAACATAAAGATAGTTAGCATAGGAGGGCCTGAAGTCTCCAGATAAAAGGCTGCTGCCACTATCATTTACCACGACCTCTGCCATTCTCCACTCTATCGTCACCGGCCCCCAGTCTCCATTCCAGGACTTCTCTACACTTTGACTTTTTGTTTGTTTGTTTGTTTGAGACGGAGTCTTGCGCTGTCGCCCAGGCTGGAGTGCAGTGGCACGATCTTGGCTCACTGCAAGCTCCGCCTTCCGGGTTCACGCCATTCTCCTGCCTCAGCCTCCTGGGTAGCTGGGACTATTATAGGCGCCTGCCACCATGCCCAGCTAATTTTTTGTATTTTTAGTAGAGACGGGGTTTCACCATGTTAACCAGGATGGTCTGGATCTCCTGACCTCGTGATCTGCCCACCTTGGCCTCCCAAAGTGCTGGGATTACAGGCGTGAGCCACCACGCCGGGCCTTTTTTTTTTTTTTTTGAGACGGAGTCTCGCTCTGTCGCCCAGGCTGGAGTGCAGTGGTGCGATCTCGGCTCACCACAACCTCTGCTTCCTGGGTTCAAGCGATTCTCCTGCCTCAGCCTCCGAGTAGCTGGGATTACAGGCGTCCGCTACGCCCGGCTAATATATATATATATATTGCAATTTTAGTAGAGACGGGATTTCACCATGTTGTCCAGGCTGGTCTTGAACCCCTGACCTCAAGTGATCCCCCCGCCGCCCCGCCCCCTCGGCCTCCCAAATTGCTGGGATTACAGGCGTGCGCGATGCCCGGCCTTTTTTTTTTTTTTTTTTTTGAGGCGGGAGTCTTGCTCTGTCGCCAGGCTGGATTGCAGTGGCACCATCTTGGCTCACTGCAACCTCCTACTCCTTGGTTCAAGGGATTCTCCCACCTCAGCCTCCCGAGTAGCTGGGATTACAGGCACACGCCACCATGCCCAGCTAATTTTTTGTATTTTCAGTAGAGACGAGATTTCACCATGTTGCCAGGATGGTCTCGATCACCTGACCTTGTGATCCGCCCACCTCAGCCTCCTAGATTCTCAGTTGCCAAGGCTGGAGTGCAATGGCGCGATCTCGGCTCACTGCAACCTCCGCCTCCCAGGTAAGCCATTCTCCTGCCTCAGCCTCCTGGGTAGCTGGGATATAGACGCCCGCCACCACGCCCGGCTAATTTTGCATTTTTAGTAGAGACGGGGTTTCATCATGTTGGCCAGGCTGGTCTTGAACTCCTGACCTCAACCTCCCAAAGTGCTGGGATTACAGGCGTGAGCCACCGCGCCCGGCCCACTTTTACTTTTTTTTTTTTTTTTTTTTTTTTGAGACGGAGTCTCGAGTCTCGCTCTGTCGCCCAGGCTGGAGTGCAATGGTGTGATCTCGGCTCACTGCAACGTCTGTCTCCCGGGTTCAAGCGATTCTCCTGTTTTAGTCTTCCGAGTAGTTGGGATTACAGGCGCGCGCCACCATGACCTACTAATTTTTGTATTTTTAGTAGAGACAGGGTATCACCATGTTGGCCCACTTTGATTCTTGAGCAGCCTGGCCAGCCCGACCTCGCCAAATTCTGTTCGATTCTGCCTAGTTCGGTTGCTCTGGCCTAGTTCAGTTGCTAAGGCCTGGAGCTTCATGGTTGCGGAGGAAATGATGTCACGCTCAATAGGCGGGCTAACCAGATTCCTCCCTTCTCCCGATTGGCTGCCAGGAATTTGACTAGATTCGGAGTCTCGCGGGCTTCAGGGTTAGTTGTCAGTATCTTTCCCAGTTGTTCCGCCCCCACCTCCGCCCCCCGCCCCGCGCCCCTCTCCGGCTGCCCTCTCCGCGTGGGGCAAGGCTCCGAGGGCAGTATTCAGTAACCATTTAGCTTTGGAAGGAGAGGTGATTCGAATGGCCTGGCTCCTCCTGCCACCATGGGAGGCACTTTGGCCGCGCAGGTACTTATTGACCCGACCGGGTGTCCGTAGTTGGCGCGGCTACCTTAACCGCAGGGAATTGTGGAATTTATAGTTCTAAATTATATGTGGGTGGAACGAGGAAGCTCGAGCAGATTTTTGGAGGAAAGCAAAACTGGGGACTTTCAGGACTAGGGGCATGGGTCTCAGAAGAATGGGAAAGGACGAGAAAAGAGTCTAAATAAGAACCCTGCTATTAGCATTGTTTGGTTTTCTTTTCAGGTGCTGACCTGAACCTGGTTCATCCCTTTCTGACCAAAACTGTTCACTCACCGTGGAAGGGACTAAGCATCCATATGGAGACGCCACCAATCAATACAATTGGAGAAAAGGACACCTCTCAGCCGCAACAAGAGTGGGAAAAGAACCTTCGGGAGAACCTTGATTCAGTTACTCAGATTAGGCAGCAGCCCCGAGACCCTCCTACCGAAACGCTTGAGCTGGGAGTAAGCCCAGATCCAGCCAGCCAAATTCTAGAGAATACTCATGGAACTGAAAAACTGGTTGCTGAACTTGAAGGAGACTCTCATAAGTCTCATGGATCAACCAGTCAGATGCCAGAGGCCCTTCAAGCTTCTGATCTCTGGTACTGCCCCGATGGGAGCTTTGTCAAGAAGATCATAATCCGTGGCCATGGCTTGGACAAACCCAAACTAGGCTCCTGCTGCCGGGTACTGGCTTTGGGGTTTCCTTTCGGATCAGGGCCGCCAGAGGGCTGGACAGAGCTAACTATGGGCGTAGGGCCATGGAGGGAGGAAACTTGGGGGGAGCTCATAGAGAAATGCTTGGAGTCCATGTGTCAAGGTGAGGAAGCAGAGCTTCAGCTGCCTGGGCACTCTGGACCTCCTGTCAGGCTCACACTGGCGTCCTTCACTCAAGGCCGGGACTCCTGGGAGCTGGAGACTAGCGAGAAGGAAGCCCTGGCCAGGGAAGAACGTGCAAGGGGCACAGAACTATTTCGAGCTGGGAACCCTGAAGGAGCTGCCCGATGCTATGGACGGGCTCTTCGGCTGCTCCTGACTTTACCCCCACCTGGCCCTCCAGAACGAACTGTCCTTCATGCCAATCTGGCTGCCTGTCAGTTGTTGCTAGGGCAGCCTCAGTTGGCAGCCCAGAGCTGTGACCGGGTGTTGGAGCGGGAGCCTGGCCATTTAAAGGCCTTATACCGAAGGGGGGTTGCCCAAGCTGCCCTTGGGAACCTGGAAAAAGCAACTGCTGACCTCAAGAAGGTGCTGGCGATAGATCCCAAAAACCGGGCAGCCCAGGAGGAACTGGGGAAGGTGGTCATTCAGGGGAAGAAGCAGGACGCAGGGCTGGCTCAGGGTTTGCGCAAGATGTTTGGTTGATTAAAAGTTGAACCTTAAAAGAGACAGGAACTTGTGAATTGTGGTCTGTGCTATGAGATTTGGGGGTGGGGGGCCAGAGGGAAGGTTTCAGCCCATATCCCATTCTCAGCTTTTGGCTTCCTAGGGGAGGTAGCAGTGGTCCCAGTGCGCCCCTTTTGAGGGGCTTATCTATCTCCGAAGACACATAGAAGCTGTCTAAACTAAATTTAGTAGTGGCTGGGGGAGATGGTGGACCTTAATACTGGGTACTACATCTCCCAGGCCCTTTATCACTGGAACCTGTTTGGCGCATGCGCTTGGCGGTCTGGCACTGTCTGGAAGTTACTTCCTGCTGCTGTGCTCCCATTGGGCCCGCCTACACAGTCATCCGCATCTGTTGATTCACGTGCTCAGCACCCAGGTCTGTTACTGGTCGGTAGATCTTCCGGGACGCCCCCTTTTTTAAAAGAGTCAACTGATTAGTTGGTGATGGGGAGAGGCGGGCCTTGGGAACCGTCTCATGGTTGGGGGGTGGGGGGAAAGATGGCGGAGCTGATGCTCCTCAGCGAGATTGCTGACCCGACGCGTTTCTTCACCGACAACCTGCTTAGCCCGGAGGACTGGGGTCTGCAGAGTGAGGCACCGAGGAGGGGAGAGGGCTGTGGCAAATTGTGTCCCTGAGGCACGCGGGAAAGAAGCGGGGGCCTAAAAAGGAAGTCTGGGCAAATACGGAATCCGCCATCTGAAGGAGAGCGGAGCCCCGGGGGCTCGTTGTGTATTAAGGGGATACAAAAGTCGGGGAAGAACTCTGCTCCTTGCTGGAACGTCGAGTTGTTCCGGGGTCGGGGAAGGAGGGGCTGAAGCACTCTGGTTGTATCACTTTTCAAGTGGGCGGGCGGTGGGTCTGGCCGAGCAGAGCCAATGAGGGTTGGGGCGGGGGCTTGTGTGCGATCTGTAGGCTGGGCCCACCGAAAGACCCCCCGACACTCAGCATTTCTTGCAGACAGCACCTTGTATTCTGGCCTAGATGAAGTGGCCGAGGAGCAGACGCAGCTCTTCCGTTGCCCGGAGCAGGATGTCCCGGTATTGTGTCCCCAGCCTTTCTCTAACCCTTGGTGGGTGGAAAGTGAGTCCAGAACCTGGACTCATTCACAGGCCAGAGCTCATCTGGAGTCACCCCTACTTTCTCACCCTTTCTCACACTCCTGCCCTCTTGTATCCTCCCTTACTTAGTTTGACGGCAGCTCCCTGGACGTGGGGATGGATGTCAGCCCCCCTGAGCCCCCATGGGAACTCCTGCCGATCTTCCCAGGTAAGGTAGTCTTTGTGGTTCCCTCAGATTTCCAGAAACCCTCATCTTCCCACTGTTTCCCAGAAACTACGCAGCTTCCTATATCCTCATGCCTCTACATAAGTGCCTATCCTCTCTCTTTCAATCACCTATATTTGTTTCTTCTCCCTTGCAGTGGTACAGGAATCCCCACTGACATGTCCTTAGGTACTTTTTGGACTCTTCTTAAGCTCTGCTTCCTGATAATTTCTAACTCCCTTTCCTCCAGATCTTCAGGTGAAGTCTGAGCCATCTTCCCCCTGCTCTTCCTCCTCCCTCAGCTCCGAGTCATCACGTCTCTCCACAGAGCCATCCAGTGAGGTGAGAGAGCCATATCCCTCCTCCTCTCTGTGGCAGGGACTCTGCTTCATTCCCTTCACCCGTGGGTGACAAATAAATGATTTAAATGATTTGTATGCTATGAGTCATGAGGTGTGTGAGGTGTGGGGGGCCTTCCCCACTACCTTTGCCATTTCCTTAATATCCTCATTTTCCACATCCCCTTTGGTTATCTAGCAGTGAAGACTTTGTTTGGTTTGTTTTTTGTTTTTTGTGTTTTTTTTTTGAGATGGGGCCTCCCTCTGTCACCCAAACTACAGTGTAGTGACGGGGTCACAGCTCACTGTAGCCTTGACCTCCTGAACTCAGTTGATCCTCCTGCCTCAGCCTCCTGAGTAGCTGGGACCACAGACACATGCCACCATGTCTGGCTAATTTTTTTTTATTGTTTGTAAAAATGGGGTCTTCCTATGTTGCCCAGAGTGGTCTTAAACTCACGGGCTCAAGTGATCCTCCCACCTTGGCATCCCAAAGTGCTTGGATTACAGGTATAAGCCACCACGCCTGATCTGGGGTCTGTTTAATATAAAGAGTTATGTGGGGCTGGGAAGAAGAGAGTTACTGCTGAGAATTCTGGAACTGTTCTTGCCCAAGTTGTCCACTGTAAGGCCATATTTGAAGTCATGAGACTTCATCAGTTCTCCCAGAAGTAAAGTAGAAAGAATGAACAGGTTAGAAAGATGGTCAGTACCATTCAGACCAGAATGTCAAATAATTGATGGCTTGTAAGCCCTAAACTTCTAAAGCTTTTGTTCTTGCTCTTACTGTCAACATCTCCCTTGTTTTTTGCCCTTCTTTCTGCCCCCCTGCTCCACACCAACTCTCACCCAGGCTCTTGGGGTAGGGGAGGTGCTCCATGTGAAGACAGAGTCCTTGGCACCCCCACTGTGTCTCCTGGGAGATGACCCAACATCCTCATTTGAAACCGTCCAGATCAACGTAGTCCCCACCTCTGATGATTCCTCAGGTAATAACAGCCTGCCCCCAGTCCTTGGCTTTACTGCGGGAGAATGTGTTGTGTGTGTGTGTGTATGTGTGTAGATGGAGGGGAAGTGCATGCAGCAGGACAGGGAGAAAAAGGTGGGGAGCGGAAATGGCAAAAAACCAGGAGGGAAGGCAGGAAGGAAAGGAAACATTTCAGGGAATCACAGCAAGGGCAGTGCTGAGGAGATGGATATTATTTTTCTCTTTTTTTCTTGTTACTAGTATTCTGTCATGCCATTCAACTTTTTAAAAACTTGTGAGCAGTTTAGGGCATACCTATCTGTGTGATTCCCCTCCACCCAACATTTTATTATAAACATTTTTGTTGTTGTTGAGACAGAGTCTCACACTGTCGCCCGGGCTGAAGTGCAGTGATGCAATCTCCACTCACTGCAACCTCCACCTCCCAGGTTCAAGCGATTCTCCTGTCTCAGCCTCCCAAGTAGCTGGGATTACAGGCACCCACCACCACGCCCAGCTAATTTTTTGTATTTTTAGTACAGATGGGGTTTCACCATGTTGGCCAGGCTGGTCTTGAACTCCTGACCTCATGATTCGCCTACCTCGGCCTCCCAAAGTGCTGGGATTACAGGTGTGAGCCATCGTGCCCAGCCCATAAACATCTTTAAACATACAGAAAGGCTAGAACACCATCTACTAAACTAGATTCTACAATTAACATTATTTGTTCTATTTTTAAAGTGTTCCCAAGTTTATTTACTCGTAGCTGTGTATTTAGTAAATGTTTGTTGATGTGATCATATCTGAGGTATAATAATTTTTAAAAAGAAATATTTATTAAGCACTTACTCCATGCCAGATACTGAGCAGAGTGCTGGGAATGCAAAGATGACAAGACCTGACCACATGCTGACTTTCAAACCCTGTGATTTAGCAATGGGAGAAAGACAAGTACCAGTCAATACAGGTGTGGTCATTCTAGGATAGAAATCACTAGAGGTGGGGCCGGGTGTGGTGGCTCACGCCTGTAATCCCAGCACTTTGGGAAGCTGAGGCGGGCAGATCATGAGGTCAGGAGATTGAGACCATCCTGGCTAACGCGGTGAAACCCCGTGTCTACTAAAAATACAAAAAATTAGCCTGTAGTCCCAGCTGCTCGGAAGGCTGAGGCAGGAGAATGGCATGAACCCGGGAGGCGGAGCTTGCAGTGAGCCGAGATCACGCCACTGCACTCCATCCTGGGCAGAAGAGCAAGACTCCGTCTCGAAAAAAAAAAAAATCACTAGAGGGCACCATGAAAGCTCATAAGAGGGGACATTTCATCCACAATGGGGCTGAATCTGGGACATGCTCCTGGAAGAAGGGTTTCCTGAGAGTTTTAAAGGACACATAGAAATTAGCCAGGAGGACAGTGTGGGGATTGACTTGTGTGTAAGGACCCTGCATTTCTTCAGAGTGGGTGTAAGAAGGATTTGGGGAGTGATGTGGAACTGCAGAGGCTACAGGGCCAGGTGGGGCCCCTGCTAAGGGGCTCTTAGCTTTTATCCTGTGGATAGGTGGGGGCCTTTGAAGAATTAAGCAGGGAAGCAATATGATTAGGAAGATGATTCTAGTGGCAAAGTAGAGAATGGGTTGCAGAGGGGCAGGGCCGGAGGCAAGAGAACCAAGGAAGAAGCTTATGCAGTTGATCAAGTAAGATATTCGGATGTCGTGAAGAAAGCAGACTTGAGAAAGAATGAAGTGGAATAGATGAGTTGTGACCTCCTGGACATTGGAGAGAGGTAGGAGTCAAAGAGGTTTGTGGCTAGGATGGCTGTGGGTGGATGATGTTCCTGTTCGCTGGATGGAGACTGCAAAAGCAGGGGCTTTCTGGTCAGGGAAGTTGATGAATTCAGCATTGGACATGTTGATTTTTTTGTTGTTGTTGTTATGGAGCTTCACTCTTGTTGCCCAGGCTGGAGTGCAATAGTGGTGTGATCTCGGCTCACTGTAACCTCCGCCTCCTGGGTTCAAGTGATTCTCCTGCCTCAGCCTCCTGAGTAGCTGGGATTACAGGCATGCTCCACCACGCCTGGCTAATTTTGTATTTTTAGTAGAGACAGAGTTTCCTCCATGTTAGGCTGGTCTTGAATTCCCGACCTCAGGTGATCCACCCACTTTGGCCTCCCAAAGTGCTGGGATTACAGGCGTAAGCCACCATCCCCAGTTGACATGTTGATTGTTGATTTCAAAGTACCTTCTGGATCTCCTGGCACCATCTCTCACTGGCTGAATTCCAACCAGGGAGTCCACTGATGCAGTCCATTCAGATGCTTCCTGGATCTCAGAGCACAGCAGGGAGGGATGGAGAGTGGATTTGGAGGGACAAACAGATTATATCCAGCAGATTAATAAATGTTATAAAGAAGACACACAAAATAAGGATTGAAATACCATTAGCAGGCCAGGCGCAGTGGCTCACACCTGTAATCCCAGCACTTTGGGAGGCCAAGGCAGGCGAATCACGAGGTCAGGAGATCGAGATCATTTGGGCTAACACAGTGAAGCCCCATCTCTACTAAAAATACAAAAAATTAGCCAGGCGTGGTGGCAGGCACCTGTAGTCTCAGCTACTCGGGAGGCTGAGGCGGGAGAATGGGGTGAACCCAGGAGGCGGAGCTTGCAGTGAGCCGAGATTGCCCACTGCCATTAGCAGCAAAAGGATTATTGGTGGCTTTGCATTGCATAGTGTTATTGGAGTCAGATTCTCCTCCATACTTAGGTATTTTTTGAGGGCCTGTACTTTACCCTTAATGGACATGAGACATAGTTCTTGCTTTTGAAGAGTTTTGTGAGGGTTATAATACATCATGGTTAAATAGTTCCCTTTTTTTTTTGGAGACAGAGTTTGCCCTGTCACCCAGGCTAGAGTGCATTGGCGTGATCTCCACTCACTGAACCTCCGTTTCCTGGGTTTAAGCTATTGTCCTTCCTCAGCCCCCCTAATAGCTAGGACTGCAGGCACGTGCCACCATGCCTGGCTATTTTTTTGTATTTTTGGTAGAGACAGGGTTTTGCCATGTTGTTGAGGCTGGTGTCGAACTCCTGGCTTCAAGCAATCCACCTGCATTGGGTGTCGGCCTCCCAAAGTGCTGGGATTACAGGCTTGAGCCACCGTGCCCAACCATGGTTAAATAGTTCTGATAGTGGTTATCTCTGTGTAGGGAATCTGAGTGGCTGGAGGACAGGGAAGGGAAGTTTTTTGTTTTTTGTTTTTTTTTTGAGACAGAGTCTCGCTCTGCCCAGGCTGGAGTGCAGTGGCGCAATCTCGGCTCACTGCAAGCTCCACCTCCCGGGTTCATGCCATTCTCCTCCCTCAGCCTCCCAAGTTGCTGGGACTACAGGCACCCGCCACCACACCCAGCTAATTTTTTGTATTTTTTTAGTAGAGATGGGGTTTCACCACGTTAGCCAGGATGGTCTTGATCTCCTGACCTCGTGATCCGCCTGCCTCGGCCTCCCAAAGTGCTGGGGTTACAGGCGTGAGCCACCGCGTCCCGCCAAGATTTTTTTTTTTCACTTAATTTTCCTTTGTTCCTTTGGATTTGTATCATGACTGTATTATTTATTAAAAAATATAAATTGAAGTTTTAAAAAGCAATCTTAGTGATCATATAATTAAGTACCAAAGTGGACGGTATGGACCAGAGGTAGTGGTGGACTGTTGACCTGTGGGCTGAATCTGGCCCTCAGAAGGGTTTTATTTCACCGACATGGGGCCTAGCATTTTCTTTCATGGAGTGATCAACAAGTCATAAAGGCAGATTTAATGGAGGCCATGAAGGCTCGGAGGTGACTGAGGCTTTGCTGTTTGGTGCCTGGGAGGAAAACTTGTGTGACGGGGCAATCAGGAAGCCTCATTTATGGCCAGTTAGATTTGGGTGACTGGTGAGGCATGAGAATGGAAGGGACCAGTAGGCAGCTTGGAAGTCAGAATCTGGTGCAGGTGAGCAGCCAGGGGGAGATGCACACTTGGCGGTTGTCAGCATGGAGATGCATTGGGCCAGGATAAGGTGGAAATCCAGCAAGATAGGAATTTTGGCCACGTGAATGCTGGAGACCCCCCCGCCCCTTCCCCTGCTCAGGCCTACTCTATGTGAATAGACAAGTTCTGTGAACAAGAAAGAGGGAAAAGCAGAAGGGCAAAGACAGCTTTGAGGAACATGGAGCAGGGATGAGAAAAATTAGACAAGCCACTAAAGGAGAAAGGGAAGCACTAGGCGAAAAGCGGGGCGGAGAGCCAGCAGGTGAGCAGCTCTGTGACTGCCCCTCCTGGATGGCCTGTAATCTAGGGCCAGAAGAGTTTTATTTACAGGTTCAAAGAGAAAGGACCCATTTCCCCATCTTAATCCTCTTTTTTATTTTTTTGAGACAGAGTTTTGCTCTTCTTGCCCAGGCTGGAGTGCAATGGCGCAATCTCAGCTCACTGCAACCTTTGCCTCCCAGGTTCAAGTGATTCTCCTGCCTCAGCCTCCTGAGTCTCTGGGACACAGGGATGCACCACCATGCCCGACTAATTTTGTATTTTTAGTAGAGACGGGGTTTCTCCATGTTGGTCAGGCTGGTCTTGAACTCCTGACCTCAGGTGATCTGCCCACCTTGGCCTCCCAAAGTGCTGAGATTACAGGCGTGAGCCACCACGCCCAGCCTCCCATCTTAACCCTCTTAACCCTTCAGTGTTTACATGATATCCAACTTTTGCCTCATCCTGCCTCCCACAGATGTCCAGACCAAGATAGAACCTGTCTCTCCATGTTCTTCCATCAACTCTGAGGCCTCCCTGCTCTCAGCCGACTCCTCCAGCCAGGTGAGCACGAACTTCCTTACTTCCTGCAGGTTTTCCAGTGAGTTCCTCCTGACCTAGAGGTATGAGAGCTTTCTCTTCTTCAGCTCCTTCTCCTCGACACTCCTCCTTACTAACGTATCTCTGGAATGCCCCACATAGGCTTTTATAGGAGAGGAGGTCCTGGAAGTGAAGACAGAATCCCTGTCCCCTTCAGGATGCCTCCTGTGGGATGTCCCAGCCCCCTCACTTGGAGCTGTCCAGATCAGCATGGGCCCATCCCCTGATGGCTCCTCAGGTAATGGGGTCTCCTGACACTTGGAATCCCTAGTGAGAGGCCTGTGGTCCTGACATTTCCTGTTCTTTTCTCTCACCTTCCTTCAGGGAAAGCCCTGCCCACCCGGAAGCCGCCACTGCAGCCCAAACCTGTGGTGCTAACCACTGTCCCAGTGCCACCCAGAGCTGTGCCTCCCAGTACCACCGTCCTTCTGCAGCCCCTCGTCCAGCCACCTCCAGGTACTGAAGAAGGAGAAAAGGGCCGGGCGTGGTGGCTCACGCCGGTAATCCCAGCACTTTGGGAGGCTGAGGCGGGCAGATCACCTGAGGTCAGAAGTTTAAGACCAGCCTGGCCAACGTGGTGAAACCTTGTCTCTACTAAAAATACAAAAATTAGTGCGGAGTGGTGGCAGGCACCTGTAATCCCAGCTCCTCGGGAGGCTGAGGCAGGAGAATCACTTGAACCCAGGAGGCGGAGGTTGCAGTGAGCCAAGATCATGCCACTGCACTCCAGCCTGGGTGACAAAGAGAGACTTTGTCTCAAAAAAAAAAAAAGAAAAAAGAAAAACCAAAAAATTAAAATAAAAATAAATTAATTAATTTTAAAAAAAAAGGCCAGGCACGGTGGCTCACACCTGTAATTCCAGCACTTTGGGAGGCCGAGGCGGGAGATCACAAGGTCAGGAGATCGAGACCATCCTGACTAACACAGTGAAACCCCGTCTCTACTAAAAATACAAAAAAATTAGGCAGGCGTGGTGGTGTACGTCTGTAGTTCCAGCTGCTGAGGAGGCTGAGGCAGGAGAATGGCGTGAACCCGGGAGGCGGAGCTTGCAGTGAGCCGAGATCGCGCCACTGCACTCCAGCCTGGGCAACAGAGCAAGACTCCATCTCAAAAAAGAAAAAGTAGGAGAAAAGGAGGCGGGCTGCATTGACCCTGTCAGGGAGCTCGCAGCCATTGAGGCTGCCAATCCTTGGGTGCTCTGGTGTGGGTGTGGACACAAGGACCCTACCCAGCGCACAGCCCTCTGACCTCCTCTGCTCACTTGCCCCAGTGTCCCCAGTTGTCCTCATCCAGGGTGCTATTCGAGTCCAGCCTGAAGGGCCGGCTCCCTCTCTACCACGGCCTGAGAGGAAGAGCATCGTTCCTGCTCCTATGCCTGGAAACTCCTGCCCGCCTGAAGTGGATGTAAGTGTTGGGGAGGAGAGAAGTAGGGCGAGTGATGGGAAGGGAAGAGGGAAGTCTGTCATGGAGAGAACTGTGGGATGAGGAGGGAGTCGAGACCTAGGAGCAAAAAGTGAGGAAGCGGACCCATTAGATCATTCTGGGGGTCAGAATGGACTCCTGTTTCTATATGAATATCAACTCCAGGTAGTTTGAGGGTCGTTTAGGTTTGCTGTCACTGCAGATGGAGAAATGGGTTTGATCTCCATAAGTTAAAGGCAAGGAAGTCATACTGTACTATACGACTACGGTCGTGGCCATAGCTGGGGAGGGAGGCTGCCTCCTAGGGGAAAATCAGGTAAACTGTGTAAGCAGTATAACAAGGTTAAACTTTGAACCCTACAAATGTGGGTTGACAGGAAGAAAGAGTTACGAAGGAAAGAGTTTCCACCAGCATGGAGAAAGTTCTTCCCGCACTCTAACCTCTCCCACCTCTGAGGAGCGGTAGCAGGGAATGTTTGAGAGAAGGACCCCTTCCCTAGCGTGTTTGAGTAGAGAGGAAAAACCTCTCTGGCTGTGTAGGTGGGTCAGGAAGGCGGGGGAGTGGCCATGTGAGCTTTGGGTAAATCATTCCCTGGGGTTTGGGAGCATAGTCCCCTTCTGCCAACTCATCTGTCATTCTTTTTTGACCTTCCGGGTGCCTAGGCAAAGCTGCTGAAGCGGCAGCAGCGAATGATCAAGAACCGGGAGTCAGCCTGCCAGTCCCGGAGAAAGAAGAAAGAGTATCTGCAGGGACTGGAGGCTCGGCTGCAGGCAGTACTGGCTGACAACCAGCAGCTCCGCCGGGAGAATGCTGCCCTCCGGCGGCGGCTGGAGGCCCTGCTGGCTGAAGTAAGACCAGTCTGTGCCTGGGAGACCAACGGGAATACAGCCTCCTTGGAATGATTCCCCTTTTTCTTCTCTCTTTCTTTGTACCTTAGAACAGCGAGCTCAAGTTAGGATCTGGAAACAGGAAGGTGGTCTGCATCATGGTCTTCCTTCTCTTCATTGCCTTCAACTTTGGACCTGTCAGGTGAGACCTTCCTTGCTTCACTAGAACCTTCCAGGTGGAGCCCACGTTACAGCCTCCTAGCTGCCTGCTTTGGCCCAGGCCATTTCCTTCTGCTTATACACAAATGGTTCTGGTGTCCTTGGCACCGATGATGTGTCTGGCCAGCCCCTTCCTGCTCCATTATTTGTCTTTTTTTTTTGGAGACGGAGCCTTGTTCTGTTGCCCAGGCTGGAGTGCAGTGGCACGATCTCGGCTCACTGCAACCTCCGCTTCCTGGGTTCAAGTGATTCTCCTGCCTCAACCTCCCGAGTAGCTGGGACTACAGGCGCATGCCACCATGCCCGGCTAATTTTTTGTATTTTTTTAGTAGAGACAGGGTTTCACTGTTGTTGCCCAGGCTGGTCTCGAACTCCTGAGCTCAGGCAATCCACCCACCTCAGCCTCCCAAAGTGCTAGGATTACAGGCTTGAGCCACCTTGCCTGGCCTCCTGCTCCATTATTTTTCCAGTGGAGAGCAGATGATGGTGATGATGCTGGTAGAAATAGTGACTGTTAAGTGCTTACTGAGTTCTAGGCTCTAGGTGATGTACTCTCTTTTTCGTATGTAGGGACCATCCTTATTCCCATCTTACAGAGGCAGACTCAGGCTTGTATAACAGATTGCAACTCAAGCAGTCCATCTGCAGAGTCTTTATTCTTAACTAGACACTTGATACAGCTGAAATTCTTCATTGTGCTCAGTCCTTTATCCACAGCATCAGTGAGCCTCCTTCAGCTCCCATCTCTCCTTGGATGAACAAGGGGGAGCCTCAACCCCGGAGACACTTGCTGGGGTTCTCAGAGCAAGAGCCAGTTCATGGAGTTGAACCTCTCCAGGGGTCCTCCCAGGGCCCTAAGGAGCCCCAGCCCAGCCCCACAGACCAGCCCAGTTTCAGGTGAGGAGAGAGAAAGAGGGCCCCCCTCTCGTTTGAGGGTATGAGTTGGTCTTCTCCCCGCTTTCAGTGAGGGGGACCCAAAGCTTTCTCTTGCCATCATCGCCTTCTTTGTTGTGGGAGTGCTGGGCAGTCCCCAAGTGTTGTCTCCTTCCTGCTTCACTCCAGCAACCTGACAGCCTTCCCTGGGGGCACCAAGGAGCTACTACTAAGAGACCTAGACCAGCTCTTCCTCTCCTCTGATTGCCGGCACTTCAACCGCACCGAGTCCCTGAGGTGTGGGATTCATTGCTGGGGCATCCAGCCCCCCTGGCCTCCCAAGGCCTTCTGCAGTCAGCCTGGCTGGCCTGTGTACTAAAGTGCCAGCGCTCCCTGCCCTCTCCTCACTCCTGTGGGTGGGCAAGGAGGGTGGGAATCTTGGCCTGGCATGGAGGTCCTGAGCCTCCTCCACTTCCCCAGGCTTGCTGACGAGTTGAGCGGCTGGGTCCAGCGCCACCAGAGAGGCCGGCGGAAGATCCCTCAGAGGGCCCAGGAGAGACAGGTAGGGCGGGTGGCTGGTTCAAGGAAGGTCACTTGAAGACAAGAGCTAAAGGCCTCGTCTGGGGATTTCTAGTGGGCATCTCGCTGTGGAAGTTGGAGGGATCATTTGAAGGAAGCGGAGGGTTGAGTGGGAGGTGGCATCAGCTTCCAGGGGCTGTTTGTCTCTTTCCCTTTTCCCGTCACCCTCTCCAAGTCCTTAGATACTTCTCCTTCCAGAAGTCTCAGCCACGGAAGAAGTCACCTCCAGTTAAGGCAGTCCCCATCCAACCCCCTGGACCCCCGGAAAGGTGAGTGTGGGGTGGGGTGCTTACTTATTAAGTGAAATTCCACTCTCAAGAGCTGTACCCCCAGTAGCTGTCCTGTGCCTGTCATTACTGTCACCAGTGGGATTATACCTCCCTCCTCCACTGGGGGTCTCCTGTCTTTTTCTCTCATCCTACCCCCTTCTCTGGTAGAAACTGAGCATTGGGCTTAGTTCCCCTCAAATCCTGTTTCCCTATCTGCCTAGGGATTCTGTGGGCCAGCTGCAACTGTATCGCCACCCAGACCGTTCGCAGCCAGCGTTCTTGGATGCAATTGACCGACGGGAAGACACGTTTTATGTTGTCTCTTTCCGAAGGGTGAGTTTCTCCTGCCCTTCCATCTCTGTCACCCCAGGTTCCCAGCAGTCTGTCTTCAGTGGGGGAATGTAGAGTAGGGCTGGGGAGTTTGTTGGCATCTTTGCCTCCACTCTTCTGGCCTGGCCCATCTGTTCCCCAGGACCACCTGCTGCTCCCAGCCATCAGCCACAACAAGACCTCCCGGCCCAAGATGTCCCTGGTGATGCCTGCCATGGCCCCCAATGGTAACTCTTTCCCTGCTGGGTATGGGGGCAGTTCCAACAGGGAGATCCAGCCTGGGAGCTGTGGGGGAAGGGGGAGAGGAGCAGGGCATCAGAGAGCTGCTGGACCCACAGGTGAGAAGCAGCAGGAAGTGGGTGGAGGGAAGAGCACCATGCAGGAGACTTGGGAGGGAGACGAGGGTGAGGGTCCTTCCCTGGTGAAGGTGCTTGGGTAGATGACTGGGCAGAGGCGGGGGGCCAGGAACTTGCTAGACTCTCACTTACTTTTTTCTCTTGATGTCCTCTCCTGTGTGACCCCACATTCATCAATGCCCTTTTCTTTTCCTACCCTCTCCTTGTCCCTGCACCAAACTCTGTCCCTGCCGTCCTGTTTAACTCCCGCTATGGATCTGCCTCCTCACTATTGCCCTTTCTTTTCTTCTCTGCTCACCTCTACTTTTCTGACCTCCTCCCCTTCTCCCTGCAATCCCTGTTTGCCTCCCCATCTCCTCTTCCTTAACTCTCCCCTTCTCACAGAGACCCTTTCAGGCCGTGGGGCCCCGGGGGACTATGAGGAGATGATGCAGATCGAGTGTGAGGTCATGGACACCAGGGTGATTCACATCAAGACCTCCACAGTGCCCCCCTCGCTCCGAAAACAGCCATCCCCACCACCAGGCAATGCCACAGGTGGCCCCTTGCCAGCCTCTGCAGCCAGCCAGGCCCACCAGGCCTCCCACCAGCCCCTCTACCTCAATCATCCCTGACCTCTGCCATTCACACTGACTTAGAACCGGGGGGGGGCGTGGGGGAGGGGGTACCAGGTGGCCAGGTGGGACTGTTTCAAATTTCCCTGATCCCCAGGCTTGGGGCAATTGGTAAAGGAAAGACCAGGTGTGGGGGTTAAGCACTTATTTGAGGTGGGGGTGTTCACCTCTCTTCTCATCCCTTTTCAGAATATAGGGCTCCTCTCATTTCTGTGAACCCCCAGTCCCGGCTTCTTTGTTTGAGGGGATTGTATGAGGTTCAGTTGTGAGGTGGGTGGTGAGCTGCTGCATATTCTTTATTTTGTTTCTCTAATGTTATGGCAGTGGAGGTGGGAATTTAGTCCCCAGGTGGGACAAGGGAAGTTTTTGCATTTTGGAGCTAGTTACTGGGAGTAAGGGAGGGTGGGGTGGAGGGGAGTTCAGGTTTATATGTGTGCATTTCTTTTTTATTATTATTGAATAAACAACTTGGAGGGAGTTGAAGGAATGGTGGCTGCCTTCCTGGCTCGTGATGGGGAGTTTGGGGAAAGTGGCTTCTCCAGAGCCAGCATCAAAGAATCAAGCACTGAAGACATAGCTGGCTCTGAGGTGGGGTGGGTGCGGGATCACAGACCGCATGTCATCCCCTTGCCCCCACCCCTGCAACTCTGGGGTATATCTGTGTCTAGCAACGATGTCTCATGGTGTGACAGACTAGAGGATACGCATCCCTGGAATGTGAGTCAACAGGAAAGATGAGGCCCCACGCCCTTCAGGGTGAGCAGCCTCTGGGTCTCCTGCTCTCGAGCAGGTTCTCCTCGTCTTCTTGCTGTCCAGGATGAGCAGCTCAAACAAACAACGAGAGCTGGGGCCAGAGGCTTAGAGCCCAGGAAGTGGGGGCCTCTGTGAAGAAGGGGTGATATTTGGAAGGGAAGGGGGATGTGGCAGGATATCCTCTAAGCCCTAAACTGGAGGGGACTGAGACTTGAGAGTCCAGATGAAAGACAAAGAGTGGGGCAGGCAGAAAAACTGTACATTCTTATGTTTTTAATTTTTTTTTTTTTTTTTTTGAGACAGAGTCTCGCTCTCTCACCCAGGCTGGAGTGCAGTGGCGCGATCTTGGCTCACTGCAACCTCTGCCTCTTGGGTTCAAGTGATTCTTCTGCCTCAGCCTCTCAAGTAGCTGGGACTACAGGTGCACGCCACCACACCTGGCTAATTTTTGTATTTTTAGTAGAGATAAGGTTTCACCATATTGGCCAGGCTGACCTCGTGACCTGCCCACTTCGGCCTCCCAAAGTGCTGGGATTACAGGTGTGAGCCACCATGCCTGGCTAGGCTGTGAATTCTAATTAGGAGGAAGGGGAGCAGGACAAAGTGAGGGGTTGAGTCTGAGGCCAACCTGGAAGAATCCCCCTCCAGCTGCTCCTGTCCAGCAGTGCCTCAGGCCTGACCCTGCAGGAGTGTCCTGGGTCAGCTGGAGGGTGTGAGCTGGGCCTGGGCTCAATGCCCAGATGACTGGACAGGGGCTGCCTGGGCCATAAGCCCAGGCCTGAAGGAGGGAGGAAGAACCTCATGTGTCCAGCCAGGCAACCCCCACACCCCTCCCGCTGCCCTCACCCATTACTGTGTTTGGGGTGAAAACAGACCAAGTAACTATGGCAACCTGGAACCAGGGCTCCTAGGAACTAGACCTTTCCTCCCTCCAGAGGGCAGCCCAGCTTCTCAGCTGTGCTTTCTATCCCAGAGTCCTTGAGCCTTATCCACCCTATCTCTGGAGGGGGTGCAGTGAGAACAAGGATTTTGGAAGCACATCACCTGAGCTGGATTCCCTACCCTGCCTTTCATTAGTAGTTGTCCTTAAACATTCTGAGTCTTAGTTTGCTTATCTGTAAGATGGGATGTTCCTACCTCCTAATCAGGGTTGGTGACAGGATGAAAGATGACGTCCTCAGTGTCTGGTCCATAATAGATACACCTTTTCCTCATCCCTTGCCGCTTTCTGTCCCCATCTCTGTTGTCCTTCTCTCTTCCACTTTCATCCCATTTGAGTTCATCACTGTTTCGTTGTCCCATTATCTTCCTCCTTCCTGCCCCCAGTTCGGGAAAGTACTTGAAGTGCTGGCATCTCACGGGGCGCCCTGAGGTGGAACATCCTGCTCCTCTGCTGATTGGCAAGGGACAGCTGGCACTTTGGTGTGGATGAGACATCAGACCTCTCTTGGCTGAGGGATTGTGGTGGCAGGAGGGATTGAGAAGGACGGTGAGTGGGGAGTGGGTACCTGACTCAGGGTGAAAGCCGGGCAGGCTCTGGGTTGCTGCCTTCTAGGCCCATGTGGATCTCCATTCCTCTGGCCACACCCCCAAGGCCACTCAGCATGCCAGGTCGCTGTCACTCCTGCACCTCATTGGCCCCTCCTGCCCTATGCCCACTTTGTCTTTCTGTTCCGCTTTCTTTGTGCCACCATCTCCTGCATTTCTTCCTCAGGATCCCACCTTTTGTTCTCTGTCATCCCTGACCTCATCATCCCTCCCTTCCTCTTTCTAGACTTCTTTCCTGCCTTTCTTTGCTCTCTACCTCATTAGCAGTTATCACGACCTCTTTTTGACTCATTATTCATCGCTGTTTTTTTCTTTTGTATCTTCCCCACCCCATCCACTGCTTCACTGTCTTAAATTTTTTTTTTTAATTTAAAAATAGAAGTGGGGTCTCACTATGTTGCCCAGGCTGGTCTTGAACTCCTGGCCTCAAGCAGTCCTCCCATGTTGGCCTCCCAAAGTGCTAGGATTACAGGCATGAGCCACCGTGCTGGCCTTATTTAAAAAAAATTTTTTTTTTTTAAATTCACTGTCTTTTTCCTTTGTTTTTCTTGGTCTTCGCATCTGCTGCTGCCACTGACCCTGTGCTTGTCTCCTCCCTTTTTCATGCCGCCCCCTTTCTATTTCCCATTCTGCTCCCTCGTCCACATTTCTTGCCCCTTTCCATTATTTCCTCTCTTTTCCCCCACTTTGGTCCTCTCCTCCTCCTTCCTTCCCCCACTCCCTTTACTTCCCACACCAGTTCTCCGTCCTCTTCCCAGCTGTGGGGGCCAGCACTGGGGAGCCTGATGTTTGCCTCATCGTTCTGCTATGGCTTCTGGATACAGCACATCTGGATTCCGGGGCCCAGATGTGTGGTTGCCACAGCGACCTGGGTCCCTCTGGTAAATACAGGCGCCCACCCGCCTCAGAGCAGAGAACAAAACAATTGTGTGACTTTCTTTTGTCACGAGATAGAAATGTCCTTCCTCCTCCCTTCTCCCCACACCCATGTCTCTAGGCAAAGGAAGTTTTAAGGGTCCAAACCCTTCTTTCTGAGGCTCCCTTGCCCCCTTTTCAGCTGTAGCCTCTTAGTTCTCTCCCATCTTTCATCCTGGGCTCTGTCTTTACATTCTGTGTTCCCCATCCTCACCCCACCCCCAGTTCTCAATAATGGAATGTTGACCACCCCCTTCCCCATCTGATGCCGTTTCTTCTAAGTGAATCTACACAATAACTGGATGCAGAAAAGTTTCAAAAATCTGGATTCTCCACCCTTCTTTGTACAAGTGCTTCAAAGAAGCCACTTCGTTAGTTTGTTCCCTAAGTCTTCAATCCTTTCCTTTCCTGGAGTTGTTTGGGGAGGAGAGCGAATACAGGCTTAGGAATCAGAACACCTGGGTGAGACCCACCTTCACCACTACTGGCTTAGCCCCTTGAACAAGACCCTTAATGTCTATGAGCCTCCATTTCCTCAGCCACAAAGTGGGATTAATGCCCGCACTGTGTAGGAAACTGTTTTGTAAACGGAAGCCCGGCACAAGTGTTTTCTATCTTTCCCCTCTCTGGGACTGCTTTCTTGGACCGCAGCCCCTGGCATCTCTTGTTCCCCTGTCTTCATCCTTCAGGTCCTTGCCCTCAATTGCCCTTACTCTTCTGTGTCTGCCTTCTCTCCTCCCTATCTTTCCTTTCCTTTTCTCTATCTTTCATCCCTTTTCCTCCTGAGGTCAGGACAGGAACTTGGAGGATCATTCAAGGAGGGAGGCTCAGAGCTGAAGACACAGGGACTGAGGTTACAGAGAACAGCCGGAGCTTGTGGACAGTTCTGGGCAACACTGACCTTTCTACCCACCACCCAGGACACCTCAGTGAAGCCAACCCCAGCTCTGACCACTGGGCTTCCCTGCCTTCACGCCTGGGCTCCTTACCCTTTCCCCGTCCTCTCTCCCAGTCCTTTCACATTTCAGTGTTGACTGGCATTTATTGGTCACCTACACTATGCAAGGTTTGGTGCTTTTCTTACAAGATGTGAACATATAAGACATGAGCTTCTCCATGAGCCTGGAAACTAAAGGGTGAATCAAATGGTAAACAAAGATAATTTCAGAACCTGAAACTATATCTGCTAAGCTTCTAGTGGCTTCCCCAAATGCTTTATAAGCTTGTGTACATCTGGAATCCCACATTTCTGTCTGAGACCCCAACAGTGGGCTTCCAGAACATCCCAGGACCATCCTTGCTGTCTTCTCTGGGGTCCCTGGCCACTCTCTGTGCCAAATGTACTTGTGTTGACCATTCTTCCTAAATAATAAAGCCAGGACGTAGGGCATAGGCACATGCGCGTGCACACACACTAAAGGATATGACCATGGAACAGAAATCTGAAGGTGTCAGAGGAAATTCATACCCTGTGTTCTGCCCTCTGTGTGTGATGCTGTCTCCAGACCCTCCCTCATCCTATCACTGCAGTGCTCCCCACCTCCTGCCAGGAGATCCTTGGGAAGCTGCTACCTACTGCTGGCTCTGGGGGCTTCAGGCCAAGGCAGAGGAAGGAAGCTGAGCCTGGCTCTGTCCAAGATGCTGACTTCATCCTCCCCATCAAAGCCAGGAAAAAAACAGCCACACACACCCAGACACACGGACACACACGGGGACGCCCACGCGAAAGCCCATGTGTGCCTTTGCCCTCGGCCACATGGAGCTTACTAGGCATCTGGCCACAGCCACATGCAGTGCAGGCACGTCCTGACCCGGGAACACCACACACCTGCCACCATGGGGATCTGACCTGGTGTGCAGACACCTGGGCCGCCACCCATGTGGCAGAATCAAGCACATACGGGCTCCTTCACATCCCTTTCACCTGTGACTTGGCCAGGTTACATCTCAGTGGTGAGGTCTGTAGCGGGATAGAGAGACTCAGTCGTCACTGTGAAGCTGGGGTAGTGGGTTCCCACTCAGCTGGGATATTTCTCCTCTGTAGCAAAGTCTCTTTTTCAGCTCCTTGTCAGGGCAGCACATGGGGAGATGAAGCCAGGGAAACACCCAACAGACTTATGTGGGGTGTGTCTGTCTCCCTGTCCCCCATGTCCTCTGGCTGTCAGTCTTCTGCCTGGGACCAGAGACAGAGTGCCCGTTTCCTCCAGCCCCTACCTCTCCCCACCTCTGTTCCTGCTCCGCTGCAGCACCCAGGCACCAGCCCCCCACCCTGCTTTCCACCACTTCACCCTCTATTCAGGTGACCCACCCTTATATTTGCCTCCTGCCTCTAGCCCTTTCTTCAACCCTAAACCTTCCTCCTAACCTTCAGGCTTTCCTTCCTTGTCCCCCCTCAACCCCAGCTTCCTCCCCAAGGCTCTATGTCCCAGTGTTCACCCAAGCCCTTGCCCTGCCAGTGCCCAGGCCTCACCTGCTCTTTCTCTAGGGACTTGCTGAGGTAGGAGAATGCAAAAGGGGCAGTGACAGGACAGGGACTGAACAGAACAGACAGCAGGAGTGGCTCGGGGACGGGATAAGCAGAGAAGATAGAAATGGTGGGACTGGAGCAGGGTGGGGACTTGAGGTCCCAGAGACGGTCCCAGTTGGAGAAAGAGGTTGCCTCTTGCCTCCTGCCCCCTGCCCCTGCTCCCTGCCCCGGACTGCCAGGGGAGAACTGGTGAGAGGATGAGGGAGCCAGCACTGGGTGATAGACATGGGGTGTGATCCAGAGATCCAAGCTAGAGCAGTGGCTGGGAAGAGATGGGAGGGGAGCATGGGGGAGGGAGGGGAAGGGGGCTGGCCACGAGGAAGGATATAGGCTGAGAGGAAACCACTGGGGTCAGAGAGGAGGGGCAGCAGGTGGAGAAATGGTGGGGAAAAAAGAAGTGGCAGGAAGGGTGGGGGATGTCAAGTTGGGCAAAAATTAGGGTGAGTTAAAAATGGCATAGGGAAAGGACATGGGAGGTAAGACCAGGGCTGGGGGTTGAGATGAGGGTATGGTGAGACACTGATGCTAGACAGGGAGTAGGGGCTGGGGTGGGGGCAGGAGAAGAGGAGGGGTGGCATGTGGGAGGGCCTGGGAGGGGTGGGAGGACCTGCCCTATCTCCGCTCCCCTCCCTGACCTCATCCTGGTCCTCCCCTTCTCCTCCCCTGCTCGCTGCAGACTCCCTCCTCACTGTTGCTGCCGAGATCCACAGTCGGTTGTGGCTCTGCCCCTGTTGCAGGGGACAAGTGAGGGAGACTTCCCTGTCCTGCCCTGAGACGCCGCCCTCCCGGGGTTGGGGACAGAGCAGGTGCAGAGGCACTGCAGCTGCCCGGTTGCCCAGGTAAGGAACAGAGTTCTGGGGAGACCCAGAAGGAGAGGCAAGGGATTTCTCGCCTATCCCCACACCCCAGGTGAAGGTGTGGCAGGTGAGCTCTCAGCAGTGCTTCCAGAGCAAGGACTTCTCTTCAGGACAGAGGACATAGGAGCATTCGCTGGGAACCAGGCTCTCTGTGAAGGAGTGTCTGGGAGGAGAGGGTGGTATGTGTGTGTTGGGGTGGGCGGTGTATGTCAGGGTTTGGATGGGATGCAGACAACTGAGAGGGGCTGGGAACAAACCAAGGGACTCCGGGAGTCAGACGGTGGAACCAGGGTAGAGGTGGTTATTGGTGAGGTGAGCCCCTGGTCCCTGGAGGTGCTGGGGCTAGCGGGAAGATACGACTAGGCTGAACTGGTGGCCAGCTGAACTTCGGAAGGAAAGTGCTTGCGGAATCCCAAGTGTCGGGCTGGAGCAGCTGAGCCCAGGCTCTGGGGGCTCCAGGCTCCAGGAGGTGCCAGAGGGTGCTTCTTTGGGCATCCAAATGGGGACTCCCTAGGTGGCAGCGTGAGAGTTGCAGGGAGGGAGGTCTGGGAGATCTCTTTAGGAAATACTGAAATGGGACAGTCAGGACTCTCAGGTCTGGGAAGTGCACAGAGCCTGCAGAGAGGATCCTAAAACTTGTTCTTGGCCAGAGCTCTGCACTCATGACTCACGGTTCAGCAGGGCTGGGATGGCTGAGAGATGCCTCTGGGAGCACAGGGGCTCCGTCTTCACTCTGTGCCCCTTCCAGGCTCCCTTTGCCTCTGTCCGTCTGAACCCGCGCTCTCCCTCACCCTGCCACCCCCGCCCCCCACCACTAGTACACGTGACACGCCCCGGGTGGGGCGGGCGGGCCCCTTATCTCGCCTGGAAAGAATTTAATGGCATAGAAACAACTGGAAGTGGAACTGAGAGGAACTACTGGGAAGCAACTCGGAAACACCACAGCTGCTGCCTGCCCCGCCCCTGCTTCCCGCATCTCCAGCCCCTCCTCTTTTCCCTGACCCTGCCTCCAAGTCCTTGGGGACCCAGCACCTCAATTCCTCAAACTTCCTTTGCTCACTCCAGACCTAGCCACTAGGTGCAGGACCAGAAACTGCCTTCTTGTCTCTCATTGCACCCCTAACCATTTTCAACTGGGGTCCGGAAATCCTTTCTCTTCATTTTTCCATTCCCAGGCCGATTAGCTCCCCAGAATAAGGGGCATCTGGATTCCCCAACCTACCCCTCCCTGACACCTCTTTCCCACCTGGTTCCAGCCCAATATCTGGGACCCCCACATTCCCTTTTTAGTCTCACTCCTAGAATCCTTCCACCTTCACCTCTCATTGCCAGATTCAACTGAGGGTGTAGCAGGAGGGTCAGAGGGAGGCATGGGGGCGGGACCAGAACCCCCATCTCTGGAACATCTCTTATGGAAGCCAGCCCCTCTCCCCACCCCTTGGGACCTATACAGTCCCTAATGAGCAAAGTGTCAAAGTTGGCTACAACACAAAATACCCAGGAAGCTGAGTCACAGTTTGGGAAGATGCCCCCATCCCTGCCAGCCCTCCAACTGTGGGGAGGGTGCCAAGAGGGTGAGGCCATATCTCTCTCCAGACACACACTGCAGAGAACCACCCCAGACATAGTGGCAGGGGGAATGGTGAAGGGGAGACACAAGAGACACCTAATTCTTTGCTTGCCCAGTACTGAGAGAAGAGCAGAATTATTCCAGGAGCTGGAATGGGGAGCTGGAGGGGTGGGTGGTGGCAACAGGGCAGGGAGGGAGATTGGGAAGGAGCCTCTGGGTGTGTGGTCAATGGAGGCTGCTCTGCTCTTCTAGACCAATCTCACCAGCTTTCCAGAAAAGCTGGTGAGCTCTCTTCACTCCTTCCTGGTGCAAAGACTCTCTCTGCTTTCCCCCACTGTGCAGGGAAAGATGAGGAATCCACTTACGTGGGGAGGGGCACTGGACAACTCACAGAGGCCTCCAGGGGTATGGGGAAGTATGGTGGAGGCCATGTGTCTGCTGCTCCCCACTGGGGAAGGGCCTCCTGCTTGGTTCCTCTCACACCATCCAGGTTCCTTCACTCACAGAGCTGCCCTCGGAGCCACCAAGCAATCAGCCTTCTTAGGTGTCACCCAATGACTAGGTGTGGAGGAAACCTGAAGGGGAGATTGGGTGTGTGTGCGTGTGTGCATGGGCACCCATATGTGTACCTGCAAGGATGCAGGTTTTGGGGGTGCATTTGTGTGTCTGTGCAGGTAAGTTTGTACTTGTGGATGAGCACACATTAATATATTTGTAAGTGTACATGTGTACACATATTTGTGCAAGCACTCCCAGGGTGTGGGAGTGATTTGCATGGCCTTAGACACAAAGTGACAGGATTTGAGGGTCGGTCAGAGCCCATCTCTTACCCAAGGCTACACTCCAGGCTGAGAGAAGGGCTGGGGAGACAGGAAAGGGCAGCTCTCTGTATGCCGGGCCTCTCGGCCTGGGCTTTCTTGGGTGGGGAGCCTCTTGGTGTGGAAACATTCTGTCCCTGTTCAGCTCCCTTTCCATCTCTTGCTGGCTGGTAGCAGAATGTGATGGCTGGTAGCCCTGAAAACTCCTTTTTCTCTGATCCAGGAGAAAAGTTTAAGAGTAGAAAGCCAGAAGATGTGTGTGTGTTGGGTAGATGTGTGTGTGTTGGGTAGAGGTGTGTGTGTGTCACAGTCACCTCCGCCTACCTGTGACACATCCCCCACTCCTCACCGGTCAGCATTTCCACACCCACCCTGCCCTCCTCCTTTCCCCAGCCTCTGGTCTGGAAGAGCTGGGCACCTTTCAACATCTCTCCTCAACTCTTCACCTTAGCTGAATCCTGACTGGCCCCCTCACACTCCTGTTCGCCATAGCCCTGTCTCCTGTCTCATCCTGGGACCCCCCACCACCTTTCCTCTCACCTCTTGTCTCTGTGTGCTCCCCAATCCCTGCCTCAGTAAGCTCCACAAACACATACAACTGGGTAACCGTCATCCAGATCAAGAAACAAGACACCTTTAGCACCCCAGAAGCCCCCCGCCATGCCCCTACTAGTCACTACCCCCTCAAGAGTATCACATTTCTGACTTGGAGCACTAGAGATTAATGTTGCCTCTCCTCAAACTTCTCATAAATAGAACTATCCAGCATGCTCTTTCCTGTGTCTGGCTTTTGTTCAACCTCATCTTAGTAAGACCCATCACACTACTGCATATAAGTATAGTTCATTCCTGGTTTATTTTATTCCATGGTGTGAATAAACCACAATTTATTTAATCTATTCTACTGATGTGAAATGTTTGAGTAGTTCCCAGTTTGGGGCTATTATGAGCTATGTTGGGTATATTCCTAGGAGTGGAATTGCAGGGTCATAGGGTTTGCATGTGTTCACCTTTAGTACATTTAGTAGATTCTGTCAAACAGTTTTCCAAAGCGCTTGTACCATCTGGTCCTGCCAGGATCTGCCCTGGCCTGGCCTTTGATTCTGCCTCTGCCCTGGTGGCTGTGTCTAACCAACTTCCAGTCCCAGACACTGTCCGTGGTCCTAGCCCTGACCTTGGTCCTGCCCTTGGTTCCAGCCTTAATGCTAGTCCTGCGTTTAAATTGAACTTTTCATTCATTCATATAGTCGGTAAATATTTATTGAGCATCAATTATGTGCCAGATGCAGGGATACAGCAGCCAAGAAAAAAAAAAAGGTGCCATGCCTGCCCTCGTGGACTTTATAGTCTAGTGGGCAAGAAAGTAATAAAATCATCTCACAGTATATTTATTATTACTTTGGACTTCAAAAAAAATTTATTTATATATGATTGCAAATTGTTATAAATGCTACACGTGAGAATGGCATGGTGCTGTGATCTCATATGATAGGAGGACCTGACCTGGTCAGGAAAACTTCCCTGTGAAAAAAATGGCGGGCTGAGACCTGAAGGATGAGAAGGCCAAGAGAGAAGGGAACAGTGTTCCACACGGAACAGCGTATACAAAGGTCTGGGGTTGGGGATGGGCACAGAGAGTGTGAGGGACTTGAAGGTCAGTGGGGCTGGAATGGAGGGAGGGAGGGAAATGTTATGGGTGGTGAAGTGGGGGCAGGGGACACATGATGGTAGGGCTGTTTGTCAGTGTTCTAAGAGAATTTGGAAGGGAGACACTGAAGCATTTTGAGGAGAGTGACATCCTGATTGCGTTTGTGAGACTGTAGAGGGCAAGAGTGGAAGCAGAGGGAAGAGTCAGGGCTGGACACAGTGGCTCATGCCTGTAATCCCAGCACATTGGGAGGCTGGGGTGGGAGGATTGCTTGAGCCCAAGAGTTCAAGGCCAGCCGGAGCAACACAGAAAGATCCTGTCTCTGCAAAAAAAATTAAAAATTAGCTGAGCATGATGGCACACACCTGTAGTCCCAACTACTCAGGAGGCTGAGGTGGGAGGATTGCTTGAGCAACAGGAGGTCAATGCTGCAGTGAGCTGTGATCGCACCACTGCACTCCAGCCTAGGTGACAGAGTGAGACCCTGTCTCAAAAAAAAAAAAAAAAAAAAAAAAAGCAGCCAGGAGGCAATTGCAGTTGTCAGGCAAGAGGCGGATGGAAGCTTGGATTAGAATGAAGGTAAGTGGGAGAGAAGGAAACGAATTAAAGAGATGCTTGTGAGAAAATACAGGTAGATACAAGGAAATATGGTAGCCTTGAATGGGCTATTAGGTTTCTGGCTTGTAAAGCTGGATGAATGGCGGGGCCCTGAGCTTCAATGGGGAATTCGGAGAGGGGATGGGATACAGGAAGGTGACCGTGAATTCAGGTTACAGGCATGGTGAATTTGAGGTGCCCAAGTGGAGATGCCAAGTAGGCAGGTGGATATATTGCCGTGGAGTGAGAGGAAGATGACTGGGGTGTTTTACAAATTGGTGTATAGTTTGGAAACTGAAGTCATGAGTCTGGATGAAGGTACCAGGTGGATGACTAGAGCAGTAGGTCTATTAATTTAGTAGAAATTTGTTGCACATTACAATCATCTGGGGAGCTTTTAAAAATACTGAATAAAATTCAGTTACTCGGTCATTCTAGTCACATCTCAAGTGTTGCAGAGCCTCAGGTCCCTCCTGGCTACCATATTGGTCAGCGTGGATACAGAATGTTTTAAAAGAGAAGGGCCAGGTGCAGTGGCTCACGCCTGTAACCCCAGCACTTTGGGAGGCCGAGGTGGGCAGATCACCTGAGGTCAGGAGTTCAAGACCAGCCTGGCCAAGATGGTGAAACCTCGTCTCTACTAAAAATAAAAAATTAGCTAGGCATGGTAGCAGGCGCCTGTAGTCCCAGCTACTCGGGAGGCTGAGGCAGGAGAATCACTTGAACCCGGGAGGCAGAGGTTGCACTGAGCCAAGATCGTGCCACTGCACTCCAGCCTGGGTGACAGAGTGAGACTCCAACTCAAAAAAAAAAAAAAAGGAAAAGAAGAAGATGCGGTGAACTGTGTCCAGTGATTTTGAGAGAAGTCAAAGGTCAAGCAAGATGAAGACAAATGTCCCTTAGATTTTGTGGCACCGAAGTCATTGGGAAGCCCTAGAGGGAGCTGTTTGGTAGGTTGGAGGGAGTAGAGTGGATTGAGGCACGCATGGGCTATAAGGAAATGTAAACATCAAATACAAATAAATCTTGACAGCTGTGGCCATGAAGTAGAGGAGAGAAATATGTGGTGGCTGGAGGGGGTGTGAGATTGGGGAAAGGTTTTTTAAGGTTTAATTTTTTTTTTTTTTTTAAGACAGAGTCTCGCTCTGTTGCCCAGGCTGGAGTGCAGTGGCACAATCTCAGCTCACTGCAACCTTTGCCTCCCAGGTTCAAGCGTTTCTTCTGCCTCAGCCTCCCAAGTAACTGGGATTACAGGCACCTGCCACCATGCCCAGCTAATTTTTTTTTTTTTTTTTTTTTGTATTTTTAGTAGAGACGGGGTTTCACCATGATCGCCAGGCTGGTTTTGAACTGCTGACCTCAAATGATCCGCCCACCTTGGCCTCCCAAAGTACTGAGATTACAGGCATGAGCCACCACACCCAGCCATGGTTCAATTTTTATACAGCAAAATGCAAAAGTCTTAAGTGTGCAGCTCAATGACTTTTTGAATATGTATATATCTGTGTAACCACCCAGATTAAGATACAAAATATTTCCAGAAATATGACTCCTTCCGGTCAATAATCCCTACAAGTAATCCAATCCTGTCTTCTAAAAGCAAAGATTAATTCTGCCTGTTCTTGTTTGTTTGTTTGTTTGTTTGTTTTTTGAGATAGAGTCTTGATCTGTTGCCAGGCTGGAGTGCAGTGACATGATCTTGGTTCACTGCAACCTCTGCCTCCGGGATTCAAGCAATTCTTTTGCCTTAGCCTCCCAAGTAGCTGGGACTACAGGTGTGTGCCACCATGCCCAGCTAATTTTTGTATTTTTAGTAGAGACAGGGTTTCACCACGTTGGCCAGGATGGTCTCCATCTCTTGACCTTGTGATCTGCCCGCCTCGGCTTCCCAAAGTGCCGGGATTACAGGCATGAGCCACTGCACCCAGCCTCTGCCTGTTTTTGAACCTCATATAAACGGCATTATTAAGAGTGTTTTCTTTTTTCTTTTCTTTCTTTTTTTTTTTTTTTTTTTGGTAGCTCAGGAAGGGTATATAAGAGCATAAGAGTGTTCTCTTTCTGTGTGTGGTATTTTTTGCTCAGCACTATGTGTGTGAAATTCACCCATGTTGCATATAGCAATAGGGTATTTTTTATTGCTGTATAGTGTTCCGTTGTGTGACTGGCACAATTTATTTATCCACTTTATGAATGGACACTTGAGTTGCTTTCAGTTTTAGCTAATATAGGAATAAATCTCATGAACATTATGGTCTACGTCTTTTGGAAGAACTATGCAGTCATTCCCACTGGATATTTAGTTATAGATATCTGGGTTATAGACTATATGTTTTAGCAGATACTACCAAACAACTTTCCAGTGTTTGCATTAATCTATGCTCCCACTTGCAACAGATGACAATTCCAGTTGCTTCACATTCTTGCCAATATCAAGCAATGACAGCCTGTTTGAAGAGGGACAAGCATTCTGGAGGATATTTAGTGGCATCTCATTGTGGTTTTAACGTACATTTACCCGATAGCTAGTGATTTTGTACATCTTTAAAATGCTTCTTGGAGCTGGGTGCAGTGGCTCACACCTGTAAGCCCAGCTACTATGGAGGGTGAGGCAGGAGGATTGCTTGAGGTCAGGAGTTCAAGGCCAGCCTGGGCAACACAGCAAGATCCCATCTCTACAAAAAATTTAAAAATTAGCCAGGCATGGTGATGCCCATCTGTAGTTCCAGCTACTCTGGAGGCTGAGGCAGGAGGATCACTTGAGCCCAGGAGTTTGAGGCTGCAGTGAGCTGTGATTGTGCCACTGTGCTCCAGCCTGGGTGACAGAGGTAGAGTTTATCTTAAAATAAAATGAAATAGGGTGGGTGTGGTGGCCCACGCCTGTAATCCTCATAACTTTGGGAGGCCAAGGCAGGCGGATCACTTGAGGTCAGGAGTTTGAGACCAGTCTGGCCAACTTGGTGAAACCCTGTCTCTACTAAAAAAAAAAAAAAAAAAAAAAAAAAAAATGCTGGGCGAGGTGGCTCATGCCTGTAATCCCAGCACTGTGGGAGGCCGAGGCGGGTGGATCATGAGGTCAGAAGATCGAGACCATCCTGGCTAACACGGTGAAACCTCATCTCTACTAAAAATACAAAAAAATGAGCCAAGCGTGGTGGCGGGCTCCTGTAGTCCCAGCTGCTCAGGAGGCTGAGGCAGGAGAATGGCATGAACCTGGTAGGCAGAGCTTGCAATGAGCCGAGACGCACCACTGCACTCCAGCCTGGGCGAAAGAGCAAGATTCCATCTCTACAAAAAAATGAGCTGGGCATGGTGGCGCATGCCTGTATCCTAGCTACTCCAGAGGCTGAGGTAGGAGAATCACTTGAGCCCAGGTAAAATAAATAAAATGTTTACTGGCCCTTTGGCTATATTCTTTTCTGGAGTACCTGTTTGTCTTTTTCCAATTTAAAAAACTGGGTTTCCTGATTTTGGCTTGTTTTGTTTTGCAGAGTTTTTTTTTTTTTTTTTTTTTTTTTGAGATGGAGTTTCGCTTTTCCTCTCAGGCTGGAGTGAAGTGGCATGATCTCAGCTCATTGCAACCTCCGCCTCCGGTTTCAAGCGATTCTCCTCCTCAGCCTCCTGAGTAGCTGGGACTACAGGTGCCCGCTACCACGCCCAGCTAATTTTTGTATTTTTAGTAGAGACGGGGTTTCACCATGTTGGCCAGGCTGGTCTCGAACTCTTGACCTCGTGATCCGCCTGCTTCAGCCTCCCAAAGTGCTGGGATTTCAGGCGTGAACCACCACACCCAGCTGCCTTCTTATTCTCTTAATGATGTAATTTGATGACCTGAAATTTTGTTTTGTTTTTTTCTTTTTCTTTCTTTTGAAACAGAGTGCCAGCTCTGTTGCCAAGGCTGGAGTGCAGTGGCATGATCACAGCTCACCACAGCCTCGACCTCCCAGATTCAAGTAATCCTCCCACCTCAGCCCCTGAGTAGCTGGGACTACAGGTGTACCACCACACCCAGCAAATTCTTTTTGTTTTTTATAGAGACAGAGTCTCACTATCTTGCCCAGGCTGGTCTCCAACTCCTGGGCTCATGCAATCCTCCCACTTAAGCCTCCTGAAGTGCTGGGATTACAGATATGAGCCACTGCACCCGGCCTATGGTTAGATTTTCTGTGTGTTTTACTTAAGAAATCTTGCGGCTGGGTGCGGTGACTCAAGCCTGTAATCCTAGCACTTTGGGAAGCCGAGGCGGGCGGATTGCCTGAGTTCAGGAGTTTGAGACCAGCCTGGCCAACATGGTGAAACCCCGTCTCTACTAAAAATACAAAAAATAGCTGGGTGTGGGGGCAGATACCTGTAATCCCCGCTACTCAGGAGGCTGAGGTAAGAGAATCACTTGAACCTGGGAGACGGAGTTTGCAGTGAGCCGAGATAGCACCAGTGCACTCCACTCTGGGCAACAGAGCGAGACTCAGTCTTAAAAAAAAAAAGAAATCTTGCTTACTCCAAGGTCAGAAATTTTTTCTTCTGTAAGATATTGCTATGAAAGATATTGCTTTACTTTTCTTATTTAGGTCCTGGGTTCATCTCAAATTAATTTCGGTATGTCAGACATAAGGTGGAGAATGACTGTTTTTTTTTGTTTTGTTTTGTTTTGTTTACTTAGGGATGTTGGATTGACCCAGCACCAGTAACTAAAAAGACCCTCCTTTCTCCTCTTAACTGCAGGGACACTTTTGTCATTAATTAGGTGACCACATATGTGTGGGCCTGTTTCTGGGCCCTATTCTGTTTCATCTGTCTATGCTTGCACCTTTAAAATAAGTCTTGATGTTTGATCGTGTAAGTCCTGAGGAAGAGGATTTTTGTTTTTTTTTCAATTGGAGATATTTGAGCAAGGATCCAGTTGAGAGTGAGGAGTTGAATAAAAAAGAGAGAGAAGCCAGGCATGGTGGCTCATGCTTTTAATCCCAGCTACCTGGGAGGCTGAGGTGGGAGGATGGCTTGAGCCCAGGAGTTCAAGTCCAGCTTCAACCAGGGGGTTGAGCAAGATCCTGTCTCAATATTAGAAAGAGGTAATGCGGTGACTCATGCCTGTAATCCCAGCACTTTGGGAGGCCGAGGCGGGCACATCACTTGTGGTCAGGAGTTTGAGACCAGCCTGCCCACAAGGTGAAACCTGATTTCTACTAAAAATACAAAAATTAGCTGGGCATGGTGGTGGGCACCTATAATCCCAGCTACTCAGGAGGCCGAGGCAGGAAAATCACTTGAGCTAGGAGACAGAGGTTGCAGTGAGCCAAGATCGCACCACTGCACTGCAGCCTGGGCAACAGAGTAAGATTCCATCTCAAAAAAAAAAAAAAAAAAGTGAGAGAGAGAGGGAGAAGATAATCTGCACTTTAAGGTTTCTTAGAAGACAGTAGGAGCTGGGATCCAGGTGTTTGGGGAAGGATTGGCCCTAGGTACTCATCCGCTAATTCATTCAACATTGATGTGTCAGATAGAACATTTATGTGCCAGACACAAGTATACAGCAGTTCTGGGATAGATAAGGTCCTTGTTCTCATGGAGCTCCCATTCTAGTATTGAGAGAAAGGTAATAAACAAGTAAACAGATAACTCAGGCAGCAGTAAATGCCATGAAGAACAGGAACAGGATATTGTGATAGAGAGTAATGGAAGACTGCCCTAACTGGGAGTTAAGATTTGAAGATGGAGCCAGCCTTTATGAGCAGAGTGAAGAGCATCCCAGACATAGGGAACACACAATGCAAAGGCCCTTGGAGTAGTGAGAGCTTGCAGTGCTTGTGGGAAAAACAAAAGACCAGTGTAGAGCTGGGTGCGGTGGCTCACGCCTGTAATCCCAGCACTTTGGGAGGCTGAGGCGAGCAGATCACCTGAGGTTAGGAGTCCAAGACCAGCCTGACCAACATGGAGAAACCCGGTCTCTACTAAAAGTACAAAATTAGCCAGGCATGGTGGGGCATGCCTGTAATCCCAGCTACTCAGGAGGCTGAGGCAGGAGAATCACTTGGACCTGGGAGGCGGAGGTTGCGGTGAGCTGAGATCGCACCGTTGCACTCCAGCCTGGGCAATAAGAGTGAAACTCTGTCTCAAACAAACAAACAAAAACACACACACACACACAAAACAAAAAAACCAGTAGGGGAACACAGTAGAAAAGGGGGTGAGGAGCAGGATAACTAAATGATATAGAGAGGTAGAGAACAGACTTGCCCAGGGAGGGTATCCTTTAGGGTTGGGCTAAATGTGAATTTTTACATGCATGTGAGTTGGGTAGATTACTTGTGGGTGGTGGGACTGTGGGTATGTGCTGGAGAAGGGGGGATTCATTTTGTCTCCTTCTTTTTGAAGCTGCTGTCATACCTGCCCTTTCTCCCTGCAGCCTCCTGAATGATGCCAGCCCAGTATGCTCTAACCTCCAGCCTGGTTCTCCTGGTGCTGCTGAGCACAGCCAGAGCAGGCCCCTTCCCTTCACGGTCCAATGTGACACTGCCAGCCCCCCGGCCCCCTCCCCAGCCAGGGGGCCGCACAGTGGGGGCCGGAGTGGGAAGCCCCTCTTCTCAGCTTTACGAGCACACAGTGGAAGGAGGGGAGAAGCAGGTGGTATTCACCCACCGCATTAACCTGCCCCCTTCCACTGGCTGTGGCTGTCCCCCAGGCACTGAGCCCCCAGTCCCTGCTTCAGAGGTGCAGGCCCTGAGAGTCCGGCTAGAGATCCTGGAGGAGTTGGTGAAGGGGCTCAAGGAACAGTGCACTGGGGGATGTTGTCCTGCCTCTGCCCAAGCTGGCACAGGTGAGCAGGTGATCACAGAAGAGGGTGGAGAGGTGGGGTGGGGTGGGCATTGCTAGTCCATAAAGGTCCTTGGTATGAATTAGAAGAAGGCACTCCTTCCTCACCCTTAGGGGTGTGGATGCAGCCCAGAGCACAACTTGGAGAGCAGAGCTGGGCTACATGTCAACCAAAGCATATGCGAGGGCCTTGAGAGGCTGCATGCATTACACATATTAGCAACTGGGAGCAGACATGGCCTTATGAGATGAGGCTGGCCTGGCTAGGGGCCTGCACATAGCAGCACTATATAGGCTCAGCCTCTCTCCCAGGAGAGAGACTGAGACCTGCCTCTCCCTCCTACTCCAGGTCAGACAGATGTGCGGACCCTCTGCAGTCTCCATGGTGTGTTTGATCTGAGCCGCTGCACCTGTTCCTGTGAGCCAGGCTGGGGTGGGCCCACCTGCTCAGACCCAACAGATGCTGAGATCCCTCCCTCCTCCCCACCCTCAGCCTCGGGGTCCTGCCCAGATGACTGCAATGATCAGGGTCGCTGTGTCCGTGGTCGTTGCGTGTGCTTTCCCGGCTACACTGGCCCCAGCTGTGGCTGGCCATCCTGTCCCGGGGACTGCCAAGGCCGTGGGCGCTGCGTGCAGGGCGTGTGCGTGTGCAGGGCAGGCTTCTCAGGCCCAGACTGCAGCCAGCGCTCCTGCCCTCGGGGTTGCAGCCAGAGGGGACGCTGTGAGGATGGGCGCTGCGTGTGTGACCCAGGCTACACTGGTGACGACTGTGGCATGAAGAGCTGCCCTCGCGGTTGCAGTCAGAGGGGGCGCTGTGAGAATGGGCGCTGCGTGTGCAACCCGGGCTACACTGGCGAGGACTGTGGGGTGAGGAGCTGCCCTCGGGGCTGCAGCCAGCGGGGACGCTGCAAGGACGGGCGCTGCGTGTGTGACCCCGGCTACACTGGCGAGGACTGTGGTACGCGGAGCTGCCCCTGGGACTGTGGGGAGGGCGGGCGCTGCGTGGACGGCCGCTGCGTGTGCTGGCCCGGGTACACAGGCGAGGACTGCAGCACGCGGACATGTCCGAGGGACTGCCGGGGCCGCGGGCGCTGCGAGGACGGCGAATGCATTTGCGACACGGGCTACAGCGGGGACGATTGCGGCGTGCGCAGCTGCCCTGGTGACTGCAACCAAAGGGGCCGCTGCGAGGACGGCCGCTGCGTGTGCTGGCCGGGGTACACTGGAACCGATTGCGGCTCGCGCGCCTGCCCACGCGACTGTAGAGGTCGCGGGCGCTGCGAGAACGGCGTGTGTGTTTGCAACGCGGGCTACAGCGGCGAGGACTGCGGTGTGCGCAGCTGTCCTGGGGACTGTCGTGGCCGGGGCCGCTGTGAGAGTGGCCGCTGCGTGTGTTGGCCGGGGTACACAGGCCGGGACTGCGGCACGCGCGCCTGTCCTGGCGACTGTCGCGGGCGCGGGCGCTGCGTGGATGGCCGCTGCGTGTGCAACCCGGGCTTCACCGGTGAGGACTGTGGGAGCCGTCGCTGTCCCGGGGACTGCCGTGGGCACGGCCGTTGCGAGGATGGCGTGTGCGTGTGTGACGCAGACCACTCAGGGGAGGACTGCAGCACGCGCAGCTGCCCCGGGGGCTGCCGAGGCCGCGGCCAGTGCCTAGATGGGCGGTGTGTGTGCGAGGACGGCTACTCTGGCGAGGATTGCGGTGTGAGGCAGTGCCCGAATGACTGCAGCCAGCACGGCGTGTGCCAGGACGGTGTGTGCATCTGTTGGGAAGGCTACGTGGGCGAGGACTGTAGCATCCGCACCTGCCCCTCCAACTGCCATGGGAGGGGCCGCTGTGAGGAAGGGCGCTGCCTGTGCGACCCAGGCTACACCGGCCCCACCTGTGCCACCCGCATGTGCCCGGCTGACTGCCGGGGACGTGGGCGCTGTGTGCAGGGAGTGTGCCTGTGCCACGTGGGCTATGGCGGTGAGGACTGCGGGCAGGAAGAGCCTCCAGCCAGCGCCTGCCCTGGAGGCTGCGGACCCCGGGAACTGTGCCGGGCAGGCCAGTGTGTGTGTGTAGAGGGCTTCCGAGGCCCTGACTGTGCCATCCAGACATGCCCAGGGGACTGCCGTGGCCGAGGAGAGTGTCACGATGGCAGCTGTGTCTGCAAAGATGGGTATGCTGGCGAAGACTGCGGGGAAGGTGAGCAGGCAGCCTTCCCCAGTATACTCTGGGACTGTGATTCTGTGAACAGGAGCCATGGGGAAGACCTGAGCCTAAGAAAGAGTGGAGGGAGAGCATGTCATTCCAAGGAGCCAGTGCCCACCAGGGGCAGCAGAACCACAGGGGCGGGGCTTGGCAGTGGGCAGGACTGGCCTTCAGATTTCTGAGGAGCAGGTTGGGGCCCATTTAGTTGCATTTAGGGAGATTCTGTGCTCCTGAAGATGGAGAGAAGGTGAAGGCGATTCAAGCCCCGTTCAGCCCTCTGTCAGCTATTCTCCACTAGCAGAGAGGAGTGGGAGTTGGGATGGGCCTCTTCGATGTCCCTGAGTAAAAGGGGCTGCGGGTGGGGGTGGTTGCCTTGTGCTAACCAGCTTTCCCTAACCCATTCTCTTGGGCAGAGGTGCCAACCATTGAGGGCATGAGGATGCATCTCTTGGAGGAGACAACAGTTCGGACAGAGTGGACCCCGGCTCCTGGCCCTGTGGATGCCTATGAAATTCAGTTCATCCCCACGGTGAGAGAGATGCCAAGCTCCAGGAGGGGACTGAGTGGGCAGGACGGGGGGACAGGGCTCACCTCCTGGAGGAAGTTCCAGGTAATCATTGGTTGAGTCCAGATGGCTGGGTACCTGAAGCTGCTGTAAAGGCTTTCTTAGCCTGCTTGACACTGGGCACTGAGGCCTCTGCAGCATCTCCAGCAAGCATTGGTCCCACACAGTTGGAACACCTGGTAACAGAGAGCTCAATACTTCCTGAGGCTGTCCAGTCCATTGTTGGTCATCACTGTTAGCTGTTATCGTTGTTGCAGAATCTGTCTGCCCCATTCTAGCACCCGTCTGTTGGCCCTAGCTGGGTATTCATCAGCAGCTGGAATGTTTTTTGCTTTCCCTGTGTCCTACACCACAGGCCTTCAGGTATTTGGAGACACCAGCCTGATGTCTTCATTCCTCAGGCAAAACCTCCCAGTTTCTTCGCCCCTTTTCCCTAAGTCTTTGTTCCCTGAATCCTTTACCTTCCTGTGATTCTTGCTTTTTTCATGTGCCCCCAAAATGTGGGGGCAGAGAGGGGCCCACTGACTTACTCTGAATTTATGGACACTTTTCTCAGAGCTGGCACATAGCAATTTGTAGTCACACAAGCAGGCAACTGTTTTGGTCATATTTGGTTTTTTAAGTAACTTTTAATTATAAAAGTAATATAGGCCCAGTGCAGAAAACTTAGAAAATACAGATTAGCAGGGAAAAAAGATGGAAGGAAAGAAGACAACATTCAACTATATACACTTTTTTTTTTCACCTAAATATAGGCCTTTGCATTTGGCCCTGTTCAATGTTATCTTTTTTGGTTTGGGCCAAGCTGTCTAGGCTGTTGCAATAATTTTGAGTCTATGAACTTCATCTCCCACCTCCTTGTCATCAGCACATGCAAACCAGTTTTTTCTCTGTCTCCCTCCAACTTGCTCTTTTTTTTTTTTTTTGAGACAGAGAGTCTTACTCTGTGGACCGTGTTGGAGTGCAGTGCTGCCATCTCAGCTCACTGCAACCTCTGCATCCCAGGCTTAGGTCATCCTCTTACCTCAGCCTCCCAAGTAGCTGGGACTACAGGTGTGCACCACCTTAGCCTGCTAATGTTTGTATTTTTAGTAGAGACGGGGTTTCTCCATGTTGCATGCCCAGGCTGGTCCTGAACTCCTGGGCTCAAGCGATCTGCCCACCTCAGCCTCCCAAAGTGCTGGCATTACAGGCATGAGCCACCACTCCCGGCCATCCAACTTGCTCTTAAAACATTAGAGGGAATACCCTAAGGACAAAGCCTTGTGGTCACTCATTTGGGGCCTCCCTTTGTGCAGACTGGGCTTTTAAGATATGGTCGTTCCCCCAGCTCCAAATCTTCTGCCATTTCTACCATCCAACTCATGTTTTCCTGCATCATCCCACAAATGCCATATGGGGTGTGGGCCATGTCACCTTCATCTTCATCAGCTTAGCCAGGACTCTAAAAATAAACAATTCCCTGGGCCTAAAGCCTCGGAAGGCACTAGGACAGAAGGGGACAGCTCAGAGGGACTGTCATCTTCACTCCACTTTGCTTTGTCTTGTCATTATGCTCCTCAGGCCAGCCCCCTACCATGTTCTGCCTCTCCTCACTCTCCAGCCAAAGCAGAAGCAGAAATCTCAACTTTGTGGCGCAACCAAGATAGCTTGAATTTTTTCTTCTGTTTAAACATCTTTTTTTGTTGTTGTTATAAAAATACTTTAATCACGAGACAAGAATTTGGCAACTAGAGAAAAGAAAAACAATTCCTGGCTGCTCCTCACTAAAACAAGCACTGATAACATTTTAAAAGTGTTTCTCCCACTCTCTTCTTCTCTGTATATATTATTTACATAGCTCTAATCTTGAAAGGGTGGGACTTTGAAAAGGAAGTTTCTTAAGAAACTTCAGGGAAATAATTAAAATAAACACTTGAGATAAGAGGAGCTTTTAGGGCAGCAGTTTTCTCCTGCTCTGAGTAAATAAATACAAACCGATCCTTGGTGTTGTCAAGGGCGCCGCTTTCCAGTTGAAGCCCTAGACTTTCTCCCTCACTCAGAGCCGGGGTGGTGGTGCCAAGTTGGCCTGTGCCAGGCTTGGCCATGTTCTTAGCTCATCCATTCTGCTCTCGGTATGGGCGTCTGTCACATTCTGGGTCTTCTCTGAGCCTGGGTGTGGAAAACACTCCTGTAAAATTGGTCCCCAGACACTCCTCTTGGGCCTGGGCTACCGACCCTCAGACCATGCTTTCTGCTGTCTGTAGCTGGTCCCTGGCATCGTACCTTCTGCCTTGGCAAGTGCTGTCTATTTCTTTTCTTTTCTTTCTTTTTTTTTGAGACAGAGTTTCGCTCTTGTTGCTCAGGCTGGAGTGCAATGGCGCAATCTCGGCTCACTGCAACCTCTGCTTCCCAGGTTCAAACGATTCTCCTGCCTCAGCCTCCCAAGTAGCTGGGATTACAGACACCTGCCGCAATGCCCAGCTACCCTCTGTCCATTTCTGTGGGAACAGAGTATATTCAGTAGCTGTCTGCCCTCTGGCTGCTGCTGTCATCCTAGAAACCTATCTCTACCTCTTCCCTTCCCTCTTCCCAGAAGCACTTCTCTCTCAAAGCCCAAACTCTGCTATTCCAGATCAAGGGACATACCTAGTTATTGGAATTATTTTTCAGAATGCAGAAGAAGAAAGTTTCTCCTCTCCCTGTTTATGTGGCATTGTTACTCTGACTCAGTGGTTCTCAAAGTGTGTTCCCTGGACCTGCAGCTCAGCATCACCTGGGAGTATGTTAGGCATGCAAATTATCAGACTCCCCCACCAGATCTACTGAGTCAGAAAGTCTGGGCACAGAGCCCAGTAACCTGTATTGCAACAAGCCCTCCAGGTGATTCTGATGCCCCTCCAGTCTGAGGCTCACTAAGTGAAGGAATGTTGCTATTTTGCAAAGTGCTAGCCCCACTATGAATGTGAGAGAAAGCATGGGGAAACTCAGGGAGATGAGTTCCTGAATGAGAAAGAAGTTCAGATATTCCTTGTCTGGGTGTGTCCTGCAGCCTGGAAACCAGGGCTAGGCTAAGTGTTCACTGGGACTCAAAACCTCGCAGCCTCAGGGAAGTTTTTGCTTGGGTCTAGTCTAAAAACAGCGATGAGGGTGAGATAAGCTCCAAGGACCAGCCAAGGTAGAGTTCATCTGGAGCCACGAGGTTAATATTGAGATAAAGTCTAAAACTTCCCAAGAACAAAATCAGTGAAGCAGGCCAGGCACAGTGGCTCATGCTTGTAATCCCAGCACTTTGGGAGGCCAAAGTGGGTGGATCATCTGAGGTCAGGAGCTTGAGAACAGCCTGACCAACATAGTGAAACCCCATCTCTACTAAAAATACAAAATTAGCTGGGCATGGTGGTGTATTCCTGTAATCCCAACTACTTGGGAGGCTGAGGCAGGAGAATCCCTTGAATCTGGGAGGCGGAGGTTGCAGTGAGCTGAGATCGTGCCATGGCACTCCAGCCTGGGTGACAAGGGTGAAATTCCATCTCAAAAAAAAAAAAAAAAAAAAAAATAGTGAAGCAGCAAAGCTTTACCAAGGGGCAGAGCCAGCTGCCAGCATCTGTTTAGAAAGCCTGCTTCAGGGCCAGGTATGGTGGCTTGCACCTGTAATCCCAGCACTTTGGGAGGCCGAGGTGGGTGCATCACCTGAGGTCGGGAGTTCGAGACCAGCCTGACCAACATGGAGAAACCCCGTCTCTACTAAAAATACAAAATTAGCCAGGCGTAGTGGCACATGCCTGTAATCCCAGCTACTTGGGAGGCTGAGGCAGGAGAATCACTTGAACCCGGGAGGCGCAGCTCGCGATGAGCTGAGATCGCGCCATCGCACTCCAGCCTGGGCAACAAGAGGGAAACTCCCTCTCAAAAAAAGAAAAAAGAAAGCCTGCTACAGACCAGTAAGATGGTGCTAGGAGACCGTAGGAGACATCGGTTAGGTTGATGGACTTTCAGGGGACTGTTCCCAGATGGATCTCAGGAGGAACCAAGAAGTGTCTAAAGGATATATATATAGGGAGAAGGAGAACTCTGGGGATAGGCTGGCCTCACTGAAAGAACCAGACATCATCAGGGAGCATCCAAGGTGTGTGTGTTGCGGCTGTGGGGATGGGGTGGGTGTGGATAAAGAGAAAGAGACATACACACACAGAGAGAAAATGAACAAATAAATTCTGGGAAGGGTAAGGATTTCATGGGTCTTGAGTTGAGGCCAACCCAAGGCTTCCTAGGCTGGGGTATTCTAAGGCAGGGTGAATAGGAGAGGGCTGGAGGTCCTATGTGCCCAGGAAAACTTTTCAACCCAGAAAACTGACAAAGCTTTAATTCATCCTCAACCCAGAAATCTCTACGTGGCCTTCTCATCTGGTTTTATACTTTGGTATTTACTATGTTGATTTCCCCACAGTTCTCTTGGTTTAGGAGAGTACCTTTTGAAATTTCCAATCCTACTTGGCTGAATGGAGGTGTCCCCATCACGGCTAACATAGCTAGGCAGAACAGAGCGTCCTTAGCGGCTGTCCTAGCTGGACAGCACGGCAAAATGTGGGGCTGTTAGAATGCTCACAGATGTCCAGTTCCTCCTGTTTCCCCAGCGGTGGGCACTCCAGGAGACTCTGCCTGGAGCAGGGTCCAGTAGATTTCCTTTGGGGCCACCACACATAATCATAATTCCTTAAATGTACACTTGTAGGAGTGTTGTTTTCTCACAAGCATTTGCTAAGCATAGAGATTGTTGTAAGTATCTCATATATTCAAGATGTGGCCATACGTTTGGCTATTAGAGTCTCAGCTACCTGAGGACAGGAACCATATATTTTATTTTTGTGTCTCCAATGCCCAGCATGATGCCAGGTACAAAATCAACAATCAGGAAACATATTTGTGGAACTTTGAGCAGGTGGTTCTTGTTTTGAGGAGCCTACAACCCGGGTGAAGAGACAAGAAAAGTCCCTCAAGGGAAAGGTTGTGATGCGGGTCCCATTCCTATTACACAGCCATGAGTAGGCATCTACCGGGAGGTTCAGGGTGAGGCAGACCCTTTAAGGAGAAAGTGCAACTTGAAGGGGCATCCTTGACCTACTTCATTTGTTCTGACAGGACTGAGCTTAGGAAAAGGCTCCTCATGCCCAGGTAGTCAGAGTTGCCAGGGCAAAGCCGGAGGGAGAGTCCTGGTGCATGTTGGGTGGAATTCTGGCAGATGAACACGGGGTGCCCATGAGAGGGGACTCTGGCAGATAAACAGGGGGTGCCCATGAGAGGGGACTCTGGGATCACACTGCCAGGGCCTAAATTCTTGCCATTTTCTTGGTGTTGGTGACATTGGCAAGATACTTGTCCTTCTGTGTCTCAGTTACCTTATCTGTAAAATGGGACTAATAGGACCTGTTTTGTAGGGTGGTTGTGAGAATTAAGTGAGTTCACGTATGTACATCACCTAGAACAGTGGTTCACAAGGAGTTAGCGCTCTCAGCATGTTTGCTCCCCAGCTTGTGCAGGCTCAAGTTCCACACAGTCCCATGTTGACACTGTTTAGAATTGGAGAAAGAAGAGATAAGGGGGATTGAGCAGCAGAAGTGAGAGTGCCAGCCCCTGAGCCACCTGATGTTCTCTCTCACAGACAGAGGGGGCGAGCCCCCCATTCACAGCACGGGTTCCAAGCTCTGCCTCAGCCTATGACCAGAGAGGACTGGCCCCTGGACAGGAGTACCAGGTCACTGTCCGAGCCCTTCGAGGGACCAGCTGGGGCCTTCCTGCCTCCAAGACCATCACCACCAGTGAGAGCTGGGGTTGTGGGGAGGGGCATCCTGAGTGGAGATCTGGACTGGAGAGGGAATCTGCCCTCCGGGAGGGCAAAAGGAAGGGGCTGGATGGGGGCTAGGCTCTTGGAAGGAAAGATGATGATTGAAGAACCAGACACCCACCTGAGCCCTCTTTCTCTTTAACCTGGCTAGTGATCGATGGGCCCCAGGACCTCCGAGTGGTGGCTGTGACGCCAACAACACTGGAGCTTGGCTGGCTGCGTCCCCAGGCCGAGGTGGACCGATTTGTGGTGTCCTACGTCAGTGCCGGCAACCAGAGGGTGCGGCTGGAAGTGCCCCCTGAAGCAGATGGGACGCTGCTGACTGACCTGATGCCAGGCGTAGAATATGTGGTGACTGTCACAGCAGAGCGGGGCCGGGCAGTCAGCTACCCAGCTTCTGTCAGGGCCAACACAGGTATGGCTGGCCAGAGGTTAGGGAAGGGCCCTGGTTTCCCAGCCTTGGATCCTCCTCCTCAGGAGCCCAGGCTCAGGGCTCACAGGCTCCTCTGAATGCGTCTGGCAGGTGTGTGGCAGTCTCGAGGCACCTGCTGGTGGCCTTGCTCTGTCCTGAGCCCACTGGGGAGACAGAGCCCTCAGATGCCTGGAGTCCTGTAGGAAGGTTGCCCGTTAGCCTATGAAAGGAACGGCCCCAGGGAGAGAAGTGAATAGGAGATGCTGCCTGATCCAGTCAGTTAAGGGAGGTTCTTATTTAAATTTAGGTACCGGGACAGGCCTTGTGCTGATAGATCTTGTGGGACTGGAATTAGGCAGATTAGAGATCATCAGTCCTGTTGACTTTAGGATTGGGATTGTTGGGAGGTGGGTCTCACAGCAGTGATTTTCCACTAAACCTCGAGGTTTCTTAACAGATACCTGGATATTTTTCTTTTCCTGTGACAGGGGGACACCCACTTCGCTGTAGCTCACGTTCTCTTCCCCGACTCCCCTTTCTCTCCTTCAGCTACAGGGCCCCACCCACGGGCTTCTCTCTTCTTTCTAGGGCACCAACAGTGGTGGGCTTGGAGGGGAATGGGGGGGCTCCGGGACACTGACCGATTTCCCTCCGTTCTCTTTCCAGGTGGGGCTGGGGCACAGGGAAGAGGCCTCAGGCTCTGGTGGGAGGGATCGAGGGAGGGGCTGCCGCGGGAAGGAGTGCCGGGAGGGAGCTGCCACTGACCTGTTCTCCCCTTTTTCGCCCCTGGCAGCACCAGGCCACTACAGTTACCCGGAGGTGCACCCCCCAGCCCCGCCCCCCAAGCCCCGGCCCCGGCCAGCCCCAGCCCCGCGGCCCCCACGGCCCCCTCGGCCCTCGAGGCCCGCAGAGGAGGGGGAGGAGGAGTCCCCGCCCAGGCCAAGCCTGTCCCAGCCCCCACGGCGGCCTTGGGGCAACCTGACCGCCGAGCTGAGCCGTTTCCGCGGCACGGTGCAGGACCTGGAGCGCCACCTGCGGGCTCACGGCTACCCACTGCGGGCCAACCAGACTTACACGTCGGTGGCGCGCCACATCCATGAATACTTGCAGCGGCGTCTGTTGGCCGCCGTCCCCGCCGGCTCCCCCGCACCCGCGCCCCGCCACCCCAGCCCCACCGCCAGCCCTGACCCCGGCACCAGGAAACGGGACTCCAACCAGGGAATCTACGGCCTCTCGCCTGAAGGCGCCGACCGGGTGGCTGCGCCCCGCCACCCCAAGCCAGAAGTGCTGGGCAGTTCCGCCGATGGCGCGCTTCTCGTGTCTCTCGACGGGCTCCGCGGCCAGTTCGAGCGCGTGGTGCTGCGCTGGCGGCCTCAACCGCCTGCAGAGGGCCCCGGCGGTGAGCTGACTGTGCCGGGCACCACGCGCACCGTCAGCCTGCCCGACCTCAGGCCCGGCACCACCTACCACGTGGAGGTCCACGGGGTGCGGGCGGGGCAGACCTCCAAGTCCTACGCCTTCATCACCACCACAGGTAGCGTGGGCTGGGGCCACGGGACACCCATCCCTTGTCCAGCCTCACCTGCCGTTGGAGCCTGCATTCATGAATTCCTCCCACTGCCACCCCCCACCGCACCCTTCTACCTTCAGGCCCTACCTGGCCGGGGCTCCAGGGGACCCCCAGGACAAAGCACGAGTCCATTGTCCCTAGAAGACGTCCCCACCCCAGGGTCCTGGCGTCTATCCTGTGGATGCCTAAGGTCAAGGCAGTCCCTTCTTTGGGGTTCCCGGGACACTTCCAGGATTGTTATTTTAGGCAATAGAGGGTGATGTGGTTGGGGCGCCTGCAAATATTCACTGGAGCAGTTTGAGTGGGCTGGGAATTGAAAACAGTGATTCCCGTTCTGACTCACTCTGGTGAGAGTGGCTGAAGACTGTGGTTAGTGGTTACTGTTTTCCATCCACAATTTGGCCTTGACCTTGAAGGGACACATCAGAACTGCGTGGGGGTGGCCTGGGTGCCATCAGGCAGCAACTGTATATTGGGGAGGTGAAACCACTGCTTCTTGAGCTGGCTTTTCAGACCCCCTGGCTCACTTTGTGCTGGTCTCTCCCACAGGAACGATGTCTGGGCTTGGGAAAAGGGCACCCTGTGGCTGCTGTGGGGAGGGTGGTGGACCTCTTCTTCCCCCATAGGGCCCAGATGCCACCTGACCTGGATGTCCACCCCCACACCCTCTCTCTCTTCCCACTGCCCACTCTCCTCTTGCATCCTCCCTCTCTAACACCACTGTCTTTCTTCCAGGCTTCTCACTGCAGCACTAATGGAAGCCACCTGACCACCACCCAGTGGGGGGGATGTATGTGGGGAGGGACATGGAAGTCTCCGGGGGCTGGAGGTCATGGAAGCCTTGTGGGGTGAGGGATAGCAGGCTTTATTTTACTTATTACCTGCCTGAAGCACAGGCCCGTCTGCTCAGGAATGTGGTAGATGGGGGTGTTTGGAGGACTGGCTGACCTTTGGGAGGAGGGAGTGGCCCAGGTGATGGAACCAGAAGTAGAAGAGGGGAGGGCCCCAAGGCTCTTAGAGGCTGGAGGGCAGAACCTGGGGACTGGGGATTCCTTTCTAGTTCTCATACTGCACTCTCCTCTTTTTCTCACCCTGCCCCTTCCCAGGGTCCTCACCCTCGGGCCTCTTGGGGACTACCGATGAGCCTCCTCCCTCAGGCCCCTCGACGACGCAAGGGGCCCAGGCTCCTCTCCTGCAGCAGCGCCCCCAGGAGCTGGGAGAGTTGAGGGTGCTGGGCAGAGATGAGACAGGGCGCCTCCGTGTGGTCTGGACCGCCCAGCCCGACACCTTTGCCCACTTCCAACTGCGCCTGCGGGTGCCCGAGGGGCCGGGGGCACATGAGGAAGTGCTGCCAGGGGACGTCCGCCGGGCTCTGGTGCCTCCACCCCCTCCTGGAACCATGTATGAGCTGTCACTTCGTGGGGTCCCTCCTGGGGGCAAGCCCTCTGACCCCATCATCTACCAAGGCGTTATGGGTACATCTTGGACTCTGCTCAGATCAATATCCTGAGATTGGGGGAGAAGCTGGGGCTATTGGGACTTCAGAGGTAGGATGGATATTGAGGGGCCAGTGAAGGGCAGGGCTGATGTTTGGGGCTGGATAGAGGAGAAAAGGAGAGAAAAGGAATTGCAGGTTCAGTGGGAAGATGGATCGAGGGGGATCTTAAAACAATGATGAGGATAGGTGGGGAGAGGGGAAAGAGGCAGAGGTAAAAAGGCCGAGGGTGGGACAGAGATTCCAGGAGAGAGGCTGAAGGTCCCTGGCCCTCCACCTGCAGCTTTCCTTGCCCTGTCCCCTGCCCCCACTCTTCGGTTTCTCCTCTGCCCTTCCCTGCCCTTTCAGGGTGGGCATGGGAAGGCCTCCAGACACTGACCCTCAGCCCGCAACACCTCATCCCTGGGAGCCTGGTTTGCAGTGGACAGCAGTCCATGGTCCCATCAGCCAGTTTCTGCTGGGGGTGAAGGCTCCTTGGGACAGGGGGCTCCACAGCCATCAGGACTTCAGACATGGATGAGGTTTGCAGAACCAGTGAAAGACAGGTCCTGGGGTACCTGGCTTTCACATCCCCTCTTTGTTCCTCTCTGTGGGACCAGGGTGGCTGACTCATCCCCCAGCTCCAGGTCAAGCTCACCACTGGGAGAGAGGGTGGTAAGAGAGACAGCAGCTCAGGTGGGCAGAGGAATCCTCAGACTGCTCTGATGCTGCAGCAGGGAGGCTTGAAGCTCTCATTCAGAACCGGGGGGACCTGAAACTCCCGCAAAGATCCTGGTGTGCAGAGAGACCAAGACCTTGTGAGAGATGGAGAAACCGTCACAAGGGAAGGAGCAGAGATTGAGAGAGAAATGCCCCTCTTCCAGGAGAGCTAGTCACTGAGGGGTGGGGAGATAGAGTCTTCCAGGGAGGGATCTATCCAGGATGGAGTGAGGTGGGCAGGGCAGAGGGAAGGAGACACAGACAAGAGAACAGTTGAGTCCACTGTGCTTTGCTTTTGCCTCTCAAACTCCAGACAAGGATGAGGAGAAGCCTGGGAAGTCCTCAGGCCCACCACGCCTGGGTGAGCTGACAGTGACAGACAGGACCTCCGACTCCTTGCTCCTGCGCTGGACAGTCCCCGAGGGCGAGTTTGACTCCTTCGTGATCCAGTACAAGGACAGGGACGGGCAGCCCCAGGTGGTGCCCGTGGAGGGACCCCAGCGCTCGGCTGTCATCACCTCCCTGGATCCTGGCCGCAAGTACAAATTTGTCCTGTACGGGTTCGTTGGCAAGAAGAGGCATGGTCCACTGGTGGCTGAAGCCAAGATCTGTGAGTGACAGCAGTAACACCCTGCCCTCTGTACTGCCCTGAAGGAGGTTTTCTCAGTGCTTTGGGAACCTGCTTTGGGAGCTCCGGGAAGGCTTCCTGGAGGCAGTGGTGCATGAGCTGAATTCTGAAGGGAAAGTAGTGGTGGGGCAGGCACAGAGTTTGAGAAGCTCAGTGCAGCCTGAGGGAGTCACGGTGAGCGAGGTGGGGAGAGCATGGCCAGTAAGAGAATCACTGTCACAGTTTCCTCTGGCTGGAGAACAGGGCATGTAGGGGGTGCCAAAGGGCCTGGTCTCAGGGCTTCCTGTGCTGTGCTGAGGGGCCTGGGCCTCATTTGAAGGCCCCTAGAGGGCCTCTGAAGGGTAAAGTGGGAGAGTGATGAGACTAGATATTTATCTTGCAAATAGCCAGGTAGCTGCTGAGACTAGCTGGAGAAGTGAGTTAAGAGCTGGTAAGGGCTAGCAGGGTTGAGCCTGCCTATAATCCCAGCACCTTGGGAGGCCAAGGCAGGAGGATCGCTTGAGGCTAGGAGTTTGAGACCAACCTGGCAACATAGTGAGACCCCCCCATCTCTACTACAACAAAAGATATTAGCCAGGTGTGGTGTTGCATGCCTGTAGTCCCAGCTACTTGAGAGGCTGAGGTGGGAGGATCGCTTGAGCCCAGGAGACCGAGGCTGCAGTGAGCCATGATTGTGCCACTGTACTCCAGCCTGGGTGCCATCCACACTCTGCACAGAGCAACACCCTGTCTCAAAAAAAAAAAAAAAATGATGATAGGTCAGCTGGGATGGTGGCAGTGGGGCTGGATGGTGGAGGCGAAGGAAAGCAAGGTGTACCAGGCAGCCCCCAGGGTTCTGGATGAGACAGTCCCATTCCCTGAGGCAGGGAGCAGCAGAGGTGGGGAACAACGCCTTAGATAAACTTAGATCAATATCTAAGGGACACTTACATAAATACCTTTTGTGCATTTATTGAGAGTCAGTTGTGATCAAGATGTTCTCTAAGTGGATCATCACACCCCATAAAGCACACCTGGGAGGCATGCCTACTTTATAGGTCAGGAGAATTGAGGCGCCAGAGTAGTAGTGTGGGGTTGGGGAAGAGACAGGGCCACTGGAACCCTGTCGACAGCCTACACTCACAGCGGAGGCAGAGGAAGAACAGCCCACAGGGTAGCTTGAGGAGTGACTTGCAGGGAGGGGCAGAACCAGGGAGGGTGCTGTCCTGGACTCCAGGAAGGAGAGTGCGGTTGGACTTGTCAGATTCCGGAACAGTGATTCAAGGGCTACGGAGTGTCCACAGAATTTAGCAATGGCAAGGCCACCACTGGCCTCCATGAGAGCTGCTGCCTGGTGGAGGGGTGAAGCTGGATCGGGAGGGTGGTGGAGGTGAGGACATGGCTACAATCAGTGTAGACATCACTTTCTGGAATTTGGGCTGGGAATGAGAGCAAAGAGGGAAGATGGAGGCTACAGAGAGATGCACACAGAATGGGGGTGGGGAGGGGTGTGACAGTAGCTTGTTGAAATGCTGATGGCACAGCTGCTGGGGAGTGAAGGGTCAGTGCTGCGGGTGAGGGAGTCCATCCATGGGTCAAAGTTCCCAAAGAGGAGGAGAGGCCTGCAGCATAGATGAGGGAGGCTGTCCCACATTAAAACGCTTCAAGGTTCGTGCTCTCCTCTCTTGGAGAAGAAGCCAGCTAGTGGTTAGGCTTGGAAGCAGTGGAAGTTGTACTGGGAAGATTTCCCTGGCTATGGAGATGTGAAAGGGCCTGGCTGGGCTCCCCTCTTTCTGAAGCTCCCTACTGCTCCAGTTTGTGGTTGGAGGCAGAGCCACACTAGTCCACGCAGTGCTTACATGCTGTTTGGAAGAAGGCACCCGTTCCTTTAATTGGATACCACTCCTCACCAGGGCACACAGCTCGGCAAGCAGAGTGCTGGCTGGATTTCAGTCCCTCTGTACTCCCTCAGCAAATGCACTTTTGTGCTGTGAACAACCTGCACAGCCTCACACAGCATTCCTATATGGGATTTGGCTTCCCTGTTCTCCTTGGACCTAAGTCCCTCCCTTCTCTCTACCCCCTCTTCCTAGTGCCTCAGAGTGACCCAAGTCCAGGGACTCCACCCCGCCTGGGAAATCTGTGGGTGACAGACCCTACCCCAGATTCACTGCACCTCTCCTGGACTGTCCCTGAGGGCCAGTTCGACACCTTCATGGTCCAGTACAGGGACAGGGATGGACGGCCCCAGGTGGTACCTGTGGAAGGGCCCGAGCGTTCATTTGTTGTCTCCTCACTGGACCCTGACCACAAGTACAGATTCACTCTGTTTGGAATCGCGAACAAGAAGCGGTATGGCCCCCTCACGGCAGATGGCACCACTGGTGAGTAGCAGCTACCTCAGCTCCCGTGTGACCCCTTCTCAGCCCCATGCACACTTGCCTTCAGCCCAAAACCAGCTGGGGTCCCCCAGCAAGACAGCTGACTCTAGCTTCCTGGCCCCACTCCAGGGCTGAGGGGCAGCCAGACTCCCCTGCACTGCTGGGCCCCTTCCATCCTAAGCAGCAGCTCCCTGAGGCCCAGAAGGTGTGTCATACCCTGGCTGTGTCAGGCTTCCCAGAAGTTTAGCATTCGAATTAATGGACTAGTGACCCCTCCACCCCCCGTAGGTGTGACATCCCGTCCAAACCCCAAGCCCCAGTCCCAGGCTGCCAGTTCAGCACCTGGCTGGATCTTCTTGTTTACAGCTCCAGAGAGGAAAGAGGAGCCCCCCCACCCTGAGTTCCTGGAGCAGCCCCTCCTGGGGGAACTGACAGTGACCGGTGTGACCCCAGACTCCTTGCGCCTCTCATGGACGGTAGCCCAGGGCCCCTTCGACTCGTTCATGGTCCAGTACAAGGATGCACAGGGGCAGCCCCAGGCAGTGCCTGTTGCGGGGGATGAGAATGAGGTTACCGTCCCCGGCCTGGATCCCGACCGGAAGTATAAGATGAACCTCTACGGGCTTCGTGGCAGGCAGCGTGTGGGGCCCGAGTCTGTGGTGGCCAAGACTGGTGAGTCATGGCTGCCAGGCCTCCCTCCCTTGCTAGCCCCATCCTGTGAGCAGGACTTGGCTGGGGCTCCTTCCAGCCTCCCTCCATCTTCGCCTTCTCAGCTCATTTTGCCAAAGCCTCCACCCACTTCCTCCCGCACTGCTCTCCTGTCCTCTGCATGCCAGGTCCCCCTCATCCAGCCTCCACCTCCTCATCTCTTCCTCAGCCTCACTTCTTCATCTCCAAGGGCAGGTCCTATTTTCCCCCATTCCAAGCACCTGGACTCATCCTTCCACCTGGGGCTGTCCTCCCCACAGATGTCCTCACCATTCGGTCACTGTGTTCTCACCCCTCAGTTTTTACTGGGCTCCTTCATGGTCTGGTTTGGGCCATGGTCACTTGTGGGCTTCTGTCACCTGCTGCCCACAACCTCCTGCCATTTCTGCTGTGTTCAGAGGTGGCAGATCAAAGTGACAAGAGCACCACGTTTCTCCAGCCTTTTTGCAGCATGAAGAGGACTCCTCTCAGCTCCCGACTCCTTGATTCCCAGCCTGCTTGGAATAGGGCAAAGGGATTGCGTTCAGCCCAGCATCCCAGCCTGTTCCTCCATGTCCCCAGCCTTTCCCTGTCTGGTGCCATTCCCCTGGCCTGTGAATTGTTTGATGAGAGATAGTGTGGATAGTGGTTAGGAGTAAAGACTACGGAGCCAACTGCCCGAGTCTCACTACCAGCCTTGCAACTTACTTCCTGTAGGACCTTGTGCAAATTGCTTAACCTCTCTGTGCCTCAGCTTTCCCTTCTGTCAGGTGGGGTAATGGTTACCACTGCACAGAGCTGTTGGAATTACATGAGTTAATATATGTATAACACTTAGAAAGGCCAGGCACAGTGGCTCATGCCTGTAATCCCAGCACTTTGGGAGGCTAAGGCGGTTGGATCACGAGGTCAGGAGATTGAGACCATCCTGCCTAACATGGTGAAACCGTGTCTCCACTAAAAATACAAAAAATTAGCCAGGCATGGTGGCGGGTGCCTGTAGTCCCAGCTACTCAAGAGGATGAGGCAGGAGAATGGCGTGAACCCGGGAGGCGGAGCTTGCAGTGAGCCGAGATCGCGCCACTGCATTCCAGCCTGGGCAACAGAGCGAGACTCCATTCAAAAACAAAAACAAAAACAAAAAAAACCCACACACTTAGAATAGTGCTTGGAGCAGCATAGCATTTTCAGAGTGAGCTGCAATTTCTCCCTGACTCTCTCACTTCCCAGTAATCTTTTTTGCTCCCCACCTCCCTCCCTTCCTCTGGGTTGTCATTCTTGCCAATTCTTTCCTCAATCTGCTATCCCAAAGTAGTCCCCCATGTAGCGGGTCACAGAAGGGCTGGCTTCCCTTGTGGCACAGTCTCCCCACTCCATGGAGCCTCAGCAGAGACCTAACTGCAGGGGGCGGGTAGGTGCCCACAGGGCTGTGATTCCAGAGCCAGCCAGGGAAGGGCATGGCCCTCCTTGGATCCCACTCACCCCAGAATTTTTCTCCCACTCATGCCTGGAGCCCTGCCTTAGCAATTCATTCCTTGGGGTTAAAGGGGAGGGAGGGGCAGGGCTGCCTGGGGAGGCCACAGCGGGAGCACATTCCATGGTCAGATCCTCATATGAGGGGTGGGGCAGCCAGAGTGCCCTGGGGAGGGCGCAGGTAGGAAGAGGCCTCACTGCCCTCCTCACTGTCTGAGGTCAGCACTGTCAGTGAACGTGGTTTGGAAAAACCCACAGAGGCTTCCTCTCTTCCCATCTAAGCTCCTTTCTCAGACACGAAGGGAGACCCCTCACCCCCACAGAACCCACCAGAGCAGTATGGGGCAAGGGCTGTCTCAGCCCTCTCCATCCGTGAGTGACCGAATGGCAAATACAAAGGCTACAGAGCCCCTGAGCCCACAGTGTAAGGGCATTTCCATGGCTGTCATCTGTGGGCAGCAGCAGCAAAGCCAGCAGCCCTTTATGCCTCTGTCTCTTCTCTCAGCTCCTCAGGAGGATGTGGACGAGACCCCCAGCCCCACAGAACTGGGCACGGAGGCCCCAGAGTCCCCCGAGGAGCCACTCCTGGGGGAGCTGACAGTGACAGGATCCTCCCCTGATTCGCTGAGCCTCTCCTGGACCGTCCCCCAGGGCCGCTTCGACTCCTTCACCGTGCAGTACAAGGACAGGGACGGGCGGCCCCAGGCGGTGCGTGTTGGGGGCAAGGAGAGTGAGGTCACCGTGGGGGGCCTAGAGCCCGGGCACAAGTACAAGATGCACCTGTACGGCCTCCACAAGGGGCAGCGCGTGGGCCCGGTGTCCGCCATGGGCGTGACAGGTGAGTGAGGGGCAGGGGCCTGCTTTGGTTCCCTCCCACTGCTGGCTCCCAGCTTCCCTGTAGCCAGTTGCTTTCCTTGCTCCAGTGGAACCTTGAGGCTACCTTCCAGGGGAAGACCTAGAAAGAGCATGTCACTAGGTACTGGGGTACCACCAGCTTTCATGGCCCTGAGCAAGTTTTAAACTTTCTGCACCCCTGTTTCCTTGTCCGTAAAATGGGGACATCTACCTCACAGAACTATTGTGAGGGTTAAGTGAGTTAACAGTTGTAAAGCATCAAGAATGGGCCTGGCAAAAGTAAATATGTTGCCAGTGTCTGCTGTGAGAATTGTTATAAATATTCTTACTCTGAGGTCTGCTTTGTCCCCTTTGGCTGGTTCAGTTACTTGGTCAGAATGCACATGAATCTAAGGCCATACCACCCTGAAGGTGCCCCATCATCTCCTCTGATCTCAGAAGCTAAGCAGGGTCAGGTCTGGTTAGTACTTGGATGGGAGAATGTGCGTGAGACATTGGCCTCTTCATCAGTACATCTTGAAGCAAGCTTTCTTTTCTTTCTTGTCTTTTTTTTTTTTTTTTGGAGGCAGAGTCTCACTCTGTTGCCCAGCCTGGAGTGCAGTGGTGCGATCTCAGCTCACTGCACCCTCTGCCTCCCAGGTTCAAGTGATTCTCCTGCCTCGGCCTCCCAAGTAGCTGGGACTACAGATGCGTGCCACCACACCCGGTTACTTTTTTGTATTTTTAGTAGAGACGGGGTTCACTGTGTTGGCCAGGCTGGTCTCAAACTCCAGATCCTCAAGTGATCCACCTGCCTCGGCCTCCCAAAGTTCTAGTATTACAGGTGTGAGCCACCATGCCTGACCACAAAGCTTTCTCTTTCTTCTTTCTCTTTCTTTCTTTCTCTTTCCTTCTTTCTTTCTTTTTCTTTCTTTTCTTTCTTTCTTTCTTTCTTTCTTTCTTTCTTTCTTTCTTTCTTTCTTTCTTTCTTTCTTTCTCTCTTTCTTTCTTTCCTTTCTTTCTGTTTTTTGAGACTGAGTCTCTCTCTGTTGCTCAGGCTGGAATGCAGTGGCACAATCTTGGCTCACTGCAACCTTTGCCTCCCAGGTTCAAGTGATTCTCCTGCCTCAGCCTCCCATGTAGCTGGGATTACAGGCACGCACCACCACGCCTGGCTAATTTTTGTATTTTTAATAGAGATGGGGTTTTACCATGTCAGCCAGGCTGGTCTCAAACTCTTGACCTCAGGTGATCCACTCACCTTGGCCTTCCAAAGTGCTGGGATTATTGGCATAAGCCACCACGCCCGGTCACAAGGCTTTCTTTAATACTCACCCAGTGAGTGACTTTACAGCAAAGAAGAACATCCCTTCCACCCTCTCTCTCAGGCCTGGTTACAGGGCCACATCCACTGCCACACAGGACCAGCCTGGGCACCTCCTCTCCAGGGCCTCAGCCCAAAAGGCTTGAGTGGACAGCAGTGCGTCTGGGACCCTCGGGCTGACCTGCCCGGTTTGGTCACAGTGAGGAGAATCTCTTTTTCCCTTTGCTCACAGAAACAAAGACACACCTTTCTCAAAAATAACTTTTACTATAAGGGGAAAGATTAAAAAATTAAAAGTAGAGAAATAGATAGTTTTCCAGAACATGGTTTCTGTAATTCCATCAAGCTCAGCCTCATCATGACTTGGTTGATTTCATTTCCAGAACCTTCCACCCTCAATTTATTTTCTTTGCCTCAGTCAGCCCTGAGAAGAAGGAAAGGGCAATGCCACCCTGAGTGGCTCTCCTTGGGGCCTGAGGTTGTAGGGTGGAGGCTGGTGCCAGGCCCAGACGTGCTGCCAAGGCTGCTCCTGGAGTGACCCTCCCTCTGCCGCTGTGTCCCAGGGACCCACACTGGGCTCTGTGAGGCCCTGTGCCTGGTCCCTGGGATAAGGATGGGCTCTGTCAGGCACTGACAGAGGCGGTGCAGTAGAGATAAATGGAGTTTGGGAATCTGACAAACTGAGTTCCTTCCTGTCTTCCTCTGTTCTCAGCTGTGTGATTTTTTTTTTTTTTTTTTTTTTAGACAGAGTCTTGCTTTGTCACCCGGGCTGGAATGCAGTGGCATAATCTCAGCTCACTGCAACCTCTGGCTCCCAGGTTCAAGCAGTCCTTCTCCCTCAGCCCCCCGAGTAGCTGGGATTACAGGCGCCCGCCACCATACCCGGCTAATTTTTGTATTTTTAGTAGAGACAGGGTTTCGCCATGTTAGCCAGGCTGGTCTCGAACTTCTGACCTCAGGTGATCCACCCACCTTGGCCTCCCAAAGTGCTGAGATTACAGGCCTGAGGCACCGTGCCCAGCCAGCTGTGTGATCTTGAAAAACTTACCTCCTCTCCTGGAACCTCAGCCTCCTCATATTCGGGAGGGTGTAAACGCTGCCCAGCTTGTTGTCACGGTTAAAGGTGGTGATGTAACATGTCTGGCATCTTCTCAGCTCATTCGTCTTTTGCTCAGACCTTCCCACAAGGAAATCCCTGTATATCCATGTTCTAATGCTGGATATTTTGAAACATGTAGTTTACACGTCCTGGATAAAATAGATGAGGCCCTTTAGGAAAGAAATGGGCATCAGTGCGCATTATCAGAGCAGCAAAGGGACGAAGCAGCTGGAGTCCGCCAAGCTGGGGGCTGTGTCTGGCAGCACACACAGTGCAGTTGCCAGGGGGAGAGGTGCGTGGAGCTCATTAGACACACTTCTAAATTGGAAAAGGACTGTCCCACATGCAGCATGGGGACTGCCAGAGTCATGAATCGTTATAATTGTACCTTTCCAGTTAATCCAAACCACGAGCAATAAAGCTTGATGGTGAAGGACATTTTCATTCCCTCATGGAAAGAAGTGCAGAGAGGGCAAAAAGGAGCAGGGAATGGGTGCTGCAGGAACAAGTAAGGTTAGAAGGCAAATGAAATGAGAGAAAATGCCCAGCCTGGTACCTGTACATAGCAGATGTTCAATACTTGGTGGTCACCCTGCTCCCTCCCACCACCTCAGCTGCCTCCACACCTGCCCTCCCCAGCCTGACTCATTTCTGTCTGCCTGAGGCCTGGTCACCAGCCTGTTTTAAGCAGTTGTCACTTGCCTGGAGCCTTGTCTTGCCCACCTGAGGAAGCCAGAGAAACAAGTTCTTAGGAGCCCCACCCATCCAGCCACCTTCTCTGCCATTTTGCCTCTTGGGACCACCTTCTAATTCGCTCACTAATGAGTGCTTCCTCATGCGGGAGTGCTGGGGATCTGCAGGTCCTGAGCCCAGACCTGCAGACCACTCATTATTTTACAGACATTTGTGGAGCACCTACTGTGTGCCAGGGACTGGGACACAGCAGTGAATAAAGCAAAGCTCCTGCCTGAGGAGCTCACATTCTAGTGGAGAGGGACAGGCAACAAATTGCACAAATATGTCAGTGGCACCGGATGTGACAGTGATGAGTGGTGGGGAAAAGCAGAGCCTAGTAGGGAGACAGTGAGGGCCTCGCTGTGAGGGCAGTGTCTGAGGAAAGCCCTGAAGGAGGTGAGAGGACAGCCACCTAGGCCTTTGGGGAAAGAGCATCCGAGACAGAAGGAAGAGCAAATGCAGAGACTGGCAGGCGGGAAGCAGCCCCAGATGTCTGCAGACAGTGAGGAATGCAGTATGTTTTGGGGTGGAGTTGGAGGAGGGTAGGCAATAGGGAATGATCTAAGAGATGAATATGGGACCTCAGAGGCCAGTGCAGGACTTGGATTTCACCCTGAGTGAGGTAGAAGCCGCTGCGGGAACCAGCTCTGGCTGATGTGTTAACAGGATCCTTCTGGCTGCAGACCCAACAGACTGAAGTGGGGCGAGGGCAGAAGGCGATGACCTGGGAGAGTGTTGTGATAATCCAGGAGGAGCCAGCGGTGCTTAGAGGTGGCAAGGAGGGGTCAGACTCTGAGGGCAGTGACAACAGGACATACCCACAGGGCGATGTGGAGTGTGAGAGAGGACTCCGGGATGACTCTGGGGGTTTTGATCTGAGCAGCTGGAAGAATGAAGTTGTAATCCTGGTCAGGCATGGAGGCTCACGCTTGTAATCCCAACACGTTGGGAGGCTGAGGCGGGCGGATCACCTGAGGTTGGGAGTTCGAGACCAACCTGACTAACGTGGAGAAACCCCATCTCTACTGAAAATACAAAATTAGCCGAACGTGGTGGTGCATGCCTGTAATCCCAGCTACTCAGGAGGCTAAGACAGGAGAATCGCTTGAACCCAGGAGGCGGAGGTTGCAGTGAGCCGAGAGGGCGCCATTGCACTCCAGCCTGAGCAACAAGAACAAAACTCCGTCTCAAAAAAAAAAAAAAAAAAAGTTGTAATCTTACTGAGGTGGGGAGGCTGTGGCGGGAGCAGGTGTCAGGAAGCTCAGAGGCTCAGTTTTGCACTTGTTGAGTTTGACACACAAGTAGGCCTCCAAGGAAGACGTTGCACGAACACTAGTCTGGGGTTCAGGGGAGGTCTGGACCAAGGGTATAAATCTGGAGTCATTGGCATATAGATGGAATTTCAGCATTCCCAGGGTGTCAGTGACGGCTGACACTCTTCTACCCCAACAAGTGCAGCCTCAGACACCGGGCAGGGACCTAGTGAAGGACTGTTGACCAGACAGATGTTCAGATCAATGCGCTTTTACATCAAAACCATCGTGCGGGTTCCACAAATGCAACAGACATCGCTGGGTGTGGTGGCTCACACCTGTAATCCCAGCACTTTGGGGGCTGAGGCAGGTGGATCACCTGAGGTCAGGAGTTTGAGACCAGCCTGGCCAACATGGCAAACGCTGTCTCCACTAAAAATACACACACACACAAAATTAGCCAGGCATGGTGGCGCACACCTGTAGTCCCAGCTACTTGGGAGGCTGAGGCAGGAGGATCGCTTGAACCCGGGAGGCAGAGGCTGCAGTGAGCCGAGGTTGCCCACTGCTCTGGGTGACAGTGAGACTCCATCTCAAAAAAAATAAAATAAAATAACTAGACATCATTACTATAAGAAAAGGGGGGTTCTTTACTAACAGCCCCCTACCATCTCTGTCCCAGCCCCACAACAAGAAGAGACCCCTCCAGCCACCGAGTCCCCGCTGGAGCCACGCCTAGGAGAGCTGACAGTGACAGACGTGACCCCCAACTCTGTGGGCCTCTCCTGGATGGTCCCCAAGGGCCAGTTTGACTCCTTCATGGTCCAGTACAAGGACAAGGACGGGCAGCCCCAGGTGGTGCCGGTGGCTGCAGACCAGCGAGAGGTCACGGTCTACAACCTGGAGCCTGAGAGAAAATACAAGATGAACATGTATGGACTACATGATGGGCAACGCATGGGCCCCCTGTCTGTGGTCATCATGACGGGTGAGTAATGGGGGGACTCAGTCCTCATCTCTGGTTACCCAGAGCTCCCCCACCCCATGGCCCTTCTCCCAGCCCTGCCTTGGTACCACCGCATCCTCATTGAGCGGCTAGATCCCCTCAGGCCCTGGCTCGGTGACCCTGCCAGTCTTTCTGTTCCCTGACCGCTTTACTCCTCCCAGGGCTAGAGCCTTCTCAGCCCTCCAGCTCCTTCCCCATCTCCACTCTGCCCCCCGCCCAGGGGAATGTCTTCTTTCCATTTGGCCTAAATCCAGCCACAGACTTTCTCTCCCCGTCTCTGACTGCCCACAGCTGTTTCTACCCCTTCTCTTTACAACCCTGCTGTGACTTGGACACAGCTGCCACCTCCCGCTTCTGCCCTTTTTTGTTGAGGCAAAGTGCTGCACATCCTGAGTCCCTTCTCAGGAGTCCTCTGCCACCCGCCTGCACTGCATTCCATCCCAGCCCATGCGAGTTTTCATCTCTCCAGGAGGCCGCCCTCGCTCTTGCTCCGGGCTCCTTCCTGCCCCTGATGACTTCCTTGGCACAGGTTCTGCACGATTTTTGTGCTGTGGCATCTGGTGAAACCCCTACCCCACCTGAAGGCAATGTTTTTAAATCTGTAAAATAAGATGTATAGGATTACAAAGGAAACAAATTATATTCATAGACAGTTATCAAAATATTTCTTTTTTATTTTTGAGACGGAGTTTCGCTCTTGTCACCCAGGCTGGAGTGCAATGGCGCAATCTCAGCTCACTGCAACCACCGCTTCCCGAATTCAAGCAATTCTGCCTCAGCCTCCCGAGTAACTGGGATTACGGGCACGCGCCACCACACCCAGCTAATTTTTTGTATTTTTAGTAGAGACAGGGTTTCAACATGTTGGCCAGGCTGGTCTCAAACTCCTGACCTCAGGTGATCCACCCGCCTCAGCCTCCCAAAGTGCCAGGCGTGAGCCACTGCACCCGGCCCAAAATATTTCTTAAAAATCCAAATTTATGATTTAGTAATACTTGGACTTATTTACTAGTTCATTAAATAGCAGGACTTGGTGGTGTGTTTACTAAACTGCAAAATTTAGAAGCAGTGATGGATATAAAAGGTATTTTAAAGTTTCTGCAATAACTCTAAGATGGCATGAAAACATTTGTGGTTTCTATTGGTAACAAAGTCACAATAATTCTACTCTGGTTGGTTTTCTATATTAGTTTTTGAAAGAAATGCTGCATTTCAGTTAGAGATCTGGAAGTAAAGGTGTAACTATTCCCCATCTCAGTTCACAGCCCCCCTGAGGCCCTCAAAGCCCAGGGGTTCTCCCCTCAGAGATCTCAACCATGTTCTTTTTCTTCTCAAATCCCAGCTCCCCTCCCAACAGCCCCAGCCACAGAGGCCTCCAAGCCTCCCCTGGAGCCACGCCTAGGGGAGCTGACAGTGACGGATGTAACCCCTGACTCTGTGGGCCTCTCGTGGACAGTCCCTGAGGGTGAATTCGACTCCTTTGTGGTTCAGTACAACGACAGGGACGGGCAGCCCCAGGTGGTGCCCGTGGCTGCAGACCAGCGGGAGGTCACCATCCCTGACCTGGAACCCTCCCGCAAGTACAAGTTCCTGCTCTTTGGGATCCAGGATGGGAAACGACGCAGCCCAGTCTCTGTGGAGGCAAAGACGGGTGAGAGGGGCCCCCACTAAGCTGAGCCTGAGGCCACAGCCTTCCCACCCTTCTCTTCACTCCCTCTGCTGAGTCTTCCCTTTGTACACCTGCTCTGTCTCATTTGAAAAGCCACATGGGGCTAGCATGGTGACTCACGCCTGTAATCCCAGCACTTTGGGAGGCCAAGGCAAGTGGATCACTTGAGGTCAGGAGTTCGAGACCAGTCTGGCCAACATGGCAAAACTCTGTCTCTACTAAAAAGACAAAAATTAGCTGGGTGTGGTGACGGGCGCCAGTAATTCCAGCTACTCGGGAGTCTGAGGCACAAGAATCACTTGAACCCAGGAGGTGGAGGCTGCAGGGAGCCGAGATTGCGCCACTGCACTCCAGCCTGGGTGATAGAGCCAGACTCCGTCTCAAAAAAGACCAAAAAAAAAAAAAAAAAAAACCAGAAAGAAAAACCACGAAGCAGATGATGACCAGGAGAGTGGGGCCATTTCCTCGGTCTGCTGTCCCTCACTGACTCTGCCTCTCTTCTCGTAATTTCTACTTTTGTTGGATGAGGGAAGCCCCTGCAGGCCTCTTCCTGCAGGGTGGATGTGGGAGCCTGGGGGTGCTGGGAGAAGGGGCGAGGGAAGCCAGCAACCCTTCCTGCCTTGCGAATCCATCACCTCCTGAGAGTCTTTGCTGTCACCCCTATGACTCTCACCCAGGTTCTCACCCTCCTAGCTCAGGCCTGTCTGGGCCCATATGTGCCTCCTACAGAGGCTGCCCTTCCTTCTCTGCCCTCCTCCTGGAGCCTCAGAAATTGGGAACCAGAGGAGCCCAGCCCAGCTGTGCCCCTTTCCAAGGGTTCAGTCCAAGCCCTCCCCTGCCCCTGGGGGCTCCCTATTGCCAGAAAACTTGCAATAACAATGTCGTCAGCGTCCTCACCGTCCAGGAAGGCAGCAGGCCAGCTCCTTCTCAAGCCCTGGGATGGCTCCTCAGGCAGACACCAGATCCCTTCCCTGCCTGAGCTCCCTGGCATCATCCCCCTCAACATTCTCACAGGCCGCCCACGCTCCTTCACCAGGCCCTGTGGGAGCCTTAGTTCTCCTGGGCCAGCCAGTGCAGAATAAGAAAGGGAATGCAGAAGGGTGAGAACTACCTGTGTCATAACATCCTTCCTCCCCCACCTGCTGTCTGCCCCCATCAGGAATCCTGTGCTCCTCGGGGCCGGCCAAATCACCCCTTTCCTTAGGGGCCGGCCAAATCATGTGCTCCTGGGTAAGAGGAGATAGAGACCCAGTCTGTAAGAAGCTGCACCCTGCTGGGGAAGCAGTCTGTGAGAGGCGGAAAGAGGCTGGACAGAAAGGGGAGTAAGATGAGGCAGGGAGCTAGGGAATCTCTTTTCCTGGAGGTGACTCAGGACAGGTGACCCTCCCCACTTGGGTCAAGGGGAGAGAGGCATGGACCAGACGGAGATGGTGGTGAGGATGGGAGGTGATGGAAATATTTTGGGGAAGCACTGAGCATTTGGGCAGTTCTGGGTTTTTCCAGCCCCAGAGGGAGGCAGTCAAGGAGTCGTTTTGGAAAAAATAAACACAAGAACCTTTCCTCTCCATCAGTTGCCCGAGGTGACGCCAGCCCAGGGGCCCCACCCCGCCTTGGGGAGCTGTGGGTGACAGACCCCACCCCAGACTCACTGCGCCTCTCCTGGACGGTTCCTGAGGGCCAGTTCGACTCTTTTGTGGTCCAGTTCAAGGACAAAGATGGGCCCCAGGTGGTGCCCGTGGAGGGCCATGAGCGCTCTGTCACCGTCACCCCTCTGGACGCCGGCCGCAAGTACAGATTCCTCCTCTATGGCCTCCTGGGCAAAAAGCGCCATGGCCCCCTCACTGCTGACGGCACCACGGGTGAGGGGCATTCCCTGCAGGTCCCTGCTCTGCTCCCCTCAGGCCAAGCAGCAGACGGTCACTTGTGGTGGCTGCCATTACCATTATTTGGCCCCAGCCACTCGGCTCAGATCCAGCTCCCCATGTCCCTGCACAAGCCCCTAGCACAGCCCGGCAGGACTCAGCCACGCAAAGCCCTGTCTCCAGACCTCTCAATCCTGCCCGTCGAGGTCACCCAGCTTTCCAGAAACAGCTCAGCCATTTCCTCTCCGTGTCTCCATCTCAGAGGCCCGGAGTGCTATGGACGATACTGGAACAAAGCGTCCCCTAAAACCCCGTCTGGGGGAGGAGCTGCAGGTGACCAGCGTGACCCAGAACTCCGTGGGCCTCTCCTGGACAGTCCCTGAGGGCCAGTTTGACTCCTTTGTGGTCCAGTACAAGGACAGGGACGGGCAGCCCCAGGTGGTGCCCGTGGAGGGCAGCCTCAGGGAGGTCAGCGTGCCGGGCCTGGACCCCGCCCACAGGTACAAGCTGCTGCTCTACGGGCTGCACGGCAGCAAGCGTGTGGGCCCCATCTCGGCCGTCGCCGTAACTGGTGAGTGTGCGGCAGCTGGAACACCTGTGCCTCCTTCCCGCCTGGCTCTCCTGGTCTGACTGAGCCATAGGATCTCTGAGCTTCCCATTTTATATCATTTCCATTGATCCAGAAAGTTTCCTTGTGCCCCTTTAGAGTCAGTTGCCCCAGCCCCAGCCTCCAGCAACCACTGTCTGCTTTCGATCATCCTGGAGACAGCATTTTGACTTTCCATGTAATGGAATCACAATACGCAGTCTCTTGTGTTTCATTTCTTCACTTAGCACAATGCTTTTGAAATTCACCCATGTGCAGCAAAAGCTGCTCTTTCGATTGCTGACTGCTTGCCCTCACTCCCTCTCCTCCCTCACTCCTCCTGAGAGTCTGGGTGCAGCGACACACCAGCCATCTGTCTCTACCTGTCTCTGTGAACCAGCCGGCAGGGAAGAAATGGAAACTGAGACCACGGCCCCGACCTCTCCAGCGCCTGAGCCCCACCTTGGGGAGTTGACAGTGGAGGAGGCCACGCCACATACCCTGCATCTCTCCTGGATGGTGACTGAGGGAGAATTTGACTCCTTCGAAATCCAGTACACAGATAGAGACGGGCAACTCCAAATGGTCCGTACAGGAGGCGACCGGAATGACATCACCCTCTCTGGCCTGGAATCCGACCACAGATACCTGGTGACACTGTATGGTTTCCGTGATGGGAAGCATGTGGGTCCTGTCCGTGTCGAGGCCCTGACAGGTGAGAACTCTGCCCACTGTGCCTCCTTTCAGATGGCTGGGAGAGTCCAGAAGACAGCAGAGTCCCATGGATACCCTGCCCACCTCAGTCCTCTCTTTCCATGTCTCTGTCCAGTCCCGGAGGAGGAGGAGCCTTCAGAACCTCCCACCGCAACCACCGAGCCCCCCATCAAACCTCACCTGGGGGAGCTGACCGTGACAGATGCCACCCCTGACTCCCTCAGCCTGTCCTGGACGGTTCCCGAGGGCCAGTTTGGCCACTTCCTGGTCCAGTACAGGAATGGGGACGGGCAGCCCAAGGCGGTGCGGGTGCCAGGGCACGAGGATGGGGTCACCGTCTCCGGCCTGGAGCCAGACCACAAGTACAAGATGAACCTGTACGGCTTCCACGGTGGCCAGCGCGTGGGTCCCGTGTCTGTCATCGGGGTGACGGGTGAGTGGATGGGAGCCCCAGGGTGGGAGCCATGGGAGGGTCACCCTCTTGCTCTTTGGTGATGACTGGTGGGGAATGGGACAGGGGTCTGGTCAGCACCACAGACCTGCTTGTGGCTGGGGCTGGGGCTCCTCTTGGGCCTTCCTGTGAGGTTGACCCCTGGCTCCTCCTGAGCAGAGAGGGGCCGTCAGAAATTTTGCTGTGCTGGTGGCTGTGCCAGGTCCCCCACAGCTGACCCTGGAACTTGTCATGTGTGTTAGCTGTCAGCTGAGCAGGACCACCCAGCCCCAAGAATGGGCCTCTCTGAACTGACCTCGGGTCCCCCAGTCATAGCCTTGGCTTCTCCCTCCTTTTCCCCAGGACCCAAGGACATCCCCCTCACTTTCTCTCCCTCCTTTTCAGCTGCAGAGGAAGAGACCCCCAGCCCCACAGAACCCAGCATGGAGGCCCCAGAGCCCCCTGAGGAGCCGCTCCTGGGGGAGCTGACAGTGACAGGATCCTCCCCTGACTCGCTGAGCCTCTCCTGGACCATCCCCCAGGGCCGCTTCGACTCCTTCACCGTGCAGTACAAGGACAGGGACGGGCGGCCCCAGGTGGTGCGTGTCAGGGGCGAGGAGAGCGAGGTCACTGTGGGGGGCCTGGAGCCCGGGCGCAAATACAAGATGCACCTGTACGGCCTCCACGAGGGGCAGCGCATGGGCCCAGTGTCTGCTGTGGGCGTCACGGGTGAGTGTGCACTGCAGAGCCCTCTGGGTTGGGTCTTAGGAAAGTGCAGCCTCCAGCATCTCCTCCACTAGGGACCCAGGACCCCAAGACCTCAAATCTATAATACACCCTATTCACTAAAGCCTCAGCACAGGTGTGATCTGGGGACAGAGAGAGCAAATCCAGGAGAAGTGTTGGAGCCATATGGGAAAGGCCCCCAGGGACTGAGGCCTCTTGGGAGATGATTCACTGGCTGGTTTGTGGCTCTCCGCTTTTTCTTGGAACTCTATAGATAACTCTTTTTGTGAGATTGGAACATATTTTTGAAATACTAATTAATTAAATTAATAAGTATTTGTTAAATAAAATTTCAAATGTATAAACAGAAAGAATAGTACAAAGACCCTGCCACCCTCCTTCAATCAGATATCAACTTCTGGCCAGTCTGGCTCATCTCTGCCCCACCCACTTCCTCCACTAGAATCACTAGAATGTTTTCTTTCTTTCTTTCTTTCTTTCTTTCTTTTATTTTTTTATTTTTTAGACAAAGTCTCACTCTGTTGCCCGGGCTGGAGTGTACTGGCACAGTCACAATTCACTGCACTGCAGCCTCAACCTCCTGGGCTTAAGGGATCCCCCCACTTCAGCCTCCCGAATAGTTGGGACTACAAGCGCGCTCCACCATGCCCGGCTAATTTTTTGTATTTTTTGTAAAGACAGGGTTTTAGCCATGTTGCCCAGGCCAGTCTCGAACTCCTGGGCTCAAGTGATCCTCCCACCTCAGCCAAAGTGATGGGATTCCAGGTATGAGCCACCACACTTGGCCTGAATGTTTTCTTTTTAACACCTTTATGGAGATATAATTCATGTGGCATAAAATACATTTGTTTTTAGTGTACAGCTTACTGATTTTAGTATCTTTACCTGCTTGTGCAGCCATCACCACAATCTAATTTTAGAACTTTTCCATCACCCCCAAAAGAAATCTTGGGTCCAGACCCATTCCTACCTCAGCCCTAGTTTATAACTAATCTACTTTTTTCTGTGTAGATTGCTTTTTCAGGACATTTTGTATAAATGGAATCAAACAATATGTATTCTTTTGTGTCTGACTTCTTTCACTGAGCCTAATGTTTTTGAGGTTCATCGATGTAGCATGTACTACATTTACTACATTGCTATTGATTGATTGATTGATTGATTTTTTTTTTGAGACAAATTCTCACTCTATTGCCCAGGCTACAGTGCAGTGGCATGATCGTAGCTCACTGCAGCCCCAAACTCCTGGGCTCAAGCCATCCTCCTATCTCAGCCCGCCAAGTAGCTGAGGCCACAGGTGCTCGCCACCACACTCAGCTAATTTTTAAAATTTTTTTGTAAAGATGGGGTCTCACAGTGTTACCCAGGCTGATATCAAACTCCTGGCTTCAAGGAATTCTCCTGCCTGGGCCTTACAAAGTGCTGGGATAGCAGGCATGAGCCACCTGCTCTCAGCCACTACATTGCTTTTTATTGCCAAATAGTATTGCATTGTGTGGTTATACTACTGCAATATTTTAAAACGAACCACAGACATCCTATCCTTTCATCACTAAATATTTAAAGGTATATCTCTTTTTTAAAAAATTATCTTTAAAAAATCCACAATATGGCCAGGTGAAGTGGTTCACGCTTGTAATCCCAGCACTTTGGGAGGCCAAGGCGGGTGGATCATTTGAGGTAAAGAGTTCGAGACCAGGCTGACCAACATGGTGAAACCCCATCTCTACTAAAAAAAATAATAATAATAATAAAAAATTTTGAAAAGTACAAAAAAGTGGAGCGTGGTGGCATGTGCCTGTAGTCCCAGCTACTTGGGTGGTGGGGGTGAGGCACAAGAAATTGCTTAAACCCAGGAGGTGGAGGTTGCAGTGAGCCAAGATCACACCACTGCACTCCAGCCTGGGTGACGCAGCGAGACTGTGTCAAAAGAAATAAATAAACAAATAAATAATAAAATTCCACAATACAATTAGCATACCTTGATAAGTGAACAATCATGCCTTGATATCAAGTATCCAGGTAGTGCTACAGTCTCCCGAGTGTCTCATAATCGTTGTTTTCCAATTTGTTGCTGAAATCAGGTCTATATAAGGAGGATACATTGCAATTGAGAAAACTGAAATTTTAAACAGAGTAATCAGGGAAGGCCCACAGAAGAAGGTGGCTTTTGAACAGAGACTTAAAGGAAGTGTGGGGATGAGCCATGATGATATCTGGGGAAAGAACATTTAGGTAGAGGGAACAGTCATTGCAAAAGTACTGAGGTAGGAGGCTGCCTGGCATGGTTGAGGGACCATAAGGGAGCCACAAAAGACTTTAATGATTATAATCAGAAATCAATCTTAAGTTAGGGCCAGACTGGGCCCACCTTCTGACCTGAATTCAAGACAGCTGGGGCCTCAACAGCTCCTTGCAGCAAGAGAAAAGATTGTTTCTATCTCTTCCCAGCCCCTGAAGAGGAGTCCCCTGATGCTGCCCTTGTGAAGCCGCGCCTAGGGGAGATGACAGTGACAGATGTCACCTCCGACTCCCTCAGCCTCTCCTGGACAGTCCCCGAGGGCCAATTTGACCATTTCTTGGTCCAGTACAAGAATGTGGATGGGCAGCCCAAGGCGGTGCGAGTGCCGGGATATGAGGACGGGGTCTCCATCTCGGGCCTGGAGCCAGACCACAAGTACAAGATGAACCTGTACGGCTTCCACGGTGGCCAGCGTGTGGGCCCCGTGTCTGCTGTTGGTTTAACTGGTGAGTGTGCATTAGGGCACTGGGCCCTGCCCTGAACTAGACTCAGTTTCCCCTTTATTGTCAGTATCTGGTGGCTTTATTTTACTTTCCCTGAAACCAAGCCTCCCAAGGTCCTGGGAATGGTGCTGCTGGTGCCTTCACTCCGAGCCTTTGGTGTTGCCCCAGGTTTTCTATCCTTTACACATGGGCTTTTTGGGTTCCCAAAGAGGTGGGGGACCAGGAAAATAACACAGACTGAGGCACACCTGGGGTTGACCATAGCCTCAGCCCATTTGAGCTGTGTGACCTCAAGAGAATCACACAACCTGTCTGGGCACGGTGGCTCACGCCTGTAATCCCAGCACTTTGGGAGGCCGAAGGGGGCAGATCACCTGAGGTCAGGAGTTCGAGACCAGCCTGGCCAACATGGTGAAACCCCCATCTCTACTAAAAATACAAAAATTAGCTGGGTGTGGTGGCACATGCCTGTAGTGCCAGCTACTCAGGAGGCTAAGGCAGGAGAATCGCTTGAACCCAGGAGGCAGAGGTTTCAGTGAGCCGAGATTGAGCCACTGCACTCCAGCCTGTGTGACAGAGTGAGACTCTGTCTCAAACAAACAAACAAACAAACAAAAAACAGACACACAACCTCTCTGTACCTCCTTTTCCTCTTCTGTAAAGAAGGAATAACCATACCTGTCGTGAAGGATGGGTGGGAGTGTGGCTTGGCTCTTGCACACAGTGAGAGATAACTGCAGTCTTTCCCTTCTGAGGAAAGTAGGTAGTTCCTGAAAATCCCTTAGGGCAAATTCTCATAATTATTACTGATTTCAGTGGGAAAAATTGTATGTGTTCTCTAAGCCCCCAAATTAATACCCATTTATTTTTAAAACAACACTGAATCCTTTTAACATGGATATTATTACTTTAATTGTAAATATTGGCCATGTGCACAACTTAATAAGCCATTTTCCCTTCATTACCCTGTAACTCGGCTCTTTGATGCTTCTGTAAGCTCTTTATAGCTGTTACCCGCTAGATGCTTAAGACTCAGTTCTCAAAAAGAACAGACAAATGAAATGTGATGAATTTGTAATACCACTATCAAGGCAGAATAAAACCCTATGAAGAGCAGAAAAGATTAAAGAAATCAGTGAAAACAAAGCAATTGATTTCACACGGGCCAAAAGAACTGGCATCACTGGAGGTGCTCTCTTTGCCGTAAGTTAGCAGAGCTACTGCAAGGTCCAGAGATAACTCAGCTGCAAAGATACCCTCATGTGGTCTCATCTCTCTACCCTCAGCTATAAAATCTAAGTTGGTTTCTAAAAATGCTCAGGATTAGGTGGAATTTCTAAGCCCAAGTGGATGAACCTCCTGATACAACTTGCCTGTTGTGTTTGGTTGGTGTTCTTTGTTTTCTTTTTTTTTTCTTCTTCTTCTTTATTTTGAGATGGAGTCTCACTCTGTCACCCAGGCTCTCAGGCTGGAGTGCCATGGTGCGATCTCAGCTCATTGCAACCTCTGCCTCCCAGGTCCAAGCAATTCTCCTGCCTCAGCCTTCCGAGTAGCTGGGATTACAGGCATGCACCAGCACATCTGGCTAATTTTTGTATTTTTAGTGGAGACAGGATTTCGCCATATTGGCTGGGCTGGTCTCAAGCTCCTGACCTCAGGTGATCTGCCCGCCTCAGCCTCCCAAAGTGCTGGGATTACAGGCCTGAGCCACCGCGCCCGGCCCTGGTTGCTGTTTTTTGTTTGTTTGTTTGTTTTTGTTTGTTTTTTTTCTTGAGAAGGAGTCTCGCTGTCTCCCAGGCTGGAGTGCAGTGGCGTGATCTCGGCTCACCGCAAGCTCCGCCTCCTAGGTTCATGCCATTCTCCTGCCTCAGCCTCTGAGTAGCTGGAACTACAGGCGCCCGCCACCACGCCCGGCTAATTTTTTGTATTTTTAGTAAAGACGGGGTTTCACAGTGTTAGCCAGGATGGTCTCGATCTCCTGACCTCATGATCTGCCCGCCTCGGCCTCCCAAAGTGCTGGGATTACAGGCCTGAGCCTGTAAGCGGCCCTGGTTGGTGTTCTTATAAAGCATCAATTCTGTCCTGCAAAAAAAATTTGCTTGGCACACTGAGCATCACGGGGATGCCACCTGAGCATCCGGGGATGCCACACTGAGCATCACGGGGATGCCGCCTGAGCATCATGACTTCACCACAGGTGTGGTGTTAACTGAGCATTCAAAGCAGAAAAATGATATCCTAAGCTTGGGGCACCAGCATCCAGACTGTGGGCCCTTGGTGTGTCTAAGAGAATCCCAAAGTCCCTTGGCTAAAAGGAGGCCCACCAGGCACGCCCACCCATTCTCTCTATTTTCCGATGCAGCCCCAGGAAAGGATGAAGAAATGGCCCCAGACTCGACAGAACCTCCCACCCCTGAACCCCCCATCAAGCCTCGCCTGGAGGAGCTGACCGTGACAGATGTGACCCCTGACTCCCTCAGCCTGTCCTGGAAGGTTCCCGAGGGCCAGTTTGACCACTTCCTGGTCCAGTACAAGAATGGTGATGGGCAGCCCAAGGCAACACGGGTGCCAGGACATGAGGACAGGGTCACCATCTCCGGCCTGGAGCCAGACCACAAGTACAAGATGAACCTGTATGGCTTCCACGGTGGCCAGCGCGTGGGTCCCGTGTCTGTCATCGGGGTGACGGGTGAGTGGATGATGGGAGCCCCAGGGTGGGAGCCGTGGGAGGGTCACCCTCTTGCTCTTTGGTGATGACTGGTGGGGAATGGGACAGGGGTCTGGTCAGCACCACAGACCTGCTTGTGGCTGGGGCTGAGGCTCCCGTTGTACCTTTTTGTGTGGTTGACCCCTGGCTCTTCCTGAGCAGAGAGGGGCCATCGGGAGTTTTGCTGTGCTGGTGGCTGTGCCAGGTCCCCCACAGCTGACCCTGGAACTTGTCATGTGTGTTAGCTGTCAGCTGAGCAGGACCACCCAGCCCCAAGAATGGGCCTCTCTGAACTGACCTCGGGTCCCCCAGTCATAGCCTTGGCTTCTCCCTCCTTTTCCCCACGACGTGAGCACATCCCCCAGGGACCCTGCCATCCTCTCTGTGTCCCTTTTTCTCAGCTGCAGAGGAAGAGACCCCCAGGCCCACAGAACCCAGCACTGAGGCCCCGGAGCCCCCTGAGGAGCCGCTCCTGGGGGAGCTGACAGTGACAGAATCCTCCCCTGACTCGCTGAGCCTCTCCTGGACCGTCCCCCAGGGCCACTTTGACTCCTTCACCGTGCAGTACAAGGACAGGAATGGGCAGCCCCAGGTGGTGCGTGTTGGGGGCGAGGAGAGCGAGGTCACCGTGGGGGGCCTGGAGCCTGGGCGCAAATACAAGATGCACCTGTACGGCCTCCACGAGGGGCAGCGCGTGGGCCCAGTGTCCACCGTGGGCCTGACTGGTGAGTAGTGCTTGGGGTCTCAGGGGATAACCACTTTTCCCTCATGGGTACCTGGTTTACTGCTGTGCCCTTTCACCAAGCCCTGTGGGTCCAGACTTGTCTCCTGTGTCCTGCCCTCCCTCTGTGCCCTGTGGCTGTGGCCTGTGCTAGCGGTTTGCTTGTTCACTTTGGCACGGCCTCCCTCTAATGGTCAACCACTGATAACCTCCAAGAGTGAAATATGTCAGGCGCACACCAAGCCTGACTTACGAGAATTTTCCTTCTTTCCATCTTAATCACAGCATTCTTTGTTATAACCACATACACAAATGCACACAAGAGAAACATCCAACGTCAAACCACGTTGGGATGACTAAATAATTTAGGCAGCATCTATAAAAAGAGCTATTATGCCAACACTGAAATGTTTTAACATAAGACCCTTACTTTATAATGTTACATTGAAAAAAGAGAGCCTAGGCTGGGCATAGTGGCTCACGCCTGTAATCCCAGCACTTTGGGAGGCCGAGGCAGGCTGATCACCTGAGGTCAGGAGTTCCAGACCAGCCTAGCCAACATGGTGAAACCCCATCTCTACTAAAACTACAAAAATTAGCCAAGCATGGTGGCACATGCCTGTAATCCCAGTTACTTGGGAGGTGGAGGCATGAGAATTGCTTGAACCCGAGAGGCAGAGGTTGCAGTGAGCCGAGATCATCACTGCACTCCAGCCTAGTGGATAGAGCCAAACTCAGTCTCAAAAAAGAAGAAAAAGGAGCCCAGATTTTTGTAAGGATGCTAATCACAACCATTTTAAAGTAACAGGCATGGCAAGAACACTGGAAAGAAACACATCCCACGGGTTGCATTATTTGTTAGATAGAATAGAATGTTCCAGCACATTTTATGTGGTGGGGATCATGAGGGTGGGGATCATGAGGTGAATTGAATTCCAAATGTTCAGTCAGGCTGCCTTTTCTAAGTCATCCTCAGCCAGATTGTTATGCCTGGTTTAGAGTATTTTTTGAGAATTCCTACTGATGGGGAACAATCAGCCCTGCTGAGAGGCGGTCTCTTGCAGGGCAGGTCGCCACCTCTGTGACACCAAGTGAGGTGCGAGCTCATCTCCCAAAGGCCATCCAGACAGAGGAAGCACTCTCACTTGGCATCCCCGATTCCTGGGGGAGAGCCCTCATTTCCATATGCGTGTTCAGAGGACCATCTGAGTTTTGGGAAACAGGGAGAATAGGGAAATTATTGGAAAATGAACATTAGAAAAATTCACACTCTGGGGGTAAGCTGTTCTGGTCCACGTTCAGTTTTGTGTTCCTATCACCACTGTGGGGAACCACAGAACTGACAGAGGACAGGCTGAGGGACCCACCTCTGCCCCTCCTGTTCCATCTGTATTGCTACCCCACCCCCACCCCACACTCGATTATTAATTGTTGTAGCCCAGAATTTCTTTCTTTTTTTTTTTTTTTTTTTTGAGACCAAGTCTCACTCTGTTGCCCAGGCTGGAGTGCAGTGGTGTGATCTCAGCTCACTGCAACCTCTGCCTCCCAGGTTCAAGTGATTGTCCTGCTTCAGCCTCCTGAGTAGCTGGGATTACAGGTGCATGCCACCATGCCTGGCTAATTTTTGTATTTTCAGTAGAGACCGGGTTTCACGATATTGGCCAAGCTAGGCTCGAATTCCCAACCTCAGGTGATCCACCCGCCTCGGCCTCCCAAAATGCTAGGATTACAGGCGTGAACCACTGCTCCCGGCCCAGAATTTCTTTTTTAGCCCACATTTTTCTAGTGAAAATAATATAGCAACATTATGTGGAAAGCTTGAAAAACAGAAAAAAAGAATCTCATAGTCCTACTTTCTCCCCCAGCTGCCGGCATTAATAACAATGTGTGTAGTGCACATTCCCTTCCTGTATTTTGCATGCAGAGCGTGTTTTAAAGTTGCAATCAGTGTTCATAAAATTCTTGGCTCTTCCTTTTTTGTACACAAGTACATTGTAATCATTCACCTTGCGGCTACACAACCAGCATTCATCATCGTTTCAATGGTTATTTGATGTGTTGCGGTGAAAGCACTATAACAAAATTAATCATCTTCTACGGGTCATTTGTGTTCCTGACACATTTGCTGTCATGAATAATCCCATCGTGAATTCTTCCATGCTATAACTTTTTCCTGCTTTAATAATTTTCTTAGGATAGATGCCCAGAACTGGGATTATTGGGTCAAAGGAAATGAGAATTACTTTGGCTCCTGACACCATGTCTCAGTTGCCTTCTGGAGGTTTCTAACAGTGCAGCTCTGCCAGCAGTACAGGCCGGGGGCTCAGGGATACCTCACCAGCTCTTATTCCAAGAGTCACTGAATGGCGAACACAAAGCTGCCCCAACCCTCAGCCTGCCCTGGAGGGGCGCATTGATGTATGGCCTCTGTTGACAGCACCAGCAAAGCAAGTCGCCCTTAAACCCTGTATCCCCCTATATTACCTTTCAGCCCCACGAGAGGATGTGGACAAGACCCCCAGCCCTACAGAACCAGGCACAGAGGCCCCAGAGCCCCCCGCGGAGCCACTCCTGGGGGAGCTGACAGTGACAGGATCCTCCCCTGACTCGCTGAGCCTCTCCTGGACCATCCCCCAGGGCCGCTTCGACTCCTTCACTGTGCAGTACAAGGACAGGGACGGGCGGCCCCAGGCGGTGCGTGTTGGGGGCCAGGAAAGCGAGGTCACCGTGGGGGGCCTGGAGCCTGGGCGCAAGTACAAGATGCACCTGTACGGCCTCCACGAGGGGCAGCGCCTGGGCCCGGTGTCTGCCGTGGGCATCACAGGTGAGTGAGTGTGGGTGGGGCAGGGTTGGAAGACAGCCCTAGAAAATGTGCCCTTCTCTACCATTTTCCTATACATATTTCTGTCTTGATGGGGCTCACAGTGAAAGGAATATAGCAACATTATGGAAAGACATGTCATGGAGAGACAGGCTGCAATCCAGCAAATGAAGCAAAGGCGGGTGAGCATGTGATAGGGAGGCCCAGGGCTCAGGTCAGGACCAGACAGGGACGCCTAAGTCACCCTGACCATGGGTACCCAGGGGACAGCCATGACCTGAGGCCAGGCAGGCCTTAGCTTGGTGACAGCTTTAGAGAGAAGGTGAAGCGTGTCAGATCATCACAGCTGGTGCAAAGGCCAGGAGGCTAGAAAGAGCATGGCACGTGAGAGGCACTCAGGATTGAGTGGGGTGTCCTTTGCAGTGAGTAGCTCATCCTGAAGTGTGGGAGCAGAGGAGGGGACCGCTCAACAGGCCTGGGGTCTCCCAGGGATGAGGATGTGGTTGCCCAGGTCTGTGCTGAGATGGCCCCAACAGCTGTGCCTGTGTGAAGCTCATCCATGGGGGCTAAAGATGGGGATGGGGTGGCAGGGAGCCTGGAGGCAGGGAGGCCAGTAGGCAGTTGGTGTTCCTGGTGAGAGGTGACAGTGGCTCAAACTAGGATCGGGGACTGGAGGTGGGGGAGGAACGTATCCAGGGGAACTCGGGGGAGAGGTACTCTGAGGCTGCGGGCAGCTGGTGAGGGGCCGGGTCCAGGAACACGCCCCAGGCTCTGGCCTCAGGAGGGGTGTGCTGAGCTTGTTGGGGAGCAAAGACAGAAGCCCAGTGAACAAAAGATGGCGAGGAGACCCCAGTGCAGGGAGGCTGAGGGTGCAGAGGCCGAGTGGGGCTGTGCTCAAAAGAGAGGCGGTGCTGGAGGGACAGGGAGAGGTGGCCTGGGTGTTGGGAGGTGGGGATGAGGTGGGGGCCGAGGGCAGGGAGCTCAGGGTGAGGGATAGGAAAGGCCGCAGGAGAGGAGAGGAAGAAGAGCTGTGCTGGAGGTGCTGTGGGCAGCATCGTCTTGCTCTTGGGCACTTTGAGTTTTGTGACACATCCTTTCTATGCTGAACTGAGAACCCAGGGGCCTCACTGTCCCCATACGTGTCTGTCCAGCTCCAGAGGATGAAGCTGAGACCACCCAAGCAGTGCCCACCACGACCCCTGAGTCCCCCATCAAGCCTCGCCTGGGGGAGCTGACCGTGACAGATGCCACCCCTGACTCCCTCAGCCTGTCCTGGACAGTTCCCGAGGGCCAGTTTGACCACTTCCTGGTCCAGTACAGGAATGGGGACGGGCAGCCCAAGGCGGTGCGGGTGCCAGGGCACGAGGATGGGATCACCGTCTCCGGCCTGGAGCCAGACCACAAGTACAAGATGAACCTGTATGGCTTCCATGGTGGCCAGCGCGTGGGCCCTGTGTCTGTCATTGGGGTGACGGGTGAGTGAACGATGGGAGCCCCAGAGTGGGTGCTGTGGGAGGGCCACCCTCTTGCTCTTTGGTGATGACTGGTGGGGAATGGGACAGGGGTCTGTCTGGTCAGCACCACAGACCTGCTTGTGGCTGGGGCTCCCCTTGGGCCTTCCTCTGAGGCTGACCCCTGGCTCCTCCTGAGCAGGGAGGGGCCATCGGGAGTTTTGCTGTGCTGGTGACTGTCCCAGGTCCCCCACAGCTGACCCTGGAACTTGTCATGTGTGTTAGCTGTCAGCTGAGCAGGACCACCCAGCCCCAAGAATGAGCTTTTCTGAAATGACCTCACATACCCAGTAGTGGCTGTGGTTTCTCCCTCCTTCCCTTGAAGACCTGAGCACATCCCCCAGGGACCTGGCATCCTCTCTATATCTCCTTTTCTCAGCTGCAGAGGAAGAGACCCCCAGCCCCACAGAACCCAGCACTGAGGCCCCAGAGCCCCCTGAGGAGCCGCTCCTGGGGGAGCTGACAGTGACAGGATCCTCCCCTGACTCGCTGAGCCTCTCCTGGACCATCCCCCAGGGCCGCTTCGACTCCTTCACCGTGCAGTACAAGGACAGGGACGGGCGGCCCCAGGTGGTGCGTGTCAGGGGCGAGGAGAGCGAGGTCACTGTGGGGGGCCTGGAGCCCAGGCGCAAATACAAGATGCACCTGTACGGCCTCCACGAGGGGCGGCGTGTGGGCCCGGTGTCCACCGTGGGTGTGACAGGTGAGTGTTTGTGAGTGAGGCAGGGTGGGGAAGATGGCCCTTGAAGATGTTGCTTTCTCTGCAACTTCATGAAAACAAAAATATTCTCACCAGCCGGGCTTCTTTTGCACGTTTCCATGCTTGGGGATCTTGCTAAGAGGCAGATTGGGATTCAACAGGTTTGGGCTAGGGCCAGAGATTCTGCATTTCCAACAAGAAATGATGCGGATGCTGCTGGCCCATGATCACGCCCCTTGAGTAGCAAAGTTCCTCATGACAAAGGAATTGGACGCTCTTTTGAAATCTGTTGAAGAGAATGTTTCTGCATCCCTGATTCCTGGTGGTGGTGTGCTTTCTCTGTGAAGTTGACTGGGGGCCATGAAGGAAGGCAGAAGGCAGTGAGGGGCAGCACGTCGACTGCATACTCTGGAAGCCCACTATTGGAATAGGAATAGGAACAGACCTTTCCCTCCAATGAGCCAATTTATTCATTCAGCAAGGAATTCCATGCCCTGATCCGGGCACTGTAATTGTACGGTATCCATGTCCTCTGGCCAACGACCTCCAGAAACTCACCTAAAATTGAATGGATGGAATTATGCTCCATGCAGTGCAGGAGGACTGTGGGGTGACTTAGGAAGAGGCTTTAGAAAGAGATTGTTAAGGAACTGGGCTTGTGTTTGGTGTTTTGGGAAAGCGTTTAAGGAAGCAAGGTTTTGCTCTGTATTAGACGCTGTCAGGAAGAAGGGATAACGCTATTACTGGGCGTCTCACTAAGTCGTATCTCTGGGGAGGTCAACTAGAGCAAGGCCAAAGCTGCCATTGGTAAAGAAGCAGCTATCACTCAGATTATCTGGATGGGTGATGTTTGGTTATTTTTGTGCTTTGGAAAATGTTAGAGTTCATCCTTACTGAGACATGATCACAGACTGGCCTTGTTCTTGTCTTGATCCATCCTACTGACAAATGGCCTAGTCTGATGTTGATGTTCCATGAAATTGTCTGTGTTCAACTGGACCACGCCAAGACCAGACTGTGCTAGGCCAGCCCCAAGCAACCGTGGCCTGGCAGAGGGAAAGGGCAGCTCATGGGTGTCAGGGCTGCTTTTTTCTTTCACAGGCGGAAGCTGGAAAGTGACACACACAAGTTCATGTTTTCATGGGGCTCACAGTTGTGGGCACAAGCAGAAAACTAGAAAGTAAGCAAAGAAGGATGAGCGTGTGGAGCCCAGGGGCCAAGCCAGGATTGGGAAGGGACAATGAAGTCACCCTGCCCACAAGTACCCAGGGGACAGCCAGGACCTGAGGCCAGGCAGGCCTTAGCTTGATGACAGCTTTAGAGAGGAAGTGAAGCATGTCAAATCATCACAGCTGGTGCAAAGGCCAGGAGGCTAGAAAGAGCATGGTGTGTGAGAGACACTGAAGATTGAGTGGGGTGTCCTTTGCAGTGAGTGGATCATCCTGAAGTGTGGGAGCAGAGGAGGGGACCGCTCAACAGGCCTGGGGTCTCCCAGGGATGAGGATGTGGTTGCCCAGGTCTGCGCTGAGATGGCCCCAGCAGCTGTGCCTGTGTGAAGCTCATCCGTGGGGGCTAAAGATGGGGACGGGGTGGCAGGGAGCCTGGAGGCAGGGAGGCCAGTAGGCAGTTGGTGTTCCTGGTGAGAGGTGACAGTGGCTCAAACTAGGATCGGGGACTGGAGGTGGGGGAGGAACGTATCCAGGGGAACTCGGGGGAGAGGTACTCTGAGGCTGCTGGCAGCTGGTGAGGGGCCGGGTCCAGGAACACGCCCCAAGCTCTGGCCTCGGGAGTAGTGTGCTGAGCTTGTTGGGGAGCAAAGACAGAAGCCCAGTGAACAAAAGATGGCGAGGAGACCCCAGTGCAGGGAGGCTGAGGGTGCAGAGGCCGAGTGGGGCTGTGCTCAAAAGAGAGGCGGTGCTGGAGGGACAGGGAGAGGTGGCCTGGGTGTTGGGAGGTGGGGATGAGGTGGGGGCCGAGGGCAGGGGGGTCAGGGTGAGGGATAGGAAAGGCTGCAGGAGAGGAGAGGAAGAAGAGTTGTGCTGGAGGCGCTGTGGGCAGCATCGTCCTGCTCTTGGGCACTTTGTGTTTTGTGACACATCCTTTCTATGCTGAACTGAGAACCCAGGGACCTCACTGTCCCCACACATGTCTGTCCAGCTTCAGATGATGAAGCCGAGACCACCCAAGCAGTGCCCACCACGACCCCTGAGCCCCCCATCAAGCCTCGCCTGGGAGAGCTGACCGTGACAGATGCCACCCCTGACTCCCTCAGCCTGACCTGGATGGTTCCCGAGGGCCAGTTTGACCACTTCCTAGTCCAGTACAGGAATGGGGACGGGCAGCCCAAGGCGGTGCGGGTGCCAGGGCACGAGGATGGGATCACCATCTCAGGCCTGGAGCCAGACCAAAAGTACAAGATGAACCTGTACGGCTTCCATGGTGGCCAGCGCATGGGCCCTGTGTCTGTCATCGGGGTGACGGGTGAGTTAATGATGGGAGCCCCAGAGTGGGGCCTGTGGGAGGGTCTCCCTTTCTCTGGTGATGGGTGAACTGGCCCAGGAAGCCCCTCTGCTCTTGGCTGAGCCATGGTACCTTTTTGCCTTTCCCCACTTCCCTGAGGACTGACAGGTCTTCCTGGGTGGAGAAGGGCCCTGTGAGCTCTGTTGGTGGCTGTCCCAAGTTCCTCAGCCTGACCTCAGAGCTTGTCATGTGTGTTGACTGTAAGCTGAGCAAGACCACCAAAGACCCAGCTCCAAAGATGGGCCTCTCTGAGCTGACCTCAGGACCCCCACTCATGGCCACAGCTTCGCTCTCCTTCCTCACAAGACCCAAGGACATCCCCCAGGGAAGCTGCCTCACCTTCTCTGTCCCCTCTTCTCAGCTGCAGAGGAAGAAACTCCCGCCCCCACAGAACCCAGCACGGAGGCCCCGGAGCCCCCTGAGGAGCCGCTCCTGGGGGAGCTGACAGTGACAGGATCCTCCCCTGACTCGCTGAGCCTCTCCTGGACCGTCCCCCAGGGCCGCTTTGACTCCTTCACCGTGCAGTACAAGGACAGGGACGGGCGGCCCCAGGTGGTGCGTGTCGGGGGCGAGGAGAGCGAGGTCACCGTGGGGGGCCTGGAGCAGGGGCGCAAATACAAGATGCACCTGTACGGCCTCCACGAGGGGCAGCGCGTGGGCCCGGTGTCCGCTGTGGGTGTGACAGGTGAGTGAGTGTGAGTGAGGCGAGGTGGGGAAGATGGCCCTGGAAGACACTGCTGTCTCTCCAGTCTTTGTGAAAACATACTCTCAAGAGTACTCCTTCCTTTGTGTATCCAAATACCTGGAGATTTTTGTTAAAAAGCAGATTTGGATTCAGCAGGTTTGGCCTAGGGCAAGAGACCATGCATTTCTTTCTTTTTCTTTCTTTCTTTCTTTTTTTTTTTTTTTTTGAGATAGAGTCTCGCTTTGTCACCCAGGCTGGAGTACAGTGGCTCAGTCTCGGCTCACTGCAACCTCCACCTCCTGGGTTCAAGTGATTCTCCTACCTCAGCCTCCTGAGTAGCTGGGACTACAGGCGTGCGCCACCACGCCCAGCTAATTTTTTTGTACTTTTAGTAGAGATGGGTTTCACCATGTTAGCCAGGATGGTCTCAATCTCCTGACCTCGTGATCTGCCCGCCTCGGCCTCCCAAAGTGCTGGGATCATAGGCGTGAGCCATGGCGCTCAGCTGACCATCCATTTCTAACAAGATTCTTATCTATCTTGATGCCACTGGTCCAAGGAACACACTTTTTTTGTTGTTTTTTATTGTAGTAAAGTACACATGATGTAATCCGCCATTCTAATCGCTTTCCAGTATGCAGTCCAGCATGAAGCCCACTCACATTGCTGTGGACTGTCACCCTCCACTTCCAGAACTCCTCTTCCCACACTGAAACTTCCTACCCACTAGACACGAGCTCCCATCCTCCCCTTGCCCCAGCCCCTGGCAACACCATTCTACTCTCTGTCTCTATGAATTTGACTCCAGGTACCTCATATAAGTGCAATCATACAATATTTGTCTTTTTTGAATGGTTCATTTCATTAAATACAGTGTCTTTAAGGTTAATCTATGTCGTAGCATCAGTCAGAATTTCCTTTTTATTTTATTTTCATTTTTATTTTTTGTGGCAATGGGGTCTCGGTATGTTGCCCAGGCTGGTCTCAAACTCCTGGCCTCAAGCGATTCTCCTACCTCGACCTCCCAAAGTGCTGGGATTATAGGCAAGAGCCACTGCACCTGGCCAGAACTTCCTTCCTTTTCAGGCTGAATAATGTTTCATTTTATACATGCAGACCACACTTTGCTCATCCTTTCATCCATTGATGGACACCTGGGTTGCTTCCATCTCTTAGCTATCATGAATAATGCTGCTATGAATATTTATATGCAAATCACAGAACACCTTTGTAGTAAAGCTCCTCCCAATAACAGATTTGGAAACTCTCTTAGAATTTGTTGAAGTGAATTTTTCTTGCATTCATGAATTCTCACAGAGGTTAGGCTCAGAGTTAGGGTTCCTATCCTAATGGGAAAAGTTCCTGTCCTAATGGGGCTAATGTCATGGGGGACAGGCTGTGGACCAGTAAGAAAGCAAAGGCGGGTGAGCATGTGACAAGAAGCCCAGAGCCAGGCAGGAATACCTAAACCACCCTACCTGTGGATACTCAGGGGACAGTCAGGATCTGAGGCCAGGCAGGCCTTAGCTTGATGACAGCTTTAGAGAGAAGGTGAAGTGTGTCAGATCATCACAGCTGGTGCAAAGGCCAGGAGGCTAGAAAGAGCATGGCGTGTGAGAAGTACTGAGGATTGAGTGGGGTGTCCTTTGCAGTGAATAAATAGTCCTGAAGTGTGGGAGCAGAGGAGACCTGGGGTCTCCCAGGGATGAGAAGGTGGTTGCCCAGGTCTGTGCTGGGATGGGCCCAGCAGCTGTGCCGGTGTGAAGCTCATCCCTGGGGCCTGAAGATGGGGATGGGGTGGCAGGGAGCCTGGAGGCAGGGAGGCCAGTAGGCAGTTGGTGGCCCTGGTGAGAGGTGACAGTGGCTTAAACTAGGATCGGGGACTGGAGGTGGAGGAAGGTATCCAGGGGAACTCGGGGGAGAGGTACTCTGAGGCTGCTGGCAGCTGGTGAGGGGCCGGGTCCAGGAACACACCCCAGGCTCTGGCCTCGGGAGGAGTGTGCTGAGCTTGTTGGGAGCAAAGACAGAAGCCCAGTGAACAAAAGATGGCGAGGAGACCCCAGTGCAGGGAGGCTAAGGGTGCAGAGGCCAAGTGGGGCTGTGCTCAAAAGAGAGGCGGTGCTGGAGGGACAGGGAGAGGTGGCCTGGGTGTTGGGAGGTGGGGATGAGGTCGGGGCCGAGGGCAGGGGGGTCAGGGTGAGGGATAGGAAAGGCTGCAGGAGAGGAGAGGAAGAAGAGCTGTGCTGGAGGCGCTGTGGGCAGCATCGTCCTCCTCTTGGGCACTTTGGGTTTTGTGACACATCCTTTCTATGCTGAACTGAGAACCCAGGGACCTCACTGTCCCCACACATGTCTGTCCAGCTCCAGAGGATGAAGCGGAGACCACCCAAGCAGTGCCTACCACGACCCCTGAGCCCCCCATCAAGCCTCACCTGGGGGAGCTGACCGTGACAGACGCCACCCCTGACTCCCTCAGCCTGTCCTGGACAGTTCCCGAGGGCCAGTTTGACCACTTCCTGGTCCAGTACAGGAATGGGGACGGGCAGCCCAAGGCGGTGCGGGTGCCAGGGCATGAGGATGGGGTCACCGTCTCCGGCCTGGAGCCAGACCACAAGTACAAGATGAACCTGTACGGCTTCCACGGTGGCCAGCGCGTGGGCCCTGTGTCTGTAATCGGGGTGACAGGTGAGTGGATGATGGGAGCCCCAGGGTGGGAGCTATGGGAGGGTCACCCTCTTGCTCTTTGGTGATGACTGGTGGGGAATGGGACAGGGGTCTGGTCAGCACCACAGAACTGCTTGTGGCTGGGGCTGGGACTCCCCTTGGGCCTTCCTATGTGGTTGACCCCTGGCTCTTCCTGAGCAGGGAGGGGCCATCGGGAGTTTTGCTGTGCTGGTGGCTGTGCCAGGTCCCCCACAGCTGACCCTGGAACTTGTCATGTGTGTTAGCTGTCAGCTGAGCAGGACCACCCAGCCCCAAGAATGGGCTTCTCTGAAATGACCTCGGGTCCCCCAGTCATAGCCTTGGCTTCTCCCTCCTTTTCCCCAGGACCCAAGGACATCCCCCTCACTTTCTCTCCCTCCTTCTCAGCTGCAGAGGAAGAGAACCCCAGCCCCACGGAACCCAGCACTGAGGCCCCGGAGCCCCCTGAGGAGCCGCTCCTGGGGGAGCTGACAGTGACAGGATCCTCCCCTGACTCGCTGAGCCTCTCCTGGACCGTCCCCCAGGGTCGCTTCGACTTCTTCACCGTGCAGTACAAGGACAGGAATGGGCAGCCCCAGGCGGTGCGTGTTGGGGGCGAGGAGAGCGAGGTCACCGTGAGGGGCCTGGAGCCGGGGCGCAAATACAAGATGCATCTGTACGGCCTCCACGAGGGGCAGCGCATGGGCCCAGTGTCCACCGTTGGCGTCACGGGTGAGTGAGGGGACAGGCCCTCATCTCCAGGTTTACCTCTGCAGCCCCCTTTTGTTTCTCCTTTGGATCTTGGCACCTCTTATGACTGGGCCTCTAGGTTTCTGTCTTTTCTCCCATGTTGCTAATGATCCTGCCTCATCCTTGGATTCATGGAGACTGTGTGGAGTCAGATGGGCAGGTAGTCCATGCCCTGTTTGTTGTAGCTTCCTTCCTCCCATCGTGATCTGGAAACTCCAGGTTGCTCGTGTGCTCATTTGTTAGTCTTCAGGCTCCCTTAAGGAGTATTTTAGTGGATCAGAAAGTGCTTCAGATCCAGCTGCCCAGATCTGCATGTGCCTTCGAATGTCGTGATTGTGCGACTTTGCAGGCGTTTCCTAACCTTGTGCTTTAGATCCCTGCAAAGTTGGGGTGATGATAATAATGGCACCTACTTCATATGTTGTGCGAGGGTTAAGTGCACCACTGTTTGTGAGCTGCTTACAGCAATGCAGGGCACAGATTCTAAAGCAAGCGTTTTAGAGGAGGCCGCTAAGAAATGCTCACTCCAGTCCTAGGAGAGCACTGCCTCCCTTGGGCAGGGTCCTGCCTCCTGACCCATGGGCCTGCTCTGCTCTTTTCAGCGCCCCTGCCCACACCACCGCCGGTGGAGCCCCGCCTGGGGGAGCTGGCCGTGGCAGCCGTGACCTCGGACTCAGTGGGCCTTTCATGGACGGTGGCCCAGGGCCCCTTTGACTCCTTCCTGGTGCAGTATAGGGACGCTCAGGGGCAGCCCCAGGCAGTGCCTGTGAGCGGAGACCTCCGAGCAGTCACCGTCTCGGGGCTGGACCCGGCCCGCAAGTACAAGTTCCTGCTCTTTGGACTCCAGAATGGGAAACGCCACGGCCCAGTCCCTGTGGAGGCCAGGACCGGTGAGTGAGGGCTGGAGGCCCCCCGCGGCCAGAGCCTTCGCCCCCTTGTGGCACCAGTTGGAATTTCGTTTCTGAGCCCCACACTCCAGTCCTCAGCACTCACTGATTTATTGGGTCCAGGAAAACCCAGGCTCTGAGCTCTCCTCTCCCACTCCCACTCATCCTTCTCCCTACTTTTCCTGCGCCCCAGGGGACACTTGCTTTCTTGTCTGGCTCCTCTTTTATCCCTACTCGTGGCCCAGTCACCCTCCCATTCCTGGGACCGGCTCACGGAGCCATAGCAGGCCAGGAAGCTCCGTGGCCCCTTTGCCTCCATCCCACTCTCCATGCACCTCACTGTCTTTTCCAGCCCCAGACACGAAACCGTCTCCCCACCTGGGGGAGCTGACTGTGACAGATGCGACCCCTGACTCCGTGGGCCTCTCGTGGACGGTCCCTGAGGGCGAATTCGACTCCTTCGTGCTCCAGTACAAGGATAAGGATGGTCAGCTCCAGGTGGTGCCAGTGGCAGCCAACCAGCGGGAGGTCACAGTCCAGGGCCTGGAGCCCAGTAGGAAATACAGGTTCCTGCTCTACGGTCTGTCAGGCAGGAAGCGACTGGGCCCCATCTCTGCTGAGAGCACCACAGGTGAGTCCCAGTCCAGCCTCCACCTTTTCCAGAGCTGCCTCTCATCCGAGCCCTCAGAGCTGGCCCTGCGGCCTTCCCGTGAGATTCCCTCTATCAGCCCTGACACAACCATCTTAACTCCGAAAGTGAGTCCCTCTGTGTGTCAGGCACAGTTCTGAAGAATATGCATTACTTCCTTCATTCGCTGACTGCCGAGGAAATAAAAGGGACACAGGTTTTGGGGCCAGCAGATCTGTGTTCCAGTTCCAGTCCCAGCCTTTGCCAGGGTGACCATGGACAAGCCGCTTCATCCCCGGAACCTCGGTGTCCTCACCTGCATAATGCTGGGAATGGCGCAGGACTCAGTAGTGGTTCCCATCCTCCTCCCTCCTCCCTCACTCGGAGGCGAGGGGTGGAAAAAAAGGGAGGGCTTGGCTACGGAAAGACGATGGAAAAACCTGGTGTCACTGTGCCTGTGACTCAGCTCCCTGAGGAAGGGGTGTGGTGGGTCACCGACCCTCACCCCACTCCCAGGACCATGAGTCACTATGCCCAGAGGAGGACAGAGCAGCCGGCCAGTCTGGGCCTGGGTCCCTGGGACTCCATAATTCTCTTCCCAAACCGTCACTGTGGGGACGGGGTACAGACCCCCACCCATCGGCCCCAGCCCCACCCGGGCAAGCCTCTGCTCTGCCCTCTGTTCTCCCAGCTCATCCCCTGTCTTCTCCCTGCCCCACCCTGGCTGTCCCGGCCCAGTGGGGTCAGTGTGGGGCTGGGGAAGCAGGAGGCACGGACGTTCAGGCTGATGGCCACAAGGGGACAAGGGGGAGGTCTCAGCCTGACAGTGATGGGAGCCGTGCATTGGCTGGCTGCCCAGACCAGCTCTCGATGTTTGGGGTGTCTCTGTGACAACCCAGAGACCTCCGGGGAGTCTCTCTCAGCTCTGGCCTCATTCCTGCTCAGGGGCTGGGGGTCAGGGTAAACAAAGGCCCTTCCTGCACCCCCAGCCACCCCTCCCTCGGGAGATGATCTTTAATGAATTTAGCGCACCCTCGATCACAGCAGGGAAGGGGCGGGGCAGGAAGCAGTTTGGGCAGCAGCCTCCAGAGGAGGAGGGGGCTGTTCTCTCTCATTCCTGTGGGGCATGGCCGGAGCAGGCCTGTGTGTCTCTTCAAGGAGCTGTCCCTGGGGCTACACTGGAGGGACCTTTTCCCAGAACCTCACACCTCCGGGAGGCTGCCAGGGCTTAGGCAAAGGCAGCATGTGACTAAGAGCTTTCCCTCCTCCCTCTGCACAGCGCCGCTGGAGAAGGAGCCACCTCCCCGCCTGGGGGAACTGACCGTGGCTGAGGAGACCTCCAGCTCTCTGCGCCTGTCCTGGACGGTGGCCCAGGGCCCCTTTGACTCCTTCGTGGTCCAGTACAGGGACACGGACGGGCAGCCCAGGGCAGTGCCTGTGGCCGCAGACCAGCGCACAGTCACCATAGAGGACCTGGAGCCTGGCAAGAAATACAAGTTTCTGCTCTACGGGCTCCTCGGGGGGAAGCGCCTGGGTCCGGTCTCCGCCCTGGGAATGACAGGTGAGGCTGCTGTGCTTGGCTATAGCAAGCCAGCTTGTGTGGGTTTCCTTGTGCATTTGGGCTGAAGGCAAAGATGACTGCAGGAGTGGGCAGGCCGGAGTGGGGCGCCCTGGCCTGTCCCCAGGAAGGAAGAGGAGTCTGCAGCCCTGTGGGCTTCAACATCCATCAAGGAGTCCAGAGCAGGAGCCAGGCCAGGCGGTAGGCAAAGGCCCTGGCAGGGGCTCCCTAATCTCCCAGCCCCGACTCTGCCCCATCACTGCCGCTGCTCCTCATTACTCGCTGGGGCAGCTGTCGCCTCCCCGAAGGGTGACCTTGTCCAGATAGCGGCAAACCTCCCTGCCATGGATGAGTCAGGAGCATTTTCTTAAGAGGAAAATCACTGGAAAACAAAATGAGTGGGACACAGAAACCAACAGAAGTGGCTGCATTTGTGGTACAGGCTCCTCTTCCAGAGCTCGCTGATGCCCACCTCAGACAGGCCTGACCACGGCACGGCTGGTGGGATTTGCCAGTCACCTTCACCAGCCAGTTCCACCCTCAGCTTCTCTCAGAAGGGAGCACCACACTCCTCAACCTCAGTGAATGTGTCCTGGCATGGGTGGGGCCACAGCCTGTGATATCTCGAGGTGGGCTCGGAGGACACTGGGGTGTGGAAGGGGGAAGCGAGCACCTGACTCAGACAGCGCGGGAGCTCGCAGGAGTCACGAGGCCACAGCGACTTCATTGTCTGACTGGGCCTGGACCCGTAAACTTCCCACCTCAGCCTTGGGTCAAGCCTGGAAGATAAAAATGGAGCGCCCCATGGCACCCCTCACTCAGATTCTCCCCTGGGCTTCTCCCACGCAGCCCCAGAAGAGGACACGCCAGCTCCAGAGTTAGCCCCAGAGGCCCCTGAGCCTCCTGAAGAGCCCCGCCTAGGAGTGCTGACCGTGACCGACACAACCCCAGACTCCCTGCGCCTCTCGTGGAGTGTGGCCCAGGGCCCCTTTGATTCCTTCGTGGTCCAGTATGAGGACACCAACGGGCAGCCCCAGGCCTTGCTCGTGGACGGCGACCAGAGCAAGATCCTCATCTCAGGCCTGGAGCCCAGCACCCCCTACAGGTTCCTCCTGTATGGCCTCCATGAAGGGAAGCGCCTGGGGCCCCTCTCAGCTGAGGGCACCACAGGTACCACCAGGTGTCTCCGGCCTCTAGTCTGGGACTCAGAAGAGGGAAACGGGGGCTCAGAAGTGGTGGTCACAGGGAAAGAGCGTGAGGCGGGTAGCAGGGAGAGAGGATGGATGGGCTGGATGCGAGTGGCCTTTAGCTCTGCCCCGCAGGACCCCCCTGTGGCTGCAAGTCCCTGGTTACAGACAGAGAAACAGGGGCAGGGAGGCGGGTGGAAGGGACGTGCTCTGGGTCACCAAGCTGGTGTGCTTCTGTCTCCAATCCCTTCCCTCTCACCCACTCCGTGCAGGGCCGGACCCTGCTGGTCAGACCTCAGCGGAGTCAAGGCCCCGCCTGTCCCAGCTGTCTGTGACTGATGTGACCACCAGTTCACTGAGGCTCAACTGGGAGGCCCCACCTGGGGCCTTCGACTCCTTCCTGCTCCGCTTTGGGGTTCCATCACCAAGCACCCTGGAGCCGCATCCGCGTCCATTGCTGCAGCGCGAGCTGATGGTGCCCGGCACGCGGCACTCGGCCGTGCTCCGGGACCTGCGTCCGGGGACTCTGTACAGCCTGACACTGTATGGGCTGCGAGGACCCCACAAGGCCGACAGCATCCAGGGCACCGCCCGCACCCTCAGCCCAGGTAAGGACCCACACACACTCTGCCCCAAAGTGGGGGTCTTTGTACTTCACAGGGGGGACCTAGTGCCTCAGCCAGCGGTGGGGGTGGGCGAGTTGATGGTGGGCCTGGAGGAATCTGCAGAGCGACTTCCATTCCTGGGGACTAGAGGAAAAGGGGTGGTGAGGCTGTGCTGGAGCAGAGGCGAGGGATGGGACTCGTAGGGAGGAGCCTCCCTGCCCCTGCCCGCATCATTGTTCTTTGCCTCCTCTGCAGTTCTGGAGAGCCCCCGTGACCTCCAATTCAGTGAAATCAGGGAGGCCTCAGCCAAGGTCAACTGGATGCCCCCACCGTCCCGGGCAGACAGCTTCAAAGTCTCCTACCAGCTGGCGGACGGAGGTGATGCCTTTGCCATGTGCTCATTGCCTCACATTTCCTCTCCCCCCTGCACTCTGCCCACCCTCCAGCTGCCCTGGGGTTCCCTGGGTCACCCTCGGTCCCCAATGTTTTCAGGGGAGCCGCAGAGCATACAGGTGGACGGCCGGGCCCGGACCCAGAAACTCCAGGGGCTGATCCCAGGCGCTCGCTATGAGGTGACCGTGGTCTCCGTCCGAGGCTTTGAGGAGAGTGAGCCTCTCACAGGCTTCCTCACCACGGGTGAGATGGACTGGGACCCAGGGCAAGAGGTGGGAGCCAAGAAAATGGCGTGGGTGGGAGTTGAGTGAGAACGGAGAGGGTGAAAGGGAGGTAGTGGAGGCTCCGATTGCGGACAGGCAGCCAGTGGAGTCTGGGGAGGCACAGAGTAGAGAGAACAGCGGGGACCCCTCTGAGCCCCTCCCATTTCCCCAGTTCCTGACGGCCCCACGCAGTTGCGTGCACTGAACTTGACCGAGGGATTCGCCGTGCTGCACTGGAAGCCCCCCCAGAATCCTGTGGACACCTATGACGTCCAGGTCACAGCCCCTGGGGGTGAGCAGGGCTGAGGCCTCTGGAGGGGATTTGTTCAGGGTGGGAATTGCAGGGGGGAGGCTGGACTCTGGCCAGAGATTGAGGGGGCAGGCGTTGATGCCCCTCTCCACACTCCCAGCCCCGCCTCTGCAGGCTGAGGCCCCAGGCAGCGCGGTGGACTACCCCCTGCACGACCTCGTCCTCCACACCAACTACACCGCCACTGTGCGCGGCCTGCGGGGCCCCAACCTCACTTCCCCAGCCAGCATCACCTTCACCACAGGTAGGGTCTGTGGGCTGTGTGGGATGGGGAGAGGAGGTAGAGGGAGCCAGGATGGGCCTCATCCCTATCTTCTCTTCCTGCTTTCCCTCCTAGGGCTAGAGGCCCCTCGGGACTTGGAGGCCAAGGAAGTGACCCCCCGCACGGCCCTGCTCACTTGGACTGAGCCCCAATTCCGGCCCACAGGCTACCTGCTCAGCTTCGACACCCCTGGTGGACAGACCCAGGTGCCCCGGCCCCACTGACCAACTCCCCTCCCTGGGTGATTCCAGGAGGTGCTGCCTCTGGCCCTCCCGGAGGGTCTCCACCTCCCTCTCCCCTGACCCCCTCTTGTCTGTCCCACAGGAGATCCTGCTCCCAGGAGGGATCACATCTCACCAGCTCCTCGGCCTCTTTCCCTCCACCCCCTACAATGCACGGCTCCAGGCCATGTGGGGCCAGAGCCTCCTGCCGCCCGTGTCCACCTCTTTCACCACGGGTACCTGGACGCACGGGCCCGGGGCCGGGGGCTGGGTGAGCAGCCAGGGCCTAAGGCTTGGAAAACGACTGGCCCCTGCTCTGCTCCCCTAGGTGGGCTGTGGATCCCCTTCCCCAGGGACTGCGGGGAGGAGATGCAGAACGGAGCCGGTGCCTCCAGGACCAGCACCATCTTCCTCAACGGCAACCGCGAGCGGCCCCTGAACGTGTTTTGCGACATGGAGACTGATGGGGGCGGCTGGCTGGTGGGTGGCATTGGGAAGCCCAGAGGTCTGTGCAGGGCAAGGGCTGTTGCCCCGGGAGCCAGAGGCTGATGGTGCCCCCACTTGCTTCCCAGGTGTTCCAGCGCCGCATGGATGGACAGACAGACTTCTGGAGGGACTGGGAGGACTATGCCCATGGTTTTGGGAACATCTCTGGAGAGTTCTGGCTGGGTCAGTGCCTCACAGGGACTGGGGAACTACGGATGGGGATGGGGGCCCTGTGGACACCAGGACCCTGATGAGGGCACGTCTGCCACCCCCAGGCAATGAGGCCCTGCACAGCCTGACGCAGGCAGGTGACTACTCCATGCGCGTGGACCTGCGGGCTGGGGACGAGGCTGTGTTCGCCCAGTACGACTCCTTCCGCGTAGACTCGGCTGCGGAGTACTACCGCCTCCACTTGGAGGGCTACCACGGCACCGCAGGTAAGCACAGGCTGCGAGGCTGGGAGGGTGAGGCTGGGAGGGGAGGCCCTCATGGCTCCTTCCTCCACCCTGCCCAGGGGACTCCATGAGCTACCACAGCGGCAGTGTCTTCTCTGCCCGTGATCGGGACCCCAACAACTTGCTCATCTCCTGCGCTGTCTCCTACCGAGGGGCCTGGTGGTACAGGAACTGCCACTACGCCAACCTCAACGGGCTCTACGGGAGCACCGTGGACCATCAGGTGAGGGGTGGGGAGGCGGCTCAGAGCTGGGGTGGCTGGGGCTCGGCCTGCCTAGGTTTCATTTCAGCCCACAGTGTAACAGGCAAGGGACTGGGCCGCTGGGTGAAATGGAACACTCATGCCAGCCTCACAGAGGGAGCTGGAGATGATTTATTGGCTGGAAAGGGCCAGCTCAGGATTAAGCCTCAATCCTCTGTGGCGGAGGGTCAGGAGGGGAGCTGTGCGGGGAGGTTGGTTGAGTGCTGGGAGCCACCTCCTTAAGGGGAACGGGAGGAGCAGATGGGACATCCGGCTTTGACTCTCTCTTGACAACCCCTTTCCCAGGGAGTGAGCTGGTACTACTGGAAGGGCTTCGAGTTCTCGGTGCCCTTCACGGAAATGAAGCTGAGACCAAGAAACTTTCGCTCCCCAGCGGGGGGAGGCTGAGCTGCTGCCCACCTCTCTCGCACCCCAGTATGACTGCCGAGCACTGAGGGGTCGCCCCGAGAGAAGAGCCAGGGTCCTTCACCACCCAGCCTCTGGAGGAAGCCTTCTCTGCCAGCGATCTCGCAGCACTGTGTTTACAGGGGGGAGGGGAGGGGTTCGTACGGGAGCAATAAAGGAGAAACTGAGGTACCCGGCCGGCATCGGTCCTGCCCCATCACTGGCTCTGGCCCGGGCTGTGGGCCCCCATCCCCCGGGGCTGCAGCCGCACTTGGAAAGGCTGCATCTTGAGGATGACACTGCAGTGGGGCAGGGGCTGCAGGGAGGGCAGGGCGTCCCCGGGGGGCAGCAGCGTGAAGGCCTGCAGCAGTCGGGTCAGCACCACGAAGAGCTCCAGGCGCGCCAGCGGCTCGCCCAGGCACACACGGGCCCCGCAGCCGAAGGCCAGAGCTCTGGAGTTCTTGCCTGGCTCCAGGAAGCGATCTGCAGGCGGGTGGACAGGTGGGTGGGGAGGCGTTCAGCGGCCGCGGGGACCAGCCTTCACCACATTTTCATGGCAGCCCCCAGCGCCCCACATACCAGGCCAGAACTCATGTGGCCTCTCCCAGACCGTCTCATCCAGGTGGGCGCCTTGGAGGTTTGGGATGATGACTGTGCCCTCAGGGATGTCGTAGCCGGAGATGCTGAAGGGGGCTGGAGTTAGAGGCTGGCCAGGACCTCCCTGGGCTCGGGCTTTCCTCACTCATCCCCAACCCTCGGGAGTCACCTGCTGGGCCGTGTGGTGCGGTGGGGCAAGGCTAAGGGCACAACGGGCCGCAGGCGCAGCACCTCGGCGATGGTGGCATTGAGCAAGGGCAGCCGTGCACGGTCCTTGTAGGGGACCCGGGAGCTGGAGGCACCAGGGCCCAGTTCGTGGTCTAGCTCCTCCTGCAGTCGCTGCTGAATCTGGGGAATGATCGGGTGGAGTCCTGCCCCAGCAGCCCACAGCTGCCCAGCCTCCAGCCACTCCCTCAGCGAGCCAGTGAGCCCGAGTGCCGGTGAGGCAAGCACAGCCCCAGCCGCACAGTGCTCAGAGCTGAGTGAGGGTGCCCACCGCCCTGGCCAGGTTGCTGGGAAGGAGCCTTTTGCTTGTCCCCAGGGCGCACCTCAGGGTGGTGAAGCAAAAAAACCACGGCCCAGGAGAGGGTGTTTGCCGTGGTCTCAGTGCCACCGATCAGGAGGTCCACTGCAGCCATGTGCACATGCCCTTCCAGGAGCTGTCCAGAGCCCTCTTCCACACTCGGCTGTGCCACCCCTTGGAGCATGTAGTCCATCATGTCCCTCCACTGGCCTGCCACCAGGCTCTCCTGCAGAGGGTGAAAGGAGCGGGCTGAGCGGCTGGCCTGGGGAGAGGAGTACAGAGTGGCAACAGGCCCATAACTGGGATATGCAAAAGAACCCGCCTCGTAGCAATGCCGAGGCCGGTAGCATCACTGGCTGTGGGCCGAGGGGAGGCCGTCCACGCACAGTCCCCACCTTGTGCTGCCTCAGCTGCTTCTCCACGATGTGGTCCCTCCTCTCTATGGCCTGCTTCAGCCTCCGGAGACCTGGATTGGGGAAGAACTGCGGCGGGAAGCATGAGAATGCAGCTGTGGGAAGAAGCCTCTCCCTCTACCCCAGACTTTCTCCCACAACCCAGGGGTGTCTAGGCTCCAGGTCCTCACCCTGAGAAAGGGAATCACATCCACAATTTGGATGGACCAGTGGCTCCAGGTTTTTAACACCTCCTGGATACATTTGTAATAGGCAGGCATTAAGTTGTCCTCCTGCCAGAAAAGGAGGGAGTGCTTTCAGTTCAGGACAAGGAGAGGCTCAGGGAGGGGCTGGGGGTGGGCCTGAGGGGCTGTGAGGCACCTTGATCTTGTCTCCGAAGGTGAGGTAACAGATGATGCTACAGGTGAGGAGAGAGAATTCCTCCTCAATGGCCACAGGGGTGCCGGCCTGGGCTCTCATGCGCTGTGGAGAAAGAGCGTGAGTTCAGCAGGCCGGTGTGCAGCGGGCAGGGCGGGGGCTACTGTGAGAGGCGAGGCTGACCCGAGGTGGCTTCAGGAGCCCAGCCTTACCTCGCAGAACTCTTGGGTCAGCTGCTCCACCACTGGCTCCATGGAGTCACGGATGCCCAGCAGCAGGGCTGAGCGGGTGAGCTTCTTGTGGGCTTTCCAGAGCAGGGAGTAGTCTCCCAAGGACAGGTCTGGGTAGTTCTTAGACACCAGCTTGTCTGCAGGAGGAGTTGGGGGCTAGAGGGTGGGAACTGATGAAGGCAGCCGAGGGCCTGACCTTCTTCTGCCTCCCCAACCCCTGCTTCCTCCCCACCAGATATGCCCCCAAGCAGCTTCCAGGGACCTGGATTGGGGATGCCCCAAAGGTGGCTCACACTTGAGGCTGAGGTGGGAGGATCACTTGAGACCAGGAATTTAAGACCAGCCTGGGCAACATAGCAAGACCCCATCTCTTAAAAAAAAATTTTTTTAAGAAAGAAAAAATGCCCCCGGCCCTTACAGGTAAGTGGCTCAGGTCTGCCAGCAAAGTCTGCCCACTTTTTGACCATGGCTTCCTCAATGGTCCTTTTGGAGTTCAGCACCACCACATCTGGGGGAGAGCCAAAGCAGCGTCAGCAGAGAGAGGACCCTGTCCGCCACCTCCGCCCCTCCTGTGGTGAGGGCCAGAGCGAGATTAGCCTCTCACCTTGAAGCCCAAGGTGGAGCCTGTAGATGGGCCCGAATTTCTGAGTCAGGCCGAGCAGATAGATGGGGAGGTCGGGCTGTAGCAGGTGCAAGAAGCCCGGGGCAAGAGGCGGGAGGTGGAGGCTCCGGAGCTTCCACCAGTTCCACAGCAGGCGGGCGCCAGCCAGCAGGGGCAGCAGCAGCAGCAGGCCCAGGAGCAGCATGGCGAGACGCCCGACAGGGCCCTGAGGTGCCACTTATAGCTCAAGAGCCCCGGCCATCCCTCTTGCTGTGTAGACTGTTTTGGGGCCTCCCTTGACCCCACCTTCAGGTCCCTTCCCACCGTCCCGCCCACAGAGTGGCCATTTCTGGAATGACACCAGTCTCATTGGCCTTGGGACGTCCATATTTCAAAAAAATTGATCACCCATCAAGAAGCAAGGAAGGGTAATGCAACCCTGACCTTTTTCCTGCAGCCAGAGTCAGCTTTCTGGCCCCACATCAACTGTGCAGGCAAGAGCGTCCGCCCCCACCTGGGCCCTCTCCCTCTGCCACCCCACCGTGGGCCAGTTTACTGGCATGATGTTTGTCTCAGAGAGAAAACAGCAGTCCTTGCCTAATATGCCTTCCTGAATCGCCTGAACAACAAAATGTGATTTGTGTGGGTTGTTTGTTAGTTTAAGCTACAGATAGAGTAATACAGTTTAAGCCTGGTTTGCCTGGGGCATTCCAGTATATACAGGTATCCCAGTGTGATTGTTATTAGTGCCTCCTTTCCCTCTCAAAAGTGCCCAGAAGACCAAGAAGGAGGTGGTTTCCCACTGCGGAATACTAGCATGTACCAGACACTGCTCTAAGTGCTTTGCGGGCACTCACTCAATTCTTCACAGCCATGCTCTATATGCAACAAAGGTATTGTTCATATGTTGTGGAGGGCAGGATTCCGGCCGGGAAATCTAGCTGTCGTATATGTACCTTTAGCCACCAGGAGCACCTTTCTTTGGGTGAAAGGAAAACAGCCCACCTTGAGCTGGTTTGAGATAAAAAGTAAGAATTGGGGAATTTCACAGAACTCAGGAAAAAGAAGCAGAGGAGGGGACCCCACTGGTCTTACAAAGCCAAGGATAGGGAACAGAAAAAGCCCTGGAGTTGGGCAGTTTCCTCGCTCTGTTCCTCTCTCCTCTTTCTTCTCTCTGCAGTCAAGTTTCTTGTGTTTCCAGGCACAGGCAGAACATGACTGCCCTCAGGACTAGAGTCCACAGGTTCTAGTCCAGCCAGGGAGAGTGTGGATTCCAAGCACAACTGGGCATGCCCCCCTCAAAGTCCAAAGTCCCCAGGAAGGAGCTGGATAGCCACAGCTGGATCAGGATCGGGGTCCAGCCCTATTTGGGGAACTAAAGCCATGAGGGGTGGGGGTCCCACTGGACTGACACTCAGAGACCACTTTTGTGGTAAGGAGGCAGTGTGGGGGTTTGGGAAGAGGCCATGCCAAAGAGGAGTGGCAGGGTTCAGTGAGAGGCCAGGGCCTCCTGGATGGTACGTGAGAGGTCAGAGGCGATCCAGGCCTGTGCCTTTCCCCCCATTTCTGGCTCTGTGCCAGACCCTTGGACCAGTGGGGGTCTCTCTCCCCTCAGAGCTTTTCCAGAATCTGCTACTGCAGAGCCAGAGTCAAGACCCTGGCTGTGCCACCCACTACATTGGCGAGTTCACTGCTGCTGAATCCATGATCAGGACTGAGAGGGAGAAAACAGGATTGGGATTTCTGGGGTTGGACAATGACAGCTACTGCCTTCTTCATGGGTGACCTCCCAGACCGGGCCATGTCTTGCTGCAACTGAATCCCTGGCTCCGGAAAATGGGCTTATGCCACCACCATGCTGACCAGCTACTGGGAGAAAGATCTGATGGGCAACCATAGGGCCACATATGCAAAAGCCTCAGGAAACCTCTGCCACAGTGGGAAAGGTCCAAACTTCTCAAAGTTACATGGGATAAGACAGCGCTCATCGGAAAGGAGCGCACCTGGAAGGCTGGCGTGCTTACTACTTGTCTCACCATCTCCATCTCTTCCACCACTTCCAAATCCAAACTCCAAATGTGGTCAATTACATGCTATGTCCCCAAAGGTACCCTGTCCTGCCCCCGGCCTCCGGGCCTTTGTATATCCTCCTTCTGCCCTAGATGCCCTCATCTACCCCTGCTCTTTGCCTGGCTCCTTCTCAGTCTTCAGAGCCCCACTTGGAGGCCACCTGCTCCAGGAAGCCTTCCCTGTCCCTGCCTGGCAATGTCCCTGACTTGGTTAGATGCCCCACAGGACCACACTGCTTCCTGACATCACATCTTTCACAGAGGGTGGCGACTGCCCATCCTCTTATCTGTCTCCCCAGCGATGAGCCCTGGAGTGAGTAGCTGTATCTCTGGCACCTGACACAGGGCATGGCATGAAGTGAAAGTTTCCCGAATTTCTGTCGAATGACTGGATGGCAGGCTGCTGAACTGTCATGACCTCTACGGAAACTGATCTCACCAAACTTCTTTGGACAGATTTCGGAGTCATCTCTGAAGACCCCAGGTGTGCCACTAAATGCAGGAAAGTTAGGCAGGCGGGGTGGGGAGGGTAGACCCCAGGAGAACAGCGGCTTCCTCAGAGGATTCACAAACACACCAAAGTCAGACTTTTGGCTTGTTTGAAACCAGTAACTGGAAGAAGACACTACCGGACCTGAGGATTGCACAATTCCGGGAAAGTCACCTCATGCTACTGATAACAGAACCAAGTGTCAGCAGGCTTTCAACAGCCCGGAACTCAGCTAAAATCCACAGACCTCAGAACCGCCAGCAGCACGAGGACAGAGTCGGGGAGGTGTGGCTGGACAACAGCTCATGAGGCAGAAGAGCTGTGTCAGAGGTGTCAGCTGAGCACAAGCCCAGTCTGAGGCCATGGTGACTGGCGACAGCCGAGCAGTGGAGGGCCTTGGAAGCTGAAGGGTGGTCTTGGCATGGACTCTGGTCCTTGGGGTGCAGGCTCTTGGGTCCCAGTTCTGCTCGGGATGGTCCTGTGAAGCACTAGACTCCTAGCGGGTCATCTGGGAGGGTCTGGCAGAGCTGGACAGCCCAAGGATCATCAGGGCTCAGAGAGTCTAAGGTTATGTCAACCTGGCCTGCCCAGAACTGGATCAGGCAGGGGCACTGCTCTCAGCCCTAGCAACACACACTGACACTTCGCTGCCAAAAGCCTTTAATATGCCCTGGTTCCAGGCTGTGTTCAGGAAAGCGGACCCAGTGGTGCTTCCAGCTTCATGGTTCCCAGGCTCAGGTTCCTCCCAGGGGAGGTGGGAGGGCAGCCCTCACACCTGGCACCCCTGAGTGCCATACTCCTGGAGGAAGTCGTTGAGCTGGGTGCAAGCTGCCCGCTGGCGGGTGCTCTGGCACAGGCGTTCAGAGGGCATCTCCTCGATCCAGCTATTCGAGTCCAGCAGGTACTGGGGGCTGCAGGGGACAAAGGGGCAGTCAGCAGGGCTCGGGAGGATGGCAGGTGGGAACGGAGAGCACAGGCATCTGGCTTCTGAGGGGCAAGGCCTAGTTGGTGAGGCATGGGGAGGGCAAGAGACTGAGGGGACCAGATGACTCACTGTCCCCCGAGGTCGTAGGTGGCCCCATCCAGACCCATGATCAAATATTCTTTCCCAGGTTCCAAGCGAAGGCGGCAGGAAGCTCGAACCAGGAAGTTGCGCATCTGATTAGCAGTGGCCTTGACATCCTTGGCTGCGGGGATGATGTGCGCAAAAGCGGTCAGAGGGGAAGAGAAGGTGCAGGGTGAGCCCAGGCTGGGGGCTCTGTGTAGATCCTCTCATTCCACCTTCGCCACCCCCATGGAGAGGTGCCACTGCCTCCCTATTTATGGCCAAGTCCAAGGCCTCTGACAGGCCAAGGGGATTTTCACACTTCCAGATGGTCAGGTCCTCGGCCACACCTCAGCCTCCCTGTCTCCCCCCAGCCCTGCCCGCCTCTCCGGTTTGCTTCATACTGAAGTGCAGGACTTGGGTGATCTTGGTCTCAAAGAGGCGGAAAGCAGCTCTGCTGTCTTCTCGGAGAACCTTAACCTGGAAGCCTAAGAGTGGGTGAGGAGAAGGGGGAAAGGTGAGTTTGAGGCTGAGAGGGTAGGAAGTTGGTGTCAGAGCAAACAGGCTATGTGCATGACCTGTAAGAGGAGCAGGCTACACCCAGAGAGACCAAAACAGCCAGTCCCCGAGGGAGGGTCAGGCCAGGGCCTCGGTGGGAAGACTGACCGTACTCCACACGGGGGTAGTAGCAGGCAAACTTCATCCTGTAGCCATCCTCGTCCTGCAGACCCCGCTCCAGAGCGCGACGCTGGCGAGGGCACTTCCCTGAAGTTGGGGGCCCCATCAGACAGTGCGGGGGGCCCCGGCCATCCCGCCTCCACTGCCCCGCCCCAGGCCCTCAGTCTCACCCTCAGCACACTGGCAGACTTCAGCAGAACACAAAGTGGCCAAGAGTCTGCTCTTACTTGGTGCCCCGTAAAACACAGAACATCTGCGCTCTGGAGAACAGAGAGGAGTTAGGGCCCCTCCATTCTGCCTCCTCAGTCCCAGGGAGCCCCAGGGCTCTCTGCCCCCCTCACTAGCCCGGTGTCCACCGTCCCATAGGAGGGCACCTATGCCAAAGCTCTCCTGAATTCCAGGGTGTCCCGCAGTGCTCACCGGGGTTGTAGTAGTCGTACAGGGTTGCGCTGGCCGGCTGCACCAGCCCCACCGGCACTTCCTGCACAGCCTCAAAGCCCACGCACTCCCGGGAGGTGGGGACCTGGCCAAGCGTGGGGAGGAGAGATGAGGGACCCACTCCCTGGGCCCTGCAGCCCCCTGTACTGGGTTTCCTTGGCCTGTTTTTGTTTGGTTCCTATTGGCCTTCTCTCCAGTGTCCTTCACATTCTGTTACCTTCCTACTCAGAGAACTCTCAAAGCTGCTCCGCAAGGTCTCTGGTGACTTCACTTCCCAGAGGGTGACCTTGCCCCAGTCTTCACTGCCCCAGGCCCTCGGCAGAGTCTTGCATCATGGACATGTTCTCTGTGAAACTGTCCCTAAGCTAAGCGTTAGCTTCTGGACCACCCTTGGTTCTGACCTGGTCATTTCTTACGTTCCCTCCTTCAGAACTTCCTTCCTCAGAGCTCCCCTGTGGGGGTCTCAACCACTCCCTGGCTTCCAGCAAACCAGTCCAGGCTGATGATTCCCAAACTGAACTTGCAGCTCCATCCTTGCATTAGGATTGTGGCAGGACCTGTAAGTTCTCCAAGGCACTCCGCCTGCCCCCAAACCCACTCGCCCTCCTCACAGCCTCATCTTTGTCATGGATACAACTGGGTCCTCCTTTATTTGCCACAACCTAACTGCAGGTTCTGTCATCCTGCCTGACCCCCCGGCTCAGGTCCCAGGCCTGACCCCTCCTCGTGCCCACGCGGGCCCAGTCCACACGGTGCCGTGCCGGTGTCCCTCCTGAGCCAGGCTGCTGCACCGTCAGCTCCCTATCCGGGAATCTTGCTGGCTCTGTGTTTTCCATTGTGTTCAACCCAGATGTGTCAGCCAGGCTTCCCCAGCTGATGGGGGCTGGCCCCTCTGCACACACTGGATAGGGGTCTCCCTGACCTACAAACAGCTGGCTAATGACAGCCACCACACCTTTCTCACATTTTCTCCCAGAGGTTACAGTAAATGTTCAAAAAAAGTTTTTGAAGGCCGGGCATGGTGGCTCTGGCCTGTAAATCCGGTACTTTGAAAGGCCTAGGCCAGAGGATCGCTTGAGGCCGGGAGTTCAAGACCAGCCTGGGCAACAGAGCGAGACCCTGTCTTTACTAAATAAACAAATAAAAATGTTTTGAGGACCATAAGAGGGCTGATAACTATTTTAGCCAAATAAGGTCATGAAAAGACAAATACAACTATCATCTATGGCCACCATCACTTTGTAAAAGAAAATATGCTTTAATATTTTAAAAAAGATAGGAAGTTCAACAAAAACAGAAAGGCAGCCCCTCAAGCTGAATAAAACCAGCTTTACGAAAGGCTCCCTCTCAAGCCCCGAGGGTCCCCGCTGACTGGCATCGGTCCCTGCCGCCTGCAGGTCTGCCCCTTACTCTGCTGTGTCTCACGGGCTCACATTCTTGTCCTTCTCTCTGATGACATCATAAGTTCTCAAGAGCAGCAGCCGCTGACACAGCTGTCTCCTGAGAAACCCCCTAACGCATACTCAGTAAACCCGGTGCCATCGAGTCCCTTCCTGCCTCATCTCTCCCCACTCACCGAGTCAAAATACAGCAGGACGTGGGGCCCCTCGGTCTCAAAGTGACTCACGTAACGGTCAGAGAGGGAGGTCAGCTGTGGAAAAGGGGAGTTGGTCACAGGCCCTGCACATGACAGGGCTCAGTACCTGGGGCAGAGGGGGTTGCCCTGGGTGGTTGACCACACCTTCTCCAGGTCAGCACGCAGGGCGTGGAATCCACTCAGGAGGGTGATGTCCGCGATGGCCATGCCAGACAGTCCCACCTTGCCATTCCGCCTGTGGAGACATGTGAGCTGTCGTCCAGGTTCTGCCTGTGCGGGCTCCAGAAGCCCAGCCCCAGCCTGGGTCCTGCCCTCCCTCCCCTGGCCCAGGGCAGCTCCCGGTGCCCACCAGATGCACACGGTGTAGTGCACCCTGGACTCCTGCTCCTCCACCACCTTGGGCGCCTCCCTCCTGCGGCGGTTCCTCCGACCCTCAAACAGCTGCAGGGGTGTCACAGGCTGCAGAGGGGCATCTGGGTCGTCCTTGGCTGGAAGCTCATCGTACTCATAGTCCTCATAGTCCTCGTTTGCTTCCCCTGCACAGGGAAGCATTGTGAGGAGGGCCGGGATGGCCACCCGGCTCCCTGCGCCAGCCCCTGCCGGGCCCCAAGGCCTCCCAACCCCCACACTCACTCGTGTACTCGACGTGGCCTTTGACTGTCACTTCTATCTGCAGGTCCTGGCAGGTCGTGTTCTTCATGTCCAGGACATTGTAGATACGAAGGACCTGGCTCAGCAAGGGGCAGGGAGAGGACACAGGACATGTGAGGCCACAGACCTCTCTGGTGCCATACCTAAGGGCGTCTCCCCAGGCTACAGGATTTGAGGCCTTCAGCCCCTTTTCATCCCCGTCACTGCACAGTCCACACACACGAGTGGCACCACATTCGCCACAGGCACCGGGTGAGACAGAGAGGTAAAGAAGCAGGGGCCTGCCCCCAGAGGCCAACACGCTAGACTGTGCTGGGAAGAGGCTGGACTGAAAAGCTCAGGAAAGGCTTCTGGCCAAGGCTTGAAGGAGGAGAAAGAGCTTGTCCTGTGGGCCAAGAAGCAGGGAAGGACAGGAAAGGCAAGGGGATCTGTGTGGACAAGGAGATCTGTCTGGCCGGAGAGGTGGGCAGAGGCCCAGCCATCTGAGCCATGGGCAGCGGGGAGTGACTCTTCCCCAAGTCTGATCTGGCTGGGGCTTTTGGAAGGTCAGTGTCACTGCCGTGTGGACAGTGGATCAGACAGGGGAGACAGGAGGTAGAGAGAAGGTCCAGACAGGGAGAAGCCCATCTTAGCACAGAATCTAGGATCCAGCACCAAGGGCCACAGGCAGCAGGGGAGCAGAGGAGGAGTCACTAGGGACATAAGCACAGGCTTCAGAGAGGGGCCACTAACACGGCCTCTAGAGTAGTGGGCGGGCTCCTGGCTGGGAGGGGCTCCCATCAGCCAGACGAGAGACACACAATGAAGAAGGGCTTTGGGACATGCCTCGTCTGAGGTGCTGTGGGAGTGGGACGAGTGGGGCCCATGGTTCAGGGAAGAGGCCTGGGCTGAGGAGTGGGATTTGGAGCCATCAGCACTGAGGCGGGTAAAGGAAACAACAGGTACCCAGAGATGGGGAGAGCAAGCAGGGGGAAAAACACCCAGGACGGAAGCACGGGACACCAACCCTGAGGTGTCTGCCTCCTTCCCCGGACCATGCGCCTCTGCCCACAGGCCTCTCACTCCACACCCTCTCCTCTGCCAGTGCCCGGCCCCGCCCCTTCCCTGGCCCTCACCTTAAGCGTTCCTTTGCTGTTTCCTCCCACCTTCACATTGATCTTGCTGCCCAAGGAAAACTTTCAGCAACAGAAAAGGGAAGGCGATGTTAGAAGGGCACAAGCAAACCTGTTTTTGTGGCTCCAATAACTTATCTCCTTCCTCAAAACAGCCCCACCTCCTCTCCCCACCTCACATTTCCACAAAGTTTATACCAGCACGTGAATTATCTCACTTCAGCCTTCTAACAACCCTGTAGGGTGAACTCTGCATATGTTACTGTACAAGTGAGAAAACTGAAGCTCAGAGCTCCAGGTCACACAGCCAGGCAGTCAGTCTTCCCCCAGAGACCCCAGGAAGAAGTGCCGCAGGGATTCCACGGGTGGCAGGGTGGGGACGGCTTCTGGCCTGGCCACAAGGCCCAGGTGTCCTGGCTACCCAGGCGAGGGAGTGGTTCACCAGGCAGTGGTTCACCTGCAGCTCCTCCTCCAGGCCGCGAATCTGGCGGTTGTTCAGCTGCAGCGCGTGGGACTTGAACCCATTGCGGCCTGTGGAGCTGAGAGTCACATTGAGTCCCCTCTCCTCAGTGGTGTGGGAGGCAATCCAGTAGGCAGACAGGGCATCCAGGGCAATCACCGTGTCCTAGGGAGGTTGAGCCAGGACTCAAGCCCTTGGTCTCAGGACTACCCACCCCCAGAGCCCGGGGGCGGCCCCTACTTGGGTACTGCGGAATCCCCCTTGGAAGCTGCCCTGGCGGGTGAGCCAGGCCGCAGCCTGGTCTGCCATCTCTGCTTTGCCCTCGTGAAGCAGGAGGTGCAGCAGGGCGTAGGCTGTGGTTTCAATCCACAGGGCTGGGGCCTGGGGCACGGGGTCGGATGGGTTGCGAGGAGCCGGGGTGGGCGACACGGCATTGCTCTGAGAACCAGTGACTGAGCCCCAGTACAGGTTATCTGGAAGTGAAGGGAGACCACGAGTAAACAGGAAGGCAGGGAGAAGAGCCTGGTCCCCTGGCCCTTAGCCACCCCCTGCTGGGCTCTCCTGATTCTCCCCCAACCCACCCCTGCTTATACCTTCATTCCTCCTCTGAGTCTTCATCCAGCCTCTCCCTCTGGGCACACTCAGGGATCCTAAGGTCCCCTGGGCCTCAGGCTCACTGCCAGGAGCCCCTCACCCCTCACCTCCAGTCTCCTGGGCCATTGCCATGAGGTTGTTGTGGGCAACACCCCGCAGGTCCGCAGGGGCCTTGGTCAGTGTCAGGGCATAGGCTGTGATGGCGGCTGCGTGGGCACCCAGGTGTCCAGCACTTGCTTTCTCCCCCAAAAATGAGTTTGCCTTTGAGATGGAGGCTTCCTGGAAGAAAACGGGAGGAGGGTCTGGGGCCTGGACCCCTGGGTTCCTGAGGAAAAAGGGGGAGAGCTGGGGGCCAGCAGAGGGCAGCAACGCCACTGAACTTACCACTCTCTGCTTCAGTGGTTCTGCACCCTCATCCTGGAAGACGGCCAGCCCATGATGAAGGGCGATGGTCACAAAGGCTGTGAGTGCCACAGTCTCATCATTGCCCACCAGACCCCCCTAGCGAGGGGAGAAAAGAAGATGTCAAACAGGAGGGGGAAGGGGCAAAGAGAGTCCTCCGACAGGCGCTACTCGGGCCAGCCCCAGCATGCCCGCACCTGCATGCTCCTGTGTATCACTGGAGAGAGGTCCTGGAACGAGCCGTCAGCCTGCTGCTGGGACAGAAGCCAGTTACATGTCTCCTGCAGTTTCTCAGGCGAGCCTCCTACCTGCTCCTGGGCCAAACTCAGGACCTTCAACACAAAGGCTGTGAGCCTGGAGGGGAGGAAAGGAGGGTTGGGGATAAGGACTTGCTTATCGTTATGCCCACACCCCCAGGTGCCCGGTTATTCACCCTCCCATTGTACCAGCTCTGTCCCGCCCCTGCCCCGGCCCTGACCCCCTCAGAACCCTGGAACCCCTCTCCCAAGCTCACCAGGTGCTGCTGCCCCGTGACAACCAAGCCGCATAGGAACCATCTGCCTTCCGAAACTGCTGGATCCGCAGGTAGCCTTGGAGAGGACAGACGGCCGCTCAGGTGACACTCACCCTTCTGCTGTTTGAGCCCAAGGCCATGCTCCCCATCCCCATCAGGGGCCCCCTTTCTTTCCCTCTGTAGCCTCCTGGGCTGTCCAACTTCCAGTAACTGTCCTTTCCTGGCCCCCTCCTGCTTGCCCTTGCACCCAGAACCTTTCTGGATCAGATCCACGGCGTAGTCCTTGGTCTCGGGAGGCAGTGTGCTCCACTGCTCTGTCTTGTCCAGGTAGCGGGAAGCAGCCAGTGTCGGAGCCAAGTAGATCATGGTTTGCTCCCCACAGCCTCGAGGAAGCCTCAAAAGGGAGGCCACGCCTCCTGGTGACAAGGCCCCCTCAGAGCCTAAAGTGTCCAGTGGATCTGAGGCTACATGGGAGGGAGAGGGTGGAGGTCTGAGGACTCTGCGTCAGAGGCTCACGGGGAGTGGGACCAAGCAGGGATCCACAGGTCCCACATGAATCTGAAGGTGGCCACTGGGAAGGGACTAAAGGGCACTCCCACCTGTAACCCTGACGTAGCTGTTAAAGTCCCCATCAGGGATCATATTGGGATCAGAGTTGCCAGGAATTTCCAAGGTCCGGCCTCGGTGGTCTGGGGAAATGGGGGAAGTTGGCAGCCTGTCCTGCTGTCCACATCCCCCACCACCTGTACCCACTTAGGAAACCAATGGCTGGAGGTAGAGGGTCACTCACCCAGGGGGTTCAGTTCATAGACCAGCTCCTCTGTATGGATGGCCCCTTCCTTCTGTCTCAGGGAAAACATGGTTGTGAGGTCACACATGACTACAGCCTGCCCTGCCAGTGCAGACTCCCCCGGGCCTTTGAGTTTCAATTCCAGGGACAGAGTTGGATCAGAATTGTAGATGTGAACAGACCAAGGCATTGGTTTGGGTGTTGGGCCCCTGGCCTGGCCAGCAGAGAGAGCGCTGAGGGTGGAGGACAAAGCTAGGGGCCCGGGGACTTATATTCAGGGGTGCTCCATTCACCTCAATCTGCAGCACCTTAGACACCGCATCTCCCACAGGGAACTCGAAGGACCCTCGAGCCACCACCTTCAGAGACACAGCGGCGGCTGCCGTGGGCACCACAGAGAAGGCAACAGGCCGGGCAGAGCCCGCAGGCACCAGCACCTGCTGGGCCAGCCCTCCGCCCCCAGCCAGGCACAGCCCCTCCACTGGGGACACGTGGACGCTCACCTGAGGGCAAGAAAACGAGGATGGCCAGAGTCCTGGCCCGGTTAGCCTCCCCACCCCTCATGGGCCCTGGCTCCCCCAACTCCTGTATGCTCAGGCTCCCACGGGGCCTCACAGTCAGGTTTTTATCCAGGTAGTTATAGAGGACAGGCCGCAGCTCCAGCTGCTCAAAGCGGCGGACAGACACGGGCAGGCGGAGGTGCAGGTGGAACTCGCGGAACACCCGGAGCTGGACTGGGGTGGCCACACATAGGCCTGAGGGAAGGGCAGCGTGGGCAGAAGGGCAGAGATCAGAGGGGCCATCAAAGCTTCAGGGCCACAGGAGGGAGGGGTGGGGGTGACCCAGCTCTGTCTCAGTCTGCCTCTGCCCTCTGGCCCACGCCAGCTGCACACTGGCACAGACCTCCCCAGATCACTGGACACTCTTCCTACACTAAGGCAAAGGGAACAGGGAGCTGGGGTACAGGGAAATGGAAGCGGGATCACCTGAGGCCCGGACAGGGTGACCTCACCTTTGGTTTTGGACAGGCTCAGGCCATGGATCTCCCACGTGGTCAGAGAGTCGGGGAGCCACAGTGTCAATCTGTGTAGGGAAAGGCAGAGAAGGCCCGTCATACCGCGGCTGGCCCCCAGACACAGCGCAGAGACAAGGCTGGGCCAAAAAACACTCTCACATTTGAAAGCGGTCCACTGTTTCCACTCTCCAGAGCCAGTTCTCCGGGAAGAAGCTGCGCACGGGAATGTCATCCTCATCAATCAGGTCCTCCTCCTGCAGGATCTCCAGGGCTGGGGGACCACGGTGGACGGGAGTGAGGAGGGGACCGTTCTGCCTTTCCAAGCGCCGCCACCTGTGCCCTAGCCCCACCCAGCCCCTCACCTCGTTGGAGGCCCGCCTGGCCCCTGTCCCTGTTCTTCTTGCGCAGACTCTCAGCAAATTGGCAGCAGGACAGGAAGGGCTCCCGGCAGTCCGGCTGCTGCACGCGGGCTGCCCGCTGTTCGCAGGAACGCATCATGGGCAGACGTGTCACCCCATCCTGGCAGCAGCGCTTGGCTGTTGGGGAAGCATACTGACCCACTGCAGGGCCAGGTGGGGGTGAGCATGAGAGGACAAAAAGGACATACACCTCAGCCCCCGCCCCGAACCCTTGAGACCAGCAACATAAGAGAGGCTGGTGGAGAGAGCTGCCCACCCTTCCTCTTGTAATCCCGGAATTCGGATCTCTGGCCCCAAATACCACACGTTGGTTCAGCAAGCAGCCGAGGGGCAGAGAGGCAGATCCCCAACCCGGATCCCAGGTGGAGAGCCCAAGGTGGAGAGCCCAGGTGGAGAGCCCAAGCTACTGCCTAGGCACCCGCAACTCACATTTCTCATTAATCGCCTTTTGGAAGTTCACGTTTCTCTTTTTCCGGGTTGTCTTCTCCTTGGGACAGCTTAGTCCTGGTAGAGAGAAAGCCTGCAGTCCAGCCGTCAGGCACTCGGCCTCCTCCCCTCCTCCCCTTCCCCTGCCCAGCCCTTCCCGCCCCGACTCTTCCTACCTGGACCCCTCAGGCCCTTCCTCCTTCCTTATCTTCCCACCACCCACTCCCCTTCCTTCTCTGTTCTCACTCTTTCTGGGTAAGGTCCATTGGTCTCCATCAGAAAAGGCCAGGCCCGCTGCCTGGAACACCTGAAGGGCACTGTCCCCACCCCCAGGACCACAGCCGAGGTCATAGCTGTTCATAACTTCAAAGACCTGCAAGAAAGACAGGAATGCCAGGAGCCAAGCGTGGCTGAGGGGCAGGACCGAGCACTCGGCACAGGTGAGAGGGCAGCGCATGGGGGGATAGGAAAGGATACAGAGCCAGGAGATGGAGACCACAGGGCCAAGTGGGGAAGAGACTGTGGGGAGCCTCAGTGGGATCCAGGGGCTGCGCCCAGGGCTCAGGGAAGCAGGGGGATGAGCCACGGAGGGGTGAGAGGGCTGTGGAGAGGGTCTGGACAAACCTTGCCCATGTTGAGGGGCTTGTGGGACTTGCTGCCTGCAGCATACAGAGCTGTGTCCAAGGCTCCCAGTGCCACCAGGGCTAGGGAGTCAGTTTCTAAGTGGAGCTTCACGGACTCCCCGTTCCGGTACTGCTTGGCACCGTCCACGCTGAGCTCCAGCTGGCAGGGGCGGGAGGCGGGGGCGGTCAGAGTGGGAGAGCTTCCTTCAGTCCCGGTATCCTCACTGCCCCCAAGCTAAATCCATGCCCTGTTGGCAATCACCCTGTCCTCAACCCCCTCAGCACAAGTGCCGTCTCTCCTGACCCCGGTCACCTTGCCCTCGCAGGCCCCAGCCTGGACATCCACTCGCAGGGAGTTGGCCACTGGGTGGTCTCCATGGTAGTAGAAGGCCACAAAGTAGAAGGCGGGTGCCAGGTGATGGTCCACAAACACCGAGACCGAGGTCAGGGTCCTCTTGGGCTCTCGATTCATGAACACGATCTGCCCTCGGGATAGGATCTGGGCCAAGAAGGGGAGGGACAAGAGTGGTTGCCTCTTCATGGGACAGCCTCAGCCTTGAACCTCCCAGCCCCACCCAGAGGGCTCTTCCCTGCACCCCAGCCCTCCTCGACTCCCCAGCTCATGCACACCATGTAGTAGTAATGAGAAAAGGTGGCCCCACTGCCCACGGCTCGCAAGTTCAGGTTCAGAGTGTCCCCAACACGAGGAGGTCGAGAATCCGGCCGCTCAATAGACAGAAACCCAGGGCTTCCTGAAGGTGGGGCTGCCACAGTGAGCCTGGCTATGGCTGGATGGGGAGAGCCTGCAGATACCTGGAGAGGGGGGCAGGTGCGAATAGGGTAGTAGCTCAGAGCCAGGTACCCCACCTTCCCCCCAAGTCAGGCCATGGATCCTTGGGACCCCAGCTCACCCTCCTCCCCTTCCCCCACCATCTCCCAGGGATCCGAGGAGTCCTACCGAGAGCTGCAGCTCTGAGATGGTCTGAGGGATAATTATTGGAATGCTGACTTGGCCACTCCCATCTGTGCTTTGTTGAATGTCCTGGACTTCAGGAACAGACCCAGGAGAAGACACCCTGGCAGAAACTTTGACAGGAATGCCAGAAGCTGGGGAGCCTGACATCTCACGGACCAAAGCCTAGGCAGGTAAACGAGGGCAGGCAAAAGAGAATGGTCAGACCCTGAGCCCTCCTAACTACCACACCCTCCCTACTCATCCTTCCCCTCTGGAAGAAACCTGCAGCAGGAAGGGGGCCCCAGGCACAAGGTGTCGCTTGGTCTTGCTAAGATCCAAGGAGAAGGGAGATGACACAAAATACCAGGATGTGAGCTCTGCCTCCTCCATCTCCCCACCTGCAAAACAAAGGACAGAGAGAGGTGGGGGACACAGCCCAAGAAGAGAGGGACAGGAGGACAAGTGGGGAGTGGCTTGAGTGGTTCCCTCCCACAAGACAGTGAGCTCCCAGGGCCCAGGCTGCTGTATTCCTGTCTGTGCATGCTGAGGCCCAGCACAGGACATTGAACAACACATGTCCACTGGAGGAGTGAACGAATGAGCAGAACGAGCAAATAAATACATAAACTGAGCCAGGGAAAAGGGCTGAGTCACAGAGACAGAGTTGGAGAGAGACCAGGTCTCCTGGGTGTTTCCTAGTTTTGAGTCTGAGATGAGGTGGGAGAAGTGGGGTGGTGTTGGTGCTAGAGGACAGAGGGTTAGCTCAGAGGTCAGAGGCAAGGGTCTGGGGTTACAATAAGGGAAAGTCACCCACCTGGAGACTCAATGATGGCTGCAGCAACGTAGAGGCGCAGCCCCTGGAGGTCAGTAATGCTCATATTCAGCTTCTCCAGGGCGTCCTGGAACTCTGCCTTTGAGAGGACAATGTGGCTCTGTCCATTCACCAGCTGGGGCATAGAAAGAAACAGGACACAGGGTGAGACTGAGTCTCCCACCTCACCTCCCTTGCCCCTTCCCCTCCCCAGCCCCTATTCTCCTTCCTACCTTGGTCTGACTCTCCAGCCCCCGAAAGAAAGTCTTCTTACCATCCTCATCCAGGAGCCCAAAGCGCACATATGCCACCCCCTGCACTGGCTTCCCGTAGATGTACCTGTCGTGGCAGAGAGAAGAGGGTGGGCCAAGGGCTGGGGGAATAATGGCCTGAGGGCAGGGAAGCAGGAGCCCATTCATACTGAGTAGGGAGCAGGACCCGGTGCTGGTGGGCAGAGGTGGGGAGGGAGGGATTACCTGGCCTGGATGTCTAACTGCATTTCATCAAGATGGCCTGGCACCGTCAGGATGTAGGGCTTTCCAGGGGTGATCTTCACCTCAAAGTTGGGAAGGACTGACCCAGGGTGAAGGGATAGGCAGGTCAGACTCCAGCTCAAAGACTCCCCTCCGCTCAGGGCTGTGGCACCCATATCTCCCTGCCTTGAGCTGTTCCCACTACCTCTCCTTCCACCCTTATTTCCTTCAGGAAAGCAGCTGCCTGTCCCTCCAGTTTCCAGCTCTCACCGTATTTCTTCACCTCAAACTGGGTGCTGCTGTTGGATTCCAGGCCATCTGAGAATCGGGCTGAGATCTTCCAGGTCCCTGGCCTGAGAATGGACAAGGAAGGGGCTCAGCCCATCTGTACAGTGCGGCACGGAGAGCCAGCGGCCTGCTTCCCTGGGAAGAGGACTGTGGGGGTTAACCGGAGGCTCAGGAGACTGAGGGTCAGGGCATCTCAGGATGTGCCTCTGTGTGGGAGGTGGAGAGCCTAATAGGAATTGGGGTGGTGTAGCTTGGGGGCAGCCCCCACATTGGGAGCGCTCACTCTGAGATGTCTGGGATCACAAAGTCATCCTGGAAGATGGACGAGGGTATGTACACCTCCTTCTTCCGCACGCGGAGGCCGTGAGAGTTCTGCAAGGGGAGAAGTGGTCACAGGCAGGAGGTCACGTCAGTGGCCAGGATCAGGAAGGCCAGAGGTCGGGGACTCACCTCCACCGTGACTGTGATGGTGTCAGTGCTCGGGCGCATCTTTTGATCCAGAGCAAAGACCCGGTACCGAACTGGGAGTGGAGGAGGAGAGAGGTGAGCAGGGGTCCATGTGCAAGGGGAGGGTGGGTCCAACTCCACAGAGGGAGCAGGGGACAAATGTTTCCTAAGCACCCCTTCCGTGTGGCACTTTCTCTCAGGTTATCTCACTTAGGGGGCAACAAACTCATCCTGAGAGGGCTTGGAGGGGGTTAAAGGTTGAGGCCCTGGAGCTGAGACTCACCCCGCTGGCCAGGGTTGTAAATGGGCTGGTCCGTCTGCAAAAAGAGGTGCCCCCGGCGAGAGGAGAAGAGCAGGTTGACACCCTGGATGTTTGTCGTTCTGGACAGAGAGTCCTTTAGCCATGGCGACTGGGCCACCAGCTGGACCTCAGGGCCTCTGAGGAGTTGATGGAGGCCACAGCTCTTGGCATCTTTCAAGGGCACCTGTCGGGAGAGGGAGAGGGAGCAAGAGAGAGCTGACCAAAAAGGACAGAGACCAAGGGAGAAACATGGAAGGAGAATGCCAAGGTCGGAAGACTGGAGGGGAGGAGGCCAGTGGGAAGATGAAGACACTTACAAGACAGATGGGAACAGGGTGGGAAGCCCCCACAAGCAGCAGGAGGGCATGGGATCTGGTTACCTGGAGACTGAGGAGTGCGAAGTCTCTTTCCGAGCTAAGGGTGAAGTCCACCTTTGGGGAGCAGGGGACGTTATTATGAGACGGGTTTCTCAGGAACACTGATCCTTTCACTACCTGTCCTCGGGGCACATCCTGGAGCTGCACCCCCACCGATAGGGGGACCCCCAGATGAACCACAGAAGGAGAGAACAAGAGCAACCTGGGGAGAACAGACAGGATCAGCAGTCAGACTTCGCTCTGACCCCTCCACCCCTGCTCTCCCTCACTCCTGAATCGGGTCCTGTTGCCAGCCCTGCCCCAATCCAAGCACCCAGCATCCCGCCTCCAGGACCTGGGCTTCTGCAGAGATAAGGTGAAGAAGCTGGATGCCCAGATCAGCCCCCAGAGCAGCCTCATGACTGGAGGATCCAAGAGGGGTTAGATCCGTCTGTCTGTCTGCTACCTTCTGGCCAAGCTAGGGCTCGGGGCAGAGTTGACTCTGGACCCTGCTCCTCCCCCAGCCCAGCTAAGCTGGGAAACCACGTGACAGCCAAGAAGTGCAACTGGCCTCAGGCCCAGCATTGTGGGGGCGCCCCGGATACCTGGGTCTCCATGGGAAACTCTGAATCTTGGCCCAGAAATAACCCTGTCCTTCCCTGTTAACCCCTCTCATTCCAGTGCCTGAGCACCTCCCCCGACCAGGTATATCTGTATCAGGGTATAGGTGCACACAAGCTCATGTATACCTGGGCGTACAAGGGCCCAACATGGCCCACAGCTACAGGAAATTTAAAGGCCCTCACAAAACAATGACAGGCTTCTAAGACACTTGTCTCTTACTTTCATTCCAGCACAAATTGAACTATACTAGGCTTTTGCTTTTTCAGGCCCTAACAGAAATTCCGTGGTTTAAGAGATTAGGTACACCCTCACCACTCCACAGGGAGAATGGCCTGAACGTCAGAGTGAACCCCTAACCCCTTTCCTCTCTGAATGAGGCAAAGCTCAGACTTCACCTCTACCCCTAAACAAGGCACCCAAACACACATCACAGTAAATAAAGGACATCCAGAAAATATCACAGGCAGAGGTACTTTATTTGGCAATTTTAACATGACGCATAGGGAAAAGAACCCTGCCCTCCTTCACCAGCCTCCCCAGAAATCCCACCTTCCTATTTCAAGACAGAGTAATAACAGCACCATTTTACACGAAAGGGAACAGCCACAGCCTTGGCACCATTTCTGGTTCCACTTTCCATGGAAGGGCAGAGAAGCATTGCTCAAACCCCACCACTGGGTCAGAAACCAGGCGAACAGCAGCAGTCACATCTGACCTTCTGCACACACAAGAGCCCAACACTCATCCTGGCTCCCAAGCCTTCCCAAGGTGACCGTGTCTCAGCCACCATCATGCAGCTCTTCTAGTCCCCTCCCGGCCCACTCTGAGGAGCTGAGCAATGATGAGCAGAATCTTCATGTCTCTGGCAGGCGGAGGAGGGTTCCCGAAGTGGTAGAGATGTTGTGCAGGAGAAAGACAAGGCTGCAGCCAGACACCTAGGCTCAAGCTGTGAGGAGAACTTAGAACTTGGGAAGGGGTGCTCCCGGGTTCCAGAGAAGAATGAGAGCCACTGGCCTTCACTAGGAAACTAAGAGTGAGCTGGAAGGAAATCCCACCTTGGGTCATTGCTCCATCATCTGCCAGAGGCCAGGGAAAGACTCACCAGTCCACGAGCTGGGCCCCAATGAGGTCGTGCACATGGTAGGTGAGGCCAAGCCACACCACGACAGGCGCCCACCGGCCCAGGAGCTCTGATAGGAGCAGCTCCCGGTACTTTGCCTTCCAGACCATGCCAAGGACAGCCTGGCGCCCTAGAGGAGAAGTGGCACAGGAGAGGGGAAAGGTGAATAAGGCCTAGAGGCCTGAGGAGCCACCAAAAGGTGAGGGCCTGCAGGCTTGAGCTGCAGATGGGATACCTTTAACAAACTACTTGTGCCTTTGGCTGAAGGCAAAGATGACTGCAGGAGTGGGCAGGCCGGAGTGGGGCTCCCTGGCCTGTCCCCAGGAAGGAAGAGGAGTCTGCAGCCCTGTGGGCTTCAACATCCATCAAGGAGTCCAGAGCAGGAGCCAGGCCAGGCGGTAGGCAAAGGCCCTGGCAGGGGCTCCCTAATCTCCCAGCCCCGACTCTGCCCCATCACTGCCGCTGCTCCTCATTACTCGCTGGGGCAGCTGTCGCCTCCCCGAAGGGTGACCTTGTCCAGATAGCGGCAAACCTCCCTGCCATGGATGAGTCAGGAGCATTTTCTTAAGAGGAAAATCACTGGAAAACAAAATGAGTGGGACACAGAAACCAGCAGAAGTGGCTGCATTTGTGGTACAGGCTCCTCTTCCAGAGCTCGCTGATGCCCACCTCAGACAGGCCTGACCACGGCACGGCTGGTGGGATTTGCCAGTCACCTTCACCAGCCAGTTCCACCCTCAGCTTCTCTCAGAAGGGAGCACCACACTCCTCAACCTCAGTGAATGTGTCCCGGCATGGGTGGGGCCACAGCCTGTGATATCTCGAGGTGGGCTCATAGGACACTGGGGTGTGGAAGGGGGAAGCGAGCACCTGACTCAGACAGCGCGGGAGCTCGCAGGAGTCACGAGGCCACAGCGACTTCATTGTCTGACTGGGCCTGGACCCGTAAACTTCCCACCTCAGCCTTGGGCCAAGCCTGGAAGATAAAAATGGAGCGCCCCATGGCACCCCTCACTCAGATTCTCCCCTGGGCTTCTCCCACGCAGCCCCAGAAGAGGACACGCCAGCCCCAGAGTTAGCCCCAGAGGCCCCTGAGCCTCCTGAAGAGCCCCGCCTAGGAGTGCTGACCGTGACCGACACAACCCCAGACTCCCTGCGCCTCTCGTGGAGTGTGGCCCAGGGCCCCTTTGATTCCTTCGTGGTCGAGTATGAGGACACCAACAGGCAGCCCCAGGCCTTGCTCGTGGACGGCGACCAGAGCAAGATCCTCATCTCAGGCCTGGAGCCCAGCATCCCCTACAGGTTCCTCCTGTATGGCCTCCATGAAGGGAAGCGCCTGGGGCCCCTCTCAGCTGAGGGCACCACAGGTGCCACCAGGCGTCTCCGGCCTCTAGTCTGGGACTCAGAAGAGGGAAACGGGGGCTCAGAAGTGGTGGTCACAGGGAAAGAGCATGAGGCGGGTAGCAGGGAGAGAGGATGGATGGGCTGGATGCGAGTGGCCTTTAGCTCTGCCCCGCAGGACCCCCCTGTGGCTGCAAGTCCCTGGTTACAGATAGAGAAACAGGGGCAGGGAGGCGGGTAGAAGGGACGTGCTCTGGGTCACCAAGCTGGTGTGCTTCTGTCTCCAATCCCTTCCCTCTCACCCACTCCGTGCAGGGCCGGACCCTGCTGGTCAGACCTCAGCGGAGTCAAGGCCCCGCCTGTCCCAGCTGTCTGTGACTGATGTGACCACCAGTTCACTGAGGCTCAACTGGAAGGCCCCACCTGGGGCCTTCGACTCCTTCCTGCTCTGCTTTGGGGTTCCATCACCAAGCACCCTGGAGCCGCATCCGCGTCCATTGCTGCAGCGCGAGCTGATGGTGCCCGGCACGCGGCACTCGGCCGTGCTCCGGGACCTGCGTCCGGGGACTCTGTACAGCCTGACACTGAATGGGCTGCGAGGACCCCACAAGGCCGACAGCATCCAGGGCACCGCCCGCACCCTCAGCCCAGGTAAGGACCCACACACACTCTGCCCCAAAGTGGGGGTCTTTGTACTTCACAGGGGGGACCTAGTGCCTCAGCCAGCGGTGGGGGTGGGCGAGTTGATGGTGGGCCTGGAGGAATCTGCAGAGCGACTTCCATTCCTGGGGACTAGAGGAAAAGGGGTGGTGAGGCTGTGCTGGAGCAGAGGCGAGGGATGGGACTCGTAGGGAGGAGCCTCCCTGCCCCTGTCCGCATCATTGTTCTTTGCCTCCTCTGCAGTTCTGGAGAGCCCCCGTGACCTCAATTCAGTGAAATCAGGGAGGCCTCAGCCAAGGTCAACTGGATGCCCCCACCGTCCCGGGCAGACAGCTTCAAAGTCTCCTACCAGCTGGCGGACGGAGGTGATGCCTTTGCCATGTGCTCATTGCCTCACATTTCCTCTCCCCCCTGCACTCTGCCCACCCTCCAGCTGCCCTGGGGTTCCCTGGGTCACCCTCAGTCCCCAATGTTTTCAGGGGAGCCGCAGAGCATACAGGTGGACGGCTGGGCCCGGACCCAGAAACTCCAGGGGCTGATCCCAGGCGCTCGCTATGAGGTGACCGTGGTCTCCGTCCGAGGCTTTGAGGAGAGTGAGCCTCTCACAGACTTCCTCACCACGGGTGAGATGGACTGGGACCCGGGGCAAGAGGTGGGAGCCAAGAAAATGGCGTGGGTGGGAGTTGAGTGAGAACGGAGAGGGTGAAAGGGAGGTAGTGGAGGCTCCGATTGCGGACAGGCAGCCAGTGGAGTCTGGGGAGGCACAGAGTAGAGAGAACAGCGGGGACCCCTCTGAGCCCCTCCCATTCCCCCAGTTCCTGACGGCCCCACGCAGTTGCGTGCACTGAACTTGACCGAGGGATTCGCCGTGCTGCACTGGAAGCCCCCCCAGAATCCTGTGGATACCTATGACGTCCAGGTCACAGCCCCTGGGGGTGAGCAGGGCTGAGGCCTCTGGAGGGGATTTGTTCAGGGTGGGAATTGCAGGGGGGAGGCTGGACTCTGGCCAGAGATTGAGGGGGCAGGCGTTGATGCCCCTCTCCACACTCCCAGCCCCGCCTCTGCAGGCTGAGGCCCCAGGCAGCGCGGTGGACTACCCCCTGCACGACCTCGTCCTCCACACCAACTACACCGCCACTGTGCGCGGCCTGCGGGGCCCCAACCTCACTTCCCCAGCTAGCATCACCTTCACCACAGGTAGGGTCTGTGGGCTGTGTGGGATGGGGAGAGGAGGTAGAGGGAGCCAGGATGGGCCTCATCCCTATCTTCTCTTCCTGCTTTCCCTCCTAGGGCTAGAGGCCCCTCGGGACTTGGAGGCCAAGGAAGTGACCCCCTGCACGGCCCTGCTCACTTGGACTGAGCCCCAATTCCGGCCCACAGGCTACCTGCTCAGCTTCGACACCCCTGGTGGACAGACCCAGGTGCCCCGGCCCCACTGACCAACTCCCCTCCCTGGGTGATTCCAGGAGGTGCTGCCTCTGGCCCTCCCGGAGGGTCTCCACCTCCCTCTCCCCTGACCCCCTCTTGTCTGTCCCACAGGAGATCCTGCTCCCAGGAGGGATCACATCTCACCAGCTCCTCGGCCTCTTTCCCTCCACCCCCTACAATGCACGGCTCCAGGCCATGTGGGGCCAGAGCCTCCTGCCGCCCGTGTCCACCTCTTTCACCACGGGTACCTGGACGCACGGGCCCGGGGCCGGGGGCTGGGTGAGCAGCCAGGGCCTAAGGCTTGGAAAACGACTGGCCCCTGCTCTCCTCCCCTAGGTGGGCTGCAGATCCCCTTTCCCAGGGACTGCAGGGAGAAGATGCAGAACGGAGCCGGTGCCTCCAGGACCAGCACCATCTTCCTCAACGGCAACCGCGAGCGGCCCCTGAACGTGTTTTGCGACATGGAGACTGATGGGGGCGGCTGGCTGGTGGGTGGCATTGGGAAGCCCAGAGGTCTGTGCAGGGCAGGGGCTGTTGCCCCAGGAGCCAGAGGCTGATGGTGCCCCCACTTGCTTCCCAGGTGTTCCAGCGCCGCATGGATGGACAGACAGACTTCTGGAGGGACTGGGAGGACTATACCCATGGTTTTGGGAACATCTCCGGAGAGTTCTGGCTGGGTCAGTGCCTCACAGGGACTGGGGAACTACGGATGGGGATGGGGGCCCTGTGGACACCAGGACCCTGATGAGGGCACGTTTGCCACCCCCAGGCAATGAGGCCCTGCACAGCCTGACGCAGGCAGGTGACTACTCCATGCGCGTGGACCTGCGGGCTGGGGACGAGGCTGTGTTCGCCCAGTATGACTCCTTCCGCGTAGACTCGGCTGCGGAGTACTACCGCCTCCACTTGGAGGGCTACCACGGCACCGCAGGTAAGCACAGGCTGCGAGGCTGGGAGGGTGAGGCTGGGAGGGGAGGCCCTCATGGCTCCTTCCTCCACCCTGCCCAGGGGACTCCATGAGCTACCACAGCGGCAGTGTCTTCTCTGCCCGTGATCGGGACCCCAACAACTTGCTCATCTCCTGCGCTGTCTCCTACCGAGGGGCCTGGTGGTACAGGAACTGCCACTACGCCAACCTCAACGGGCTCTACGGGAGCACCATGGACCATCAGGTGAGGGGTGGGGAGGCGGCTCAGAGCTGGGGTGGCTGGGGCTCGGCCTGCCTAGGTTTCATTTCAGCCCACAGTGTAACAGGCAAGGGACTGGGCCGCTGGGTGAAATGGAACACTCATGCCAGCCTCACAGAGGGAGCTGGAGATGATTTATTGGCTGGAAAGGGCCAGCTCAGGATTTAGCCTCAATCCTCTGTGGCGGAGGGTCAGGAGGGGAGCTGTGCGGGGAGGTTGGTTGAGTGCTGGGAGCCACCTCCTTAAGGGGAACGGGAGGAGCAGATGGGACATCCGGCTTTGACTCTCTCTTGACAACCCCTTTCCCAGGGAGTGAGCTGGTACTACTGGAAGGGCTTCGAGTTCTCGGTGCCCTTCACGGAAATGAAGCTGAGACCAAGAAACTTTCGCTCCCCAGCGGAGGGGAGGCTGAGCTGCTGCCCACCTCTCGCACCCCAGTATGACTGCCGAGCACTGAGGGGTCGCCCCGAGAGAAGAGCCAGGGTCCTTCACCACCCAGCCTCTGGAGGAAGCCTTCTCTGCCAGCGATCTCGCAGCACTGTGTTTACAGGGGGGAGGGGAGGGGTTCGTACGGGAGCAATAAAGGAGAAACTGAGGTACCCAGCTGGCATCGGTCCTGCCCCATCACTGGCTCTGGCCCGGGCTGTGGGCCCCCATCCCCCGGGGCTGCAGCCGCACTTGGAAAGGCTGCATCTTGAGGATGACACTGCAGTGGGGCAGGGGCTGCAGGGAGGGCAGGGCGTCCCCGGGGGGCAGCAGCGTGAAGGCCTGCAGCAGTCGGGTCAGCACCACGAAGAGCTCCAGGCGCGCCAGCGGCTCGCCCAGGCACACACGGGCCCTGCAGCCGAAGGCCAGAGCTCTGGAGTTCTTGCCTGGCTCCAGGAAGCGATCTGCGGGCGGGTGGACAGGTGGGTGGGGAGGCGTTCAGCGGCCGCGGGGACCAGCCTCCACCACATTTTCACGGCAGGCCCCCGGCCCCCCACATACCAGGCCAGAACTCATGTGGCCTCTCCCAGACCGTCTCATCCAGGTGGGCGCCCTGAAGTTTCGGGATGATGACTGTGCCCTCAGGGATGTCGTAGCCGGAGATGCTGAAGGGGGCTGGAGTTAGAGGCTGGCCAGGACCTCCCTGGGCTCGGGCTTTCCTCACTCATCCCCAACCCTCGGGAGTCACCTGCTGGGCCGTGTGGTGCGGTGGGGCAAGGCTAAGGGCACAACGGGCCGCAGGCGCAGCACCTCGGCGATGGTGGCATTGAGCAAGGGCAGCCGTGCACGGTCCTTGTAGGGGACCCGGGAGCTGGAGGCACCAGGGCCCAGTTCGTGGTCTAGCTCCTCCTGCAGTCGCTGCTGAATCTGGGGAATGATCGGGTGGAGTCCTGCCCCAGCAGCCCACAGCTGCCCAGCCTCCAGCCACTCCCTCAGCGAGCCAGTGAGCCCGAGTGCCGGTGAGGCAAGCACAGCCCCAGCCGCACAGTGCTCAGAGCTGAGTGAGGGTGCCCACCGCCCTGGCCGGGTTGCTGGGAAGGAGCCTTTTGCTTGTCCCCAGGGCGCACCTCAGGGTGGTGAAGCAAAAAAACCACGGCCCAGGAGAGGGTGTTTGCCGTGGTCTCAGTGCCACCGATCAGGAGGTCCACTGCAGCCATGTGCACGTGCCCTTCCAGGAGCTGTCCAGAGCCCTCTTCCACGCTCGGCTGCGCCACCCCTTGGAGCATGTAGTCCATCATGTCCCTCCACTGGCCTGCCACCAGGCTCTCCTGCAGAGGGTGAAAGGAGCGGGCTGAGCGGCTGGCCTGGGGAGAGGAGTACAGAGTGGCAACAGGCCCATAACTGGGATATGCAAAAGAACCCGCCTCGTAGCAATGCCGAGGCCGGTAGCATCACTGGCTGTGGGCCGAGGGGAGGCCGTCCACGCACAGTCCCCACCTTGTGCTGCCTCAGCTGCTTCTCCACGATGTGGTCCCTCCTCTCTATGGCCTGCTTCAGCCTCCGGAGACCTGGATTGGGGAAGAACTGCGGTGGGAAGCATGAGAATGCAGCTGTGGGAAGAAGCCTCTCCCTCTACCCCAGCCTTTCCCCCACAACCCAGGGGTGTCTAGGCTCCAGGTCCTCACCCTGAGAAAGGGAATCACATCCACAATTTGGATGGACCAGTGGCTCCAGGTTTTTAACACCTCCTGGATACATTTGTAATAGGCAGGCATTAAGTTGTCCTCCTGCCAGAAAAGGAGGGAGTGCTTTCAGTTCAGGACAAGGAGAGGCTCAGGGAGGGGCTGGGGGTGGGCCTGAGGGGCTGTGAGGCACCTTGATCTTGTCTCCGAAGGTGAGGTAACAGATGATGCTACAGGTGAGGAGAGAGAATTCCTCCTCAATGGCCACAGGGGTGCCGGCCTGGGCTCTCATGCGCTGTGGAGAAAGAGCGTGAGTTCAGCAGGCCGGTGTGCAGCGGGCAGGGCGGGGGCTACTGTGAGAGGCGAGGCTGACCCGAGGTGGCCTCAGGAGCCCAGCCTTACCTCGCAGAACTCCTGGGTCAGCTGCTCCACCACTGGCTCCATGGAGTCACGGATGCCCAGCAGCAGGGCTGAGCGGGTGAGCTTCTTGTGGGCTTTCCAGAGCAGGGAGTAGTCTCCCAAGGACAGGTCTGGGTAGTTCTTAGACACCAGCTTGTCTGCAGGAGGACCTGGGGGCTGGAGGGCGGGAACTGACCAAGGCAGCCGAGGGCCTGACCTTCTTCTGCCTCCTCAACCCCTGCTTCTTCTCCCAAAGAAATGCCGCCCAATAGCTTCCAGGGACCCGGATTGGGGAAGCCCCCGAAGGTGGTTCCCACTTGAGGCTGAGGTGGGAGGATCATTGAGACCAGGAATTCAAGACCAGCCTGGGCAACATAGCAAGACCCCATCTCTTAAAAAAATTTTTTTTTAAGAAAGAAAAAATGCCCCCGGCCCTTACAGGTAAGTGGCTCAGGTCTGCCAGCAAAGTCTGCCCACTTTTTGACCATGGCTTCCTCAATGGTCCTTTTGGAGTTCAGCACCACCACATCTGGGGGAGAGCCAAAGCAGCGTCAGCAGAGAGAGGACCCTGTCCGCCACCTCCGCCCCTCCTGTGGTGAGGGCCAGAGCGAGATTAGCCTCTCACCTTGAAGCCCAAGGTGGAGCCTGTAGATGGGCCCGAATTTCTGAGTCAAGACGAGCAGATAGATGGGGAGGTCGGGCTGCAGCAGGTGCAAGAAGCCCGGGGCAAGAGGCGGGAGGTGGAGGCTCCGGAGCTTCCACCAGTTCCACAGCAGGCGGGCGCCAGCCAGCAGGGGCAGCAGCAGCAGCAGGCCCAGGAGCAGCATGGCGAGACGCCCGACAGGGCCCTGAGGTGCCACTTATAGCTCAAGAGCCCCGGCCATCCCTCTTGCTGTGTAGACTGTTTTGGGGCCTCCCTTGACCCCACCTTCAGGTCCCTTCCCACCGTCCCGCCCATAGAGTGGCCATTTCTGGAATGACACCAGTCTCATTGGCCTTGGGACGTCCATATTTCAAAAAAATTGATCACCCATCAAGAAGCAAGGAAGGGTAATGCAACCCTGACCTTTTTCCTGCAGCCAGAGTCAGCTTTCTGGCCCCACATCAACTGGGCAGGCAAGAGCGTCCGCCCCCACCTGGGCCCTCTCCCTCTGCCACCCCACCGTGGGCCAGTTTACTGGCATGATGTTTGTCTCAGAGAGAAAACAGCAGTCCTTGCCTAATATGCCTTCCTGAATCGCCTGAACAACAAAATGTGATTTGTGTGGGTTGTTTGTTAGTTTAAGCTACAGATAGAGTAATACAGTTTAAGCCTGGTTTGCCTGGGGCATTCCAGTATATACAGGTATCCCAGTGTGATTGTTATTAGTGCCTCCTTTCCCTCTCAAAAGTGCCCAGAAGACCAAGAAGGAGGTGGTTTCCCACTGCGGAATACTAGCATGTACCAGACACTGCTCTAAGTGCTTTGCGGGCACTCACTCAATTCTTCACAGCCATGCTCTATATGCAACAAAGGTATTGTTCATATGTTGTGGAGGGCAGGATTCCGGCCTGGAAATCTAGCTGTCGAATATTTACCTTTAGCCACCAGGAGCACCTTTCTTTGGGTGAAAGGAAAACAGCCCACCTTGAGCTGGTTTGAGATAAAAAGTAAGAATTGGGGAATTTCACAGAACTCAGGAAAAAGAAGGAGAGGAGGGGACCCCACTGGTCTTACAAAGCCAAGGATAGGGAACAGAAAAAGCCCTGGAGTTGGGCAGTTTCCTCGCTCTGTTCCTCTCTCCTCTTTCTTCTCTCTGCAGTCAAGTTTCTTGTGTTTCCAGGCACAGGCAGAACATGACTGCCCTCAGGACTAGAGTCCACAGGTTCTAGTCCAGCCAGGGAGAGTGTGGATTCCAAGCACAACTGGGCATGCCCCCCTCAAAGTCCAAAGTCCCCAGGAAGGAGCTGGATAGCCACAGCTGGATCAGGATCAGGGTCCAGCCCTATTTGGGGAACTAAAGCCATAAGGGGTGGGGGTCCCACTGGACTGACACTCAGAGACCACTTTTGTGGTAAGGAGGCAGTTTAGGGGTTTGGGAAGAGGCCATGCCAAAGAGGAGTGGCAGGGTTCAGTGAGAGGCCAGGGCCTCCTGGATGGTACATGAGAGGTCAGAGGCGATCCAGGCCTGTGCCTTTCCCCCCATTTCTGGCTCTGTGCCAGACCCTTGGACCAGTGGGGGTCTCTCTCCCCTCAGAGCTTTTCCAGAATCTGCTACTGCAGAGCCAGAGTCAAGACCCTGGCTGTGCCACCCACTACATTGGCGAGTTCACTGCTGCTGAATCCATGATCAGGACTGAGAGGGAGAAAACAGGATTGGGATTTCTGGGGTTGGACAATGACAGCTACTGCCTTCTTCATGGGTGACCTCCCAGACCGGGCCATGTCTTGCTGCAACTGAATCCCTGGCTCCGGAAAATGGGCTTATGCCACCACCATGCTGACCAGCTACTGGGAGAAAGATCTGATGGGCAACCATAGGGCCACATATGCAAAAGCCTCAGGAAACCTCTGCCACAGTGGGAAAGTTCCAAACTTCTCAAAGTTACATAGGATAAGACAGCGCTCATTGGAAAGGAGCGCACCTGGAAGGCTGGCGTGCTTACTACTTGTCTCACCATCTCCATCTCTTCCACCACTTCCAAATCCAAACTCCAAATGTGGTCAATTACATGCTATGTCCCCAAAGGTACCCTGTCCTGCCCCCGGCCTCCGGGCCTTTGTATATCCTCCTTCTGCCCCAGATGCCCTCATCTACCCCTGCTCTTTGCCTGGCTCCTTCTCAGTCTTCAGAGCCCCACTTGGAGGCCACCTGCTCCAGGAAGCCTTCCCTGTCCCTGCCTGGCAATGTCCCTGACTTGGTTAGATGCCCCACAGGACCACACTGCTTCCTGACATCACATCTTTCACAGAGGGTGGGGACTGCCCGTCCTCTTATCTGTCTTCCCAGCGATGAGCCCTGGAGTGAGTAGCTGTATCTCTGGCACCTGACACAGGGCATGGCATGAAGTGAAAGTTTCCCGAATTTCTGTCGAATGACTGGATGGCAGGCTGCTGAACTGTCATGACCTCTACGGAAACTGATCTCACCAAACTTCTTTGGACAGATTTCGGAGTCATCTCTGAAGACCCCAGGTGTGCCACTAAATGCAGGAAAGTTAGGCAGGCGGGGTGGGGAGGGTAGACCCCAGGAGAACAGCGACTTCCTCAGAGGATTCACAAACACACCAAAGTCAGACTTTTGGCTTGTTTGAAACCAGTAACTGGAAGAAGACACTACCGGACCTGAGGATTGCACAATTCCGGGAAAGTCACCTCATTCCACTGATAACAGAACCAAGTGTCAGCAGGCTTTCAACAGCCCGGAACTCAGCTAAAATCCACAGACCTCAGAACCGCCAGCAGCTTGAGGACAGAGTCGGGGAGGTGTGGCTGGACAACAGCTCATGAGGCAGAAGAGCTGTGTCAGAGTTGTCAGCGGAGCACAAGCCCTGCCTGAGGCCATGGTGACTGGCAACAGCTGGGCAGTGGTGGGCCTTGGAAGCTGAAGGGTGGTCTTGGCATGGACTCTGGTCCTTGGGGTGCAGGCTCTTGGGTCCTGCTCGGGGTGGTCCTGTGAAGCACTAGACCCCTAGTGGGTCATCTGGGAGGGTCTGGCAGAGCTGGACAGCCCAAGGATCATCAGGGCTCAGAGAGTCTAAGGTTATGTCAACCTGGCCTGCCCAGAACTGGATCAGGCAGGGGCACTGCTCTCAGCCCTAGCAACACACACTGACACTTTGCTGCCAAAAGCCTTTAATATGCCCTGGTTCCAGGCTGTGTTCAGGAAAGCGGACCCAGTGGTGCTTCCAGCTTCATGGTTCCCAGGCTCAGGTTCCTCCCAGGGGAGGTGGAAGGGCAGCCCTCACACCTGGCACCCCTGAGTGCCATACTCCTGGAGGAAGTCGTTGAGCTGGGCGCAGGCTGCCCGCTGGCGGGTGCTCCGGCACAGGCGTTCAGAGGGCATCTCCTCGATCCAGCTATTCGAGTCCAGCAGGTACTGGGGGCTGCAGGGGACAAAGGGGCAGTCAGCAGGGCTCGGGAGGATGGCAGGTGGGAACGGAGAGCACAGGCATCTGGCTTCTGAGGGGCAAGGCCTAGTTGGTGAGGCATGGGGAGGGCAAGAGACTGAGGGGACCAGATGACTCACTGTCCCCCGAGGTCGTAGGTGGCCCCATCCAGACCCATGATCAAATATTCTTTCCCAGGTTCCAAGCGAAGGCGGCAGGAAGCTCGAACCAGGAAGTTGCGCATCTGATTAGCAGTGGCCTTGACATCCTTGGCTGTGGGGATGATGTGCGCAAAAGCGGTCAGAGGGGAAGAGAAGGTGCAGGGTGAGCCCAGGCTGGGGGCTCTGTATAGATCCTCTCATTCCACCTTCGCCACCCCCATGGAGAGGTGCCACTGCCTCCCTATTTATGGCCAAGTCCAAGGCCTCTGACAGGCCAAGGGGATTTTCACACTTCCAGATGGTCAGGTCCTCGGCCACACCTCAGCCTCCCTGTCTCCCCCCAGCCCTGCCCGCCTCTCCGGTTTGCTTCATACTGAAGTGCAGGACTTGGGTGATCTTGGTCTCAAAGAGGCGGAAAGCAGCTCTGCTGTCTTCTCGGAGAACCTTAACCTGGAAGCCTAAGAGTGGGTGAGGAGAAGGGGGAAAGGTGAGTTTGAGGCTGAGAGGGTAGGAAGTTGGTGTCAGAGCAAACAGGCTATGTGCATGACCTGTAAGAGGAGCAGGCTACACCCAGAGAGACCAAAACAGCCAGTCCCCGAGGGAGGGTCAGGCCAGGGCCTCGGTGGGAAGACTGACCGTACTCCACACGGGGGTAGTAGCAGGCAAACTTCATCCTGTAGCCATCCTCGTCCTGCAGACCCCGCTCCAGAGCGCGACGCTGGCGAGGGCACTTCCCTGAAGTTGGGGGCCCCATCAGACAGTGCGGGGGGCCCCGGCCATCCCGCCTCCACTGCCCCGCCCCAGGCCCTCAGTCTCACCCTCAGCACACTGGCAGACTTCAGCAGAACACAAAGTGGCCAAGAGTCTGCTCTTACTTGGTGCCCCGTAAAACACAGAACATCTGCGCTCTGGAGAACAGAGAGGAGTTAGGGCCCCTCCATTCTGCCTCCTCAGTCCCAGGGAGCCCCAGGGCTCTCTGCCCCCCTCACTAGCCCGGTGTCCACCGTCCCATAGGAGGGCACCTATGCCAAAGCTCTCCTGAATTCCAGGGTGTCCCGCAGTGCTCACCGGGGTTGTAGTAGTCGTACAGGGTTGCGCTGGCCGGCTGCACCAGCCCCACCGGCACTTCCTGCACAGCCTCAAAGCCCACGCACTCCCGGGAGGTGGGGACCTGGCCAAGCGTGGGGAGGAGAGATGAGGGACCCACTCCCTGGGCCCTGCAGCCCCCTGTACTGGGTTTCCTTGGCCTGTTTTTGTTTGGTTCCTATTGGCCTTCTCTCCAGTGTCCTTCACATTCTGTTACCTTCCTACTCAGAGAACTCTCAAAGCTGCTCCGCAAGGTCTCTGGTGACTTCACTTCCCAGAGGGTGACCTTGCCCCAGTCTTCACTGCCCCAGGCCCTCGGCAGAGTCTTGCATCATGGACATGTTCTCTGTGAAACTGTCCCTAAGCTAAGCGTTAGCTTCTGGACCACCCTTGGTTCTGACCTGGTCATTTCTTACGTTCCCTCCTTCAGAACTTCCTTCCTCAGAGCTCCCCTGTGGGGGTCTCAACCACTCCCTGGCTTCCAGCAAACCAGTCCAGGCTGATGATTCCCAAACTGAACTTGCAGCTCCATCCTTGCATTAGGATTGTGGCAGGACCTGTAAGTTCTCCAAGGCACTCCGCCTGCCCCCAAACCCACTCGCCCTCCTCACAGCCTCATCTTTGTCATGGATACAACTGGGTCCTCCTTTATTTGCCACAACCTAACTGCAGGTTCTGTCATCCTGCCTGACCCCCCGGCTCAGGTCCCAGGCCTGACCCCTCCTCGTGCCCACGCGGGCCCAGTCCACACGGTGCCGTGCCGGTGTCCCTCCTGAGCCAGGCTGCTGCACCGTCAGCTCCCTATCCGGGAATCTTGCTGGCTCTGTGTTTTCCATTGTGTTCAACCCAGATGTGTCAGCCAGGCTTCCCCAGCTGATGGGGGCTGGCCCCTCTGCACACACTGGATAGGGGTCTCCCTGACCTACAAACAGCTGGCTAATGACAGCCACCACACCTTTCTCACATTTTCTCCCAGAGGTTACAGTAAATGTTCAAAAAAAGTTTTTGAAGGCCGGGCATGGTGGCTCTGGCCTGTAAATCCGGTACTTTGAAAGGCCTAGGCCAGAGGATCGCTTGAGGCCGGGAGTTCAAGACCAGCCTGGGCAACAGAGCGAGACCCTGTCTTTACTAAATAAACAAATAAAAATGTTTTGAGGACCATAAGAGGGCTGATAACTATTTTAGCCAAATAAGGTCATGAAAAGACAAATACAACTATCATCTATGGCCACCATCACTTTGTAAAAGAAAATATGCTTTAATATTTTAAAAAAGATAGGAAGTTCAACAAAAACAGAAAGGCAGCCCCTCAAGCTGAATAAAACCAGCTTTACGAAAGGCTCCCTCTCAAGCCCCGAGGGTCCCCGCTGACTGGCATCGGTCCCTGCCGCCTGCAGGTCTGCCCCTTACTCTGCTGTGTCTCACGGGCTCACATTCTTGTCCTTCTCTCTGATGACATCATAAGTTCTCAAGAGCAGCAGCCGCTGACACAGCTGTCTCCTGAGAAACCCCCTAACGCATACTCAGTAAACCCGGTGCCATCGAGTCCCTTCCTGCCTCATCTCTCCCCACTCACCGAGTCAAAATACAGCAGGACGTGGGGCCCCTCGGTCTCAAAGTGACTCACGTAACGGTCAGAGAGGGAGGTCAGCTGTGGAAAAGGGGAGTTGGTCACAGGCCCTGCACATGACAGGGCTCAGTACCTGGGGCAGAGGGGGTTGCCCTGGGTGGTTGACCACACCTTCTCCAGGTCAGCACGCAGGGCGTGGAATCCACTCAGGAGGGTGATGTCCGCGATGGCCATGCCAGACAGTCCCACCTTGCCATTCCGCCTGTGGAGACATGTGAGCTGTCGTCCAGGTTCTGCCTGTGCGGGCTCCAGAAGCCCAGCCCCAGCCTGGGTCCTGCCCTCCCTCCCCTGGCCCAGGGCAGCTCCCGGTGCCCACCAGATGCACACGGTGTAGTGCACCCTGGACTCCTGCTCCTCCACCACCTTGGGCGCCTCCCTCCTGCGGCGGTTCCTCCGACCCTCAAACAGCTGCAGGGGTGTCACAGGCTGCAGAGGGGCATCTGGGTCGTCCTTGGCTGGAAGCTCATCGTACTCATAGTCCTCATAGTCCTCGTTTGCTTCCCCTGCACAGGGAAGCATTGTGAGGAGGGCCGGGATGGCCACCCGGCTCCCTGCGCCAGCCCCTGCCGGGCCCCAAGGCCTCCCAACCCCCACACTCACTCGTGTACTCGACGTGGCCTTTGACTGTCACTTCTATCTGCAGGTCCTGGCAGGTCGTGTTCTTCATGTCCAGGACATTGTAGATACGAAGGACCTGGCTCAGCAAGGGGCAGGGAGAGGACACAGGACATGTGAGGCCACAGACCTCTCTGGTGCCATACCTAAGGGCGTCTCCCCAGGCTACAGGATTTGAGGCCTTCAGCCCCTTTTCATCCCCGTCACTGCACAGTCCACACACACGAGTGGCACCACATTCGCCACAGGCACCGGGTGAGACAGAGAGGTAAAGAAGCAGGGGCCTGCCCCCAGAGGCCAACACGCTAGACTGTGCTGGGAAGAGGCTGGACTGAAAAGCTCAGGAAAGGCTTCTGGCCAAGGCTTGAAGGAGGAGAAAGAGCTTGTCCTGTGGGCCAAGAAGCAGGGAAGGACAGGAAAGGCAAGGGGATCTGTGTGGACAAGGAGATCTGTCTGGCCGGAGAGGTGGGCAGAGGCCCAGCCATCTGAGCCATGGGCAGCGGGGAGTGACTCTTCCCCAAGTCTGATCTGGCTGGGGCTTTTGGAAGGTCAGTGTCACTGCCGTGTGGACAGTGGATCAGACAGGGGAGACAGGAGGTAGAGAGAAGGTCCAGACAGGGAGAAGCCCATCTTAGCACAGAATCTAGGATCCAGCACCAAGGGCCACAGGCAGCAGGGGAGCAGAGGAGGAGTCACTAGGGACATAAGCACAGGCTTCAGAGAGGGGCCACTAACACGGCCTCTAGAGTAGTGGGCGGGCTCCTGGCTGGGAGGGGCTCCCATCAGCCAGACGAGAGACACACAATGAAGAAGGGCTTTGGGACATGCCTCGTCTGAGGTGCTGTGGGAGTGGGACGAGTGGGGCCCATGGTTCAGGGAAGAGGCCTGGGCTGAGGAGTGGGATTTGGAGCCATCAGCACTGAGGCGGGTAAAGGAAACAACAGGTACCCAGAGATGGGGAGAGCAAGCAGGGGGAAAAACACCCAGGACGGAAGCACGGGACACCAACCCTGAGGTGTCTGCCTCCTTCCCCGGACCATGCGCCTCTGCCCACAGGCCTCTCACTCCACACCCTCTCCTCTGCCAGTGCCCGGCCCCGCCCCTTCCCTGGCCCTCACCTTAAGCGTTCCTTTGCTGTTTCCTCCCACCTTCACATTGATCTTGCTGCCCAAGGAAAACTTTCAGCAACAGAAAAGGGAAGGCGATGTTAGAAGGGCACAAGCAAACCTGTTTTTGTGGCTCCAATAACTTATCTCCTTCCTCAAAACAGCCCCACCTCCTCTCCCCACCTCACATTTCCACAAAGTTTATACCAGCACGTGAATTATCTCACTTCAGCCTTCTAACAACCCTGTAGGGTGAACTCTGCATATGTTACTGTACAAGTGAGAAAACTGAAGCTCAGAGCTCCAGGTCACACAGCCAGGCAGTCAGTCTTCCCCCAGAGACCCCAGGAAGAAGTGCCGCAGGGATTCCACGGGTGGCAGGGTGGGGACGGCTTCTGGCCTGGCCACAAGGCCCAGGTGTCCTGGCTACCCAGGCGAGGGAGTGGTTCACCAGGCAGTGGTTCACCTGCAGCTCCTCCTCCAGGCCGCGAATCTGGCGGTTGTTCAGCTGCAGCGCATGGGACTTGAACCCATTGCGGCCTGTGGAGCTGAGAGTCACATTGAGTCCCCTCTCCTCAGTGGTGTGGGAGGCAATCCAGTAGGCAGACAGGGCATCCAGGGCAATCACCGTGTCCTAGGGAGGTTGAGCCAGGACTCAAGCCCTTGGTCTCAGGACTACCCACCCCCAGAGCCCGGGGGCGGCCCCTACTTGGGTACTGCGGAATCCCCCTTGGAAGCTGCCCTGGCGGGTGAGCCAGGCCGCAGCCTGGTCTGCCATCTCTGCTTTGCCCTCGTGAAGCAGGAGGTGCAGCAGGGCATAGGCTGTGGTTTCAATCCACAGGGCTGGGGCCTGGGGCACGGGGTCGGATGGGTTGCGAGGAGCCGGGGTGGGCGACACGGCATTGCTCTGAGAACCAGTGACTGAGCCCCAGTACAGGTTATCTGGAAGTGAAGGGAGACCACGAGTAAACAGGAAGGCAGGGAGAAGAGCCTGGTCCCCTGGCCCTTAGCCACCCCCTGCTGGGCTCTCCTGATTCTCCCCCAAACCACCCCTGCTTATACCTTCATTCCTCCTCTGACTCTTCATCCAGCCTCTCCCTCTGGGCACACTCAGGGATCCTAAGGTCCCCTGGGCCTCAGGCTCACTGCCAGGAGCCCCTCACCCCTCACCTCCAGTCTCCTGGGCCATTGCCATGAGGTTGTTGTGGGCAACACCCCGCAGGTCCGCAGGGGCCTTGGTCAGTGTCAGGGCATAGGCTGTGATGGCGGCTGCGTGGGCACCCAGGTGCCCAGCACTTGCTTTCTCCCCCAAAAATGAGTTTGCCTTTGAGATGGAGGCTTCCTGGAAGAAAACGGGAGGAGGGTCTGGGGCCTGGACCCCTGGGTTCCTGAGGAAAAAGGGGGAGAGCTGGGGGCCAGCAGAGGGCAGCAACGCCACTGAACTTACCACTCTCTGCTTCAGTGGTTCTGCACCCTCATCCTGGAAGACGGCCAGCCCATGATGAAGGGCGATGGTCACAAAGGCTGTGAGTGCCACAGTCTCATCATTGCCCACCAGACCCCCCTAGCGAGGGGAGAAAAGAAGATGTCAAACAGGAGGGGGAAGGGGCAAAGAGAGTCCTCCGACAGGCACTACTCGGGCCAGCCCCAACATGCCCGCACCTGCATGCTCCTGTGTAACACTGGAGAGAGGTCCTGGAACGAGCCGTCAGCCTGCTGCTGGGACAGAAGCCAGTTACATGTCTCCTGCAGTTTCTCAGGCGAGCCTTCTACCTGCTCCTGGGCCAAACTCAGGACCTTTAACACAAAGGCTGTGAGCCTGGAGGGGAGGAAAGGAGGGTTGGGGATAAGGACTTGCTTATCGTTATGCCCACGCCCCCAGGTGCCCGGTTATTCCCCCTCCCATTGTACCAGCTCTGTCCCGCCCCTGCCCCGGCCGTGACCCCCTCAGAACCCTGGAACTCCTCTCCCAAGCTCACCAGGTGCTGCTGCTCCGTGACAACCAAGCCGCATATGAACCATCTGCCTTCCGAAACTGCTGGATCCGCAGGTAGCCTTGGAGAGGACAGACGGCCGCTCAGGTGACACTCACCCTTCTGCTGTTTGAGCCCAAGGCCATGCTCCCCATCCCCATCAGGGGCCCCCTTTCTTTCCCTCTGTAGCCTCCTGGGCTGTCCAACTTCCAGTAACTGTCCTTTCCTGGCCCCCTCCTGCTTGCCCTTGCACCCAGAACCTTTCTGGATCAGATCCACGGCGTGGTCCTTGGTCTCGGGAGGCAGTGTGCTCCACTGCTCTGTCTTGTCCAGGTAGCGGGAAGCAGCCAGTGTCGGAGCCAAGTAGATCATGGTTTGCTCCCCACAGCCTCGAGGAAGCCTCAAGAGGGAGGCCACGCCTCCTGGTGACAAGGCCCCCTCAGAGCCTAAAGTGTCCAGTGGATCTGAGGCTACATGGGAGGGAGAGGGTGGAGGTCTGAGGACTCTGCGTCAGAGGCTCACGGGGAGTGGGACCAAGCAGGGATCCACAGGTCCCACATGAATCTGAAGGTGGCCACTGGGAAGGGACTAAAGGGCACTCCCACCTGTAACCCTGACGTAGCTGTTAAAGTCCCCATCAGGGATCATATTGGGATCAGAGTTGCCAGGAATTTCCAAGGTCCGGCCTCGGTGGTCTGGGGAAATGGGGGAAGTTGGCAGCCTGTCCTGCTGTCCACATCCCCCACCACCTGTACCCACTTAGGAAACCAATGGCTGGAGGTAGAGGGTCACTCACCCAGGGGGTTCAGTTCATAGACCAGCTCCTCTGTATGGATGGCCCCTTCCTTCTGTCTCAGGGAAAACATGGTTGTGAGGTCACACATGACTACAGCCTGCCCTGCCAGCGCAGACTCCCCCGGGCCTTTGAGTTTCAATTCCAGGGACAGAGTTGGATCAGAATTGTAGATGTGAACAGACCAAGGCATTGGTTTGGGTGTTGGGCCCCTGGCCTGGCCAGCAGAGAGAGCGCTGAGGGTGGAGGACAAAGCTAGGGGCCCGGGGACTTATATTCAGGGGTGCTCCATTCACCTCAATCTGCAGCACCTTAGACACCGCATCTCCCACAGGGAACTCGAAGGACCCTCGAGCCACCACCTTCAGAGACACAGCGGCGGCTGCCGTGGGCACCACAGAGAAGGCAACAGGCCGGGCAGAGCCCGCAGGCACCAGCACCTGCTGGGCCAGCCCTCCGCCCCCAGCCAGGCACAGCCCCTCCACTGGGGACACGTGGACGCTCACCTGAGGGCAAGAAAACGAGGATGGCCAGAGTCCTGGCCCGGTTAGCCTCCCCACCCCTCATGGGCCCTGGCTCCCCCAACTCCTGTATGCTCAGGCTCCCACGGGGCCTCACAGTCAGGTTTTTATCCAGGTAGTTATAGAGGACAGGCCGCAGCTCCAGCTGCTCAAAGCGGCGGACAGACACGGGCAGGCGGAGGTGCAGGTGGAACTCGCGGAACACCCGGAGCTGGACTGGGGTGGCCACACATAGGCCTGAGGGAAGGGCAGCGTGGGCAGAAGGGCAGAGATCAGAGGGGCCATCAAAGCTTCAGGGCCACAGGAGGGAGGGGTGGGGGTGACCCAGCTCTGTCTCAGTCTGCCTCTGCCCTCTGGCCCATGCCAGCTGCACACTGGCACAGACCTCCCCAGATCACTGGACACTCTTCCTACACTAAGGCAAAGGGAACAGGGAGCTGGGGTACAGGGAAATGGAAGCGGGATCACCTGAGGCCCGGACAGGGTGACCTCACCTTTGGTTTTGGACAGGCTCAGGCCATGGATCTCCCACGTGGTCAGAGAGTCGGGGAGCCACAGTGTCAATCTGTGTAGGGAAAGGCAGAGAAGGCCCGTCATACCGCGGCTGGCCCCCAGACACAGCGCAGAGACAAGGCTGGGCCAAAAAACACTCTCACATTTGAAAGCGGTCCACTGTTTCCACTCTCCAGAGCCAGTTCTCCGGGAAGAAGCTGCGCACGGGAATGTCATCCTCATCAATCAGGTCCTCCTCCTGCAGGATCTCCAGGGCTGGGGGACCACGGTGGACGGGAGTGAGGAGGGGACCGTTCTGCCTTTCCAAGCGCCGCCACCTGTGCCCTAGCCCCACCCAGCCCCTCACCTCGTTGGAGGCCCGCCTGGCCCCTGTCCCTGTTCTTCTTGCGCAGACTCTCAGCAAATTGGCAGCAGGACAGGAAGGGCTCCCGGCAGTCCGGCTGCTGCACGCGGGCTGCCCGCTGTTCGCAGGAACGCATCATGGGCAGACGTGTCACCCCATCCTGGCAGCAGCGCTTGGCTGTTGGGGAAGCATACTGACCCACTGCAGGGCCAGGTGGGGGTGAGCATGAGAGGACAAAAAGGACATACACCTCAGCCCCCGCCCCGAACCCTTGAGACCAGCAACATAAGAGAGGCTGGTGGAGAGAGCTGCCCACCCTTCCTCTTGTAATCCCGGAATTCGGATCTCTGGCCCCAAATACCACACGTTGGTTCAGCAAGCAGCCGAGGGGCAGAGAGGCAGATCCCCAACCCGGATCCCAGGTGGAGAGCCCAAGGTGGAGAGCCCAGGTGGAGAGCCCAAGCTACTGCCTAGGCACCCGCAACTCACATTTCTCATTAATCGCCTTTTGGAAGTTCACGTTTCTCTTTTTCCGGGTTGTCTTCTCCTTGGGACAGCTTAGTCCTGGTAGAGAGAAAGCCTGCAGTCCAGCCGTCAGGCACTCGGCCTCCTCCCCTCCTCCCCTTCCCCTGCCCAGCCCTTCCCGCCCCGACTCTTCCTACCTGGACCCCTCAGGCCCTTCCTCCTTCCTTATCTTCCCACCACCCACTCCCCTTCCTTCTCTGTTCTCACTCTTTCTGGATAAGGTCCATTGGTCTCCATCAGAAAAGGCCAGGCCCGCTGCCTGGAACACCTGAAGGGCACTGTCCCCACCCCCAGGACCACAGCCGAGGTCATAGCTGTTCATAACTTCAAAGACCTGCAAGAAAGACAGGAATGCCAGGAGCCAAGCGTGGCTGAGGGGCAGGACCGAGCACTCGGCACAGGTGAGAGGGCAGCGCATGGGGGGATAGGAAAGGATACAGAGCCAGGAGATGGAGACCACAGGGCCAAGTGGGGAAGAGACTGTGGGGAGCCTCAGTGGGATCCAGGGGCTGCGCCCAGGGCTCAGGGAAGCAGGGGGATGAGCCACGGAGGGGTGAGAGGGCTGTGGAGAGGGTCTGGACAAACCTTGCCCATGTTGAGGGGCTTGTGGGACTTGCTGCCTGCAGCATACAGAGCTGTGTCCAAGGCTCCCAGTGCCACCAGGGCTAGGGAGTCAGTTTCTAAGTGGAGCTTCACGGACTCCCCGTTCCGGTACTGCTTGGCACCGTCCACGCTGAGCTCCAGCTGGCAGGGGCGGGAGGCGGGGGCGGTCAGAGTGGGAGAGCTTCCTTCAGTCCCGGTATCCTCACTGCCCCCAAGCTAAATCCATGCCCTGTTGGCAATCACCCTGTCCTCAACCCCCTCAGCACAAGTGCCGTCTCTCCTGACCCCGGTCACCTTGCCCTCGCAGGCCCCAGCCTGGACATCCACTCGCAGGGAGTTGGCCACTGGGTGGTCTCCATGGTAGTAGAAGGCCACAAAGTAGAAGGCGGGTGCCAGGTGATGGTCCACAAACACCGAGACCGAGGTCAGGGTCCTCTTGGGCTCTCGATTCATGAACACGATCTGCCCTCGGGATAGGATCTGGGCCAAGAAGGGGAGGGACAAGAGTGGTTGCCTCTTCATGGGACAGCCTCAGCCTTGAACCTCCCAGCCCCACCCAGAGGGCTCTTCCCTGCACCCCAGCCCTCCTCGACTCCCCAGCTCATGCACACCATGTAGTAGTAATGAGAAAAGGTGGCCCCACTGCCCACGGCTCGCAAGTTCAGGTTCAGAGTGTCCCCAACACGAGGAGGTCGAGAATCTGGCCGCTCAATAGACAGAAACCCAGGGCCTCCTGAAGGTGGGGCTGCCACAGTGAGCCTGGCTATGGCTGGATGGGGAGAGCCTGCAGATACCTGGAGAGGGGGGCAGGTGCGAATAGGGTAGTAGCTCAGAGCCAGGTACCCCACCTTCCCCCCAAGTCAGGCCATGGATCCTTGGGACCCCAGCTCACCCTCCTCCCCTTCCCCCACCATCTCCCAGGGGTCCGAGGAGTCCTACCGAGAGCTGCAGCTCTGAGATGGTCTGAGGGATAATTATTGGAATGCTGACTTGGCCACTCCCATCTGTGCTTTGTTGAATGTCCTGGACTTCAGGAACAGACCCAGGAGAAGACACCCTGGCAGAAACTTTGACAGGAATGCCAGAAGCTGGGGAGCCTGACATCTCACGGACCAAAGCCTAGGCAGGTAAACGAGGGCAGGCAAAAGAGAGTGGTCAGACCCTGAGCCCTCCTAACTACCACACCCTCCCTACTCATCCTTCCCCTCTGGAAGAAACCTGTAGCAGGAAAGGGGCCCCAGGCACAAGGTGTCGCTTGGTCTTGCTAAGATCCAAGGAGAAGGGAGATGACACAAAATACCAGGATGTGAGCTCTGCCTCCTCCATCTCCCCACCTGCAAGACAAAGGACAGAGAGAGGTGGGGGACAGAGCCCAAGAAGAGAGGGACAGGAGGACAAGTGGGGAGTGGCTTGAGTGGTTCCCTCCCACAAGACAGTGAGCTCCCAGGGCGCAGGCCGCCGTATTCCTGTCTGTGTTGGGAAAAGGACTTGTGGGGTGCCTGTATAAACTGGCCATAAAAATATGGGACAATAAGTTGTGGAAAGCCCCAAGAGGCCTCTGAGGAGAAAAGCCTTCTAATTGCCATGCTCAGAGTGAGACCTGCTTTCTCTTATCTGTAAACACTGTATTCAAGGAGAAAGACCCTCCTTTGAAGCACTGGAATGTGGACAGACGTGCAGGCTCCTAGTTAAGCCCACTCCCACTAGCTACTCTCCGGTAAGTTAAAGATATGCTGTTTGAGCACAAAGGAGATTCATTTAAAGCGCTTCTGCTATAGATTATGCCTGTGACGCACTGCTACCCTTTCACTGTTTTGCCCTGAACATCTGCTTCTTAGATCTAAGTTATGGTACTCAATAAATAGTGTGGAGACCAGAGCTCTGAGCCTTTTGCAGCCTCCATTTTGCAATTGGCCCCCTGGCCTCCACTCTTTATGAACTCTCAACCTGTCTCTTCTCATTCCTTTGTCGCCACCAGAGTTCAGGTACCCTACGGGTGGTGTTGAGGCTGGTCTCCAACATTCTGGCGCCCAACATGGGGCCCAAAAGAATCCGGTGAGGAAACGCTCAAGCGTGTGAAACAGAGGACCAACGAACAATGGACTCCCAAGGACATAAAAGTTTTAACCTCTACAGGTAAGTGGGGCACCCAGAGAAAGCTAGGGACACAATGGGAAAAACTGAAAGTAAGTACACCACATATTTGAGCTTCCTACGGCAGCTCTTCAAGCATGGTGGGGTAAAAGTTGATACGGAAAGTCTTATGGATTTGTTTCATGCTATGGAACAATTTTGCCCTTGGTTCCCAAAACAGGAAACTTTGAAATTAAAACATTAAGAAGGAGTTGGAAAGGACCTTAAAAGAGCATATAGAGAAGGAAAGGAAATTCCTTTGCTTGTTTGGTCACTTTGGTCATTGGTGCGTGCAGCACTGGAGCCTTTTCAGATAGATAATGAGGCTGAGTCAGAGGAGGAGAGAGAGGAGTTTGATAATCAGAACTCTGAACCACCTCTACCAAGTACTAACAAAAAGGAGAGTCTGAAGGTGATTTATGCCAATCTCCCCAGTCTCCCTAAACCTACTCAAAAAATTGTTCAGCCCACGGTTCCTCTAGAGGAATGTCCAGAATGGCCACCTCCTCCTCAGCCGAGTGAGTGCAGGGGGAAGGAGCCCGAGACTCGGCTCACCGAGACTCGGCTCACTGTGCCCATTATTGCCTGACCCACAGTTCATTATGGAGATGGGGCAATTCAGGTTCACCCAGTGAAGGAGCAATTTCCCTTAAAATGGATGACCCGGCACCCCATCTGGGTCGAACAGTGGCTGCTCCCTAAGGAAAAGTTGGGGGTGCTTTATAAAATAAACTACTAAAAAAAGGATGTATTTCACCCACTTTCTCTCCTTGGAATTCCCCAGTATTTGTAATTAAGAAAAAGTCCGGTAGATGGCGTCAACGCTGTAATTCAACCGATGAGAACCTCACAACCTGGGCTCCCATCCCCCACTGTGCTCCCTAAAGAGTGACCGCTTGTTATTATAGATTTGAAAGACTGCTTTTTTACAATTCCTTTAGCAGAGGCAGATTTCAAAAAATTTGCCTTTACCATTCCTGCCGCTAATAACAAAAAACCTGCAGCCAAATATCATTGGAAAGTTTTGCCCCAGGGTATGTTAAACAGTCCCACAGTTTGTCAAACTTTTGTAGGCAGAACTATCCAGCCTGTTAGAGATCAATTTCCAGATTTGTGCAGCAAAACATAGAGACCAACTTATTCAATGTCATTAATCTTTGCAAAAGACAATTACAAATGCTGAATTACTTACGGCACCTGACAAAATTCAAACAACCACTCCTTTTCAGTATTTGAAAATACAAGTACAGGACAGAGCCATTAAGCCTCAAAAGGTTCAAATTAGAAGAGATTCTTTCAAAACCTTAAATAATTTTCAAAAATTGTTAGAAGATATTAATTGGATTTGGCCCACTTTAGCAATTCCTACTTATGCTATGTCTAATCTCTTCTCAATATTGAGGGGAAATACCAACTTACACAGTAACAGAGAACTAACACCCAAGGCCATGAAAGAGTTATGAGTAATTGAAAACAAAATTCAGCAAGCCCAGGTCAGTAGGATTGACTCAGACTTGCCTGTATAATTCATTGTGTTCCCTACTTCACACTAACCACACAATAATGGGGGTTATTGTTCAAAACGATGATTTAGTTAAATGGTCCTTTTTGCCACATAATACCATAAAAGCACTTACAGTATACTTAAATCAGATGGCAATTCTAATTGGACAGGCTCATATACGAATTATTAAACTTTGTGGCACTGAGCTCAATAAAAATTATAGTTCCAATAAATAAAAATCAGGTTAAACAGGCATTTATTAACTCAGTTACATGACAAATTAATTTAACAAAATTTGTTGGATGTATTAATAATCATTATCCTAAAAACTTTTCAGTTCTTAAAATTAACTACATAGGTTCTTCCAAAAATTACTCATGATGCCCCTTTGGAAGGGGCCATAGCTGTTTTTACTGGTGGGTCTGGTAAACATGAAAAAGCAACAGTCTGGTGGAGACCACATAATCCAATCACTTGATCTGAATTTACTAACATTCAGAGAGCTAAGGTTATTCTGTGTATTTATTTAAAAACTATTACAGCCCACTCTGTGTGGTCTTTTTCTTCAACTTCAACAATTACTAGACCAAGGTACACATCCTACTTTTATTACACACATTCGAACCCCCAGCTCTCTGCCTGGCCCATTGGCTTATGGCAATAATCAAGCAGACCTTCAGGTTATGACATCACTGCTTGACCAAGCCACCCAATCACATCGATTATTCCACCAAAATTGGAGAAACTTATCTAAGTTTCTCCAATTGTGTAAGTTGAAATAATTTCAACTTACAAAGTTATTCCAATTGTGTAAGTTGAAATAATTTCAACTTACACAGAGGCTGGCTAAACAAATTATCCCACAATGCCCAGATTACCAGCTCACAGGCACATCCCCTCCTTCAACAGGTGTTAACCCTAAAGAATTGGAGCCTAATCAGTTGTGGCAAACAGATGTTAAACACATCCCTAAATTTTAAAAACTAAAATATGTATATATATCCATTGTTACCAACACTCATCTAATTATTACACATTTAAAAAAATAAAAGTAAAAAAAAGACTAAGACAAAAATCAAAAAAATACAAAAAAAGTAAAAAAATTTAAAAAGTTATAAAAATGTACCTTTAGTAAAAAAAATTATAAAACAGAAAAAGTTAAGACATGTTAAAAATTGTCTGTAAAAGTCATAAAAAATGTTATAAAAAATTTTATACAAAGAAGGTTGTATAATTTTTGACTTAAAGGTCTAAAGTTTTAAAATGATAATTGTAAAAAATTCCGTATGTAAACGTATTTACTAAAGTTAAAAAGATATCATCCAGTTTTTCTATAAACTAAACATTAAAATAAAACACAAGTTTTTCTTAAAACACTAACCTGCTCTTTAAAAATTGTAAAAAGTCTCTTAACACAGACTCCACTCCTAAAATTTCCAGTACCAGCCTAAAGACTACGTCCTCATCAAAGGATAAAAAATTAAAAAATAAAAAAAAATTTCAACCAGCCTAAAAAAGACCCTACGGGAACTACAGCCTCAACAATGCAACTTCCACAAACAACACAGGCCCCAGACATTATACTAAAAAAACAAAAGTCTAAGCCAAATAATTTATTCATTTTTAATTCTCTCACTTTGCCTACTACCTATACCTGCTACACTGTATTAAGCTCATACCTTAAATCCGCCTTTCTTCTGCCCTATTACTTTAACAAACACCCCCTTCTCAGCTTCTAATAACATAACTGCTTAGCTAAAATAAATTAGCATACCCCCAGTGGGGTTCCTCATTAATAACATATAGTAAACTAAGATGCCAAGTAACACTACAGGTCACTCTTTTACTAAAAAAAAAGTTACTAATTATACTCATGTTTGTCTTCTGTTATTTACTAATCCTAGAATACAAAGCCAAAATAAAAACAGTGACCTCCTCGCCTAACAAACCTGTGGCTACAACAGCCCAAAATTATACCTATTGGGCAGGTGTCCCATTCCTGCCTTTAATTAGGCCTGTCACATGGTTAAAATCCCCGGTTGAAGTTTATGTTAATAATAGTGTTTGGATCCCTAAGCCTACAAATACTCATGGGCCCTCTCACCCAAAGGAAAAAAAAAAATGTTAATAAATGTGTCCATAGGTTATCAGTTCCCCCCTTTTTACATAAGGCCAACTATCAGTTGCCTAAAAGGCTACTGACAACATTGACTAGTTAAAATTCCAGGTCATAATCAAAGACCAGTATCCTATCATTTATTTTCTGGATGGAGCCCGGATCATTCACAGAGTTCAATTCAATTAAAACGGTTTAAGCCCCCAAAAAAGAGGTGCCAACAACCTCAACAATGGCCAAATAATTTAAAAATATTAATTTTAAAAAATTACATCTCTGATCACACTATGGTACTACAAAATAATTCCTATGAAATTGTCATTAATTGGTCCCCTAAGGGGACCTTTACAGTTAATTGTACCAATCAAAATAATAAATACAAGACAAAACTAAAACAGAAACTACACTATCAAAAAGATAACACTACTTACACTGAAAAACGTGCTCATTTTCCCATAATTTGGACCAATTTTAGGACGGCCGGCCCACATCCCAAAATAATTAATCCAATAATAGGCCCTAAACACTCCAAATTATGAAAGTTAATAATGGCCCAATCTCATATTTAAGTTTAGAAAAAAATATATTATCTTAAAAAAAAATGTTAAAAACTTCAATTTGTGTATCAGTTTTCTTCCAACCAAACAGTGCCCATTCAGAGTTGTGTCAACCCTCCTTTTATGTTAATGGTCAAAAATATTGACATTCGACCTAATTCTCAAACTATTACTTGTCAAAACTGTCACCTTTTCACCTGTATTAATTCCACATTCAGTGTAAAAATATCTGTGTTACTGATAAAAACTAAAAAAGGAGTTTGGATACCAGTTTCCCTCAACAGACCTTAGAAAGCCTCTCCTTCCATTCATATTGTCACAAAAATGTTTTTTAAAAAAGTGTTTACCAAAACAAAGAGATTTATTTTTACCCTTATAACAGTCTTATGGGCCTTACTGCAGTCACAGCTACTGCTGCGGCTGCTGGAATTGCTTTACACTCCTCTGTTCAAACTACAAAATATGTCAATAGTTAACAAAAAAATTCCTCAAAATTGTGGAATTCTCAGACCCAAATAGACCAACAATTGACAAATCAAACAAATGATCTTAGACAGACTGTTATTTAAATGGAAGATCGTACAATAAACTTAAAACATCAATTACAAGTACAATGTAATTGAAATACTTCCAATTTCTACATAACTCCCCATTCATATAATACTACTAAACATCATTTAAAAAAAGTTAGACATCATCTAAAAGAAAAAAATAAAAATTTAACATTAAATATAACCAAATTTTTAAGAAACAGGTTTTTAAAGCATCTCAGTCTCATTTAACTCTCCTGCCTGAGACTGACATTCTCGTTGGAGCCACTGATGGACTTTCAAACATAAATCCTCTTAAACGGATTAAGACCATTAAAGGATCAACTATTACAAATTTTACTTTAATGTGTATCTGTTTATGCTGTTTACTTTTAGTCTACAGATGCAAAAGACGCTTCTGAAAACAGACCAAACACCACAAATAAGCCATAATAGCAATAGCGGTTTAAAAAAAAAAAAGGGAGGGGGGCATGTTGGGAAAAGGACTTGTGGGGTGCCTGTACAAACTGGCCATAAAAATATGAGACAATAAGTTGTGGAAAGCCACAAGAGGCCTCTGAGGAGAAAAGCCTCCTAATTGCCATCACGTTCCCATGCTCAGAGTGAGACCCCCTCTCTTATCTGTAAACACTGCGTTCAAGGAGAAAGACCCTCCTTTGAAGCACTGGACAGACATGCAGGCTCCTTGCTAAGCCCACTTCCACTAGCTACTCTACGATAATTTAAAGACACGCTGTTTGAGCACAAAGGAGATTCATTTAAACCTCTATTGCTATAGATTATGCCTATGACCCACTGCCACCCTTTCACCATTTCTCCCTGAACATCTGCTTCTTAGATCTAAGTGACTGTACTCAATAAACAGTGTGGAGACCAGAGCTCTGAGCCTTTTGCAGCCTCCATTTTGCAATTGGCCCCCTGGCCCCCACTCTTTCTGAACTCTTAACCTGTCTCTTCTCATTCCTGTGTTGCCCACTGGACTTCAGGAACCTTACGGGTGGCGTTGAGGCTGGTCCCCAACATGTCTGTGCATGCTGAGGCCCAGCACAGGACATTGAACAACACATGTCCACTGGAGGAGTGAACGAATGAGCAGAACGAGCAAATAAATACATAAACTGAGCCAGGGAAAAGGGCTGAGTCACAGAGACAGAGTTGGAGAGAGACCAGGTCTCCTGGGTGTTTCCTAGTTTTGAGTCTGAGATGAGGTGGGAGAAGTGGGGTGGTGTTGGTGCTAGAGGACAGAGGGTTAGCTCAGAGGTCAGAGGCAAGGGTCTGGGGTTACAATAAGGGAAAGTCACCCACCTGGAGACTCAATGATGGCTGCAGCAACGTAGAGGCGCAGCCCCTGGAGGTCAGTAATGCTCATATTCAGCTTCTCCAGGGCGTCCTGGAACTCTGCCTTTGAGAGGACAATGTGGCTCTGTCCATTCACCAGCTGGGGCATAGAAAGAAACAGGACACAGGGTGAGACTGAGTCTCCCACCTCACCTCCCTTGCCCCTTCCCCTCCCCAGCCCCTATTCTCCTTCCTACCTTGGTCTGACTCTCCAGCCCCCGAAAGAAAGTCTTCTTACCATCCTCATCCAGGAGCCCAAAGCGCACATATGCCACCCCCTGCACTGGCTTCCCATAGATGTACCTGTCGTGGCAGAGAGAAGAGGGTGGGCCAAGGGCTGGGGGAATAATGGCCTGAGGGCAGGGAAGCAGGAGCCCATTCATACTGAGTAGGGAGCAGGACCCGGTGCTGGTGGGCAGAGGTGGGGAGGGAGGGATTACCTGGCCTGGATGTCTAACTGCATTTCATCAAGATGGCCTGGCACCGTCAGGATGTAGGGCTTTCCAGGGGTGATCTTCACCTCAAAGTTGGGAAGGACTGACCCAGGGTGAAGGGATAGGCAGGTCAGACTCCAGCTCAAAGACTCCCCTCCGCTCAGGGCTGTGGCACCCATATCTCCCTGCCTTGAGCTGCTCCCACTACCTCTCCTTCCACCCTTATTTCCTTCAGGAAAGCAGCTGCCTGTCCCTCCAGTTTCCAGCTCTCACCGTATTTCTTCACCTCAAACTGGGTGCTGCTGTTGGATTCCAGGCCATCTGAGAATCGGGCTGAGATCTTCCAGGTCCCTGGCCTGAGAATGGACAAGGAAGGGGCTCAGCCCATCTGTACAGTGCGGCACGGAGAGCCAGCGGCCTGCTTCCCTGGGAAGAGGACTGTGGGGGTTAACCGGAGGCTCAGGAGACTGAGGGTCAGGGCATCTCAGGATGTGCCTCTGTGTGGGAGGTGGAGAGCCTAATAGGAATTGGGGTGGTGTAGCTTGGGGGCAGCCCCCACATTGGGAGCGCTCACTCTGAGATGTCTGGGATCACAAAGTCATCCTGGAAGATGGACGAGGGTATGTACACCTCCTTCTTCCGCACGCGGAGGCCGTGAGAGTTCTGCAAGGGGAGAAGTGGTCACAGGCAGGAGGTCACGTCAGTGGCCAGGATCAGGAAGGCCAGAGGTCGGGGACTCACCTCCACCGTGACTGTGATGGTGTCAGTGCTCGGGCGCATCTTTTGATCCAGAGCAAAGACCCGGTACCGAACTGGGAGTGGAGGAGGAGAGAGGTGAGCAGGGGTCCATGTGCAAGGGGAGGGTGGGTCCAACTCCACAGAGGGAGCAGGGGACAAATGTTTCCTAAGCACCCCTTCCGTGTGGCACTTTCTCTCAGGTTATCTCACTTAGGGGGCAACAAACTCATCCTGAGAGGGCTTGGAGGGGGTTAAAGGTTGAGGCCCTGGAGCTGAGACTCACCTCGCTGGCCAGGGTTGTAAATGGGCTGGTCCGTCTGCAAAAAGAGGTGCCCCCGGCGAGAGGAGAAGAGCAGGTTGACACCCTGGATGTTTGTCGTTCTGGACAGAGAGTCCTTTAGCCATGGCGACTGGGCCACCAGCTGGACCTCAGGGCCTCTGAGGAGTTGATGGAGGCCACAGCTCTTGGCATCTTTCAAGGGCACCTGTCGGGAGAGGGAGAGGGAGCAAGAGAGAGCTGACCAAAAAGGACAGAGACCAAGGGAGAAACATGGAAGGAGAATGCCAGGGTGGGAAGACTGGAGGGGAGGAGGCCAGTGGGAAGATGAAGACACTTACAAGACAGATGGGAACAGGGTGGGAAGCCCCCACAAGCAGCAGGAGGGAATGGGGTCTGGTTACCTGGAGACTGAGGAGTGCGAAGTCTCTTTCCGAGCTAAGGGTGAAGTCCACCTTTGGGGAGCAGGGGACGTTATTATGAGACGGGTTTCTCAGGAACACTGATCCTTTCACTACCTGTCCTCGGGGCACATCCTGGAGCTGCACCCCCACCGATAGGGGGACCCCCAGATGAACCACAGAAGGAGAGAACAAGAGCAACCTGGGGAGAACAGACAGGATCAGCAGTCAGACTTCGCTCTGACCCCTCCACCCCTGCTCTCCCTCACTCCTGAATCGGGTCCTGTTGCCAGCCCTGCCCCAATCCAAGCACCCAGCATCCCGCCTCCAGGACCTGGGCTTCTGCAGAGATAAGGTGAAGAAGCTGGATGCCCAGATCAGCCCCCAGAGCAGCCTCATGACTGGAGGATCCAAGAGGGGTCAGATCCGTCTGTCTGTCTGCTACCTTCTGGCCAACCTAGGGCTCGGGGCAGAGTTGACTCTGGACCCTGCTCCTCCCCCAGCCCAGCTAAGCTGGGAAACCACGTGACAGCCAAGAAGTGCAACTGGCCTCAGGCCCAGCATTGTGGGGGCGCCCCGGATACCTGGGTCTCCAGGGGAATCTCTGAATCTTGGCCCAGAAATAACCCTGTCCTTCCCTGTTAACCCCTCTCATTCCAGTGCCTGAGCACCTCCCCCGACCAGGTATATCTGTATCAGGGTATAGGTGCACACAAGCTCATGTATACCTGGGCGTACAAGGGCCCAACATGGCCCACGACTACAGGATATTTAAAGACCCTCACAAAACAATGACAGGCTTCTAAGACACTTGTCTCTTACTTTCATTCCAACACAAATTGAACTATACTAGGTTTTGCTTTTCTGGCCCTAACAGAAATTCCATGGCTTAGGAGATTAGGTACACCCTCACCACTCCACAGGGAGAATGGCCTGAACGTCAGAGTGAACCCCTAACCCCTTTCCTCTCTGAATGAGGCAAAGCTCAGACTTCACCTCTACCCCTAAACAAGGCACCCAAACACACATCACAGTAAATAAAGGACATCCAGAAAATATCACAGGCAGAGGTACTTTATTTGGCAATTTTAACATGACGCATAGGGAAAAGAACCCTGCCCTCCTTCACCAGCCTCCCCAGAAATCCCACCTTCCTATTTCAAGACAGAGTAATAACAGCACCATTTTACACAAAAGGGAACAGCCACAGCCTTGGCACCATTTCTGGTTCCACTTTCCATGGAAGGGCAGAGAAGCATTGCTCAAACCCCACCACTGGGTCAGAAACCAGGCAAACAGCAGCAGTCACATCTGACCTTTTGCACACACGAGAGCCCAACACTCATCCTGGCTCCCAAGCCTTCCCAAGGTGACCCTGTCTCAGCCACCATCATGCAGCTCTTCTAGTCCCCTCCCGGCCCACTCTGAGGAGCTGAGCAATGATGAGCAGAATCTTCATGTCTCTGGCAGGCGGAGGAGGGTTCCCGAGGTGGTAGAGATGCTGTGCAGGAGAAAGACAAGGTTGGAGCCAGACACCTAGGCTCAAGTTGTTGAGGAGAACTTAGAACTTGGGAAGGGGTGCTCCCGGGTTCCCGAGAAGAATGAGAGCCACTGGCCTTCACTACGAAACTAAGCGTGAGCTGGGAGGAAATCCCACCTTGGGTCATTGCTCCATCATCTGCCAGAGGCCAGGGAAAGACTCACCAGTCCACGAGCTGGGCCCCAATGAGGTCGTGCACATGGTAGGTGAGGCCAAGCCGCACCACGACAGGCGCCCGCCGGCCCAGGAGCTCTGATAGGAGCAGCTCCCGGTACTTTGCCTTCCGGACCATGCCAAGGACAGCCTGGCGCCCTAGCGGAGAAGTGGCACAGGAGAGGAGAAAGGTGAATGAAGCCTAGAGGCCTGAGGAGCCACCAAAAGGTGAGGGGCTGCAGGCTTGAGCTGCAGATGGGATACCTTTAACAAAGTATTTGATGAATCTCCCAGCTCCAGGCACAGCTAGCCACCAGCTCCCAGCATCTCGGACGGTGAGGACTCCAGCGTTCACCAGATGCCTGAGGGCAGTGGGAAGCCAGCAGAGATGAGGCCTGGGCTCTGAGAACCATCTCTCCTTCTCATCCATTAATGCTTACACAAGTCTCCAGAAACATGGGCAACCACGCAAGAGAGACTGGATAACAAAACCCCAACCTGGGGTGGTTCTGTGCTCGCACCAACTGCCTCTGTTGGTGCAGTTGCTTGTTCCAGGCCCCCTACCTGGACTGCCCTCCCTCCACTCTTTCTTGTCCTGCTACTATTACTGGTTCATTTAAATAGCTTCTCTTCCCTGACCACGTGTCCTGACACACATTCAGTCTTAGGACCAAGGAGAGGAATCAGGGTCTTCTGCGCTCCTGCCACTGCCTAGGCAGACCGCGCCATGGCTCCCACCACATCTCTCTGAGAGTGTGTCTGCCCATGTGAGACAGTGCTACAGTTTTTCAAATGCTTTCACATATTCCATGGGTTACAAAGTAGGAGGCCTGAGCCAGATACAGCCTCTCAAAATTAGATTTTTATTTAGCTCCTGCCCAGTTGTTTTTTAGCTTTGGGGTTTTTTTGTTTTAATGTAAATGTTTAGGGGTATCCCAGCTCCTAACATTCTCTATCCTCTTAGTCCCAGTATGATTAACATCAAGCTTTTACGGTTCCTGCCAGGTCCCTGTGTGCTTTTGATAAGCCACCAAGAACTGAATTCTATTCCAGGACTCTTTCTAAGGCCCCAGGTAAGACAGGCCTCCTCTCTTGTGGGGAGGAATACAAACTTGGGTCATTTCATTAAAAAGAAGAGTCAGCTTTTTGGCAGCTTTTCTGGCAGGTTCACCAAAAACACAGAAGGACAGGCTGGATGGAACTGGAGGGAGGCAGGGAAGCACCAGATGCCTGACTTTGTTGGTTCCACAAGTCTCACGTGATTTCTGAGTCCCTGAAGCCAAAGGTCTGTGTCATTTGGTCCTGCTGGAAACTAAGGTCCCCACAGGCTGGAAGTACTGAAGCTAGAAATTTCTGCACTGCCCCAGCATACGGTCGGCCATCACAGGCTTTGAGGACCTACAAGCAGAGATGAGAGACATGGTCTGTCCCCACCCTCACTCTCCACCAACCTCCACCCCCGGGACAGCATTTCTCTTCCTGTCTTACCTCTTGCTCAGATCCTTCCACCTCTCATACCCTTCTTCTTCCTCCTCCTCTTCCTCCTCCTTCTCTTCCTCCTCCTCCCCCCCTCCTTCTCTTCCTCCTCCTCCCCCTCCTCCTCCTCCCCCTCCCCTCCCCCCTCTTTACCCTCTCACTCCTCCCGCTTTCCCTCCTGTCTCTCTCCCTCATATTACTATTTACCAGGGCCCTGTGCCCTCTCCATGGGATGTGGGGGCAGGGAAATTCTTTCTTTTGTTTTTATTTCTGTTTCCCAACTTCCCTGTCTCCTCCAACCTGTGCCCTGCCCCCGGCACCCCTGACACACACAGTCACATACTCTGGTCTTGTAGTCCTCAGTGAAGATAATTCCATGGGCATCCAAGTCGAAGCCCAGCTGGACGATTCTGATCTCCCCCTGCTCTTGAAGCTCCTTCTGTCTCCACAGAGAAGGGCGTGAAAAGAGGCGTATCAGGGTAAGATGCTCTGCTATACTCTGGGCACTCTCAGGCAGGGAGATTTTGTTTGCCAATATTGGGGCATTTTCTCTTAGTAAAGGAAAAACTGTGTGAGAAGATAATCAAGTAAATAACCAAGCAGCCTTTTCCAACTAGCTAACCACATTCTCATCCACCTGCCTTATATATGGTCTATCAAAGAGTCAATATAATTTTCTAAGACCAGGCACTAAGATAAAATAGTGATTAAGATGCAGGCTGTGGCTTCAAAACATTAACAGTCTAAATTCTGGGTAGGGTAAGGTGGGGAGGAGTATAGGATTCAATGTTTAAAACAAATAAAAATAAACCAGGACTTCTGTTTACGAGAATACTGCAAGAACTAATCCACCTGTTGAAAATTAACTAAAATGCTGGATAAAATGTTATTTTAAAATTGTTTAAGACCAGGTACAGTGGCTCATGCCTGTAATTCAGCATTTTGGGAGGCTGAGGTAGCAGGATCAATTGAGGACAGGAGTTCGAGACCAGTCTGGGCAACACAGTGAGACCCCCCCCCATCTCTACAAAAAATGTAAAAACTTAGCCAGGCGTGGGGGCAGAGACCTGTGGTCCCAGCTACTTGGGAGACTGAGGCAAGAGGATCACTTGACCCAGGAGTTTGAGGCTGCAGTAAGATATGATTGCAACTGGGCAATACAGTGAGACCCCGTCTCTTAAAAAAAATTGTTTAGACACTAAAGAGCTCACAAGATAACAGGAATTACCACTAATATAACATCTAAGTAGGCCGGGCGAGATGGCTCAAGCCTATAATCCCAGCACTTTGGGAGGCTGAGGTGGGTGGATCACCTGAGGTCAGGAGTTCAATATCAGCCTGACCAATATGGTAAAACCCCATCTCTACTAAAACTACAAAAATTAGCCGGGCGTGGTGACATGTGCCTGTTGTCCCAGCTACTCGGGAGGCTGAGGCAGGAGAACTGCTTGAACCCAGAAAGTTGCTGTGAGCCGAGATCATGCCACTGCACTCCAGCCTGGGTGACAGAGTGAGACTCTAACTCAAAAAATAAAAATAAAAATAACTGGGGCCGGGCACGGTGGCTCATGCCTGTAATCCCAGCACTTTGGGAGGCTAAGGGTGGATCACTTGAGGTCAGAAGTTCAAGTTCAAGACCAGCCTGGCCAACATGATGAAACCCAGTCTCCATTAAAAATACAAAAATAGGCTGGATGCGGTGGCTTATGCCTGTAATCCCAGCACTTTGGCAGGCTGAGACAGGCAGATCACGAGGTCTGGAGATCGAGACCATCCTGGCTAACACGGTGAAACTCCGTCTCTACTAAAAATACAAAAAAAAAACAATTAGCTAGGCGTAGTGGCGGGCACCTGTAGTCCCAGCTACTCGGGAGGCTGAGACGGGAGAATGGCGTGAACCCAGGAGGCAGAGCTTGCAGTGAGCCGAGATCATGCCACTGAACTCCAGCCTGGGCGACAGAGGGAGACTCCGTCTCAAAAAAAAAAAAATTAGCTGGGCGTGGTGTCAGGTGCCTGTAATGCCAGCTACTTGGGAGGCTGAGGCAGGAGAATCACTTGAACTCAGGAGGTGGAGGTTGCGGTGAGCCAAGATCATGCCACTGCACTCCAGCTTAGTGACAGGGTAAGACACTATCTCAAAAAAAAAAAAAAGTTATTGGAACATGGAGGGCGTTTATTAATCTAGGCAAATCTGCCCCGAACATTTTCAAAAGTAACTGGGCGCATAAGGAAACAAAACTCAAAGAGACAATAAAAACAAACCCCAAAAGACAAGTAATAGTGGAACTATCAAAAAGACAATTAAAAAAAAAAAACAACAGCATTTTGGGAGGCCGAGGCAGGCGGATCATTTGAGGTCAGGAGTTTGAGACCAGCCTGGCCAACAGGGTGAAACCCCATCCCTATTAAAAATACAAAATTAGGCCGGGTGCAGTGGCTCATGCCTGTAATCCCAGCACTTTGGGAGGCCGAGGGGGGCAAATCACGAGGTCAGGAGATCAAGACCATCATGGCCAACATGATGAAACCCCTGTCTCTACTAAAAATACCAAAATTAGCTGGGCATGGTGGTGCGTGCCTGTAGTCCCAGCTAATCGGGAGGGTGAGGCAGGAGAACTGCTTGAACCCAGGAAGCAGAGGTTGCAGTGAGTTGAGATCACACCACTGCACTCCAGCCTGGGCAACAGAGCGACATTCCACCTCAAAAAAAAAAAAAAAAAAAAAAGGAAAATCAAAGGAACAATGACCATAGCAGTCACCTCCCAGGGACATTCTGATCAGAGACATTTTGATCAGAGAGGGATATATGTGGAATACTGGTCATATTCTATAGTTTGACCTAGGGAGTGGCTGGATAGGTATCTGCTTTATAAACATCATTTAAATTATATATGTTTATATTTTCATTCCACAACTTTTAAAGTTTTTTAAAAACAAAAGCTAAAACCAATACATTAAAAACAACAAATACTCCTTAAGGAGTGGTTCCATCTGGCATGCTTCCTCATGGGAGACCTAGTCAGGGAGACTAGCTCACCTCAAGTGAGCGCTAGACTGCCTTCCTTTTCTTTCCTCTTTTCTTGAAAGATCACTATTAACCTTCTACCTGCTAAATCCAATGGACAGATTTCAGTTCTGGGTTTTGTTGTTGTTTTCATTTTTTTAGAGACAGGGTCTCCCTCTGTCACCCAGGCTGGAGTGCAGTCGTGCAATCATAGCTCACTGCAGCCTCAAGCAATCCTTCTGCCTCAACTTCCCAAACAGCTAGAACAATAGGTGCACGCCACCATGCCCAGCTAAGAATTTTTGTGTTTTATTTTATTTATTTAGTAGAGATGGGGTCTCAGTTATTTAGTAAAGATGGGGTCTCACTTTGTTGCCCAGGCTGGTCTCAAACTTTTGGTTTCAAGCTATACTCCTGCCTCAGTCTCCCAAAGTGGTGGGATTACAGGCATGAGCCACCACACTCAGCCTAGATGCCTAGATTTCAGTTTGTATTTTACTTTACCTCTTCCCTCTTCTTAGACCACTGTCTTGAATCACAGGTTCTAATACTGCCAACTACTTCACTTTCTCAAAAATCTCTTTACTTTCACAGTAGGCCTCTTCCTGGGTTACTTTTTTTTTTTTTTTTTTTGAGACAAAGTCTAGCTTTATCACCCAGCCTGGGGTGCAGTGGTGCTATCTCAGCTCACTGCAACCTCCGCCTCCCCAGCTCAAGCAATCCTGCCACCTCAGCCTCCCCAGTAGCTCTATAGGCATGTACCACCATGCCTGGCTAATTTTTGTATTTTTTTGTAGAGATGGGGTTTTGTCATGTTGCCCATGCTGGTATCAAACTCATGAGCTCAAGAGATCCACCCACCTCGGCCTCCCAAAGTGCTGGGATTACAGGTGTGAGCCACCCTGCCGGCCTCTGGGTTCCTCTTAACTCAGGCAAGTCCCTCTCTGCCTCTGTCACAGATTCCTCTTCTTCTGCTTTCCCTTTATGTCAGTGGATCTCAAATTTTAAGGCACACTTAAAAAGCACTTGAGGCAGTTCAAAAATGTAGAGTCCCAAATCCCGCCCCAAGAGAGCGTAATTCATTAACCTTGGATGAGTCCCAGGAACCTGTATTTTTTTTAACAAGCAGCCCATGTAATTTTGACACAGGCGTAATAACTCAGCTCATATATTAAGTAACACTGCCTTAAATGATGGTGTTTCCCAGCATTGTGGATTTGACCCTATTAACTTCCACTCTAAACCTGGAGTCCTTAACCACGGACCTCGGAGGATTAGTAAAATATTTCCCCCCTAACTGTACATACACTCTATGTATATGTGGCATACGTGCATTTTTCTGGAGAGAGATAGCCACAGCTTTTATCACCTTCTAAAGATTACAAAAAGGTTAGAAATCACTCCTCTACCCACTCTTCCTACTGGATCTCACCACGTCACAGAATTAACCACTTGCTATTCACACCTCCATGACTTGTAATTCTATTATCACTGGCCCAGAATTCTCTCCAACTCTCATATCCAACTGCCTAATACCTTTGTCTTTGGATGCTCCACCTGCACCATCAACTCAGCTTGTACAAAATTAAACACATTATCTGTAGTCCAACAACTACATGTGCTCCTAATACCACTAGCCACGCAGTCATCTGGAAAGTCTGAGTTGTCCTGGACTCCTCCCTCTTCCTCACTCTCCTCTCCCTCCCTACTGCACTGACCTAATTTAGGCCTTCACCACTTCTCAGATGCAGTATCTTCTTAGCTGACCTCCCTGTCTCATCCACTACCTTCAATACACCATTCCCTCTCTCTATGATATTCTCTACCAGCCCATCGCCTCAGTGTAAGATGGAAACAACACTGATGTACAAGGCCTGTCATGATCTGACGTCTGACTGCACTCCCAGTGCTGTATGTTCGAACCATGCCCCCTGACTCGGTTTCCCCAAAAGCCTCGTTCTTCTACCTCCATGATTTGAAATGCCCTGTACTACCTGCGGGCCTTTTAACAGGGTCTCTGTGGCACCCCAGTGCCTGGCACAGTGCCCTCGCCTGAAAGGCCTAATGCTTGCTGAACGGCTGGCGGAGTGACTGTGTGACAGGAAATTCCAGGAGTTAGGAAAGGGGCTTCCGGCGGTCGCACCGACGCCCCTCACCAGCTGCCGGTCGGCCACGGTCCTGTCAGGCACGAGGCTGTACACTTGGCTCCTCAGCACGATGGGCGGCAGCGCGTCCTCAAACAGGCCTCGCGGGAACAGCTGCATGAGTTCTGAGACAGCCGCGCGCGCCGACCCTGGGCAGAGAAATCGGCTCACAGACAGGGAACTGGGGCGGGGACGCGGTTCTAACAAAACTCTCGGCTACCGGAAGCGAGGCCCCTCCCAGCGGGGGGGGTCTTTAGCCCCGCCCCCGGAGTTGCCATGGTTACCTGGCTCACCCCGAAGAGGATCCGACTCCACAGGCCCTCGCTTCCGCCGCCTCTTAACTCCAAGGGTCTCCGGGATCAGATGATGCCTCTTCCGGCTCATATCCCAGGATTTTATGGTACCGGGGAAGGGGTAGGAATGGAGGGAAGAGAACCTGAAAATAGGGTCTTCCGGCGCAGAGCAGTGACGTACGGTCTCCCCGGGCGTCCCTCCTAGACCAGGTGATGACGAAAGGGGCGTCAACTTGTCATCCCTCAGGCCCGTCAGTGCTGGGAGGGGCGGTGGTGACGCAGATACCAGCACCACCTCCGCCGGGCCGGGCCCCACGCCGGCGGCGGATTGGCTCCCTCCGAGGGCACGCACGCCCGGGGACTCGTTGGCGGCGTGGAGGGGCGCCGGTGGCCACGTTGGTATCAACCTCCTTCGTGAAGCTCACACCTCCCCCGCCCCGGGAGGGGTTTGCCCGCCACTGTCGCTGAATGATTGCATCATCGAAAGCAGAAAACCACTTTTGCATCCATCGGCCTCTGGCGTGCCTGCCATGACATCATAGCTCTGCGGAGGTAGAAGTTGGGGAGCTTTGAGGTAACTGGATTCTTGATCTGAGCGCAGACGTCCTTCCTAACCTCACTGCATTTGGAGGACCTGGAGGCAGGGTGGGTGAAGGGCAAGGAAAGAGGCAGGACGAGAGCTTGGCCGCGGTGGCGTCTGAGGGGCCTGAATGTTTCAAGGCCAGAGCCTGGCGATCAGGTGGCTCGCTTAGTCCTAAACCAGTCATCCTTCTCCAGCCCTCCTCTGTAAAATGGAAACTCTGTCCCCTTGCTTGTCTTAGGACCTCATGGATCCCAGGGGGACCAAGAGAGAAGCTGAGAAGACAGAGGTAGCTGAGCCTCGGAACAAACTACCTCGTCCAGCACCTTCTCTGCCCACAGACCCTGCCCTCTACTCTGGGCCCTTTCCTTTCTACCGGCGCCCTTCGGAACTGGGCTGCTTCTCCCTGGATGCTCAACGCCAGTACCATGGAGATGCCCGAGCCCTGCGCTACTATAGCCCACCCCCCACTAACGGTCCAGGCCCCAACTTTGACCTCAGAGACGGATACCCGGATCGATACCAGCCCCGGGACGAGGAGGTCCAAGAAAGGCTGGACCACCTGCTGTGCTGGCTTCTGGAACACCGAGGCCGGTTGGAGGGGTGAGCAAAGTGTGGCAGGCAGTATATCTGGAGACCCGTACCTACCCTCTAAAATTAGGAGAGCCAAAGCCGGGGTGAGAATCAGTCCTTAGAAGAAACAAGACTATTCTTCGAGGGGAGCATCTCATTAATGCTTGTGTCAGACCTTCAGCCTGTAACTCCTGCCTCTCAGGGGTCCAGGCTGGCTGGCAGAGGCCATAGTGACGTGGCGGGGGCACCTCACAAAACTGCTGACGACACCGTATGAGCGGCAGGAGGGCTGGCAGCTGGCAGCCTCCCGGTTCCAGGGAACACTATACCTAAGTGAAGTGGAGACGCCAAACGCTCGGGCCCAGAGGCTTGCTCGGCCACCGCTCCTCCGGGAGCTTATGTACATGGGATACAAATTTGAGCAGTACATGTGTGCAGGTGAGCTGCCCCTGCTTCATAGCCCCCTTCCCCTTCCCAGAGATTGAGAGCCACCCACCCCTGCTGCTGCTTCTCTCCTTGTGCAGACAAACCTGGAAGCTCCCCAGACCCCTCTGGGGAGGTTAACACCAACGTGGCCTTCTGCTCTGTGCTACGCAGCCGCCTGGGAAGCCACCCTCTGCTCTTCTCAGGGGAGGTAGACTGCACAGACCCCCAGGCCCCATCCACACAGCCCCCAACCTGCTATGTGGAGCTCAAGACCTCCAAGGAGATGCACAGCCCTGGCCAATGGAGGAGTTTCTACAGGTTCAGGATCAGGGTGGGCAGGGCGAGAGCTTAGACTTGAAGGCTGGGAAAGGGACTTGGGGAGGAGGGTGAAGGCAGAATGGAGGGTGGACGAGGGGTCCCACTGATCCCTTGCTTTTCCTGACAGACACAAGCTCCTGAAATGGTGGGCTCAGTCATTCCTCCCAGGGGTCCCGAATGTTGTTGCTGGCTTCCGTAACCCAGAGGGTTTTGTCTCTTCCCTCGAGACCTTTCCTACCATGAAGATGTTTGAATATGTCAGGGTAAGGGAATGATGTTGCAGCTCCTACCTGTATCCCCAAACACCAAGACCACAGGTCTAGCATCCAGGGCAACAGCCTGCCTTCTCTCCTCCCACCACCCCTACTGCCCATCTTCTGCCTCCTCCTCTGCCTGCTCCAGAATGACCGTGACGGCTGGAATCCCTCTGTGTGCATGAACTTCTGTGCCGCCTTCCTTAGCTTTGCCCAGAGCACGGTTGTCCAGGATGACCCCAGGTGAGGCATTCAGCTCTGTCCCTCCCCTCTGGATCCCAGGATTCAGCCTCCGGCCCTCAACTGATGCCTCCATCTGCCCCCCAGGCTCGTTCACCTCTTCTCTTGGGAGCCTGGTGGCCCAGTCACCGTGTCTGTACACCGAGATGCACCTTATGCCTTCCTGCCCATATGGTATGTGGAAGCTATGACTCAGGACCTCCCATCACCCCCCAAGACTCCCTCCCCTAAATAGTAATGCTTTAGAGGGAGGCAGTCATATCTCTATGTGCAGATAATAAAAGCTTATTTTTAAGAGGTTCTCTTGCTGTCTTCTTAGCTGAGTCATCCCTGCCCAACAACTCAAGCACACAACAGTGGTTTGCTGTTTTATCATCACATTTTTACATGGGGCATTCACTGGGTGTAGAGGCTGGCCGCAAATACGATGTCCCGCCGTAGCAAGGTAGCCGCTGTCTCCATCTTGGCACCCAGCACAGGCTCTCCTACCAGGCGGGCTGCCCCCCGCAGTGAGCGACACATCTCAGCCAGGCGCTGAATGCAGCGCACCACCAGGCCTTCAGGGGTCCCTGAGAGCCCTGCCAACTCGGAGAAGGGCTGTGGGGAAAGTAGGGTGAGGACTGGATGTGCTCAGCCTGGGCAGGCTCTCCTCAGCCAGCCGTCTGCAAAATCCCAAACCTCAGGTACTCACCATGCCCCGGGCCCACTCATACACAACCTCGACCAGCCCAAAATTCAGCTCCCCCACAAATTCCTCCACCGTCTGGTTCAGGCCACAAGCCACCTGGACCTCACCAATCCGCCTGGCCACAGCCCGGACACGTTCTATACCCTGCAGGAAAGAAGGAGAGGTTAAGGCCTGCCTTCCTGCTCCAGGAAAGGGAAGGACCAGATCAAGAAGGCAGCCGTTTTCCATCCTTGGGGCACTTACAGGGCCCTGGGGGACTACCTGAAGGTGGAGGTCAGGAATGCCACAGCCCTGGCAGGGAGAAAGGGGTGGTGTCCCCTACCTGCTTGAGGGTGTTTGGGAGCTGATCCCCAGTATCCCCAGGGCTCTGGCAGACCAGGCCAGAGAGCAAGGCAGCAATCTCCTCAGGCCGCAGGGTGCTTAGTGCATTGTCAAACATGAGCTCAGTGAGGAGCAACTCATGGCTGCTCATGGCACAAGCCACCCGCCCTGCCAGCTTCACGGTGCCCGCCTCGTCCACGTAACCCAGGGTTCGGAGAACCTGCAAGAAAAAGGGCGGGCATTGGACACACTGCTGTCCCCCAGCCCTCCTGCCCCAACCACTGCCCCCCCCACCTCTACTCGCTGATGGTACTCAGGAAGCAGCAGCAGTGACTGATCCGACAGTAGGAAGCGCAGCCGCTCCATCTCCTTCTGTATCTGCATTCGCTCCCGCAGCTTCAGGTACTGCAGAGAGCCACCCGTCAGCCTTCTCCTTGCCCCTTAGTAGGGGTGCACTGAGGACAAGGGCTGAGATGGGGGCAGTCAGTCTACAGGGGACCACAGAGGAAAAGCCCCTACTCCCAGCTTGGGAGTTACCACCCAGGGTCCTACCTGGGCAGGAAAACGGGGGCTGTGTACACACTGAGCCCCCTGGATCAGCTCCTCCAGCTTCCGGGCCCGGAGCCCACCCTCTACAACTGACATATCTTTGAGCTGCAGGTCATTGACAGGGTCGAGGGTGGGGGGTCCGGCTGGGTGGGCCTGAGCCAGACGCAGCAGTTCCTGGACAGCAGTGGTCACGGCTGCAAGGGGAGGATCCTTCCTGAAGAGGGAGCAGATCTTAAGATCTGGGGTAAGATCTTCTCTCCCACAGAAGCCCCCCTCAGGCTGTGGGAGCCCTCTTACTACAACCCCCACTTCGCAGTCTCCCTTAGGCTGGGGGAGCCCCCTCACTACAACCCCACCACTTCATGGTCTCCCTCAGGCTGGGGGAAACTCCCAGACCACTGCCCCTCCCTGCCTCTACGTGCCCCTCTGGAGGAGAAGGGCCTCCCTAGCATCTCTGACTTGAATTTTGGCTGCTGCCTCTTGCTGAAGTCCTCCAAGATCTTCTCCCCATTCACCCGGAGCACCTTGGTGGTGATAGCAGCCATATCTCCTGGCTGGAGCTTGACCACGGTGTGGTCACAAGGCCCTGTGAAAAGGGGAGAGCACGGCAGACATTGCCATGGACCCAGGCATCCTGCTTATACTGCTGGCAGAAAACAGGCATCTGCCACACTCTCACCTTCAGGCAGGAACAGCTTGAATCCCACGAGGTCATCTGGATAGGGTACTTCTGAAGTGGCTGGCCCCCTGTCCTGTGGGTCCTGGGACAAGGGCTTATCACACAAGACCAGGGTTGTGAATACTCTGCTGGTGGAGTTCGAGGAGACCTGGGGGTGGTCAGAGAGACCAAGAGACGGGGGTGTGATGACTAGATATCAAAGGCAGAGACCAGATACCCACCCTTGGGCAGGAATCAGGAAGCAACCATGCAGAGCTCACCAGTAGAGAGGGGTGCCCAAGTCAAGCGATCAGAGCAGACTTCTTGGGGTGGTGGGAGGAAGGAGTGAGCATGATGTGGTGATGGGAAGGGAAAGGGTGAAAAGGAGGGCAAGAGGGGAAAATGAGGGCCCTATGATGACGCGACCTGCCCTGGCCAAGTGGGGAAAATGGAAAGAGGGCTTGCTCCCTCCCACCCTCTGGAGTCCAAATTCCCATCACCCTCACCTGTAGGATCACTCCCAGTGCATTGTGATGCTCCTGATTCTTCACAACCACCACCCTTCCTGCTGAGAGAGACTTCAGCCCGTTCACAGACTCCATGATGCGTCGCTGAAGAGCAAAGGACAGATGGGAGGAGGCATCACAGGGACAGACACTTGGACTAAGTTTAGTAGCACCTCGAGTAACACCACCTTCTCTTTCCTTCTCCTATCACCTCCTCAGCACTCACACTTGCTCACCTGGATCATGTGCTGGGTCTCTGTCAGTTCCTCCCCCCAGCCGTAATATTCAGGCAGGTCGACCAGTTGGCCAGTCATGTCAGGCTCCTCCAAAGCTCCCAGCCTCTTGGTCAGTTCAGCCAGGGCTTGTTCATGGGCCTTGGGTGGGAGCAGGGGGAAGCTGTGAAAGGGGAGTCTCCAGGCCCAATCTGTCACATCCCCCACCCTCAACACACTGGCCTCTGGATGCCTACCTATTCCCAGCCTGTCTTTGTCCAACCTCCTGCTCCACACACTGGTTACCCCAGGCTCCTTACTTTGCTGTCTTTGCGGGAGGGAAACTCAGAGAAGCTCCTCTTCATCATGTCCTCCACCCTGAGGGCATCCACTCGCAGCAAGTTGAGGATCATAGTGTACGTGAGGCGGAACTGGGACTGCAGCTGGGATGGCTTCCCCTGGAGTCAGGTCAGAGAAGTCAGTGAGATCAGGGTGGGACCTACTACACCACAGCCAGTCTTCTGGACTGGGCCTACTCCCGTCAGATCTGGTCCTAGCTCTGCAACCATGGGGCCTTGGACAAACCACTTGCTCTTCTGTAACATAAGGGAGCAAACTGAAATAAATGGACTCAAAGGCCCCATCTAGCTCCATATTCACATGGGAGAAAACTGGAAGAGATGGGCTCCAATCTCATCCTTGGATTCACTCACTCCTATCTCAGCTTCTCCCAGGCAAAACAAAAAAGTCAGAGGAAGTTGGGCGCTGTGGCCCACACCTATAATCCCAGTACTTTGGGAAGCTGAGGCAGGCAGACTGCTTGAGCCCAGAAGTTCAAGACCAACCTGTGCAACATGGCAAAACCTCATCTCTACAAAGAATAGAAAAAAAAAAAAATTAGCTAGGCCTGTGTGGTATGTGCCTGGAATCCCAGCTACTTGGGAGGCTGAGGTGGGAGGATCACTTGAGCCTGGAAGGCAGAGGTTGCAGTGACCCGAGATTGTGCCACTGCACTCCAGCCTAGGTAAGAGAACAAGACCCTGTGTCCAAAAAACAAAAAACAAAAAAAAAAAAAAGGAAGAAGAAAAAGAAGAGAGGAGAATCGAAGATAGAATCCAGTAAGGTCCTGGAGCTGGGGCCCTGCCGAGGATGCTGGCCCGCTCACCATCATCATGCGGTGCAGGTCTGCCATCTCAGGCACTCGGCCCTTGCAGAGCAGGATAACGGTGCCTGTGGGGTCCAGGCCCCTCCGCCCTGCCCGGCCTGCCATCTGCACATACTCCCCAGGGAGCAGGTCCCGGAAGGTGGAGCCATCGTGTTTGCGCATGGAGTCAAACACTACTGTACGAGCAGGCATGTTGACTCCCATGGCAAAGGTCTCTGTGGCAAACAAGACCTGGGACAGAGGAGAACAGAAAGGATCAGCAAAGGCTCTACATACACACGCCCCCAGCCCTGGCCAAGCCCACCTTACTTTGTAGGCACAAGGAACCATCCCAGTTGTTACTTATGGGATCTCATTGAACTCTCCAGGCAAATCTATAGGGTAGATATTATTGTTTTCCTCATTTTACTTATGTAGCTACTTATTTCTATTTCTTAACTTTTACCTTCATATCCCATTCCCATCCCTGACTGCAATCATTCCAATGTATCCAACAAATATCTTTTTATATAAATATGATCTTATAGAACATATCTTCTTTTGTGAGCTTGTAGTTTATAATTCATATAAAAAGTGGTTATATATCTGATTATTTTTTGCTTTTTTTTCTCCACCTAGTGTTTCAACATCTGTCCACGTTCCTGTGGTCACATCTAACCCACTGCTTCCAACTGCTGCAGAACACTCTATGAGTGCATCCCCCACACTAACCTTCCCTCTCTCCCAGTGAAGGGCACCCTGGTACTACCAACACTGTGCCACCACAAACAAACGAAGGGTGTGCATGTTCTCTCACAGACCAGGGTGAGAATTTCTTTGTGATATATACCCAGGAATGAAGTATAGGCTCAGAGTATGATATAGTTTTTGTTTGTTTCTTTGTTTGTTTTTGTTTTGAGATGGAGTCTCGCTCTGTTGCCCAGGCTGGAGTGCAGCGGCGCGATCTTGGCTCACTGCAATCTCTGCCTCCTGGGTTCAAGCAATTCTCCTGCCTCAGCCTCCCGAGTAGCTGGGACTACAGGCACCTGCCACCATGCCCAGCTAATTTTTGTATTTTTAGTAGAGACAGGGTTTCACCATGTTGGCCAGGATGGTCTCGATCTCTGTTGGCCAGGATGGTCTCGATCTCTTGACCTTGTGATCCACCCGCCTCAGCCTCCCAAAGTGCTGGGATTACAGGCGTGAGCCACCATGCCCGGCCAATATAGTTATTTTGTCTAAATAGTGCCAGCGTGCATTCCAAACTGGCTAGGCATCCTGTAAAGGATTCCCAGAACCCTACAACCTCCTACATCTCTGGCAACATGGCATTAACTAGTTTCCTAAATTTTACCAGTCTAATAGCTGTAAAGTCGTATCTTGTGAGTACTTCAGTTTGTATTTTCTGATTACTAATAACTTTTCGAATGCTTGCTAGCTTCCTGGGTTTCTTTTCTGAGACCTACATATTCATATCTTATGCATCCCCATTTTAAGATGGGAAACCTAAAGTTCAGGAAGGTTAAATAATTGGTCCAGGATGATACTGTGAATACATGGTGGACCTGGGATTCAAACCCAGGTAGTCTGAATCCAGAGCCCAGATTCTTAACCACAGCACTGGCCTGCCTAAACCTCTGCCCCTCTGCCCTCTGGGCAGCCCCTAAGTGGGCAACAAGAAACCTGAGGAGTCCCTTTCCACCACCACATGCACCTTGACCAGGCCACGGCTGAAGAGCATCTCCACGATCTCCTTGAGGATAGGCAGGATGCCACTATGGTGCACACCCAGGCCGCGATTCAGGAGCTCTGACATGTGCAGGACCTTTGGTGGGAGGAGGCCCATGGTCAGGGATGGAGTCTCAGAACACCCTATCCCCACCAGTCTGCCAAATGTGTGCATGCATGCACAACATACACACACAGTCGCACCTGGGGCAGCTGGCGGTCAGAGCCACGGAGGCGAGCAAGGCAGCGCTGCAGGAAGAGGTGGATCTCGCTCTTCTCTGAACTGGTGGTAAGGTCCAGGGAGGTGAGGCCTGAGGCCTGCTCATCACAGCGGCCCCGGGAGAAGGTGAACACCACCACGGGCAACTGGGCACGTGTGCGGAGGGAGGCCAGGAGGGACAGGTACACTCCGCGGTCCTGGAGGAGGAAGGGGAAGGGGAAGGAGCAGAGGTTGAGTTCCTGAACCAATGAGAGGTGAGCTAGTATTAACTGGGGCAGTGCTCAAAGCTCAAGTCAAAACCCGTGGGGGACAAGGGAAAAAAAAAGATAGGAGGAAAAACAGGTGCTGGCAGGTACAAAACCCTCCCAGTTCTCACCTGTGCAGGGCCCCCCTGATGTGTGGGCTGCTTGGCCCCAAAGGTCTGGGCGTGTTTGCTCATTCTCTCCTTCTTGGCCTCCACAGCTGCATAGTACCTGGGGCACAGGGAGGGGTAGCCACCATGTCCAGCTGGGGGCCCAGCCCTAACTCTTTCCCCTATCTCAAGGCTTACCCTTTTGTATGGAAGGCTCCCCGGGAGTCCAGCAACAAAAAGAGCTCCCCCTGGGTCTTGGAGCTGTTCCCTGTGAAAAGATAGTGCTCCAGGGGCACGGGGCGGGTTACAGTGCTAATCACATAGATCTGACGACGCTTCAGTCGCCTGAAGGAAGGAGAGGGAAGCAGGTCAGGGGTGGGAGCGTGGGAAGGAACCCACATCCCACCCCCTTCCCTACCCCTCCAACTTTACCCAGTCTTTTCTGAGACCCAGAATGGAAGGCTATCCCCCAACATCTCATCCCATTTCAACATGCAAAGTAATCTGGACCCAAAGGGGATCCCACAGCCACCAGGTGGGACATGTTCCCCAGCGTCACCCCTAAGGCCTGACCGCTCTCCTTGCTGTGGTAGACTTAGTCCCCCCACCCGAATCAAGGAGTACCGTAGCCCCCTTCACCCAGGCAATCCAGGACACACGTCTCACCCAATCCAGTCAGCAAACTCAAGGGCGTTGGGGACGGTGGCACTCAGAAGGATGATAGAAACGTGGTCAGGGAGCATGATAAGCACCTCCTCCCACACGACCCCACGCTGGGTACAGAGAGGGAAGGGAGGTCACAGGAGGGCAGGGGCCACCCTTCTGCCCATAAAGAGGCACCGGATTCCATATGGAGGTAAAGAAAGCAGTTAGGTGCCCTGAGTGTGTGGAATAAGGAAGCCGCTCAACTGGTCCCAAAGGAGAGGACTGCCGGGTTCTGGGGAGCCCATGGCCCTTACCTCGGCATCGTTGATATAGTGAACCTCATCAAAGATGACCCACTCCAGGTCCCGAATAACATCTGAGCCACTGTACAGCATGGAGCTGGGGAGAAAAGGCCAAGGATTGACTCCCCAATGGCTCGTCTCCACCCCCTCCTCAGACAGCACACTCTCCACAACGGCCACATCTTCCCAGCCAAAACTCCCCTGTATTGACTGTCCATCTCTCACCGAAGGATCTCTGTGGTCATGATGAGGCAGGAGGCCTCCGGGTGCAGCTGCACATCCCCGGTGAGCAGCCCCACATCCCCGAACGTGTTTCGGAAGTCCCGGAACTTCTGGTTGCTCAGGGCCTTGATGGGCGAAGTGTAGATGGTGCTGGGGGGAGAGCATGAAGTTAGCCAGTCCCTCCGCAGACTCATGGCCCGCACTTCCTCTCCCACATGGAGCCCTCGTGGAAGCATGTCCCAGAAGCTCAGGTGCTCCTCTTCTTCACCCAAACTGCCCTTACATTCTCCTTCATGATATAACCCCAGAAGAATTCTGTCCCCAACCCCTTCCTAAACTAACCCAGTTCATTCTTCTAAACTTTCTCCCCACCATGTCTTTTCATTTCTCTCTGAGCTCTTGTCTCAGTCTTAGCCCTGAACCTCTCACTTAAAGGATGAGCTAGAGAGGTGGGGGAAGAGATGAGATTTTCAAAGGATGCAGGAGAAAACGGGGCTGGCTGGTGAAGGGGGAGGTTGGCGAAGGAACTCATACCGTGTCATGTGTTTCTGGGCCAGGGCAATGGCATATTCAGCCACAACTGTTTTTCCTGCAGATGTGTGAGCTGAGACAAAGACAGAGTCATGCCGCTCCAAGTGCAGGATGGCCTGTTTCTGAAACACATCTGGCTCAAATGCCCACTATGGGAGAGAGAAAAAGACAGGAGCTAAAGAAAGGAGCAGGGCCTTGCTGCCTCCTGCTCATGGAGCACACAGGGTGGGGGGATGAAGGCTGGAGCCAGCCGAGGCTGGGACTGAGTACCAAGACTGGCCTGGGATGGATCTGACCTCTGGCAGATAGAGGAGACAAGGGGTCGGCTGGGAGTGTGACCCAGCAAGAGGTAGAGGAGCGTGTGAAGATGGGGCCAAAGTACCTGGAAGGCTGGCTGGGGAATGAGGCGATAGAAATCACCAACAGGGGAGGTGGCGTCCACAGGGATGGCCCACTGCTCCTGAGATGGAGGCTCTGGGGCCTCTGGGGTGGATACAACTGTGGACGCTTCCTAGAAGAGTCAGGGATAGGGGTGATAAAGATACAACCAGAGGGCTCTCAATTAGCACTCCTCCCAAAAGATGTCCCTTTCTTCCCCTCAGACCCATCCTAGCCAGCCCACATCCTGGTGGCAAGGCTCTTTCTTGCCTCCACTATGCAAAACCACCAACCTTCAACACTAGGTCCTCCAAGCTGCTTGCTCGGGCCAGGGGAGCACTGCAGGGAGAGGCTGAAACAGCGTCCCCTCTGGGACCTCCTGGCTGTCCCACTGCCTCATTCTCATCCTCGTCACCCCCACCCAAATCCAGAGGCTCCAACAGACAGCTAAGGCTTAGCAGTCCAGGAGCTGGAGTTGGACGATCTGAGGAGCAAGGCAACAAGGTCAACCTTGTCATGTCTATCTCTGTTCCTTAGGAGAAGGACATGACGTCTCCTACACCCCACTCAAAAACCAAAACTAACCTTTTGGTGCAAAGTCCATGCCTTTCTTGAAACCAGGTGGAATAGTAAGAAGATCTGTAGGATAGGGACATGGAATCAGGTCACTGCACACTGGTGAACAAATTGTGTACATTATATAAACCTAAAAGATACCGTTTACAGGACAGATGCTGTAGATAGGGATGTTTGCTATGACACTTTCCCAACAGATGACAGTAAAGGTTTGTGGAAATTTCCCAACAAATGACAGTAAAGGTTGTTATGGACAGAATATCTTTTTCTAATTTTCTGAAAAACATGGGAGGGCTAGCAGTAGCCCAGTGATAGCCCGGGCTCTTCCTCCTCAAGGCTCAGACTCAGAGCCCCACCTTACCTTTCTCAAAGTCTATCTCCTCCTCAGCCTCCTCCCGTGTGTTCAGATCTGTTATGGTGGGTTCATCCATCCCCCCTGGGAAGAGACAGGACAGACAGGGATTCATGGGATGAGGGTAATACGAGATAGGTGGGGAACCCTTCCCCGGAGATTAAGGACACCCTCTTCTACCATCCCATCTCCACAAGAGTCACCTGGCCAGAAGGGATACTGAGTTGGATTTCCCCATAAGGACTGGGAGGCTGGCCCTGGAGGCCGGCGAAGAGACAAGGAGGTTGTGGCCGAGAGATTTGTGTTCTCCAGCAAGACCTAAGGCAAGAGATCAGAGCCCCAATGAGGCTGAGCTTGTCTCTGACCACCTCCCCTTCTCCCCAACTCTGTTTCTCATGACCCCTGACCTCCTACCTCTTTGTAACCCAGTATCTGGCCTGTGGTTGGGTGTCTTTGGGCCTGTAGGTCGGATGGGACCGGGGCTCCCAGGACAGCCAAAAGAGACCAGGGATCCGTCTTCCTCTGCCATTTTCTGGAGAGAAAAATAATAACTTTTGGGTCTTCTTTCTTCTTCTGTCCCAGCTTCCTTCAGGAACCCATCACCCTAGTCTAAGCCCCTCCAGACTCCTCACCGGGCTGAGTGCTCCACACCATGCAGAGGCAGCCAGGCTGGGGATGACAGAAACAACTGTTCTGCTTCTTGCTGCAGATCTGGGGCACAAGGAGGGAGGCCATGGGGAAGCTGAAACAAGGGCAAGATGAGAGGCATTAGGTAAGGAAAGAGGGTAAAATGCAGACAAAAGAGGTGATGGGATTTGTGTTCAGATCAGAAATGGCAGATGTGTCAAACAGACTAGGACAATCAGGCTTGGCCAAAAACTACCTGCTACTGAATTACCTGGGGCAGATTTTGGATTTCAGAAACATGGAGGCTGGACCTAGGAATGTGCATTTTTAAAAAGCTCCCTGGCTGATCATGAAGCACACTGAAATTTGAGACTCCCTGATTTTAGAAAAAGGGGTCCCAGACCTAAGGATGAAGAGTTGGAGGCTCAAAGCCTATCATCTCAGTCACCAAGTGCCCTGGTGCTTGGATACAGAAGGGAGCTCCACGGAGAAATGCCACATTTGAAAGAGCAGCTCTCAAAGCAGAAATATCCCCAGCCCTTTCTGCTCTGTCCTCACACGTACTGCAGGTACACTGGGCTGGAATCTGTCCAGCACTCGTTCAGGCTGGGATGGACAGAAGTACAGGCACAGATGAACAAGGTTAAGCTAGATCCTACCGTGAGGAGGGTGAAAGAGGTTTGGACTCAATGCGGGTCAAAGGTTAGGGTCAAAAGTCACTCACGCTACTTTCTGGAGCTCCAGGCAAGTTCAGCAGCTCCCAGTGCCCCGTGCATCCGAGCTCCACGGCCCGAAGGGGTAAGTCCAGGGGATCTGGGGGAGGTAGCACTACGGGGAAAGGTCAAAAGTCAGGGGTCAAAGGTCATTCCATGTCGGCTACTCCGTTCCATTTCCCTCCCCTCCCCCTCACCGAGTCGCTCTGTCTCCATCATCCTGGAGCCACAGCAGCTGCCTGGCAGCCCGGAAGTGCGGCAAGTAGTCACTGCGAAGTAAGCCCCGCCCCGGAACGGGCGGAAGTAGAGGCAACTTCCGGCACAGGCCCGCCGAGAGCGTGAACTATCGCTGCGGAGTGGCAGACCTGGACCGGTGGAAGGCCGGGCGGAAGTGCGCGCCTGGGGCCGCCTTGGTTACCGCGTTTTCCGCCCCTCGTTACGTCATTGTTGTGAGCCCGCTATCAGCGGCCAGCGCGGGCGCGGCCGGAGACCGTGGGGCCCGGGTTGCCGCCCCCTCAGGTAAGGCCGTCTGTTCCTCACTCTTCGGCCCTTTTTCTCATAGCCATTTCTCTGTTGTTCCTCTTTGCGTTGCTCTGCGGGCGCTACGCTGGCTCCACCGCCTTCTCTGCCGTTCGAACCCCGCGGTTGGCCTTACCCTAGCGAGGGTAGGGGGGTCGGGTGCCATCGTCTTTCCGACGGAGTGGGTATTTGTCCCTCCCTGAACCACATGGTACCTCAGGGTGCTGGTGTCTGTGATCCCTGGAGACAGGAGGGAATGCTGGATGATCCCGACCAGCGGGAGCTTGGACAGCAGCCTGGTTTAAGCAAGGGGTAGGGAAAGCCAAAAGGCAAGAGTAGGCAGACCTGAAGGCGGTGGGGTTGGGTACAGTGTGGACGGCGTGTGAACCCCGGGTGGTAACAGTGGAGAAAGATGTCTTGTGCCCCTGCCCCTGAACCAGGAGCCACCATGTTGGTGATACCTCCCGGACTGAGCGAGGAAGAGGAGGCTCTGCAGAAGAAATTCAACAAACTCAAGAAAAAGGTGAGGGACTGTGTGTGGACATGGCCTAACCTTTCACAGACTCTGCACTCTGAGAAGATATGGGGTGAGTGTGAGCGAATGGGGAAGTTTTTCTGGCCCATACCTAGAGACATATCACCTCACAGTGTAGCTTCAAGAGGTGGGCTTTCCCAAGCCTTGGTGTGGACCTTCTGTCTTTTCTATGCAATCTGCCATGGATTGTCTTCCTTTCCCATGTCTTTTAGTACCGCCTGAGAGCTGATGATCCCCAAGTTTGTTTTTTCTGGTTCTATCCAGTGTTATACTGAAAAACTTCAGATACCCAGTGTTGAAGCTATCATCTTTCTATTCTTGATCTTCCAAATAAGATTGACTACACCAATTCTGCCACATGTTTGGACTCAAAATATCTCTGACTTCCCCGCTATTTGCATAGTCAAACCTTTGCCAAGTCTTCTTGTTTCTTCTTTTGAAGTAATTTTTCCTGTTCATTCTTTACTGTGCATTCCCCCGAGCAGGACTTTATTGACATTCATGTGGGCCATTGTAATGGTCTCTCAACAAATTTCTCAGTCTTTTTTTTTTGAACAGACTTCTTCACTCCTGTTCAAATGATCCACTGAAAACACAAAATTCTGCTCCCTCTGTTTCTCAAAAACCATAAATGGCTTCACATTGTCTATATAACAAAGCCTCAAAACCTTAGTTTGGCAGCTTTGTCTAGTAAAGTAGAACTACTCACTACTTCCAAAACATGCATTCCCAAAGCCTTCTTGTCTCTGTGTCTTTGCCACCCTGTTTTCTTTTTCTAAAATACCCTTCTCCTCTCTGTGTCGTGCAGAGATACAGGGGAGGGCCTAGTTTAATAGCCATTAAACATCAGAAAATCTTACTAGCTTTCAGCTATGATTAATCTGCACCTCTTATAATTGTATTGCTAACTCACTCAATTTATTTTATTTCTCAGACTGTAAGTTTCTTGAGGGTAGGAACAATGCATTAGCCTCCTGGATATCCCTGTTAACGAAGTCATGGCTGGGTCTCATTCAATATGCAGGAAATAGATGGATGAAGCCTCCAGGAAAGGCACATAAACTTATACTTACTTGGAGCTTATATCCTAGGATTCTAGTCCATGATTGAATTATTTGTCTTCAACTTCAAAAATGTAACACTCTGGAAAACCTCTGGGTTCCGTGGTTTGGTTAGATTAGGAATTTCCAGCATCATACACGATCTAGGGGACCAGAGGCAAGAGGCAGAGCACATCAGTGCACCACTCTGAGGGCATCAAGAAAGACGGTCCCTAGAGTGATGTGCCCAGGGGCCTTAGAGGAACTGGCTAGGGGCTGGCCCTCACTGACCTCTCTCTTCTCACCCTTGTTCCCAGAAAAAGGCATTGCTGGCTCTGAAGAAGCAAAGTAGCAGCAGCACAGCCAGCCAAGGTGGTGTCAAACGCTGTGAGTGACAGGGGAAATGGGGATGGACTGGAAGTGGGCAGCATGGAGCTGACCTTCGTCATGGCTTGGCCAACATAATGCCTCTTCCCCTTGTCTCTCCAGCACTATCAGAGCAGCCTGTCGTGGACACAGCCACAGCAACAGAGCAGGCAAAGCAGCTGGTGAAGTCAGGAGCCATCAGCGCCATCAAGGCTGAGACCAAGAACTCAGGCTTCAAGCGTTCTCGAACCCTTGAGGGGAAGTTAAAGGTGAGCACAAGCAGAAGGATTGTTTAAAGGGCATCCCTCCAAGTTGGAATGTAGATGGGTTTGGGAAAAATATGCATACTCAAGCACTGGCAAATTGCTGTACCATTCTGAGTTTCACCTCTCATGTATAAAATGAAAAAACTAGACGACTCCTGAGTTCTCCGTTTTACAAATTCTGTGGTTGTAATCCACCTTGGATTGGAGCTCCTGGAATATGTTGCTCTAAGGGATGGAAAGGGCTGAAAATGTTATCAGGTTCAAGAGAGGTTCAAATAAACTGAATACGTAATATATCAAGTCACTTATAAAAAATACTGGCTGGGCACAGTGGCTCATGCCTGTAATGCCAGCACTTTGGGAGGCTGAGGTGGGCAGATCACTTGAGATTAGGAGTTTGAGACCAACCTGGCCAACATGGTAAAACCCCGTCTCTACTAAAAATACAAAAATTAGCAAAGTGTGAGGCCGGGCACGGTGGCTCATGCCTGTAATCCCAGCACTTTGGGAGGCCGAGGTGGGCGGATCACGAGGTCAGGAGATCGAGACCATCCTGGCTAACAAGGTGAAACCCCATCTCTACTAAAAATACAAAAATTAGCTCGGCGTGGTGGCAGGCGCCTGTAGTCCCATCTACTTGGGAGGCTGAGGCAGGAGAATGGCGTGAACCCAGGAAGCGGAGCTTGCAGTGAGCCGAGATTGCACCACTGCACTCCAGCCTGGGTGACAGAGCCAGACTCCGTCTCAAAAAAAAAAAAAAATTAGCAGAGTATGGTGGTGCACGCTTATAGTCCCAGTTACTGAGGAGGCTGAGGCCAGAGAATCACTTGAACCCAGGAGGCAGAAGTTGCAGTGAGTGGAGATCACACCACTGCACTCCAGCCTGGGTGACAGAGCAAGATTCTGTCTCAAAAACAAAACAAAATAAAACAAAAAAGCCACAATGGCAGGTGCGGCAATGGCTCATTCCTGTAATTTCAGCACTTCAGGAGGCCAAGGTAGGAGGATTGCTTGAGCCCAGGAGCCCAGGAGTTTGAGACCAGCCCTGGCAACATAGTGAAACCCTATCTCTACAAAAAAAAAAAAAAAAAAAATACAGAAATTAGCCAAGCATGGTAGAGCACATCTCTAGTCCCAGCTACTAGGGAGGCTGAGGTAGGAGGATTGCTTGAGCATGGGAGGTCAAGGCTGCAGCAAGCTACGATTGCTCTATTGCACTCCAGCCTGGACACTCCAGAGCAAGACCATGTCTCAAAAAATAAAAAAAAAATAAGTAAAACCACGTAGTCAAATAAGAAATGTACGTAGAATTAAAAGGGAAGAAAAGATCAGAGGAAACCTAGAAGAGGGTGAAGGAAGAGAAACACCTCTGTTCCATGGTTGGGCAACCTCCTGCTCCACACTGAGGTAGGTCTCTCACCTCTCCAGGACCCTGAGAAGGGACCAGTCCCCACTTTCCAGCCGTTCCAGAGGAGCATATCTGCTGATGATGACCTGCAAGAGGTAAAGGCTCCTAATTTCTGTCCCTGAGGGGTTGGGGGTAGAGGAATATGAGAGACTAATATATTTTGGACCACATGTCAGCAATTGGGAATCATCTTAACTGTTCTTGGTCTCTTTTACAGTCGTCCAGACGTCCCCAGAGGAAATCTCTGTATGAGAGGTTAGAGAGTAGAGATAAGACTGGGCCCACTTGGTGGGGTTGATTGCCTGAGTCCTTGGGAGGTTTGGGCTGTAGGAGCTGGGCTATAGAAGGAATAATGAGTCTCCACAGGGTCTGAGGGGAGAAGGTAAAACCCCCCTTTGATCTTCAGTCTGCATCTCCCCAGCTTTGTGTCTTCTAGTGATCGACTTCGAGAACTAGGGCCAGATGGAGAAGAGACAGAGGGCCCAGGGGCTGGCGATGGTCCCCCTCGAAGCTTTGACTGGGGCTATGAAGAACGCAGTGGTGCCCACTCCTCAGCCTCCCCTCCCCGAAGCCGCAGCCGGGACCGCAGCCATGAGAGGAACCGGGACAGAGACCGAGATCGGGAGCGGGATCGAGACCGGGATCGAGACAGAGACAGAGAGCGGGACAGGGATAGGGATCGGGATCGGGATCGAGATCGAGACCGGGAACGGGACAGGGATCGGGAGCGGGATCGAGACCGAGACCGAGAGGGTCCTTTCCGCAGTGAGTGATTTTGGCTGGAGGTCAACGTGACCTTAACTGAGGTTTATGTGGGTCCTACTAAGTGAAATGTGACATGGGCTATGTCTTGTGACTATGATTTGTGCTCCCAAAGGGTCGGATTCATTCCCTGAACGGCGAGCCCCTAGGAAAGGGAATACTCTCTATGTATACGGAGAAGACATGACACCCACCCTTCTCCGTGGGGCCTTCTCTCCTTTTGGAAACATCATTGACCTCTCCATGGACCCACCCAGAAAGTAAGGATGACAACAGGGCATGATGAGAAGTCCTGGGAGAATCCTGGGGTGTGAGACCTGAGGGAGGAAGCTGCCCTCCCTGCAGCCGCCTATGATCACTGGGTTTGGTTGGGTCCAGAAGAGCCCCTTGGCTCTCCACTGACCATGCTTTCTCTTATCCCAGCTGTGCCTTCGTCACCTATGAAAAGATGGAGTCAGCAGATCAGGCCGTTGCTGAGGTTGGAACTTCCCAAATCTGTTCTTTCCATCGCTTCTGCTGTTCTCATGTGTTCTCCTCAAAATACTAGATGCCAGGAAGAAGTTGGGTCCTCTTGATAAAGAAAGCCTCTCCCTATTCACACAGAAAAACTTACATTCTCAGATTCCTTATTCGGTCTACTCCTAGGATAGCAACTCCTGAAATAACATCTTTGGTTTATCTGTAATGTTTTCCTCCCCATCCTCTGCCTCCCCTCTTCTGCTTCAGCTCAACGGGACCCAGGTGGAGTCTGTACAGCTCAAAGTCAACATAGCCCGAAAACAGCCCATGCTGGATGCCGCTACTGGCAAGTCTGTCTGGGGCTCCCTCGGTAAGAATGGGATTCTTCCTTTCCCATCCTCTCCCCCACAGGCCGTTCCTTTTGGTTCCCCCACACGTCCTTGGGTTTCCTAGAGATGATCGAGGTCAGAGTGTGTGCGGAGGCTATGGGAATGGGAAGGAAAATTTCAGATCCTCTGTCAGTTAGAGGTAAAGAAAGGAGAGAAAAGGATTGAAAACAGCTTCCAAAGCAGTGACTGGAACAGGGAAGAAAGTGGGAGCTGGAGTGAGATTGGTGAGGAAGATGAGTGTCTCATGGGGCTTGTTCATTTTGAGATGGAGGAGAGTGAGTTTCGTAAGTATTCGACATCAGGGATCTGGAACTCAGGTGTGAGTTAAGGAAGGAAAACATAGATTAAGTCATCCGCATCACAGGGTGGCTGCCAAACAATAGGATCATCAGGGAGACTCTGATTTCAGAGGAAAAAAACGACCCAGGACTCGGTTTGAGGAATACTCTGGGACTATGTTAGGAAACAGGACTGTTCACCTCACGCCCCACATGTCCCCAGCTCTCCTGACATGTTAGGCTAACGTTGAGCCTAACGTTAGCAAAGGAGACAGGAGGAGGGGTCAGAGGGCTGGGAGCAGCACCACAGGGGCCTGGGCCACTGAAGCAAAAGGACACACACTTTGAGAAAGAGGGAGTAGCCAGCAGTGTCAAGGTACAGAGATCACAGGAGGGGAGTGGGTGAGAGAGATTCTCTCTAGCTCAAGCGTGGTGGGGATGGAACCACTGGATGGGGTGAAGAGAGTAACATGTCTGGTGGAGGGAGGAAAGAGGAAGGGGAAGAAACAGCTAGAGGCTTGAGAGAGAATGGTGAGGGCCAAAGCTACACCCTGGATGAGTTCTGGTGGAGCTAGTAGCATTTCTTAGTGTGAATAACCCATTTTCCCTGAAAGTAGATTTTCCTGGGAAAGGAGTGAGCAGAAAGAAGGGCTCAGAGCAACAGTGGCCCTTCAGGCAAAAGAAAGGAACTAGAATTGACCAGCATGTCAAAAAAGGGCTACAGAGGTTTTCTAGTTTTTAGCTTCTGACATACTGACTGTAAGTAGTGGGTTAATATCATTCACATGTCTCAACAATGACATTTGGGATTTTTCTAAGAACAAAACTTTCATCAGAATGTCCACTTATACTTTCCTTGGCCATGAGTTGGCACAAAGGAGCTAAGGAAGACAGGCCATCCTGGCCACCAGAGGGCAGCGTGGAAACTGGGCTTCCAGGGGCCAGTGGCCAGGAGTGAGGTGGTCAGGAGTCGGCCTCAGGGTCTGATCTGTGATCTCCTTTAGACCTTAACTGTTCCTCTCCTCCCTCCCTAGCTGTCCAGAACAGCCCTAAGGGTTGCCACCGGGACAAGAGGACCCAGATTGTCTACAGTGATGACGTCTACAAGGAAAACCTTGTGGATGGCTTCTAGGGAACAGAGCTGGATTCCTTGTGCCTCATATGCCCCAATGCTGGTCTCAGTAAAACACTGAGGTGGAAGTTTACACATCTCCCTCAGCCTCTGGTTTTTCAGCACTTGGGATTGGGGTTAAGCCTTTAAAAACGGCTGTCAGGTTTGATCTCAGTGTAACAACATGGCCAGTGCCCGTTCCCCACTCCCTTGCCCCAAAAGGATCTGGAACACAGGTGTTGTCGCAGCTATTTTAATTCAATCCCACGCCCCTGTCCAGCAGGAAACCCCTTATAGAAAACCCAAATCCTCATCTTGGAGTTTCTGCTTCAGCCAGGGCAGCACTTGGAAGAGGTTGATGTGAAAGTCTCGGGCGTGAGCAGGTACCTGCTTTTGCCGCTTCTGGTTTTTGCAGACATCCACTACTCCCCAGCTGATTACACCAACCTGCAGAGGCAGTGGGGTGCCATGGATCATTCAGTAGAATTCCTAATCCTGGAAGCATGGCTGTTTCTGATTGTGTCTTAGCTGACCTAAAGGAATCAGACTAGGGACCCAGCTCAGCCTCGTTCTTGACACACACAGGCCAGACATGCGGTCCTAAGGTGAGGCAGGCTCTGCCCACCTCAAATTACTAGCCACATGCATTGAGCTTTCCTGCTTTGGGGCCCATGCTGACCACTTGGCATCTCCCCAGATAGGAAAGGGAGGACTCACTTGAATGAAACGACTTCTCTTGTGAACTATCAAGGGGCCGCCAGAATCACCTGCGAGGAGAGGAGAAGCTGTAGGGAAAAGGACTCTTGGGCCTTGGGCACTTGGCAGCACAACCAAAGAGCGTTCTCTCACCTCTGCAAGTATTGGGGTCAGCATAGGGACTCACTCCTCCAGTACAAAGGAACCGAGGGGTGACCACCTCCGAGATGTCCTTGACTTTGTCATAGCCTGGGGCATATTGAGCATCTCTCTCACAGCTGCCTTTCTGTAGGGGAGGTGGGAAGCATGGAGAAGGGTAATGAACAGAAGTGGCTTAGGAAGGATTGGGGCCTAGAGTGCCTCCTTAGGATGCCCATTTCTCACCTTATCCCCATTCTTGATGTAGACCTCCTTCCGAGTCAGCTTCTTCTCCTCCTCAGACACAAACAGAGCTTTGATATCCTGTGCAGGGAGCAGCTCTTCCTCTGGACAAATAGACTGCGTCACTTCAGCTGCTCCCACCACTGTCATCTTCCCATTGCCTTTGTCACTCAGTAGATGTCCCCTAAGCCCTTCTAGAGCTAGGTTCTGGGCCAGGCATCACCTCTTCCTAGTCCACCTCCCTCTCATGCCCCACTTGTCTCTTGGGATCTCTTCCTTATCTTCTCCCCAAGTATGTCTTACTCTGTTGCTGGCAAGTGGTAGTTGGAGGAAGCCTCAAAGCTCGAGTTGTTCCCTCGGTGCAGGGGAGACAAATGGGCCTGTAAAGGACAAGGAGAACAGCAAACCAGGCCTGCTCCTCACCCCAGTCCTCCAGCCTTTCCCAGCCTTTCCTCAGGGATCTAGATGCTCTCACCTGATAGTCTGGTGATAATTCAGCTTATTCTTGAGCTTGATCAGGGCAACGTCATAGTCATAAAATTCAGGAATTCCTGCTTCTTTTTTCCCATTAATGTTGTAGTTGGGGTGAAATAGGACTTCTTCTATCTCCAGGTCCTGCTTCTTCCCTCCTGAAGTAGGAGAGTAGGTACCACCTCTTTGTGGGCAGCTTCCTGCCTCTGGCCCCATGTCATTCCTAACTTCACGTCTTCCCCCATCCCTGACTGGTCTGGGGTGCAAGGAATGGGGCTGCATTGAGGATGGGTGGAGTGTAGGATCTGTAGAAAGTGGGAGGTGTTGCCTGGAGAGCGTAGGTGCAGCCCAGGACCTTCAGTTGCATCCTTACCCACGCTGACCTTGATCGAGTGTTCTTTGTCGTCCACAGTGAAACAGTGTGCTGCTGTCAGCACAAAGTACTCAGACACCACAGCCCCCATACAGCTCTCGTGTCCCTTTGAAGGGCGCTGGGAACAGAACCGTAGAGAGGGAAAGCTCAGCTTTTACAAACCACCATCTCTTAAGGCCATTTTGCCCTGCCCCTACTCCCATTTCACCTTGACTTCACCTCCCCCAAGTCCCCACTGCTGGGATTCTGTGCTTACAGTGACTGAGATCTTGGCCTGCCATGGTTGCTTGTGGTAGTCGGTACCCTTCCTGTGTTCCCAAACCATGCCACAGAGACTCAGAGACTGGCTTTCATCTGGCAGAGAAGGAGAATGTGCTGAAAACTCTGAACACTTCATTCCCAAATGGCAGCAGCCTTTTGGGTAGGAGTCTATGGGGAGCAGAGGCCCAAAAGGAGAAAGGGAAAGACCACGGGTATTTGTTTCCTCGTGTTAGGAGAAGACTGCTGTGGTGGAGTGAAAAGGGAAAGAACTTGGGATCAAGCTGTCAAAGAGGCCTGGCTGTTTTCAAGCCCAACCCTGTTGCTAGCTTGCTGCCCCTTGACCTCCTTTGGCCTCTGTTTCCACATGCGTCAAATGTAGGACTATAGAAAGATCTCTGAAGTGCTCAGAGCTCTGTGATTCTAAGGTTAAGTGAACAGTGCCAGGAAACAAGAATAGTGACACTGAGGTAGAGAAGGAGGAATGAAGGAGGCTTTCCAGGCAACTAGAGCTTCAGGGGTAGAGGAAGAATGAATTACTTCAGGGGAACCTGAGGAGAGTTGTGTTCTTTATTCCGTTGTATCTCCCTACCAATCATTTGGAAGAAAACATCTTCCAGGTTTTCCATATCCTTGACTTTGAACACATGTTGCTCATTGTCTTTCTTGGAAGCCAAAGCATTGATGTTCACTTGGTTCACCAAAGGCCCGACCCCAAACACATAGACATCTGAGGGAGAAAAAGGAAGGATGAGGGTCTAAGCCCTGAGGAAGTGGGGTGCTGAGTCCTAGGCAGGTTACTCACCCAGATAATCCTCCCTTGGGTTTTTGCGATCCTTGCCAATGTATAGCAAGTCCCGAATCTCATCAATGACAGTAATGGGGTCCCCGCCCATGTTGTGCAATCCTGCAGAAGAGACAGGACCATGAGGGTAGGAGATAAGGAAGATAAATTGGCTAAAGGCAATGATACACGTGGCAGGGTGAGCAAGTTGAGGAAGGGTTGGAGATAGTTGATCACAGGGCTTTAGGAAGAATTCCTTATGAAGAGTCACAGGAGAGATGAACAGCCAGCTATGAGTCACATTCAGGGCCCCAACCATGGGTATAGTGTTACAAATGGACTTAAGGGCCACATGCTGGTCTGGGAAGGTGGGGAGGCTGGGACAGGAGAGAGGTCCCTTCTGACCATCGGTCATGAGGATGATGACATGGCGGGTGCGGTTCCAGCCTTCAGGAGGGATGTCATCTGGCCAGCTCATCATGCTGTACACTGCCTGGAGGGCCTTCTTGGTGTTAGTCCCTGACTTCAGCTTGTGGTCTGTGGAGAGGGAAGAGACCATCACCTCACCTGGTCTTCCAAGCCATCTTTTAACCCCAGAGACCAATCTGCAACTGAAATCCCACATCTTTCAACTTTTTAAGTTAATCATCATTGCACGGACTTCCCTTTGACCACAGAGTGGCCCTTCCAGCCCCCAACAGGTTCCCACTAACCTCCATTGCCCAATGACCCTGCTGTTCAACCTTTGACTACAAAGTGGTCCTCCCTGTCTCCCTCAAGGTAGTCTCATGACCCCCTCCACACAACACTCTTGAACCTCCTGACCCCAAAGTGAACCTCCCACCATTCCCTAACCTCTGACCTTCATAATTGATTTCATTGAGCTGCTTCGTGACCCAGTCTGCATTACTGCTGTCTGGTTCAGACACTTTGACCCAAATTTTGGGGTATGTGGCATATGTCACTAGACCATATCTTGGCTTCACACCATAACTTGCCACCTGTGGGTGAGGAGAACAAGGCGCCATGGCATTGAAAATAGAATACTGTGATTGGGAGACCAGTGACTTTGCTGGGACAGGGAGGCTCTTAGTAAGAGGCTCAAGGGCTGAGGTTCATGGAGGAATTACCAGTCAAGAAACTGCTTCAATTAAAGGGAAGAAGGACAGAATAGGACCTGGAGATTTTCCTGGGGCCCTGGGGTTCAGAGGGGCTGGAATGATCAGGGAGGTAGTCCTGGAAGATCAGCGATATTCCATTTCCCCGAGTTTAGGGATAGGAGGATTCCACCTTCTCAATTAAGTTGACTAGACACTTTTTGGCTCCTGTGAAGTTGCCGGCCCCAATGCTGTCTGATCCATCTAGCACCAGGTAGATGTTCATGGAGCCTGAAGGGTCCAGGACGATCTTCCGCTTCTGTTGTTCCCCTGGGTGCCAGGAGAGTGGCTCAGGCTCCAGCATTAACAGTTCTGTCCCTTCTCCATTTTCCCCCAGTTCCCTGCCCTGCCTCCCCTCTCTGTCTTCAAACCTGGGCTGTGCCCATCCTCAGCATCGACTCCTTCTATGGTCTCTGTCAGGGAAGACAGGAAAGCTTCGGCCACCTCTTGAGGGGTGTCGTACATGAAGGAGTCTGGAAGAGTCAGAAATGAGGTCAAATGTCTGGGAGTGTCGGATACAGTGACCAAAGAGATGGGGGATCATGGGTTTCCAGGGTATAAAAGGCTCAGAAGTGAGACAGTTCTACAGGGAGGTTTAAACAAAGTGAGGAAAGAGCAGGGTTGAGGTGGGGAGAGAAGACAGTAGGATGGAAGACCAGGATCTGACCTGGGGGTACAGGTCAAAGGTCACCTTGGCAGGAAGGCTCCGTCCCGCTCCAAGAGCCACCTTCCTGACACGTTCGCCGCTGGGAGCCACGCAGGGTAAGCCCCCGGCTGCAGTGGTAGGTGACGCTGTCTTCAAGGCGGTACTGGCTGCCCACCTTCCTTGTGCCAATGGGGATGCCCGGGTTGGAGCAGTACCCCGCTGCAGAGGCATGAGACATGGAGGTAAGCGCTGAAGCCTGAGGCCCCGTGGGCAAGGCAGAGAGCAAGAGTTACAGTGTCCGGAGCTGAGTGCCCACTCCTCGGGCTGGGCGCCGTCAGGGAGACAGCAATGTGGGGGGAGGGGATGCTTCTCACCTCCGTTGTCACAGATCGCTGTCTGCCCACTCCACCGGCCATTCACTTGGCAGGTGCGATTGGCAGAGCCCCGGAGAGTGTAACCATCATAGCAGTGGAAAGAGATCTCATCACTCACATTGTAGTAGGGAGACCGGGGCCAGTATTCCCCGTTCTCGAAGTCGTGTGGTCTTGGACAGCGGATTGCTTTGAGAAGGGGGGACAAGTAGAAGTCATCAAGAGGGAAAGGCTGCCTTAGGTGTATCCCTCCTGGTCTCGGAGACCATGTCACTGAGAAACAGCGCATTCCCAGTCCCGCAGAAGCAGCATCTTACCTACCCCTCAACCCATATGGATTTCCGCTGCTTCTCCCTCCCCATTTCTGAGTGTTCTCTTGACTTCCAGGGCTGCCTGGAAGCCCAGGGTAAATGCTTAGTAAAGGTTAACTCCGCTTTTTCTTGCCTCCTTTCCGTCTGCCACCCTAAAACTGCTCCTACTCCCGGTCAGTCCATCTTGTCACCCTGCCTAGTCTCATCCTAGTCCTGACCTTGCTGCCGCCTGCCCTGTTTCTCCCTTAGGCCACTGCCCACACTCATTGCCCTCAAACCTCTGCACTCTGCCTTCTTGACAGTCTTTTGGTCTTGAGTCTGCAGGGTGCTCCAGGACCCCGTAGATCTGCAGGTACGTGTCTGCACAGGGTACGGGTAGAAGCCAGAAGGACACACGTACTCCAGTGCCTGGCCGTCTTGGAGAAGTCGGAAGGAGCCACCTTTGATCTCTATCCCCTCCAGAGAGCAGGATCCCTGGGACCGAGCCAAAGACAATGGAGTCGTGGTCACACCTAAAGAGAAAGGCTGATGAAGCCTGGCCCCAAAAGGCCAAGGAGGGATGCTGGAGACAGCAGGAAGGGAAGGTTACCCTCGCTTACCTCCAGACAAGAGGCCCAAGATGAAGGGCATTAGGCAGAGTTGGGGGCTGAGATTGCTCCCCATGGCGTTGGAAGGCAGGAGAGAAGCTGGGCCTGGGGCAGGATGGCGTGTCCTGGCTTGCTTTGCTTGTCTGCTTGGCTCAGTGTCCAAGCTGAAACTCCAGACCTAGACCTGGTCACATTCCCTTCCCCTGCTCCCCACCAGCCCCCAGCCTTTTATGCAATCTGTGTTCTGGCACCTGCGGCTCGCCCCGCCTGTCCTACCCACATCACTTTCCCGGAACATCCAAGCGGGAGGGCCCCGCTGAGCTGCCAGTCAAGGAAACAGAAACTGCAGAAGTCCCACCCTTTGCTGCCCAAGGTCCAGGACTCTCCCCTTCAGTACCTCCTCTCCGGCCTCAGCTCCTCCCCAGCAAGCCCAGACCACCCACTTAGGGACCAGAAATAAGTATCCAGCTCACTCCCCCGTTGATTGTGTGTTATGGTGCAGAGTCCAGCCACTGTTTGTCCAGTGGGGTCTCTGACCTGCCTTCCTGTAGCTCTTGGAGTCATTCTGGCCTCCCCCTCCCCCAAGGCCAGCCCTACCTGGCCTCCAGATAGAGGCACAGACAGATGTGGAAACCATTGATTTTTATTAATTTCATAACTGGGAAATTCCATGTGAAAGTGAAACAAGCATGAGTCAAGTCAACCAGGGGAGGAATTTGGGGACAGGCCAAGGAGCGGGAGGTGGGGCAGCGAGGCAGTCCTGCTGGTAGGAGCCCTGAGGATTTCCCAGCTTGTGTGCACTGCCTCTGGCATCCTAGAGACCCGGATTTACTCAGCTAGGAGAAAGGATGGGTCACAGGGTCTAAGGGTGGCCATTCAGCGGTAGAAGATGGAGGGGCGGCAGATTCTGGCAGGGCAGCAGAGGGCTCAGTGGCCGTGGCTAGAGGGGTAAAAAATTCAGGACATCCCCCAGGTGCTGCCTCAGCCAGGGCTGCATGCGGAAGAGATTGATGTGAAAGTCTCGTGGCGGCGGGACCTTGCTACGAGGGGCCCTTTTGCGGGAGTTTTTGTCAGCAGAGCCAAGGCAGGGGTTGTAAAGACCCCAGCTCACCAGACCCACCTGGAGAAAAGGAGAGAACTGGCTGGGAGGCTGCCACAGCCCCAGCTGTAAGCCCCAACCTCCCTAGATCCCTCAAAGGCCTCCCTCATCCCCCCAACAAGGCTGAGATCCTGTAACCCCTGGGTCCTGCAAGCTTCCACCTTCTCACCTGAAAAAACCTGAATCTCCGTTCAAGGAAAACTGCTCCCCCAGATTCTCCTGCCAGCAAAGGGTGACAGGAGACAGTGTCATCTAGGGCAGTGGACTGGTGTTCTGGCATGCATGCTGGCCACAGAGACACAGGTGGCCTTCCCCTTGCGAATCCAGGCATGGTTGAGGGACTCACCCTTGCAGGGACTCTCATCCTCCTGGGTCCCACTGCATAGGAACTGGTCCGTCACCACCTCCCTGACATCTGTCAAGCTGGGGAACATGGTTTTTTCTTGGGAGACAACCTCGGCACAGCTTGTCCACTGCAGTAGGGGTGGAACCAGAGAGGGGTGGAATAAGCAGACCTGGGTGGGTGCAGTGGCTCACGCCTGTAATCCCAGCACTTTGGGAGGTTGAGGCAGGCAGATCACTTGAGGTCAGAAGTTCAAGACCATCCTGGCCAACATGGTGAAATTCCGTCTCTACTAAAAATACAAAAATTAGCTGGGTGTGGTGGCAGGCACCTGTAATCTCAGCTACTCAGGAGGCTGAAGTAGGAGAATCGCTTGAACCCGGGAGGCAGAAGTTGCAGTGAGCTGAGGTCATGCCACTGCACTCCAGCCTGGGAGACAGAGCAAGACTCCATCTCAACAACAACAACAAAAGAATAAGCAGACCCAGGGACACCTAGCAGGTTTGTGAGGCTTGGGAGGAGGGGTGACCCACGTCAGAGAGAGAAAGCAGCCAGACCTGGAGAAGGAAGAGAGACATTCTGGGAGCTGTCACAGGGGGATCCCAGCATCCCCAACCTGAGACCCTCACCTCCACTCCCATCTTAAGGTTAATGTTCAGTTTGCTCCCATTCAAGGCGACAAAATGAGCAGGAACACTCTGTTTGTTCAGTAGTTCATTCTCTATAGTCAAGAGAAGGGGATGTTGGTGCTGGTCCTTTTACCCAGAATCCAGGTTCCTGGCTTGGGGACTGCAGCCTAGTCCTTGTTATCACCCCCAAACCCCGGCCCCAGCTCTCAAGCACCATAAGTCCCAGCACTCACCATGGTCCCTACAGGTGCTGCCTTGAGGTCTCCGCAGAGCCAGATTGGCCTCCATGGTGCAGGGAAGGCAGATGGGCCTGGGGAGAAGAGCAAGGATCACACCAGCCTGTCCCCAGTATGTCTTCCAGGGCTCTCCAGAGCACTCTCCCCTGCAGGGCACCCTCCCATCCCAGACTCCAGGCACCTGGCATGGGTGGACATCTTTACTTTCTGGGCCAGCTTCAGCAGAGCTATGTCATCACCATAGAACTCCAGGATTCCCTGGTTCTTTTTGGCAAAGACATCAAACCCTGGGGAGATCACCGCCTTCTCAATAAGGAATTCTTTGCCCCACTGGGATTTGGGGTCTCCTGGAAATAATATGCCAGATTAGGCTAGACCAGGGCTCCTGCAGGGGCCAGAGGCTGGGTGAGGTGGTGGGATCTGTGGCTTCAGGATCAGGAGGCTGGTGCATCCCCTGCCTTACCCACGTTGACCCTCCACAGGGAGTGGTCGTTGCCATCGCGGAAGCAGTGAGCTGCTGTCAGGACCCATTGGTCAGAGATGAGGGCCCCCCGGCAGGTCTCTTGGCTCTTGGGCTGCAGGGGAACAGGTGATCTTCAGGGATTGCAGTATCTCTGGCCCATGGCCGCTTTCACCTCTGGAATCTAAGCCCTGCCCCTCCTTCCTGGTACCTTAATAGTGACATGCCAGGGTGTCCTCTCCTGGTCAGAGGCGTTTGCTGACATGTTCCCCACCCCGCAGATGGTGTCTGTGAGCTTGGAGACATCTGTGGGTGTGAGGATCAGATGGGGAAGGAGGCAAGTGAGGGGCACTGTGTCAAGGTTCCCAACACGGGCCTCTGGCGGGCTCCTCACCGTCCTCCCCACACCAGGGAGGGCAAAGCTCACTCACCCAGCATATGTTCAAAGACCTGGTGCAGAGCCTTTGTGTCCTGCAGAATGAAGGCATGCCTCTCACCATCCTTCTTGGACCCTAGCTCATTCAGTTCTCTCCAGTCCACATCCAGCTTGCCCACCCCGATGGCATAGATGTCTGGTGGGGAAGAGGGAAATCACCAGACTCCTGTGGCTTTGGGGCTACCCCATGAGACAGGAGGCTGTCATCTGAAACTCACTGTGTCCAACCAAGACCCACATGAGCTGGACCCCTGCGTCCTCCCCACTGCTACCTGTCTGCCTTCATTTCCTGCCACTCCCTGCCTTTCACTCTCCTGCAGCACACAGCCTCTTTGAAGTTCCTCAAATCCATAGGCATGGTCACACCTCAGGCCCTTTGCCCCTGCTGTGCCTCTGCCTAGTTCACTCCTTCCTAGACTTCCACATGGCTCACGTTCGTACCTTCTTAAGTCTTGGCTCAAATGTCACCTTCTCAGTGAGGCCTTCCCTGGTCTTCCTGTCCAAAACTGCAATGCCCAAGACAAACTTTCATCCCCACTTTGGGAGGCAAGGTGGGAGGATCCCTTGAAGCCAGAAGTTTGAGACCAGCCTGGGCAACATGGCAACACCCCTTAGCTTGTGTCACCTACCACCTGCTGGGTTCTATGGTGTTCTTATCCTGTTTATTCCCTGTAATGGTGGAATTGTGTCCCCCAGAAAGATATGTTCAAGTCCTAACCCCCAGTATCTGTGACTTTATTTGGAAAAAGGGTCTTTGCAGATGTAATCAAGTTAAGATTAAGTCATACTAGATTAGGGTGAGCTCTAATCCAATGACTGAGGTCCTTATAAGAAGAGGTAAGCCAGAGCTAGGCGTGGTGGCTCACACCTGTAATCACCAGGAGGCGGTGGTTGTGGTGAGCCAAGATCGCACCATTGCACTCCAGCCTGGGCAACAAGAGCAAAACTCCATCTCAAAAAAAAAAAAGAAGAAGAGGTGAGCCGGGCACGGTGGCTCACACCTGTAATCCCAGCACTTTGGGAGGCTGAGGCGGGCAGATCACGAGGTCAGGAGTTCAAGACCAGCCTGACCAACATGGTGAAACCCTGTCTCTACTAAAAATACAAAAATTAGCCAGACATGCTGGCACACACCTGTAATCCCAGCTACTCAAGAGGCTGAGGCAGGAGAATCGCTTGAACCCGGGAGGCGGATGTTGCAGTGAGCCGAGATTGCACCACTGCACTCCAGCCTGGGCAACAGAGAAAGACTCCATCTCAAAAAAAAAAAAAAAAAAAAAGTGAATTGGCTGGGCATGGTGGTGACTCATGCCTGTAATCCCGGCAGTTTTTTTGAGGCTAAGGCAGGCAGATCACCTTGAGGCCAGGAGTTTAAGACCAGCCTAGCCAACATGGCGAGACCATGTCTCTACTAAAAATACAAAAATTAGCCAGGCATGGTGGCACATGCCTGTAATCCCAGCTTCTTGGGAGACTGAGGCACGAGAATCCCTTGAACCCAGGAGGCAGAGGTTACAGTGAGCCAGGATCCCACCACTGCACTGCAGCCTGGGCTCCTGGCTGACAGAGCGAGACTCTGTCTCAAACAAATGAACAAAAAAAGAAGAAAGGAACTTGGACACAAAGACACAGGTAGTGGGTCTCCTATCTATATAAGAGAACAGCATGTAATGACACAGAGGCGCACACAGAAAAGAAGGCGAGTTGAAGACAGAGGCAGAGAATGGGTTTATGCTGCCACAAGCCAAGGTTGGAGCCACCAGCAGCCAGAAAAGACAGGAAAGAATTCTTCCCAAGAGCCTTCCGAGGAAGCACGGCCCTGCCAACACCTTGATTTCAGACTTCTAACCTCCAGAACTGTAAGAAATTCTGTGTTCTAAGCCACCCAGGTTTGTGGTACTTTGGTAAGTACTTTTAAATGACCGAATGAATAGAAAGAACACAGAACATAACATGGAAACAAAACCTCAGATCTAGTCTTCCTCTGTAAAAGGTAGCATCTGGGAGAAGGGCCTAAAGCCACGTTTTCCCACTGGAGGTCCTGGACCCACGCAACAGGCCGCGCCTGTCCTCTGACTGTGGTGCCAGTCAGAACTGCCCTCAGACAGACCACAGAGTCTACTTCTCTCCCAGCCTTTGCACCCCTTGTGGCCCATTTTTGCTCTCAGAGAGCCCCTCATTGTGTGTAAAAAGCAAGGTGCTTAGGTGGACCAAGAGATCTTCAGCCAGGAGGCAATCTGGCAATGGCCCAGATAGAAACAGTTACAGTTGGAGCTAGACAATGATCATGCCTTGTGCATCTTCTTTGACTATTTTCGTTTGGTTTCCTGCTTATTTTCAATAAAATGTTTCTGTAGCATTTGACCTTGGCCCAGTGGTGCTAAGGAGGAAGGGAGTGGGCTTTAAATTTTGTCTTCCTTGGGCCAGAGTTTTAAAGAGGAATCAGCTTACCCCCAAGGGCCAGGTGATGGCGGAGGGGGCAGTGTGAATGGAAAGGAGAGGAGCTAAGGGGAAGATGAAATGTTGGGGCTCAAAACCAGCTGCCCTCCCTGTCTGAGCATCTCTCTCTGAAATTACTTTCTGATCAAAGGTCAGTGCAATTTGTGTTTAGTCTGAACCTGAGGAATTGTTCCTTTAGAGGCTGCAACTGCCAAAGCCTTAGTTAGCCAGCTGTGCTGCTGAAAGAGAAACCACCAGGGACATTCCCTAGAGAGAATCGAGGTCCCTTCTTCCTGGAAAGTTTCCTGAAACATGAGATGCTGCTGATGATGATGATAACGACGACGGTCGTGGTCATGGCTAACATATGCTGGGCATTTTTCTGTGCCGGGCAGGCAGTGTTTGTCTGAGCATCTTCCCCTGTCAGCTTGTGAGCTGGGTCCTAATACACTCCCCTTTTGCAGATGAAGAAACTGCCCATGGCCACAGCCCACTGAAGATGAAACCAAGGTTCTCTGTCTAAAGCTGTTGATTAAAAATAATAATTAAAAAATTAAAAATTGGCAGGGCACAGTGGCTCACACCTATCTGTAATCCCAGCACCTTGGGAAGCCAAGGCAGGCGGATCGCTTGAGGCCAGGGGTTTGACACCAGACTGCCAACGTGGTGAAACTCTGTCTCTACTAAAAATGCAACAATGAGCTGAGCATGGTGGCACACACCTGTAATCCCAGCTACTCTGGAGGCTGAGGCAGGAGAATCACTTGAAGCCAGGATGTGGAGGTTGCAGTGAGTTGAGATCGAGTCACTGCACTCCAGCCTGGGCAACACAGCAAGATTCTGTCTCAAAAAAAAAATAAAAATTAATTTTAAAAAATTTGTGAAGATGGGCTGAGCATAATGGCTCATACCTGTAATCCTAGCACTTTGGGAAGCTGAGTTGAGGGGATCACTTGAAACCAGGAGTTTGAGGCTGCAGTAAGCTATGATTGCACCACTGCACTTCATGGGTGGACATTATTACTTTCTGGACCAGCTTCTGGGCCAGCATGGGTGGACATCTTTCCAGGAATATACCCTGAGTAGTGACAGTGAGACACTGTCTAAAAAAAAAAAAAAAAAAAAAAAAGAAGATAAGGTTGAGACCAAGGGCAGTAGTTTGACTCCAGACTCTTCAACATGGGTTGCCTTTGTACAAAACAACGCGGAAATAAAACCATGTGGCTCTGGACCATAGCTAAGATGCTAAGAGCTAAGATGCTGGGATCCCTGGCTGAAGATCTCGTGACCTCTGCAGGAGCAGAACAAATGTGGTGGCAGTGGCGGAGGCTCACCCAGATAGTCATTCCTCTTCTGGTTGATGTTCAGGATCTCTCTGATATGGTCAACAGCTGTCTTGGGAGAGCCGCCCATATTGGACTTTCCTAGAACAAAGAGAATAAAGAATTCTTCTAGGTAATATCAGGATTTCCCCAGGCCCTGGAAGAGTAGGAAAGCATTTAGCCTGGGAACTCAACATTTACACTGCCTATAAGAACTTCAAAATATACTTTTAGGCTGGGCATGGTGGCTCACACCTGTAATCCTAGCACTTTGGGAGACCGAAGCAGGCGGATTGCCTGAGCTCAGGAGTTCGAGACCAGCCTGGGCAACATGGTGAAACCCTGTCTCTACTAAAACCACAAAAAGTTAGCCAGGTGTGGCCAGGCATGGTGGCTCATGCCTGTAATCCTAGCGCTTTGGGAGGCCAAGGCAGGTGGATCACCTGAGGTTGGGAGTTTGAGACCAGCTTGACCAACATGGAGAAACCACGCCTCTACTAAATATACAAAATCAGCCGGGTGTGGTGGCACATGCCTGTAATCCCAGCTACTCAGGAGGCAGGAGAATCGCTTGAACCTGGGAGGCGGAGGTTGCAGTGAGCCGAAATTGCGCCATTGCACTCCAGCCTGGGCAACAAGAGTGAAACTCCGTCTCAAAAAATAAAAATAAAAATTAGCCAGGCATGGTGACACACGCCTGTAGTCCCAGCTACTCTGGAGGCTGAGGCACGAGAATTGCTTCAGCCTGGGAGGCAGAGGTTGCAGTGAGCCGAGATCGCACCACTGTAGTCCAGCCTGGGCAATAGAGTGAGACCCTGTCTCAAAAAAAAAAATATATATATATATATATACATATATATATATATATATACACGTTTACTGAAATTTTCTACATTCCAGGCACCAGGCCAGGTGCTTCCTATACTTTAGCTCATTTAATTCTCATGAAACCCCAGGTACAGTGGGTATCCTCATTTTATAAACTAAGTCCTGGAGGAACTGTGTAATTTGGACAATAGCAAGAGGCAAAAGACAAGGCCAGATCCACTACAGACTGTTCCTTGCATCCATGCCCTTCGACATTCCTGCTCAAGAGCCACGTTTCCTCATCTATCTCCAAGTTACCTCCCAGATGGTAACAAGAGCTAACACAGAGCACTTTCACACAGGCAACTTAAATAGCTTTCCATAAAAATTGTGTAAGGAAAGGAGGACAGCTATCATGATCATCATTGCTGTCATTGTGGTTACGGTCATCATCATCAACACTAATTCTATTTATTTATTTATTTATTTATTTTATTTTGAGACAAGGTAGGGTCTCGATCTGTCACCCAGGCTGGAGTGCACTGGCATGATCTTGGCTCACTGCAACCTTTGCCTCCCAGGTTCAAGCGATTCTCCTGCCTCAGCCTCCCAAGTAGCTGGGATTACAGGCGCCTGCCACCACGCCCAGCTAATGGTTTTGTATTTTTAGTAGAGACGGGGTTTCACCATGTTGGCCAGTCTGATCTCAAACTCCTGACCTCAAGTGATCCACCCGCTTTGGCCTCTCAAAGTGCTGGGATTACAGGCGTAAGCCACCACACCCGGCCCTATTTTATAAATAAGAAACTGGGCCAGGTGTGGTGGCTCATGCCTGTAATCCCAGCACTTTGGGAGGTTGAGGCAGGAGGATTGCTTGAAGCCAGGAGTTTGAGATCAGCTGGGCAACATAGCAAGGCCCCATCTCTAAAAACAAAAACAAAACTGGGGCCCAAAGTGGCAGGCAGAGGGAGAATCAGAATTCAGGGCTTCTGATCCCATATTGGTGCCCCTTCCACTATTCCAGACACACTCGGAGACCATGATACCCACCATCTGTCAGAAGGATGATGGCGTGTCGGATTTCCTGCCAGGCCATCGTTTCCATGCCAAGGAGTCGCATTTGGTTGTTCATCATGAGATAGACACTGTTTAGGGCCGCATAGGTGTTAGTCCCAGTTCCATTTTCATGATCTGGAATATGCCAAAAGGAAGGACTCTCTTAGAAACTTCCCACCTACCACCTAGGGGTAGGGAATCACTCTATTCCCCCAATTATTGGAAATGCAATTTTTTTTTTCTTTTTTGAGAGAGTCTCGCTCTGCCACCCAGGCTAGAGTGTAGTGGCGTGATCTTGGCTCACTGCAACCTCCACCTCCCCAGTTCAAGCGATTCTCAGGCCTCAGTCTCCCAAGTAGCTGGGATTACAGGTGCCGGCCACCATGCCCAGCTAATTTTTTGTATTTTTTGTAGAGATGGGGCTTCACCATGTTGGCCAAGCTGGTTTCCTGACCTCAAGTGATCCGCCCATCTCAGCCTCCCAAAGTGCTGGGATTACAGGCATGAGCCACTGCACCCGGCCTGGAAATGCAATTTATCAATTGTTTTGATAAACTCAGACATTTGCCATTCAGACAGAGATTTGACATTATTGCTTGTTCAAACATTAAAAGCCTTTCCACCTTAGACATGTTCATTGCATAGGGCCGGGCAAGGTGGCTCATGCCTGTAATCCCAGCACTTTGGGAGGCTGAGGTGGGCGGATCACAAAGTCAGGATCACGAGACCAGCCTGACCAACATAGTGAAACCCCGTCTCTACTAAAAATACAAAAAATTAGCCAGGCATGGTGGCGGGTGCCCGAAATCTCAGCTACTCGGAAGGCTGAGGCAGGAGAATTGCCTGAACCCTGGAGGCAGAGGTTGCAGTGAGCCAAGATTGTGCCACTGCACTCAAGCCTGGGTGACAGTGCGAGACTCCGTCTCAAAAAAAAAAAAGAAAAGAAAAAGAAGTGTTCATTGCATAACCCCAATCCAAGACCACACTAAAGTCCCAAGGTTCAAAGATGAGGTTTCCAAAACCTTGAGTGGCTTCAGCCATTTGCTAAGTGCCAACCAGGCAGCTTTACATGGTGTATGAGTGGCTAATGACATGGGGAGATGGCAGTGTGCAGCCATGCAAACCAGACAGTGTGGTTTTGGCAACTGGAAGGAATTGAAGACCTGCACAGTGTCTTTGGACCTGCAGCACCTTAGAATGAGCTATGAGCTGGGGGCAGCTGGACTCCCCCACCATAACCCTGGACGTTGAAACTACCCCAGACTCATGGTACTCAGGTGCCACCAAGAGGCCTCACTCTTTTTCTAACTCATCCAGAATTTGTTTGCAGGCCCTGAGAGGGTCCATCTTCTCCTCTCCCATCACCATCATGTGATGACACCCGTACCTTTATAGTTGGCATTTTCCAGGCTGCTGATCACCTCAGTGATATCCCGGGAGTTGTCATTCAGGACAGACATGAGGACTTTGGGCTCTGAGGCAAAGGTGATAATGGCAACACTCACATTGATTTCAAAGCTGAAGATCTGTGTGGGGCAAGTGAGAGGCAGCGTAAAGGGCCCTGAAGCCAAAGGGGAGATGGTAAGAGAGCAAGCAAAGGGCCCTGGAGGAGGCAGAGAAACTGGAGTGAGACCAACAGAGGCAAGGACCAGGGGAGACACTAGGAAATGACTGTTAGGAAGAAGCTAGGGGCTGGGCACGGTGGCTCATGCCTGAATCCCAACACTTTAGGCAGGTGGATCACCTGAGGTCAGGAGTTCGAGACCAGCCTGACCAACATGGCAAAACCCATCTCTACTAAAAATACAAAAATTAGCCTGGCATGGTGGCAAGCACCTGTAATCCCAGCTACTCAGGAGGCTGAGGCAGGAGAATCACTTGAACCCAGGAGGCAACGTTGCAGTGAGCTGAGATCGCGCCACTGCACCCCAGCCTGGGTGACAGAGAGAGACTCTATCTCAAAAAAAAAAAGAAGCAGCAGCAGCTAAGGAAGAAACCTTTGTTGAACATCTTTCTCTTTGACAGACTCTCTTCACTCAACCCTATGAGGGAGGATGATGACCCCTATTTTATGGATAAGGAAATTAAGGCATGTTGCCTCGTCCCCCTTCCCCCATCACACCATGAGGAGGAGGTGGAAGTGGGATCTGAACGTGTCACATGACTCTCAATCACTGCTCCAACTGGTGTGTGTTGCCGCCTCACAGTGCAATGAGTTACTTAATTTTGAGTCCCAAATTAAGTTGGGAGGGAAAACCATCTATAATATTACATGAAGTATTGTGAAAAGCACAATTACAAAACAAAGTTCTGGCGAGGAACTTAAACCAGTGGCTTCCAAACTTCTATCACACATATTTTATTTTATTTTATTTTATTTATTTTTTTGAGACAGAGTTTTGCTCTAGTTGCCCAGGCTAGAGTGCAATGGCATGATCTCAAATCACTGCAACCTCCACCTCCCGGATCCAAGCGATTCTCCTGCCTCAGCCTCCCAAGTAGCTGGGTTACAGGCATGCGCCATCACACGTGGCTAATTTTGTATTTTTAGTATAGACAGGGTTTCATCATGTTGGTCAGGCTGGTCTCAAACTCCTGACCTCAAGTGATCCACCTGCCTCGGCCTCCCAAAGTGTTGGGATTACAGGCACTAGCCACCATGCCCAGTCTATCACACACATTTTAAAGCCTGCACAAAATGTTGAAGTTTTAAAAGGAAATTATTAAATGTTAAATTATTAATCTGATTTAAATTATTCCACAGGGGCACCAGTATTTTTCTGCTTCACTCCTATGGGTTATCTCGCTACCTTTCTGTGGAGACCACTGTTCTAGATGATGAATTCCTGGAAAGTAAGACCTCAGCCTTTCCATCTTTGCTGTCCCCCAGCCCCAGCACAGTGTCCCAACAGTGCTTGTGGAATAAAAATTATGATTGTATAAATTGAATTCATGATTCCTACATGGCATGAGTATAATCTGAGAAGACTTCTTGGAGGAGGTGGGCTGTGAGTGGGGCTCTGAGGAGGGGAAGGAGACAGAGGGAGATAGTGAGCACAGGAAGGCCTCTGCTGCAGGCAGACTCCTGATTCCTGACCCTGTCCACCATGAGGGAGGCGCTCTCCTTGAAGATGAGAAAGTCATTTTCCGACACACTCTGCGAACAGTCCAGGAGCAGGTAGAGGTTCAGATGACCAGAGCGCTGGATTTGGATTTTACGGCCCAGGCTTTCTGGAGAAATGTGGAAGGGGAGGATTCAGATCCCCACCTCCTTCCTGCGCTCTTGCCAAGCAGGTCCAGCTTCTCTGCCTCCCTCCCTTTCAGTGGCTGAGCCCACCAAAGCTCCTGGCCCCAGGAAGCTTGCATCCTCCCTTGCTCCGGCCCAGATCCAGCACCCTGCTCAACCAGAAACCCCACCTTAAACACTCACCCTTTGTCTTCTGGGTGGGATTGGTGGCCCCAAGCATGTGGGAGAAGGAAGTGCCCAGGGCAGGGGCCACATCCTCAGGGAAGTCATAAGAGTAGGGTTCTGTGGGGAGAGCCACACAGAGGTCAGCCGGGGCAGCGGCCGGGTGTGCCGGGGAATCTCGGGAGGGCAGGGCAGCTACTCACGGCGGCAGATGGGCTCTGTTCCACTCCAGACCCCGTTGCCCTGGCACTCCCGCTCCTCAGACCCCGTGAGCACAAGATTCGAGGAGCAGCGATAGCGGACCTTGTCCCCATGACCAAAGCGGGAGCCTGTCCGCACCGCGCCCAGTGAAATGCCTGGGTTGGGGCAGTGGCCAGCTGCGAGTGAACAAAGGAAGGCAGAGGTGAGTGGCCCCCTCCCATCAGGCTCTGCCTCCTCAGCGGCCTCAGTTGCCAGCAGAAGCTTCCCAGTTCCAACCCAGGGATGCACCTGTGTCTGTCCCAGAGCCCCCAGAGACGCAGGGAAGAAGTCAGCTGATGGTCCCTCCACTCCTTCAGAGAACATTTATATTTCATAAACCACAGTGAGGCATCCCTACACATCCATCAAAATGGCTAACACTGAAACAACAGGTAATTCCAAGTGTTGGAGAGGATGCAGAGCGACTGGCACTCTGTTACCTTGCTGGCATGTACGTGGGTGAAACTTTCTCAGCCTCTACTACAACTAAACATATGCCAGCCTGTGATGTGACAATTCCACATTTAGATCATTTACTCAAGAGAAGCAAGTGCATACATGTACCAAAATCACATGCAAGAATGTTCCTAGAGCTTTACTCCTAATGGCCCCAAACTGGAAATAATCCAAATGTCCATCAGGAGGGGAATGGATAAATTGTAATATATCCATATAATGGAATACTACACAGCAATAAAAAAGAACGAAGTACTGATACACACAACAGCATGGATAAATCTCACAGGCAGAATATAGAACAAGGGATGCCAGAAGCAACAGACCACATCCTGCATGATTCCATTTACAGGAAATGTAAGCACAAGGTACCTAGTCCATGGAGACAGAGGTCAGAAGAGCAGTTACCTTGTGGGAGGGGACAAGAGGGAACCTCATTCTGTCTTGGGTGGTGATTAGATGAGTGGATGCATTGTAACAAATCATTGAGCTGAATACTTAAGATTTGCACATTTTACAATAGGTAAATTATGCCTCAATTTCAAAATAAGTTAGAGTCACGTCTGAATAAATGGCCATTTGCCAAAACCCAAGGGCATGAGTGGGGAGCCATGGTCTGGGCCACTAGGTGAAGGTGGTCCTGCCATCTTGTGGACTCCGTGTCTTCTGTATGATGTGCTAAGAACCATGATCCAAGAAGCTCCCAAACCCACAGGCAAATGCAGCTCCAGGGAATCCTAGGAGCCCTACTTCTGCCAAGCAGAGCCCCTCACCATTCACAGGGGCAGCAATAACCATGATAAAAGTGCTTATGGCCAGGCATGGTGTTGCATGCCTGCATTCCCAGCTACTGAGGAGGCTGAGGTAGGAAGATCACTTGAGCTCAGGAGTTTGCAGCCAGCCTTGGCAACACAGCGAGATCCTGTCTCTTAAAGAAACAAAAACAAGGCCGGGTGCCGTGGCTCACGCCTGTAATCCCAGCACTTTGGGAGGCCAAGGTGGGCAGAATCCCCTGAGGTCAGGAGTTTGAGACCAGCCTGGCCAACATGGAGAAACCCTGTCTCTACTAAGAATACAAAATTACCGAGGCGTGGTGGCGCATGCCTGTAATCCCAGCTACTTGGGAGGCTGAGGCAGGAGAGTCACTTGAACCTGGAAGGCAGATGTTGCGGTGAGCTGAGATTGGGCCATTGCACTCCAGCCTGGGCAACAAGAGCTAGACTCCTTCTCAAAAAAAAAAAAAAAAAAAGTGTACATGGCATTTATCAGATTCCAGGGGCTGTTTTTTGTTTGTTTTTTGTTTGTTTGTTTGTTTTGAGACAGAGTCTCACTCTGTCACCCAGGCTGGAGTGCAGTGGCACGATCTCGGCTCACTGCAACCTCTGCCTCCCAAGTTCAAGTGATTCTCCTGCCTCAGCCTCCTGAGTAGCTGGGATTAACCACACCCAGCTAATTTTTGTATTTTTAGTATAGATGGGGTTTCACCATGTTGACCAGGCTGGTCTCAATCTCCTGACCTCAGGTGATCCATCCACCTCGGCCTCCCAAAGTGCAGGGATTAGAGGCGTGAGGCACTGAGCCTGGCTTTTTTTGTTTTTGTTTTTTTTTGAGACAGAGTCTTACTCTGTCACTCAGGCTGGAGCGCAATGATGCAATCTCGGCTCACTGCAATCTCTACCTCCTGGTTCAAATGATTCTCCTGCCTCAGCCTCCTGAATAGCTGGTATTACAGGCGTGGGCCACCGCACCCGGCTAATTTTTGTATTTCTAGTAGAGACGGGGTTTCACCATGTTGGCCAGGCTGGTCTCAAACTCCTGACCTTGTGATCCTCCCCCCTTGGCCTCCCAAAGTGCTGGGATTACAGGCGTGAGCCACCGCACTCCAGGGCTGTTGTATCTGCTTACTAATGTCAACTCATTTAATCCAGATGGCAATCTCATGAGGTCAGCACTCACTATCCTCGTTTTACAGATAGGAAAACTGAGGCCTAGAAAGGTTAAATAACCTTCCCAAAGTCTGTCAAAGTCAGAGCAGGGCTTGGAACCCAAACCTGGCTTCAAAGGCAAGGCATTAAAGCACAGTACTTGACTCTCTCCCAGCATATCTTCCCTACAACAATCTGTGGGGCCTGAATATGAAGTCTTGCTTTGAGGCACTTAGAAAAGCCAGGCAGAGTGTGTGGAGGCTTTATGCTACATCTGAAGCTTAGCACCAGCTGCCTGGGGCCTGGCCCTTGCAGACTTGTCATGTGTGACCTGTAGACCTCAATTTACCAAAATCCAGGAATAGTATTATGGCACACTGAACAACAGACCCCTATCCCCACAGAGGCTTCCTGGACGCACATTGGGCCCCAGGGTTCCCCGGGAGACCCCAGCCCCCCGTGTAGCCCATCAGCCAGAGAACTCACCCCCATTATCACACACAGCTGTTTCTCCATCCCACATGCCGTTGGGGCGACACTGACGCACAGGCGAGCCCCGCAATATGAAGCCATCCTCACACTCGAAGCTCACATTGCCACCCACGGGGTAGGACCCCAGCCGTGGGGTATAAATGCCATTCTCAAAGGAGACAGGGGCTGGACAGCGCACAGCTGGAGAGAGAGGAAGTGGGTGGGGAATATAGGGCTGGATGGATAACACCTGGGCTGGGGATTAAGCAGGTGATTTTATGCTGGAATGCGTGGGAATGGTCAACTAGCTGTCAAAACACTGAAATATTAGGTTGCAACATGTGAAATTGCTGTTTTTGGCAACTGATTGAATATTGCCAATTTCACAGAGTCTAAGTGAACTGATTGATAAATAGCCACTTCCCTCAGCCTCCTGAGGGCCGTGGCCTCCCCAGACATTCCCCTTGGGATCCTCAGATGTCTAGAGGACTCCAGGACCATTCAGCATCTATTCTGAATGGTCACTACTAGGCAGTCAGTTGTACATAAAAAGTCATCCCTGGCTTTAGTACCCCACAGTCTCCATCAAAACCTGTTCCCAATTCCTTACTACTGGCAATTGACATTTTCTGGATATTTTGAAAAGCCCTCTGCAAAAGCAACTTTGCCATCTAGTCAGGTTAAGTCCCACCCTGAGCAACTCCTAAACAAAAGTTCTGGGGTGGCCCCTGGTGTAGCACCCTGAGCAAAGCCCACAGGGAGCCTCACGTTTGCAGACTGCCTTAGACAGAGACCGGGTGGCTCTTGGGGTCTGCCACTGTCCGCTGCTCTTGCACAGCCGTGATGCTGGGGATGGGTACAGGCCCTGGGGGCAGGAGTAGGTGAGAAGGCTCCCAGGAGCCCAGCCATGGCTGAGGGTGAAGGTGCCACCGGAGATATTCACGTTCTGAGGGCAGGAGGGAGCCAAGTCTGCCAGACCTGGAGCCATGGGAACAAGGAGACAGCAATGGAGAAAGAAGGAAGACACAGATGAGAAAAGGAAAGCAAAAGAGACTGTTTCACACATGGAAATTCAAGCTGGGAGCACCAGCCTCACACACAGGACCCTGACGTTCCCCCTTCCCTGCCTCCTACCTGGGTACAGGAACAGCAGGCAAAAAAGAACCATCAGTGGGCCCATGGTGTCCTCCCTAGGGGCAGCGAGAGGTAGAGAGCTGCGGGAGGGAAAAGGTCATCTGACTTCCCGAAAACTAGAGCTGGCTCAGCAGCTGCTTCATTGCTGCCAGAGAAGAAAAACCAGGGAGTGGCAAGGGGGATGGTCTTCTGTTAGGGAAATAATAAGCAGGGATTGGGGACTGAACTGAAGGGTGAAACCTTTGCCCTGTCTCCCTGATGCTAATATATCTATAGAGTCAATAGATCTCCCCCACAGGCTTTGTGTACTGCCCCCACGCTCCACTCACCCATGCGTGCACGTGTGCACCATACACGCATGCTCACACACACGCAGGCAAACACATATTTGTGCTCATGTGTGCACACATGCACCTTGCTCTTGTGTGAATAGTCTAAAGCACACAAACCCACAAACCATCCAAGATATTGCAAAATATTTCATTTAAGTAAAGTTTTAGTGTTCTTTTGGGTTGTACCAAGTGGGTTTTACTTCCTGAGAGCCTAGAACAGTTCTGTCTTCTTGAACATAAACTTCCGAGGGGGGGGGTGAAACTAATTTTTTTAGAACTTCTTGATAAATAGGAAGATTGACAATACTTTTTTATTCCCTACAATCCTTCCCCAGAGATAATTTAGGTGGAAAAAACGAAATCAACACTTAGTTTTGGAGACGGGAAAAATGTTTACAACATTTTTACGGAAAGTCTAGCAGATGAAATTCCCAACTGGCAAAGTAAATACATTTGGGGTTGGTTACTCAAAGGAATAAAAGTTTTCGTGGGGGCTGGGATGTGCCTTTAAATAATAACCTACACTTGTATGAAATGCAGGAAGCAAAGAAACTTGAAGCTAGTGTATTAGTCTCCCTGACCCACAGAAGTCTTTTCAATACCTTTTTGAACAATGTAGGGTAAAAATAAATAAGACCAATAAAAAAATGAACATGAAACCTCTCTGAAGTGATCATTTAAGTTCGTAAAAACCCTTCTGATTTATAAGTGAGTCCTTAGAGAACTGATTGAACCCGGAAGGTGGAGGTTGCAGCGAGCCAAGATTGAGCCACTGCACTCCAGCCTGGGCAACAGAGCAAGACTACATCTCAAAAAGAAAAAAAATAAATAAATAAGACTGGGCACGGTGACTCACGCCTGTAATCCCAGCATTTTGGGAGGCTGAGGCGGGTGGATCATGAGGTCAGGAATTTGAGACCAGCCTGGCCAACATGGTGAAACCCCGTCTCTACTAAAAATACAAAAAATTAGCTGGGTGTGGTGGCAGGCGCCTGTAATCCCAGCTACTTGGGAGGCTGAGGCAGGGGAATCACTTGAACCCGGGAGGCAGAGGTTGCAGTGAGCCAAGATCGTGCCACTGCACTCCAGCCTGGGTGACAAGAGCAAGACTCTGTCTCAAAAAAAAAAAAAAAAAAAAAAGAGTACACAAAGTGGGACTCCCCTTGGACAGCGCTGAGTGCATGAAGATCAGGACACCCTGGTGTTAGGGATTCCAAAGTGGCTGCTGTAGCAGAGCTGCTAGTGCCTCCCCTGCCCCTCAAGTATCTTTTCTCCCTACTTCCACAGTAAGAGATGGTTAGGGGGACACACAGTCACCCAGCTAAAGACCATATTTCCTAGCTTCCCTTGCAGCTAGGTAGCCAGGTGACTTGGTTCTGGCTAATGGGATGTTAGTAGAATTTATGTATGTAATTTCCAAGTTATGTCCTAAAATAAAAAGGCAGTGTGCCTTTTCTTTTCATGGGCTGGAATATAAACCTAGTGGAGATCCGTCTTCCACCAGGAGGATGAGGGCAACATGCTGGGGATGACAGAGCAAACAGACAGAGGAGCCTGGGTGTCTGACACAGTGTTGATGTCATACCAGCCCTGCACAGCCACTTAGATTGTTACAAGAGAGAAATAAACTATCTTAAAGGTGGGGGGTATTTAAGGATGTTCACAAATACTGTGGCCTTGTCTTCTTTCAGTCACATGGTAGGATAGAATTTCCCCAGCCACTTGTTTTAGCCAATAAGATGTGAGTACAAGTGATATGTATCACTTCCTGATGGAAGCTCAATGTAGTCTTCACTCTGCTCTTCCCCTCTGCATGGTAACGTTTGAGATGGTGGCTGCTCCACCAGCCAAGATCCCTGGGTGATATCGAAAGCACAGTACCAGCCAGGCACAGTGGCTCACACCTGCAATCCCAGCACTTTGGGAGGCCGAGGCAGGGGGATCACCTGAGTTCAGGAGTTGGAGACCAGCCTGACCAACATGGTGAAACCCCATCTCTACTAAAAATATAAAAATTAGCTGGGTGTGGTGGCATACGCCTGTAATCCCAGATGCTCAGGAGGTTGAGGTAGGAGAATCGCTTGAACCCGGGAGGCAGAGATTGCAGTGAGCCGAGATCACACCACTGCACTTCAGCCTGGGCGACAGAGGGAGACTCTGTCTCAAAAAAGAAAAAAAAAAGCGCAATACTCGGCTGACTCTCAGTGGATAAGTAATATGACCAAAAAATAAACCTTTGTTATTTCAATTCATTGCATTTCTACTAATGCAGGAAAAAAAGTACCACCCAATATGTAGGAAATTTAAAAATGATTTATTCTTTCTCATATTGGCCAGACGGTTCTTCTGCTGATCCTCCACACAGCGGCAGTCAGCTAGGGACTGAGTTCAGTGAACAGCAGGACAGCTGGCCCTTCCTCCCCAGGGTCTTTTATCCCTAGCCCTCGTAGCATGGCAGTCTCAGGGCTACTTCTGAGGAATCCAAAACATAAGCTGCAAGGTCTCTCGAGGCCTAGCCCCAAAAGTCACATAACATCACTTCTGCCACATTCTATTGGTCAAGGCAAATCTCAAGGTCAGCCCAGATTTAAGGCTGAAGGCATAGAATTTACCTCTTGATAGGAGGAATGGCAAAGTCACACTGTGAAGAGGCAGGCATATCAGAATAGGAGAGATTGATGGCTATATTTCGTAAGCCCTCCTACAGCAACAAATATTTCTAGGTTGTTGGTTACCAGAACATAATGAAGCCTAACCTGACTGAACATTCAAATCACTAAACTTTGGGTGCCTTTTAAAGCCATCAAACTAATATGTAACAGCTGCCTTCAAAAGAAAGGGCCTTTTGGCCCGGCGCGGTGGCTCACGCCTGTAATCCCAAAACTTTGGGAGGCCAAGGTGGGCGGATAACGAGGTCAGGAGATCGAGACCATCCTGGCTAACACGGTGAAACCCCATCTCTACAAAAAATACAAAAAATTAGCCAGGCGTGGTGGCGGGCGCCTGTAGTCCCAGCTACTCAGGAGGCTGAGGCAGGAGAATGGCGTGAACCCGGGAGGCGGAGCTTGCAGTGAGCCGAGATCGCGCCACTGCACTCCAGCCTGGGCGACAGAGCAAGACTCCGTCTCAAAAAAAAAAAAAAGAAAAGAAAAAGAAAGGATATGAGTTTCTCCCAGTATTTGTTGAGTTAAATCAACTTGGCACAGTGTGGCAGTGGCAGAATTCATTCTCTCTTCCTGCTTAAGTAATAAAACTCCCAAGTTTTCTGGGCCCGTGGAGTACATTCTTAAGAAGTGTTTACTCCTCAATTTATAAAACTTCGTCCCTTCCCACCAGCTGGAATGTGGACAGAACGGTGGACTTTGGAACAGCCACCTAGATCACAAAATGGAAGTCACATGTGGATGATGATAAAGAAACAAAATTAAAGAGGCCCTGCTCTCCAATCCTGTAGAGCTAATAGGATTGACCTGGACCACTTATGCTCAGACCATTTAAGCCGCCGTTATTCTAGCTTGGTTATAACAAAGCCAAACGATGTCTAACTGATATACCTAGCGAGAAATCAATGTGAGAGCCAAAGGCAACACTCAGAGAAGTGTGTTTATTAGGATACACGTTAAACTTCTGTAATAAAGAGACCCTAAAATACAGTAACTTAAATAAGATAGAATTTTGCTGCACTTTCAAATAAGAGCCTCAGAGGCCGGGCGCGGTGGCTCACGCCTGTAATCCCAACACTCTGGGAGGCCGAGGTGGGTGGATCACGAGGTCAGGAGATCGAGACCATCCTGGCTAACACGGTGAAACCCCGTCTCTACTAAAAAATACAAAAAAATTAGGCGGGCGCAGTGGCAGGCGCCTGTAGTCCCAGCGACTTGGGAGGCTGAGCAAGGAGAATGGCAGGAACCCGGGAGGCGGAGTTTGCAGTGAGCAGAGATCGCACCACTGCACTCCAGCCTGGGAGACAGAGCGAGACTCCGTCTCAAAATAAATAAATAAATAAATAAGAGCCTCAGGGTAAGCAGACAAGGCTGAGATGGCGTGTATGGCCCTGGCTGGCAGAGCTGCTCATCAGCCTCCTTCAGGCCTCCAGGTTCCTTCCATCTGTGGTTCATGCCTTTGGAAATTGTCCTTGTCTGCATTGTTGAAACAGGGTCTCCATCAAGTCTGCCTCCCACCCCACTCTTCCACTCATATTCCATTGGCAAAAAGTCAGTTATAGTCCACTGTCAGCTCTCCAGGAGGCCCAGTCGAATGTGGAAGGACCATGACCTGACCTGTGGGGCTAAAGGCACCAGACCTTTATTCCCCTCGGCGCTCCCAATTAGCTTTTCAGTAGACCACACCAGATGAGGGCGACCTTGGCTTCTCTATTTCTTGTACCATTCAAAAGCCCAGGAAATGTAACCGTGTTTTCACTCCAGGTAGAGGGAAGGAGGTGAATAATATCTGAAAAAACAGACATGCCTCTCCTGCCAGCTTCTTCCATCTTGTCCAAATTTCTTCTTATCAATTCTAGGCTTCTAATATCTGCTTCCAAGGGTACAATTCCAAAGAGAAAAAACCAATACCCCAATTCTGTACTTCGTCCCCTAGTCAGAGTTGGATTTTTGCTTTTGGTTTTTTTGGTTTTTTGTTTTTGAGACAAAGTCTTGCTTTGTTGCCCAGGCTGGAGTGAAGCAGTATGATCTCGGCTCACTGCAACCTCCACCTCCTGGGTTCAAGGGACTCTCCTGCCTCAGACTCCCAAGTAGCTGGGATTACAGGCGTATGCTACCATGCCCAGCTAATTTTTGTATTTTTAGTAGAGACGGGGTTTCACCATGCTGGTCAGGCTGGTCTCAAACTCCTGACCTCAGGTGATCCGCCTGCCTCGGCCTCCCAAAGTGCTGGGATTACAGGTGTGAGCCACTGTGCCAGGCCCCCTAATCAGAGTTTAAAAATCAGAAATGACGCTCTGACGGCCTCTCAGGATGCCTTATTCTCCCCTGGAGAGCTCAGCACCTTGCAGCTGAAAATTTCTGAGGAAACGTGGCAGACAGCACAGGCCAACCCCACTCTAGTGGCCAGTCTACTCCTTATCCAGTCTGGCCACTTGGACATGGACTTCGCTGTCATCCTAGGATCTGCCACCCCTCAACCTTCTATGGCAACTGCAGGTCAACCCCCAAATTGGAAAACTAGGCTGGCTTGGCCTGGTTCACAGCCTTAATGTGTGACTTTAGCTGGGGATTCAACATTGCTCTGCAAGCCTCTTGGTGGTTGTAGTTGATCTGTCCTTGCCCCACCATATCCCTTGGGCCCTATCACTGGGGTGCTCCACTGACTTCCAGCTGCAGCATCTCTGTCTCTACCCAAGGATTGTTTTTGGTGTCCTGCACCATCTGTGCACAGAAAGCTGGAAATGACAGAGAATTAAGGCCTTCAACCAATGACTGATTGGTATAAATACTGGGCTTTCTCACCCTGGACCATGGGATAACTCTGCACCACTCCAGGGTTCCTGACTGGGATTGACCTCCACTCACCCACAACGGTAAATTTGCCTGATAACACACCCTTCATTAACTGCCTTCCTTCTCTATCACACTGCACTATCCATGTTTCTTGCGATCACCTCCAGAATGCACTGTCTGCACTGGAACCCTTGTCTCCAGGTCTGCTTCTGGGGGAGGAAGACTTCATATTAGCAGGACATAGTGCCAGACACTATTTTTAAGTCTTAAATGTAGGTGCTCACTTAATCCTCACAACGAGCTTATGACACAGGTTCTGTTGTTACTCCCACTTTACAGATGAGGGAACTGAGGCACACAAAGGTTAAGTGAGCTGCCCCAGGTTCATACAGGTACTAAGCAGCAGAGCCGGGATTCAAACCCAGGCAGCATGGCTCCTGGGTCCACACTCATAGCCACCAAGTGGTAGTGCCTCTTCCTCACATCTTCTCTTTAGTGACTGCTGGGAGCTCCTTGCGCATCCCTGAAGTCTACCCCAGCCCCTTGCATTTCCAAGCCCTCTCTCCCCTAGGCTCTTTCCTCTTGGCACCCCCTCTCCCATAACACCTTCTTCTCCATCCTTCTCAAATCCCTCATCTTCCAGACTTCTACAAGACCTGTCCACGCCATTTCCTGCCTTCTAGCTACTTGTGCACTCGTCTCAAGCTCCTCAGAGGAAAGATCCAGGAGTTTTTTTTTAAGCAATGAGCTATACAAGTAAGGTCAAAGCCAACGCCCTCCCCCGTCCTATTTCCACCCCAAGTAAATAGCATCTTTCAGGTCAGCAACAGAATTGGCTTTGGTTTCTCATCCATTTCTTTTTTAATAAAAATATTTACATTGGCTCAGACCCCACCCATTTCCACACAAAGGCCTCTGCTAGGTTCCTCGGTACACGCACCATCCCCCATCCTAGCAGGCACTGCCTATTAACTTTGAAGTGATTGCCCAACTATGATCTTGAGGAATCTCCACATACATCACCCTTAGAGCCTCAGAAAGGGTTATGCCCTGCCCCATGGGGCTCCTCCCCATGCCCAGGCTCTTCCAGGGCCCTGGGCCTCGGAGGCCACCCTGCAGGCCTAGACACTGGGTTAGACACTGAACCTCCTGTCCTTGTCCATCCATTGCACAAACAATTCCTGAGAATGGAACGAGGAACTAAGGGGTGGGGTAGGGCCTCCCAAGAAACAGAAGGCCTGTCCCTGACCTCCTGTAGGCGCCATATCTCTTTCAGACAAAAACTCAACCTCTAAAGACTCACAGGCCTGGGGTGTACCAGGGTGTCCATCTGCCCACACCGCAGCTCTTACCTCATCCCTCTGAGGTCTCCACTGTCCTTGGGCTGGTGGGGGGCGTGGTGCATGTTATCACCCACTTCTTGCTACCCATCGGGGAGGCTGCCCTGGGTAACCCAGGTGAGAGGGTGGTAAACACAACTCAGGTGCTCAGGGGTCAGCTGAGGATGATGGGCCAGGGGGAGGGGTGGCCTATGGCTGAACTGCCCTGGCTCCTGTCCTCACCACCCCAACCCCAGCTCTGGGCTTAGCATTGGTGGCAGTGGGGGCCTCACTAGCCTCCTCTGCCCTTTCATTGAAAATTCCTCTCTAAAGTTTTCCTGTATCCTGGGGAGTGGGGAGATATTCATCCCCTTCCCAGTTCTGGGTACCAGTCCCCTCTTGCCAAAAGGATAGCCCGGGGCTCACGTGGGAGAAGCCTCCTGCCCTCACTCCTCCAGTGCTGCCAGGGGGTGAAGAGGGAACTTGCCCGGTAGAAAGACACACATTCATGTCTTGCTTTCCTGCCCAACACAAATGAAAGGTTACACCCGAGAAGAGCTCCTCCTGCCCCGTCTCTGGCCCCAGCCCCAGTGTGGTATGAGAAATTCAGGCTTTGACTTAAGACAGCCTGGAACCTCAGGTTTGGCTTGGCAAATTCATTAGCTATTTCGTCGCCTTACTCACCCTGTTTTGTCACCTGTCATCCACAGAATCAACAGCAAAATACACTGCCCTTAAGGTTACCTTTGAGAATTAGGACCATCAAAAGGAGAAGATCGGCTACCCTACAGGTGTAAAAGGTACCAGGATATTTGCTTTAGCATTCACTGTTACCAAGAGGAAATGTTTGGAAACTCCCACGTCCATTAATAGGGGACAGACACAGCACATTGTGGTATGGGGACAACTGAATACTATGCAGTCTCTGCAAGCTTAAGGCTTATCTGTGTGTACAGAGCTGAATGTCTCCAGATATATATGTAATATAATATACACTTTTAAACTAGATAGACATTCAGAACTGTATGTATGGGATGCCACCATTTATGCAAAAGAAGGGGGGAAAGAGGATAGTAGCCACGTATGCTCTCTGTGTGTATATAATTTCTCTGGAAACGTTTACAAAAAACTGGATAGGAGAGTTGCCTCTGGGGAGAACTGGGGGCTGGAAAATGAGGTGGGAGGTAAAGAAGGCAACTTAATTTTCACCAAATCCCCTTTATTACTGCTTGTAGTTTTCATTGGGTACATATGATACCTACTCAAGGCCAGGCCCAGTGGCTCACGCCTGTAATCCCAGCACTTTGGGAGGCCAAGGCAGGTGGATCACCTGAGGTCAGGAGTTTGAGACCAGCCTGGCCAACGTGGTGAAACCCCGTCTCTACCAAAAATACAAAAATTAGCCGGGTGTGTTGGCAGGCACCTGTCATCCCAGCTACTCAGGAGGCTGAGGCAGGAGAATTGCTGGAACCTGGGAGGCAGAGGTTGCAGTGAGCTGAGATTGCGCCACTGCACTCCAACCTGGGCAACAAGAACAAAACTCCGTCTCCAGAAGAAAAAAAAGAAAAGAAAAGAAAAGAAACACGCTACTGGACTATTAACAAGAGACGCTGATATAATCTCTCTGCAGATTAAGTTTTATTTTGTAAAATTTCAAACATATTGTAAAGTAGAGAGAATAGTAAAATGAACTTTCATGTACGTATCCATCATCTAGCTTCAGTTCATAGATGGTCTGGGTTCATGTCTATATACCACCCGCCACCCATTCCTTCCAGGAATTTTTTTTTTTTTTTTTTTTTTTTTTTTTTGACAGAGTCTTGCTCTGTCACCCACGCTGGAGTGCAGTAGTGCAATCTCGGCCCACTACAACCTCTGCCTCCCGGGTTCAAGCCTCCCGAGTAGCTGGGATTACAGATGCCCGCCACCACGCCCAGCTAATTTTTTGGTATTTTTAGTAGAGATGGGGTTTCACCAACTTGGCCAGGCTGGTCTTGAACTCTTGACCTAGTGATCCACCCGCCTCGGCCTCCCAAAGTGCTGGAATTACAGGTGTGAGCCACCGCTCCCGGCCAGGATTTTTTTTTTTTTTCTTAAGTTAAAGACAGGGTCTCACTCTGTCACCCAGGCTGGAGTTTAGTGGTGCAATCACAGCTCACTGTAACCACAAACTCCTGAGCTCACATGATCCTCCCACCTCAGCCTTCCAAGAAGCTGGGACAACAAGCATGCATCACCACGCCCAGCTAATTTATTCAGTTATTTATTTTTGTAAAGACAGGGTCTCAGTATGTTGCCCAGACTGGCCTCAAACTCCTAGCTTCAAGTGATCCTCCTGCCTCAGTCTCCCAAAGTGTTAGGATTACAAGTGTGAGCCACTGTGCCTGGCCTCCAGGAATATTTTTTTTTTGAGATGGGGTCTCGCTTTGTTGCCCAGGCTGGAGTGCAGTGACCTGATCATAGCTCACGGCAGCCTCAAACTCCTGGGCTTTCACAATCCTCCCACCTCAGCCTCCCGAGTAGCTGAGATTACAGGCATGTGCCATCATGCCAGGCTAAGTTTTTTTTAATTGTTTACTTTAATTAGAGATGAGGTTTTGCTATGTTGTCCAGGCTGGTCTTGAACTAGCCTCAAGCAATCCTCCAACCTAGGCCTCCCAAAGTGCTGGGAATTCATTAAAAAATTTTTTACGGAAAAGCTCAAATTTTTCATTTAAAATATTTCTCTTTTTTTCTTTTTTCAGAACATTTCTCACTTCCATAAGAGCACATTTTCTTCCTCTTTTTTTCAGATGGAGTCTGTTTGTGTCACCCAGGCTGGAGTGCAATGGCGTAATCTCGGCTCACTGCAACCTCTGCCTCCCGGGTTCAAGCAATTCTCCTGCCTCAGCCTCCCAAGTAGCTGGGATTACAAACGGCTGACATCACGCCCGGCTAATTTTTGCATTTTTAGTAGAGACGGGGTTTCACCATGTTGGCCAGGCTGGTCTCCAACTCCTGGCCTCAGGTGATCCGCCTACCTCAGCCTCCCAAAATGCTGGGATTACAGGCATAAGCCACTGTGCCTGACCTTTTTTTCTTTTTTTAAAATTTCAACTTTTATTTTAGATACAGGGGGTACAGATGCAGGTTTGTTACATGGGTATATTGCACCTAGGTAGTCATAGAACCAATTAGGTAATTTTTTAACCCACACTCCCTCCCTCTCTCCCTTTCTAGTAGTCTTCAGTGTCTATTGTTCCTATATTTATGTCCGTATGTGCTCAATATTTAGCTCCCAGTTATAAGTGAGAACATTAGGCATTTTGTTTTCTGTTCCTATGCTAATTCATTTAGGATTTTGTCCTCTAGCTCCATCCATGTTGCTGCAAAGGACATGATTTAATTTTTTTTTTTTATGGCTGCAAAACTCTTTCACTTCTTGGCTTTTACCAAAATAAAATGTTTCTTTTGAACTATACATTTATAAAACATCTCATTGTTCTCTGTATCATAATTTTTTTCTTTTTTTTTTTTTTCTGAGACAGAGTCTCACTCTGTCACCCAAGCTGGAGTGCAGTGGTGCCATCTTGGCTCACCGCAACCTCTGCCTCCCGGGTTCAAGTGATTCTCCTGTCTCAGCCTCCCAAGTAGCTCGGATTACAGGTGCCCACCAGCACGCCGGCTAATTTTTGTATTTTTAGTAGAGACGAGGTTTCACCATGTTTGCCAGGCTGGTCTCAAACTCATGATCTCAGGTAATCCACCCGCCTCGGCCTCCCAAAGTGCTGGGATTACAGACATGAGTCACCACAGCCAGCCATTTTTTTTTTTTTTTTTTTTTTTTTGAGATGGGGTCTCGCCCTGTCACCCAGGCTGGAGTACAGTGGCACCATCTCAGCTCACTACAACCTCTGCTTCCCGGGTTCAAGCGATTCTCATGCCTCAGCCTCCCGAGTAGCTGGGATTACAGGCACCCGCCACGATGCCCGGCTAATTTTTGTATTTTTAGTAGAGACAGGGTTTCACCATGTTAGCCAGGGTGGTCTCGAACTCCTGATCTCAAGTGATCTGCCCACCTTGGCCTCCCAAAGTGCTGGGATTACAGGCGCGAGCCACCGCATCCAGCCTGTTTCCATTTTTAAAGTATGTGGAATAATAAAAGATCTGACTTCTACCACAAATAATTGTCATGCATAAATGGAAGAGGAATTGTAATGGATTGAACAACTTTGGAGTCATGTTAACCAAATGCAACATGTGACCCTTGCTTACCTGAGTCTAACAAACAAAAAAGGTATCTCTGATACAATCAGGGAAATGTGAACGTAAACAGCATTGCAGATATCATGGAATGTGGTTAATTTTTTTAGATGTGATCATGGCATTATGGTGATATTATGTTAAAATTCTTCTTTTGGCTGGGTGCAGTGGCTCATGCCTGTAATCCTAGCACTTTGGGAGGCCGAGGTGGGTGGATCACCTGAGGTCAGGAGTTCGAGACCAGCCTGGCCAACATGGTGAAACCCCGTCTCTACTAAAAATACAAAAATTAGCTGGGCGTGGTGGCGGGCACCTGTAATCCCTGCTACTCAGGAGGCTGAGGCACGAGAATCGCTTGAACCTGGGAGGTGGAGGTTGCAGTGAGCCGAGATCGTGCCACTGCACTCCAACCTGGGCAAAAGGAGCAAAACTCTGTCTCAAAAAAAAAAAAAAAAGGCAGAGAACTAATGCCCCAGAGTCAACCTGCAATTATTGCAGAGTGGGAAGCAGTAGACAGATGCTCCTGCCTCCTGTCCTTCAGGTGGAAAGCATCTGGAGACATTCAGTTCTCTCCTCAGGAGGGCCTGGGGGAATCGAACTCCACTGCACACAACAGTGACATTACTTTTTTTTTTTTTTGAGACGGAGTCTCGCTCTGTTGCCCAGGCTGGAGTGCAATGGTGCAATCTCTGCTCACTACAACCTCCGCCTCCCAGGTTCAAGCAATTCTCCTGCCTCAGCCTCCCAGATAGTTGGGATTACAGGCACATGCCACCACGCCAGGCTAATTTTTGCATTTTTAGTAGAGACAGGGTTTCGTCATGTTGGCCAGGCTGGTCTCGAACTCCTGACCTCAGGTGATCCACCCACCTCAGCCTCCCAAAGTGCTGGGATTACAGGCGTGAGCCACCATACCCGGCCAACATCATTCTCTTGAACTGGCCTTTCCTCCTTCAGGATCTCACACTCCCTATAGCCTCGCTTCTGCTTTCTGGAATCACCTAAATTAACTACCTATGGCCAAGTCCTGTCTCAAGCTCTGCTTTCAGGGTCACCAAAATTAAGATCATCCCTTTCCATCCTCCTCTCCCTATAAACTACTGCCCTTCTTCCACAAACTCCTTCCACGCCAGCAAACCCAGACTGTAACATTAACACAGAGTTATAATCCATCCATATACTGGTCTCTCCACATTCCTGGAGCACAAACTGCTAAAGGGTAGGAATGCTGTGACATGTTTGGTTCCCCCACTGTCCAGTGGGAGAGAGATATGTGAGCCAGTCAGCGCTACACCGAGTTGAGGCAGCCAGCCGTTGAGGCTCTCCATGAATTTTCCCGTTTTCCGCCTTCCAGGCACATGATAAAATGGAATTCCTCAGCCCTCTTGAAATTAGGCCACTGCAAGAGGCCTAACTGGCTTGCTTTGGCCAGTGAAATAAGAGCAGAAGTCACATGTGTTGTTACTGTCAGGCACAAGTATTTAACTGCCAATGTAACACAAGACACTCCAGCACCCTCTTTTGATGGAGCCTCCTTTGATCTGGATGCCTGAGTGACTATGATGATCAGAGACTCTAACACCACTCCTACTGACCCACCAGAGAGCAATAGTGAGAAATAAAACTGTTGTGTTAAGCTACTGAGATTCCAGGGTTGTTTGTTACTGCAGCATGATGTAGCCATCCTGACTGATACAAGCTGAGATAGGAGTCCATATAAAGTTCACAAGGAGAGAAACAGGGGAATATTAGGTCTCTCTAGAGGCTCAGAAAGGTTTCATCAAGGAACTTGAGATAGCCTTAAAAGATGAGTGTTTACCAGACAAGGAAGAGATGCAAGCATCCAGGGGAGCAATGAAACCCCAGAGCACATTAAAGGAACTGCAAGTTCAGGACCTTTCAGGGCTGGGGAGGGAAGGGAGGCCACAATGACACTAGACCAGGGAGGAAGCAGAGAATGCCCTATGGAAGAAACAGCATTTACAGCTTATAAGGCGATTTGCTATATGGAATTTTAGATAAGGAAGTGATATGATTTGATTTGCATTTCAGAAATATTATTCTGGAATCAGTATGTAGGGGCTAGAAGACCAGTTAAGAGACATTTAGAGTCCTGGCAAGACACCAGGGGCTAAAAGCAAGAAATGAGGAAGGGAAAGCCAGCACCAATGTTGAGGCATAGACCACGGGGCCTCTGAGCCCTCCTCTGACTCTCAGAACACCTGGGTGTCTTAGCACATTGCACCATGACTGCTTGTTCATTGCTTTTTTTTTTTTTTTTTTTTTGAGACGGAGTCTCGTTCTGTTGCTCAGGCTGGAGTGCAGTGGCGTGATCTTGGCTCACTGCAAGCTCCGCCTCCCGGGTTCACGCCATTCTCCTGCCTCAGCCTCCCGAGTAGCTGGGACTACAGGCGCCTGCCACCACGCCCGGCTAATTTTTTTGTATTTTTAGTAGAGATGGGGTTTCACCATGTTAGCCAGGATGGTCTCGATCTCCTGACCTCGTGATCCGCCCGTCTCAGCCTCCCATAGTGCTGGGATTACAGGCATGAGCCACCGCGCCCGGCCAATTGCTTGTTCATTAACTATAGTCTTCCTTTTTTTTTTTGAGACAGAGTCTCGTCTGTTGCCCAGGCTGGAGTGCAGTGGCACGATCTCGGCTCACTGCAACCTCTGCCTCCTAGGTTCAAGAGATTCTTCTGCCTCAGCCTCCCAAGTAGCTGGGACTACAGGCATACACCACTAAGCCCAGCTAATTTTTGTATTTTTAGTAGAGACGGGGTTTCACCATATCGGCCAGGCTGGTCTCGAACTACTGACCTCGTGATCCGCCCACCTCGGCCTCCCAAAGTGCTGGGATTACAGGAGTGAGCCACCACGCCCGGCCACTCAGGCAGGATTTCTATGTGACAGTCTTGAGGCAGAATTCCTTCTCTGGGAAACCTAAGTCTTTGCTCTTTAGGCCACATTATCAAGAGTAATCTCCTGGCTGGGCGTGGTAGCTCATGCCTGAAATCCCAGCACTTTGAGAGGCTGAGGCAGGCGGATCACAAGGTCATGAGATCAAGACCATCCTGGCCAACATAGTGAAACACGGTGAATACAAAACTTAACTGGGCGTGGTGGCATGTGCCTGTAATCTCAGCTACTCGGGAGGCTGAGGCAGGAGAATCACTTGAATCAGGGAGTCGGATCGGAGGTTGCAGTGAGCTGAGATCGCGCCTGGGTGACAGAGCGAGATTCCGTCTAAAAAAAAAAAAAAAAGGGCCAGGCACGGTGGCTCATGCCTGTAATCCCAGCACTTCGGGAGGCCAAGGCGGGCAGATCACAAGGTCATGAGTTCAAGACCAGCCTGGCCAACATAGTGAAATCCTGTCTCTACTAAAAATACAAAAATTAGCCGAGCGTGGTGCCTGTAGTCCCAGCTACACAGGAGCCTGAGGTGGGAAAATTGCTTACACCCAGGAGGCAGAGGTTGCAGTGAGCCGAGATCACGCCACTAACGCCACTACACTCCAGCCAGGGCGACAGAATGAGACTCCGTCTCAAAAAAAAAAAAAAAAGAGTAACCTCCTTTACTTAACGTCAACTGAGTATAGATGTCAATGTCTTTGCTTCATTTTGTTTTATTTTTTTGAGACGGAGTTTCGCTCTTGTTGCCCAGACTTGCCCAGACTGGAGTGCAATGGCGCGGTCTCAGCTCACTGTAACCTCTGCCTTCCGGGTTCAAATGATTCTTGTGCCTCAGCCTCCCAACTAGGTGGGATTACAGGTGCCCGCCACCACACCCGGCTAATTTTTGTATTTTTAGTAGAGACAGCGGTTCACCATGTTGGCCAGGCTGGTCGCGAACTCCTCACCTCAGGTGATCCGCCCACCTTGGCCTCCCAAAGTGCTGCAATTACTGGCATGAGCCACTGTGCCCAGCCAAGATGTCAGTGTTATCTACAAAATGCCTTCACCGAAGTATCCAGACTACAGTCAGGCATGGTGGCATGCTTGTAGTCCCAGATACCCAGGAGGCTGAGGCAGGAGGATCACTTGAGCCTAGGAGTTCAAGTTCAGCCTGGAGAACATAGTGAGAGTCTATCTCATTAAGATAAATAATAATACAAATGTGTATATATATATATAGTGCAAGGGCACCATAGCCTTGCCAAATTGACACATCTTTTTTTTTTTTTTTTTTTTTTTGTAGAAACAGGGTTTCACCATCTTATCCAGAGTGGTCTTGAAATCCTGGGCTCAAGTAATCCTCCCACCTTGCCTTTCTAAAGTGCTGGGATTACAGGCGTGAGCCACTGCGCTTGGCCTGACACATAAAATTAACCATCACAGAGTCATCAGTGTGGTAACCAATCTCTTTTTTTTTTTTTTCTTTTTTGAGATGGAGTCTCGCTCTGTTGCTCAGGCTGGAGTGTAGTGACACGATCTCGGCTCACTGCAGCCTCTGCCTCCCAGGTTCAAGCAATTCTCCTGCCTCACCCTCCTAAGTAGCTGGAATTACAGGCACACACCATCATGCCTGGTTAATTTTTTGTATTTTCAGTAGAGACAGGGTTTCACCATGTTGGCCAGACTGGTCTCAAACTCCTGACCTCAGGTGATCCACCTGCCTCAGCCTCCCAAAGTGCTGGGATTACAGGCGTGAGCCACTGCGCCCAGCCTGGTAACCAATCTCTAAAGAGTACATGGTACCACCCAGAGAGAACGAGATAAAGGCCAAGAAGGCCAAAGGCATCAACAGAGGAAAAGGTCAAGACAGGAAAGGAGTGAGGGTTTATAGAACAGACTGAAATTATAGAAGGAAGGGAGCCTGGATACAGGGGTGTCATGGAAACCAGGGAAAAGCAGTGGATCAAACAGTGTGGTCAAGTATGTCACAGACTGCAGAAAGCTCAAGTGAGATGAGCACTGAATAATATCCATTAAACTTGAAGCCTTTAGATCTTTTTTCCCAAGAAGCAACAGTCTCATGGCTGGTGTACAACTGCTTCAGAAAATAGTTTGGCATTAGCAGGGAAGCTGAACAGGTGCAGACCTCAACATCCAGCAACTCCACTCTTACGAATATGTGGGTGCTTGCTACTCAGACTGTGGTCCACAGACAGACAGCATCAGCATCAGCAGGAGCTTGTAGAGATGCAGAATCTGGCCAGGCACAGTGGCTCACGCCTGTAATCCCAGCACTTTGGGAGACCGCAGTGGGCGGATCACTTGAGCCCAGGAGTTCGAGACCAGCCTTGGCAACGTAGTGACCCGGTCTCAAATTGAAAAAAAAAAAGGGCCAGGCATGGTGGCTCATGCCTGTAATCTCAGCACTTTGGGAGGCTGAGGCAGGCAAATCACCTGATGTCAGGAGTGCGAGACCAGCTTGGCCAACATGGTGAAACCCCATCTCTACTAAATATACAAAAATTAGCCAGGCATGGTGGCGTGTGCCTGTAGTCCCAGCTACTTGGGAGGCTGAGGCAGGAGAATTGCTTGAACCCGGGAGGCAGAGGCTGCAGTGTGCCACTGCACTCCAGCCTGGGCAACAGAGCGAGACTCTGTCTCAAAAAAAAAAGAGAGAAAAAAAAAAAAAGAAAGAAACGCAGAATCTCAGGCCCCACCCAGACCTACTGACTCAGACTCCAAATTAAAATTCCAGATGACTCATGTGCATGCTGATTTCAAGAAGCATTTAATCTTCAAACCCTTTTGCTCACATTAAAAGAATTTTGCAAATTATGTACCCCTTGCATGTTTTTATGCTGCTATCTAAAACTTTCCCCAAATGTTTAGTTGCAAAAGAATGCCATTTCCAGTGTGTTGTAAACATGGATCTTTTTAAAAAAGTGTTATTTCACTTTTTAACAATTCCCTTCATGATTCATTTTTTTTTTTTAATGTATTTATTTGTTTATTTTTTGAGACAAGAGTCTCGCTCTGTCTCCCAGGCTGGAGTGCAGTGGCGCCATCTTGGCACACTGCAACCTCTGCCTCCCAGGTTCAAGCGATTCTCGTGCCTCCGCCTCTCGAGTAGCTGGGACTACAGGTGCCTGCCACCATGTCTGGCTAATTTTCGTATTTTTAGTAGAGACGGGTTTCACCTTGTTGCTCAGGCTGGTCTCGAACTCCTGACTTCAGGTGATCCACCCACTTTGGTCTCCCAAAGTTCTGGGATTACAGGCATGAGCCACCACACCCAGCCCAATTCATTTTATTTATTTATTTTTTATTTTATTTTTAAGATGGAATCTTGCTCTGTCGCCCAGGCTGGAGTGCAGTGGCACGATCTCGGCTCACTGCAACCTCTGCCTCCCGGGTTCAAGAGATTCTCCTGCCTCAGCCTCCCGAGTAGCTGGGATTACAGGCACGCGCCACCAAGCCTGGCTAATTTTTGTATTTTTAGTAGAGATGGGGTTTCATCATGTTGGCCAGGCTGGTCTTGAACTCCTGACCTCAAGTGATTCATCCGCCTCAGCCTCCCAAAGTGCTGGGATTACAGGCGTGGGCCACTGTGCTGGACTCATGATTCATTTTTAAAGTACATGATTGTTATCTTCTTTAACAGTCAGAAATTTCACATTGTTCTATTTCTTCTGAATTCTTATTTTCATAGTTCTATTTCTACCTCCAAGACATTATCCTAATGTAATACATTTTGTGCTTGAAAGCCTTCTAAGCCTGAGCAACATGGCAAAACCCTGTCTCTACAAAAAATAACAAAAATTAGCTGGGTGTGGTGGCGTGTGCCTGTAGTCCTAGCTACTCTGGAGGCTGAGGTGGGAGGATCACCTGTGCCTGGGGAGGTCAGGGCTGCAGTGAGTCATGATTGTGCATTCCAGCCTGGGCAACAGAGTGAGACCCTGTCAAAAAAAAAAAAAAATGAGCAAAGGACTTGAATAGATATTACTCCAGAGAAGACACACAAATGGCCAACAAGGACATGAAAAGATGATCAACATCATTAGTCCTTAAGTAAATGAAAATAAAACTATAATGAGTAAAACTTCATATCAACTAGAATGTCTATTTAAAAAAAAAAACAAGCCAGGCGCGGTGGCTCACGTCTGTAATCCCAGCACTTTGGGAGGCCGAGGTGGGTGGATCACGAGGTCAGGAGTTCGAGACCAGCCTGGCCAATATGGTGAAACCCCATCTCTACTATAAATACAAAAATTAGCCGGGCGTGGTGGCACGTGCCTGTAGTCCCAGCTACTCAGGAGGCTGAGGCAGGAGAACCGCTTGAACCCGGGAGGTGGAGGTTGCAGGGAGGCGGAGGTTGCAGGGAGGCGGAGGTTGCAGTGAGCCGAGATCGCGCCACTGTACTCTAGCTGGGGCAACAGATGAGACACTGTCTCAAAAAAAAAAAAAAAACAGAAAATAACAACTGTTGGCAAGGATATGGAGAAATTGAAGCTTGTGTACAGTCTCCTGGTGGGAACATAAAATGGAGCAGCTGCTGTGGAAAACAGTTTGGCAGTTCCTCAAAAGGTTTAACATATAGGGTGGGCACAGTGGCTCACACCTGTGATCCCAGGCTGAGAGGAATTTGGGAAGCTAAGGCTGGAGGATCGCTTGAGCCTAGGAGTTCGAGACCAGCCTGGGAAACACAGCAAGACTTCATCTCTACAAAAAAAAAAAAAAAGAGGTGGGGGGCAGATGCCATGGCTCATGCCTATAATCTCAACAATTTGGGAGGCCAAGGCAGGCGGATCCCTTAAGCTCAGGAGTTCCACACCAGCCTGAGCAACATGGTGAAACCCTGTTTCTACAAAAATAGAAAAATTAGCCAGGCATGGTGGTGCATACCTGTAGTCCTAGCTACTCGGGAGGCTAAGGTGGGAGGCTAAGCCTGGGAGATGGAGGTTGCAGTGAGCCAAGATCACACCACTGCATTCCAGTCTGGTCAACAGAGACCCTGTCTAAAAAAAAATAATAATAATAATAAATTAAAAATTTAACATATAATTGCCATATAATCCAGCAGTTCCACTCCTAGGTATATATCCAAAAGAACTGTAAATAGGTATACAAACAAATTCTAGTATAAGCATCCAATTAAAAGACAATGAATGAATTACAGCTACACAAGTCAACAAAACCAAAACGTTGAGTGAAAAGGCCAGCCCCAGAACATGTACAGTATGATTCATCTGTGTGATGGTCAAACAGACAAAACTAAACTGTCCGGGAAAACCTACAACTGCATAGATACTGAAACTATTACAATAAGCAAATGAAGTATACACGGTCATACCTCAGAGATATTTTGGGCTTGGTTCCAGATCCCCTCAATAAAGCCAGTCATATCAACAACTTTTTGGTTTCCCAGTGCACACAAGTTATGTTTACACTGTACTGTAGTCTATTCAGTGTGCAATAGCATACGTCTAAAAACAATGTATGTAACCTTAATTTTAAAATACTTTATTGCTAAAAAATGCTAACAGTCATCTGAGTCTTTAGTGAGTTGTAACATTTTTGCTGGTGGAGGATTTTATCTTGATATCGATAGCTGCTGACTGATTAGGGTGGTGGTTGCTGAAGGTTGGATGGCTGTGACAATTTCTTTTTTTTTTTTTTTTTTTTTTTTGAGATGAAGTCTCATGCTGTCACCCAGGCTGGAATGCAGTGGTGCAATCTCGGCTCATTACAACCTCCATCTCCCGGGTTCAAGCAATTCTCCTGCCTCAGCCTCCCGAGTGGCTGGGACTACAGGCACCCCCACCACACCCAGCTAATCTTTGTGTTTTTAGTAGAGATTGGGTTTCACCACATTGGCCCAGGCTGGCCTCGAACTCCTCTCAGGTGATCCACCCACCTCAGCCTCCCAAAATGCTGGGATTGCAGGAGTGAGTCACCGCGCCCAGCCAACAATTTCTTAAAATAAGACAATGAAATTTGCTGTATCCACTGACTCTAACTTTTATAAAAGATTTATCTGGGCCGAGCACGGTGGCTCATGCCTGTAGTCTCAACGCTTTGGGAGGCCAAGGCGGGAGTATCACTTGAACCCAAGAATTCAAGATCAATGACTGGACAACATGGGAAGACCCAGTCTTGCCACTTTAAATTAAAAAAAAAAAAAAAAAAATGGCCGGTTGCGGTGGCTCACACCTGTAATCCCAGCACTTTGGGAGGCCGAGGTGGGCGGATCATGAGGTCAGGAGTTCGAGACCAGCCTGGCCAACATGGTGAAACCCCATCTCTACTAAAAATACAAAACATTAGCTGGGCGTGGCGTGGAGGCAGACGTCTGTAATCCTAGCTACTCAGGAGGCTGAGGCAGGAGAATTGCTTGAACCTGGGAGGCAGAGGTTGCAATGAGCTGAGATTGCGCCATTGCATTCCAACCTGGGCAACAAGAGCAAAACTCCATCTCAAAAAAAAAAAAAAAAAAAAAAAAAATAGCCGGAAGTGGTAGCGCACGCCAGTAGTCCCAGCTACTCCGGAGGCTGAGGCAGGAGAATCACTTGAACCCGGGAGGTGGAGGTTGCATTGAGCCGAGATTGTGCCACTGCACCCCAGCCTGGCGACAAAGCAAGACTCTGTCTAAAAAATAAATAAATAAATTAGTCCAGGAAGGTCGAGGCTGCAGTGAGCCTTGTTTGCACCACTGTACTCCAGCCTGAGCAAAAGAAACCACCTTTTTTTTTTGACAAGGTCTTGCGCCGTCACCCAAGCTGGAGTGCAGCAGTGCGAACAAGGCTCACTGCAGCCTTCTCCTCCCTGGGCTGAATCAATCCTCCCACTTCAGCCTCTTGAATACCTGCGACCACAGGCCACACCACCTCCCACAGCTATTTTTTTTTTTTTTTTTTTTTTTGCTGAGACTGGGTTTTGCCTTGTTGCCCAGGCTGGTTTCAAGTGATCCTCTTCCCTTGGCTTCCCAAAAGTGCTGAGTTCACAGGCGTGAGCCACCACACCCAGCCTTGTACTCTCCTATACTTTTTAAATTTTGAACAAAACTTTACAATTTGAATTTAGAATTGTACTTACACTTTTTGAATTTTAAACAAAACTACATTTTGAATTTTGAACTTTGAATTTTGAGTTTGTAAACAAAATTTTACAAACTCTAATGCCTTCTTTTTTCTTTTTTTTTAAGACAGAGTTTCGCTCTTGTCACCCAGGCTGGAGTGCAGTGGCATGATCTCAACTCACTGCAACGTCTGCCTCCCAGGTTCAAGCGATTCTCCTGCGTCAGCGTCCTGAATAGCTGGGATTACAGGCATGCACCACCACGCCCAGCTAATTTTTTTTTGTATTTTCAGTAGAAATGAGGTTTCACCATGTTGGCCAGGCTGGTCTCAAACTTCTGACCTCAAATGATCCGGCCACCTCAGCCTCCTAAAATGCTGCAATTACAGGTGTGAGCCACTGCACCCGGCCCTACAAACTCTAATTCTTAACTTGACAGCTTTTTATATTTCTGCTCTCATGAATGACTCCGTGAAAAAAATAAAATTAAATGAACAATTTTTTTAAAAACTTGGGATATGGATTAGGTCATTTGCAGGGACACAGGGAGGCCTGGGGAGGACAACCTGATCCAGGCAGGTATCACAGGCCCGAAAGTCAGTTGCTCAAGCAGCAAGGATGACATAGGGTAGCAGAGCAGACTTGGTGAGGCTCAGAGGATAGAATGTTTGTTGAGAAGTGGAAGACTCTTTTTCTGTCTGGAATTCACAAGGTGCTGGGAGAATCTGCCTCCATTTCCCCAGATAGACCTGGATCTGGGCAGAGTCAGCAAGGGTGTGTGGAGGACTTGGACGATGGCAAAGGTGGTGGGCTGCAGGGAGTAAATTCCCTCCGAGGTAGGAGGGGGAGGGAAGAGTGTGTCTGGAGGCAGGTTGAGGCTGGGAGAGGGCTCCGAAGAGCTAGGGATAAAGAGCTCTGAAGAAGGAGGAGGAGCTAGCATTGAGGAGCAGTCAAGGGGGATGGATGGGAGTTCAGAAAAGGTGGTTTTGCAGATGGATGGGAATGGTGCAGGCACTTTGTTTTCACATGGCTTCTTTCCCCAAGCAGTGAGCCCCTTCCAACATTGCCAAAACATCCTGCCCTGAGGGCAGAGCAGGGTTCCTGCACTGAGGGCAGAGCTGAGTGCAGATCAAAGGAGAAAGAGAAAGAAGTTGGAGGTTTTGTTGTAATGCAAGACAATTTCATCAGCCTATGGATTTAAAAGTCCAGGCTGACTTACCTCTTCCTTTCCTATAGGTTGCTCAGGGAATATGGTTATTCTAGTGCGTGCTAAGCATCGTTGTAAAAAGTAAGCCCACCGCCTAAAATACTTTGAATGTCTTAGACAAATGTCCGACGTTTGCTACGGTTTTGGATTATCAAGGCCACTCCTTACCTCTATGAGTAGCCAAGGGTAGTGCTCTAAGCTGTGAGCTAGCTTCTCTCAGACATGCCCACAAACATAAACACCCCTTTTCAAAGTAAGTTGTTATGGACTCACAGGACTGGAAAATACTTCAGAGAGTAATCCCTCCATTTTATTAAAGAGAATACTGAAACCTGGGGAGCCTTGATGACTTCAAGATGGACTGGAACCCGGACCTTTTGTCTCCTAGTTATTCCTTGCATCCCTAGTCAAATTTTATTTCCTTTAAAAAATGGATTTACTTTTATTTATTATTTTATTATTTTCCAGACAGGTGTCTCGCTTTGTTGCCCAGGCCGGTCTCAAACTCCTGGCCTTAAGTGATCCTTCCACCTCAGCCTCCCAAAGTGCTGGGATTACAGGCATAAGCTACGGTGCCCAGCCCAGATTTTATTTCTAAAGCTCACTAAGAATCCTGTTTTTTTTTTTTTAAAGACAGGGTCTCATTCTGTTGCCCAGGCTGGAGTACAGTGGCACTATCATGGTTCACTGCAGCCTCAACTGCCTGGGCTTAAGCAATCCTCCCACCTCAGCCTCTTGTGTAGCTGAGATCCCAAGCACATACACACCATCATGTCCTGCTAATTTTCTTATTATTTGTAGAGATGGGGTGTTGCTATGTTGCCCAGACTGGTCTCAAACTGCTGGGCTCAAGGGATCCTCCTGCCTCGGCCTCCCAAAGTGCTGGGATTACAGGAATGAACCACTGAGCCTGACCCAAAAATCCTAAAAGTATCTCCTAAATTTATCTGTTCTTGACACCACACCAAGGCATTTGGTACTGCAAGCTAAGGACAGGAAAGCCCCTGGTTTTATACTGGCAGAAGTTGGGGAAGAAGGGACAAGGATCTAGATTGTAAACCCCCTGGATGGGATGCGTGGGAAATGGCTCCACATCATCTCTCCACCAGACTACATGGAAAAGACAGCTTGTGCACCTCTGCTTGTTTTTATGCAGAGTTGTAACTGGGTGGGCTGGACACTTGAAGAATTCATTGGCTGTCAACTCCACCTGCCACCAAGGACTACCTGTCTTGAGCCATGGGCTGAGATTAGGCCCCCTGTCCCATCCACATTCCCAGAAAGGAAAAGTAGCAAGAAAGGGACAGGAAACAAAATTTTACAAACTCTAATTCTTAACTTGACAGCTTTCTGTATTTCCACTCTCACTGGAAAGTGAACTATTCTTCTGAAAAGTTTGGCAATGTGGAAAAGAAAAGATGAGATAGAAAAACAGAATTTTTAAAGTTCTTTTGGGTCAGGCGCAGTGGCTCATGCCTGTTAATCCCAACACTTTGGGAGGCTGAGCAAGGTGGATCACCCGAGGTCAGGAGTTCGAGACCAGCCTGGCCAACATGGTGAAACCCCGTCTCTACTAAAAATGCGAAAATTAGCTAGGCATGGTGGTGGGCACCTGTAATCCCAGCTACTTGGGAGGCTGAGGCAGGAGAATCACTTGAACCTGGGAAGCGGAGGTTGCAGTGAGCCAAGATCGTGCTATTGCACTCCAGCCTGGGTGACAAGAGCAAAACTCCAGCTAAATAAATAAATAAATTAATTAATTAAAATAAAATAAAATTCTTTTGAAAATTTCATAGTCTGTCTCCAAAATTAGGAAAAGGAGAACAGAGATATTGCTTACTCAGCAACTACTGCATGCCAGGCTCATTTAAACCTCACATTAGCTCTGTGAGGGATCAGGGCCTTCAAGATAAAAATGCTTTCACATGAGCTAAGGATGGGCAGGGGAGACAAAGATAAGAACACTGTGGTTCGGAGAATTAAGTAACTTGCCCAATGGGCCTCATTTAGTACAGGAATAGGGCTTTTATTTTATTTTTTTATGATTTGCGAATCTGGCAGCCTTCTGAGCCAGAGTAGGCTCAGAAACTCCCAGGAATGTTGCTTTAAGCCTAGGTGCGTCTGACACAAAATCACGTGTTCTTCCTCAAATCTGCAAGGCCTAAATACAAAGAGGGCAGTTTAGAACAGACTCTTAGATTCAATAGAGGAAACTGGGCGCGGGCATACAAATCAGAGAATTTAAAAGAAAAAGGCAAAAAGTCAAGGTACCACCTAAACGCTGTCTACGCTGCCTCCACCCTCCTGCCAAACAGCATCCCTTGAGTTCAAGAATTCAGTTTCAGCTCAAGAACAAACTTTTTATGGGTGGATGCTGGCTGAGCCAAAGAGGAATTACTTCAACAATCATTTGTTGCATGACCTTTTTTGGTGTTTTGTTTTGAGAAGGAGTCTTGCTCTGTCGCCCAGGCTGGAGTGCAATGGCGCAATCTAGGCTCACTGCAACCTTCACCTCCCAGGTTCAAGCTATTCTCCTGCCTCAGCCTCCCCAGTAGCTGGGATTACAGGCACCTGCCAACACGTCCGGCTAATTTTTGTGTATTTAGTAGAGACAGGGTTTCACCATGTTGGCCAGGCTGGTCTCGAACTCCTGACCTCAGGTGATCCACCTGCCTCGGCCTCCCACAGTGCTGGCATTACAGGCGTGATCCACCACACCCGCCCTATTGCATGATTTTTATTTGCAAAACAAAACCCACAACATAATTCCTGCAACCAAGAAGTTTATAGTCTAATGGGGAAACCAGATATTGAACACATTATAAGAAACTTCATCAGAATTGAAATGTAAGGAAAACGCACTAGTCTCCTGAAGGACGTAAAAAAGAAATCCAATTGGCAAGAAACAGTGGCATCTTCACGCGGACTTGGATAGGTGGGGAAGTGGGAGTACGTACGAGGAAGTGGAAGGGAAGGGACCAGCCTTCAAGACGCTCCTAAGTGCTGTCGCTGAAGCTGTGGAGACTGTAACTTAGTCTGAGAGAGACAAGACAAAGAGAAGGCCCGGGCGCAGTGTTGAAGGAAAGTTTTGTTTAGAGCTGGACCTTGTCAGTCTGGAGGAGAGGTGAGGAATAGGGGGACGGAGCGGTGGAAGATTAGAGTAGAATCATACTAACATAATAAATCACATCATTAAAATTAGTCCTAGGGTTAATTATATACTAAAGGTGAAATGGGCAAGGTCATCGATAGCACAAGCGGAGGGCGACTGCCTTGGCAAGAAGTTGGGATCAATCCTGAGAATGGAGGGGAGGGCGGGTGTGATTTTAAAGGACTGACATGGAGTGGAGGAAAGTTGAGGGCACTGAAATCGTATTTCAGGCCTGAAGGGCTGAGGCGGTTACTAGCTTTACAAGAGTTGGAAAAGCCTGGAAATGTGTCTGGAGCAACTGTGAACACACTCAGCAGAGGAGGCAGGCGTGGGTAATAGGTACCAACATCTCTGTTAGCCACAGGGCGGATGGGGCCCTGAGAGGTGCCACGGCTGCACCCAGGGCAGCGCTCGGCACAGCTGGCGAGGCACCACCCCTGGAAGCAGGTGGCAGCGCCCGCAGCCGAGAGAACGGGTGCGCGCGCGCTGCGGGATGCGGCGCGGGCGGGGCGCGCGGGAACGCGGAGCGGGTAGCGCCATGGGCAGCCGGGATTGGGGGGCGGGCCCGAGTGAGCGGGCCTCCGCGCGGCACTTGGCACGCACGCGCAGACTGGCCGCGGGGCCTGGAGGCACAGAGGAGGGGGAGCGAGAAAGAGGGGGGTGTGGAACGTATTTCCGCTCTGGCGGACAAATAATCCCGGCCAAAGAGGAGGCAAGGCCGTCCGGCCCTTTAACCGCGTGGGGGTGCTGGTGAAGAAAGGGGGGGTCGGGAAGGGGGGATCCTGCTCCTTTAATTCCCTCCCCTCTTCCTCCTCCCCGAGTCCTAGCCGACGCCGCCGCCGCGCGCGCGGGGCCTGGAACACACGGCACGAGCCGCCCCCGCCCCTCCCCCCTTACGCCCACGCGGAGCCGGCCCCGCGCGCGCGCGCTCGCGCCCCGTGCACCCCCGCGCCTGCGCGCTGCCCAGGCCCTGCCCGTGTGTGGGGGGCGCTGCCGGCCCCGGGGGGGGTGGGGAAAATAAGGGATTAAAAAAAACAGCGCGCGGAACCGGGCCAGGTGAGAGGAGCGTGCACTCAGGGTCGTGGGGCTGGGGGGGCGTGCCACGGAGCTCTGAGCGTGGGGGCAGGGCGTGCACGGTGCGTGCAGGCGGCGGGGGGGAGGACGTGAAAAGCGCGTGCAAACGTGTAAGGGGGGGCGGAGGAATGAGGCAGCCGGTAAAGGGGGCGGGGTGAGAAGAGCCTGCAACCGGGGCCACCTTGGAGTCCAGAGTCCCAGGCCTCTGGCCCCCCTTTTTCTCCGTCCTTCCACCGTGGGCGCGCGGGCTCGCCCCATCCTAGCGGGCTGCTGGGCTGGGGGGTGTGGACGCCGCTGCCCCGCCCCCGAGAACCACGCCTCCCTCCTCAGAGGGACAGCACCTCCCCAGGGTTGGGGAAACTGAGGAAGAGATCTGAAGACCGGGAGATCGGATGCCGGGGGGCTGGGCAAGAATGGGGGCGAGGGTCCTGGAGCCTTGGCTTCGGAGAGCCAGAGACCTTTGTCTCTGACCGGTTTCCTTCCCAACCAGGGTTGCCCACCCCCGCCACAATGGCCTCTGGGGTGGAAGTCCTGCGCTTCCAGCTGCCCGGCCACGAGGCCGCTACGCTACGGAACATGAACCAGCTCCGGGCAGAGGAGCGGTTCTGCGACGTGACCATTGTGGCCGACAGCCTCAAGTTTCGAGGCCACAAGGTCATCTTGGCCGCCTGCTCACCGTTCCTGCGGGACCAGTTCCTGCTGAACCCCAGCTCGGAGCTGCAGGTCTCCCTGATGCACAGTGCACGCATCGTGGCCGACCTGCTCCTCTCCTGCTACACGGGCGCCCTGGAATTCGCTGTTAGGGACATCGTCAACTACCTTACAGCCGCCTCCTACCTGCAGATGGAGCACGTGGTGGAGAAATGCCGGAATGCCCTCAGCCAGTTCATTGAGCCCAAAATAGGCCTCAAAGAGGATGGGGTCAGTGAGACCAGCCTTGTGAGCAGCGTCAGCGCCACCAAGTCCCTCCTCCCTCCAGCCAGGACCCCAAAGCCAGCCCCGAAGCCCCCACCCCCACCTCCTCTACCCCCTCCACTCCTGCGGCCAGTGAAGCTGGAGTTCCCACTGGATGAGGACTTGGAGCTGAAAGCCGAGGATGAGGATGAGGATGAGGATGAGGACGTGTCTGACATCTGCATCGTCAAGGTGGAGTCGGCCCTGGAGGTGGCACACCGGCTCAAACCCCCTGGAGGCCTGGGAGGGGGTCTGGGCATTGGAGGCTCCGTGGGTGGCCACCTTGGGGAGCTGGCCCAGAGCAGCGTGCCCCCCAGCACTGTAGCCCCACCGCAGGGTGTGGTGAAGGCCTGCTATAGCCTGTCAGAAGATGCAGAAGGGGAGGGCCTGCTGTTGATTCCCGGAGGCCGGGCCAGCGTGGGGGCCACCTCGGGCCTGGTGGAAGCAGCAGCGGTGGCCATGGCTGCCCGGGGGGCGGGGGGCAGCCTGGGGGCGGGGGGCAGCCGGGGACCCCTGCCTGGGGGCTTCTCAGGTGGAAACCCCTTAAAGAACATCAAGTGCACCAAGTGCCCGGAAGTGTTCCAGGGCGTGGAGAAGCTGGTCTTCCACATGCGGGCACAGCACTTCATCTTCATGTGCCCTCGCTGTGGCAAGCAGTTCAACCACAGCAGCAACCTCAACCGCCACATGAACGTGCATCGTGGTGTCAAGTCACACTCGTGCGGCATCTGCGGCAAGTGCTTCACACAGAAGTCCACCCTTCACGACCACCTCAACCTGCACTCAGGAGCGCGGCCCTACCGCTGCTCCTACTGCGACGTGCGCTTCGCCCACAAGCCTGCCATTAGGCGGCACCTCAAGGAGCAACACGGCAAGACCACGGCCGAGAACGTGCTGGAGGCCAGTGTGGCCGAGATCAACGTCCTCATCCGCTAGCCGCGCAGGCGTGGAGGCCAGGAGGCTGGGGCCCCTGGGCTGGGTGGGAAAAGGGCTCTTTGGCCCAGGAGAATTGGGGGGTGGGGGGTCTGGGGCGGAAAGGTAAGAGTACGGGAGGCTGAGCAGATGCACACATCCTGAGAGAGGGAAGATGATTCCTTGGAGAGAAGACTGTTGCTCTTGAGAGTGCAAGAGGCTGGAGCTGGGGACAGGGTTCCTGGGAGTAGGCCAGGGGAATACGGGGTCCCAGAGAAAGATTTCCTTCTCTTAGAGGTGCATGTATATGTGGAGGGAGGGAAAAGGGTCCTATAGAACGAGGGAAGACAAAAATGTTTTATTCCTGGCTAAGGCTGCCCAGGGGAAGGTTCTGACATTTCTCGAGATAAGAAGGGTTGGGGGTGGGTGGGAACAGGGAGGGAATTTGGCAGGAGGACATGCTCCTGCTTAGAATAGACCTGGGGTGAGGGAGTGGTAAGGGGAAAAGATTATTGAGTCCCAGAAAAGGAAGTGGGAGACAGTTCTTGCATGCTGGGGAAATGAGACTTGCGAGTATGAGGCTTGCTGAAATTTGAGGGAGAACAAAGTAAGACGCCAGGTGAGAGAACGTGGGGTGCGCATCCTGGGTAGATATTGGGAAGTGGGGGTACAATAGCAAGAAACAATGGATAGTCATGGGGGTGGGGGGGATAGGGCACTTAGAAAAGAAAGAACACAAGAAGGGCTGTTGGGAGGGAGGGAGAGGAGTAGAGACATACAGTATTTTTTAAGAAAAAACATATTTTTTAGGATTTTTTCTGGAGTTTGGGGTTTTAGTTTTTCTGCTTTTGTTTTCCACAAAATAAAAAACAAAAAAAACCCTATTTTTTTCCTTTACACTGGCAACTGCGTGTACATGACTATCCTGCCCTAGACAGCCTCTCCCTGTGATGCTGCGTTCTTAATACCTAGAGGTCACAACTCATGCATGTCCCTTGCCTGAAGGAGCCCAGCCCTAAACATGGGAGAGGAGTGTGACAAGTGAGCTCCTCTGGTCAGGGACTCCCCCAAGTCCCCACCCCTAGCCCTCCACCAGTTCTGCAATCTCAACACTTAGCCAGGTACCTCACAGTACAAGTGATTGGCAGTCGTGGGGATGCACATGAACTCTATTTGAGGGACTTAGGATCAGTGCTAGGGATGAGCTACAGGTGGCCAACCTGCCCACGGAAATTGTAAGCAGGAGTCTGTTTGGTCATATTTTATCTGGGGTAAATGGTTCATGTCTTCAGGAAAGCTAAAAAAAAAAAAAAAAAAGCTAAGTTTGGATTAAGGTGCAGGGAAAACTACAATTCCCAGAAAGCTCTGGAATAGTTAACCAAAGAGAACTACAGTTCCCAGAAGGCCTTTAATTGGCCTCAGGTGCCCCACCTGCCTGTGTCAAATACTGCGTGTGAAATCATACAGATCTTTTCCAAACTCGACCAAAACGTAATACCTAAAGGGATGGTACCCTAAATACAGCTATCGAGATTGTCTATCTTGGTGTATATCATTTATACTTAAATTGTCCGCTGGGCTATGACCCACGGAGTATCTGACTGTGCTTATGAAGTGTTCGGCAAAAAAGGTTTACTTACTGCAGTGTCACCAGTCAGTAATGACGTTCGGGCCGCTGGGCTTACCTGGATCCCTAGTGCGTGTGGAGGTGTAACACGCCTGATATAAACAGAAAAGACATTTAGCCACAGGTTTTCAAAAGGGCACGCTGCTCCAGGGGACATGAAGCAGCATGCTAGAACCAGCCAAGAATAAAGGTGTCCTCCGCGTCCCTATCGCCCCCTTCTTGCTCGTTAGAAAGGCGAGGCCAAAACTGAAGCCGAGCCTTCTATCTGGTAACCCAAAAACTAGAAAGGCAGAAAAGCAACCAGAGGCGGGAAAAGCCCAAGCAGGCCAGAGGAAATACAGCCGCTGCCGAGAGCCGAAAGGTTCAGAAGCTCCGCTTGTTACCTAAAACCAGATGGGGACAGAGACGCCACACGTGGGCCCAGGCGTGTCTCGCCCTTGGTCCCTGCAGAGCTGAGGCCAGGAATGACAGGAATTCTCCCTTGCAGCTCCCAGCTTAGGACAGTCACAGCCATCTCCAAGGCCGCTCTCAGGGGAAAATGGCCAGGAAAGCATGTAGCGGCTCCTTTAAGGCTCCTCCTCGCACTCCCTCCCTCGCCCACGTGACCCGGGGCGGCCGCGCGCCGGCTCGGCCCCCCGCGCAAGCGGCGATGGCGGCGGCGGCGGGAGCTGCAGCGGCGGCGGCCGCCGAGGTGCGGAAGGGGAGGGGGAGAGGCGGGTGCATGCCCGCGCGCGCGCCCGGGGGAAGCGCGCGCCCGTGCAATGCTCCGGGGGTGCAACGGGGCCGGGGGGCCCGGGCGGGACTTGCAGCAATCCAGGGGGCCAGCACCGGGGGCGGATGAGGGGACCAGGGGGTGGGAGGTGGGGGGAGTGGGCACGGAGGCGCGCGTGCAGCCGCCGGCTGCCCCTGAGTGGGCGGCGGGCGCCGGGGCCCCAGGAGCACGCGTGAGGGGCACGAGGGGCCGTCCACCGGGCTGGGGGGCAGCGGGTGCTGGAGGGGTTGGTGCCCGGGGTCCCCGCGGCCTGGGGGACAAAGGGGGAGCGGCGCGTGCAGCCGGGAGGAGGGGGCGGGGCCGGGGCGCGGAGGCCCCGCCCCCTCCCCCTCCTCTTCTCTCGGCCCCAGAGATGCGGGGTCTACCGAGAGGGAGGGGATTGATGCGGGCCCGGGGGAGGGGTCGTGCGGCCCCTCCGGGCAGCCGAGGCCGCGGAAGGGGGGGGCCCCATAGAGGAAGAGGTAGGCCCCGGAGCCTACTCTCTCTTCCCAGGGCCCAGGCATCCTGGACCCCCCAACTCTCTACTGGGCTGACCAGCCCTCCTGTCCCTTGTCTCCCCTCCCAGGGGGAGGCCCCCGCTGAGATGGGGGCGCTGCTGCTGGAGAAGGAAACCAGAGGAGCCACCGAGAGAGGTGAGTGCAGCTAAAACGGGCCCCAGTTGGACAGTCACCTTGCCTAAACACAGGATCTCCTGAGCCCTTAGCTCTGAACTTTTTCTCTTCCTCTACAGTTCATGGCTCTTTGGGGGACACCCCTCGTAGTGAAGAGACCCTGCCCAAGGCCACCCCCGACTCCCTGGAGCCCGCTGGCCCCTCATCTCCAGCCTCTGTCACTGTCACTGTTGGCGATGAGGGGGCTGACACCCCTGTAGGGGCTACACCACTCATTGGGGATGAATCCGAGAATCTTGAGGGAGATGGGGACCTCCATGGGGGCCGGATCCTGCTGGGTGAGAGGCTGGGTAGCCTGGGGGGTGGGTGGGAAATTTCTGACTCTTGCCTTCTTTCTTATCTTGCCTTTTGCTTGCCTGTTTTCTAGGCCATGCCACAAAGTCATTCCCCTCTTCCCCCAGCAAGGGGGGTTCCTGTCCTAGCCGGGCCAAGATGTCAATGACAGGGGCGGGAAAATCACCTCCATCTGTCCAGAGTTTGGCTATGAGGCTACTGAGTATGCCGGGAGCCCAGGGAGCTGCAGCAGCAGGGCCTGAACCCCCTCCAGCCACCGCTAGCCCAGAGGGACAGCCCAAGGTCCACCGAGCCCGCAAAACCATGTCCAAACCAGGGAATGGACAGGTGAGTAGGATGGGAGAGATGGGATAATCAACTATAAACCTTTGGTGAGCTCTTTTACAGTTTCACTTAAGGCTTCTACTCTATTTACTCATTCACATATTTAAGCAAGGGGCTACTATGTGTCAAATATTAGGCTGTGCTTGATCTGTGAACCAACAGACAGGTTCCTCTCTTCCTGCAGTTTACCTTCTTGGGTGGTGAAAGTTTCATGTTAAAGAGTCAATTATATAGTTAATGTCTTAATTACTCTTATGATAATGACAAGGTAAGGGAATTTCAAACCACTCTTCCTTTCTACCTCAAAGCAAGCCCTTGGGGAACTCAGCTGTCACTGCTCTATTTGTAAAGTTTTTCCTGGGAATCCCAGTGGGAAAGGAGATGAGGGCCACAGAAATAATAGAGGAGGGAAGTGACAAGGGCCCCAGAAGCTTTATGACCAAGTTCTAGGGTTCTTGGGTCATACCTATTGTTGACCTAAAGGAAAAAACTGAGGCAAACTTAACATTAAGTAGAGTGTATTTGGGCAGGTTTTGAGGACAGCCTTCAGGAGCAAAGATTCAAGTTGCCCTGAAAATACACTCTGATTAGCAGCAGTTACAGGTAGGGGTTTTTTTGTTTGTTTTGTTTTGTTTTTGAAGACAGTTTCACTATGTTGCTCAGGCTGGTCTCAAACTGCTGGGCTTCAGCAATCTTCCTGCCTTGACCTCGCAAAGTGCTGGGATTACAGGTGCAAGCCACCACAACCAGCCCACAAGTAGGTTTTTAAAGGAAAAGAAGATTGGATGACATGAAGATATTGAAAAAAAACAGGCTGACTCTGGGCACACTGCTTAGGAGTTAGCCCTGCTCTGGAAGGAGCCACAAAAAGAAAAAAAAAGATAAATTTTTTTTAAAAGATTAAAAAAATAAAAAAAGAGGAGGCAGTTCCTAAATTGTTTACCAGTTTACATTAGAATAACAAGCTATCGATCTGCTATACATTGTTCTTTGTCTCGCAGATATTAGGCACATGAAGATAATGGGTGAAGCAGCACCCTAGTCAGGTATAAAATGCCTTTAAGCAGTTGCCTCCAGGCATGGGCCCTAACGTTCCACACTGACTTCTCTCTGAGCCTGATCAATTTTGCCTGCTTCACATAGCACAGATTGCTATGAGCTACCTTTCCTTTCTCACTATGATAAACGTTAATTTTTATAGTTGCAGTTCATTTTGTAAAAAATAGGGAAGAAAAGGAAAACTGAATTTATAAATTAGGTACAGTGAGAGATTAACAACAATAATGACATAATAGCATAATCCTAACAATAGGCCGGGCGTGGCTTGCCTATAATCTCAACACTTTCAGAGGCCAAGGCCGGCAATCACTTGAGGTCAGGAGTTCGAGACCAGCTTGGTAAACATGTCCAAACCCCGTCTCTAACTAAAATAATAATAATAATAATAATAAATTAGCCAGGTGTGGTGGCGTGCACCTGTAATCCCAGCTAGTCGAGAGGCTGAGGCAGGAGAATCACTTGCAGTGAGCCAAGATCGCGCCAGTGCAGTTCAGCCTGGGCAACAGAGCGAGACTCAAAAAAAATGAAATAGCACAATTCTAACAATATGCCACCATCACTGCTAATAAACTGGATAAGAGGGGACTAGTGTCACGTAAAATTTACCATCTAAAAAACAATTTTAGGCCGGGCGCAGTGGCTCACGCCTGTAATCCCAGCACTTTGGAGGCCGAGGCAGGAGGATCACCTGAGGTCAGGCGTTTGAGACCAAGCCTGGCCAACATAGTGAAACCCTGTCTCTACTAAAAATACAAAAATTAGGCCAGGCAGGGTGGCTCACGCATGTAGTCCCAGCACTTTGGGAGGCCAAGACAGGTGGATCACCTGAGGTCAGGAGTTCGAGACCAGCTGGACGAACATGGTGAAACCCCATCTCTATTAAAAATACAAAATTAGCCGGGCATGGTGGTACATACCTGTAACAGTCCACTACTTGGGAGGCTGAGGCAGGAGGCGGAGGTTGTAGTTAGCCAAGATCCTGCCATTGCACTCCAACCTGGACAACGAGCAAAACTCCGTCTCAAAAGAAAAAAAATACAAAAATTAGCCGGGCATAGTGGCATGTGCCTGTAGTTCCAGCTACTCAGGAGGCAGAGGTGAGAGAAACACTTGAACCTGGGAGGTGGAGGCTGCAGTGAGCTGAGATTGCGCCACTGCACTCCAGCTTGGGCGACAGAGTGAGACTCTGTCTAAAAATTTAAAAATAAAAAACATTTTTAAGTATATAATTTAATGGTATTAAATACTTCCGTCATATGCAATCATCAGTCACCATAACTCATCTTGTAAAACTGAAACTCTGTAACCATTAAAACATAACTCTCCATTCCCTCCACCCCCTAGCCCCTGGCAAGGACCACTGTCCTTTCTTTCTCTGTAAATTTGACTAAGTACCTTATGTAAGTGTAATCATACAGTATTTATCCTTTTGTGACTGGCTTATTTCACTTAGCATAATGTCCTCAAGGTTCATCTATGTTGTAGCATGTCAGAATTTCTTTCCTTTCACCTGGGCAGCATTCCAAGACCCCATCTCTAAAAGAAGTTTGAGAGAATGTTTCAAAGGCCAGGCCCAGTGATTCACGCCTGTAATCCCGTACTTTCTGGGGAGGATCACTTGACACCAGGAGTTCAAGACCAGCCTGGGCAACATGGCAAGACCTCTTCTCTACCAAAAAAAAAAAATTAAGACATTAGTTAGGCATTGTGACATGTGCCTGTAATCCCAGCTTCCCAGGAAGCTGAGGCAGGAGAATGGCTTGAGCCCAGTTCGAGGCTGAAGTGAGCCATAGTCATGCCACTGCACTCCAGTCTGGGTAACAGAATGAGACCTCATCTCTTAAAAAAAGTGTATCTTTCCTTTTTATCCCTGAATGTTATTCCATTGTATATAAGTGCCACATTTTGCTTATCCATTCATCTGTCAGTGGCACTTGAGTTGCTTCCGCACCTCAGCCGTTGTGAATAGTCCTGCTGTGTATATGGCCACATATAAAAGGCCTTTTAACTTTGTTAAGCTTTGTTTTCTTATCTGTAAAATGGAAAAGGGCCTGCTCTGCATGGTTGCAGAGATGAGTGAGTGTTAGTGTGCTTGACACTCTTCCTCTGAGGAAATAGCACCCGTGGTTGCCAGTTTGTGGCTACTGGAGCCTCACATGGCATTTGGAGGTGTGGCTCACTACCCCACCCCCGCCTGGGGCTCCAGGCTAACCCAGGCAAAACTGTAGGTGCTCTCTGACCCTCAGTGTGCTCCCTCTCGGCCCACAGCCCCCGGTCCCTGAGAAGCGGCCCCCTGAAGTACAGCATTTCCGCATGAGTGATGATGTCCACTCACTGGGAAAGGTGACCTCAGGTCAGTCCCATCCCCCACCCCCGGTGGCTTGATGTGGTCTGTTCTGAAGGTTTCGGTGACAGGCCCCACACCATTCTCTCTCTTCTTCCAGATATGGCCAAAAGGAGGAAGCTGAACTCAGGAGGTGGCCTGGTAAGCAGCAGAGACAGAGCCTCTACCCCTCGGGGGCTGCTCTGAGGGAGGCTCAGAGGTGGGGCTGCATCCCATCCTCAGTAGAAATGGGCAGGGTGTCAGTGGCCTCAATTTTTCTGATCTTTTTCTAGTCGGAGGAGTTAGGTTCTGCCCGGCGTTCAGGAGAAGTGACCCTGACGAAAGGGGACCCCGGGTCCCTGGAAGAGTGGGAGACGGTGGTGGGTGATGACTTCAGTCTCTACTATGATTCCTACTCTGTGGATGAGCGCGTGGACTCCGACAGCAAGGTGAGGCAGAGCTGGTCTGCCCGCCGCCCCCGGTGCTCCCCCAGGGCTGGGGCTCACTGTCCAGTCCTCCTTGTTCCCTGTTTTTCTCCTTTCTGTCCTTTTTATCTTCTGAATATCCACTAAGTCGTTGCTCCATGCTGTCTATAACTCCTTTTTTTTTTTTTTTTTGGGAGACAGAATCTCACTCTGTCGCCCAGGCTGGAGCGCAATATCACGATCTGGGCTCACTGCAACCTCTGTCTCCAGGGTTAAAGCGATTCTCCTGCCTCAGCTTCCCGAGTAGCTGGGATTACAGGCGCCTGCCACCACGCCCGGCTAATTTTTGTATTTTTAGTAGAGACGGGGTTTCCCGTGTTGGCCAGGCTGGTCTCTAACTCCTGACCTTAGTTGATCCACCCACCTCGGCCTCCCAAAGTGCTGGGATTACAGGCGTGAGCCACCGCGCCCAGCTGTAACTCATTTTCAATGTGTATTCTGCCCATTTCATCCACAAAGGTGGCCACCACCCTGCACACTGGATTTAGTATTCTTTTTTTTTTTAATCATCTAATGAAATGACCATTTAACAGACATGTACTGTTTAAAGAAAACAAAAAAAGAAATGACCAGAAAGCACTTTTTTAAAATATACATTATGCTGTTTATGTAAAACTCAAAAGCATTCCATTGTCATTTATTTGCTTATTCCGTTGCTCTTTGTCTGGTTTTATCTTATACGTTTGCCTACACAGTAGAATGTTTAGTCTCTCTTATTTTGCCTTTTATTTAACATTTTATCATGAAAACTTGCAAGCATAATCAAAAAAATAGAATAGGGAGCCCCCATGTACCCAACACACAGCTCCAGCCATTATCAGTACACAGTCCATCTTCACCCATTTGTCCGTCTCCCAGCACACACACCTACTAGGTTATTTTAAAGCAAATCCCAGACCTCATATCATTTTACCTAAACATATATCCATATAGATTTGTAAATATAAGGCCTCTTTTTGTCGTTCAACATCACTACACTACTGTTTTCACATCTTAAAAAACTTACCGATTTCTTAATACCATCAAATATCCTGTCAGTCTTCACATTTCCTCGGCTCTCATAAATGGTTTTTGTCAAGATCCAAATGAGGCCCACACCTTGATTTGATTAACATTTGTCTTAGGTCAGCCGGGCACGGTGGCTCACGCCTGTAATCCCAGCACTTTGGGAGGCCAAGGCGGGCAGATCATGTGAGGTCGGGAGTTCGAGACCAGCCTGATCAACATGGAGAAACCCCGTCTCTACTGAAAAAAATACAAAATTAGCTGGGCATAGTGGTGCATGCCTGTAATCCCAGCTACTCGGGAGGCTGAGGCAGGAGAATCGCTTGAACCTGGGAGGCGGAGGTTGCAGTGAGTCGAGATCGTACCATTGCACTCCAGCCTGGGCAACAAGAGCGAAACTCCATCTCAAAAAAAAAAAATTTTTTTTTGTCTTAGGTCTCTCTTAGTATTTAGGTTTCTCCATCTTCTTTTTGTTTGTTTGTTTGTTTGTTTTTGTTTTTTGAGATGGAGTCTCACACTGTTGCCCAGGCTGGAGTGCAGTGGCGTGATCTTGGCTCACTGCAAGCTCCGCCTCCTGAGTTCAAGCAATTCTCCTGCCTCAGTCTCCCAAGTAGCTGGGATTACAGGCACCCACCACCACACCCAGCTAATTTTTTGTATTTTTAGTAGAGGCAGGGTTTCACTATGTTGGCCAGGCTGGTCTCAAACTCCTGATCTCGTGATCTGCCCACCTCCCAAAGTGCTGGGATTACAGGCGTGAGCCACCACACCTGGCCTGATTTCCCCATCTTCTAAAAAAAATTTTTTGGCCCAGGCGTGGTGGCTCACGCCTGTAATCCCAGCACTTTGGGAGGCAGGTGGATCACCTGAGGTCAGGAGTTTGAGACCAGCCTGGCCAACATGGTGAAAACCCATCTCTAATAAAAATAAGAAAATTAGCTGGGTGTGGTGGCAGGTGCCTGTAATCCCAGCTACTCAGGAGGCTGAGGCAAGAGAATTGCTTGAACCCAGGAGGTGGAGGTTGCAGTGAGCTGAGACCACACCATTGCACTGCAGCCTGGGCAACGAGAGCAAAACTCAATAAATAAATAAATAAATAAATAAGATTTTTTTTTTCTTGCCATTTATTTGTCGAAGAAACCAGCTCAGTTGTCCTACAGAATTTTTCATATTTAGGAGTTGGCTGATTGGGTGGAGATTGACACATCCTCTCTGCCCATATTTCTTGTAAACTGATAGATCTAGAGGCAGAATCAGCTTCAGGTGCCAAGAAGACTTGACAATGGGTGCAAGTGCTGGCCACATCACATCAGGATGTATGGAACATCTAATCTGATCATTTTTCTTGTTAGTGATAAGATTGACCAGTGGGTTCAGGTGATGTCAGCCTGAACCTTTCATATAAAGTTTCTCATGAGCTTTGTGTCTAGTGTTTTTAGCAGCCATTGGTAGTCTTGCCTGTTTATGAACATCATAAAAGGGGTATCAAACTATGTTTATCTTCTGGTACTTGCTTTTTGTTTTTTAACTTAATATCACATTACCAAGATCTGTGCACATTGCTGTCTGTAACTTTTTCACTGCTGTGTAATATTCCATGCACCCTCTCTTTATGTGGCCCTTTGTCTCCTCTGCTACCCACACTCATCCCCAGCAGCCATCTGTGGGTAGTGGTGGGGGGCAATGGTGGTGGTGGTTTTCTTTATCCACCTCATTGTCTGAGTCCTGGGGGTTGGATATGTCCTGTTCTGCCTCTCTCCCAGTCTGAAGTTGAAGCTCTAACTGAACAACTAAGTGAAGAGGAGGAGGAAGAAGAGGAGGAAGAAGAAGAGGAGGAAGAGGAGGAGGAAGAGGAAGAAGAAGAGGAAGATGAGGAGTCAGGGAATCAGTCAGATAGGGTAAGAGACGGAGGCTGATATCTCCAGGGGAGTGGGAGACTGTGGGGCTGGAGGTCTGGTCCTGAAGGTGTTGGGGGGGCCCCTGGGGGTGAGGGTTCCTAACTCCTCCTCCTCCCCCTTCCCAGAGTGGTTCCAGTGGCCGGCGCAAGGCCAAGAAGAAATGGCGAAAAGACAGCCCATGGGTGAAGCCATCTCGGAAACGGCGCAAGCGGGAGCCTCCGCGGGCCAAGGAGCCACGAGGTGAGGAGGCTCTGCTGCTTTTGGGTGCCCTCCAGCCCCCGCCCAGCCCCCCAGAGTGTGTGCACGCACACACACGCTCTCGCATGTCCACCTGCATGTACCCACGCGTCCAGGCACCTGTGAGCTCGCACTCTCACTCTCTCTGTCTCTGTGTCAGGAGTGAATGGTGTGGGCTCCTCAGGCCCCAGTGAGTACATGGAGGTCCCTCTGGGGTCCCTGGAGCTGCCCAGCGAGGGGACCCTCTCCCCCAACCACGCTGGTAATTGCCAATTGCTGGGACAGGGAGCCACTAGGGGGCGACCTCAGGGCAGGAGGGAAAGGGAAGGAGGGGAATCACGCCAGAGCCGGGTTGTCCACAGCCAGGCTTTAGGGGTTCTGGGGCATGGGGGGGTGAGGTAGGGAGGGAGTGAGAGGACCCGCCAGGGGTCCCAGTGGGTGAGGTGCAGGGCCTCCCTCAGCTCCTCTTTTCCTCCATCCAAGGGGTGTCCAATGACACATCTTCGCTGGAGACAGAGCGAGGGTTTGAGGAGTTGCCCCTGTGCAGCTGCCGCATGGAGGCACCCAAGATTGACCGCATCAGCGAGAGGGCAGGGCACAAGTGCATGGCCACCGAGAGTGTGGATGGAGAGGTGGGGCCGTGGGCTGGTGGGAGAGGTGCCAAGGTGTCCAGTCCCGGGCCCCAGCCTCACCCTCTTTTCTTACCCATCCTCACTGCGCACAGCTGTCAGGCTGCAATGCCGCCATCCTCAAGCGAGAGACCATGAGGCCTTCTAGCCGCGTGGCCCTGATGGTGCTCTGTGAGACCCACCGCGCCCGCATGGTCAAACACCACTGCTGCCCGGGCTGCGGCTACTTCTGCACGGCGGTGAGTGACCAGTGGGGCAGACAGGTAGCATGCCCCGTGGCAGAGGGGGCCCCAGTAACCTGACCATGTCGTTTCCCTGCTCCCAGGGCACCTTCCTGGAGTGCCACCCTGACTTCCGTGTGGCCCACCGCTTCCACAAGGCCTGTGTGTCTCAGCTGAATGGGATGGTCTTCTGTCCCCACTGTGGGGAGGATGCTTCTGAAGCTCAAGAGGTGACCATCCCCCGGGGTGACGGGGTGACCCCACCGGCTGGCACTGCAGCTCCTGCACCCCCACCCCTGTCCCAGGATGCCCCTGGGAGAGCAGACACTTCTCAGCCCAGGTACTGGCTTCCCCCTTCTGTACTGTCTGTTCCCTGCCCCACCCCTATTGCTCCTGGACATGAGCTCCTTCTTCCACAGCGCCCGGATGCGAGGGCATGGGGAACCCCGGCGCCCGCCCTGCGATCCCCTGGCTGACACCATCGACAGCTCAGGGCCCTCCCTGACCCTGCCCAATGGGGGCTGCCTTTCAGCCGTGGGGCTGCCACTGGGGCCAGGCCGGGAGGCCCTGGAAAAGGCCCTGGTCATCCAGGAGTCAGAGAGGTGAGTGGGGAGTTGCTCAGGCACAGCAACTGGGGCTGAGGCCAGAGGAGCGGTGTCGAGGCTGATGCTGGAATCTGAGGAGCTCCCCTTCTCTCCCTGCTCCCGTGCTCCCTTGGCAGGCGGAAGAAGCTCCGTTTCCACCCTCGGCAGTTGTACCTGTCCGTGAAGCAGGGCGAGCTGCAGAAGGTGATCCTGATGCTGTGTGAGTGCCACCCATTCCTTCAGCAGACCTTGACCAAGCTCCATGTATATACCAGGCACTGGGCACAGGGCCAGGAGTACAATCATGAAGGATACAGTCCTTGCCCTGAAGGACTTAGCATGGTGGGGAAAAGACACTTGTAACCCGTGACGATGGGGATGGTGGTGACTCATAGGTGCTGGGTCCTGTTCTGAGTGCTTATATCTGTTAGCCTCTGCTTCCACAGAGAGGTTAGGGACCTTGCACAGTGCACAGTGGTACTGAGAAGCAAGGCAGGGTTTCAATTCAGGCAGACTTGATGCCTTTGACTCCTTATTCTGATAAATGCCGTGGTGGAGGCAAGCTCAGAGAATGCCAGGAAGGGCCCTGACCCAGCTTGGGACCCTGAGAAGCCTTCCTGAAAGAAGTGCCACCTGCCCCCTAGCTTGCTTACCACTTGTCCCTCCCTCTCCCGGTGTGGTGGGCTCTCCCCGCAGTGGACAACCTGGACCCCAACTTCCAGAGCGACCAGCAGAGCAAGCGCACGCCCCTGCATGCAGCTGCCCAGAAGGGCTCCGTGGAGATCTGCCATGTGCTGCTGCAGGTCAGCACGGGCCCGGCCCCATGCCTCATTCACCAGGCCCTTAGGCCCCTCCCCTGCCCCATGCCTCCCTGGTACCAGCCCTCCTGCCCCCTCACAGGCTGGAGCCAACATAAATGCAGTGGACAAACAGCAGCGGACGCCACTGATGGAGGCCGTGGTGAACAACCACCTGGAGGTGGCCCGTTACATGGTGCAGCGTGGTGGCTGTGTCTATAGCAAGGTGTGCGCATAGGCAGCAGGGCATGGCCCCCGGAGTCAGGGACCAGGTTTGGGGTGCCAGCCGGAGGCTCATTTGCCCATGTCTCCCTCAGGAGGAGGACGGCTCCACCTGCCTCCACCACGCAGCCAAAATCGGGAACTTGGAGATGGTCAGCCTGCTGCTGAGCACAGGACAGGTGGACGTCAATGCCCAGGTCAGCGGCCCACCCACCCCAGCCCCTCCGGGTCCCTGGTGCCTGGGTTCCTTGGCTTGGCCTCAGGCTTTGGGCCCCCTTTCCTACATCTAACCTCACACTGCTCGTGTCTGTCCCCATTGCTTTTCTCTTCCTCATTTGTATTCCTCTTCATTGTTTTCTTTCTCTTGTTTTCTTTCTCTTTATCAAGTTTCAGAATAATCAGTTCTTGTCTTAATCTCTGAAAGTGTCCAGTGAGACTTTTTATTAACTCTTGGGTTGTCATACATTGGATGTGTTTTAGTCATTTATTGGCATTCTTCTCAGTCTTTGAATTATTCCATCATTGTATAGGAGAAGCCCCTTCAAGAGGCCCCTGTGGCTGTGACATGACCCAGTGGCCCAGTGGCCTTTGAGAGCCTCCTGACCTTTCAGCACATTTCCTGCCCCCGACTCAGAATCCACCATTTCTCTAAGAAACTCTGCTTCCTTTATGGGAAACTTTTTTTTTTTTTTTTTGAGACGGAGTCTTGCTCTGTCGCCCAGGCTGGAGTGCAGTGGGGTGATCGCGGCTCACTGCAACCTCCGCCTTCCAGGTTCATGCCATTCTCCTGCCTCAGCCTCCCGAGTAGCTGGGATTACAGGTGCCCACCACCATGCCCGGCTAATTTTTGTATTTTTAGTAGAGACAGGGTTTCACCATATTGGCCAGACTGATCTTGAACTCCTGACCTCGTGAGCTACCACGCCCGGCCAGAAGCATTTTTTAGAGAATACAATCTATGTTCCTAGGAGTGTTTATTGTTATTGGGTGGTCGCTGCTTCTAGGACTTTTGAGTGGGAAGACTTAGGAAATTTTTGTTTGTTTGTTTTTTCTTTTAAGAGACAGGGTCTTGCTATGTCACCCAGGCTGAAGTACAGTAGCAGTTCACAGACAGTCATAGCTCACCGCAGCCTCGAAATCCTGGGCTCAGGCGACCCTCCCATCTCAGTCACATGAGTAGCTGGGACTACAGGCACGCACCTCCATGACCAGCTCCTGGCTGTATTTTTTGGAAAGAGAACAGTTACTCACTTTATTTTCTCTCCAGCATCAAGCAGTAGACACTACTAGTCCCATTTTTTAGATGAAGAAACTGCGACCCAGAGACGTTAAGTGACTTACCCAGGGTCCCACAGCTTGTGAATGGTGGAGCTGGGATTCACACACACAGCCAATCTTGACCATTTGCTGCTTTGGTGAGCAGGGCCAGCTGCCCCCACCCTCACTCCCTTCCCACCCACAGGACAGCGGGGGGTGGACGCCCATCATCTGGGCTGCAGAGCACAAGCACATCGAAGTGATCCGCATGCTACTGACGCGGGGCGCCGACGTCACCCTCACTGACAACGTGAGTGAGAGTTTGGTTGAGGTAGGGCAGCCCCAGGCCCCTGAGCAAGGTGGAGGCTGGATTTAAGGGCCCAGCTGCCTGCACCTCATCTGTTCCCCTCCTACGTCCACAGGAGGAGAACATCTGCCTGCACTGGGCCTCCTTCACGGGCAGCGCCGCCATCGCCGAAGTTCTTCTGAATGCGCGCTGCGATCTCCATGCTGTCAACTACCACGGGGACACCCCCCTGCACATCGCAGCTCGGGAGAGCTACCATGACTGCGTGCTGTGAGCCCCTGCCCCACCCTTGATGCCCCTGCCCCCACTTCTTGCAGCCTCAGACCCCACATTTTGGGCATCCTGTCCCCTCTTCAGGTTATTCCTGTCACGTGGAGCCAACCCTGAGCTGCGGAACAAGGAGGGGGACACAGCATGGGACCTGACTCCCGAGCGCTCCGACGTGTGGTTTGCGCTTCAACTCAACCGCAAGCTCCGACTCGGGGTGGGAAATCGGGCCATCCGCACAGAGAAGATCATCTGCCGGTGAGCCCTAGGCCCCTCTCTGCACCCAAGACCACCTCCTTCCCACCCATACCCTCCCCAGGCTCCATTGCATCCTCACAACATTCCCCAACCCCTCCCCATGCACCACTGAATCCCCAGAACCACCCACAGGCCCCCTCCCCAGTAGGGTTGCCAGATATAGCAAATAAAAATAGAAGACACCCAGTTAAACTGGAATTTCAAATGCACGGATGCATACTTTTTTAGTGCAAGAATGTCCTGTGTAATTTTTGGGACATAGTGTACTAAAAAGCTATTTCTTGTTTATCTAAAATTCTTGTTAACTGGCTGTCCTGCATCTTACCTGGCAACCTTACTCCCCTGCCCCCGGCCCCAGAAACCTCCCCAACTCTCTTCCTTGTACCTGGAGTAGCTCCTCACCCCCTGTTCCAGCCTCCCAGCCCCTTCTCCCCATCTTCTGCAGGGACGTGGCTCGGGGCTATGAGAACGTGCCCATTCCCTGTGTCAACGGTGTGGATGGGGAGCCCTGCCCCGAGGATTACAAGTACATCTCGGAGAACTGCGAGACGTCCACCATGAACATCGACCGCAACATCACCCACCTGCAGGTGAGTAGGGGGCCCAGGGCCTCCCCAAAAGGACACCGAGAGCTGCCAAGTACAGTTGGACAAGCTTCAAACCAACAAAGGCACCTGGCCAAGGAAGGGTTGGCTGAAAGGGAGGCCTGGTGTGGGGTCGCATCCACCCCAGGGGAGGGATCCTTTTCCTAGGTCACAGCAAGGTATCATATGAGCTCCCAGTAGCCCTGGGGACACCACCATACTGATTACCCGTCACCCTAGGACCATCACCACCCACTGTTGTAACACATGGACCCCAAAGAAAGGACAGTGGTTAGGGGGTCAGTGGGCACCAAGAGTAGAGGGGCCCAGACCGACCATGGGGTTGAGCTGACCCCTGCCTCCTCGCCCCAGCACTGCACGTGTGTGGACGACTGCTCCAGCTCCAACTGCCTGTGCGGCCAGCTCAGCATCCGGTGCTGGTATGACAAGGTGCGTGCCCCTTGCCTTGGCCACAGACACCCGGCCCCTCCTTCAGAGGAGCCAGCCTCCAATAGGCCAGCTCCCTGGGACCTTGTCCCTCACCTCCTACCCTGTGGGGGAAGTGACTGAGAGGACTGGGCAAGGCCTGGGAATCGTGGGACGTGGCTGGGACAGCGATGGGCATGTGCCCAGGTCTATGCAAACCAGGGATGATGCTCCTGCGTTTCCTGCTCTCAGATCTCAGAGCCTGTGTGACCTCCCCAACCCCATTTTCCCTGTCTCTGGGTTGGGTTCAGCAGTGGGTTTTTCTGTAGAGTCTTGGGGTTCCTGGGCAGGCAGCTGAGGTAGCCCCCACAGAGAAACCACTGTCTTCCCCTCTGCACCCTAGGATGGGCGATTGCTCCAGGAATTTAACAAGATTGAGCCCCCACTGATTTTCGAGTGTAACCAGGCATGCTCATGCTGGAGAAACTGCAAGAACCGGGTCGTACAGAGTGGCATCAAGTGAGGCCCTGCTCCACAGCCCACCCTCTCCCCACCTCACCCTTTCCTCCCTGCCCCTGGGCTTTTCCAGGGCCTCCACCCAACAGCACCCTCTCTCCTACCCCCAGGGTGCGGCTACAGCTCTACCGAACAGCCAAGATGGGCTGGGGGGTCCGCGCCCTGCAGACCATCCCACAGGGGACCTTCATTTGCGAGTAAGTCACCTTAACACCTGGTGGGAAGGGGATACATGGCCACTGCTGACTGCCAGGCCTCCCTGTCAGCCCTCTGCCCTGATGAGTCACATGTCTCCATTTGGCCACTGTCCAGCCAGCCTCCTCTGACCCCTATTCCTGCAGCTGAGCAGCCAGCCTCCTCTCACCCCCATCCCTGCAGCTGAGAATGGCACCTGCCTCCACTCTGCCCAGACCGCAGAGCTTGTCTTCCCTCCCCTCCACCTCCACCCTCTACCTTCCCCTCCACCCCCTCCTCGCCCTTCCTAGCTGGAGAAAGTGCCAGTTTGGGAGACAGACTTGGGTTTGAGCCCCTCTCTGCTTCTGTATGTCCTTGGCCAAGTTACTTAACCTCTTTGAGCCTTATTTTTCTTGTCTGTAGAGTGGAGGTGATAACAGCTACCTATCTGTCCACCTCCTCAGGGGCCTGTCCCTCTCCATCAGTTCTTTCTCTGCCCAGCATCTGTAATCTCCCCCTTTCTCTCAGCTCCCATCCCACAACTCTCAATCTTACCTTGGTCTCCTTTGGCCCTTATTTATTTTATTTTATTTTATTTATTTTTTGAGACAGAGTTTCACTCCTGTTGCCCAAGCTGGAGTGCAGTGGCACAATCTTGGCTCACTGCAGTCTCCACCTCCCAGGTTCAAGCGATTCTCCTGCCTCAGCCTCCCAAGTAGCTGGGATTACAGGCACACGCCACCACACCCGGCTAATTTTTTGTATTTTTAGTAGAAACGGAGTTTTACCATGTTAGCCAGGCTGGTCTCGAACTCCTGACCTCAGATGATCTGCCCACCTCAGCCTCCCAAAGTGCTGGGATTACAGGCGTGAGCCACTGCACCTGACCATTCTTTGGCCTTTAAAAAAGATAGTCCTCTAACCATACTTGCCTGTTCAAGAGACCATCCAGTTTCTTTCCATCATGTCGTCTCTCAACTTCTCTGGCAAGCAGCCCCTTCCTGCTGGGCCTCAGTTTCCCCACCATCCACTCACTGCCTGTCCCTGCCAAAATCGGCCTTTGCCCTTCCCACTCTGCTGAAGCTGTCTCTTGACAGTCACTTCCCACCCACGTCCTCTCCGTGTGTCTAAATCTCCCATGTCTGCTCACGCTCCTTAGATAGCTGGCTCCTCTTCTCCCTCTGGTGTCCAGATATGTATGGGTGCTCTTGCCCCGAATCATGCCTTGAGTTCCTTGCCACTCCTGTACCTCTGGCTCTTCCTGCAGTCCTGGCCCCTCTCCTGTTCCATATCACCCGTTCCTGCCGGGTAGCTCCTAGTACACAAACCTCTCTGTGTCTAAACCCGAAATTCCCCACCCAGGCCAACTGCCCCTACACACTAATCTGCTTAACCACAGAGCTTGTTGTCTGTCTCTGTGCTGACTGAAGGCTTCCTCTGTCAAGGCTGGATGCTGCCCTTTCACTTGCCTGTCACTGCTGCTCCAGGCCTGCCCTTCCCCACACCTGCCAGCCCTGCCCATTCCGGATCCCACGGGCTTGTGAGGAGAGATGGGGCCTGGAGCCGCCTCCTAATAGCCCACACTCACCTTCAGAACCATGGATTCCTGTCCCACAGGTATGTCGGGGAGCTGATCTCTGATGCTGAGGCTGATGTGAGAGAGGATGATTCTTACCTCTTCGACTTGGACAACAAGGTGAGCAGGAGACCCTCCTTACCCTGCTGCTCCACAGGGCTGGCTTTCAGGAGCCTCTGGGAAGTCAGCAAATGGAAACCTGGGGAGGCAGTGGGTGGGGAGGGCAATCAGGCAGGCAGGGTCGGGGGAGATGTGAAGAGTGCCATCCCACTGCCCCAGGATGGAGAAGTGTACTGCATTGATGCCCGTTACTATGGCAACATCAGCCGCTTCATCAACCACCTGTGTGACCCCAACATCATTCCCGTCCGGGTCTTCATGCTGCACCAAGACCTGCGATTTCCACGCATCGCCTTCTTCAGTTCCCGAGACATCCGGACTGGGGAGGAGCTAGGGTGAGACGCTAGGGGTCTCTAGGGGCTCTGCCAGGGGGTGGGAGACGCAGCAAACCTGGGACCTGAAGGTTGGCGTGTACCTGGTGTCCAGGCATGGAGTAGTGCAGAGCTTCTCAGATTTCAGTGTACATAAGTATTTCCTGGAGGACTTGGGGAAACAGTCCTGTGCCTCCCAGAGAGATTCTGAATCAGTAGGCTTGGGATGGGGCCCAGGATTCTGCATTTCTAACAAGTCCCTAGGCAATGCTGATGCTGCAAGTCCATAGAACATACAAGGGACTCAGATCCCATCTGGAGAAGATAGGTTGGGTGTCGGGTCCCTCTCAGGGAGCAGGATCCACAGGGTCTTCGGGGTGGGCTCTTGGTGGCTGGGTCCAGGTCCCACAAGCTCCTGTTTTCCTCTGACAGGTTTGACTATGGCGACCGCTTCTGGGACATCAAAAGCAAGTATTTCACCTGCCAGTGTGGCTCTGAGAAGTGCAAGCACTCAGCCGAAGCCATTGCCCTGGAGCAGAGCCGTCTGGCCCGCCTGGACCCACACCCTGAGCTGCTGCCTGAGCTCGGCTCCCTGCCCCCTGTCAACACATGAGAACGGACCACACCCTCCCTCCCCAGCATGGATGGCTACAGCTCAGCCACCTCCTCTGCCACCAGCTGCTCGCAGCCCATGCCTGGGGGTGCTGCCATCTTCTCTCCCCACCACCCTTTCACACATTCCTGACCAGAGATCCCAGCCAGGCCCTGGAGGTCTGACAGCCCCTCCCTCCCAGAGCTGGTTCCTCCCTGGGAGGGCAACTTCAGGGCTGGTCACTCCCCTGTTCCCCATCCTCAGTTGAAGTTTGATGAATTGAAGTCGGGCCTCTATGCCAACTGGTTCCTTTTGTTCTCAATAAATGTTGGGTTTGGTAATAAACTGCGATTTTTGTGTTGGGGTGGGGAGAAAGCATACTGGGCTAGAGGGAATGTGGGTCCAAGGGCCAGAATAGGATGGGAAGCAGGCTGGACAGGTGGGTGGCTGGTGTGACGGCCGCCCAGTGCGGGGCAGGGAGGTGGGGGGCCACTATGAAGATCCAGTTTCCCAGGCGCGGTGGCTGACACCTATAATCCCAGCACTTTGGGAGGCCGAGGCAGGCGAATCACCTGAGGTCAGGAGTTCAAGACCAGCCTGGCCAACATGGTGAAAACCCATCTCTACTCAAAATAGAAAAAATTTGCTGGGCGTGGTGGCAGGCACCTGTAATCCTGGCTACTCAAGAGGCTGAGGCAGGAGAACCTCTTGAACCCAGGAGGCGGAGGTTGCAGTGAGCCAAGACTGAGCCACTGCACTCCAGCCTGGGCAACAAGAGCGAAACTCCGTCTCAAAAAGAAATAGGTCCAATTTCCACACTTAATCTTTGGTGGGAGCGTGTTGGGAGTGTACAGCAGTTAAGGTAGTTCGCGAGATTATAAAGCGTTTTCTTATCAGAGCATGCCAGGTCGTTCACTGTGGTCCGTAGTGCCCCCAGGAAATAGCCCTGAGCCCTCGTTCCAGGCTCCAACTCCCCAGCCCGCTGGGCACAAAGTTGAAAAGAAGGAACTAGAGTGTGTCGGGGACCACAGGCGGGGGTGGGGCTGTGACGTGTGGGAGGGCGGGGCGGGCAGCAGGTGAGACGCCAGGTCTCCAGGGCTCCAATCACTCCGGAGACTGAGCTATGGGGGGAAAGCAGCGGGACGAGGATGACGAGGCCTACGGTGAGACTGGGGCGGGCGAGGCCCGGGACCCTGTGGCGGGAGGGGATGACAGGTGCTTTGGGAATGGTGTCTGGGGCTGGCTCCAGGGAGAGAAACTAAGGAGAGTGCTGTGTTCCCGAGGGGAGGGCCCGGGAACCGGGAGCTATGGAGGGAGGCAGTCAGGGTCCTGGGAGGAGGATGGGGCCTGGGGGCTGGGGCTGTTGCTGGGGAGCCCATGGGGAGTGAAGCTGGGTGCCTCTAAAGAGTTGGGGCTGAGGTCCTTGGGAGGAGGGGGGGATTTTAGGCCTGGACTCTGGGTCCCTAAGGGCAGGGCCCTAGGAAACAAAGCCGAGATGGAAGGTGGCAGGTTGGGGCCCTGAGCAGAATGGGGCTGGAGGCTGGGAGTGTCCTGTGCTGCAGAGCCTGCAGCGGGTGAGGCCAGGGTCCCTGTAAGGAGGAGGAGGTTCAGCCTGGAGTCTGGGTCTCTGAGGGGGAAAGCTGCTTGTAGCCTGCCGGCTCCCTTGAGGAGTGAGGGGACCTTGAATGGGCTGGCCTCTGCCTGCCAGGGTCTCTGGGAGAAGTGGCAGAGGGAGTGGGTTCTGCTGGGGGTCCCTGTGAGGAGTTGGGGCTGAGGGTCTTTGTGGAAAGGGGGCTGGGGTCCTGCCTAGGGGTCTCTGTGAGGAGCTAGGAGCAGGAGCTGGTCTTGGGGTACTTTGAGGAATAGGGACAGGGCCCCTGGGGTTCCTGTGAAGGGTGAGGCCTGAGGGGAGAAACAGCAGGGAGCCTGTTTCCAGAATCTGCGAGGAAAAGGGGCTGGGGTTCTGAGGAGAGAGGGAGCTGGGGACTGGCCTCCAGATCCCCATGAGCAGTGAAGGCTGGGGACTCACCTGCGGAGGCCCCCCTGGGCTTCTGGTCTGAAGGGGAAGGAACCCCTATGAGGGACCTTCTCGAGGAGAGGCTTGAGTCCCTTAGGGCCGTAGGGGAGCGGGCAGTGAGGACTCCCGAGTAGACTTCCTGGAGCGGCTTCAGGTCAATCATTGTCCATGAGCCATGGAGGGACAGAGTCCAGGGCACCTGGGGAAAGTGGACCCCACCCGCCCCTTCCCAGACTCCTGCCCAGCCCTCGGCCCTCCCTCCTCGTGCCCACAAGGAACCCTGACTGCCCGGCCCTCCTCCTCCCTGTGTGTGTACTCAGGGAGGACCAGGAACTCAACGTGCCTGCAATCTCTATGGCCGGGCTCAGGTGTCACTCTGACTGCTGGCCCAGAGCCCGGAGCACACTGTGGCCAGGGGACTGAGGTCCCACCAGAGTGAGGATGTACAGGGCCGCTTCCCTCCCCAGGACCTGCTGGGGTTAACACCTTTGTCTCCAGTTTCTTTCCACATAGCCTTGAGCCAGAGGGTAAGGTAGGGCCTGGGGCAGACGGGGGAAGAGGCTATGACCTCCCTGAGGGGCTGTGGGTCTGTGTGGTCCCTGGGGAGGGATTAGGGAGGAGACAGGGATGAGAATGAGGGAGTGAGAGCCATTGGGAGTCCCACATCCCAGCTAAAGGGAGACTCAGGACAACTGTGCCAGGGTAAGGCAGGAGACCAAGGCCATTTCCCAGACTAACTGCCTTGAGATGTGAGCCGGAAACTATAAAAGCCTTCCTTCCCCTCCCCATGGCAGCCTGGGTGGAGCTCCCAGGGAGCTGCTGAGCTGCTGACCAGGCCTGGATCCTACCTTTCCTGCTCCCCAGTTTTCCCCTCCTGCCAGTCCTTCTCTAGCCCATCTCCCTCCAAACACCTGAGGCCTGGGTAGGATCCTGGGGCTAGGAGGACTCAGCAGGACAAGATATGCAGAGAGAGACTCATCCTCCAACCTCTTCTCATGTCCCTCAGGGAAGCCAGTCAAATACGACCCCTCCTTTCGAGGCCCCATCAAGAACAGGTGAGCTCTGGGCACTGCTCCGGGGGCTGGCGAGGGTGGTGGGTGCAGTGTGGAATCCAGTATTTGCTTTGTATTTGCTAAAATATTAGTAAGAAACTTGTGAAAAAGAGAAACTCCTGCCCCAGATGGGTGGTGCCCTGGGGGGATTGTTGTGTCTGGAGCAGGCATCGAGGGCTTCCCAGTTCTGAGGGGATGTTCTGTTTCTTGACTTAAGTGCCAGCTTCACAAGCGGGAGAACTCACCCAGCTGAGCCCTTGCGAGTTGTGTGCTTTTCTGTCTTTTACTTCAGAAGAAAGTTTACCCACCCAGAAAAAGGTTTTCTTTCTTTTTGTGTTTTGGAGATGGGGGTTCACCGCAGGCTCAAACTCCTGTGCTCAAGTGATCCTCCTGCCCTAGCCTTCCAAGTAGCTGGGACTACAGGCATGCACCATCACACCAGGCTAATTTCTTTGAGATGGGAATCTCACTATGTTGCCCAGGCTGGTCTCAAACTCCTGGCCTCAAGGGATTCCCCTGCCTCAGCCTCCCAAGTAGCTAGTATTACAGTCGTGAGCCACTGTGCCTGGCTAGGTTTTCTAAATAAAATATTTAAAAAAAATTAGCCAGGCAGTGGTGGCACGCACCTGTAATCCCAGCTACTCGGGAGGCTAAGGCAGGAGAATTGCTTGAACCCAGGAGGCAGAGGCTTCAGTGAGCCAAGATTGCACCACTGCACTCCAGTCTGTATGACAGAGTGAGACCCTGTCCCAAAATAAAAAAAAAAAAAGCAATAAAAAAATAAAAATAAAGCCTACTGATGCCCACGCTGCAGCATCCCCCAACTCTCTAACCCTTGACCCCTCCAGACCATGAGCCCTACCTCCCCAAGTCTCCTTAGCTCAGCCTCCCGTTTCTCTCTCAGAAGCTGCACAGATGTCATCTGCTGCGTCCTCTTCCTGCTCTTCATTCTAGGTTACATCGTGGTGGGGATTGTGGGTGAGTTTCCAGCTGCTCAGAGCCGGGGCAGTGGGTGAGGGACAGTAACCCAGGGAGGGACCATACCCATAACTGCCCCACTAAGTCCCTGCCCTCCAATGACTCATCTGTGCCTCTGTCTGCAGCCTGGTTGTATGGAGACCCGCGGCAAGTCCTCTACCCCAGGAACTCTACCGGGGCCTACTGTGGCATGGGGGAGAACAAGTGAGTACAAAGGCAAGAAGAGGAGTGCAGGAGCGAGGCAAGGTGGGGTGGGCAGGAGACACCCCCCCAACTCAGCCTCTAGACCTGTCCGTGCTCTTCCACAGCCTTTCCCTGCTGTCCCCACCCCACCTCAGCCTCCCTGAATCTGACCACTCCAGGCCACGTTGAGAACCGTTGCTGGACAGTTCACTTCTTGAGTCCCCCCAGAAATGGGAGGCAGTGGAGAGTCATGTTAAGTGTATGAGTTTTACAGTTCAGAGATTGGTGTTTGGATCCCCAACTGGACCAAGTTTTGGTTGTGTGGCCTTGGACAACTTACTCAAGCTCTCTGAGCTTTGATTTCCTTATCTGAAATTCAAAGGGAATTCCAGAAGCAATGCCAACAGTCCTCACATGCAGATGTCCAATAAATAATAAAACCTCAAATATTTATATAGCATTTACTATGTTCCAGGCAGGCAGTAAACTTTACACACACAAGCGCATTGAAATCTCATGAGGTAGGCACTATTCTTTTATATGGAGTAGAACCAAGGCTGAGAACAAGTGACTTGCTCAAGATAATAAAGATGACACGAAGTTGTGGAGCTCCAAGTTCATGCTCTGAGCCGTTTGTCAGCTGCTGCAATGGTGACTTAATCTGAGAGATCTTCTAGGCGTCTCCCTACCTCCCCAGCTGAGCTAGGGCCAGGAGCTGGGAGGTGACTGGTATGGGCCACGCTGGGCTGGGCCCACTGTATTCTTGAGAAGCCACCCTAGTGGACCCTCCCCTCCCCCAACACCTGACCAGGCCTTGATGCACATGGTCCCTCCCCTCCCACAGAGATAAGCCGTATCTCCTGTACTTCAACATCTTCAGCTGCATCCTGTCCACCAACATCATCTCAGTGGCTGAGAACGGCCTACAGTGCCCCACGCCCCAGGTCAGAGCCTGGGACCTGCCTCTGCCCCAGATCTCACCCAGGGTCTCAGGTTCCAGCCCCTTAGCGTTCTCTCTGCACCCAGGTGTGTGTGTCCTCCTGCCCGGTTGACCCATGGACTGTGGGAAAAAACCAGTTCTTGCAGACTGTTGGGGAAGTCTTCTATACAAAAAACAGGAACTTTTGTCTGCCAGGGGTACCCTGGAATATGGTGAATATTGCCCCTAACCTCATCACTGTCACCCAGAAGGGCCAGGGTGGGCACGAGTGGGAGGGGGAGTTGGGTAGATGATCACCAGGTTGGCTCTCCTGGGGAGTGTGGGACAGGCTGAGCCCCATGGTGGTGGTGAGGGGACCTGCTTCTTCACCCTGCTCTGTGTCTGTGTGTCGGTGTGTCTGTCCTTTCACTCCTGCCACAGACGGTGATCACAAGCCTGCAACAGGAACTCTGCCCCAGTTTCCTCCTCCCCTCTGCTCCAGGTGAGAAGCACAGATTCCTTCCTCAGACATCATCTAGTCCAATGTTTTCATTGCTTGAATGAAGAAACCAGGCCCAGAGAGAGTGAAGTCACATAGCTTGTTGGTGGCAAAACTGGAATTAGCATCAGGTCTTCATTTTTCTCTTTGTTATGTGGCCTTGCAGTCAGACCATCAGTGTTTTGGGGACCTACTATGTGCCAGGTGCTGGGGACAGAGGCAGGGATAACAACTGCTCCCTGCTTCAGCTACATTCTAGGTGAAGAGATCAGAGTTGTTCACAAAGAGACTGTATGAAAATCTCATGAAAACATACATGGGTGAATCTACACACACATTTTTTTTTTTTTTTTTTTTTAGACAGAGTCTTCCTCTGTTGCCCAGGCTGGAGTGCAGTGGCGTGATCTCGGCTCACTGCAACCCCCGCCTCCTGGGTTCAAGCAATTCTCTGCTTCAGCCTCCCGAGTAGCTGGGATTACAGCATATGGTGCCCGCCACCACGCCCGGCTAATTTTTATTTTTATTTTATTTATTAAATTTATTTATTAAATTTGTATTTTTAGTAGAGATGGGGTTTCACTATCTTGGCCAAGCTGGTCTTGAACTCCTGACCTCGTGATCCACCCACCTCGGCCTCCCAAAGTGCTGGGATTACAGGCGTGAGCCACCATGCCCAGCCTGCACACATATTATTTTTATATATGCACAGGGAAAAAGCTAGAAGGATATTTGTTCAAATGTTATAAGTGAACGTGGCTAGGTGGTAGGATCACAGTTGAACTTTTTTTCTTTTACAGTATGCTCTTCCTTCCAATAGCAAACATCTTTTTTTTTTTTTTTTTAAGAGATGAAGTCTTGCTATGTTGCCCAGGCTGGTCTTGAACTCCTGGATTGAAGCAATCTTCCCACCTCAGCCTCTCAAAGTGCTGGAATTACAGACATGAGCCCCGACACCCAGTTGCAAATGTCATTTTTAATATAAAACAATTTTTAGGCCAGGCATGGTGGCTCATGCTTGTAATCCTAGCACTTTGGGAGGCTGAGGCAGGCAGATCACCTGAGATTAGGAGCTCGAGACCAGCCTGGCCAACATGGCAAAACCCTATCTCTACTAAAAATACAAAAATTAGCTGGGCGTGGTGGTATGCACCTATTATCCCAGCTACTCAGGAGGCTGAGGCAGGAGAATTGCTTGAACCCAGGTGGCAGAGGTTGCAGTGAGCCAAGATCGCGCCACTGTACTCTAGCCTTGGTGACAGAGCGAGACTCCGTCTCAAACAAAAATTTTAGGCCGGGAGCAGTGGCTCACACCTGTAATCCCAGCACTTTGGGAGGCCGAGGCGGGCGGATCACAGGTCAGGAGTTCAAGACTAGTCTGGCCAACATGGTGAAACCCCGTCTCTACTAAAAATACAAAAATTAGCCAGGTGTGGTGGTGGGCACCTGAAATCCCAGCTACTTGGGAGGCTGAGGTAGGAGAATCGCTTGAACCCAGAGGCGGAGTTTACGGTGAGCCGAGATGGTGCTACTGCACTCCAGCCTGGGCAACAGTGAGACTCCATCTCAAAAAAAAAAAAAAAAATTAGACAATTTTAACATAAGATGAGATATCCAGTTATCAATTTAAGTACAATAAGGAGTATCTCAAGTGAATACTTCAAAGTCAAATAGATCTGAATATAAATTCTAGCACTTTCCAGCCCTATGGTCTTGACCCAACTACGCAACCTCTCTGAACCTTGTTTCCTCATCTTTAGAATGTAAATGACAGTGAGGTGCAGTGGCTCACGCCTGTCGTCCCAACTGCTCAGGACGCTAAGGCAGGAGGATCACTTGAGTCCTGGAGTTTGAGGTTACAGAGAGCTATGATTGTGCCACTGCACTCCAGCCTGGGCAATAGAGTGAGAAACCCTGCCTCTAAAAAATAAATAAGCTAGGTGAGGTGACTCACACCTGTAATCCCAACATTTTGGGGGGCTGAGGTGGGAGGATTGCTTGAGCCCAGGAGTTTGAGGCCAGCCTGGGCAACATAGCAAAACCCCATCTGTACAAAAAATTTAAAAATTAGCCAAGTGTGGTGGTGCGCATCTATAGTCCCAGTTGCTTGGGAGGCTAAGTGGGGAGGATCGCTTGAGCCCAGGAGTTCAATGTTGCAGTAAGCTATGATCATGCAGCTGCACTCTAGCCTGGGTGACAGAGCAAGACCTTGACTCAAAAATAAGTAAATAAATAAATAAATAGATAGATAAATAAATGACAAAGCAAGGCTGCCTGGCAAAGTTGTTGCAAGGATGGCAGTAAGTGGCTCTGTAGGCACATAACAGTTGCCAAAGGAGGTAGAAATAAGGTCAGAAGGCTTCCTGGAGGAGGCGAGATGGAGCTGGATTTTAACAGGGAGTCATGGATGGGATTTCTGGTGGAAAGAGAGCCCTGAGAGAGAGGCACAATAAGAGCAAAGGTATAGAGTAGAAGAGAACATGGGCTGGATTTGGACAGCAAAGCCTGAAAGCCTGGCCAGGGAGTGTGGACGCTGTCTCTGGGGCAGAGCCTCTGGAGATGTCTGGGTCACAAAGGGACCCACAGCCCTGGAGTGATGAAGTCCAAGCTGTGCCACGGTCTCCCTGGCACTCCACTCGGGTGGAGGGCGGATGGAAGGGCGACAGGGTGTTCTAAGAGTTGAGGTCAGCAGAGAGGAGGGTCCAAACCAAGGCACGGCAAGGAGGGGAGGCAGGGGATGGACTGGGCTCCACAGGGCAGAAGCCCGTTTGTGAAATCAAAAGCAGCCCACTGAGGGACGCAAAGCCCATCACCCTTCCCTCCCCTAAGGGCACTGTGGACTGGGAGGGGGCCAGAGACCCTCCAGGCAGAGCTCCTGGCCCCCAACCCAGCAGCCCGGCTCTCCCTTCCAGCTCTGGGGCGCTGCTTTCCATGGACCAACGTTACTCCACCGGCGCTCCCAGGGATCACCAATGACACCACCATACAGCAAGGGATCAGGTAGGCACCTCCCTCCCCCACATCCTGGCCACACCCCTTCTACCCACAGCCCCATCTGACTCTGTCTCCCCAACAGCGGTCTTATTGACAGCCTCAATGCCCGAGACATCAGTGTTAAGATCTTTGAAGATTTTGCCCAGTCCTGGTATTGGATTCTTGTGTGAGTCACCAGATTCCCCTCCTCTCGTGTCCTTGCCTTCTTCCTCCCTGATCCTCTATCCCCTCGCCCAATGTCTGAAACACAGGCTTTGGACAGAGGAGGAGGAGCCAGAGCTCGGAATGGATTCCAACACCAACAGGATTTATAAGGGAAAGAGGCCTAATCTGGGGACATTGGGTGGTGTGTGGAAAGGCAGGGGGGGCCTCTGTAAGGGGAAAGATTTGAGGGGCTAGGACTGAACCTCACTGTCCTCACCCTGCCTACAGTGCCCTGGGGGTGGCTCTGGTCTTGAGCCTACTGTTTATCTTGCTTCTGCGCCTGGTGGCCGGGCCCCTGGTGCTGGTGCTGATCCTGGGAGTGCTGGGCGTGCTGGCATATGGCATCTACTACTGCTGGGAGGAGTACCGAGTGCTGCGGGACAAGGGCGCCTCCATCTCCCAGCTGGGTTTCACCACCAACCTCAGTGCCTACCAGAGCGTGCAGGAGACCTGGCTGGCTGCCCGTGAGTGTCCTGCCCACCCCCAAGCCACCAGCTGCCCAAGGACTGCCCTGGGCCATGCCTGGCCCCAGCTCTGGCCCTGACCTAGGTCTGTCTGCCCCGTCCTCTGCAGTGATCGTGTTGGTGGTGCTTGAAGCCATCCTGCTGCTGGTGCTCATCTTCCTGCGGCAGCGGATTCGTATTGCCATCGCCCTCCTGAAGGAGGCCAGCAAGTTAGGGCCTGCCTGGGAGGGAGATGGGGTTGAGGACAGCGTGGACCCAGGGGTGCTAGGGGACCTAGGGGGTGCTAGAGAGGTGGCAGGGAGCCTCAGAGGAGAAGGGAGGAATAGCACAGTGGTGAACACTGCTGTGGCTTTGCCTCTCTGAGCCTCTGCTTCCCCATCTGTAAAATGGGGGTAACAATAATTCCTGCCTTCTAGGGTTGTCTTGAGGATTAAATGAGTGCTTGGAATATGACATAGGCCTTCTAGAGGGGTTGGTGGGAGTGGTGGTGGCTGAGTGGAATGGCAGGAATCCAGGCCAGGAGGGGCAGCAGCTTGCTCCCGATCAGGAACTGCCACACACACCTGCCAAGGGATCACGCTTGGGGGTGATCTTCCCTTACTCCACCCGAAGCTGCCCCAGGTGGCTTCTCTGTGACTCTAGTTTCCTCTAAGGGTCCTGTGAGCCTGATTTATTCAGCTCTGTTTATCCAGTGAGCACCTACAGCATGCCTAGCCCTGCACCAGGCCCTGAGGACACAGATATGAAAGACAATGTCACTGCCCCTGTTGGTCCCACCCTGGGGGAGTGGAGCAGGCCCCAGCAAGGGCAGAGGGGTCAGCCCCCCCCCCCTTTTTTTTTTTTTTTTTTGAGACGGAGTCTCGCTCTGACGCCCAGGCTGGAGTGCAGTGGCACCATCTCGGCTCACTGCAAGCTCCGCCTCCCGGGTTCACGCCATTCTCCTGCCTCAGCCTCCTGAGTAGCTGGGACTGCAGGCGCCTGCCACCAAGCCCAGCTAATTTTTTGTATTTTTAGTAGAGACACGGTTTCACCGTGTTAGCCAGGATGGTCTCGATCTCCTGACCTTGTGATCCGCCCGCCTTGGCCTCCCAAAGTGCTGGGATTACAGGCGTGAGCCACCGTGCCTGGCCGGGGTCAGCCCCTTGAGAAGATGGACATCTGGGGCAGTGCCGGTGAACAGCTCTTGTCTCCCTGCAGGGCTGTGGGACAGATGATGTCTACCATGTTCTACCCACTGGTCACCTTTGTCCTCCTCCTCATCTGCATTGCCTACTGGGCCATGACTGCTCTGTATCCTCTGCCCACGCAGCCAGCCACTCTTGGAGTCCTGGGGGGTGGTGGAAAACAAAGCAATACTTGCCCTGTACAGTGCCTTGGTGTCACTGGAAGAGGTGCCCCTTTCTCTGGGCAGACACAGCAGCACTGTGCCTGAACAGAGTTGAAAGGGTGCACACGGGCTGAATTTCAGCCCTCTCTGTGCAGCAAACGATCTGCACAAGCACCTAGGAACAGGTCCCTAAGGAGTGAGTGGCCTGTGGAGACCTCGTGTGATCATGCTTTCCTTGACTCCCCTCTGGGTACCTGGCTACATCGGGGCAACCCCAGTATGTGCTCTGGGCATCCAACATCAGCTCCCCTGGCTGTGAGAAAGTGCCAATAAATACATCATGCAACCCCACGGTAAGAGGAAGCAGGGCACATGGAGGCGGGACTAATAGTGCTGAGGGGCTGTAGGGGCCACATTCCTCATTGTGCAGAGAAGACTGAGGCCACAGAGGGCAAGAAACTCGTGCAAGGTCACACACCCAACCCCCAGCAGAGCTAGAAGAAACCAGTTCCCAGAACACCTGGTACTCCTGTTGAGCCGTCCATTATGTGGGGAGGGAAACTGAGGCTGGGAGAGACAGCCCTGGATACCAGGACTTACTCCACCCCTCCCCAGGACATTCCTCTGACTTGAGGACCATCAACCACTTCACCCTCTGAGTCTCAGCCTACTCCTGTTTGTTTGCTTGTTTGTTTTGAGACAGGGTCTCGCTCTGTTGCCCAGGCTGGAGTGCAGCAGTGCAATCTCAGCTCACTGCAACCTCCATCCCCCAGGCTCAAGCAATCTTCCCACCTCAGCCTCCTGAGCAGCTGGGACTACTAGCGTACGACACCACGCCAGGCTAATTTTAAGCTTTTTGTAGAGGCAAGGTCTTGCTGTGTTACCTGGGCTGGTCTTGAACTCCTGGGGTTGCCCTGACGTAGTCAGGTACCCAAGCAATCCTCTGGCTTAACCTCCCAAAGTACTGGGATTATAGGAGTGAGCCGCCATACGCAGCTCCGCTCCTCTGTAAAATAGGGATAATTATAATACCCATCCCTGGGGTGGCTGAGAAGATGAAATGACTTTGGGCACATAAAGTGCTTAGTACAATGCCTGGCACCTGATAAGAGCTCAGTAACAGGTTGGATTGTATTGTATTGTTAAGTCTTCCTCCCTTGGAACACAGAGCCCTAGGTAGTAGCCAGGTGGGACTCCCTGCGGGGGACCTGGGAGAGAAGCTGCTTCCAAAACTCCCCTGTGAGGTTTCCCGGGAGTGGCGCTGGGCTGCTGGGAATTTACTCTTCTCAAACCTGTCATGTCTTCACCTCGTCTGAGCTGGGAACATGAGCTGTGCTGCACACATTAGCCCCACCCCTATTAAAAAGGGGAGGTTTGGTGGGCACAGTGGCTCATGCCTGTAATCCCAACACTTAGGAGGCTGAAGCGGGCGGATCACCTGAGGTCAGGAGTTTGAGACCAGCCTGGCCAACATGGCAAAACCCTGTCTCCACTAAAAGTACAAAAATTAGCCAGGCATGGTAGCAGGTGCCTGTAATCCCAGCTACTCAGGAGGCTGAGGCAGGAGAATTGCTTGAACTCGGGAGGCAGAGGTTGCAGTGAGCTGAGATTGTGCCATTGCACTGCAGCCTGGGCGGCGAGACTCCGTCTCAAAAAAAAAAAAAAAAAAAAAGGGAGGTTTATTTACATGTACAGAGGACCCACTATGTGCCAGGCACTGGGTATACAAAGCCCAAAATGATGTGGTTCTTTTTCTTTTTTAATGAAAAAAAAGGCTGTTACCCAGGCTGGAGTGCAGTGATGCGATCATGGCTCACTGCAGCCTTGATCTCCCAGGCTCAAGTGATCTTCTCACCTCAGTCTCCCAAGTAGCTGGGACTACAAACGAGTGCCACCATGCCCAGCTAATTTTTTTTTTAAGAGATGGGGTTTCACTATGTTGCCCAGGCTGGTCTCAAACAACTGGGCTCAAGCAATTTGCCTGCTTCAGCCTCCAAAAGTGTTGAGATTATAGGCGTGAGCAACTGCGCTGGGTATGACGTGAGTGTTGTTTTCAACTTGCTTGTGATCTAGCAGTAAAGACTGACAGAAGGCCGGGCGCAGTGGCTCACACCTGTAATCCCAGCACTTTGGGAGGCCGAGGCAGGTGGATCATGAGGTCCAGAGTTCGAGACCAACCTGGCCAATATGGTGTCAGAGTGAGACTCTATCTCAAAAAAAAAAAAAAAAGATTTTTTGATTAGCCAGGCATGGTGGCACACACCTGCAGTCCCAGCTACTTGGGAGGTTGAGGCAGGAGGATTGCTTGAATGCGGGAGGCAGAGGTTGCAGTGAGCTGAGATTGAGCCACTGCACTCCAGCCTGGGCAACAGAGCGAGACCCTGTGTCAAAAAAAAATTTTTTTTGGGTTATATTTGCTAGAAAGGGTTGTTTTTTAATTTGTGACTTTTTACTTTTTATTATGGGAATTTTTAAACATATGCAAAAGTAGAGATGATAGCACAGCGAGTTCCCTGTACCCAGATTCCACAACCCTCAACTTTCTGCTATTCTTATTTCATCTATATCCTCACCTATAATTTTTTTTTTTTTTTTAGATGGAGTTTTGCTCTTGTCTCCCAGGCTGGAGTGCAGTGGTGCGGCCCACTGCAACCTCTGCCTCCTGGGTTCAAGCAATTCTCCTGCCTCAGCCTCCTGAATAGCTGGGATTATAGGCATCTGCCACCACACCCGGTTAATTTTTTGTATTTTCAGTAAAGATGGGGTTTCACCATGTTGGCCAAGCTAGTCTTGAACTCCTGACTTCAGGTGATCCGCCCGCCTCGGCCTCCCAAAGTGCTGAGATTACAGGCTTGAGCCACCACACCCGCCTCGTAAATTTCTTTTTCTGGAGACTTTTAAGGCAAATTCTGGACATCATGCCATTTCACCTGTACATACATCGAGATGGATCTCAACAGATAGGAACTGTTTAAAAGCATAGCCACTATATCATTATCACATCTCACAAAATTAACAATAATTCCTTAATATCATCAAATACCCAGCCTGTTCTATTTGCTGGAAAGGGTTTTGGAAGACGTTGCAGAGGCTGCTCTGGAATGGGAATGCTGAGTGAGTGCCTTCCCCTCTGATTGAGACTGAGGGAGCTGATTATGCTTATGCTATAGGCAGACCAAACTGAGTTTGAGCCTGGAGATGGAACTCTCCGACAGAACTTGACTCCCGCAGTTCAGAGAAGCTGCTACTTCCCACCTGTCAACTCTGGGAGGGGCAGGAGCTACTGGGAATGGGACGCCAAGGCTCCATACTGAGGTCCCCAAAGCCTAAGCCTACTCTATCCCCGTCTACCCTCCCAGGCCCAGCTTGTGAACTCCTCGTGCCCAGGGCTGATGTGCGTCTTCCAGGGCTACTCATCCAAAGGCCTAGTCCAACGTTCTCTCTTCAACCTGCAAATCTATGGGGTCCTGGGGCTCTTCTGGACCCTTAACTGGGTACTGGCCCTGGGCCAGTGCGTCCTCGCTGGAGCCTTTGCCTCCTTCTACTGGGCCTTCCACAAGCCCCAGGACATCCCTACCTTCCCCTTAATCTCTGCCTTCATCCGCACACTCCGGTAAGGATGGGGCAGGGGCCTGGTCATTGTAAGCACGGGGGCCCCAGGGGTCCTGGAGCTGTCTCTGACTGCATAACACCCTCTGCAGTTACCACACTGGGTCATTGGCATTTGGAGCCCTCATCCTGACCCTTGTGCAGATAGCCCGGGTCATCTTGGAGTATATTGACCACAAGCTCAGAGGTGAGTCTGGAGTCGGAGTAGGAGTCAGGAGCTGGGGAAGGCCATTAGGGAGGGGCAGTGACCAAACATGAGCTTTCCTTGCTCCCAGGAGTGCAGAACCCTGTAGCCCGCTGCATCATGTGCTGTTTCAAGTGCTGCCTCTGGTGTCTGGAAAAATTTATCAAGTTCCTAAACCGCAATGCGTACATCATGGTGAGCTACACTGCAAGCAACCCTTTGTTCTGGTGCCCTTTGGTCTAGACACCCCCATCCTGGTCCAGGCAGCTCACCTTGGTAACTCTGACCTTTCCGCCTCCCTCAGATCGCCATCTACGGGAAGAATTTCTGTGTCTCAGCCAAAAATGCCTTCATGCTACTCATGCGAAACATTGTCAGGTTAGGCTGTTCCCCACCCTCTTGGTGGCTCCCTCCTCTGATCTCCCACCCAAGGCTGGCTTCGTGGGCGTGCTGTGCTCAGCCGGGCCCCAGACTTGGTTTAGTGCTCTGCTCTTGCTGTCTTGGAATGTGAACAATTTTCATTTTGCACTAGTCCCCACAAATTACGAAGCCAGTTTCACTCTCAGCATCGCCAGGCCTCTCACCCTCAACCTCCCCTAACTTCTGGCACAGGGTGGTCGTCCTGGATAAAGTCACAGACCTACTGCTGTTCTTTGGGAAGCTGCTGGTGGTCGGAGGCGTGGGTAAGGGACCAGAAGCTGTGGGGACAGAGAGTAGGGGTGCTGGGCAGCTGAAGAGGTGGCCTCAGAGGAGCAGCACTAACCCCCAGAATTATTCCACAGGGGTCCTGTCCTTCTTTTTTTTCTCCGGTCGCATCCCGGGGCTGGATAAAGACTTTAAGAGCCCCCACCTCAACTATTACTGGCTGCCCATCATGGTGAGTGACTCCCCTCCCTGCCGCTCCACCCCCAACTCCCCAGAGGAACCCAATAACCCCAACGGGTCATGTCTTCCAGACTTCCATCCTGGGGGCCTATGTCATCGCCAGCGGCTTCTTCAGCGTTTTCGGCATGTGTGTGGACACGCTCTTCCTCTGCTTCCGTGAGTGACACCCCCAGCCACCTGTCCCCAACCTTAAAGTACTGAGCCGTTCAAGCATTTTTTTTTTGGAGAGTTGGTGCTTCTAAAAACAATGCCTTTGTGAGCTAAACAAACCAGAGGGAGCTTCTTGTGACATCCTGAGGCCAGGAGTTTAGGGAAGAAGGGAGAGAGTGAGCCCCCAGGCCGGTAGGCTCTCCAAAGAAGGAGCATTCTGATGGAGAGGTCTCTGCTATCTTCCCTAGGAAATCTCGGGTAGAAGTTAGCCATTAGAGGCCGGGCGCGGTGGCTCACGCCTGTCATGCCAGCACTTTGGGGGGCCGAGGTGGGCAGATCACCCTGAGGTCAGGAGTTCGAGACCAGCCTGGCCAACATGGTGAAACCCCTCTCTACTAAAAATACAAAAAATTAGCTGGGCGTGGTGGCGGGCGCCTGTAATCCCAGCCACTTGGGAGGCTGAAGCAGGAGAATCGCTTGAACTCAGGAGGCGGAGGTTGCAGCGAGCCGAGATTGCGCCACTGCACTCCAGCCTGGGCGACAGCGAGACTCCGTCTCAAAACAAAGAAAAAAGATTAAAAAAAAAAAAAAAAAAAAGCCATTAGAGAGACTTCCCAGTAGGTGGCTGTAGCGGCAGGAGATTTTCTTACTCTACAGCATGCGTCCATTCAGGGTTTGCCAGGCTCCTCCTAAGCGACTGACATACATTTTTCCCGCTAATTCTTATCATCGCTCTATACAATATAATATTCCCGACCCCACTTCACATGAGGAAACTGAGATTAAATAACCTGCCCGCGGGTAAGGGTGGTGGTGCAGCTTGGATTCCAAATTCGGCAGGCAGCTTGCCTCCCAGTCCCGGATTTCCTGGCCCCAGGGTCCGCTCTAACCGGTCTCTGTTGCGGCTCAGTGGAAGACCTGGAGCGGAACAACGGCTCCCTGGACCGGCCCTACTACATGTCCAAGAGCCTTCTAAAGATTCTAGGCAAGAAGAACGAGGCGCCCCCGGACAACAAGAAGAGGAAGAAGTGAGAGCTCGGCCCTGATCCAGGACTTCACCCCACCCCCACCGTCCAGCCGTCCAACCTCACTTCGCCTTACAAGTCTCCATTTTGTAGTAAAAAAAAGGTTTTAGGCCAGGCGCGGTGGCTCACGCCTGTAATCCAACACTTTGGGAGGCCGAGGCGGGCGGATCACCTGAGTCAGGAGTTCGAGACCAGCCTGGCCAACATGGTGAAACCCCCGTCTCTATTAAAAATACAAAAATTAGCCGAGCGTGGTGGCATGCACCTGTCATCCCAGCTACTCGAGAGGCTGAGGCAGGAGAATCGCTTGAACCCGGGAGGCAGAGGTTGCAGTGAGCCGAGATCGCGCCACTGCACTCCAACCTGGGTGACAGACTCCGTCTCCAAAACAAAATAAACAAACAAAAAAGATTTTATTAAAGATATTTTGTTTTCTCAGTAAATCTGTGCCTCATTCTCTCCACGACGACAGGCGGCCTTTTTTTTTCCGCGCCCGGCTCTTTAAAATCGGCCCCGCCCCTGTGACGCGTCCTGGTGCCGCGGCCAATCAAAAAGCCCAATACGGATGGTGCCGGTCCCTTCTTCACCCCAGCCAGTCCGCTTCCCGTTCGGGTCACGCGCTCCGGGCCTCCAAGAGGGCCAATCGGAAGGGCAAGCTTCGAGACGCTGCGTGATCACGTGAGAGGAGATGAGCTGCTTGAAGACCAATTAGAGTCCTGGAAGCTCGGCGGGGCCTCCAGACCAGGGCGGGCTTAAGGGTGACATCTGCGCTTTAAAGAGTCCAGGTCAGCTGACTCCCGACTCTGTGGAGTCTAACTGCCAGGGTCGCGGCAACTGCGGGGAGAGATGACTGGGGAGCAACCCAGCACGGCGCTCCCGGGCAGACGCTGGGGGCCGCGGATTCTGGGCTTCTGGGGAGGCTGTAGGGTTCGGGTGTTTGCCGCGATCTTCCTGCTGCTGTCTCTGGCAGCCTCCTGGTCTAAGGCTGAGAACGACTTCGGTCTGGTGAGTCACCCGTTGCATAGCCCCATCCCCGACTCGCGCAGGTGATCGACACCTAGTGTCCCCCGGAACGCGGGCGGCTGAGCCGACTTTCCGCGACAGGACCCTTTTCTTTCTCCCAGACCCCGTTTCCTCCGACCGCTCCCAGCCCCTTTCCCTCTCCGGGTCCCGGTCTTCCTCCTCATTCGAGCCCCTTTCCCTCTCCGGGTCCCGGTCTTCCTCCTCATTCGAGCCCCTTCCTCTTTTGGGGTCCCCTTCCCTCCTTGAAGGCTCCTTCCCCTTTCGTAGACCCTCCCCTGCTCCGAGCCGCCAGCTTCGCTCCAAACTATCCTTCGTGTTCCTCTTTCTTGTTCTGGGACCCCATCCCCTACTCGGGATCCCCATTACATCCTCCCTCTCCCATCGGAACGTGAGTTCCTAAAACCCCCAAGACAAGTTTGTCTTTGTTGACCCTTCCTCCTTCCATGACAGGTGCAGCCGCTGGTGACCATGGAGCAACTGCTGTGGGTGAGCGGGAGACAGATCGGCTCAGTGGACACCTTCCGCATCCCGCTCATCACAGCCACTCCGCGGGGCACTCTTCTCGCCTTTGCTGAGGCGAGGAAAATGTCCTCATCCGATGAGGGGGCCAAGTTCATCGCCCTGCGGAGGTCCATGGACCAGGGTATAAAGATGCTTGGGTGAAAAAGCCGGTGCTAGGTTGGATGGGTGGGCAGCCCAATGAGCCCAAGGGCCCTGAGGATAGGGGAACTTAGAGGGTTGGTTGCCGAAGTCCCTGAGGGGTAGGGGGAACCTGAGAAGGGCAAGTGTCTAGGACAGTGATCTGGAAATTGGGATCACCAAGGAGTTGGACATTCACTTAGCAAACATTTATTGGGTACTATATACCTATACCAGGCACTATTTCAGGTTTCATGAATATAGCCACGAACAAAACAGACCAAAAATCTCTGCCCTCACAGGATTTAAATTGTACTGGAAGGAGACAGACAAGCATAATAAACAAGTAAACTTTTTTGTCTGTTGCAAGGTGATAAATGCAATGGAGAAAAGTAAAACAGGACAAGAGGTATACATAGTGCAAGTGTTGGATTGCACCCTGGGACCATGGGAAGGCCTGGGGTCCCTAGCAGGAGGTGGGAAATTAACGGGAAGTCGTAGAAAGGGTACCTGCACAGTGCTCACTCTGGGTTTCTTCCTCCAATTTTTTTCAGGCAGCACATGGTCTCCTACAGCATTCATTGTCAATGACGGGGATGTCCCCGATGGGCTGAACCTTGGGGCGGTAGTGAGCGATGTTGAGACAGGAGTGGTATTTCTTTTCTACTCCCTTTGTGCTCACAAGGCCGGCTGCCAGGTGGCCTCTACCATGTTGGTATGGAGCAAGGATGATGGTGTTTCCTGGAGCACACCCCGGAATCTCTCCCTGGATATTGGCACTGAAGTGTTTGCCCCTGGGCCGGGCTCTGGTATTCAGGTCTCTGTCCTAGGAGATAGGTGGAGGGGGCTGCCTTGTGGAGAGTCTGAGGGATACCCCCAAATGGACTCCTTTCCAAGGGGAAGATTCTCTGAAGTCAGATTTTCTGGCTTGGGTGGGATTCCTTGAAAGACAGGGCATCCTGGTAGGAACACATTATCAGGAGAAGAGGGAACTTTGCCATTGGCTTCCCATTTAGCATTGTCAACAGGACTGTGTTAGTTCATGAAATACCCTCATGCAAAGTAGAAAAAGGCACTTCCTCTTTGGACAGACACAACCCTGTGCCAGGGTGCACAGCTTGGCGAGTGAGCACAGGTTGGGTTTAAGCTCTAATGCACCCTGTGGCTGGGCCCCTGGTGCACATGTCCAGCTGTACACCCTGGGAGAGCTTAATTCAAACAGGGTGTGTGTTTATGAGATCTGACTGGAACCGTCAGTGAGCAAGGGCTGAACTGAAGGGGACCATACATGTGATTGCATTTGGCAAGTGGTGGGTTCTCTGTCCCTGCCTCTGAGCCCCTACAGTCTCCTTCTGTGACACCCAGTTCCCTTTCCCACAGAAACAGCGGGAGCCACGGAAGGGCCGCCTCATCGTGTGTGGCCATGGGACGCTGGAGCGGGACGGAGTCTTCTGTCTCCTCAGCGATGATCATGGTGCCTCCTGGCGCTACGGAAGTGGGGTCAGCGGCATCCCGTACGGTCAGCCCAAGCACGAAAATGATTTCAATCCTGATGAATGCCAGGTCAGGAGTCCATGAGATGTTCCCTACCCATTTGACCCTCCCTGCCCTCCAGAACATCATTTCACACATAGACCCAGGCTCTGACTGCTCAGCTCAGTGCCACACACCCTGGCTCCCCTCAGGGACAGGGCATTTTCCCTGTTCCCTCCCTGAGCTCCTGCCCTCTCCCCTCAGCCGTATGAGCTCCCAGATGGCTCAGTCGTCATCAATGCCCGAAACCAGAACAACTACCACTGCCACTGCCGAATTGTCCTCCGCAGCTATGATGCCTGTGATACACTAAGGCCCCGTGATGTGACCTTCGACCCTGAGCTCGTGGACCCTGTGGTAGCTGCAGGAGCTGTAGTCACCAGCTCTGGCATTGTCTTTTTCTCCAACCCAGCACATCCAGAGTTCCGTGAGTGCCTCATGGGTGGGGTCAGCAGGGAGAGCCCTGTGTCTAGACAAGGCCTGGGCAGAGACCCTCTCCCCCTGACTCTCCTGCTCTCCCCAGGAGTGAACCTGACCCTGCGATGGAGCTTCAGCAATGGTACCTCATGGCGGAAAGAGACAGTCCAGCTATGGCCAGGCCCCAGTGGCTATTCATCCCTGGCAACCCTGGAGGGCAGCATGGATGGAGAAGAGCAGGCCCCCCAGCTCTACGTCCTGTATGAGAAAGGCCGGAACCACTACACAGAGAGCATCTCCATGGCCAAAATCAGTGTCTATGGGACGCTCTGAGCTGTGCCACTGCCACAGGGGTATTAGGCCCAGGACTCTGCCTCCAGGAACACGGGTCTGTAGAGGGTCTGCTGGAGACGCCTGAAAGACAGTTCCATCTTCCTTTAGACTCCAGCCTTGGCAAAATCACCTTTCCTTTACCAGGGAAATCACTTCCTTTAGGACTGAAAGCCAGGCGTCCTCTCCCACAGAAAAGTCCTGCCCTCATCCGAGAATACTGTCTTCCCATATGGGTAAGTGTGGCCCCACCACCCTCTCTGCCCTCCCGGGACATTGATTGGTCCTGTCTTGGGCAGGGCTAGTGAGCTGTAGAATTGAATCAATGTGAACTCAGGGAACTGGGGAAGGCTGAGCCTCCTCTTTGGTGTTGGGTAAGATAACCGACAGGGCTGGTGAAAGTCCCCAGATGACAGGATATTTGGTTTCAGAGTAAGGACTAGGTGCACCACCACGACTGACTATTTATCAATCAAAATGTTTGTAACTTAAAATTTTTAATGAAGGATAATGAATATTTGTAGAGTCTCTATGGTTCTGTCAATACACATCTTCATGTCTGTTTTCCTCATGTATCCCTGTGAGCCTGGGTGAGTTCTGGGGAGAAACCTGATGTGCATATTGCCTGTGAAAATCTGACTTTGGCAAATCAAATCCTCTTTTCCTTTTGACATTCCCTCTTTTTTTGTTGTTGCTCTTTTTGAGACAGGGCTCACTCTGTCACCCAGGCTGGAGTGCAGTTGCACAATCATGGCTCACTAAAACCTCAATCTCCTGGGCTCAAGTGATTCTCACATCTCAGCCTCCAGAGTAGTTGGGACTACAGGTCGGTGACACCATGCCTGGTTAATTTTTTTTATTTTTATTTTCAGTAGAGACAAGGTTGCACTATGTTGCCCAGGCTGGTATGGAACTCCTGTGCTTAAGCAATCCTCATCCCTCAGCTTCCCAAAGTGCTGAGGTTACAGCTATGAGCCACCACACCCAGCCTACATTCCTTCTTATCACCGAGAAACAGGTTGATCTTCACAGGTGTAATGAGTATGAAGGGAGCGCCATAAGATTTTTTATTTATTTATTTTTTAATTTAATTTAATTTTTTTTTTTGAGATAGAGTCTTGCTCTGTCACCCAGGCTAGAGTGCAGTGGTGCGATCTCGGCTCACTGCAACCTCTGCCTCCCAGGTTCAAGCAATTCTCCTGCCTCAGCTTCCCGAGTAGCTGGGATTACAGGTGCCCGCCACCACGCCCGGCTAATTTTTGTATTTTTAGTAGAGACGGGGTTTCACCATGTTGGCCAGGCTGGTCTCAAACTCCTGGCCTCAGGTGATCCACCCGCCTCGGCCTCTCAAAGCATTGGGATTACAAGCATGAGCCATGGTGCCGGCGGGCTGATTTTTTAAATTTTTAGTAGAGACAAAGTCTCACTATATTGCCTAGGTTGGTCTCAAACTGCTGAGCTCAAGCAATCCGCCGGCCATATTCTCTCAAAGTGCTGGGATTACAGGCTTGAGCCACTGCACCCAGCCTATAAGATATTTTAAAATCCACACTTAGCCAAGCGTGGTGGCTCACACATATAGTCCAGCACTTTGGGAGGCCGAGGTGGGCGGATCACAAGGTCAGGAGTTCGAGACGAGCCTGGCCAATATGGTGAAATCCCGTCTCTACTAAAAATACAAAAACTAGCCAGGCGTGTTTGCTTGCACCTATAGTCCCAGCTACTCAGGTGGCTGAGGCAGGAGAATCGCTTGAACCAGGAGGCGGAGTTTGCAGTGAGCTGAGATCACACCACTGCACACCAGCCTCGGCAACAGAGTGAGACTCTGTCTGAAAAAAAATCCACGCTGTTTTATATTTCTAACAGGGGGTAGGATACTATCCTCCATGAAATAGGGTGCAAGTGTGTGAAATGCAGATGGGAATCCTGTCCCGGCTAGCCTGACAGGGAAGTGAGCACTTCCTATGGCAAATTATGTAAAAAATTTTCCCCAGGCCGATGCTTATGAAAAGAATCTGGGCAGCCTGCAGGTAAGTGGGAGAGCCCTTGCTTTCCTCCGTGTGGAAGGAAAATGCAGTGCCTAGATGAGATGTTAAGAAAGTTAAAAGAGGCCAGGCGCAGTGGCTCACGCCTGTAATCCCAGCACTTTGGGAGGCCGAGGCGGGTGGATCACGAGGTCAGGAGATCGAGACCATCCTGGCTAACATGGTGAAACCCCCATCTCTACTGAAAATACAAAAAATTAGCTGGGCATGGTAGCGGGTGCCTGTAGTCCCAGCTACTCTGGAGGCTGAGGCAGGAGAATGGCGTGAACCCAGCAGACGGAGCTTGCAGTGAGTCGAGATCACACCACTGCACTCCAGCCTGGGCGAAGGAGCGAGACTCCATCTCAAAAAAAAAAAAAAAAAAGAAAAAAGCCCGGGTGTGGTGGCTCACACCTGTAATCCCATCACTTTGGGAGGCCAAGGTGGGCGGATCACGAGGTCAGGAGTTTAAGACCAGCCTGGCCATCATGGTGAAACCCCGTCTCTACTAAAAATACAAAAACTAGCCAGGCATGGTGGCAGGTGCCTGTAATCCCAGCTACTCGGGAGGCTGAGGCAGGAGAATTGCTCGAACTTGAGAGACGGAGGTTGCAGTGAGCCGAGACCACACCACTGCACTCCAGCCTGGGTAACAGAGCAAGACTCTGTCTCAAAAAAAAAAAAAAAAAAGTTAAAGACTGTGGGCTGAGGGCCACATTCATTTGCAGTTAGAGGTTTGTTTTACTTTCAACTGCTTCTCTAAGAAATGTTGGGATAATTTATTCTATCTGATGGTAGCAGTAGAATAATCCCAGTATATGTCAAGGCATAGTATAATTTTATTTTATCCAGAATTTGTGATCAGTAATGTAATATTTAATTTTTTTATTTAGAGACATTGTAAAAAACACATAAAAGTAGAGAAAAAAGTTTAATGAACCCCATGTACCCAACGTCCAGTTCCAACAGTTATCAAGATGTTGCCACATTTGCTTCTGTTACTTTTTTCTTTTCCTTTCTTTTGCTGAAGTATTTTAAAGCAAATCCCAGACCTCATGACATTCTCCCCTGCATTATTAAGCATGCGTCTCATTGTTTTTTTTTTTTGGAGATGGAGTCTCACTCTGTTGCCCAGGCTGGAGTGCAGTGGCACGATCTCAGCTCACTGCAACCTCTGCCTCCTGGGTTCATGCCACTCTCCTGCCTCAGCCTCCCGAGTAGCTGGGACTACAGGCACCCACCACCACGCCCGGCTAATTTTTTTGTATTTTTTTTTTTTTTTTTTAGTAGAGATGGGGTTTCACCATGTTAGCCAGGATGGTCTCGATCTCCTGACCTCATGATCCGCCCACCTCGGCCTCCCAAAGTGCTGGGATTACAGGCGTGAGCCACTGCGCCCGGCTGCGTCTCATTCTTTAAAATGAATTTTTAACTGGGCGCACTGGCTCTTGCCTATAATCCCAGCACTTTGGGAGGCCGAGGTAGGTGGATCACCTGAGGTCAGGAGTTCAAGACCAGCCTGGCCAAAATGGCAAAACCCCATCGCTACTAAAATAAATAAATAAATGGCAAAACCCCGTCTCTACTAAAATAAATAAATAAATTAATTAATTAAAATAAAATAAAAATGCCACCAGGCATTAACAAGCCTTCTGGGTGATTCGTAATACATTTAAGTTTGAAAACCAGGGTCAGAACTTTTAAACAAGTGCAAGTGTCCAGCTAAAATAAATTATATGTACGTCAAAGTTGCAGAAATAAAGAACTTTTTTTTTTCCAGCTTTTTTTTGTTCTTTTAATACACAGGGAAGGGTCAGGCACAGTGGCTCACACCTGTAATCCCAGCACTTTGGGAGGCCGAGGTGGGCAGATCATGAGGTCAGGGGTTCTAGACCAGCCTGGCCAACATGATAAAACCCCATCTCTACTAAAAATACAAATATTAGCCGGATGTGGTGGCACACGCCTGTAGTCCCAACTACTAGGGAGCCTGAGGCAGGAGACTCACTTGAACCTGGGAGGCAGAGGTTGCAGTGAGCCGAGATTATGCCACTGCCCTCCAGCCTGGAAGACAGAGCGAGACTTCATCTAAAAATAAATAAATAAATACACAAGAAAGATTGGGAGAAGTGGCAGGAGACTGAAAGGGAAAAGAGCTTGTTTGTACCAATGGGACAAAGTGGGCCGACTCTGGGCACACTGCTTATGAGTTAGCTCTACTCTGCGAAGAAATTTTTTTTTTTTGAGACGGAGTCTCGCGCTCTGTTGCCCAGGCTGGAGTACAGTGGCGCAATCTTGGCTCACCGCAACCTCCACGTCGCTGGTTCAAGCAATTCCCCTGCCTCAGCCTCCTAAGTAGCTGGGATTACAGGTGCCTGCCACCATGCCCAGCTAATTTTTGGTATTTTTAGTAGAGACCGGGTTTCACCATGTTGGCCAGACTGGTCTCGAACTCCTGACCTCAGACAATACGCCCGCCTCAGCCTCCCAAAGTGCTGGGTTTACAAGCGTGAGCCACCACACCCGGCCAAGGAAATATTTAAAAAATAAAATAAGTTATTTAAAAATTGGGGCAAGTTGGCTGGGCACGGTGCCTCACGCCTGTAATCCTAGCACTTTGGAAGGCTGAGACAGGGGGATCACTTGAGGTCAGGAGTTCGAGCCCAGTCTGGCCAACATGGTGAAACACTGTCTCTACTAAAAATTAAAAAAATTAGCCAGACGTGGTGGCAGGCACCTACAATCCCAGCTACTCGGGAGGCTGAGGCAGGAGAATCGCTTGAATCTGGGAGGCGGAGGTTGCAGTGAGCTGAGATCATGCCATTGCACTCCAGCCTGGGCTATGGAGCGAGACTCTGCCACAAACAAACAAACAAAAAAAAAATCGGGGTAAGTGGTATCAATCTAAAAAATTGTAATTAAAAAGTTCAGAATCTAGGCTGGGCGCTGTGGCTCACACCTGTAATCCCAGCACTTTGGGAGGCAGAGGCAGGCGGATCACCTGAGGTCAGGAGTTCAAGACCATCCTGGTCAACATGGTGAAACCCCGTCTCTACTAAAAATACAAAAATTAGTTGGGCCTTGTGGGTCACACCTGTAGTCCCAGCTATTCAGGAGACTGATGAAGGAGAATCGCTTGAACCCGGGAGGCAGAGGTTACAGTGAGCCGACATGGTACCACTGCACTCCATCCAGTCTGGGAGACAGAGCGAGACTCTGTCTTAAACAAAAGCTGAGAATCTAGTGGTGTTGTCTTTGTTTTAGAGATGGAGTCTTGCTACGTTGCCCAGGTTAGATTCAGACTCCGAGGTTCAAGGGATCCTACTGCCTCAGCCTCCCAGAGTAACTGGGACTTCAGGCATGTACCACTGTACCAGGCTTAGAATCTAGTTTAAAGAGTTTATCCAAGTGCAAATGTTGAGGAAGTGGTCTACCTAGAGGTGCAGATTCCAAATAGAAGTCCATGTTCCAAAGTGTAGAAGTTTGGGATCATTATATAGACAAAGTTTATGGAAGCTTACCAAAATTTCAACATCGTTGTGTGTCCTGAATTGGTGGGTTCTTGGTCTCACTGACTTAAAGAATGAAGCTGCAGACCCTCGCGGTGAGTGTTAGGGTTCTTATAGGCAGGGCGTCCGGAGTTGTTTGTTCCTCCCAGTGGGTTCGTGGTCTCGCTGGCTTCAGGAGTGAAGCTGCAGACCTTCACAGTGTTACAGCTCACAAAGGCAGTGTGGACCCAAAGAGTGACCAGCAGCAAGATTTATTACAAACAGCGAAAGAAGAAAGCTTCCACAGGGAGGAAGGTGACTACAGCAGGTTGCCACTGCTAGCTCGGGCAGCCTGCTTTTATACCCTTATCTGGCCCCACCCACATCCTGCTGATTGGTCCATTTTACAGACAGCTGATTGGTCTGTTTTACAGAGAGCTGATTGGTCCGTTTTGACAGGGTGCTTGCTGATTGGTACGTTTACAATCCCTGAGCTAGACACAAAAGTTCTCCATGTCCCCACTAGATTAGCTAGATTAGCTAGATAGAGTATCCACACAGAAGTAGTTATCCACGTCCCCACTAGATTAGCTAGATACAGTGTCGATTGGTGCATTCACAAACCCTGAGCTAGACAGGGTGCTGATTGGTGTATTTACAAACCTTGAGCTAGATACAGAGTGCCGATTGGTGTACTTACAATCCCTTAGCTAGACATAAAGGTTCTCCAAGTCCCCACCAGCCTCAGGAGCCCAGCTGCCTTCACCCAGTGGATCCCACACTGGGGCCGCAGGTGGAGCTGCCTGCCGGTCCGCGCCATGCGCTTGCACTCCTCAGCCCTTGAGAGGTTGATGGGACTGGGGGCCCTGGAGCAGGGGGCGGCGCTCGTCGGGGAGGCTCTGGCAGCGCAGGAGCCCACGGCGGGGGCGGGGCTCAGGCATGGCGGGCCGCAGGTCCCCAGCACTACCCTGTGGGGAGGCAGCTAAGGCCTGGCGAGAAATTGAGCACAACAGCTGCTGGCCCAGGTGCTAAACCCCTCACTGCCCGGGGCTTGCGGGCCAGCCGGCCACTCCGAGTGTGGGCGGCCGAGCCCACGCCCACCCGGAACTCGCGCTGGCCCACAAGCGCCGCGTGCAGCTCGGGTTCCCGCCCGCGCCTCTCCCTCCACACCTCCCCGCAAGCCGAGGGAGCCGGCTCCGGCCTCGGCCAGCCCAGAGAAGGGCTCCCACGGTGCAGTGGCGGGCTGAAGGGCTCCTCAAGCGCGGCCAGAATGGGCGTAGAGGCCGAGGAGGCGCCGAGAGCGAGCAAGGGCTGCGAGGGCTGTCAGCATGCTGTCACCTCTCAGTTCTATGGTAAGGCTTATTGCACAGTTACAATGATCTGATTAGTCAAATTTTTTTTCTTTTTTGGGGGGTGGGGGAAGGTGTTTTTTACATTCCACACTGAAGATGCAATAGTCATGGGGTCTTGGGTGCCATCTGGTCTGAGTCAGGTACAGGACAATAAAGGAGGCAGTTAATCTACAACAAAGATCAGTGATTGGAAAGGAGGTCTCATTACAAAACAAGAGCAATGAGGAAGAGAGTCTGTAAGAAGCAGAATTGCAAACATGCTACATGACTCAGTCTCCAAGGCTTAACTTCCCCCTTGGCATAAACTTAGAGTCCTGAAGTTTTGTTTTCTTTTTACAGTGGAGTTTGCACATCATAGCCTGGTGTGTGCCTGCTGGATCAGCAGCCAAATTCTAGCATGAAACCCCTTCCCCAACATCCCCTTTCACCTTGCATGGCCCTCCTTCCCTTCACACATTCATCCCCACTCCCAGCCCCTTTGCTTAGGATCAACCCAGCTCAGGCTCTGTCTGTCTTCTCAGCTGTCCCTTAAATAAAGGAAAGAGACAGTAACAATGAACCCTGACCTGAACAGCAAACACCAGGGACCAGGGACCATGGATACTTTTTTGCTAATGTAATCCTTCCAACCAAAAGTCATGACAAGGAGGGAATAGGAAAAAGTCAGTTTTTTTTTGTTGTTTTTTTTTTTTTTGAGGCAGGGTCTTACTCTGTCACCCAGGCTGGAGTGCAGTAGCATCATCACAGCTCACTGCACCTTGACCTCCTGGGTTCAAGCAATCCTCCCACCTCAGCCTCCTGAGTAGCTGGGACTACAGGCACGTGCCACCAAGCCCAGCTAATATTTTTATTTTTGTAGAAACAGGGTCCCACTATGTTGCCCAGGCTGGTCTTAAACTCCTGGGCTCAAGTGATCCTTGACCACCCCACCTACTCAGCCTCCCAAAGTGCTAGAGTTACAGGCCTGCCCACCCATAGCCATCTAATAATTTTTGCCCAAGAAAGGATTCGGAAGGAAGATCAAAGCAACGACTTGGACATCTTTTGAACAACAACAACAACAAAAAACCACAACAGACTCAAATTACCACAGTAGAAGTATAGGTCTTCCTTTTCGTAATATTCTGGGATTTTTTTTTTTTTTTTTTTTTGAGACAGAGTCTTGCTCTGTTGCCCAGGCAGGCTGGAGTGCAGTGGCGTGATCTCGACTCACTGCAACCTCTGCGTCCCAGGTTCAAGTGATTCTCCTGCCTCAGCCTCCTAAGTATTTGGGATTATAGGTGCCCACCACCACACCTGGCTAATTTTTTGTATTTTTAGTAGAGATGGGTTTTCACCATGTTGACCAGGCTAGTCTCTACTAAAATACAAAAATTAGCTAGGCATGGTGGCATGCCCCTGTAGTCTCAGCTACTTGGGAGGCTGAGGCAGAAGAATCGCTTGAACCTGGGAGGCAGAGGTTGCAGCAAGCCGAGATCACACCACTGCACTCCAGCCTGGTGACACAGCGAGACTCTGTCTCAAAAAAAAAAAAAAAAAAGGCCAGGCGCGGTGGCTCATGTCTGTAATCCCAGCATTTTGGGAGGCCAAGGCGGGCAAATCACCTGAGGTCAGGAGTTCAAGACCAGCCTGACCAACATGGAGAAACCCAGTTTCTACTAAAAATACAAAATTAGGCTATGCACGGTGGCTCATGCCACCCAGCACTTTGGGAGGCCAAGGCGGGCGGATCACCTGAGGTCAGGAGTTCGAGACTGGCCTGGCCAACACGGTGAAACCCCCGTCTCTACTAAAAATACAAAAATTAGCCAGGCGTGGTGGTGCGTGCCTGTAATCCCAGCTACTCGGGAGGCTGAGGCAGGAGAATCGCTTGAACCCGAGAGGGGAAGGCTGAAGTGAGCCGAGATCACGCCACTGCACTCCAGCCTGGGCAACAGAGTGAAACTCTGTCTCAAAAAAAAAAATTCTGTTAAAAAATACAAAATTGGCTGGGCATGGTGGTGCATGCCTGTAATCCCAGCTACTTGGGAGGCTGAGGCAGGAGAATCGCTTGAACCCAGGAGATGGAGGTTGCAGTGAGCTGAGATCCCACCATTGCACTCCAACCTGGGCAACAAGAGCGAAACTCCATCTCAAAAAAAAAAAAGCTGGCCAGAGGCGGTGGCTCATGCCTGTAATCCCAGTCCCAGTACTTTGGAAGGCCAAGATGGGCAGATCACTTGAGCCCAGGAGTTTGAGACCAGCCTGGGCAACATGGCAAGACCTCATCTCTACAAAAAATTTAAAAATTAGCTGGGGCAGTGGCCCACACCTGTAGTTTCAGCTACATGGGAAACTGAGGTGAGAGGATCACTTGAGCCCAGGAGGTAGAGGCTGTAGTGAACCAAGACTGCACCACTGCCCTCAAACCTGGGTGACAGGGCAAGACCTTGTCTCAAAAACAAACAAGAAACCCACAGCACATTAGGTCAAATACTTTTGTAAAAAAATTTTTTTAGGCCAGGCACGGTGGCTCACGCCTGTAATCCCAGCACTTTGGGAGGCCAAGGTGGGTGGATCACAAGGTCAGGAGATCCAGACCATCCTGGCTAACACGGTGAAACCCTGTCTCTACTAAAAATACAAAATATTAGCCGGGCGTGGTGGCAGGAGCCTGTAGTCCCAGCTACTTGGGAAGCTGAGGCAGGAGAATGGAGTAAACCCAGAAGGCAGAGCTTGCAGTGAGCCGAGATGGTGCCACTGCACCACAGCCTGGGCAACAGAGCAAGACTGTCTGAAGAAAAAAAAAAATTAGAGTGAAAAAATAAAAAGGTTGATGAGTCTGTGTTTCACGAAAAACTCTCCAAACTCCCAAACTGTTTTAAACTTTTTCCTCCTCTACTCTCTCACTCTCTCCCCCTAGCCCCACTCACACACACATTTTTTTTTTTTTTTTTTTTTGAGACAGAGTCTCGCTCTGTCACCCAGGCTAGAGTGCAGTGGCATGATCTCAGCTCACTGCAACCTCTGACTCCCAGATTCAAGTAATTCTCCTGCCTCAGACTCTCAAGAGTAGCTGGGATTACAGGTGTTTACCACCACACCCGGCTAATTTTTGTATTTTTAGTAGAGATGGAGTTTCTCCATGTTGGCCAGGCTGTTCTCAAACTCCTGACCTCAGGTTATCCACCTGCCTCCGCCTCCCAAAGTGCTGGGATTACAGGCATGAGCCACTGTGCTCAACAACACACTTCTTTTAAAGACAGGGTCTCACTCTGTCACCCAGCCTGGAGTGCAGTGGTGCAATCATAGCTCACTTCAGCCTTGACCTCCCAGGCTCAAGCAATCCTCCCACCTCAGCCCCGCAAGTAGTTGGAACCACAGGCACGTGCCACCACACCTGCTAATTTTTGTATTTTTTGAAGACATGAGGTCTCGCCATGTTGCCCAGGCTGGTCTTGAACTCCTGGGCTCAAGCAATCCACCAACCTTGGCCTTCCAAAGTGCTGGGGCTACAGGTGTGAGCCATGGTACCTGGCCTGAATATTAAGTGCTATTAGGGAATTAAATTTACTTTTCTCAGGTATAATAGTATTGTGAATATGCAGATGAACATCCTTATTTTTTGGAGATGCATGCTCAAATACAAAGGGATAAAATGTCATAATCTATTTAATATACTTTGAAATGATCCTACCAAATATAAGTACATACAGATGCTAATATCATTGTTTTTGCCAATTTTCTTTTTTCTTCCTTTTAGATACAGGGTCTTGGTCTGTCGCACGGGCTGGAGAGCAGTGAGTGGAACAATCATGGCTCTCTGTAGCCTCGACCTTCTGGGCTCAAGTGATCCTTCCATCTCAGCCTCCCAAGTAGCTGGGACTACAGGTGCTTGGGAGTACACCTAATTTTTTAATTTTGTAGAGAAGTGGTCTCCACCCAGGCTGGCCTCAAACTCCTGCACTCCAGTAATCCTTCTGCCTTGGTCTCCCAAAGTGGTGGGATTACAGACATTAGCCACCACGCCTGACCAAAACTTTTAAAAGTTTTTTTTGTTTTATAATAGTTCCTCTGCCTCTTTTAGAGGCAGTCAACCCAGTGTGGAGCACAGGTATTCCCTGGGTGGCACTAGGAGATGGGACTTGCTCCCTGTTTCAAGGTGGTACCAGCTAATGCCGCAAGGCCCTTTGAAGAAGGCTCCCCCTTCCCAGTTTATTTTCTGCCATCAGTAAATAACTGGGGATTATCAGCTGACATCTTTATCTTCACTACATTCTTTAGAATTTAAGACAGGCAACAGCCAGCCTAGAATGTGACCTACTTCCACCTGAGGTTCACCTGACTGGAGGCAATTTAACATTTCAAGAGTCAGCAGGTACTTTAACTCTTAGGATAATTTGTTTCTTTATATAGTGTTTGGAAAATAACACAAGAATTTAAAAAAAAAACAAAAAAAAAACCAGGCTTGGTGGCTCAGGAGGCAGAGGCTGCAGTGAGCCAAGATGGCTCCAGTACACTCCAGCCTGGGCAACACAGTGAGACCCTGTCCCCCTACAAAAAAAAAAAATGGGAAAGTAGAATGCTAATGAAAAGAAAGTACTACAATAAACAAACTAACAGATGGGCCTGAGATGCTAAAAACCAGGTACCCCTGTACGCCATTGAGCAGCAGAGCTCATGATGGCTCTGTGGCTGTTCTGGCTGCAGGTAACAAATCCATGTAACAAACAAAGTAGGCTGGGTGCAGTGGCTCACGCCTGTAGTCCCAGCACTTTGGGAGGCCGAGGCAGGCGAATCACAAGGTCAGAAGTTCAAGACCAACCTGACCAACACGGTGAAACCTTGTCTCTACTAAAAATACAAAAATTAGCCAGACGTGGTGGCACGCACCTGTAATCCCAGCTACTCAGGAGGCTGAGTCAGGAGCATCGCTTGAACCTGGGAGGCGTAGTGAGCTGAGATCATGCCACTACACTCCAGCCTGGGCAACAGAGCAAGACTCCATCTCAAAAACAAAAACAAAAACAAAACCAAAGCAGCTCTGGAGTTGGAGCATCTCATTCCATCCTTCATGTTTCAAAACTTTCTTTTCATATCACCTCTGATTTCTCTGCTCCACCTTATGGATTATTTCTCCCTCCAACTCACTAACTCTTCATTTAGTTGGTCTGCTGTTTATCTTGTTTATTGTGTATCTTTTTTTTTTTTTTTTTTAAGAGATGGTATCTTGCAATATTGCCCAGGCTGGTCTCGAACTCCTGGGCTCAGGTGATCCTCCCACCTTGGCCTCCCAAAGTGCTGGGATTACAGGCATGAGTCACCACACCCAGCCCCCAAGCTATGTTTTTAAGATACTAAGAAACATTTCAGACGTGCAAAAATAAGAAACGAGAGGCCAGGCACATTACATATGTTTACATACTACCAGTATGTAAACATATGTTAATGTTACATACAACTAATATGTAAACATTACATACTACTAGTTGTTGGTTTTGTTTTTTTTTTGAGACAGAGTCTCGTGCTGTTGCCCAGGCTGGAGTGCAGGGATTCAATCTCAGCTGACTGCGACCTCCACCTCCTGGATTCAAGCAATTCTCATGCCTCAGCCATCAGAGTAGCTGGGATTACAGGTGTGCACCACCACACTTGGCTAATTTTTGTATTTTTAGTAGAGACAGGGTTTCGCCATGTTGGCCAGGTTGGTCTCAAACTCCTGATCTCAAGTGATCCACCTGCTTTGGCCTCCCAAAGTGCTGGAATTACAGGCGTGAGACACCGCACCCAGCCCCAAAAGTTTTTAAGGTTATTTCTGGGCTCTGGAATTTCCTCACAACCCAAATGATGCAAATTCCATCCATGAGTTCTGTTGGTGCAGGTTTGGGTATACGCCACAAAGCCTGCGGCTGTGACTCTGGCCAATGGGTAGAAATTTTACTCCTTGAACACTGACAAAAGAGCTCCAAGAAGCTCCTAGGTTTCTGTAGCATGGCCAAAGCAGAGTGGAAATGGGGTTTCACCATGTTGGCCAGGCTGGTCCCGAACCCCTGACCTCAGGTGTAGAAAATGAGGTCAGAAAGTTGACGGAGCTAGACTGGGAGGACCTTGTTGGGTGGCCCTTGTAAGATGGAGACTTTTACTCTGAGTGAAATGGCAGCTGTTACAGGATCTTCAGAAGAGGGGAGACATGACCTGACTCCTGATTTGGAAGGAACCTTCTGGCTGCTGTGTGGAGAGAGCCTGTAACAGGGCAACAGTGGAAGCCAGGAGACCAGGTAGGAGACAGTTGCAGTTGTCTAGGCGAGAGCCAATGGTGGCTCCCACCAGGAGGGAGTAGCAGTAAAGGTGTGAGACACAGATCCTGGTGTCATTTCTAAGGTAGAGACAGTATGATTTGCTGAACAAATTAGATGTAGCATGTGAGAACAGGAGAGGAGTCAGGCAGATTCCAAGGGTCTAGCCTAAGCAACTGGCAGGTAGAGGTGTCACCTGGAGGGCCAGCACACTGGCCAGTGGGTAAGGATTCCAAGGATTCCTGTCTCCTATTTCTGTGGGGAGACAGGCTGAGGCCAAGCCTTAGGAGGCTCACTGCCTACAGTAGCTGAAGTAGCAGGCTAGTATTAGAGTAACTGCAAGCTGGGGAGTTCAGCCTGGGGGGATGGGAAGGAGGACTGTTTATTACTGAAGTTGCTCCACTCCTGGTATGGAAATGGGGCCTAAAGAAATGAGGAAAATAGGCCGGCGGTGGCTCACACCTGTAATCCCAGCACTTTGGAAGGCTGAGGCGGGTGGATCACGAGGTCAGGAGATCGAGACCACCCTGGCTAACATGGTGAAACCCCGTCTCTACTAAATATACAAAAAATTAGCCGGGCATAGTGGTGGGCGCCTGTATTCCCAGCTAATCGGGAGGCTGAGGCAGGAGACTGGCGTGAACCCGGGAGGCGGAGCTTGCAGTGAGCCGAGATCGCGCCACTGCACTCCAGCCTGGGCAACAGAGCGAGACTCCGTCTCAAAAAAAAAAAAAGAAGAAGAAATGAGAAAAATAGCATTTTGGGGTTGAGGTCTTTCAGCATCACCACTGTGTGAGAAAAGAAGTTCACATGACCATCTTCACCATGGCTGTAGCTCAGTCTTATACCCCAAACCTGGGATTAGCACCCACCACACAGGGGAGGACTTGAACCATACAAAGGGCAGGGGAATGCAGAAGAGACCCTTGGAGACAGGAAATGAAACCAACAAAGCTGAGTATGGTGGCATATCTTGCCTGTTGCCCCAGCTACTGAGGAAGCTGAGGCGGGAGGATCACTTCAGCCCAGGAGTTCAAGTCAGGCCTGGGCAACAGAGCATGACTCTACCTCTTCATTTATTTATTTAGAGACAAGGCTCACTCTGTTGCCCAGATTGGAGTGCAGTGGCACAATCATGGCTCACTGCAGCCTCAACTTCCAGGGCTCAAGCAATTCTCCCACCTCAGCCTCCCAAGTAGCTGAACCACGGCATGCCATCACACCCGGCTAATTTTTAAATTTTTTTGTAGGAACTGGATTTCACCGTATTGCCCAGGCAGACTGGTCTCAAACTCCTGGGTTCAAGAGATCTGCCCACCATGGCCTCCCACAGTGCTGGGATTGCAGGTGTGAGCCACCGCACTATGCTTCTTTTTTGTTAGAGACGGGATAGGCCGGGCTTGGTGGCTCAAGCTTGTAATCTCAGCATTTGGGGAGGCCAAAGCAGGTAGATCATTTGATTTCAGGAGTTAGACACCAGTCAAGCAATATAGTGAAACCTTCACTGTATAAAAAATTTAAAAATTAGCTGGGCATGGCTGGGCGTGGTGGCTCACCTGTAATCCCAGCACTTTGGGAGGCCGAGGCAGGTAGATCATGAGGTCAGGAGATCGAGACCATCCTGGCTAACACGGCGAAACCCTGTCTCTACCTAAAATACAAAAAAATTAGCCAGGCGTGGTGGCCGGCGCCTGTAGTTCTCGCTACTCGGGAGGCTGACGCAGGAGAATGGTGTGAACCTGGGAGGCAGAGCTTGCAGTGAGCCAAGATCGCGCCACTGCACTCCAGCCTGGGTGACAGAGCAAGACTCCATCTCAAAAAAAAAAAAAAAAAAGCCAGGTACGGTGGCTCATCACGCCTGTAATCCCAGCACTTTGGGAGGCCAAGGCGGGTGGATCACGAGGTCAGGAGATCGAAACCATCCTGGCTAACACGGTGAAACCCCGTCTTTACTAAAAATACAAAAAATTAGCTGGGCGTGGTGGTGGGTGCCTGTAGTCCCAGCTACTCGGGAGGCTGAGGCAGGAGAATGGCGTGAACCCGGGAGGTGGAGCTTGCAGTGAGCCGAGATTGCACCACTGCACTCCAGCTTGGGCGACAAAGCAAGATTCTCTCTCAAAAAAAAAAAAAAAATTAGCTGGGCATCATGGAGCACCTGTAGTTCCAGCTACTTCAGAGGCTGAGGTGGGAGAATCACTTGAGCCCAGGAGGTCAAGGCTGTAGTGAGCTGTAATCTTGCCACTGTACTGGAGCCTGGGCAACAGTGACACCCTGTCTCAAAAAAAAGAGAGGGTAGGCCCGGTGCGGTGGCTCACACCTGTAATCCCAACACTTTGGGAGGTGGGTGAATCACTTGGAGTCAGGAGTTTGAGACCAGCCTGGCCAACATGGTGAAACCCTATCTCTACTACTGAAGACAAAAAAAAAAAAAAAAAGAGGGTGGGTAGGAACTCTCTTGTCTATTTACAAATGAGGAAATTGTTGTGGGAATCACTGAGGAACTTAGCCAAAGTTAACCTAGCAGTAAGTGTTCAGTCTGGCTCCTGAATCTTTTTGAAACAGTCTCACTCTGTCACCCAGGCTGGAGTGCAGTGGTGCCATCTTGGTTCACTGCAACCTCCACCTCTCAGGTTCAAGCAATTCTCATGCCTCACCCTCCCAAGTAGCTGGGATTACAGGCGAATGCCACCATGCCCGGTTAACTGTATGTATGTATGTATGTATGTATGTATGTATTTTGAGATGTAGTTTCATTCTTGTTGCCCAGGCTGGAGCGTAATGGCACGATCTCAGCTCACTGCAACCTCTGCCTGCCAGGTTCAAGTGATTCTCCTGCATCAGCCTCCCGAGTAGCTGGGATTACAGGCGCGTGCCACCACACCCGGCTAATTTATTTTTGTATTTTTAGTAGAGACAGGGTTTTGCCACGTTGGCCAGGCTGGTCTCGAACTCCTGACCTTAGGTGATCCACCCGCCTCGGCCTCCCAAAGTGCTGGGATTACAGGCGTGAGCCACCACGCCTGGCCCTAATTGTATTTTTTTTTTTTTTTTTTTGAGATGGAGTCTCACTCTGTCGCCCAGGCTGGAGTGCAGTGGTGCGATCTCGACTCACTGCAAGCTCCATCTCCCAGGTTCACGCCATTCTCCTGCCTCAGCCTCCGGCGTAGCTGGGACTACAGGCGCCCGCCACCACGCCCAGCCAATTTTTTGTATTTTCAGTAGAGACGGGGTTTCACCGTGTTAGACAGGATGGTCTTGATCTCCTGACCTCGTGATCTGCCCACCTCAGCCTCCCAAAGTGCTGGGATTACAGGTGTGAGCCTGGCCCTGTTTTATATTTTTTTAGTAGAGATGGGGTTTCACTCCCTAACCCCTGACCTCAGGTGATCTGTCCGCCTCAGCTGCGATTACAAGTGTGAGCCACCATGCCAGGCCCTGAAGTTTTTTATGTCCACAAATGTGTATGGAAGGGTGGACTCCAAATGAACTACAGGAAAATACATGAACAACAAAAAAAGTTGCAGGCCAGGTGTGGTGGCTCTGGCCTAGAATCACAGCACTTTCACTTTCAGAGGCTGAGGCTGGCGAATCACCTGAGTTCGGGAGACCAGCTTGACCAACACGGATAAACCCCATCTCTAATAAAAATACAAAATTAGCCGGGCGTGGTGGCACATAATCCCAGCTACTTGGGAGGCTAAGGCAGGAGAATCGCTTGAACCCAGGAGGCAGAGGTTGTGGTGAGCCAAGATAGTGCCACTGCACTCCAGCCTGGGGAACAAGAGCAAAACTGTCTCAAAAAATAAAAAAGGCCGGGCGCGATGGCTCACGCCTGTAATCCCTGCACTTTGGGAGGCCAAGGCGGGTGTATCACGAGGTCAGGAGATCCAAACCATCCTGGCTAACACAATGAAACCCGGTCTCTACTAAAAATACAAAAAAATTAGTTGGGCGCCTCTAGTCCCAGCTACTCCGGAGGCTGAGGCAAGAGAATGGCTTGAACCTGGGAGGCAGAGCTTGCAGTGAGCCGAGATCGCGCCACTGCACGCTGCCTGGGCGACACAGCGAGACTCCGTCTCACAAATAGATAAATGAAATAAGTAAATGTCAGGCGTGGTGGCTCACGCCTGTAATCCCAGCATTTTGGGAGGCCGAGGCGGGCGGATGGTGAGGCTAGGAGATGGAGACCATCTTGGCCAACGTGGTGAAACCCCGTCTCTAGTAAAAATACAAAAATTAGCTGGGCATGGTGGTGCACGCCTGTGGTCCCAGCTACTCGGGAGGCTGAGGCGGAGAAATCGCTTGAACCTGGGAGGTGGAGGTTGCAGTGAGCTATCGCGCCACTGCACTCCAGCCTGGCAACAGAGCAAGACTCTGTCCACCGCCCCAGGAAAAGCAAAAAGTTGCAGTACAACACATGAAGATTTATTCTTTTTGAAAAATGAAAAATGGGCCAGGCATGGTGGCTCATGTTTGTAATGCCAGCACTTTGGGAGTCCGAGGTGGGTGAATCACAAGGTCGGGAGTTCGAGACCAGCCTGGCCAACATGGTGAAACCCCCATCTCTACTAGAAATACAAAAAATTAGCTGGGCATGGTGACAGGCGCCTGTAGTCCCAGTGACTCGGGAGGCTGAGGCAGAATAATGGGGTGAACCTGGGAGGCGGAGATTGCAGCGAGTCGATCGCGCCACTGCACTCCAGCCTGGGTGACAGTGCGAGACTCCATCCCCCCAAAAAAGAAAAATGTTGTCTCCTGTGTCTGGTGAATCATTCCATTTTTACAAAATTCAAAAGATATGCAAAATTAAAATGATACATTGTTTAGGAATGCACTCAGTAAAACTATTAAGAAAAGCCAGAGGATGATATACCCAGTTAATTCTCCAAGTAGGAAGAAGAAAAAGAGAAACTGAATCAGACAGGTCTGTTTCAAAGTTATTGGTAATGTTCTGGCCGGGTACATCACTTAAGGTCAGGAGTTCAAAACCACCCTGGCCAATATGGTGAAACCCCCATCTCTACGAAAAATACAAAAATAAGGTATGCAGCTGTAGCCCTAGCTACTGGGAACGCCGAGGCACGAAAATCACTTGAACTCAGGGAGAGGCTGCAGTGAGCCCAAACTGCGCCACTATATTCCAGCCCAGGTGACGAAGTGTAACTATCTCAAAAAAAAAAAAAAAAAAAAAAAAAAAAAAAAGAGATGGCTAATTGGGTAGCCGTGGATACTTTACAATCATTTAAAAAAACTCAAATTCGGCCAGGCGCAGTGGCTCACGCCTGTAATCCCAACACTTTGAGAAGCTGAGGCAGGCAGATGGCTTGAGGTGGGTGGATCACCTGAGGTCAGGAGTTCGAGACCAGCCTGGCCAACATGGTGAAACCTTGTCTCTACTAAAAATACAAAAAATAGCTAGGGGAGTTGCCGGGCGCCTGTAAATCCCAGCTACTCAGGAGGCCGTGAGGCAGGAGAATCACTTGAACTCAAGATGCAGAGGTTGCAGTGAGGCAAGATTTTGCCATTGCACTCCAGCATGGGCAACAAGGGCGAAACTCCACCTCCTCCCCTGCCAAAAAAATACCACCTCAAATGATTGTCAAAAGTCTAGTGTATTATACATAATACTATGTCACCCAACCAAGAATCTCTAATATTAGGCTTAAGAGTTAAGCCTAACTCTTAGCATTAACTAACTCACAGGGCTTCACCTTTCACTTCTTTTTGAAGACGGAGCCTCACTGTCGCCAGGCTGGAGGTGCAGTGGCACAATCTCAGCTCACTGCAACCTCGGACTCCCTGGTTCAAAGCCATTCTCCTGCCTCAGCCTCCCAAGTAGTTGGGATTACAGGTATGCATCACCACGCCCAGCGAATTTTTGTCCTTTTTTTGTTTGTTTTAGTAGAGACAGGGTTTCACCATGTTGGCCAGGATAATCTCGATCTCCTGACCTTGTGATCCACCCACCTCGGCCTCCCAAAGTGGTGGGATTATAGGCATGAGCAACTTGCACCCAACCCCCTTAATCTTTTTGTACCATTGTTTTCACTGAGACCAAACCACATCTTCTTTACTTTAAAATGTTTTATTGGAATTATTTTGATAAAAGCAAATACTTGTATATAAGACAAATATAGGAAATAGAAGCTATCTACTTGAAATGCCCCCTAATTTTCAGGCATTTTCCCCCCAATAAGGTGACAGCTGCTCACACAGGGTAATACAGGAAAGTTCTAAGTTCTTAGGATATGCCCAACACCAGGCAGAAGATAGTCTTTGTGTCAGCAAATTCCTGAAAAATAATAAAAAGAACATTACAACTATATAAGATACACCAATAAAAAAGAACGATTTCATATCCTTTGCAGCAACATGGATGCAACCACAGGCCATGATCCTCAGTGAATCAATACAGAATAGAAAACCAGATACCATATGTTCTCACTTGTAAGTGGGAGCTAAATGTTGAGTATACATGGACATAAAGATGGCAACAGACACTGGGGAGAGGAAATGGAGCAAAGGTTTAATAACTATTGGGTACTATGCCCACTACCTGGGTGATGGGGATAATCCTACCCCAAACCTCAGCATCATACAACAAACCCAAGTAACAAAACTGCACATATACCCCTTAAATCTACAATAAAAGCTAAGGCTGGGCATGGCAGCTCACGCCTGTCAATTCCAACACTTTGGGAGGCCAAGGCAAGAGAAGTGTTGGGAGGCCAAGGCAGGACAATCACTTGAGCCCAGGAGTTTCAGACCAGCTTGAGCACCATAGTGGGACCCCATTATCTACAGCTTTTTTTTTTTTTGAGATGGAGTCTTGCTCTGTTGCCCAGGGTGAAGTGCAATGGCGCCATATCAGCTCACTGCAACCTCCACCTCCCAGGTTCAAGTGATTCTCCTGCCTCAGCCTCCCAAGTAGCTGGAATTACAGGCGCCCGCCACCCATGCCCAGGCTAATTTTTGTATTTTCAGTAAAGACAGGGTTTCACCGTGTTGGCCAGGCTGGTCTTCAACTCCTGACCTCAGGTGATCCACCCACCTTGGCCTCCCAAAGAGCTGAGATTACAGGCATGAGCCACCGCACCCATCCTCAAATTAAAAAAAAAAAAAAAGTAGCTGGGGATAGTGGTGCATGCCTGTAAGTCATTAGCTACTCCAAGGGTGAGGTGAGAGGTGAGCTTCCACCCAGGAAGTTGAGGCTGCAGTGAGCTGTGATTGCACCGCTGCACTCCAGCCTGGGTGACAGAGCAAGACTGTCTCAAAAAATAGAATAAAATTGTCAGACGCTATGGCTCACACCTGTAATCCCAGCACTTTGGGAGGCCAGGGCAGGCAAATCACCTGAGATCAGGAGTTCAAGACCAACATGGTGAAACTCCCATCTCTACTAAAAATACAAAATTAGCTGGGCATGGTGGCGCATGCCTGTAATCCCAAGTACTCGGGAGGCTGAGGTTACAATGAGCTGAGAATGTGCCACTGCACTCCAGCCTGGGCGACAAAGCGAAACTCCATCTCAAACAAAAAATAAATAAAAATACATGTTGCGGACTGGGCTCGGTGACTAACACCTGTAATCTCAGCACTTTGGGAGGTCGAGGTGGGCGGATCTCTTGGTCAGGAGTTCAAGACCAGCCCGGCCAACATGGTGAAACCCTCTACTAAAAATACAAAAATTAGCCAGGCCTGGTGGCACATGCATGTAATCCCAGCTACTTGGGAGGCTGAGGCAGAGGCTGCAGTAATCCAAGAGCATACCACTGCACTCCAGCCTGGTTGACAGAGCAGACAATCTCAAAAAACACACAAAACATGTTGGGGTGGGGCACAGTGGCTCACTGAGGCAGGAGTTGAAGACCAGCCTGTGCACAAAGTGAGACTCTGTAATACAGTTTAGATCTGTCTCCCCACCAAATCTCATATTGAATTGTAATGGATCACTGGGGTGGATTCCTCATGAATGGCTTAAGCACCATCCCCCTTGATGCTGTGCTCATGACAGTCAGTTCTCTAGAGATCAATTTATTAAAAATGTGTGGCACCTCCCCGCCTTTGCTGCTGCTCTGGCCATGCTACATCCCTGCTTACCTCTGTACCTTGAATTAAACCTCATCATGTAAGTAACTGGCCATAAAAACATGAATTACAGGAGATTCCCAGCAGGATGAAGGTGGATCAGGTGGGTTCAAAGATCCTCAGAGAAAACCTCAGAGACTCTTGTCCAAGCAGATCATCATTACCACTCCCACTGAGCCAAAACAAAGGCTGCTCACCATAGCAAGGAAGAACAGGCATGGCTCTCCACCTCTCCCAGCCTGAAGGTCAAGTTGCAGGAATCACTGTCTAAGCATGACAGCCATACAAAGCTTCTCTCCACAAGGGGGAAATTCCAAACCTTAGACCTTCACTCAGGTTAGTGCAGAATCTCTGTGAAGGTGCATTGTCCCTGGCTGGGCTTCCAGAGCTCGTTCTAACAAGGTGAAAACAAAACAATTTGAAAATAAACAGAATTATGGCCCTCCCATTGGCCCTTCTGGAGACCCAAGTATCCAGTTCCCTAAATGAGTCAGAACTTAGTTTTGACATCATGACCAGCATCGGAGACTCTAGTCTGTGAAATCATCATTCCCAATTAGGGAGATCTGGATCAAGGGAAGCTCTTCTGGAAAGAGATCTAGTACATTCAAAGAAAACACAACAGTCCCAGTATATATTGATCTAACAAATGAGTCCAGGAATGGACGTTAGAAAGGGAGGAGTAGAAAGTAATTTAAAACTGCAGAGAACAGCTCCACTGGGAGGCCCCAGTGTACTCCTATTTTACAGTAGAAATGAGGGGAGGAGTCAGGTTACCCAGCCTTTAACAAAAATACGGGGATTTATTAAAACGTAAAAATACAGGCCGAGAACGGTGGCTCACGCCTGTAATCCCAGCACTTTGGGAGGCCGAAGGGGGTGGATCACCTGAGGTCAGGAGTTTGAGACCAGCCTGACCAACATGACTGAGACTCATGTCCCCCTGCCCCCCAAAAAAGTAAAACTACAATAGTCACAAGGAAAATGATGTAAACTAAAAAGAGTGAGACTCTGTCCCCCCGGCCCCCAAAAAAGTAAAAATAGTCACAAGGAAAATTATGTAAACCAAAAAGTAGTCTCTAGAAAGTCACCAACACCAGGCACAGCAACTCACCCTGTAATTCCAGCACTTTGGGACACTGAGGTAGGAGGACTGCTTAAGCCCAGGAGTCGAGACCAGCCTGGACAACATGGCAAAAGCCCGCTTCTGTTAAAAAAAAAAAAAAACTAAAAATTAGCCAGGCGTGGTGGTAGCACGTGCCTGTAGTCCCAGGAGGCTGAGGTGGAAAGACCACTTGAGCCCTGACGGCGGATGTTGCAGGGAGATCCTGGCATTGCGCTCCAGCCTGGGCAACGGAGCAGACTCTGTCTCAAAAACAAAACAGCAAAAACAAACAAATGGAAGTCACCAGCTGTGGTACGTGGATTATAAGTCAAAAAAGAAAAAGTGGCCGGGAGCAGCGGCTCACGAGGTCAGGAGATGGAGACCATCCTGGCCAACATGGTGAAACTCCTTCTACTAAAAATAGAAAAATTAGCCCAGTGTGGTGGCGCGGGCCTGTAGTCCCAGCTAACCGGGAGGCTGAGGCAGGACAATCGATTGAACCCGGGAGGCAGAGGTTGCAGGGAGCCGAGATCGTACCACTGCCAACCCGGGCAACAAGATCAAGTCTCCATCTCAAAAAAAAAAAAAAAGGAAAAAATTGGCTAAGGTGGGAGAATCGGTTAAACCCGGGAGCTGAAGGCCGCACTGAACTGTGTTCTTACCACTGCACTCCAGCCAGGGTGACAAGGAGACTGTCTTGTTTAAAAAAAAAAAAAAAAAACGCCGGGCGCGGTGGCTCACGCCTGTAATCCCAGCACTTTGGGAGGCCGAGGCGGGCGGATCACGAGGTCAGATCGAGATCATCCTGGCTAACACAGTGAAACCCCGTCTCTATTAAAAAATACAAAAAATTAGCCAGGCTTGGTGGCACGCGCCTGTAATCCCAGCTAATCGGGAGGCTGAGGCAGGAGAATCGCTTGATCCCAGAAGGCGGAGGTTGCAGTGAGTCGAGATCGTGCCACCGCACTGCAGCCTGGGTGATAGACTGTCTCAAAAAAAAAAAGGCAGGGAGGCGCACAACGCATTCAAAAGGCTCTCGCACCTAATACTCACCTTTACTCAAGGGTAACACGGCGATGTACGTCTTACAACTCCTAACGGGGAAATGAAACACAGAACAAAAAGATTAGGGATCTTGGCCATGAACTCCTCGTTGAGCCCCGTCTAGAAATGCTGGACCGAGGGGCGGTCAGAGCGCTGCGGTGATGGCATCAGCGACACACTCAGAGTCACCGGGGGTCATCATCACTCCCCTCCTATCCCCGGGCGACCGCCACCCCCATTTTGCAATCACTCGCCCAACCCCACTCACAGTTGTGATGAGTCAGCAGAGGCTGTGGGGCCGCTAGCCGAGTTCCCCCTGCCACGAGCTAGGTCAGTTCCAAGCAGACACACCACAAACTCCAGTGTGCAACGGCAGTTCACCCAACTCGATGGGGATCGCGCTCTCCTCCCCCAGCCAGGCCGCGACGTGGCCGCCCGCCGGCTGCTGCGCAAAGGCAGCGCAAGCCGTTGGGATCCCCTGCTCCCCCTCACTCAACAGTCGGGCCATTACAGCTCTCACACCGTCAACCCACGAGACCACTTCGCAAAGGGGACTAAAATGGCGAGGCCGGGGCCATTTATAGCGGCGCCGGGTTGGGGGCCTGACGGGTATGGCTGTTTTCTTATCTGCCTGGCTAGACGCGCGGCATTTCCCCCATTGCTCGTCGACACAGAAATAAAACAAAGTGAAAGAAAGGCCAGGAAAGTATGTTTCACACTCTTCTGGGCAAATATTCGGAGATGCTTTCTGAATTTTGAAAAACAAAAAACAGGGATCTGTCTGGCCAGGCGGAAGAAAGTCCCCGGCGCCGGCCGGCCTGCGCCAGCCGGATGCTGTTCCTAAGTCCTTTCCCAGCAGCCCATGGTGGGTTAATGACCCTAGGAGTCTTACCGCGCGCGCGCGGGAGCGCGTAGCTGCGCCAGTTTAGGGTCCGGCAACTCTGACACTTCGCACTCCGTTCCCACAGCGAAATCTGAATTTGCCTCCCAGTTCGATGCCGCAGACTGTCAGGCACCCTAAGCTTCAATTAAACAAAACAAAACAAAAACCAAAAACACAAAAGGCAGGTCGGGCGTAATATGTCACGCCTGTAATCTTAACACTTTGGACAGGCCCAGGCAGAGGATCACTTGAGGCCCGGAGTTCGAGACCAGCCTGGGCAAATAGTGACACCCAACCCCGTCTCTATTTATTTAAAAATTAGGCCGGGCATGGTGGCTCACGCCTGTAATCCCAGCATTTTGAGAGGCCGAGGCAGGTGGATCACGAGGTCAGGAGATCGAGACCATCCTGGCTAACACGGTGAAACCCCATCTCTACTAAAAAAAAATTAGCAGGGTGTGGTGGCGGGCGCCTGTAGTCCCAGCTACTCAGGAGGCTGAGGCAGGAGAATGGCGTGAACCCTGGAGGCCGAGCTTGCAGTGAGCTGAGATTGCGCCACTGTACTCCAGCCTGGGCGACGGCGAGAGTCTGTCACCAAAAAAAAAAAAAAATTATTGAAACTCATAAGTCATTTCAAATCCCACCTTTCTGGACCCTTTCCTATCGCCCCCATTTATAAACGCGTATGATGTTTGGTGGTGTGTGTTGGTATCTTTTTCTTCATCTTTTTTTTTTTTTTTTTTTTTTTTTTGAGACGGAGTCTGGCTCTGTCGCCCAGGCTGGAGAGCAGTGGCGGGATCTTGGCTCACTGCAACCTCTGCTTCCTCGGTTCAAGCGATTTTCCTGCCTCAACCTCCCAAGTAGTGGGCATTACAGGTGCACACAACCATGCCTGGCTAATTTTTATATTTTTAGTAGAGTCAGGGTTTCACCATGTAAGCCAGGCTGGTCTCGAACTCCTGACCTCAGGTGATTTGCCTGCCTAGGCCACCACAAAGTGCCAGGATTATAGGTGTGAGCCACCAAGGCTGGCCTCTTTTTTTTTTTTTTTTTTTGAGATAGGCTCTTGCTCTGTTGCCCAGATTGGAGTGCAGTGGCATGATCTCGGCTTACTACAACCTCTGCCTTCCGGGTTCAAGTGATTCTCTTGCCTCAGCCTCCTGAGTAGCTGGGATTACAGGCATCTGCCACCACACCCAGTTAATTTTATATGTTTTTAGTAGAGACAGGGGTTTTCACCATGTTGGCCAGGCTGGTTTTGAACTCGTGAACCTCAAGTGATCCTCCCACCTCGGCCTCCCAAAGTGCTGGGATTACAGGCGTGAGCCACCGTGGCCAGCCCAGTTCAGTGGTTTTCTCCACATTGGCTGCACGTTACAAACACCTGGGCAGCTTTAAATGTATACACTGCCCTCTTTGAGATTCTGAATTGGCCTGAGAGAGGCCTGGCATCTGCATTTTTTTAGCATCCCTTAATGGTTTTACTGTTCCATTAGGGTGGAGAGCCATGGCTCAAAGCTAAAGTATTTGTTCCCTCTACTGCCTGGCAAGTATATAAAAAAAAGATTAGCTATGGGTGGTGGCATACACATGTAGTCCCAGCTACTCAGGAGGCTAAGGATCAATTGAGCTCAGGAGGTTGAGGTTGCCTTGAACCGTGATCATACCACTGCACTCTAGCCCGGGCAACAGAGTGAGACCCTGCCTTAAAAAAAAAAAAAAAAAAAAAAAAAAAAAAAAATACAGAAAGCCCTAATTCCTGCTGTTTTCGCAGTTAAGCTGCCTTTACTAAGTGCTATGGTCAGAGGCTTTAGTTCATCCCTTTTTTTTTTTTTGAGACGGAGTTTCGCTCTTGTTGCCCAGGCTGGAGTGCAATGGCAAGATCTTGGCTCACAGCAACCTCCGCCTCCCAGGTTCAAGCCATTCTCCTGCCTCAGCCTCCAGAGTAGCTGGGATTACAGGCATGTGCCACCACACCCAGCTAATCTTGTATTTTTAGTAGAGACGGGGTTTCTCCATGTTGGTCAGGCTGGTCTTGAACTCCGGACCTCAGGTAATCCGCCCGCCTCAGCCTCCCAAAGTGCTGGGATTACAGGTGTGAGCCACCGCGCCTGGCCTAGTTCATCTCTTTCATTAATAAAACAGGCCTTTAAGAATTGGCCCAAGGGCCGGGCATAGTGGCTCGCGCCTATAATCCCAGCACTTTGGGAGGCCAAGGCAGGCGGATCACCTGAGGTCAGGAGTTGGAGACCAGCCTGCCCAACATGGCGGAAACCTCGTCTGTACTAAAAATACAAAAAATTAGCTGAGCATGGTGGCCGGTGCCTGTAATCCCAGCTACTCGGGAGGCTGAGGAAGGAGAATCGTTTGAACCCGGGAGGTAGAGGTTGCAGTGAGCCGAGATTGCTCCACTGTACTCCAGCCTGGGCAACAAAAGTGAAACTGTCTCAAAAAAAAAAAAACTTGGCCCCAAAACCAAAGAAACTTACTATATTCCTTTTCTTTTATACACTTTCAAGGAGGATTTCCAGTATTATGTAATCCTTAAAACGTTTTAAGGATTTAAAACATTTTAAAACCCTAGAGGGTGGGATTTACACAAAGGTGCAACATAGGACTTTAACCGTTTTATTTACGTTTTTTTTGAGATGAAGTATTGCTCTGTCACCCAGGGTGGAGTAGAGTGGCACAATCTCAACTCACTGCAACCTCCGCCTCCAGGGTTCAAGTGATTCTCCTTCCTCAGCCTTCCATGTAGCTGGGATTATAGGCATACCCCACCGTGCCCACCTAGTAGAGACAGGGTCTCACCATGTTGACCAGGCTGGTCTGGAACTCCTGACCTTAGGTGATCCAACCTTCCCACCTCGGTCTCCCAAAGTGCTAGGATTACAGGCGTGAGCCACCTAATTCTATTGTTTTTTGTAGAGATGGGGTTTTGCTATGTTGGCCAGGCTGGTTTTGAACTCTGGACCTCAAGTGATCCGCTCGCCTCACCGTCCCTAAATTCTGGGATTATAGGCATAAGCCATCGCACCTGGCCCATTTTATTTGATTTTTAAATTGTTTTTGTAAATTGACAAACTTTAGTTGCATATATTGGTACAAAGTAGTTATTAACTATCAACACAATATGGAGTAATTAAATCAAGCTAATTAACGTATCACCTCAAATATTTTTGTGATAAGAACATTTGAAATTTTGAAATGTACAATACACTATTAACTATTTTCACCATGCCATGCAATATATACCCTCCACCCCCGGCCCAAAAAAAAAAAAAACACAAACAGGCGGGGCACAGTGGCTCATGCCTATAATCCCAGCACTTTGGGAGGACTAGACAAGGGGGTCGCTTGAGCTGAAGAGTTCGAGACCAACCTGGGCAACACAGCAAGACTTGGTCTCTACAAAATACAAAAAATTAGCTGAGCATGATGGCACATACCTGTAGACCCAGTACTCAGGAGGCTAAGGTGGGAGGATTGCCTGAACCCAGGAGAGTTTGAGACTACAGTGAGCTCTACTGTGCTCCAGCCTGGGTGACAGAGCAATATCCCATTTCAAAAAAAAAACGTATTCCTCCTGACTAAGGCTTTGTTTCCTTTGCACATCTCCCCAATTCCCCCATCCCACAGCCCTTGGTGACCACCACTTCTCTGCTTCTGAGTTCTACTGTTTAGATTCCACATATAAATGAATATGAGCCGAGGTCAGGAGATTGAGACCATCCTGGCTAACACAGTAAAACCCTGTCTCTACCAAAAATACAAAAAATTAGCCAGGCGTGGTGGCACGCGCCTGTAGTCCCAGTTACTCAGGAGGCTGAGGCAGGAGAATCGCTTGAACCCGGGAAGCGGAAGTTACAGTGAGCTGAGATTGCGCCACTGCACTCCAGCCTGGGCGACAAGAGTGAGAGTGAGACTCCGTCTCAAAAAAAAAAAAAAAAAAGTGAGCATTTTTTTGTGGACTCCGGTCACTAAGTAGAAGAGGGAGAGAAAACCACCATAATCCCCTCTCAGCACCACCCCTCCCCTCCCCGCCCCAGTGAATCCACCTCAACCACCCCTCCAATACCGTTTTGCAGCTGCCATCCGACTTTTCCCTGAAACAAGCCCCACTCTAATCAAGACGGGCACCTGCAATTTCTCTTAAGGCCCACAATTAAGCCCTAACAAAAATATGTGTAGCCCTAACTCCTACATGTATAACTCTCCAGAAGTACTGTTCTTTTCAGACTATAAAGATAGATGGAATTCACACACTATCCCTCCCCAAATATCCATTATCTTCACATATTAACAGACAAGAAAAAGTTTAACATTTTATTTTTCATATTTAAGTAAACAAATTATAAAAACATACAAAACATACATTCCCAGCCTTTGTAGTGTTTTCGCACAGCCAAAAAAAAAAAAACTCGTACAGAAGGTGGCAGTGTTGATTCATTTAAAGGGAACGAAACACCCTTACAATATCAACATTAAATGCAAAGAATTCTAATGAACATATTGGTTGTACTACAAAAATAATGAAGCCAGCTAATTACCATCAGGTTACAACTTAACTTTACAAAGAAGTGAAGCAGCAAAGAGCTGAAGCAGAAATGACATAGGAAAACAGCAGCAAAGTCCTTGAGTCCAAACAGTCCACCTCAAAGACAAACATACTAAGGAACGAAGGCCCCTAATCCACCTCCTCAATGGTGGGGCCTGACCCAGACCCTCCCTTGGGACCCTGAGCCCCGAAGCCGCCAGGCCCGGGACCACCCGCACCCTGGTACAGTCCGCTGATGATAGGGTTACACACCTGCTCCAGCTCCTTCCTCTTGTGCTCAAACTCGTCCTTCTCGGCCAGGGTGTTGGCGTCCAGCCACGAGATGACCTCTTGACACTTGTCCAGCACCTTCTTCTTGTCGGCCTCGCTGATCTTGCCCTTGAGCCCTTCATCCTCCACGGCGCTCTTCATGTTGAAGGCGTAGGACTCCAGGGCGTTCTTGGCTGACACCCTCTCGCGCTGCACCTCGTCCTCCGCTTTGTACTTCTCCGCCTCCTGCACCATGCGCTCGATCTCCTCCTTGCTCAGGCGGCCCTTGTCGTTGGTGATGGTGATCTTGTTGGCCTTGCCGGTGCTCTTGTCCGTGGCCGTGACGTTCAGGATGCCGTTGGCATCGATGTCGAAGGTCACCTCGATCTGAGGCACGCCCCTGGGGGCCGGAGGGATGCCGCTCAGCTCGAAGCGCCCCAACAGATTGTTGTCCTTCGTCATGGCCCTCTCGCCCTCGTACACCTGGATCAGCACCCCGGGTTGGTTGTCGGAGTAGGTGGTGAAGATCTGCGTCTGCTTGGTGGGGATGGTGGAGTTGCGCTTGATCAGGGCAGTCATCACGCCTCCGGCCGTCTCCAGCCCCAGCGACAGGGGAGCCACATCCAGCAGCAGCAGGTCCTGCACGTTCTCGGACTTGTCCCCCATCAGGATGGCCGCCTGCACCGCCGCCCCGTAGGCCACAGCCTCGTCGGGGTTGATGCTCTTGTTCAGGTCGCGCCCGTTGAAGAAGTCCTGCAGCAGCTTCTGCACCTTGGGGATGCGGGTGGAGCCCCCGACCAGGACCAGGTCGTGGATCTGGGCCTTGTCCAGCTTGGCGTCGCGCAGAGCCTTCTCCACGGGCTCCAGGGTGCTTCGGAACAGGTCCGAGCACAGCTCCTCGAACCTCGCCCTGGTGATGGACGTGTAGAAGTCGATGCCCTCAAACAGGGAGTCGATCTCCAGGCTGGCCTGGGTGCTGGACGACAGGGTCCTCTTGGCCCTCTCGCAGGCGGTGCGCAGCCGCCTCACGGCTCGCTTGTTCTGGCTGATGTCCTTCTTGTGTTTTCTCTTGAACTCCTCCACGAAGTGGTTCACCAGCCTGTTGTCAAAGTCCTCCCCACCCAGGTGGGTGTCCCCGGCCGTGGCCTTCACCTCGAAGATGCCGTCGTCGATCGTCAGGATGGACACGTCGAAGGTGCCCCCGCCCAGGTCAAAGATGAGCACGTTGCGCTCCCCCTTGCCCGTTCTGTCTAGGCCGTAGGCGATGGCGGCGGCCGTGGGCTCGTTGATGATCCGCAGCACGTTGAGCCCCGCGATCACACCCGCATCCTTGGTGGCCTGGCGCTGCGAGTCGTTGAAGTAGGCCGGCACGGTGATCACCGCGTTGGTCACCGGGTAGCCCAGGTACGCCTCGGCGATCTCCTTCATCTTGGTCAGCACCATGGACGAGATCTCCTCAGGGTAGAATGCCTTGGTCTCCCCCTTGTAGCTCACCTGCACCTTGGGCTTGTCTCCGTCGTTGATCACCTGGAAAGGCCAGTGCTTCATGTCCGACTGCACCACCGGGTCGCCGAACTTGCGGCCGATCAGCCGCTTCGCGTCAAACACGGTGTTCTGCGGGTTCAGCGCCACCTGGTTCTTGGCCGCATCCCCGATGAGCCGCTCGGTGTCCGTGAAGGCCACGTAGCTGGGGGTGGTGCGGTTGCCCTGGTCGTTGGCGATGATCTCCACCTTGCCGTGCTGGAACACCCCCACGCAGGAGTAGGTGGTGCCCAGGTCGATGCCGATCGCCGCGGCTTTGGCCATGCCGGTGCCCTGCTCTCTCGGCTCCGCTCTGAGATTGGGGGCTGGAAACAGCGGACGGGATCCGCGACAAGAGCTCGGTCCTTCGGGACGCCGGAAACTCAACGCGCCGGTGCCTGCAGCCGCACAGGTTCGCTCTGGAAAGCCTTGGGACCGCGGGGGTCACTCTCGGAAAAGGCAGCGCACTCTCGCAGCAGCTCTTCAGGCTGGCCGTTTTCCTGACCGCTCGCCCCTGGGCTTTTATAAGTCGTCGTGGAGACCCGCCTTTCCCCTTCTGAGCCAATCACCGAGCTCGATGAGGCTGCCAGGTCGGGAATATTCCAGGGGTTTCGCCTCCCGTCCTGCCCCCCAGCCTTCCTTGGACCAATCAGAGGGCAGGGTGCCGCCCCCTGCTCAGAACTCTCCAGAGTCTTCTGGGATTCACTGGAGGGGACAGGGGCCCTGAGAGAAAGGGGGAGTGGTGGTGGGAAGGGTGTTGGTCTCCATGGCGGTGCTAGCCGCCTGCCCTTCAGTAGGTAATTGACAGGAAGGGCCCGCTCTGGGCTTGTAATTTTAGCGCGGTGCGAGATTGTTCGGATGACTTTGGAGACAACCAGAACCCGAAAGTTACCTTGTTTCTCGAAGGAGGCGGTGCATCGATGTGCCTGGGAAACTCTGATTGGACTGTGTCTGTGAAGGACGGAGCAGCCTTGGGTCCTTTCTCCGAGGCACCTAATGGCCTAGTCTGCCTGAAGAAACGGCCCGGCTCTCCCGGATGTTTTTTCCATCTTAATGGGAAGGAGAAGTAAAGAGATAATGCAATATAGTTTTTGACATAATCTTTAACCTGCAAAGATGGGACAACTGGGAATAGGAGCCTTTAAATTTTCACAAGGAAAGCAGTTGTGTAAACAGGCAGTTCTTAGCAAGACAGGAGCACCCATCCAAGGAGGAAGGGAGGCGCTGGTCGGGTAGTGGGAGGGGTGGGTCCGCCGCACCCCTGTCCCCGCCCTCAGCCGCTCCCCTCAGCTGCCACCAGGAGTTAGAAAAAAATTATCCTTAGTATGTAGGCCGTCCTTAAGGCATTTTGGATTCCTCCATTTCCCTCCCCATTCCTAGCTTGGGGTCTGGGACACCTCCTTCCTACTTTCTCAATTCCTGGTTCACTCCTGGACAGTGTGTAGAACTAGGACCTCACAGTCCTGAGTAAGATTTTCTGTCTGTCCCTGAAACCCCTAGGCTGTCACCGTTTTTAGGTCAAATGTAACAAGATGGTGAGCCTGGGAGGGAGGTGCGGGGGGTGTTTAGCTCTCTTTAACATCACATACTACAGCTGTTTGGCAGGTGGCCCTCTTTAAGCAAACTGTGTGGAGTGATGCTGGAAAGCAGGAGGGGTTGGGACCCAGGTTCTAGTTACGAGCTCCTCTAATACTTCAGGTTATGTGTCTTAAGTTTGTTGTTTTCGTTTTGAAACAGTCTCGCTCTGTCGCCCAAGCTGGAGTGCAGTGGCGTGATCTCGGCTCACTGCAACCTCCGCCTCCGGGGTTTAAGCGATTCTCCTACCTCAGCCTCCTGAGTAGGTGGGATTACAGGCGTGCGCCACCATGCCTGGCTAATTTTTGTATTTTTAGTAGAGACAGGGTTTCACCATGTTGGTCAGGCTGGTCTCGAACTCCTGACCTCGTGATCCGCCTACCTCGGCCTCCCAAAGTGCTGGGATTACAGGCGTGAGCCACCATTCCCGGCCTGTTGTTTGTTTTTGTTTGTTTGTTTTAAGACTGAGTCTCACTCTGTCGCCCAGGCTGGAGTGCAGTGGCGAGATCTCTGCTCATTGCAACCTCTGCCCCTGGGGTTCAAACAATTCTGCTGCCTCAGCCTTCCCAATAGCTGGAATTACAGGATGTGCCACCACGACGGGCTAATTTTTGTATTTTTAATAGAAACAGGGTTTCGCCATGTTGGCCAGGCTGAATGTGTCTAAGTTTTTATCCTAGATTCCAACTTCCTGCGGATTCTCCTTCCTCCTGTTTTAAATACGGTTGCATTTAGTAATTTACTTTCCCTTTGTTTTTTTCCTTCATTCTTAGTGTGAATGCAAGACCCTTTGTTAGGCATCTGAAAGGAAAATGTGAGGGGGTTGAAGCAATAGTACTATGTTTACAACCTACCATAAAAAAAAAGAGAAAAGAAAAAAAAAAATACCCTCATTGCCATGGCGATATTCCTTGAGCACAAATGGAAGGAAGAAGTTACTGATGAAGGAATAATCCTGTTTTTAAACACTTTGCTCAATTGGCACTTTTCATATGCACACCTACCTGCACACACACACCTGTCCGCTATCAAAACACCTCTTCCTGGAATTCAAGGGTATTCATTTGTTTATAATTCACTCATCTAAACTCATGTTGCAAATAAATTGCTTTAACAATCTGTGTGTGTCTGTATGTGCAGGTAGGTGATAACTTTCACATTCAGCTTTAGCTCCCTAATGAATCACCTCTCTAAACTAGTCAAACCGGTCAAACTTCAGGAATTTTCCCAAACATTTCTCTATGAAATGTCTGGCTGAAGATTCTCCCAAACTATGTTCATCTTAGCTGCACAGTGTATCAACACTTCCAGAGACCCTTAACCTCACCCCTCCCTCTGGAAGCTTCCTCACCATCAACTGCTACTACTGGCAGGTCTGGATTCATTCCTTCCCTCCTTCCAAATCTACAATTTAAAAGGCCGGCAAGGTGGCTCACACCTGTAATCCCAGCACTTTGGGAGGCCGAAGCAGCAGATCACCTGAGGTCACAAATTCAAGACCAGCCTGACCAACATGGAGAAAGCCCGTCTCTACTAAAAATACCAAAAAAAAAAAAAAAAAAAAAATTACCTGGGCATGGTGGCGCATGCCTGTAATCCCAGCTACTTGGGAATCTGAGGCAGGAGAATCATTTGAACCCAGGAGGCGGAAGTTGCGGTGAGCCGAGATCACCAGCCTGGGCAACAAGAGTGAAACTCCTCAAAAATAAAATACTTCTCTGATTCTGCTGAGAAACATAAAAAGTGGGGGGTGGGTGGTGGGAGAGGGGGAGAAAAAAACCTCTCCATTGGCATGAAGCAAAGGGCATCACTGTCTCAACTGCCTAGCAAGTAGATGTGGTGTTGGGACCCCAAATCTTGGGTGCTCTCCGAATAGGAGAAAAATCCAATATAAATGCTGTTTTTCTTGAATCAGTCACACTAGTCAGCGTCTACAGTGCTATAGTTGACCTAGCTTTTAAGTGAAGCCTCTGTGGACTAGACTGGAAACCCACACATACATATTCCTTGTCCATTTCCTGACAAGGAGAGGGTCACTTGAATTTTCTTTCTTTCTTTCTTTTTTTTTTTTTTTTTTGAGATGGAGTCTTGCTCTGTTGCCCAGGCTGGAGTGCAATGGCATAATCTCGGCTCACTGCAACCTCCACCTCCAGGTTCAAGCGATTCTCCTGCCTCAGCCTCCTGAGTGGCTGGGATTACAGGTGCACACCACCACGCCTGGCTAATTTTTGTATTTTTAGTAGAGACGGGGTTTTGTCATGTTGGCCAGGCTGGTCTCGAACTCCTGACCTCAAGTGATCCGCCCGTCTGGGCCGCCCAAAGTGCTGGGATTACAGGCATGAGGCACCACGCCAGCCTTTTCTTTCCTTTTAGACTGGGTGCTTCCCAAGGCAGAAATCCAGTCACAAGTTTAATTGCTGTCTAAGGTTAATATATAAGAACCCCAGGAGATTTTTCAGAACTTTAATGTGATTAATTTCAGAATTAGGTTTTTATTGGATTCTGTGTTTGGAAGGATCAGAGCTCAGAGTCCCCAAAGTGAAAGCCAGGTCAGATGCTTTCAAAGGGACAAGAGAACTGAAAAGGGAGTGCCAAGAACATAATTGCTACAGCAGTGTGGGGTAAGAGAGCCTTCTTCAGGCTGACGCTGCAGGGTCTTTTCCTTCCTTCTCCCTCTCCTTTTTATAGTTCCTCAAACAGTAGTTTTCTTAATTTTGTTCATTTTAAACGATGGTATAGGCTGGGCGCGATGGCTCACACATGTAATCCCAGCACTTTGGGAGGCCGAGGTGGGCGGATCACCTGAGGTCAGGAGTTGAAGACCAGCCTGGCAAACATGGCAAAACCCCGTCTCTCCTAAAAACACAAAAATTAGCCGGACGTGGTGGTGCACACCTGTAATCCCAGCTACTCAGGAGCTGAGGCAGGAGAATCACTTGAACCCGGGAGGTGGAGGTTGCAGTGAGCTGAGACTGCACCACTGCACGCCAGTCTGGGTGACAGAGCAAGACTCTGTCTCAAAAAAATAATAAATTTAAAAAAAAGATGGTATAATTTTAAGTTCATCCAGATGAAAGCAAAAGAATTAATTGATATGAAATCTAGAGGCAGGCATTCTTAACTGAATGAATGACAAATGCTTCAATGACAAAGAGAACCCTGGCCATTTCTAGCAGCATGGAAAGAAAAAATCTGGGAAGGGAAAATCCTGGATTTGCATCTGCGCTCTACTTCTTTGGTGAGGCTGTTTTTCTTTTCAACAAAGAAGTACTTGTACGTTGACTAAATAACACAAGTTTCGACGTGTTCATCTCTAAAACATAATTAACAATACCTGGACTGGGTGTGGTGGCTCAGGTCGGTAATCCCAGTGCTTTAGGAAGCCAAGGCAGGCACTTGAACTCAGAAGTCCAAGATCAGCCTGGGCAACATAGTGGGACACCATCTCTACCAAAAACTTTACAAGTTAGCTGGGCGTGGTGGCAGGTGCCTGTAGTCCCAGCTACTTGGGAGACTGAGGCAGGAGGATCGCTTGAGCACAAGAGGTCAAGGCTGCAGTGAGCTACGATCACGCCACTGCACTCCAGCCTGGGAGACAGAGATCCTGTCTCGAATAAAAAAATTTTTTTTCCCTACATGATCAAAGAGAATATGATCTTCTCCCTCCTTTTATTGGGGATCCCATACTCTCAGATATGAATCGTAGTCATTCTTATTTAGGTGTTTAAAAGTTGGGGACCATTATTAGGACTACAGCTGCTTTCAGCTTAATGTAAAAACTGTCCTAAGATCTGCGGGCACAGGCCATTCAGTCAAATCTTTTCATTTTCAAAGACAGCACCAAGGATCAAAGAAGTTCCCTGGCTTGATCTGGTTACCCAGATGACAGGTTACAGAACCGGTGATTGGACCCACGGGTTCTGACACTCATTTTGTACTCCTTCCCACATTGGCTCATCAACCTAACTGGGTTTTGTTTGCTTTTAATTTTGTGGTTAGACCTAATTGTTTTATTCTCTAAAGAGGAAAACAAATGAACACAGTGTTGGCCTCTGCGAGCATTAAGGGCACCACGGGTATGTGATCAGCCAGGGACTCCCGTCCTGGCTGCTGCTCTGCTCTTCGGACTCACGACCATGGCCCCTACAAGCTCTTGCCTTCCCCACCTTCCAGCTCTCCCAGCCCTGCCTTTCCTTTCCGATAGAACAGATTGCTCAAGCAGAAAGAGGGGAAAGGAGGGGGGAGCCCCGTTACTATGGCAAGGCTGGCATATAGTTCACAGAATCTTCTGGACGTTAAAAATAGAGTCCTGACTAACCTTGATGTTTTAGGGCCGGTTGGCGAGAGGAGGGAGAGACTCGGGTGGCGCAGTTTGTTGGGGAGTGTCCCTAAGAATGACACAGCAGTTCTCGCCTTGAAGGTCAGAAAACTCTAGAAACTTCGGGCAGAGCCAGCGACGGGGGACAAAGCCTCAGCCAAGGGGATGAAAGGGGGGAGTGCGGGCGGGCGGGGAGAAAAGGCGGGGCCGCTGGGGCCTGAGGGCGGGGCTGGCTTCGGGACTGCCTGTCCGACTCCTGCGTTTTCCGATTTTTTTTTTCCAAAAAGGGATTAAAGGAGGAAAGAAAAAAGGACCTTTCGAGTTTCTCTCATACTAGGTAACTTACAAGACGAAAATGTTGGAGAGTTTTGTAACTTTCATACAACTAAATCAGATGCATTGGGTGGCCAGAGGCGAGAAGAGAAGGTCCCCACCGCCCGCGGCCAGCGCGCACCCGTCTGCGCGGGGACGCGCGACTGATGGGAGAGGAGGGGATCGAGTCGGTTGGCTTTTGCCTACGGCCCCCTCAGCGCCCCGTTCTAGTCCCTCGCCCCGTGAGGCATCAGGAGAGTAAGAAAATTAGACCCTCAGGAGTGATTCTCGGTTTCTGGTCTCCTCCGTAGTCCAAACCTGTGAACCTGCTCGAGCCCTCCTCCGGTGCCCTCCCTTCTAATTTTTTTTTTTTTTTTTTTTTACTTTTTTTTGAGACAGGGTCTCGCTCTGTCGCCCAGGCTGGAGTGCAGTGGCGCAATCACGGCTCACTACAGCCTCGATCTCCCAGGCTTAAGCGATCCTCCCGCTCCAGCCTCCCGGGTAGCTGGGACTCCAGGCCCGCGCCACCACGCCCTGCTCCTCTCGCCTCCAATTCTTGATCCGGCTGGACGTGGGCCAGCGGGGTGGGGCGGGTTTAACTCCGTGTCTGGAATGCTCCGCTGCCCTACCCCTCAAACATCCATTTAAATGGTGGTGCTAGGAAAGGACTAGGGCCCGGTGGGCTTACTCCCTCTGGCTGAACTACACCTGATAGATACCTCAGGGGCGTTTCCCAAGGGGACGGATTTAGATCAGTTAGCAGGAGGAATGGTGGCTGTCACGATTTTTTATATTCACGTAAGGATCGCTCCCTCAGAAATCGCCAATATTGGCTCCCCCCTGAAATAACCTCATTTCCTTTTTTAGCCTAAAGCCGTATTATTTCTGCCCACTTCTCTCACATCTATAAAATACTGTAGTTAATTTTTTGTTTTTGTATCTTTTCTGTCTTTTTGAGGATGACAAGAACTCTTAAAGACCAGGAATAACAATGTGTATATGTTATAAAATAAAATCCTGGGTTCAAAAGCCATATAAAATCAAATTTATTGTCATAGCCTGCTGCTTTCTGAGGCCTGGCATAGGAAGGTAGGAGGTGATTGGAATCGAGAAGATATTTATATTTGTTTTTCCGCACCTGCAGTTATTTTTCCTGTTGCACTTTTCCTCCCTCAAAGTTCCTCTGCTACTCAAAACATTAATCCGTTTATGGATGGCACTGCATTCTCTTTGCTAATTCCACAGCTCCCTCAACCTCTTTTCTTGAGGTTACAAAGTGAATATTTAAAGGTACAGTACTCTGTGCTAGAGTATGCAGGCAAGCAATATTTTTTTTTTTTTTTTTTGAGACGGAGTCTTGCTCTGTTGCCCAGGCTGGAATGCAGTGGCGCCATCTCGGCTCACTGCAACCTCCACCTCTCGGGTTCAAGTGAGTCTCCTGCCTCAGCCTCCCGAGTAGCTGGGATTACAGGTGCCCCCCACCACGCCTGGCTAATTTTTGTATTTTTAGTAGAGGTGGGGTTTCACCATCTTGGCCAGGCTTGTCTTGAACTCCTGACCTAGTGATCCACCCGCCTCGGCCTCCCAGAGTGCTGGGGTTACAGGCGTGAGCCACTGTGCCTGGCCGACAAGGAATAATTTTTACATATTTCTTGTTAAAACACCTACTAATAAGCTTGATAGAGCCATAGGAACTCTCTTATTGCCTCCATTCAATGTTATGTCTGATGACTTCTCTACTGTGTCAACAAAGGCGTTTGGTAGGTCCTTCCCAATCTCCACCCTTTTCCAATTACCCTTTTCCCCACTCCATGCCACCGTAGTGGTAGTTGCTCTTGGTTTAGAGTCACTATAGGGTCTGCAGATCAGAGTCACAAATGCTACTGCAGCTCTGAAGGGGAGAGGAGGTCCTATAGCAAAGGCATATTCCCATGAAGATTGATTTACATTGTGGCCAGAGTCCACAGTACTACAGTTTAACTACCATAAGAGATAAATGTTCCTCTATAGACTGGCCTGGAAACCTAAGCATTTCATATTTATTTTCTATTTTCAAACTTCCAAAGCAAGGTCTACCTGTATGTATCATTTCCCATAACACTGGATTTTCTTCATAACAAGTATTTAGTGAATGGTTTGATGGGCTTTGAGGTACACATAAGCTCATAAAGTGCTTTAATGTAATATTGATACAATTATTTTTTCTTTTTTTTTTTTAGAGACAGGGTCTCACTCTGTTGGGCAGGCTGGAGTGCGGTGGTGCAGTCATGGCTCACTGCAGCCTTGACCTTTACAATGTTATGCAACCGTCAACTCTGTCTGGTTCCAAAACATTTTCATCGCCCTTAGACACTATTTATTTATTTTTTCACTGAGACGGAGTTTCGCTCATTGTCCAGGCTGGAGTGCAATGGCACGATCTCGGCTCACTGCAACATCCACCTCCTGGGTTCAAGCGATTCTCCTGTCTCAGCCTCCCAAGTTGCTGGGATTATAGGTGCCCGCCATCACGCCCAGCTAATTTTTTTATTTTTTAGTAGAGACGGGGTTTCACCCTGTTGGCCAGGCTGGTCTTGAACTCCTGACCTCAGGTGATCCACCCACCTCAGCCTCCCAAAGTGCTGGGATTACAGGCATGAGCCACTGCGCCTGGCCGACACAATTTATTTTTATTTTTTGAGATGGAGTCTCGCTCTGTCACCTAGGCTGGAGTGCAGTGGCGCAATCTCGGCTCACTGAAACCTCTGCCTTCTGAGTTCAAGTGATTCACCTGCCTCAGCCTCCCGAATAGCTGGGATTACAGGCGCACACCATGGCGCCTGGCTAATTTTTGTACTTTTAGTGCAGGAGGTGGGCGGAGGGGGTGGGGGTCTCTCACCATGTTGGCCAGGCTGGTCTCGAACTCCTGACCTCAGGTGATCCGCCTGCCTCAGCCTCCCAAAGTGCTGGGATTACAGGCGTGAGCCAGCACGCCCGGCCAGATACAATTTATTTTTAAAAGGGCTCACTCCGGGAGCTTTAAGAATTGTAGTGGGCGTTTTCCAACAAGGAGGGAATTACTTCTAGGATGCTAGCCGCTGGGGCATGAAGCATCTCCAAGGGAAAGTGCATGGGAGTGAAGTCTGTATGTAGGTCTTCCTGGCTCGGGTGCTCACTGGGGTACTTAAATTGTAGGTGATAACTGCTAAGAATGTGGCATTTCTATTTCAGTATGCTTTCAGTCATAAGAGAGGCATTGAGCCAAACCCTTCCATTTTAAAAGATGACAACTAAAGCACATGTGCATAACTTAGCAAGCCAGTGAATATACCCCTATTTTTTCACTTTGAAATTTAGGACACTCCTTCCATTCCATGTTGAATCTAGATTAAATATCAAGTCCATGAGCATATCAGGTGTACCTACAGGAGGTAGGAGCACTGGCCTCCCATCTAACTGCATTCTTTTTGACCACTTTTGCAGAAACATCCCTGCCCGCCCCCCCACCTCTTTTGAGACCAATCTTACACAAACATCACTTTGAAGCTACCCTCCCAGGTGTTAAACTTTTTCTGTACCCTCAGGCTAAACCCAATCAGCATCAACAAACTTTACTTTTGTGTGTGTGTGTGTGTGTGTGTGTGTGTGTGTGTGAGACAGAGTCTTGCTGTCATGCCCAGGCTAGAGTGCAATGGCATGACCTGGGCTCACTGCTACCACCGCTTCCTGGGTTCACGCGATTCTCCTGCCTCAGCCTCCCTGGGACTACAGGCACGCACCACCACGCCCAGCTAATTTTTGTGTTTTTAGTAGAGACAGGGTTTCACCACATTGGCCAGGTTGGTCTGGAACTCCTGACCTCAAGTGATCCGCCCACCTCAGCCTCCCAAAGTGCTGGGATTACAGGCTTGAGCCACCACTCCTGGCCAGAATCAAGAAGCTTTACTGGAGAATACCATTTGTCTAACACAAATGGATCACATTACAACAGCCACACCTCTGCAATATCTGCCCTTACTGGAAGCAAAAATGCCATTCCATTTTAGACGCTATGAGAAAGACAACCTATGCAGACCCTACTGACCCCCAAATAAAGGAATAAAAGGCATCACTTGAATTTTAAAGTTTATTGACTTTGAAGTAACCAACTTAAAAAATGGCCTGAGTTCAGTGTATTACAAAGAAGAAATAGTCGTAAGATGGCAGTATAAATTCATCTCTGCATGTAGAGACCGGAAAAGAAGCAAGTTCAGTACTTCACCAAAAAAGTTACATTCAGTACTTCACCAAAAAATTTCAACATTGCAAACACAGGAAATTGAGAACTGACAAACAGAAATACTAGGAAATGCAAAGTCTTGAGGCTCCAAAACAAAAACAGCAATCTTGGGAAGGCTCCTAATCTACCTCCTCAATGGTGGGGCCTGACCCAGACCCTCCCTTGGGACCCTGAGCCCCGAAGCCGCCAGGCCCGGGACCACCCGCACCCTGGTACAGTCCGCTGATGATGGGGTTACACACCTGCTCCAGCTCCTTCCTCTTGTGCTCAAACTCGTCCTTCTCGGCCAGGGTGTTGGCGTCCAGCCACGAGATGACCTCTTGACACTTGTCCAGCACCTTCTTCTTGTCGGCCTCGCTGATCTTGCCCTTGAGCCCTTCATCCTCCACGGCGCTCTTCATGTTGAAGGCGTAGGACTCCAAGGCGTTCTTGGCTGACACCCTCTCGCGCTGCACCTCGTCCTCCGCTTTGTACTTCTCCGCCTCCTGCACCATGCGCTCGATCTCCTCCTTGCTCAGGCGGCCCTTGTCGTTGGTGATGGTGATCTTGTTGGCCTTGCCGGTGCTCTTGTCCGTGGCCGTGACGTTCAGGATGCCGTTGGCATCGATGTCGAAGGTCACCTCGATCTGAGGCACGCCCCTGGGGGCCGGAGGGATGCCGCTCAGCTCGAAGCGCCCCAACAGATTGTTGTCCTTCGTCATGGCCCTCTCGCCCTCGTACACCTGGATCAGCACCCCGGGTTGGTTGTCGGAGTAGGTGGTGAAGATCTGCGTCTGCTTGGTGGGGATGGTGGAGTTGCGCTTGATCAGGGCAGTCATCACGCCTCCGGCCGTCTCCAGCCCCAGCGACAGGGGAGCCACATCCAGCAGCAGCAGGTCCTGCACGTTCTCGGACTTGTCCCCCATCAGGATGGCCGCCTGCACCGCCGCCCCGTAGGCCACAGCCTCGTCGGGGTTGATGCTCTTGTTCAGGTCGCGCCCGTTGAAGAAGTCCTGCAGCAGCTTCTGCACCTTGGGGATGCGGGTGGAGCCCCCGACCAGGACCAGGTCGTGGATCTGGGCCTTGTCCAGCTTGGCGTCGCGCAGAGCCTTCTCCACGGGCTCCAGGGTGCTTCGGAACAGGTCCGAGCACAGCTCCTCGAACCTCGCCCTGGTGATGGACGTGTAGAAGTCGATGCCCTCAAACAGGGAGTCGATCTCCAGGCTGGCCTGGGTGCTGGACGACAGGGTCCTCTTGGCCCTCTCGCAGGCGGTGCGCAGCCGCCTCACGGCTCGCTTGTTCTGGCTGATGTCCTTCTTGTGTTTTCTCTTGAACTCCTCCACGAAGTGGTTCACCAGCCTGTTGTCAAAGTCCTCCCCACCCAGGTGGGTGTCCCCGGCCGTGGCCTTCACCTCGAAGATGCCGTCGTCGATCGTCAGGATGGACACGTCGAAGGTGCCCCCGCCCAGGTCAAAGATGAGCACGTTGCGCTCCCCCTTGCCCGTTCTGTCTAGGCCGTAGGCGATGGCGGCGGCCGTGGGCTCGTTGATGATCCGCAGCACGTTGAGCCCCGCGATCACACCCGCATCCTTGGTGGCCTGGCGCTGCGAGTCGTTGAAGTAGGCCGGCACGGTGATCACCGCGTTGGTCACCGGGTAGCCCAGGTACGCCTCGGCGATCTCCTTCATCTTGGTCAGCACCATGGACGAGATCTCCTCAGGGTAGAATGCCTTGGTCTCCCCCTTGTAGCTCACCTGCACCTTGGGCTTGTCTCCGTCGTTGATCACCTGGAAAGGCCAGTGCTTCATGTCCGACTGCACCACCGGGTCGCCGAACTTGCGGCCGATCAGCCGCTTCGCGTCAAACACGGTGTTCTGCGGGTTCAGCGCCACCTGGTTCTTGGCCGCATCCCCGATGAGCCGCTCGGTGTCCGTGAAGGCCACGTAGCTGGGGGTGGTGCGGTTGCCCTGGTCGTTGGCGATGATCTCCACCTTGCCGTGCTGGAACACCCCCACGCAGGAGTAGGTGGTGCCCAGGTCGATGCCGATCGCCGCGGCTTTGGCCATGCCGGTGCCCTGCTCTCTGTCGGCTCCGCTCTGAGATTCGGGGCTGGAAACGGAGGACTGGATCCGCGACAAGAGCTCGGTCCTTCGGGACGCCGGAAACTCGACGCGCCGGTGCCTGCAGCCGCACAGGTTCGCTCTGGAAAGCCTTGGGACAACGGGAGTTACTCTCGAAAAAGAAAGCAAACTCTAGCAGCAGCTCTTCAGGCTGGCCGTTTTCCGGAACCGCTTCTCCCTGGGCTTTTATAAGTCATCAGGGGGACCCGCCTTTTCCCGTCTGAGCCAATCACCGAGCTCGATGAGGCTGCCAGGTCGGGAATATTCCAGGGGTTTCGCCTCCCGTCCTGCCCCCCCAGCCTTCCTTGGACCAATCAGAGGGCAGGGTGCCGCCCCCTGCTCAGAACTCTCCAGAGTCTTCTGGGATTCACTGGAGGGGACAGGGACTCTGAGAGGAAGGGGGAGTGGTGGTGGGAAGGGTGTTGGGCTCCTTGGCGATGCTGACCGCCTGCGCTTCAGCGCCTAATTGACAGGAAGGGTCGGCGCTGGGCTTTTAATTGTGGGGGCTTGCTGGGCCTGCGCAGTTGTGGGCAGGGGGCTGGTGCGGGGAGCGGCTGACGCAGGTCCAGGGGAGGGTGGGGGCGTTTGTGTTGACACCGCCCGGCCACGTTACAATGGAGATACTGTCTCTGACCTCATGGGCCAGTTTGGAAAAAGATGACTGAGTTGGAAGCGGCTCAAGTTTGCAGGGAGGGACGGGGTGGGGGGTGGGGGGACCCCGGTTGTGCAGTTTGATATTGAGGGAGCCGCCACCTACTCGCCGGGGCTCCATAATCTGAACGTTTCCAAACTGAAGCGAAGGCGTCGGGAGACTAGGTGAGCCAATAGGGATCTGATTGATTGTGAACCTGCAAGGCTCAGTAGGTCCTTGTTTGGAAAAGTACTGGAAAGTTCCCTAGTTGGTTTAAGCCTGAGGTATGTGGGCGTTGGCTGATCCAGGTAGGAGGAGCACTTGGGGAAAGCTAAGATGGTTCCAGATTGATTGGTCGGAGCAGCCAGAATGGGGGAGGCGGGGGAAGGAAGCGGAGTAACTGGGAGGCGGGGAAAGGGAGTGCGGCCTGTCGGGAAATGGGGAGGCGGGGAAGGCGGGGTAAGGGGGAGGCGGGGTAGCGGGGAGGCGGGGTAAGGGGGAGGCAGGGTAACTGGGAAGCGGGGAAAAGGGAGTGCGGCCTAGGAATCTGCGGTGTGGAGAGAGATAGACACTAAACCCTTTATTTTATTTTTATTTATTTTTTAATTAATTAATTTTTTTTTTGAGACGGAGTCTCGCTCTGTCGCCCAGGCTGGAGTGCAGTGGCACGATCTTGGCTCACTGCAAGCTCCGCCTCCCGAGTTCAGGCCATTCTCCTGCCTCAGCCTCCCGAGTAGCTGGGACTGCAGGCGCCAGCCACCGCGCCCGGCTAATTGCTCCACCTCCCGGGTTCAAGCTATTCTCCTGCCTCAGCCTTCCACCTCAGTAGGTGGAACTACTGGCGCCCGCCACCACGCCCGGGTAATTTTTTCTATTTTTTAGTAGAGACGAGGTTTCACCGTGTTAGCCAGGATGGTAGCCAGGATGGTCTCGATCTCCTGACCTCGTGATCCGCCCGCCTCGGCCTCTCAAAGTGCTGGGATTACAGGTGTGAGCCACCGCGCCCCGCCCTTAAACCCTTTATTGATCAGTTATTGGCTCCAGAAAACAGGAGTTTTATTTAGGAGAAGGATACAGATACTGTCTGGAGCGCCATGTCTTTTGAGAAAACTGGAGGGCTTGTGGGTTTCTAGCAGTCATCTTCAGCCTGACTGAAATTTACTGCCGGTGAACCCCTAATAGAGAATAGTATCCCAGGAAGGCAGCGGAACTCAAGTATGGAGGCTGATGTCTCTTGAAGAGACCAGAATGTACACTACTCTTGGGTCATAAAGAGACGAATCCCACAATAAAATATATAGGAACAGGACAGTAGAATTAGGTCACTTGGGAAATTGAAAACAATATACAGCTACTTGCTTCCCAACTTCTTTGAGTAGCTGAGAATACTTTTGTCTACCCTGTCCAAAAAGCACTCTGCCATGACAGTAGCGTCTCCATGTATTTGTATAGGCTTGCTCATAGCAACATTATTCTGTAAATTCTGCAACCTGTGTCCATCGAGAGATGGATAAGCAAAATGTGGTACATAGGCTGGGTGCAGTGGTGACTCACGCCTGTCATCCCAGAACTTCGGGAGACCGAGGCAGGCGGATCACTTAAGGTTAGGAGTTTGAGACCATCCTGGCCAACATGGTGAAACTCTGTTTGTACTAAAAATACAAAAATTATCTGGGCGTGGCAGTGCACGCCTGTAGTCCCAGCTCCTCGGGAGGCTGAGGCAGGAGAATTGGCTTGAACCCAGGAGGTGGAGGTTGCAGTGAGCCCAGATCATGCCACTGCACTCCAGCCTGGGCAACAGAGTGAGACTCTGTCTCAAAACAAAAACAAAAACAAAGTGGTATATAAATGTAAATATTACTCAGCCTTAGGAAGGAAATTGTGACATGTTACAACATGGATGAAACCTGTGCACATAAGCTAAGTGACATAAGCAAAGTCACAAAAGGATAAATACTGCATAATTCCACTTATAGGAAGTTAAAAGAGTAGTCAAATTCATAGAGATAGAAAAAAGAGGTCGGGTGCCTTGGCTCAAGTCTATAATCCTAACACTTGGTGACTTGGAGGTAGGAGGAGGTTTCCTTGAGCCCAGGAGTGAGAAACTAGCTTGGGCAACATAGGGAGACCTTGTCTCTACAAAAAAATAAAAAATTAGCTGGGTGTGGTGGCATTCACCTGTGGTTCCAGCTACTTGGGAAGCTGAGACAAAAGGATCCCATGAGCCTGGGAGGTCAAGACTGCAGTGACCCATGATTACACCACTGCAGTGCAGTCTGTGTGACAAAATGAGACCCTGTCTCTAAAAAATGAGAAAAAAGAATGGTTGTTACCAGAGGATAAGGGGAGGGGAAAAACGGGAGTTGCTTAATGAGTATACAGTTTAGTTTTGCGAGATGAACAGAATTCTGGAAATTGGTTGAACACCACTGTGATTGAACTCAACTACCAAACTCTACACTTAAAAATGGTTAAGATGGTACAATTTGTGTGTATTTTACCACAATAGAAAATAAAAAATAGGCTGGGCGAGATGTTCACTCCTGTAATCCCAGTACTTGGGGAGGCTGAGGCTGAAGGATCGTTTGAGCCCTGAAGGAGTTTGAGACCAGCCTAAGCAACATAAGGAGACCCCATCTGTGCACAAAATTAAAACATTAGCCAGGCAGAGGGCTGGTCACGGTGGCTCACGTCTGTAATCCCAGCACTTTGGGAGGCTGAGGCGGGCGGATCACCTGAGGTCAGGAGTTTGAGACCAGCCTGGCCAACATAGTGAAACCGTGAAACCCCATCTCTACTAAAAATACAAAAATTAGCTGGGCGTGGTGGTGCCCCCATAGTCCCAGCCACTCGGGAGGCTGAGACAGGAGAATCACTTGAACTCAGGAGGTGGAGGTTTCAGTGAGCCTAGATCACACCATTGCAGTCCACCCTGCATGACAAAACAAGACTCTGTCTCAAAAAAAAAAAAAAAAAATTAGCCAGGCATGATGTCTCCAGTTATTCTGGAAGCTGAGGCAGGAAGATTGCTGCAGCCCAGGAGATCAAAGCTGCAGTGAGCTATGACTGCACCTCTGCACTCCAACCTGGGTGACAGAGGAAGAAAGACCCTGTCTCAAAAAAATAAATAACATTGAAAAGCAATCTGCCAAAACAGTATCTCATTCTTTCTTCATAGGCCTCAGAGAACCATGACTACTGCCAAGGGAATCGCCATAGGCATCGACCTGGGCACCACCTACTCCTGCGTGGGAGTGTTCCAGCACGGCAAGGTGGAGATCATCGCCAACGACCAGGGCAACCGCACCACCCCCAGCTACGTGGCCTTCACGGACACCGAGCGGCTCATCGGGGATGCGGCCAAGAACCAGGTAGCCATGAATCCCCAGAACACTGTTTTTGATGCTAAACGTCTGATCGGCAGGAAATTTAATGATCCTGTTGTACAATCAGATATGAAACTTTGGCCTTTTCAAGTGATTAATGAAGGAGGCAAGCCCAAAGTCCTTGTGTCCTACAAAGGGGAGAATAAAGCTTTCTACCCTGAGGAAATCTCTTCGATGGTACTGACTAAGATGAAGGAGACTGCTGAGGCTTTTTTGGGCCACCCTGTCACCAATGCAGTGATTACCGTGCCAGCCTATTTCAATGACTCTCAACGTCAGGCTACTAAGGATGCAGGTGTGATTGCTGGACTTAATGTGCTAAGAATCATCAATGAGCCCACAGCTGCTGCCATTGCCTATGGTTTAGATAAAGGAGGTCAAGGAGAACGACATGTCCTGATTTTTGATCTGGGTGGAGGCACATTTGATGTGTCAATTCTGACCATAGATGATGGGATTTTTGAGGTAAAGGCCACTGCTGGGGACACTCACCTGGGTGGGGAGGACTTTGACAACAGGCTTGTGAGCCACTTCGTGGAGGAGTTCAAGAGAAAGCACAAAAAGGACATCAGCCAGAACAAGCGAGCTGTGAGGCGGCTGCGCACCGCCTGCGAGAGGGCCAAGAGGACCCTGTCGTCCAGCACCCAGGCCAACCTAGAAATTGATTCACTTTATGAAGGCATTGACTTCTACACATCCATCACCAGAGCTCGATTTGAAGAGTTGTGTGCAGACCTGTTTAGGGGTACCCTGGAGCCTGTAGAAAAAGCGCTTCGGGATGCCAAGATGGATAAGGCTAAAATCCATGACATTGTTTTAGTAGGGGGCTCCACCCGCATCCCCAAGGTGCAGCGGCTGCTTCAGGACTACTTTAATGGACGTGATCTCAACAAAAGCATCAACCCTGATGAGGCCGTAGCATATGGGGCTGCGGTACAGGCAGCCATCCTGATGGGGGACAAGTCTGAGAAGGTACAGGACCTGCTGCTGCTGGATGTGGCTCCCCTGTCACTGGGGCTGGAGACGGCTGGGGGCGTGATGACTGCCCTGATCAAGCGCAACTCCACCATCCCCACCAAGCAGACACAGATTTTCACCACCTACTCTGACAACCAACCCGGGGTGCTGATCCAGGTATATGAGGGCGAGAGGGCCATGACAAAGGACAACAACCTGCTGGGGCGGTTTGACCTGACTGGAATCCCTCCAGCACCCAGGGGAGTTCCTCAGATCGAGGTGACGTTTGACATTGATGCCAATGGTATTCTCAATGTCACAGCCATGGACAAGAGCACTGGCAAGGCCAACAAGATCACCATCACCAATGACAAGGGCCGCCTGAGCAAGGAGGAGATTGAGCGCATGGTTCTGGATGCTGAGAAATATAAAGCTGAAGATGAGGTCCAGAGGGAGAAAATTGCTGCAAAGAATGCCTTAGAATCCTATGCTTTTAACATGAAGAGTGTTGTGAGTGATGAAGGTTTGAAGGGCAAGATTAGTGAGTCTGATAAAAAGAAAATACTGGATAAATGCAACGAGCTCCTTTCGTGGCTGGAGGCCAATCAACTGGCAGAGAAAGATGAGTTTGATCATAAGAGAAAGGAATTGGAGCAGATGTGTAACCCCATCATCACAAAACTCTACCAAGGAGGATGCACTGGGCCTGCCTGTGGAACAGGGTATGTGCCTGGAAGGCCTGCCACAGGCCCCACTATTGAAGAAGTAGATTAATTCTTTTTGGAACTGAAGCATCCTAGGATGCCTCTACATGTATTTCATTCCCTTCATCTTCAAACATCATTATTATTCTTGACCAGACCTGAACCTAAGTTACTATCCCTTGGGAATTCTGGAGGAGGAGTCTCATGCACCACCTATCACACTCCCTCACATCCTGACTCTGGATGTGACTCTGGAATGGACTCAGGAAAACTAGGTCCCTCTTTAAACCGTGTGATGTATTTGAATGTCTGTTATTTCCAGCCACCCTAACATTCTTCTGTGTGGATGCTTATTTGTCAATCAGTAAATTTGTTCGTAAAGAAAATTACTTCTGGTATTTAGGCTGTGAATGTACCTTGAAGGGGAGAGTTCATGGAGAGAGCATGTGTTCTCTGATTGTGAGCTCACTGTGAATGATTAAATTGGTAAGGGTAAAGTATTTGAATTTTCATGAACTCATTTTGTGTGTGTGTGTGTGTATGTGTGTTTTGAGACAGAGTCTCGCCCTGTCGCCCAGGCTGAAGTGCAGTGGCACAATCTCAGCTTACTGCAAGCTCTGTCTCCTGGGTTCACGCCATTCTCCCGCCTCAGCCTCCCGAGTAGCTGGGACTGCAGGCGCCCCCCACCATGCCCAGCTAATTTTTTGTATTGTTTTAGTAGAGACGGGGTTTCACTGTGTTAGCCAGGATGGTCTCGATCTCCTGACCTCGTGATCTGCCTGCCTCGGCCTCCCAAAGTGCTGGGATTATAGGTGTGAGCCACCGTGCCTGGCCCATGAACTCATTGTTTCAATCAGCCACATAATTTTTGATCCTCAGACACCTTTAGCACAGATGGAACAGATTGAAAACTGTAACTGTTTTTAATCAGTTACAGGCTGGTTTTGGAGTTTAGGACTCAACTGGGGGTGGAGGGACAAATCCTGCTTGATGTCCTGATGTCACTTATAGGTAAGGTCCAGGAGATTCAGCATCTGTGCATGCACAGAGTTCATTGTTTACATGGAGAAAATATTTATTTTTTATTTATTTATTTATTTTATTTTTTTTTTTTTTTGAGACAGAGTCTCGCTCTGTCGCCCAGGCTGGAGTGCAGCGGCACGATCTCAGCTCGCTGCAACCTCTGCCTCCCAGGTTCACACCATTCTCCTGCCTCACAGCCTCCCAAGTAGCTGGGACTACAGGCGCCTGCCACCATGCCCAGCTAATTTTTTGTATTTTCAGTAGAGACGGGGTTTCACTGTGTTAGCCAGGATGGTCTGGATCTCCTGACCTCGTGATCCACCTGCCTCGGCCTCCCAAAGTGCTGGGATTACAGGCGTAAGCCACCGCGCTCGGCCCTCTTTTTTTTTCTTTTTGGAGACAGTTTCGCTCTTGTCGCCCAAGCTGGAGTGCAATGGCACGATCTCGGCTCACTGCAACCTTCGCCTCTCAGATTCAAGCGATTCTCCTGCCTCAGCCTCCTGAGTAACTGGGATTACAGGCGCTCACCACCTCGCCTGGCTAATGTTTGTGTTTTTAGTGGAGACGGGGTTTCATCATGTTGACCAGGCTGGTCTGAACTCCTGACCTCAGGTGATCCACCCACCTCAGCCTGCCAAGTGCTGGAATTATAGGCATGAGCCACCGTGCCCAGCCCCAGAAAATATTTCTGTAACAAACTCTTGACAAATAAGTACTTCTATGCAAGATGACAAATATAAGTTTTATGCAGTCTCAGTCCATGAAAAAATATTTTTACCGGCTGGGCACAGTGGCTCACGCCTGTAATCCGAGCACTTTGGGAGGCCGAGGCGGGCGGATCATGAGGTCAAGAGATTGAGACCATCCTGCCCAACATGATGAAACCCTGTCTCTACTAAAAATACAAAAATTAGCTGAGGACGGTGATGTGTGCCTGTAGTCCCAGCTACTCAGGAGGGTGAGGCAGAGGAATCGCTTGAATCCGGGACGTGGAGGTTGCAGTGAGCTGAGATCGTGGCACCACACTCCAGCCTGGTGACAGAGCGAGACTCCATCTCAAAAGTTTTTTTTTCTTTTACCTGTGTCCTAATACATATTTATAAAAACCTGGGGGATATGAGTTAGAATAATATGTAACTGTGCATTTCTGTCTGTTTGTGTTTGAAACATTTGACGTGAAATGTTAGACTGGGTTATTTGTATCTGTGAGCCACAGTCTCTTTAGTTTTACTCAGTCCTTTACAGGACAGTCTTGGCAAAAGTGTGTAAGAAATGCGGAGATTGAGGTTGGCTCCTTTGGAGAAATGTATTTATTGGTAACCTTTGATAAAATCAAAATTTATGCTCCAGCTCCTCCTTATCTCTGGGACTCCTCAACATTTTTTGTTTTTTATAATTTTCTTTTTTCTAGAGAGAGTCTCACTCTGTCGTCCAGGCTGGAATGCAATGAGGAGATTGTAGCTGACTGTAACTCTTGGGTTCAAATGATCCTCCTGCCTCAGCCTCCCCAAATGCTGGGATTTACAGGCCTCAACTTTTTTTTTTTTTTTTTTGAGATGGAGTTTTGCTCGTTGCCCAGGCTGGAGTGCAATGGCACGATCTCCACTCACTGCAGCCTATGCCTCCCGGGTTTACAGGCGCGTGCCACCACACCTGGCTAATTTTTGGGTTTTTAGTAGAGACAGAATTTCGCCATGTTGGCCAGGCTGGTCTCGAACTCCTGACCTCAGGTGATCCACTTGCCTTGGCCTCCCAAAGTGCTGGGATTACAGGCGTGAGCCACTGTGCCCGGTCTTTTTTTTTGAGACGGAGTCTTGCTCTGTCGCCCAGGCTGCAGTGCAGTGGCGCGATCGCGGTTCACTGCAACCTCCGCCTCCCGGGTTCAAGCGATTCTCTTCCCTCAGCCTCCCGAGTAGCTGGTATTACAGGCGCCTGCGACCACGCCTAATTTTTTTGTATTTTTAGTGAAGATGGGGTTTCACCATGTTGGCTAGACTGGTCTCGAACTCCTGACCTCACACAATCCACCCACCTCGGCCTCCCAGAGTGGTGGGATTAAGGCGTGAACCACCGCCCTCGGCCTTTTTTTCTTTTTATCAGCTTAATTTAAGATTCAAAACATTTTTTAATTTTATTTTTTAAACTTTATGTTTTTACTTTAACAAATATGGAAAAGTGCACACTTCATAATCTTCACAAACTCCCCAGAATTCTCGATAGGAAGTGTGTGTAGGGCACGAACACATCACGCTGTAGATGGCAGGATTCTGGAAAAGTACAAAATCCTTTAAGCTCAGGCGCTGAGTCCCGCCATCCGCCTGGCAGCCCAGGCTAGGGTCCGCGCCTGCGCAATGGGAGCCGGCCGGCCGGGGAGGAAGTCGGAATGAAGGAAACCCCGCCCCTTTCCCGGCTTCCTCCTCCCCTCGACTCTACCCAGCTTGCGCTCCCCAGCCACAAGTCGGCCGCGCTTTCCCCTTCAGTGCTTGGAGCTTTCTGCGTCCCTTCCCGCTGCGCCTGCGCGGTCCCGCCTCGCCCCACGCGCGGGCTCGCGCTTCGGTTTCCCCAGACCTGCTCGCAGCACCCTGTTCTCTTCCCGGTTCGGCCCGCTGCCCGCGGCGCCAGCACTATGGTGGGTACGGTGACGTCAAAAGGGGGCGCCTTCGGGGACCTCGCAAGGTTGGGGCAGGGGGGTCTGGCCTTTGTCCCCCTAGGCTGGAGTTAGGTCCGGAGTTTTTATCTTCATCTTTAGTACTGTACTGTTCCTCAGGTTCATTGAGGAGACACTGAGAACAAATGGGATATTTTTTCCATGATGAGGAAAAAAAACCCCAACCCTGAGAGAGATTCAGTGGGGATAGCGGGAGACGGAAAAGTTAGACCTTAGAGCACTTCTCTGCCAGGCAAGCTTCGGCAGGGTGCGGGTGGGATATTTTCTACAGTTCATTGAAAGGAGTGGGCAGGTACCCGAGAAAGGTGGTCGATTGAGAGAGCACGGTGGGGAGGCCGACGTATGCAGGGCAGAGTCTCTCTGGGGCTTTAAGTGATGGGCTCAGTGCAGTGTGCAGAATAATTTGGGCTCCAGCCTTTCAGCTCTGTCAACCAATTATTCTTTCCTGTGAAATTTTGAGAACTGTCAGGGATGCAGTGGGGTTCACAATACCGGTATTTGGTAATACTGGCAAGGGACACTCCTCCCTACCGTGCTCCTTCCCCCATGATGGTTTTCCCCCTCTCTCCCAATAGCTCTTCTATTCTTTTTTCAAGTCCCTTGTGGGCAAGGATGTGGTCGTGGAACTAAAGAATGACCTGAGGTAGGTACCTGTTCCAACAAGTCTGTTGGGGGTGGGTGTGCCCAGGGCCCTGGAACCTCTTTAATTTGAGAAATATTTGAGGGCTAGGCGAGGTGGAAGATGTACAGAAGAAATAAATGGATAGGGTGCAGTGGTTCAAGCCTGTAATCCCAGCGCTTTGGGAGGCTGAGGAGGGAGGAAAGCTTGAGCCCAGGAGTTCGAGGCTGCAGTGAGCAGTGATTACTCCATTGCACTTTAGCCCAGGCAATAGAGCAAGACCCCATCTCTAAGAAAAATTTTAAAATTTAACAATAAATAAATGCCTTGTGCCTTAGATTTACAGATAAGCTTGGGGATTGTATCATGTATTGGAAAACAATACAAAGCAATATATAGTTTAAAGAGTAAATACAGGTCAGGCGCAGTGGCTCACGGGCTGGACGTGTGGCTCATGCCTGTAATCCCAGCACTTTGGGAGGCCAAGGTGGGCGAATCACGAGGTCAGGAGTTCAAGACCAGCCTGGTCAAGATGGTGAAACCCCGTCTGTACTAAATACAAAAATTAGCCGGGCATGGTGGCTGGTGCCTGTAATCCCAGCTACTCGGGAGGGTGAGGCAGGAGAATTGCTTGAACCTGGGCGGCAGAGGTTGCAGTGAGCTGAGATCACACTACTGCACTCCAGCTGCGTGACAGAGTGAGACTCTGTCTCAAAAAAAAAAAAAAAAAAAGTACTAGGCTGGCCATGGTGGCTCACACCTATAATCTCAGCACTTTGGGAGGCTGAGGCAGGAGGATCACTTGAGTCCAGGATGTCGAGACTAGCCTGGGCAACATAGTGATGAGACCCCTATTTCTATAAAAAATTAGCCAGGTGTAGTGTACATGCCTGTAGTCTCAGCTATTCAGGAGGCTGAGGTGGGAGGATCACTTGAACCCAGGCGACCGGTCGAGGCTGCAGTGAGCCATGATTGTATCACTTTACTCCAGCCTGGGTGACAGAGGAAGACTCTGTCTCAAAAAAGAACAGGCCAGGCCGGGCACCGTGGCTCACGCCTGTAATCCCAGCACTTTGGGAGGCTGAGGCAGGCGGATCACGAGGTCAGGAGATTGAGACCATCCTGTCTAACATGGTGAAACCCCGTCTCTGATAAAAATTAGCCAGGCGTGGTGGCAGGCTCCTGTAGTTCCAGCTACTTGGGAGTGTGAGGCAGGAGAATGGCGTGAACCCGGGAGGAGGAACTTGCAGTGAGCCAAGATGGCGCCACTGCACTCCAGCTTGGGCGACCAGAGCAGGACTCCGTCTCAAAAAAAAAAAAAAAAAAAGAAAGAAAAAAACAGAACAGGCCATAGGCCGGGCACGGTGGCTCATGCCTGCAATCCCAGCACTTTGGGAGGCTGAGGCGGGTGGATCATGAGGTCAAGAGCACGCGAACAGCCTGGCCAACATGGTGAAACCATGTAGTGTATCTAATACCTAGCATAGGCCAGTTGTATGATAGGTGCTTAAGGAAAGAAAAATAATATCTGAAGACCTATTGACTAAGCACTATTCTGAATACATTTATTGATTGATTTCTCAAACACTCCTAAGTAATATATACTATTGCTGTTTTACACATGAGGAAACTGAGGCTAGATCAGCTATACCACTTGTTCAAGTCTACAAAACTAGTAAGTGACACAGAACTGAAATATGATTCTGTCCAGCTTTTTTTCTTTCTTTTTTTTTTTTTTGAGATGGAGTTTCACTTTGTCACCTAGGCTGGACTGCAATGGCGTGATCTCGGCTCACTGCAGCCTCCGCCTCCTGGGTTCAAGCAATTCTCTGCCTCAGCCTCCCAAGTAGCTGTGATTACAGGTACCCACCACCATGCCTGGCTAAATTTTGTATTTTTAGTAGAGACGGGGTTTCACCATCTAGACCAGGCTGGTCTTGAACTCTCGACCTCGTGATCCACCTGCCTCAGCCTCCCAAAGTGTTGGGATTACAGACATGAGCCACTGTGCCTAGTCCTATTTTCTTTCTTAAAATAATATTTATTTATTTAAAAATTAGAGACAGTGCCTCACTTTGTTGCTCAGGCTGGTTTCAAACTCTTGAGTTCAAGCAATCCTCTTGCTTCAGCTTCCCAAAGTGCTGGGGTTACAGGCATGAGCCAGCATGCCTGGCCCTGTACTTATCTGTACAGTCCTTTAAATAATATGTACATTTAGGCCAGATGCGGTGGCTCACACCTGTAATCCCAGCACTTTGGGAAGTCAAGGTGGGTGGATGCCTGAGGTCAGGAGTTATGAGACCAGCTTGGCCAACGTGGTGAAACCCCATCTCTACTAAAAATACAAAAATCAGCCAGGTGTTGTGTTGTGCGCCTGTAATCCCAGCTGCTCGGGAGGCTGAGGCTGGAGAATCGCATGAACCTGGGAGGCGGACGTTGTAGTGAGCTGAGATCAGACCACTGCACTCCAGCCTGGGCGACAGACTGAGACTCCATCTCAAAAAAAAAAAAAAAAAGTACATTTAAAATATTGATACCTGTTACCTCATTATCCTTTAGAAAGATGGGATCAATTGTATTCTCTTCCCAAAAGTGTCTTCTACAGAGTGAGTGGGGGTCTCACTCTGTTGTCCAGGCTGTAGTGCAGTGGCACAGCCATAGCTCACTCAGCCTCCTGAATAGCTGGGGTTATATGCCACCATGCCCAGCTAATTTTTTAATTATTTGGAGAGGCAGAGTCTCACTATGTTGCCCAGGCTAGTCCGAAACTCTTGGGCTCAAGCAGTCCTGCCACCTTGGCCTCCCAAAGTGCTGGAATTACAGGCGTGTGCCATTGTGTCTGGCTGTCTTCCACATTTCTATGTGAGATAATTTCTTCATGGGTTACATGTTGACATGGCAGGGAATGGTGAGGAGAGGGACTTAAGGGCCTTTGCGTTTTATAACACAGGTTTCCGTTTGTAGCACTGGCAATGCAAGTGGTATTGATGTGTATAGATTGGGGCCACAGAGCAAGACAAGTATGGAAATCACTAGCAGTCTTAAGCAATTTGGTATGATGACTTGTTTTTGATTCTCCTCTTTTCTCCTTCCAGGGCCTTTTACATGAGAAGCCTAACTGTTGTGTTATAACCCTAGGCCCTAAAGTACCTTTATTTTTTTTTATTTTATTTTGTTTTTGAGACAAAGTCTTGCCCTGTCGCCCAGGCTGGAGTGCAATGGCGTGATCTCGGCTCACTGCACCTTCCGCCTCCCGGGTTCAAGCGATTCTCCTGCCTCAGCCTCCCTGGTAGCTGGGATTACAGGCATGCGCCACAACGCCTGGCTAATTTTTTGTATCTTTAGTAGAGACAGGGTTTCACCATGTTGGCCAGGCTGGTCTCCAACTCCTGACCTCGTGATCTGCCCGCCCCAGCCTCCCAAAGTACTGGGATTACAAGTGTGAGCCACTGCACCCGGCCCTAGTAACATTTCTTTTCTTTTTCTTTTTTCTTTTTTTTTTTTTGAGACGAGTCTCGCTCTGGTTGAGTCTACACCAGGCTGGAGTGCAGTGGTGCTGTAACCTCCGACTCCCTGGTTCAAGTGATTATCCTGCCTCAGCCTCCCGAGTAGCTGGGATTATATGCATGCACCACCACGCCCAGCTAATTTTTGTATTTTTAGTAGAGAAGGGGTTTCACCACGTTGGCCAGGATGGTCTCAATCTCCTGACCTTGTGATCTGCCCACCTTGGCCTCCCAAAGTACTTTGATTACAGGCGTGAGCCACCACGCCCAGCCTTCTTTTTTTTCTATTTATTTATTTATTTTTGTTTGAGATGGGGTCTCACTCTGTCACCCAGGTTGGAGTGCAGTGGCGTGATCTCGGGTCACTGTAACCTCTGCTGCCCGGATTCAAGTGATTCTCCTGCCTCAGTCTCCCAAGTAGCTGGGATTACAGGCAGCTGCCACCATACCTGGCTGATTTTTGTATTTTTAGTAGATATGGGGTTTCACCATCGTCAGGCTGGTCTTGAACTCCTGACCTCGTGATCCACCCACCTCGGCCTCCCAAAGTGCTGGGATTACAGATGTGAGCCACTGCACCCGGCCTTTTTATATTATTTTTAAAATTTTTCATAGAGACAGAGTCTCAGCCATGTTGCCCAGGCTGGTCTTGAACTCCTGGACTCAAGTGATCCTCCCACCTCAGCCTCCCAAAGTGCAGTGACTACATGTGTGAGCCAACACGTGTGTGGCTTTAAAGTGACTTTTCTGTTGGGATGAGAAAGAAGATCTTTCTCCTTTTTTTCCTTGAGACAGGGTCTCTGTTGCCCTGGCTGGAGTGCGGTGGCACGATCTCGGCTCACTGCAACTTCTGTCTCCTGGGTTCAAGTGATTCTTCCACCTCAGCCTCCCAAATAGCTGGGATTACAGGTGCACGCCACCACTCCCAGCTAATTTTTTGTATTTTTAGTAGAGATGGGGTTTCACCATGTTGGCCAGGCTGGCCTCAAACTCCTGACCTCAAGTGATCCTCCTGCCTCAGCCTCCCAAAGTGCTGGGATCACAGGTGTGAGCCACCACACCTGGCCAAAAGTTCTTTCTCTTATGTTTGTTGTCAGACCACTTTTGTGCTATGTATCTCCCCCTCCTTAAGGGACTTAGTAAAATGACACCACTTTGTACAATTCCTGAATGTTATTTCACTGCTGGAGATAGTGGGGTGCTGTCAAATGTTTTTCAGCAGCTAGCAATATGGTGAGAACATTACTGAGGCAGTGGGTTTCAGATACTGGGTGTTTGTTTTTGTTTTTGTTATTAGGCAGAGACTCACCCTCTGTCTCAAAAAAAATAATGATTACCCAGTACTAGTTCATTTAAATTAATTTCCTATAGCATATTTAGGTGGGTCTTTTTTTTTTTTTTTTTTGAGACAGATCCTTACTCTGTTGCCCAGGCTGGAATGCAGTGGCATGATCTTAGCTCACTGCAACCTCTTATCTCCTGTGTTCAAATGATTCTCGTGCCTCAGCCTCCTGTATACCTGGGACTACACGCATGCACCACACACAGCTAATTTTTGTATTTTTATATTTTATTTTTAAATTTTTTTTTTTCCTCCTGGATTCAAGTGATTCTCGTGCCTCACCTCCTGAGTAGCTGGGATTACAGGTGCACACCACAATGCCCGGTTAATTTTTGTTTTTTTTTTTTTTTTTTTTTGAGACGGAGTCTCGCTTTGTCACCCAGGCTGGTGTGTAGTGGTGCGATCTCTGCTCACTGCAAGCTCCGCCTCCCAGTTCACGCCATTCTCCTACCTCAGCCTCCCAAGTAGCTGGGACTACAGGCACCCACCACCATGCCCAGCTAATTTTTTTCTATTTTTAGTAGAGACGGGGTTTCACCGTGTTAGCTAGGATGGTCTCCATCTCCTGACCTCGTGATCCACTCGCCTCGGCCTCCCAAAGTGCTGAGATTACAGGCATGAGCCACCACGCCCGGCCAATTTTTGTATTTTTAGTAGAGATGGGGATTCGCCATGTTGGCCAGGCTGGTCTCGAAGTCCTGGCCTCAAGTGATCCGCCCACCTTGGCCTCCTAAAGTGCTGGGATTACAGGCATGAGCCACCGCACATGGCCCAGACGCTGGGTTTTAAAGACTTTCAGAATTTTACAAAAATTGGGGCAGAGAACTGCTAACTATATTTTTGGCAAGATAAAGACATTTTTAAAACTGCTATTTATTACGATTATTTTTATTTATTTATTTTTCTTGAGATGGAGTCTCACTCTGTCACCCGGGTTGGAGTGCAGTGGCTCAATCTCGCCTCACTACAACCTCCACCTCCCGGGTTCAAGTGATTCTCCTGCTTCAGCCTCCCGAGTAGCTGGGATTACAGACGTCTGCCATTATGCCCAGCTAATTTTTTGTATTTTTAGTAGAGATGGGGTTTCATGATGTTGGCCAGGCTGGTGTCAAACTCCTGACCTCGTGATTCGCCTGCCTTGTCCTCCCTAAGTGCTGGGATTATAGGCGTGAGCCACCGTGCCCGGCCACAATTATTTTATTTTATAACTTTAAAATAGAGATGAGGTCTTGCTATGTTGTCTGGGCTGTTCTCCAGCTGGCTTCAAGCGATCCTCCTGCCTCAGCCTCCCAAAATGCTTGGATTACAGGCGTGAACAACCGTGCCCAGCCAAAGGCTGTTTTTTTAAATTTTTACAGCATTCTCTCAAAGAGCACTGGTGTTTTGATAGCATTCCTCAAATAGCATTTCAAGGGGCTCGAGGATTGGGGAATGGAGAGGACATCACTCATGCCTGCATCATCAAGAGTAATGCTACCTACCTTTATCCACATATGGGGCTCTGGTTCCAAAGCAATAAATGTTTGAAAATAGCTAGCCTGGGTGACATTCACAGTGAGACCCTTTCTCTACAAAAAAAAAAAAAAAAAAAAAGGTCGGGCACAGTGGCTCACGCCTGTAATCCCAGCACTTTGGCAGGCTGAGGAGGGCAGATCATGAGGTCAGGGGATCGAGACCATCTTGGCTAACACGGTGAAACCCCGTCTCTACTAAAAATACAAAAAATTAGCCAGGAGTGGTGGCCGGCGTCTGTAGTCCCAGCTACTCGGGAGGCTGAGGCAGGAGAATGGCGTGAACCTGGGAGGCGGAGCTTTCAACGAGCGGAGATCGTGCCACTGCACTCCAGCCTGGGCGACAGAGCGAGACTCCGTCTCAAAGAAAAAAAAAATCAGCTGGGCATGGTGGCTCAAGCCTGTAATCACAGCTACTCAAGTGGCCGCAATGAGCCATGATCACGCCATTTCACTCCAGCCTGGGCCATAGAGTAAGACCTTGTCTCAAAAAAAAAAAAAAAATAGCTGATGGTTTTGGGAGTCACACAGACTTGGACTGAAGTTCCTGTTCTAAACTCAGAAAGTTTAAAACAACCTCTCTGAGCCCCTGGAAGGTAATAACTACTTCGAAAGATGGCTGTAAAGATTACAAATACTATATAGAATACAGGTCTAGCCTTTACCAGTTGTTTAATGGTAGCTGTTAAGAATAGGTTGGTTTGGCCGGGCACAGTGGTTCACACCTGTAATCCCAGCACTTTGGGGAGCTGAAGTGGGCAGATCACCTGAGATCAGGAGTTAAGGAACAGCCTGGCCAATATGGTGAAACCCCGCCTCTACTAAAAATAAAAAATTAGCCGGGCATGATAGTGTGCGCCTGAAGTCCTAGCTACTCAGGAGACTGAGGCAGGAGAATCGCTTGAACCTGGGAGGCAGAGGTTGCAGTGAGCCAAGATCACACCACTGCACTTCAGCCTGGGTGACAGTGAGACTCCATCTCAAAAAAAAGAAAAAAAGAATGGATTGGTTTAGGGAGAGGAGATGTGGGGTTGAAAATAAACTACTCTGTTAGTTGTCTTTCCTACTCCAGGGCTTAGGAATGCCCCCTTTTGGTTCTACCTTTTCTGACATCCTCAAGTCCTTGACTTCTCCCAGTCATGTTCTCATCCCAGCTCTGAAGTCACCTCTATGTTGACTTTGTTATAAACTAATTTGATTCTTCTCTCCCTCTGCCCTTGACAGCATCTGTGGAACCCTCCATTCTGTGGATCAGGTGAGATATAGCACAGGCCCAGAATTGGTTCCTGGAGAAGGAGAGGGGAGAGCTTAAGGGTTGGGTTCTTACATCATGTCTCTAGGGTTAATAATGGTGTTCGTCGGCCAGGCACGGTGGCTCACGCCTATAATCCCAGCACTTTGAGAGGCCGAGGCCTGAGGTCAGGAGTTCAAGACAAGCCTGACCAACATGGTGAAACCCCGTCTCTACTAAAAATACAAAAAATTAGCCGGGCGTGGTGGTGGGCGCCTCTAATCCCAGCTAGTCGAGAGGCTGAGGTAGGAAAATCATTTGAACCCAGGAGGCGGAGATTGCAGTGAGCCAAGATGGCACCATTGCACTCCAGCCTGGGCAACAAGAGCAAAACTCTGTCTCAAAAAAAAGTAAATAATAATAATGGTATTCATCTTCCTTTCCTAGTATCTCAACATCAAACTAACTGACATCAGTGTCACAGACCCTGAGAAATATCCTCACATGGTGAGTTGGGGTCTGTGGAGAAGAGGAAACACCTCTAAAGCAGGAGGCTCCTGGGTGGTTAGAGGACATTTTTAAGGGTGTTTTCATATTTGTCCATCTTTGTCTAGTTATCAGTGAAGAACTGCTTCATTCGGGGCTCAGTGGTCCGATACGTGCAGCTGCCCGCAGATGAGGTCGACACACAGTTGCTACAGGATGCAGCAAGGAAGGAAGCCCTGCAGCAGAAACAGTGATGGCTCCTCCTCTTCCCCTCCCTCTTTCATTGGTGACCCATAACCCCAAGTCCCAGCCCAGAACCCCTAACCCCCAATACTTGAAGGGGTTTTGTTTTTTTACTAATGATGGTTTTGTGGGTTGTTTTTTTTTAAGGGATGAGTGGATGAGAGGAATAATAGGGAACAGCTATCCTCTCTTGAGAAGGGGAGGATAAGTAGGCTGGGAAACTTCAAAGCCTTCCCAGTCCCCAGCACCTGCCTTTCTCACTACTTCCCTGGAGATGGTAGGAGAGTTTCCTAGGTCTTTCCAGGGCAGCATGTGATTCATTTGGGGATGGAAGGAATCTGTCCCGCATCGGGAATAAAATTTATGATGCAAATTTGTGTTTTGGTTCTGTTACTATGTGTTGGGCAGGGGGCTGGGACATGGAAAAGGACGTCGAATTCATCCAAGCCCCTGTTACTCTGCGTTAACCCAGCCAAGAATCCAACTCAGCTTCCCACTACGCTCCTTGGTATAAAGCATATAATACAGTTGCTCTACACCATGTTTCCCCAACATGTCCCTACCTGTATGTTTTCCCTCTGGCCTTTTGCTTATACCATACCTGCAACTGGAGTGCTTGCTGTCCTTCCATTAATGTAACAATGTCATAAGATGCATTTCATGCTACCAGACTTCGCCAATCCAACCAAATCAGTACATGTTTTCTGAATATGTATAGAAGATAAATACAAGTGATGTAATTTATATTTTAGAGAAAAGTTGTGACTGGGAATTACTAAACTTCATTCACTCATTCAGCAAATATGAGTTCATGATACAGATGAGACTTCTCAGCCTTAAGGGACCCTTAGAGACCATCTAGTGTGACCCTCCTTTTTTTTGTTTTTGAGACAGGAGTCTCGCTCTGTTGCCCAGGGTGGAGTGCACTGGCGTGGTCTGGCTCACTGCAACCTCCGCCTCCCGGTTCAAGCGATTCTCCTGCCTCAGCTCCTGAGTAGCTGGGATTACAGACGCCCACCACCATGCCCGGCTAATTTTTTTTTTTTTTTTGAGATGGAGTCTCACTTTTCACCCAGGCTGGACTGCAGTGGTGTGATCTTAGCTCTGCAATCTCCGTCTCCCAGGTTCAAGTGATTTTCTTGCCTCAGCTTCCCAAGTAGCTGGGATTACAGGTGTGTGCCACCACGCCTGGCTAATTTTTGTATTTTTACAAATACTCCAGCTCTGTCACCAGGCTGGAGTGCAGTGGCACGATCTCGGCTCACTGCACCCTCCACCTCCTGTTTTCAAGCAATTCCCTGCCTCAGGCTCCGGGGTAGCTGGGATTACAGGCGCCTGCCACCACACCTGGCTAATTTTTGTATTTTTAGTAGAGACGGGGTTTCACCATCTTGGCCTGGCTGGTCTTGAACTCCTGACCTGGTGATCCACCCGCCTCGGCTTCCCAGAGTGCTGGGATTACAGGCGTGAGACGGGCTTTCACCACCTTGGCCAGGCTAGTCTTGAACTTCTGACCTCAGGTGATCCGCCCACCTCGGCCTCCCAAAGTGCTGGGATTATAGGCGTGAGCCACTGCGCCCGGCCGTCACCCTTTTTTCATACATGAGGAGATGAGGCTCAAAGAGGAAGCTGGACGCCAGGGCCTCGGCAAATGGACCTCATCAGGCGGCTCCCTGCTGGGCACCTCCCCGCTCCCGGGTGGGGAACGCCCTCCACCGGCAGGGCCGGCCGACCCTCTTGGGCTAGTTCCCTAGCTGCCCGCTGGGCGCCGCCCTCGCCACCCGGCCGAGGACCCTTACAAGGTGCCCGTGGCGGCGCCTGACGGGAGCGTGGTGCCCAGGGGTGTCCTCTCGTCCTGCGTCCGCGCCCAGCGCCCCGCATCCCGCGCTGTTCCTCGTGAGAGCGGCGGGCGGCGGGCCGCGCGGCCCCCGGGGCAGTGTCGGACACAGCGGGCGCGCACTCGCAGGCGGGGCACGGCCGCCCCCGCCAGGACCCGCAGGCCCGGAAACGCTCCCTGTCACAAAGGGGGGAGCACGTGGGCGCCGGCTGCCGGGGCGGCGATCTTAGGGAACTAGGGTCACCTGGAGAGCCGCCCACCGTCTCTGCCCGCTCGACTCCTCCGCCCCGGCCGCTCGGCCGGTCCAGCCGCGGCCGGCGCCTGGCTGTGAGGTGGATTCCCGGCCCAGTCTGACCATCTCCCTCCAGTACGTACACGCGGCTCGAACCCGCGTCCAACCAGACGCCGACCCGCTCCTGAGAGCCTTCCACACTCCCCGAAGCCCCGCGATCATGGATAGTCCCTCTTCCCCAGGAACTCCCCACTGACACTGCCCCTCTGAGAGCCGGGTCCTCGGCTCCTGACAGCCTGCCTGGTCAGACCTTCAGTCCTGGGGGACTCGGTTGTCTGCGGCTAAGGAGCTCCCGTGAGAGTCCCCTCTCTACTCAAACATAGGACCCACCTCGATCCCTCAGTCTTCCCCTGTCTCTCTTTCTCCTTAGGTTTTTCCACTTCGTTCGGACCCTCTCATAACTATGTCCATCCTCTACGTCTCCCCTCACCCAGATGCCTTCCCCAGCCTCCGAGCCCTCATAGCCGCTCGCTATGGGGAGGCTGGGGAGGGTCCCGGATGGGGAGGAGCCCACCCCCGCATCTGTCTCCAGCCGCCCCCGACTAGCAGGACTCCCTTTCCCCCACCCCGCCTGCCGGCCCTGGAGCAGGGGCCTGGTGGGCTCTGGGTGTGGGGGGCCACGGCTGTGGCCCAGCTGCTGTGGCCAGCAGGCCTGGGGGGCCCAGGGGGCAGCCGGGCGGCTGTCCTTGTCCAACAGTGGGTCAGTTACGCCGACACGGAGTTAATACCAGCTGCCTGTGGAGCAACGCTGCCGGCCCTGGGACTCCGAAGCTCGGCCCAGGACCCCCAGGTGAGGGGGTTGTACAGAAGAGGGGGAGGGGAGAAATTCAGAGGAGGGAAGCGAGGACTGGAATGGACAATGAGACAAGAAGGTAGTACATCAGATGTGGAAAAGAGTGATCAAATCCCAGATTGCCAACTGGTATGGTAACCCTGGACACCTTTCATAAACCCGCTGTGTCTTGATCTTCCTATGTCTATGAACACGCAGACACGTTGATGTAATGCTTGCCTCACTGAGTTAATAGGATTAAAAAGATGTGCGCAGAGCACATAGTTTAGTGCCAGGCACTTTTAAAGTCTCTTAGTAAAAGTTTGATGAGTCTGAAATTGATGAGGATAGAAGTTATTTGAATTGTAGGAAAAGACTGGGTGAGGGAGAGATGATAGTTGCTGGGAGGAGACAAAAGAGAAATGAAATGAGGAAGGTAAGTGAGAGGAGAGATAACCCTGCCAGATTGTAACTATCAGCCCTTCCAAAGGAGACTTGTGCCTTGGTGTACTTTCAACTCTGCCTCCTTGCATGGTGTTGAGCACATGATGGAAAATTAGTATTTCTTGAATGGATGAATGAATGTGACAGACCCTGACTTGCTCCCTCATATTGTGATCACCCTATCTAAAATAGAGTCCTTGCATTCAGAACGTCTGTCCAAACAAACAAATAAAATAGAGTCCCTCTCTTCTGGAATTCCCTGTTCCCCTCTTTTATTTCTTTTCTTTTCTTTTTTTGAGACGGAATCTCCTGTTGCCCAGGCTGGAGTGCCTTGGTGTGATGGTGCGATCTCAGCTCACTGCTTAAGAGATTCTCCTGCCTCAGCCTTCTGAGTAGCTGGGATTACAGGCTCCCACCACCTTGCCCAGCTAATTTTTTGTATTTTTAGTAGAGATGGGGTTTTGTCATGTTGACCAGGCTGGTCTTGAACTCCTAACCTCAGATGGTCTGCTCGCCTCGGCCTCCCAAAGTGCTGAGATTACAGGCGTGAGCCACCACGCCTGGCCCCTGTTCCCCTCATTCTGCTTTATTTTTCTTCATAGGAGTTAAGAAAAATAGGGCACTGCATTTTATATTTGCTCATTTGTTTTTCCCCTACAAGAATGTTAACTCTACCAGGTCAGGGCTCTGTCCATCTGTTCGTGTTTTCCTCTCATTCCCTGGAGAAGTACTTAATACATATTTATTGATGTCCTGAACCTGGCAGTTATTGAGTTGCCTCATATAATCTTTACTTCTATGCTTAACATATTGCATCTAACACATAAGTATTGAGTAGGGATTTGTTGGATGAGTCAGAAGTATTTTTTTTTTTTTTTTGAGATGGAGTCTTGCTGTGTCGCCCAGGCTGGAGTGCAGTGGCGCCATCTCGGCTCACTGCAAGCTCCACCTCCTGGGTTCAGGCCATTCTCCTGCCTCAGCCTCCCGAGTAGCTGGGACTACAGGCGCCCGCCACCACGCCCGACTATTTTTTTTTGTATTTTTAGTAGAGACGAGGTTTCACCATGTTAGCCAGGATGGTCTCGATCTCCTGACCTCGTGATCCGCCCAGAATTATTTTTATTGTGACTATTTGAGTGAAGAAATGGGACACCGAGGTGGTGATTTGTGAGAGTGGGGTGGAGGGAGGCCACATGGATTGGGTTATGCTAGGAGATGGAGGTGGGCCTAACCTTGTCTCACACTTCTTCCCTTTCCTGCCAGGCTGTGCTGGGGGCCCTGGGCAGGGCCCTGAGCCCCTTGGAGGAGTGGCTTCGGCTGCACACCTACTTGGCCGGGGAGGCCCCCACTCTGGCTGACCTGGCGGCTGTCACAGCCTTGCTGCTGCCTTTCCGATATGTGAGTCACCAGGCCTGGGGAAGAACAAGACTGCTCTCCTCAGATCTCACTGTAGGGTGAGTGAGAATAGTCATTTATTTCCTGTTCCAGGTCCTAGACCCACCTGCCCGCCGGATCTGGAATAATGTGACTCGCTGGTTTGTCACATGTGTCCGGCAGCCAGAATTCCGAGCCGTGCTGGGAGAAGTGGTTCTATACTCAGGAGCCAGGCCTCTCTCTCATCAGCCAGGTGAGGAAGGGCGAGGAGTTGGAGGATAGGGGCTTCCCTGGGGCCTTCCATGCAACTCACTTTCTTTTTTTCCTAGAAATGGCAGAATCACTGGGGCAGGGTCCTGCGGGAGAGGAGGGAGATGGGAGAGGTCAGCATGGGCGAGACCTCGGGCTTCTGAAATAGCCCATCTGAAACCTAGTAGCGCCATCCAAGAGGGTCCCCAGCTGGCTGAGTCTGAATTTCTGTGCCTCTCTCTAGGCCCCGAGGCTCCTGCCCTCCCAAAGACAGCTGCTCAGCTCAAGAAAGAGGCAAAGAAACGGGAGAAGCTAGAGAAATTCCAACAGAAGCAGAAGATCCAACAGCAGCAGCCACATCCAGGGGAGGTGAGAGGTGAGGGTGGAGCTGGAAGGAAAGTTGATGTGTGCGGTGATGGGGTGGTTGATGCCTGGGCCTATGTCTTCTCCCTCCCAAGCAGAAGAAACCAAAACCAGAGAAGAGGGAGAAACGGGATCCTGGGGTCATTACCTATGACCTCCCAACCCCACCCGGGGAAAAGAAAGGTACTAGGAGTGGGAAGGGGCTCACCCCTCAGCAGCCCCTTCTAAGTTTTCACCCTATCTTGCTCTATTCTTGCTCTCGCCACTTTGGTGAGGATTTGCAGACCCCCTGCCCTGCCCCTAGGCCCCTCAAATGCCTGTCCTATGATGTGAGTGACGGAGATCCTGATCCCTCTCTGCCAGCACGTCTCCTTCCCAGTGCTCCCAGCCACGGCACTGAGCCCTCCCTTCCTCTCCCCCAGATATCAGTGGCCCCATGCCCGACTCCTACAGCCCTCGGTATGTGGAGGCTGCCTGGTACACTTGGTGGGAGCAGCAGGGCTTCTTCAAGCCAGAATATGGGGTGAGTGGGCACTGCTGCCCAGGCCCAGAGTGGGTGGGGTGGGGAAGGGCAGGACTGAAGGATGTGTTGCCTGGGAGGGGCTGGAAGGTGACCTGAGGCCTTAAACATGTGCCATCCTTCTCCACCATCAGCGTCCTAATGTGTCAGCAGCAAATCCCCGAGGTGTCTTCATGATGTGCATCCCACCCCCCAACGTGACAGGCTCCCTGCACCTGGGCCACGCGCTCACCAATGCCATCCAGGACTCCCTGACTCGATGGTGAGCTTCTATCTGCACCTTCCTCTGGTTCCCTCTGTCTAGTCTGGCTCTCTCCTCTTCCCTGACAGTCGCCCAAGCCTCTCTCCTTCTGGGTTGGTGCTCACCTCTGCCCCCAGTGGCGCTACACTTCTCTCTGTCATTCCCATGTGATCATTCAGCTTCCTCTCCTAGTCCAGTACTCCCATGCAACACTGCCACTTGCAGACTCTCTTCTCTCCTTTCTTTCTTCATTTAATTGTAATTTAATTAATTTAATTTTTTGTAAAGATGAGTTTTCTCTTTGTTGCTCAGTCTGGTCTCCAACTCCTGGCTCAAGTGATTCTCCTGCCTCAGACTCCCAGAGTGCTGGGATTATAGGTGTGAGGCACCACACCCAGTCTTTCCCTTTTTCTAATAACAATAAAATTATTTTGAATGTAATTAGGAACATATGAATATATATATATATATTTTTGGAGACAGAGTCTCATTCTGTTGCCCAGGCCGGAGTGCAATGATGCCATCTCGGCTCATGGCAACCTCCGCCTCCTGGGTTCAAGTGATTCTCCTGCCTCAGCCTCCCAAGTAGCTGGGATTACAGGAATGCACCACCACAACTGACCAAAATATATGAATATATTCTTATAAGAAATTTAAAGTTTCAAATCTCCTTGACCATCCCCCTCCACACCTACTTCCTCCTAAGATTTAGCCATTGTTATCACTTTGATGTGTATCTTTCCACATCTTTCCTATTTACTTGCATATACATGTACCCATAGAAATTTATAGTTTTCCTTTTGGGTGAGTCTTTTCTATTTTTTAACATAAAGGGTTCACCTTACACATGTTATGCTCTAGCTTTCTTCTTACACTTAACACTTTCTTTTGGAGATCTTTCCCTGTCCTTACACACATACCACACATACTGACTTCCTTCTTTTTAATTGTTCCATAATATCTCATAGTGAAGTCATTCTTTTTTTTTTTTTTTTGAGACAGAGTTTCACTCTTTTTGCTCAGGCTGGAGTGCAGTGGCACGATCTTGGCTCACTGCAACCTCCACCTCCTAGGTTCAAGCGATTCTCTTGCCTCAGCCTCCCAAGTAGCTGGCATTACAGGCACCCGCCACCGCACCCGGCTAATTTTTGTATTTTTAGTAGAGATGGGGTTTCACCATGTTGGCCAGGCTGGTCTCGAACTCCTGACCTCAGGTGATCTGCCTGCCTTGGCCTCCCAAAATGCTGGGATTACAGGCGTGAGCCACTGCTCCCAGCCTGGAGTTATTTTTTAATTAATGATTCATTCTGTTTTTTGTTTTTTTTTCTGTTGAAAACCTTACTCTAATGCACATCCCTGTACTTCAAGTTTGTCCAACCTGCAGCCTGTGGGCCACATGTGGCCCAGGACGGCTTTGAATGCGGCCTAACACAAATTTGTAAACTTTCTTTAAACATTTAAGAATTTTTTGCCTTTTTTTTTTTTTTAGCTCATCAGCTATCGTTAGTGTTAGTGTATTTTTTTAAATTTATTTTTATTTTATATATATATATATTTTTTTTTTTTGAGACGAGTCTTGCACTGTCGCCCAGGCTGGAGTGCAGTGGCACGATCTCGGCTCACTGCAAGCTCCGAGCTCCGCCTCCCACGTTAACACCATTCTCCTGCCTCAGCCTCCCGAGTAGCTGGGACTACAGGTGCCCACCACCGCACCCGGCTAATTTTTTTTTGTATTTTTAGTAGAGATGGGGTTTCACCGTGTTAGCCAGGATGGTCTCGATCTCCTGACCTCGTGATCCGCCCGCCTCAGCCTCCCAAAGTGCTGGGATTACAGGCGTGAGCCACTGCGCCTGGCCAGTGTTAGTGTATTTTATGTGTGGCCCAAGACAGTTCCTCCATGTGGCCCAGGGAAGCCAAAAGATTGGATACCCCTGCTCTACATGCTTGCTCAAGTATGTGTGGAAGGGTTTCGCTGCTGTAGCTATCAAGAAGTGAAACTGCTAGGTCGGCAGGGGCACACCTATATTAAGTACAAACGGAAGCTGCCAAGTTGCCCTGCAGAATGGCTTTGCTGATTGATACCTCCAGGAATTGCTGTGAGAGTGTTCATTTCCCTACCCTTGCCAAGCCTGAGCATTAGAGTTGCCTAATTAGTTCTGCCAATCTGATGGGCAAAAAAATGATACCTCTGTTACTTTACTTTGTACCTTTCTAATTGCTATTGAAGTTGCGCCTATTTTCATGTTTGCCAGTCAGGTTTACCCATATGTGAATTGTCTGTATCTATATTTTGCCCGTTTTTTCTATTGATTTTTCGTTGTTTTTCTTTTTAATGTTTTTTTTTTTGAGAATTCTTTACCTGTTCTGGGTATTGATTTTTTTGTTATATATTGTAAATGTTTTTGTTGTATTATTGTGTGGTAGTTTTCCTGTTAATTGTAAATGTTTCTCCTGTTTTCTGTTACTATTTGTTTTCACTGTTAATATTTTAATTAGTAATAAATACAAAGTAATATTCTAGATGACAAATCTTTTTAAAAAGTATTTTAAAATAACTTTACCATTTTTGGAAACCAGGGTTTATTATATTTAAAATTTGAGAATTTTTTCTGGTGTCTTATGTACTAGATTAATGTGGTAAAAAAATATTTACTGGGCCCAACTATGTGCCACCCCTGCTCTGAGCACTGGGGATAAAATGTTTGATTGTGCATTTTGCAAGTAACTGAGAGCTGGGAAGACAGTTATATGTTTTATTTTTTAAATTTTTATTATTTTTTTTGAGACAGAGTCTCTCTCTGTCACCCAGGCTGGAGTGCGGTGGCGCAATCTTGGCTCACTGCAAGCTCCGCCTCCCAGGTTCACAGCATTCTCCTGCCTCAGCTTCCTGAGTAGCTGGGACTACAGGCGCCCGCCACCACGCCCGGCTAATTTTTTGTATTTTTTTTAGTAGAGACGGGGTTTCACCCTTTCGGCCAGGATGGTCTCGATCTCCTGACCTCATGATCTGCTCACCTCCGCCTCCCAAAGTGCTGCGATTACAGGCGTGAGCGACCGTGCCCGGCCTGGTTTTTTGTTTTTGTTTTTTTTTTTGAGACAGAGTCTTGCTCTGTTTCCCAGGCTGGAGTGCAGTAGTGCGCGCTTACTGCAACCTCTGCTGCCTGGGTTCAAGCGATTCTCCTGCCTCAGCCTTCTGAGTAGCTGGGATTACAGGCCCGTGCCACCACACCTGGCTAATTTTTGTATTTTTAGTAGAGACGGGGTTTCACCATGTTGGTCAGGCTGGTTTCGAACTCCTGACCTTGTGATCCTCCCGCTTCGGTCTCCCAAAGTGCTAGGATGACAGGCATGAGCCACTTCGCCCAGCCAACAGTTCTGTTAAATACACATAACATACAATGGTCAAGTTGTTTGTGTTTGTGTTTTTGTTTTGTTTTTCAATTTTTCAGGTTTTTTTTTTTTTTTTTGGAAATGGAGTCTTGCCCTGTCACCCAGGCTGGAGTGCAGTGGCGCAATCTCTGCTCACTGCAAGCTCCTCCTCCCAGGTTCACGCCATTCTCCTGCCTCAGCCTCCTAAGTAGCTGGGACTATAGTCGCACACCACCACGCCTGGCTAATTTTTTTTGTATTTTTAGTAGAGACAGGGTTTCACCGTGTTAGCCAAGATGGTCTCGATCTCCTGACCTCGTGATTCGCGTGCCTCGGCGTCCCAAAGTGCTGGGATTATAGGCGTGAGCCACCACGCCCGGCCCTGTTTTTCAATTTTTTAATAAAACCGAGAGAGGGTCTCGCTATGTTGCCCAGGCTGGTCTCGAACTTCTGGACTCAAGCAATCCTCCTGCCTCAGTCTCCCAAAGTGCTGGGACTACAGGCATGAACCACCATACCTGGCCTCCAAGTTTGTTTACATGAGAACAGAATGAATACTTTTTTTTTTTTTAATTGAGACAGAGTCTCGCTCTATCGCCCAGGCTGGAGTGCAGTGATGCGATCTCGTCTCACTGCAACCTCAACCACTCGGGTTCAAGCGATTCTTGTGTCTCGGTCTCCTGAGTAGCTGGGACTACAGGCACGCACCACCATGCCCAGCTAATTCTTTTGCATTTTTAGTAGACAGAGATTTGCCATGTTGGCCAAGCTGGTCTCGAACTCCTAACCTGAAGTGATCCGCCTGCCTCAGCTTCCCAAAGTGTTGGGATTACAGGCGTGAGCCATCGCGCCTGGCCACATACTTCTTATAAAACTCTTAAGGTAGCCACATTTTTTTCCAGTGAAAGTGGTTTAAATAAAATGTGAGACACTGCCATTACTTTAATGGAATAGAGTTATATCAACTTTTAATTTTTATTTATTTGTTTATTTATTTATTTTTGAGACAGAGTCTCTCTCACTGTGTTGGTCAGATTGGAGTGCATCGGCATGATCACAGCACAATCATAGCTCGGTGCAGCCTCAACCTCAGCTGTCCAAGTAGCTGGGAACATGCATGCCACCATGCCTGGCTTTTTTTTTTTTTTTTTTTTTTTTGCAGAGACTAGGTCTCACTATGTTGCCCAGGCTAGTCTGCAACTCCTGGGCTCAAGCAGTCCTCCCACCTTGGCCTCCCAAAGTGTTGGGGTTATAGGCTTGAGCCACTGTGCCTGGCTTGAATTCTTTAATCTATCTAAAGTTTCCTTTTGTGACTATTGGTAAGGGGGAGATTTTTTCCAAATAATTAGCTAGTTGTTCCAAACAAATATTTTGAATAGTTTATCCTTATTTTACTGATAGGAAGTGCCACCTTTCACAAATACTAAATTTGCTTGTATCTGTTTCCAGGTACTATTTTGTTCCTGTTTAGTAACTTATTTTAACAATTAGAACTTTTGCTATCCTGTTTGGCAGGAGCCTCCTCTTTGTTTTTTTTTTTTTTTTTTTTTTTTTTTTGAGACAGAGTCTCACTCTATCATCCAGGCTGGAGTGCAGTGGCACAATCTCAGCTCACTGCAACTTCCCCCTCCCAGGTTCAAGCGATTCTCGTGCTTCAGCCTCCCAAGTAGCTGGGATTACAGGTATGCACCACCATCCTGGCTAATTTTTGTATTTTTGGTAGAGACAGGGTTTTGCCATGTTGGTCAGGCTGGTCTCGAACTCCTGTCCTCAAGTGATCCACTCGCCTTGGCCTCCCAGAGTCCTGGGATTACAGGTGTGAGCCACCAGGCATGCCTGTCTTTGTTCTTTTTCCATATTGCCTTGGCTCTTCCTGCAAATCTTTTCTCCTTGACTAGCTTTAGAATCACAAAGGTTCCAGCTCCACCCCTGCTTCTTTCTTTTTTTTGTTTGTTTGTTTTTTGGAGACGGAGTCTCACTCTGTCGCCCAGGCTGGAGTGCAATGGCATGATCCCAGCTTGCTACAACCTCTGCTTCCCGGGTTCAAGCAATTCTCCTGCCTCAGCCTTCCAAGTAGCTGGGATTACAGGCACATGCCACCACCCCCAGCTAATTTTGTATTTTTAATACAGACAGGGTTTTACCATGTTGGCCAGGCTTATCTTGAACTCTCCACCTCAGGTGATCCACCCACCTCAGCTTCCCAAAGTGCTGGGATTACAGGCGCGTGCCACCATGCCCAACTAATTTTGTATTTTTGGTAGAGACGGGGTTTTACCATGTTGGCCAGGCTGATCTCGAACTCCTCCACCTCAGGTGATCCGCCCACCTCAGCCTCCTAAAGTTCTGGGATTACAGGCATGAGCCACCGTGTCCGGCCTCCCTGCTTCTTTATTTAGTCCACTGACTCCTTGCCTGAAGCCTCTGCTTTCTTTGGTGCAAGGCCCCACTGGCCTGGCTCACCCTCTGGTCCTCCATGCCCCCCAACAGGCACCGCATGCGTGGGGAGACCACCCTGTGGAACCCTGGCTGTGACCATGCAGGTATTGCCACCCAGGTGGTGGTGGAGAAGAAGCTATGGCGTGAGCAGGGGCTGAGCCGGCACCAGCTGGGCCGCGAGGCTTTTCTACAGGAAGTCTGGAAGTGGAAGGAGGAGTGAGTATGCAGCATCCCTGTGGGCATCGCAGCCCTGCCTCCCTGTCCCCTATCCAGAAGACCTCTGTCACCTGTAACCCCTGGCCACAGGGTCAGACCCTTCCACAGAGGCAGAGTCAGTTGGCTCTAGGGCCCAGGTAAATTTCAGGGGGATGGGTGATCTCCACACTGCCCAATCAGCCACCTGATGTCTCCCTCCAGCCCAGGTACGAGTGCTGATCTCAGCCTGTCTGTCTGCTTCCAGGAAAGGTGACCGGATTTACCACCAGTTGAAGAAGCTCGGCAGCTCCTTGGACTGGGATCGAGCCTGTTTCACCATGGACCCTGTGCGTAGGAGGAGTGTCAAAGCTGGGGCAGGAGTAGGAGTCTCCCCAGGGTGGGACCCCCACAGGAGAGAGCACAGGTGCTGTGGCCCTCTCTCAGGAGCTGGCCCATGTAAAACACCATGGAGGGCTCAGCTGCAAACGCCACTTCCCACCCCTCGCCATGGCCCTTCATGTTCCCTGTCTTGGCTCTGGGAGCTCCAGATTCCTCCAGATGGCACATGATCAGGACCCCGTCTCCCATGGAGCCTGAACTCCCAGGGTCCTCTGCACCAGTACTTGTCCCCAGCTGAGTGTCTTCCTCGCCATCTGCAGCATCACAAGGCTTGTTGTTGCCTGCTCTTGTGTTCCCTTAGTCCTCTCTGCCCCTCAAAGAAAGAAGGAAAGTACTCCCCTCAGAGGGGTCTTTGTGCTGGCCAGTGGGACTCTGTATGGGCAAGGCCTCACTGGAGCCCTGGGTGTCTGCCTGGGCCTCCAGGCACAAGGCCCGTCTCTCTGACTTCTCCCTGCTCCACCCCAGAAACTCTCAGCAGCTGTGACAGAGGCCTTTGTCCGGCTTCACGAGGAAGGCGTCATCTATCGCAGTACCCGCCTTGTTAACTGGTCCTGCACCCTCAACTCCGCCATCTCTGACATTGAGGTGCGCCCCCCAACTTGTCCTGTCTCCATCTCCAATCTACCCTGGCCCTGGCCCTGGCCCTGGCCCCTGGGCCATGCCTCTAAATACCCATTTTACAGGTGGATAAGAAGGAGCTGACAGGTCGCACCCTGCTCTCCGTGCCTGGCTACAAGGAGAAGGTGGAGTTCGGGGTCCTCGTGTCCTTTGCCTATAAGGTCCAAGGCTCAGGTAGGAGCCAGGGGCACCAGGATCCTGGGCTGGGAGTGGCAGGAAGGGGCCAGGGCCAAGACCACAAGGCCTTCTGTCACCCCAGACAGCGACGAGGAGGTGGTGGTGGCAACAACTCGGATCGAGACAATGCTGGGAGATGTGGCTGTAGCTGTGCACCCCAAAGATACCAGATACCAGGTGGGGGACTGTCCACAGTTAGGGAAGGAGTCCTGGCCAAAAAGGGCTCCCATCCTTATGGGCTGGAGGGGTTGGACTTAGGCCCCTGGCTGAGGAGAGGAAACTGGGTTAGAAACTGGTCTTCAGCTTCTTTCCCAGCTCTGAGGGTAGGACTGTTTGGGGGAGTTCAAGTGTTGGGATAGTCAGGGCCCTGGAAAGGAAGGACTTGGGCCCAGCCCTTCGTGCATTTTTAAAAAGTTAAATAGCTGGGCATGGTGGCTTATGCCTGTAATCCTAGCGCTTTGGGAGGCTGAGACAGGCGAATCATAAGGTCACGAGTTCGAGACCAGCCTGGCCAACATAGTGAAACCCCGTTTCTACTAAAAATACAAAAAATTAGCCGGTTGTAGTGGCAGGTGCCTGTAATCTCAGCTACTCAGGAGGCTGAGGCAGGAGAATCGCTTGAACCTGGGATGCGGAGGTTGCAGTGAGCCGAGATCACTCTGCTGTACTCCAGCCTTGGTGACAGAGCGAGACTCCGTCTCAAAAAAAAAAAAAGTTAAATAGAGACAAGGTCTCGCTCTGTTAACCAGGCTGATCTTGAACTCCTGGCCTCAAGGAAGCCTCCTGCCCCAGCCTCCCAAAGTGTGGGGATTACAGATGTGAGCCATGGCACCAGGCCCCTTCATGCTTTTATTTTTATTTTTATTTTTTTGAGAGAGGGTCTCATTCTATCGCCCAGGCTAGAGTGCAGTGGTGCCATCTTGGCTCACTGCAACCTCCACCTCCCGGGTTCAAGCAGTACTCGTGCCTCAGCCTCTTGAGTAGCTGAGATTACAGGCACGCGTCACCACACCTGGCTAATTTTTTTTTGTATTTTTAGTAGAGACGAGGTTTCGCCATGTTGGCCAGGCTGGTCTCCAACTCCCGGCCTCAAGTGATCTGCCCGCCTCAGCCTCCCAAAGTTCTGGGATTACAGGTGGGAATCACGGCGTCTGGCCCCGCTTCATGCATTTTTGATATCTTTTCGCCCCCAGCACCTGAAGGGGAAGAATGTGATCCACCCGTTCCTGTCTCGGAGCCTTCCCATTGTCTTCGATGAATTTGTGGACATGGACTTTGGCACAGGTGGGCAAGGGGCTGGTCCTGTGGGAAGAGGAAAAGACTGGAGCTGCATCCTAGCTGTCCATCTTCTCTCAGAGAAAAAGAAAATAAGCTTCAGCCAAATAGAGCTTGGGGTGGTTCTCAAGGGACTGTATTAGACAGGTGGGGGCCAGGAGTGGTCTCGGAGCTACATCCTTCAGCAAAAGAGGTGAGTGTAGGAAGGAACTCCGTGGAGTCCCTCATGACCTGGGCATCCCGATGTACACCCAGGTGCTGTGAAGATCACCCCCGCACATGACCAAAACGACTATGAAGTTGGGCAGCGGCACGGGCTGGAGGCCATCAGCATCATGGACTCCCGGGGGGCCCTCATCAACGTGCCTCCGCCTTTCCTGGTGAGGCTGCCTGGGGCAAGAGTGCCTGGGTCAGGGAGATGGAGGGATGGCTGGGCATCGCCATGATGAGGCTCATTCCTACCCAGGGCCTGCCCAGGTTTGAGGCCAGGAAAGCGGTGCTGGTGGCGCTGAAGGAGCGGGGACTGTTCCGTGGCATTGAGGACAACCCCATGGTGGTGCCACTTTGCAAGTGAGGGTGGGGGCCTGGGATGGGAGGAAGATGGAGGACTCCTCAGGGTTTTACCGCCTGGCCTCACCTATGTGTACCCCCAGCCGGTCGAAGGACGTGGTAGAGCCTCTGCTGCGGCCGCAGTGGTACGTTCGCTGTGGGGAGATGGCCCAGGCTGCCAGCGCCGCTGTGACTCGGGGTGACCTCCGCATCCTGCCTGAGGCCCATCAGCGCACATGGCATGCCTGGATGGACAACATCCGGTGTGTAGGGCCCTCAGTATGGGAGGGGCTTGCCGAGGGCTGAGCAGGGCTCACTCGGGCCAGGCTCCACCAGGCCCTCCCTGATCTCTCCTCCCCGACATTTGTAGGGAGTGGTGCATTTCCAGGCAGCTGTGGTGGGGCCATCGCATCCCAGCCTACTTTGTCACTGTCAGTGACCCAGCGGTGCCCCCTGGGGAGGTGAGCAGAGGGCCAGAGCTAGCTGCTGGGACACCCTGCGGGAGCGGTGAATTTACTGGGTCCTTGGTGGGGGGAGGAGCAGGGTGAGCCAGAAGCAGACACACCCCCTTGGGTAATCACTGTACCTGTGGCAGGACCCTGATGGGCGGTACTGGGTGAGCGGACGCAATGAGGCGGAGGCCCAGGAGAAGGCAGCCAAGGAGTTCGGAGTGTCCCCTGACAAGATCAGTCTCCAGCAAGGCAAGGCGGGGCTTTGAGGGTTTGGAGGGAGTTGTGGGGGGCAGAGCTCCACTCCCTCTGACCTCTGACCTTTGGCCTCTCTCAGATGAGGATGTATTGGATACCTGGTTCTCCTCCGGCCTCTTCCCTTTATCCATTTTGGGCTGGCCCAACCAGGTGTGTTCCTGGGGCCAGGGCTTGGCGGGACAGGGGACTGGAGGGTGGATGTTGGCTCCCCTTCACACCCTGGTCTGCCCTCAGTCAGAAGACTTGAGTGTGTTCTACCCTGGGACACTGCTGGAGACCGGTCACGACATCCTCTTCTTCTGGGTAGCCCGGATGGTCATGCTGGGCCTGAAGCTCACGGGCAGGCTGCCCTTTAGAGAGGTACGGAGACAGCTGAGACCCTCCCATCACCCCCAGCCTCCTCTCCTGCCGTCCTGTGCTGCAGTGCAGGCCCTGTGTGGCTGGGGCATGGGGTTAGCTGTGGGCAGGCCTGACCCGGGGCTGGTGTGGGGTTGAAATCCAGCCTGGGCCCTGCTCAGTGATTCCTGTGCCCAGGGCTTCATCTTCCTAGAGAAAGGAGTGCTTCTGATTCACATAAAGGTGCTGAATGAGCTCTTGGGGACACGCAGTGGGACCTGAGGTTCACAGTGGGGTAGACCAGACACAGTCCTGGTCGGGGCACTGAGGCCGGGGAAGGAGAGGACTGAGTCTCACGGGCCTCCCCACCTGCTCTGCAGGTCTACCTCCATGCCATCGTGCGAGATGCTCACGGCCGGAAGATGAGCAAGTCTCTAGGCAATGTCATCGATCCCCTGGACGTCATCTATGGAATCTCCCTGCAGGTGGGCTGGGTGCTGGGCCAGCCAGGAAGGGCCGTGGGGCTGTGGTCACAGCCACCTGACGGCTCCCACTCCACCCTCAGGGCCTCCACGACCAGCTGCTGAACAGCAACCTGGATCCCAGCGAGGTGGAGAAGGCCAAAGAAGGGCAGGTATGGAGGGTTGGGCTGAGCTGAGCAGAAGCACAGCGTGGATGGGGCTGGCTGAGGACGCTCCTCCCTCTGCCTCTTCCCTGTAGAAAGCTGACTTCCCAGCGGGGATTCCTGAATGTGGCACTGATGCTCTCCGGTTTGGATTATGTGCCTACACGTCCCAGGGTATGGCCCCCAAAGCTTCCCTCCCAGCCACTCCTTCCTCCTTCTGTGAGGCCCATCCCTCTTCTCTACCCTGAGCCTCTGGTGGGCATGGGCTGGGAAGAGGATGATGAGGACTCACATCTCACCCCCGACCCAGGTCGTGACATCAACCTGGATGTGAACCGGATACTCGGTTACCGCCACTTCTGCAACAAGCTCTGGAATGCCACCAAGTTTGCCCTTCGTGGCCTTGGGAAGGGTTTTGTGCCCTCACCCACCTCCCAGGTAAGGGCCTGGTGGGCAGCAAAGCTAGCAGCACCCACACAAGCTGTACCCCTGTCCGGAGCAGCCTCCATGTAGCTGGGGGGACAGATAGACACAGAGACAGACAGTTAAAGGGAAAGCCCAGGGCATTGGGGGTTCGGGCCTGTCACTTCTTCCCAGATTCTAGCACATAGGTGGTTGCTTTGGACTCATCAGACTCTGGGTGAAGGTTTGCCCATGACTCCTGCCCCCATGGGGTTCTGGCACCCTCCCCTGGCCCGCCGGCTGATACACCCTCTCTCCCCAAGCCCGGAGGCCATGAGAGCCTGGTGGACCGCTGGATCCGCAGCCGCCTCACAGAGGCTGTGAGGCTCAGCAATCAAGGCTTCCAGGCCTATGACTTCCCGGCCGTCACCACTGCCCAGTACAGCTTCTGGCTCTATGAGCTCTGTGACGTCTACTTGGTGAGAAGGAGCAGAGCGGGGCAGGAGATGGTGGGGGCAGGTGGGCAGCAGAGCCCTGGGCTCAGTTTTGCCAGAGTTGGCCTTGAGACCTAAGCCAACCCATCCCCTTCCCAGTCCTCACAGGCACAGCGAGGGCTCAAGGCTAGATCTCCAGCCATGAGCCCTGTACCTCTCATCCCCTAGGAGTGCCTGAAACCTGTACTGAATGGGGTGGACCAGGTGGCAGCCGAGTGTGCCCGCCAGACCCTGTACACTTGCCTGGACATTGGCCTGCGGCTGCTCTCACCCTTCATGCCCTTCGTGACGGAGGAGCTGTTCCAGAGGCTGCCCCGGAGGATGCCGCAAGCTCCCCCTAGCCTCTGTGTTACCCCCTACCCGGAGCCCTCAGAGGTATGGCATAGCCTGGAGAGGGGAGTCTCACCTGCCCTCCAGGCCCCCTCACCCCCTCCTCCACCCCACAGTGCTCCTGGAAGGACCCTGAGGCAGAAGCCGCCCTTGAGCTGGCGCTAAGCATCACGCGAGCCGTGCGCTCCCTGCGGGCCGACTACAACCTCACCCGGATCCGGCCTGACTGTGAGCCTCAGGCGCCCATGTCCGCCCCATCCCACTGTCCCCTCAGCCCACTCTGGGACCCAGTGTCCGGCAGTGACTGCTTGGTTTCCTGTCTCCGTGGAGCTAGGCCTCACCTTTCTCCCTCCCTGGCAGGTTTCCTGGAAGTGGCGGATGAGGCCACGGGCGCCCTGGCATCGGCGGTATCGGGCTACGTGCAGGCACTGGCCAGCGCAGGTGTGGTGGCTGTTCTGGCCCTGGGGGCTCCCGCCCCCCAGGGTTGCGCTGTAGCTCTGGCCTCTGATCGCTGCTCCATCCACCTGCAGCTGCAGGGGCTGGTGGACCCTGCACGGGAGCTGGGCAAGCTGCAAGCAAAGCGAGTTGAGGCCCAGCGGCAGGCCCAGCGTCTGCGGGAACGCCGTGCCGCCTCGGGCTACCCTGTCAAGGTGCCGCTCGAAGTCCAGGAGGCAGATGAAGCCAAGGTGTGTGGCCTGGGTGGGCATTTCCCACACCATCCACTTCCTCCATCAAAACCCTGGTCTGGGCTGGTCCGAGTGCAGTGGTGTTGACAACTAATTGATCGTAACCAGTTACAGATTTCTTTGTTCCTTCTCCACTCCCGCTAGCCTTAAAAAACAAAACAGCCTGGCTCAGTGGCTCACACCTGTAATCCCAGAACTTTGGGAGGCCGAGGTGGGTGGATCACTTGAGCCCAGGGGTTTGAGACCAGCCAACATGGTGAAATCCCATCTCTACAACAAAAATATAAAAATTAGCCGGCCGTAGTGGCACACACTTGGGGTCCCAGCTACTCGGGGGGCTGAGGTGGGCAGATTGCTTGAACCTGGGAGGTCAAGGCTGCAGTGAGCCGAGATCATGCCACTGCACTTGAGCCTGGGCAACAGAGAGAGAGAGAAGACCCTGTCTGAAAAAAAAAAAAAAAAAATCCAAAACAAAAACCAATCCTGGTCTGGAAGCTGGACTCTGTACCCAACCCTGGGGAATCCACTGGGGAGCACGGAGCCCAGGCGCTTTGAGCAGGGACCATAGAAGGCCCTCCCCTTACACATGGGGAGCAGCTGGGGGCTGGGCACAACCCAGGGTCAGACAACAGGTGGGAGATGGAGGCTGACCTAGAACCAGGCATCCTATCTCCCAGCCAGACCCTTCGTACCCCACCCAGCTGCCCGAAATGTGGAAACCCGCATGCCTGGGGCTGGGCTTGGGGTCCACATGTAGTCGGGGAGCCCTGGGCCTACCACCACTTACTTTCAAGCCTATTGGGCTGACCCTGGAAGGCCAGTCTCGTTTGTCCCCTGCCTCCTGGGCTCCTCCAGAGAGGAGGAGTAGAGTAAACTGCACAGACACAGAGAAAACCAGTCATGGAGGCCAAGAGCTAGAGAGCCTTGAGTGGACGTGGTTAATCTCACTTGGTTCTCCCAAGAGCCCTGGGAGGGGGGCAATATCATCATCATCATCTGACAAATGAAGTAACCGGCTTGGGAGCCTGTGCTCTCCTGCTTAGGTGGGGACACTGAATGGGGAGCATGTAGGCTCTGAGATTCCTTTGTTCTTGGGGACTGACCACTCGGTGGAAAAAGGCAAGACCCAAGAGGTGGTGGTGGAAGTGGGGGTGCTGGTGGGAATGGGTGCGGAGCCAGGCCAGCCAGGTTCACTCCGCCTCTGAGCTACTGACCTCCCGTGGTCCTCACTCATCTTTCCAACTTTGTTGTCCTGGGTGTTTGGGGGGTCTCTTCGCTTGGACCTGGGTCCTCACCCACCCCGTTTCCACTCCAGCTCCAACAGACAGAAGCAGAGCTGAGGAAGGTGGACGAGGCCATCGCCCTATTCCAGAAGATGCTGTGATCCACCACCCAGCTTCACCCGTCACCCCCAGCGGCTCACCATGGGGATGGCAGCAATAAAATATTTTCCCACAAAATCCTCTTGTCATCTGTGGTGGGGGCAGAGAGGGGAGCAGAGGGGCTGGGTGCCTGAATCCTTGGGGGCTGCAGGGTGGGAGCGAGGCCCTGGTTCTGGAGGGCAGAGGGGTGCGTCTATCTGGGTCTGTCCCTGGCACTGTGCCAGGCCTGAGTCACGTTGCTCACTCCCTTCCTCCTCCCCAGCTCTCATTCACCTCCGCACTGCAGCCAAGGGAGGCCCGCCCTGGCGTGGGCTGCTGCCTGTGGCCTTGGGCAGGCATGAGCAAAGGGGCCAGGGGTTGCCTGTCCTCCCCCACCCTGTTGGGGCCTCCCTCCCCCTCTGCTGAGCCTCGGTTAATTATAACTCTGACCTAAGTGCCCTGTGACGTCAAGCCCGGGCCAGCCCTGCCCAGGAGATCCAGCAACCAGGTAGGGGAGGGCCTGAGAGGACTCAGGCTTCCTGTGCATGGGGAGTGTTTCTGCGGCAGGGCTGGGGACTCAGCCAGGGACTGGGGAGGGGGGCCTGGGGGGAGGAAACTTGGACCCCTCTCCTGGCAGGTGTGTATGTCCCTAATGGTCCGATGAGGCCCTCAGGTTGTCTGGGTGACAAGGAGAGGGTGGGGAAGCCAGGCTGGAGTAGACGCGACTTTTGAGGTAAAGCAGGTGCCCATGGAGACCCGCAGAGCCGGCCTGCCCTGGAATCGCAGCTGCTTCCTCCTCCCTTGACAGCCTTCTGTCTCCCAGGTCCATGTCTCAGCCATGCTCCCCACGGAAGTCCCCCAGTCCCACCCGGGCTCCTCAGCATTGCTTCTGCTGCAGCTGCTGCTGCCCCCCACATCTGCCTTCTTCCCCAACATCTGGAGCCTGCTGGCTGCCCCTGGCTCCATCACCCACCAAGACCTGACTGAGGAGGCAGCACTCAACGTCACCCTGCAGCTCTTCCTGGAGCAGCCACCCCCAGGTCGCCCCCCTCTTCGTCTTGAGGACTTCCTGGTGAGCATCCCGGGGTCCTGTCACACCCCTGCCAGAGTCCCCAATTCCATGGGGCCTCTACTCCTTGAGGGTTCTGGTCGCCAAGAGAAGAGACACCCATGGCCCCACCCCTGCAGCAACAATACCCAGTAGTCTTGGTCCTGAAATTAGGAGTCCCTCTCCTTAGAAAGGCCCGGGACTGTCCCTCCTTTGTGGGGCTCAGGACCCTCATACCCAGCCTTGAGTGTCAGTTGCTGAGATAAGGTGGGCAATAGTCAATCCAAGAGGCCTCCCTGGAGCCCTGTCCCCCGCTATTCTCCCCAGGGTCGAACACTCCTTGCTGATGACCTCTTTGCCGCCTACTTTGGACCTGGTTCTTCTCGGCGGTTCCGAGCAGCCTTAGGTGAGGTGTCTCGTGCCAATGCAGCCCAGGACTTCCTGCCGACTTCCAGGAATGACCCCGACCTGCACTTTGATGCTGAGCGACTGAGTCAGGGACGCACGCACCTGGTAGGGGCTCTGCGGGAGACCGTGGTGGCAGCCAGAGCCCTTGACCACACCCTGGCTCGCCAGCGCCTCGGGGCTGCACTTCATGCCCTGCAGGTGAGAACAGGGTTGGGTTGATGGTCAGAGGGGTCTTCACTTCCAGTGTGCCTGTCCGGGATGGAGCGCGTCCTGTGGTGCCTTCTTGATCATGCCTCCTCCACTCTGGAAGGGGTGGGCACTGGCACGCGGTGCCCCGAGGCTGTGTCCCAGTTCCCCACCTCCAAGCTGGCAGTGCTTCCTGTAGGAACAGCAAGGAGGGCGCTGTGGCTGGAGAGAAGTGAGGGTGAGAGAGGAAGGCCGTGAGGTCAGAAAGCTGAGGGAGCAGCACATGCTGCAGGACTCTGCAGGCTGAGAGAGGCCTTGGGTTAGACTCTGAGCTGGGAAGAGATGCTGGGACAGTTTCCACCTGGGCAAAGCTCTGCTCTGAGCAATGGAGAGAGGGCAGTGGAGGGGACTTGGGGTGTCTGGTGGGAGCAGTGGGGGTGGGAGGGGACTTTTGGGGGGGAACTCAAAGGAGTGGCATATTAGTGCTGGAGACAGTGAGAAAGGCCAGACTAGTGCCTCACTCCCCTTCTCCTGTCCTCCGGACCAGGATTTCTACAGTCATAGCAACTGGGTGGAGCTGGGCGAGCAGCAGCCACACCCTCACCTACTCTGGCCAAGGCAGGAGCTCCAGAACCTGGCACAAGGTATGGCTGTGACCCTGGTGGTGAGGCAGGAGTCCACAGGGCCACCTCAGTCCACCCAGCCACTGTGTCACATTCTGAAGTCCCAGAGGGTGTGATGTTACTTAATCTCCACAAGGACTGAGGTCCCCTAGTCCAAGCAATGCCTGGCTCGGTTAAGCAGCTTCCCCAAGGTCACACAGGGAAAAATAGCTAGGACCAGGTCTCCAGACCTCAGTCCCATCTTACGTGTGGCTTCCTCCCTGCACTGACTCACACGGGGCCTTCTCTCACAGCCCCCTCACCCTCTCACCTGGAAGCTGCCTCCTGTCCACAACTCACAGAGGGCATAATCCCCATAGGATTGGTCCCTATATGTACTGTTTGTTTGTTTTTTTCTTATTATTTATTTATGTATTTATTTTTTAGAGATGAGGTCTCACTGTGTGGCGCAGGCTGGTCTGCCCGCCTTAGCCTCCTAAAGTGCTGGGATTGCAGTCATGAGCCACCGCACCCAGCCTGTGCTGTGTTTTCTAGCACAGCCCCAGTTTCAAACATTGAGGCTCACTGCGGGCCCATGATCCCAGGTTTTAGTTCAGAAAGCCTTGCTAGGGAACTTCTGGGCATTCACCTCATCCCAGCTGGGAGGAAAAGCTGAAGAGGTTTGGGTGGGTGGGGATAAAGGCTGGGGGTGGCAGAATCTTGGGTTTTAGACCGGCCCTTTCTTCCCAGTGGCCGATCCTACCTGCTCCGATTGCAAGGAGTTGAGCTGCCCCGGGAATTGGCTGGGCTTCACACTCCTCACCTCTGGCTACTTTGGAACTCATCCCCCGAAACCTCCAGGTACCAGACAAGAAAGTTCCCCAGAAGTAAGGGGGGAAAGTCACTCCCTTACAGGATCTCTGTCCTGTAGGCCCGTATGCCTTTGCTATGGCATCTCCTCCTAGGAGGAGAGGATGCTGGGAACAGGGTAGGTGGAGGAAAGTCCCCTGAGGAGGCTGTGGTGGGGTTGAGGTAGGGGAACAACTTCTTCCTCCGCTGATAGGATTTCTCCCTTGTCATAGGCAGCTTTGGGGGACTGGCTGGAGGGATCAGGGGATCCACCATGTGCTGTGGTGATTGACCACCACGCCCTAAGATTTACTCCAGAATTCCCCTCCACAAAGCATCATCCTTTTTATCCTTTTTTTTTTTTCCTTGAGATGGAGTTTTGTTCTTTTTGCCAAGGCTGGAGTGCAGTGGCACGATCTCGGCTCACTGCAACCTCTGCCTCCCAGGTTCAAGTGATTCTGCTGCCTCAGCCTCCCGAGTAGCTGGGATTACAGGCATGTGCCACCACGCCCGGCTAATTTTGTATTTTTAGTAGAGACGGGGTTTCATCATGTTGGCCACACTGGTCTCAAACTCCTGACTTCAGGTGATCCACCCGCCCCAGCCTCCCAAAATGCTGGGATTACTGGTGTGAACCACCAGGCCCAGCCATCATTTATTTATTTATTTATTTTTTGAGACCGAGTCTCACTCTGCTGCCCAGGCTGGAGTGCAGTGGCGTGATCTCGGTTCACTGCAACCTCCGCCTCTTGGGATCAAGCTATTTTCCTTCCTCAGCCTCCTAAGTAACTGGGATTACAAGCACACGCCACCACACCTGGCTAATTTTTATAGTTTTAGTAGAGACAGAGTTTCACCATGTTGGCCAGGCTGGTCTCGAGCTCCTGATCTCAGATGATCTGCCCGCCTCGGCCTCCCAAAGCGCTGGGATTCCAGGTGTGAGCCACCGCGCCCACCCCCATCATCGTTTCTTGCTGAACCCTTGCTGAGGGGTGAGAGGGTCAGGCCAGGCCTGAAAGGGCCTCATTTTCTTAGGAGGCAGTGGGTTTTTGACCTCCACTCTCCAGATCCCTTTCCCCAACCCAGGGAAATGTAGCCATGGGGGCCATTTTGACCGGAGCAGCTCCCAGCCACCGAGGGGAGGCATCAACAAGGACAGCACATCCCCAGGCTTCTCCCCTCACCACATGCTGCACCTCCAGGCTGCAAAATTGGCCCTTCTAGCCTCCATCCAGGCCTTCGGCCTTCTGCGAAGCCGCCTGGGAGACAGGGATTTCTCCAGGTGCGTGGCCTCCTGGGGATGGACCCCTTCATGGGAAGGCGCTCCTGCGGGAAGGGAGAAACCAGGCGCTGGGGACAAACGTGCAGGCCCTTCACTGTGTCTCTGGCTTGCTCCCTAGGCTGCTGGACATCACCCCAGCCTCCAGCCTGAGCTTTGTCCTGGACACCACGGGCAGCATGGGTGAGGAGATCAACGCTGCCAAAATCCAGGCTCGTCACATTGTGGAGCAGCGGAGAGGCAGCCCCATGGAGCCTGTCCACTATGTCCTGGTGCCTTTTCATGACCCAGGTAAGTGTGGTCTGGCTAGGACAGTAGAGGGGAGGAAAATTCAAGGTAAGGGATAGACTGGGCGCGGTGGCTCACGCCTGTAAATCCCAGCACTTTGGGAGGCTGAGGCAGGTGGATCACCTGAGGTCGGGAGTTTGAGACCAGCCTGACTAACATGGAGAAACCCCATCTCTACTAAAAATACAAAATTAGCCAAGCTTGGTGGCGGGCACCTGTAATCCCAGCTACTCGGGAGGCTGAGGCGGGAGAATCACTTGAACCCAGGAGGCAGAGGTTGCAGTGAGCCGAGATCGCGCCTTTGCACTCCAGCCTGGGCAACAAGAGCAAAAAACTCTGTCACAAAAAAAGACAATAAAAAAAGGTAAGGGATAAAGGCCTGTGGTGAGGAAGTGGGCTCGTGGTGGCACTTCCTGCAGTCCTGAGTGAGCCTCTACTGTGTGCATACAGAAAATTAGCAGCAACCTGGATAGGGTGGCTCACACCTGTAATCCCAGCACTTTGGGAGGTGGAGGTGGGAGGATCGTTTGAGCCCAGGATTTTAAGACCAACCTGGGCAACACAGAGAGACTCAGGTCTCTACAAAAAAATTAATAAAAATTATGTGTGGGTGTGGTGGCGCATGCCTATAGTCCCAGCTACTTGGGAACCTGAGGCAGGAGGATCACTTGAGCCCAGGAGATTGAGGTTGCAGTGAGCCGTGATGGCACTACTGCACTCCAGGGCGGCCAGGGTGACGCAGTGAGACCCTGTCTCTAAAAAAAAAAAGATAACTAGCAGACTTGCCTCCCACTCTTTCTAAAATGGCAGCACTTTCCATGAGTTTAATGCATGATTCATGCTTTGGCACGTGGCCTCTGCTTCCTTAGGCTTTCATGCTAATAAGCCATTTTCTTTTTTTTTTTTTGAGACGGAGTCTGGCTCTGTCGCCCAGGCTGGAGTGCAGTGGCGCTATCTCGGCTCACTGCAAGCTCCGCCTCCCGGGTTCACGCCATTCTCCTGTCTCAACATCCTGAGTAGCTGGGACTACAGGCGCCCGCCACCACGCCCGGCTAATTTTTGTATTTTTAGTAGAGACGGAGTTTCACCGTGTTAACCAGGATGGTCTCCCTCTCCTGACCTCGTGATCCACCTGCCTCGGCCTCCCAAAGTGCTGGGATTACAGGCCTGAGCCACAGTGCCCGGCCGCCACTTTCAATTCTCTCCATTTTCTATAGACAGAGATTGGGATCAAGATGGGGTTGGTGGGGCCAGGCTTCTGGGAAGTATCTGAGATAGCTAGCTACATTATATTCCTTTTCCATTGATTAGAAGTTAGACTCTCTGGCTTGAGTCTGACTGTGTGTCTTTAGGCTGGTCATGTAAACTTTCTTTGCCTTGATTTCATCGTCTGTTAAATGGGTATCAGTTATCATATCAGGGTGGGGCAGGAACAAATCACAATGTTGGAATGTCATCAGTTAAGGCTATTTTCACTTCTTTTGTGGATCGTCAGTTGCTTCAGGCCATCTGGATGTATAAGTGCCAGTCACGGGGGATATGATGGGTTAGCTTGGGCTCAGAGGCCTGACACCTCCCTCATCCTGCCTAACTCTCAGAGTTGAAATGATGATCAAATAAAATGCCTACTGGACTGAGCGTCGCCTAAATTTCAGTCTTATTTGTCTGCATACATCCTACAGTGGCTGGCATTTAATAGACTTATTATGTTTGATGAAGATATAAATAGAGGTATAACTAAGAACTTAGCACTTATGTGTCAAAGCACTATCTTAAGATTTGCAAAATAAACTCATTTAGTCCTACCGATAAGCCTCTGAGGTAAGTGCTATTCTGTCTCTTTTCTTATGAGGAAACCCAGTGTTTTTTTTTTTCTTTTGAGAGAGAGTCTCACTCTGTCACCCAGGTTGGAGTGCAATGGTACAATCATGCCTCACTGCAGCCTTGATTCAAGCAATCCTCCTGCCACAGCCTCCTGAGTAGCTGGGACTACAGATGAGCACCACCATATCCGGCTAATTTTTGTGTTTTTTTGTAGAGATGGGGTCTCACTATGTTACCCAGGCTGACCTCGAGCTCCTGGGCTCAAGTGATCCTCCCACTTCAGCCTCTCAAAGTGCTGGGATTATAGGCGTGACCAGTTTTTTTTTTTTTTATATATGCACATGTACCCAATAAAGGCCTACAGGAAATGCCACCATTTTTTTCAGGGAGTGGAGGCCACCTTCCCACCAGGGACACCTAGGTCTGTCCTGCCCTGCCCTGCCCTGCACTGACAAGTATGACTTTTTTTTTTTTTTTTTTGAGACGGAGTCTGTCGCCAGACTGGAGTGCAGCGGCACGATCTCGGCTCACTGCAACCTCCGCCTCCTGGGTTCAAGTGATTCTCCTGCCGCAGCCTCTCCAGTAGCTGGGACTGCAGGCATGCACCACCACACCCAGCTAATTTTTGTATTTTTTAGTAGAGACGGGGTTTCACCATGTTGGCCAGGATGGTTTTGATTTCTTGACCTCATGATCCACCCGCCTTGGCCTCCCAAAGTGCTGGAATTACAGGTGTGAGCCACCACACCCGGCCAAGTATGAGTCTTATAATGGAGTATTGTTATTTCAATACTTGTCCACTCCAGAAGCACACCAGGCCCCTCAACTGGGGAGGTGGCTCTGGGTAAGAATGAGGGGAGCTCTTTCCTCACTTACCTTAACCTCCTTTCCCCTTCCCAGGGTTTGGCCCTGTCTTTACAACCAGTGACCCTGACAGCTTCTGGCAACAGCTTAATGAGATCCATGCCTTGGGGGGTGGAGACGAGCCTGAGATGTGCCTGTCAGCCCTGCAGGTCTGGCCCCTCCCTTCTTCCCCGTTTCCTGGCCCCACCACCAGGGGGAGCTAGATCCCTCCTGGGGCTCCCTGCCACCTTCAGCAGCTAGATCCACTAGCTTCACTCCAGGGTTCCCGGGCCATATTCCTTTCTGCTTCATCCTCCTTGGCTGTACCCATTCCCCTCCTGCTGCCATTGTTAACACTGGTCATTGCCTTCCCTGCCAGCTGGCCCTGCTGCACACACCTCCACTCTCAGATATCTTTGTCTTCACGGATGCCTCCCCCAAGGATGCCTTTCTCACCAACCAGGTGGAATCCCTGACTCAGGAGCGGCGCTGCCGGGTGAGCAGAGCTGGTGAGAGACCCAGTGTTAGCCTCCCAGGGATGTGAGAGACCCTGTGATGACAATCTCATAACGAGGGTTGCAACACACTATGGTGGCCCAACAAGCCTTGGTATATGGTGGGAGAAGCAGACGATGAATGGAACATTTCCTGATACCTTTAATGATACACGTAGGAGGCCCTACCCTTAATAATGCTGAATTTTTATTTGAACCTGCCTAATAAACAATGTGAAGAACTGGGGATCTAGTCGCCAAAAATCCACTGTGACAGTTACAGGGTGTGACCAACTACTAACTGAAGGCAGGGGGTTCTGTCATTGGGATTCCCCACCCCAGCAGCCAGAAGGCAGGCAGAGACCTTATCACAAACCATCAGCTCTGGAGAAAGCTTGAGCACAGGGACTCTCATTCATAATAGTGGATGGCACTTGGACACCCCAATCACTGAGCTCTCTTCTGGCCACAGGTAACATTCCTGGTGACTGAAGATACATCAAGGGTTCAGGGCCGAGCTCGGCGTGAGATCCTGTCCCCTCTGCGTTTTGAGCCGTACAAAGCAGTGGCCCTGGCCTCAGGAGGAGAGGTGATCTTCACCAAAGACCAGCACATTCGAGACGTGGCAGCCATTGTTGGGGAGAGCATGGCTGCCCTGGTGAGTAAGTGGGGGCCAGGGCCCTCACTTAGGAACTGAAGGGTGGTCAGGCTGCACCTCTCTTCTTATAGGAGAAAGGGGAATCCCTCTCACTGCTGTGTTGTTCTTCCAGTCACGGGGCAGGAAAGGAGGTTTCTCTTCCTCTGAGATCCATGGCTAGCCACTTCTTTTTTTTTGAGATGGAGTCTCATGGTCACCCAGGTTGGAGTGCAATGGCACAATCTCGGCTCACTGCAACCTCCGCCTCCCGGGTTCAAGGGATTCTCCTGCCTCAGCCTCCCAAGTCGCTGTAGTTACAGGTGCCCACCACCAGGCCCGGCTAATTTTTGTATTTTTTTAGTAGAGCCGGGGTTCCACCGTTTTTTTGGCCAGGCTGGTCTCAAACTCCTGACCTCAAGTGATCCTCCTACCTTGGCCTCCCACAGTGCTGGGATTACAGGCGCGAGCCACCACGCCTGGCCTGCATTGTCCTTTTATATCAGTAAACCCCTCCCCACTTGGCTTCCAGTATTCTGCCTTCAGGGTTACCACAGGAAGTCCTACCATCTTTTTGGGGAGGTGGCTTGTATTTTGCAGAGACAGAGTCTCGCTATATTGACTAGGCTGTTCTTGAACCCCTGGCCTCAAGTGATCCTCCTGCCTTGGTCTCCCAGGTGCTGGGATTACAGACATGAGCCACCACGCCTGGCCTATCATCTTTTAATAGGGCACAAGATGTGATTGTCTCATCCTGAATTCCTTGCCTCCAACTTTGTCTCTGACCATAATAACTTCATCCCTGGCCCCGTGTCCCTCTCTCACTGGTATCCCTTTCTGCCTGTTTGACGTGGTTTCTTTCTTTTCTCTTTCTTTCTTTTCTTTTTTTTTTTTTTTTTTTTGAGACAGAGTCTTGCACTGTCGCCCAGGCTGGAGTGCAATGGTGCAATCTTGGCTCACTGCAACCTCCGCCTACTGGGTTCAAGCGATTCTCCTGCTCCAGCCTCCCAAGTAGCTGGGATTACAGAAGCCCACCACCACGCCTGGCTAATTTTTTGTATTTTTTTTTTTTTAGTAGAGATGTAGTTTCACTATGTTGGCCAGGCTGGTCTCGAACTCTTGACCTTGTGATCCACCCGCCTCAGCCTCCCAAAGTGCTGGGATTATAGGCGTGACCAACCGCGCCCAGCCCAATGAGTGGTTTCTTTCTATCTCCCCTTTCTTCTTTGTTCCTCATCCCATACCTCATCTTCTCCCCCATTTTCTGGTCCTGCCAATCCCTCAAGGTGACTCTTCCCCTGGACCCTCCTGTTGTGGTGCCTAGGAAGCCACTTGTGTTCACTGTGGATGGGCTGCTCCAGAAGATCACAGTCCGGATCCACGGAGACATCAGCAGCTTCTGGATCAAGAACCCTGCAGGTACCTCTGCAGGCAGAGGGAAGAATGGGGACTGGGGAATAGACAATTGAGGAGATGTACTCAAGGAGAGCAAGTGCTTCATGTGACAATCTCTTCCCTGACCCCAGGGGTCTCCCAGGGCCAGGAGGAAGGCATGGGTCCTCTAGGTCACACTCGCCGCTTTGGGCAGTTCTGGATGGTGACCATGGATGACCCTCCACAGACAGGAACCTGGGAGATCCAGGTCACAGCTGAGGACACCCCTGGGGTGAGAGTGCAAGGTAAGGAGGGAGGTGTTCCTGGGAAGGGGAAGGAGAGACTGCAGGCCTCAGAGAACACGATCAGTCACATTCCTTTCAGGAAGGGCTCTGACTGCCTTTGCCCTTTCCCAGCCCAGACCTCCCTGGACTTCCTCTTCCACTTTGGGATCCCCGTGGAGGATGGACCCCACCCTGGCCTCTACCCCCTGACTCAGCCAGTTGCAGGTACATTTATTCCCTGAGCCCCCACCCACCTAACCCCCAGTTTTTAATATATATATATATATAATGTATATATGTATACATACATCTATGCATATGTATAACTTTTATAGAGTTATAATTTACATAATGTGCACTAAAGTGTACAGTTTGATGGATTTCATATAATACACCCAGTTCAGGATATAGAACATTTCCAGCACCCCAGAACTCCCTCCTGATGCTCCCCATCAATACCCCTCGAAAGTAACCTATTTTCCCATCCATACTCCCCAGAGGGAACCCCTATTTTGAAGGCCGTTAATTCTTTTCTCCCTGTGTCTCCGAATCTCACAATGTTCTCCCCTCCTCGCCCCTGTCCCAGGTCTTCAGACCCAGCTGCTGGTAGAAGTGACAGGGTTGGGTTCCAGAGCCAATCCTGGGGATCCTCAGCCGCATTTCTCCCACGTCATCCTTCGAGGGGTCCCAGAGGGTGCCGAACTAGGCCAGGTGCCCTTGGAGTCCGTGGGACCTCCGGAGCGAGGTCTCCTCGCAGCCTCGCTGCCGCCCACGCTGCTTTCCACCCCTAGACCCTTCTCCCTGGAGCTGATTGGCCAGGACGCAGCGGGGCGGCGCCTGCACAGGGCTGCCCCTCAGCCTAGCACCGTAGTCCCTGTCCTTCTGGAGGTGAGACGCTAGGGGAAAGTGCGGCTGGGGCTGGAGAGAGTTGGAGCGGCCCCTTCCCTGACAAACCCTTCTCTGCAGCTTAGTGGCCCCTCGGGTTTCTTGGCCCCGGGCAGCAAAGTCCCGCTCAGTCTCCGCATCGCCAGCTTCTCGGGCCCTCAGGATCTTGACCTTAGGACTTCCGTCAACCCCAGCTTCTCCCTCACCTCCAACCTCTCCAGGTGAGGCCCCTGAACCCTCCAGCTCCTCTGGCATCTTGCCCGGCCTATGCTTATCCCAAGCCCTGCCCCTGGCTCCCTCCGATTGGCCCTCAGAATCCTCCTCTCCCCTCCCGTGCCCGTGCAGGCGTCCTCTTGACTCTAGGCTCTGGGCAGCCTGGGGCTTTAGCGACGCCTATATCCTCTCTCCAGGGCTCACCTGGAACTGAATGAGTCGGCCTGGGGCCGCCTGTGGCTGGAGGTCCCAGATTCAGCGGCCCCGGATTCCGTGGTGATGGTGACTGTGACTGCAGCGGGACGAGAAGCCAACCCAGTACCCCCGACTTATGCTTTCCTCCGGCTCCTGGTATTGGCCCCAGCCCCGCAGGTGAGGAACCGCTACTTTCCATCACAGGGTGGGCAAGGTAGGGGAGGGTGGTGTAGGTTTAATTTGAGTACAGCTCTAGCACACCCTGTCATTCTCTTCCTCTTCCCCGCAGGACCAGCACGCCACCCCTACCGGCTCATCTGACCCGATCCTCACCACGGCCACCCCTGCCTTTTCGCCCTTCACATTGGTGACTCAAGGCAGGGCTGGGGCAGGGCTGGTGGGCAGTCCCTGGTGGGGCACGGTTGGAGGGGTGCTGCTTCTGCTAGGCCTGGCCTCCTGGTGACACAACAGGCTCTAGACGGATGGGTCTCTAGGACTATTTTCAACTTGCCCCATTGGTAAGAAGACCTGGGACACATTTGTCAGATAGGTCTTAGGACCTTACCTCTCCTAGCTGGGATGAAGTTTTTCTCTTTGTTTTTGTGTGTTTGTTTGTTTTTTGAGACGGAGTTTTGCTCGTTGCCCAGGCTGGAGTGCAGTGGTGCGATCTTGGCTCACTGCAACCTCTGCCTCCCAGGTTCAAGCGATTCTCCCACCTCAGCCTCCCAAATAGCTGGGATCACAGGTGCCCGCCACCACACCCGGCTAATTTTTTGTATTTTTATTAGAGACAGGGTTTCACTATGTTGGCCAGGCTGGTCTTGAACTCCTGACCTCAGGTGATCCACCTGCCTCTGCCTCCCAAAGTGCTGGGATTACAGGCGTGAGCCACCGTGCCCGGCCAATGACGGTTTTCTTTCTCCAGCACATCCCTTTCCTTTCTTAAAAACTTCGAGACTGGGGCTGGGTGCAGTGACTCATGCCTGTAATCCCAGCACTCTGGGAGGCTGAGGCAGGAGGATCACTTGAGCCCAGGAGGTTGAGGCTGCAGTGAGTTGTGGTCGCACCACTGCACTACAGCCTGAGTGACAGTGAGACCCTATCTCAGAAACAAAACAAAACAAAACACCCTGCAAGACTGGGATAGAGGGCAATGGATATTCCCACAGTGCACTTTTCCTAACCCTATGAGAAACAAACCAAAGACATTTTTGGAGAAAGTTGCTTTCTGGAGCAGCTTCGGTTTTATTTTTGTATTTAAGGCTGAAGGACAGTTTCAATAAACATGTCTTCTTCCCAGAGGGATTTCAAAGAAAGATTATTTTTGCATGTCATATAGGGGAGAATGAGGACATGAGACACCAAGAAGATGAAGTTTTCAGGAGCAGAGGAGTAACTTTACACCAAGATGTCTGAACTTCATTGACTCACTACCTGGAGCCATTTTTTAGCTGTTAAGAAACAAAAAAAGGAGCCTGGGGCTTCTGACTCTTTCACCAGGCTTAGGGGAGTGAGAGGAGGGTTTAGACACAGGTAGGGCCTCTTGGCCCCTTGGTACAGCCCTGCTGAGCCATCTCCTCCTTTGGCTGGGTGACTCCTTTCTGCTGCCTTGACAACTCCTGGAGGAGAGGAGAAACAGATGGGGCCTCTGGGCTCCTCCCAGCCCTGTAGGGTGGGGCTCCTGCCCTCTTTCTTGAAGTTTACCTGTCGCTGCCAAAAGTTCTGCTCCCTTCGTCTTTTCTTTGAATCCTGGGTGGTGCAGGAACTAGCCTTGTTCAGTGGACTTGGGGAGAACTGGAGGGGAAATTCGCTGTGTTTTCTGTTAAGCCAGCACTGACCCCAACAACTCCCCTCTCTAGTCCAACTTCCCAAAAGTCTAAACTGAAAACAATAAACTCACCTTCTCATGAATCAGGTTCTGCAAACAGATGTTCACCTTTTGAATCTGGGCTAACCGGGGGCCACCAGGCTCTGAGTGTAAATCTGTTAGAAAATTCTAGAGGAGGAGTTGGAGGCTGACAACACGGTGAAAACCTGAGGTCCATCTGCCACTCTATTCCTGTCACCACAGGCCATCCCTCTCATCTGGATCCCCTCATCCCAGTACCCTCCCAGGCAGGTGGGAAAATCCAGTACTCTCCACCTCCATCTCTTTAGCACATCAGTTCCTCCATCTCTCTCAAATAGCACAATACCCCCTTTCACTACTCTTCATGGAGCCTCCCTCCCATCCCTGCCCCATTGGAATAATCCAGGCCACACCCTCATCTCCATGGAGTGATCCAAATCCCTCTGAATGGAATGCAGACCAGCTTCCTCCAGCCCCAACAATGAACACCAACTTAACACTTGGTGGCATCCTGTCATTACGGTGATGCCTCCAACTCATGATCCCTGACCATTAACTCTCCCCTCTCCAGAGTGGTCTCAGGCTGTGTCTACACATTCCCTGCTCCTCCCTCCCTGGCCCTCCCCCCATTCACACAGAGGGGCAGCCCCCATACCTCACCAAGGGCCCCTAGATGCAGCTGCTTTCGCTGTGCCTCCCTCAGATGGTCTTCAAACCAGGCCTGGCCATGCTGTAGCAGCTCCAGCCCCTGCCACAGGGCATCCTGTTCTCTCTCCAGAGCCTGCATCCTCCGCAGCTGGGAAAGGCAATCACAGAGGCTGACTCTTGTGCCACAGTAGGGCTCTGGGTTATGGCTCTTTCTCTCCACCCCTAGTGGGGTTCACTGTGTGGTCACTGAGTGTGAACCCAGACTGGCCACTGAGGACCTGAAGGGCAAGGGGAGGCAGGTGGGAACACTGTGGGCCCTCAAGCTGAATGGAAATATAAAGGGCAGATCGATGGAGAGAGTTCCCCTGGGACCTCTTGTTGGGCTGATACTCACCCAAAGGAAGAAGCTCTGGGCCCCTGGGTCTTGGCGACTTGTCCCCAGCGGCAGCAGCAGGACTGTGTAGGGAGCCTGCACCAAGGGCACCCCGCCAGAGCCCTGGCTCCCCATGGCTCTGAGTTGGGAAGGGTGGAGCCACTCCCACTGGTGCAGCCCGGGCTGGTCCCTCCCCTCCACCCCTGCCTTGCACCCATCCTGCCTCTGTCAGCCTCTCAGGCCCTTTCCTGCTGTGTCTGTCTGAGGCTGGGGTGCTCCTACTTGAGAAGAGAGACCATCTCCCTTGGACCCCTCTGTCTTCCCTCTAATCTGTTTTGTAGGGCCTCTCTGAAGGGGTTCGTTCTCATGAAGTATCCTTGGGTAGAATCCGAGAGTCTTCCTACAGCAACAACACTGTTATTTTTACTGAGGCAGGGCAGGTTCCCCTGTGGACTCCTGCTCTGTGTTTCGGATCTTTCCTAGTCTCTTGTTTTGAGACTAAAGAAACAATATCTTTCTTCAAAATAAACTTTATTCCTAATATGAAACAAAATTTCTAGAGAAACTAAAAACTCTGGGTCTGAAGGAGATAAGGAAACAAAGAGGGCATGGCAGCCCACTGGGGTCTCAGGAGGCTGGGGAGGACACTGGAAGGACTCTCAGAGGATGTTGGTGGCAGCAGGCAGCACTTCCTGGCTCATGAAAACGTTCAAGTCCAGGTTAGGATCTTCCAAATCCAGTTTCATAAACTTATCCACTAATGTCTGGCAACTGAAGAAGAGAGAAAATCGCAAGATTTATGGCAGAATGGACAACCAAATCCCTGGGCGGAGGGGAGAGGCTGTGGCACAGAAAACCTGGGATCTTGAAGATTTAGGGATTTCAGAAAGAAATGGTGGGTTTCTGAAGGGCAAAGTGCTGGAGGAAGGCTGAGTCCCTGAAAAGGGGAGAAGAGCTGCAGGAGAAGATGCAGAGAGGGTAAAGACACTGGGGCCACACACTCACTTTTCCATTTGGTTCTTCTTTAGCAAATCCTTGACAGGCTTGATGGGTTTTCCACTGCGGATCAAGTCTGAGACCTAGGAACAACAAGCAAGAAGGTGGGAGGAGTAAGGAGAGTTGGGGAAGAGAAGGGGAAATAAGGGTCAGAAATCCTGTGGACCTAGACCCAGGCCCAATAGAACTAGGAATGGAAGGGAGCTCTGATGTGGAGGTGGTTGCACATTTGGATCTCATCACCTCCTTGCCACGAGCCACAAGCTCGTCAGGAAGCCCGGCCTGGGCAGCTGTGTGGGAGGCATGGCTGGCCTTCGCAACACCTTCGCAAACCTGATAGAAGAAGACAAGATCGTTGCCATCCTCACAGGTCTCCATGGTCTTAAAAGAGAATAAAAGACAGTATATCATCAATCACCTCCTTCCTGTCCTGAAACCCTTGGCCAATCCTGTGGGGAGGGAGAAAAGGGAAGGGATGTGGTCTCTGTGCTGAGGGAGCCCTTGTTCAGATAGAGGAGCCAATCCCCACCTCTGGGAAATGCCCAGCCTGGGGGCCCCCGAGGAGCTAGATTGGTCTCCTCACCAAATACTGTACCAGGGGCCCTTGTGGCAGCAGCTGTAGCTGAACAAGGCTCAGAAAGTTGGTGGCCACAAAGATGTGGGGGCATGTGGGTCCACGTGCCAGCCAGTATCGGAGCACAGCGGCCAGAAGCGCGAGCCCATCCACCTGCAAAGAGGGCAGAGGTTAGCATTCGGAGCCATGGGGACCCCATCTGCCCCTCTGCACTTGCACTGCCTTTCCCTGTCTCATGTTCTGTTTCTTTTCTGCCCACATAGCCCTATTCATTCCAGAGGCCCAGCCTCACTGTCATGCTCCTTCATCCTCCTCCATTTTCCCCTCTGTAGTTTCTCCCCTCATCAGTTTCTCCCCTCACCGTGTTGGTTCCCTTTCCAAATTCATCAATGAGGACCAGCGACTGTGCAGTGGCATTGTTCACTGCTTTTGCCACCTGCTGGGTGTAAGGTGGACAAAGGAAAGTTAGTATTGGAAGCCCGTAATGCACTGACCACAGTTGGCCTGTGAATAAAGCTGTATACACGCCCTCCCTACTGCACTGCAAGTTCTTGAATGGTAAGGTGCACTCTTTGTTCATCCTCTTTGCCAACAGTGACTCACATGAAGCAAGGGTTCAAGAAATGTTTGTGGTATTGATTCTTCCTATCTCTGACCTTAGTGCTCCCCACTTTTAGTATAAAGGGCATGCAGCAGAGGGCATGCTTTCCTGTTAGGAGCATTTTCAGGGGTTCCTTTCCCATTATCCCCTTCCTCAATCCCACCTCCCTTTGTTCCCTTTGACCTGGTTGAGGTCGATCATGAAGGTGGAGAGGCCAAGGGAGATGGATTCACAGCTATGAATTCGTGTGAAGATGGCGTCTACTGCCCCAATTTCAGCCTCCTCTGCTGGCACAAAGCTGCCTACCAGGGCCATGAATGTGATCAAGCCTACCTGAACAGGGAAGGAGACAGGGCCTGGGGCCTGGTGCCATGAGCTGAGGTGAAAGTGAGGCTCAAGGCATGAATGGCAGATCAAAGAGAGATGGACAGGGTGAAACAGGAGAAATAGGTAACAGACACACTGACTGTCTCTCCTCCCCCAATCCTGATCATAGCCCCGTTGGCTAATTTAGAATCAGTAAGGAGGCACAGGACGTGGGCAGAGACATACTTGGGAGTGGTGTGTACCTACTCAGAGGCAGGTGAAGGAATTTGGGCCACAGAAAGTTCCATTAGAGCTTGGCTCTCCAGTGGAGAATGAGAACATGTGAGGTGGAAGCACAGGGATGTGGGTGATGGTCCTTTCATGAAGAGCGGGGTCAGAAAACGGGAGAAGAGCTGCACGAGCCTGGGTTGGCTGGCAAGTAGGGGTGGAGTAGATGCAGGAGATGCCAGCGGTCCAGGCTGCAGGGCTTCTCCTCACCTGTTTGAGGTATATGCTCTTCCCTGATGAGTTGGGTCCAGTGATGACTTTGACCCTCCCTTTGTCCCCACCACATTCTGTGGAGTTGGGCACAAAGGTTCGGGCACAGAGTTCCATCAGAGGATGTCTGCAGTGGGCGGAGAGGCACCTCGCATGGCTTGTGGATCAAGATGGATGAACCCCCAGAAGATGTAGCCTTTGGGCCCCTCATGTCTATTCCTCCACCCACCTCTATTCTTACCTGCCATTCTGGATTCGTACCCCAAGGACTCGGGGGGAGTAACGTGGCCTTGAGTAGCCATAGTCCCGGGCAGCACTGGCAAGAGCCAACAGGACGTCCAGGCGGGAGGCAAGGTCCAATACTCGGGTTAAGACAGCTGCTCGTGCCAGCACCTGGCACTGTAGCTGGTACATCAGTAGCGTCTCCTGGTCTGGGAATGGGTGAGGGAGGGAGCTGGAGGTCAGTTCCAGGGGAAAGTGAAGGAGAGGCAGAGGCCCCTAGGGGGATCTGGAAACAGGTTGCAGATACAATCTGAGACCTCAAGACATTCAGAGGAAAAGATAGAGTCAGAGTGAGCGAGACAGAGAGCAGGAAGAGAAGGGGCCTGTTGGAAGCATCCCCAAGTTGTCCACTCCCCTCCTTCCCCTGGCTGCTGCTTTTTTTTAAACATCTTACAATGCATATCACCTCTGGCTTTTCCTTACCCCGGATCTCACAGTGCAGGTCCCCCAGCAATGCATCCAGCTCCTTGGTTCGGGCACTACGATAGTGCAGCTTCTCCTCTGAGAGAAACTGGGTACAGGGGTTCAAAGCTGTGGACTTTGCATCTCTTGGTCCTCCTCTCCTTCCCCATCTTTCTAACCCCACCTCCAGCCCCTAACTCTGACTTCTCTTTCCTTTGTCTCAGTGCTGGTAAAGCTCAGAGTAAAACTACAGAGGAGAGATCCCATATTGGGCAGTGCTGCTGTAGAGGAACGCCCTTCCTCAGCTGCTGACTCATTTTCCTCATCACTCACCTTACAGAGGTTGAGGGTCTTACCATGAAGTCCAGTCCATTAATCTCAAAGTCACTGGCCTCTACCATGGAAGGCAGGCGGGGAATAGAAAGAAGGAAGCCGATCTGGGGAGAGTAAAGAGGAGATACTCTACTCTCCTGCTTGGAGACTTACTGGACACCTCCCCACCCTAGAGGAAGCATTTTTTTTGTTTTGTTTTTTTGAGACAGAGTCTTGCTCTGTTGCCCGGGCTGTAGTGCAGTGGTGCGATCTCGGCTCACTGCAACCTCCACCTCCCAGGCTCACGCCATTCTCCTGCCTCAGCCTCCCGAGTAGCTGGGACTACAGGCGCCCGCCACGACGCCTGGCTAACTTTTTGTATTTTTAGTAGAGACGGGGTTTCACCATGTTAGCCAGGATGGTCTCGATCTCCTGACCTCGTGATCCACCCGCCTTGGCCTCCCAAAGTGCAGGGATTACAGGCGTGAGCCACCGCACCCGGCCAGAAAGAGGGAGCTTAAGAGATCCCTGTATCCCCACAAAAAAGTGTTCATGTTCTTCAGGCTGCCCCACAAGTTTTCTTCTCTACCAGTATGTCTTTCATAAGCCTAATATCTCCCCCAAAAGACATCTGAAGGCTACACCCACTCTCCTGCCCTCACCAGAGGGATGTAGATGACACTGCATGAAGGAATACGGGAGTCCAGATTCTCCAGTTCCTTGCGGGCAACCTCAGTAAGGAAATTGGGAAGTCCCATCAGTCTTCGCTTTTCTACGAGGGTGGAAGACATGTGGTTATCAAAAGTGAGGCTCCTGTCCTGGTTGCTATGAAGATCCCCAGCCGTGGTGACCACCTGCCAAGGATGGTGCTCCATCACTGCGCAGGGCTCACAGGCCCATCCGCACCCAACACTCACTCTCATCAATTTCAGGATCTATGTTGGGGAGGACTGTGAAGCGATTTTCAGCAAGGCTGCCCTCAAAGTCCACCTGAGGAGATTAAGTACTGTTTCTTAGGACCTGGCACCCTCTCTCTGTCCTGTTCCTCAGCTCTCCTTGGGCCCCAATTCTCCCTGCAGTCCTCCTTTAACTCTCACCCTCCAGATACTTCCCTGAAGTTCTGCCGCCTCCTCCCATCATCCCATTCTTTATCCAATTGACCTCAGTATCGTCCACGTTTCCCCATCTCGCACGCTGCATTCTCTCTCCCTGACCTCCCTGGGTGCACTCCCTTTTTCCTTCCACTCACTACTTTCCCAATGAGGCTGGCGATATGGTGCAGGTCATCAGAGAACTCTTGGGCAATGTCCCGAAAGAGCTGGATGGACTGCGGCAGGGAGCGGCAGGCATCCCTCAGGCCCAGGGCACTGTACACAGTCTGTGAGAGAAACACAAAAAGGAGGACAGGCCACATCCAGCTCGGGTTGAGGTGGTGATAGGGACAGACTCAGAAGAACAAAGACCAGTAGGGAAGATCACAGTAACAAAGAGGGAAGATCTCAAAGGCAAAAAGAAACAGTGAGAGGCACTGTACCAAACACTGAAGCTACAAAGACAATTAAGATATGGTCCCGGCCAGGCACAGTGGCTCATGCCTATAATCCTAGCACTTTGGGAGGCTGAGGTGGTGGATCACCTGAGGTCAGGAGTTCGAGATCGGCCTCACCAACATGGTGAAACCCTGTCTCTACTCAAAATACAAAAATTAACTGGGTGTGGTGGCATGCACATGTAATTCCAGCTACTTGGGAGGCTGAGGCAGGAGAATCTCTTGAACCTGGGAGGTGGAGGTTATAGCCAGATCACGCCATTGCACTCCAGCCTGGCCGACAGAGTGAGACTCTGTCTCAAAACAAACAAACAAACAAAAAAAGATACGGTCCCTGTCCCAGATGTGCTCACAGTCTAGGAAGGAAGACAGAAATACATTCAGAAGATTTAAAAGTGAGGTGGTAGGTGCTTTGATAGAGGGTTGTGCAAACTCTAAAACAAAGGAGTTTGTACAGAGTCGGGAGAAAGAGAAATATAGCTATAAAAGGCCATGAGTCTGTAATGATACAAGAAGAACAATGACAAAAAAACCTCATTGGCTATCAGGGCCGGGCGCGGTGGCTCACACCTGTAATCCCAGCACTTTGGGAGGCTGAGGCAGGTGGATCACGAGGTCAGGAGATTAAGACCATCCTGGTTAAGACGGTGAAACCCTGTCTCTACTAAAAGTACAAAAAATTAGCCAGGTGTGATGGCGGGCGCCTGTAGTCCCAGGCACTCAGGAGGCTGAGGCAGGAGAATGGCACGAACCCAGGAGGCAGAGTTTGCAGTGAGCCGAGATTGTGCCACTGCACTCCAGCCTGGGCAACAGTGCAAGACTCTGTCTCAAACAAACAAACAAAAAACAAAAAAACCTCATGGCTATCTTGGAGAATGTTAGGGAACTAATTTACCATATTGATAGCTAGTAAATAAAGGTGGGAGGTGCTCATTTCTGCAGCACATATACTAAAATTTCGAAGGTTACAGAGATTAGCACGGACACTGGGCAAGGATGACACACAAATTCAAGAAGCGTTCCATATTGGGAAAAAAAAAAAGGGCTGGGCACGGTGGCTCACACCTGTAATCCCAGCACTTTGGGAGGCTGAGGCGGGTGGATCACGAGGTCAAGAGATCAAGACCATCCTGGCCATCATGGCGAAACCCCATCTCTACTAAAAATACAAAAATTAGCCGGGCGTGGTGGCACACGCCTATAGTCCCAGCTACTCGGGAGGCTGAGGCAGGAGAGTCACTTGAAACCCAACCAGGGAGGCGGAGGTTGCAGTGAGCCGAGATCGTGCCACTGCACTGCAGCCTGGTGACAGAGCAAGACTCTGTCTCAAAAAAACAAAAAAAGAGTGGGGGAAAAATCAAGCAATTTTCTGTATTTCTATATGATTTCTATCACTTGGCAACCAAATAGTAGAGAAAAGGAAGTTTCTCTTTACAGAAATTTCTGGCTAATAAATGAAGAAAGAATGAGAGATTTAAATACTACTACTTTGTAATTGCTAAAGAATTAATAGATGGCTGGGCATAGTGGCTCACGCCTGTAATCCCAGCACTTTGGGAGGCCGAGGCGGGTGGATCACCTGAGGTCAAGAGATCAAGACCATCCTGGCCAACATGGGGAAATCCCGTCTCTACTAAAAATACAAAAATTAGCTGGGCGTGGTGGTGTGCGCCTGTAAGTCCCAGTTACTCAGGAGGCTGAGGCAGGAGAATCACTTGAACTCAGGAGGCGGAGGTTGCAGTAAGCCAAGATCGTGCCACTGCACTTCAGCCTGGCGACAGAGGGAGACTCATCTCAAACTAACTAAACAAATAAATAAATAATAGATTTAGGTATTAAACATCAGAACATTTGCTAACATCAGAAAAAGAGAGACAATCAGACATATCAGACATTATGTTCCTCTACTTCCAAAACAGTATTGAAAAAAAAAACTCTGAACCTAATCATGCTTCTAGAACTAAATATTAATTTACAGAAACTATAGAAGAGAGAGAAATGTGCCAAAAACATCTAGGAAATGCAAACAGCAAAATCCAGGCTAACGGAAAACACTGTAAGACAAATAATAATCTAGTTTCTTCAACAAATTGCAAGGAGAAGAAAAAGAGAAAAAGAACAAGAGAGAAAAGATGGAGAAGGAACCTGTAGATTAAAAAGGATTAGGGCCATCATCTGGCTGGGCATGGTGGCTCACACCAATAGTCTCAGCACTTTGGGAGGCCCAAGCAGGAGGATCACTTGAGCTCGGGAGTTTGAGACCACCTTGGGCAACATAGTGAGATCCTGTCTCTAAAAAAAATAAAAAATTGGTCAGGCGCAATGGCTCATGCCTGTAATCCCAGCACTTTGGGAGGCCGAGGCAGCCAGATCATCTGAAATCGGGAGTTCGAGACCAGCCCGACCAACAGGGAGAAATCCTGTCTCTACTAAAAATACAAAATTAGCTGGGCGTGGTGGCACACGCCTGTAATCCCAGCTACCTGGGAGGCTGAGGCAGGAGAATCACTTGAACCCAGGAGGCAGAGGTTGCAGTGAGCCGAGATCACACCATTGCACTCTAGCCTGGGCAACAAGAGCGAAATCCTGTCTCAAAAATAAATAAATAAATAAATAAATGCAAGCAAAAAATAAAAACTTAGTTCGGTGTGATGGCCATCACCTGTGGTCCCTGCTACTCAGGAGGCTGAGCGGGGAGGATCGCTCAAGCCCAACAGTTTGAGGCTGCAGTGAGCTACAATTGTGCCATTGCACTCAAGCCTGGGTGACAGAGTGAGACCCTGTCTCAAAAAAGAAAAATTTCAGATATTTCATGATATCAAATAATACAATTTTTAAAGTAAGATAACAATACTGTTATTCTTTTTAAAAAATAGTTTTCTTTTGGAAATTACCCTGAAATATTGGCCGGGTGCGGTGGCTCACGCCTGTAATCCCAGCACTCTGGGAGGCCGAGGCGGGTGGATCATGAGGTCAGGAGATTGAGACCATCCTGGCCAACATGGTAAAACCCTGTCTCTACTAAAAATATAAAAAAAATAACTTGGGCATGGTGGCATGTGCCTGTTATCCCAGCTACATGGGAGGCTGAGGCAGGAGAATCACTTGAACCCGGGAGGCGGAGGTTGCAGTGAGCCGAGATCAGGCCACTGCACTCCAGCCTGGTGACAGTGAGACTCCGTCTCAAAAAAAAAAAAAGAAAAAAGAAATTACACTGAAATATTTATGGATGAAATGATATAATGGCTGGGATTTGCTTCAAAATAATCCAAGAAAGCCAGGTGCAGCATCTCAGGCCTATAGTCCCAGTTACGCTGGAGGCTAAGGTGGGAGGATTGCTTGAGCCCAGAAGTTAGAGGCTGCAATGAAATATGATTGCACCATTCCATTCTAGTCTGGGTGACAGAGCAGGACCTTATTTAAAAAAAAAACAACAACAACAACAACAAAACCCACAAAATAATCCAAGAGGAGAAAGTGGGAGAAGATACAGATGAAATATACTGGGCTGGGCACAGTGGCTCCCACCTATAATCCTAGCTCTTTGGGAGGCCGAGATGGGCGGATCACTTGAGGCCAGGAATTTGAGACCAGCCTGGCCAACATGGTGAAATCCCATCTCTACTAAAAATACAAAAATCACTCCAGTGTGGTGGTGGGCACCTGTAATCCCAGCTTCTTGGGAGGCTGAGGTAGGAGAATCACTTGAACTTGGGAGGCAGAGGTTGCAGTGAGCCAAGATCACACCACTGCAATCCAGCCTGGGTGACAGCGAGACTCTGTCTAAAAAAAAAAAAGAAATAAAAAAAACATTGGCATAAGTCAAAGTGTTGAAACTGCATGGTGGGTACATGGGGGTTAATTATATTATTCTAAATATTTTTTACATTTTCCTGAATACAAAGTTAAAAAACAAAAAAGGGAGGGAGGCCGGGCGCGGTGGTTCACACCTGTAATCCCAGAACCTTGGGAGGCTGAGGTGGGTGGATCACCTGAAGTCAGGAGTTCAAGACCAGCCTGGCCAACATGGTAAAATCCTGTCTCTACTAAAAATACAAAAATTTGCCAGGCATGGTGGCGGGTGCCTGTAATCCCAACTTCTGGGGAGGCTGAGGCAGGAGAATTGCTTGAACCCCGGAGGCGGAGGTTGCAGTGAGCCAAGATCGCCCCACGGCACTTCAGCCTGGGCAACACAGCGAGACTGTCTCAAAAAAAAAAAAAAGAGGGTAGAATAAAATTGCACAGAGTGTCTAGGGCACAGACAGTCTGGAACACAGGCTGAGGGTCTTTACCTGGACTTCTGGGATTCAAGAAGGAAGGCCTTACCTTGTAGAGAACCTGCCAGTCGCTGACCTTGGTGTGGGACAACTTCATGCGTTTCAGAATCAGCTACAGTCAGACAAGGTTACAGCCGCTGTTTTCCCTTCCCTCCCTCTAATGCCCCTCAAGAAGCCCACTGCCCAGTATCAGCCCTCAACCTCCTTCCCCACCTCCCTGCCCTCCACCCTGGGCTCACAGGCACGTTCTTGATGTGACCCAGGAGCCGATGCAGCATCTGAGCCATGTCCAGATTCTGGGGCAGCAGAAAAAACTGAATGACATCCAGACGAGAATTGAGTTCCCCCAGGTCATGAGTCGGACGTGTGAACCATAGCCTGGAAGTGAGCGTTAGGGTGGGGGTACTAGAAGTTACATCTATCATCTTGATCTCAGTTTGCCAAAAAGTGTGTTTGCAGTCCCTGGGGATTGTGGCAATATGTATCCACGATGTGCTATGGGAATGTAGTGGCAAGTGCAGTGTCCTACCCATTCAGGTGTGTTTATGTGTATCTACTGAAAATTGCTAGATGTGAGCATAATTGTGTCTACATATCACAGTTTCAATGGATAAGACCGTGTGTCATTCCATGTATATAAGTAACGGAGCTTGTCAATATTTTAGAAGGAGAGCAGTGTGTTGAGGTATTTGTGTGCCAACACTGCAGCTCACTCTGAGGCTGAGTAAGAGACGGTGAGTCAGTATGTGTTTGTATGTCTGTATTTAGCTGTGAAAGTGTCTCTGGGTAACAGCAACAGACATTCGTCTTTTCATATTCTTCCTGTGAAAACATAACTGTCCCATTAGGGATGATAAGCCTTTAATTCAAAATAATGGTCAACCCTGCAGAGAAAAAAAGGATTGGGGAGGGACATTAAGACATTCAACAATAGTGTCTTATTCTTTGGGTTTTTTTTTGTTTGTTTTTGTTTTTGAGACAGAGTCTAGCTCTGTCGCCAGGCTGGAGTGCAGTGATGCGATCTTGGCTCACTGCAACCTCCACCTCCCAGGTTCAAGTGATTCTCCTGCCTCAGCCTCCCGAGTAGCTGGGACTGCAGGTATGCGCCACCTTGCCCAGCTAATTTTTGTATTTTTAGTAGAGTCAGGGTTTCACCATGTTGGCCAGAATGATCTCAATCTCTTGACCTCGTGATCCGCCCACCTCGGCCTCCGAAAGTGCTGGGATTACAGGCGTGAGCCACCATACCTGGCCAATAGTGTCTTATTCTTTTTTTTTAATACAGAGTCTTGCTTTGTCACCCAGGCTAGAGTGCAGTAGCACAGTCTTGGCTCACTGCAACCTCCACCTCCCAGGTTCTGGAATTACAGGCACCCGCCACCGTGCCCGGCTAATTTTTGTATTTTTAGTAGAGACAGGGTTTCACCACCTTGGCCAGGCTGGTCTCGAACTCCTGACCTTGTGATCCACCCGCCTCAGCCTCCCAAAGTGCTGGGATTACAGGCATGAGCCACCGCGCCCGGCATGTCTTATTCTTAAATTGGCTGATGGATATATAGATATTTGTAATATTATTATTATTTTTGAGATGGAGTCTTGCTCTGTGGCCCAGGCTAGGGTGCAGTGGCGCGATCTCGGGTCACTGCAACCTCTGCCTCACAGGCTTAAGTGATTCTCCTGCCTCAGCCTCCCCAGTAGCTGGAACTACAGGTGTGTGCCACCATGCCCAGCTAAATTTTGTATTTTTAGTAGAGATGGGGTTTCACTGTGTTGGCCAAGCTGGTCTCGAAATCCTGACCTCAGGTGATCTGCCTGCCTCAGCCTCCCAAAGTGCTGGGATTACAGGCATGAGCCACCGCGCCTGGCCATTTGTATTATTATTAATAGTTTTTATAGAGACAAGGTCTTGCTATGTTGCCCAGGCTGTTCTCAAGCTCCTGGCCTCAAGCAGTCCTCCTGCCATGGCCTCCCAAAGTGCTGGGATTATAAGCATGAGCCACTGCACCTGGCCCGATAGTATTATTATTTACATCTTTTTTTTTTTTTGAGACAGAGTCTTGCTCTGTTGTCCAGGCTGGAGTGCAGTGGTGGGATCTCAGCTCACTGCAACCTCCGCCTCCCAGGTTCAAGCGATTCTCATGTCTCAGCCTCTCGAGCAGCTGGGATTACAGGGGTGCGCCACCACACCTGGCTGATTTTTGTATTTTTAGTAGAGATGAGGTTTCACCATGTTGGCCAGCCTGGTCTCAAACTCCGGACCTTTGGTGATCCACCTGCCTCGGCCTCCCAAAGTGCTGGGATTACAGGCATGAGCCACCACGCCCAGCTAATTATTTACATCTTTTTGTGTGTTGGAAGTATTTCCTAATAAATTAAAATAAATTCAGGCCAGGTGCAGTGGCTCACGCCTGTAATCCCAGCACTTTGGGAGGCCGAGGAGGGCAGATCACAAGGTCAGGAGATTGAGACCATCCTGGCTAACACGGGGAAACCCCGTCTCTACTAAAAATCCAAAAAAATTAGCCGGGCATGGTGGCGGGCGCCTGTAGTCCCAGCTACTTGGGAAGCTGAGGCAGAAGAATGGTGTGAACTCGGGAGGTGGAGCTTGCAGTGAGCCGAGATCAGGCCACTGCACTCCAGCCTGGGCGACAGAGCGAGACTCTGTCTCAAAAAATAAATAAATAAATAAATAAAATAAAATAAAATAAAATAAATTCATATACAGAAATAAATGCCTCATCTGTGTTTGTCTAAATCTGGGTATCCCTGTATCCTTATTGGCCATGAGAGTGTGAGATTCTGCAGGGACTTGTGAGCCCACAAATTCTTTTCTACATAGAGCAAGTAACTAAGGATGCCATTTATGTAAGAGCCAACATGTGCACACACTAGGTCCTGAAGATTTGTATCTTACATTGCAGTCTGTGGCCAGTTACTTTGGGTTAGAACACCCCAGATTAGAATGAAGGGGAGCATCCAGATGGCTTCAAGGGTGGGTTTCAGGTACCTCTGCTCCTTGGTCACTGAGGGCTCCCACCAGAACAGTGTAGGCCAGTCTGTAAATAGCCATCCCCACTTTAGAAAGGACATGCGCCACACTAAACACTTTGGTATCTCTGACTCATGTCCTGCTAGTACTGGGAAAGACTTTAGTTAAACCAAACTCCGTAATTTAACAACTGAGAAAATGAAACCGTTAAAAGATAAGCAACTTGCCCAAAGTCATACTGCCAATAAGAACAGCTAAGTCTCAAAATCATGTCTCCAGACTCCTAGGACAGTGCTCTTTAGAGCATACTGTGACATTCAGTCATATTCTTGGTGGCCTGTCCAGCTTTTAGTTCTTGAACTGCTGGCCTCAAGCAATCCTCCTGCCTCAGCCTCCCAAAGTTCTGGGATTACAGGCGTGAGCCACCACATCTGGCCCTATATTATTATTTACATCTTTTTGTACGTTAGAGGTATTTCCTAATAAATTAAATTCATATACAGAAATATTAATAAATGTCACCTCTCCTTAGTTCATTAGATTATATGATGATTCTTCAAGTTATATGATCTCATGCCCTGTCTGATTCCATTTGGGGAATATGCACTTCTTCCCCACCTTAAATCCAGATCTCTTCTCCACTGAGAATTTTCTCCCTCCCATCTGTGGCTGAGATTAAAGATCTGCACCTGAAGCACTGGAGAATGTGTGGGTAATTAAATTATCCTACCGATTCCTGGAGATGCTGATTACCTGATTACCCTGCTGATTACCTGGAGATGACCTCAGAGATTATCCTAAATTAACCCCTCCAAGATACACATTGCAGCGGGAGGTGAGATAGGGGAAGGATTGTGCACCTGAGGCTAGCAAAGGCTTCCACTCTGTTTAGAGATGATGTTACCAGTGTGTTTGCATTTGCGTTGTGTTCACACATTGAGTGCTACTATGTACAAGACCATGTGTCAGACACTGAGGTAACAGGTATGGCCACTAGATAGAGTTCATAGCTATGGAGGCAAGCAGATTCACTGACTGCTAATTCTAACCTGATGTGACAGTGCAACTAGAAAAACATAAACAAGCACTATGTGAGTACAAGGAAGGTGCACATCAACTCCTTACAGGTGCCTGTGGAAGCCATAAGGGTAACAGTTGGATTGCACCTTGAAGAGGATGTACTTTTTTTTTTTTTTTAAGACAGAATCTCACTCTGTTGCCCAAGCTGGAGTGCAGTGGGGCAATCTGGGCTCACTTCAACCTCTACCTCCCAGGTTCAAGCGATTCTCCTGCCTCAGCCTCCTGAGTAGCTGGTACTAGAGGCATGTGCCATGACGCTGGGCTAATTTTTGTATTTTCGGTAGAGATGAAGTTTCACCAAGTTGGCCACGCTGGTCTTGAACTCCTGACCTCAAATCAACCACCTGCCTCAGCCTCCCAAAATGCTGAGACTACAGGCATGAGCCACCGCGCCTGGCCTGGATGTAAGATTTTGATAGGTACAGAACAAGGAAAAGACTTTCCAGGCCGGGCGCAGTGGCTTATGCCTGTAATACCAGCACTTTGGGAGGCCGAGGTGGGCGGATCACGAGGTCAGCAGTTCAAGACCAGCGTGGCCAACATGGTGAAATCCCATCTCTACTAAAAATACAAAAATTAGCCAGGCATGGTGGTGGGCCCCTGTAATCCCAGCTTCTCCAGAGGCTGAGGCATGAGAATCGCTTGAACCTGGGAGGCGGAGGTTGCAGTGAGCCAAGACCGCACCACTGCACTCCAGCCTGGGTGACAGGGGGAGACTCTGTCTCAAAAAAAAAAAAAAAGACTTTCCAGAAGGAGCAGCATAAACACAGGCATGACATGTTTCCATAATGGCAAGTGGCCCTAAATGACTAGAATATAAGGTAGCTCCAGTAGGAAAGGACTTAGAAGGGGCTTGGGAAGGTGAGTCTGGAAATTAAAACTAGGGTAAATGTGACGGACCCTGAACATCATTATACTGCTTAAGATGCTAATCTTCATCCTGAAGGTAATGGGAAAACCTCCTGAGGTTTATGTTATTTTCTTTCTACTTAGGCTATTTAAAAAGTGGAGTGATGGCCAGGCACAGTGACTCATGCCTGCAATCCCAGCACTTTGAGAGGCCGAGGTGGGCGGATCACCAGGAGTTCGAGCCCAGCCTGACCAAATGGTGAAACCCCGTCTCTACTGAAAATACAAAAATTAGCCAGGCGTGGTGGTGGGCGCCTGTAATCCCAGCTACTCGGGAGGCTGAGGCAGAAGAATTGCTTGAACCTGGGAAGTGGAGGTTGCAGTGAGCAGAGATCGCGCCATTGTACTCCAGCCTAGGGAACAAGAGCAAAACTCAGTCACAAAAAAAAAAAAAAAAAAAAAAGGAGTGACATGCTTAGATCTCTGTTTTGGAATGACAGGTTTTTTGTTTCTAGCTCACTTGAACTGGCAGAATGATAGGTACTTTAGAATGAAGGGTGGCTTAGAAAAAGAAGAGATCAGAGGCAGACAGACCAATTTGAAGGCAAAGGCAATGCTCCAGGCTAGAAATGATGATGACCATGGTGATGACCAGAATTAGAGCAGTGGAAAGAGACAGGGATAGCTGGGGGAGACATTACAGGATAGAATCGATAAGACTTAGTGAATAATTAAATATGGGAGATGAGGGAGAAGCATCAATCCAAGGTTCATGGCTTGAGAAGGTGTACTGCCAGCAATGCCATTAAGCAGCAAAGGGAATGCAGGAAGAGGAACAGATCTGGTGGGCATCAGTTTGGATGCTCTGAGTTTGAGCTGCCTGTGAAAACTGCAGGTGGTGATATGCAATTAACATTCACATACGGAGTTCAAAACTAGAGACACAAATTTGACAGTCATCACAGAAATGTGAAGTGTGTTTTCTATAACTAAAGATAACCATGCTAACATAGCCATGTGTTACATTAGCATTTTTTTTTGTTTTTGTTTTTGTTTTTGTTTTTTTGAGACAGAGTCTCACTCTCTTGCCCAGGCTGAAGTGCAGTGGCACAATCTTGGCTCACTGCAACCTCCACCTCCTGGATTCAAGTGATTCTCCTGCCTTAGTCTCCCGAGTAGCTGGAATTACAGGCACCCACCAACATGCTTGGCTAATTTTTGCATTTTAGTAGAGATGGGACTTTACCATGTTGGCCAGGCTGGTCTCAAACTCCTGATCTCAAGTGATTCACCCACCTTGGCCTCCCAAAGTGCTGGGATTATAGGCATGAGCCATTGTGCCCGGCCTTACATTTTGTGTTTTTTCCTGCTGCTTGTATGTGTGCAAGTCTGTGTATCATCAATGGGTATATGTGTACCTGTCCTGACAACAAAAAATGAGATGAATATCAGCTACTACACAAAGCTGTTATAAGGATGAAATGCATTTAGCCAGTGCTCAGTAAAGGGCAGTTGCTTTACTACTAATAGGTGGGGTGAGAATCTGTATACTGCCATTAGTAGGCTTTAGTACGTAGTGTGCATATGGAATTCATGCATTAGTGTGTAGTATGTGTGGGACCCACTCACCTGAGCAGCTTCTCTCCCCACTTACAGCGGCATCTGTTGAGGATTCCTGTGAGGGATAAGGCAGGGAGTGAACTTGTTACAAGGCAGGGACAGGGAATGGAATGTGTTTATGTGTCTAAGCTGAGGCATCCAGGTCAGAGGTGCTGGTTGTTGAGGAAGCTGGCCTGGGAGGGCACAAAGGCAGCCAAAGCTGGTACCTGGCCACAGATATGAGCTGGGATTACCGTACATGGAGATGGGGGAAGGGATGGACACTCACAGGGACATTTAGCCAGAAAAATACACAAAGCAGACCTAGTTAAAACTCAAGAACCGGCCGGGCGCGGTGGCTCATGCCTGTAATCCCAGCACTTTGGGAGGCCGAGGCAGACGGATCACGAGGTCAGGAGATCGAGACCATCCTGGCTAACACGGTGAAACCCCGTCTCTACTAAAAATACAAAAAATTAGCTGGGTGTGGTGGCGGGCACCTGTAGTCCCAGCTACTCGGGAGGCTGAAGCAGAACGGCATGAACCCGGGAGGCAGAGCTTGCAGTGAGCGGAGATCGCACCACTGCACACCAGCCTGGGTGACAGAGCGAGACTCCGTCTCAAAACAAAACAAATAAACAAACAAACAAAACACAAAAACTCAAGAGCCCTCCCGCCCCTCCAAAAATATAAAAACTCAAGAGCTGGCCGGGCAGGGTGGCTCATGCCTATAATCCCAGCACTTTGGGAGGCCAAGGCATGAGGATCACATGAGCTCAGGAGTTTGAGACCAGCCTGGGCAACATGGCGAAACACCATCTCTACTTAAAAATACAAAAAAATTAGCTGGGCATGGTGGTGCAGGCCTGTAGTTCCAGCTGTTCAGGAGGCTGAGATAGGATGAGGCAGGAGAATCACTTGAACCCAAGAGGCGGCGGTTGCAGTGAGCCTAAATTGTACCACTGCACTCCAGCCTGGGTGACACAGCAAGATTCCATCTTAAAAAAAAACAAAACAAACAAACAAAATAAACCTCAAGAGCCCAACACACATATGTAAAAAACTGGACGGCTGGGCGCGGTGGCTCATGCCTGTAATCCTAGCACTTTGGGAGGCTGAGGCGGGTGGATACCCTGAGGTCAGGAGTTCAAGACCAGCCTGGCCAACATGGTGAAACCCCGTCTCTACTAAAAATACAAAAATTAGCTGGGCGTGGTGGCAGGTGCCTGTAATCCCAGCTGCTCAGGAGGCTGAGGCAGGAGAATCGCGTGAACCCAGGAGGCAGAGGTTGCACTGAGCCGAGATCGCACCATTGCACCCCAGCCTGGGGGACAAGAGCGAGACTTCGTCTCACAAACACACACACACACAAAACTGGACACAACTGGCTGGGCGCGGTGGCTCACGCCTGTAATCCCAGCACTTTGGGAGGCCGAGGCGGACGGATCACGAGGTCAGGAGATCAAGATCATCCTGGCTAACACAGTGAAACCCGGTCTCTACTAAAAATACAAAAATTAGCCGGGCGTCGTGGCGGGTACCTGTAGTCCCAGCTACTCAGGAGGCTGAGGCAGCAGAATGGCGTTAACCCAGGAGGCGGAGCTTGCAGTGAGCTGCTATCGCACCACTGCACTCCAGCCTGGGTGACAGAGTGAGACTCTGTCTCAAAAAAAAAAAAACTGGACACAACTTACTGAGCTATGAAACTATATGGATATTTGCGGAGATGTCCCTAATATACCCTAAAGCCAGAGACAACTGATAAAGACTCTATACAAATCAAATAGGCATTTATGCAGTTACAAAACTCTCCTCTATATACAAGGCCTCCCAAAGTCCCTAACAGGTACCCAACTAGTAGACACATTCATACAAACCCAGGGAAGGAACACAGAATTGGTAAAGTAATGGCTGATATACAACAACACTTTACAGCCACAAAGTATGGGAAGATGCTCAAGCTTGGGGGGACGGGGGGTACAAAGAGGTAAGAAATTTGGATTGGCATGAAAGAGATATCTGACAATGGGAGTGAAGTGGGAAGGGAGGCTGGGACGCATCTTTGGAGCCAACTGCTTTTCTGGTAGGTCTTTGTAATGTGAGATGAGGGATGGGGCACACCTACCAAAGAGGCTGAGCCCCTCCTTCAGTCCACTGGCCACTTTGTACACTGAGGGGTGAGACTCACTCTTAAAAATCTGTAGAACACTGTCAAGGAGAAATGGAGGAGTTTGGGGTAACTTGGACTTTTGAAGGGAATAAGAATTGAGGACTGATAAATGGAATGGGGATGGGGATATCCTCCTGAGATCACGCCTTTTTTTTTTTTTTTTTTGAGATGGAGTCTCGCTCTGTCGCCCAGGCTGGAGTGCAGTGGTGCAATTTCAGCTCACTGCAACCTCTGCCTCCTGGGTTCAAGCAATCCTCCTGCCTCAGCCTCCTGAGTGGCTGGGATTACAGGCGCACAACACACCCAGCTAATTTTTGTATTTTTAGTAGAGACGGGGTTTTACCATATTGGTCAGGTCTCGAACTCCTGACCTCAGGCGATCCACCCGCCTTGGCCTCCCAAAGTGCAGGGATTACAGGCATGAGCCACCGTGCCCAGCCGAGATCACATCTTGATGTAAGGTTTGTCCCTTACTTTTCTTTGCCTCAGTTTCTCCCTATAGAAAAGCAAGCTAATATCTTTATGCTTTTCTTCCTCTCTTTCCCTCAAAGCCCCCCTTCCCTTTCCTTCAAGGAGAGAGATCTTAATAGCCCCAGGATTAGGGAAACTAGAGCCTCATTAGGATTATTGGAGCATTAAACTTAATCCTTCTCCCTCCCCAGAAACAGCAGCATGCCTCCACCTCTTTACCTGTAAGTGTCTTGATCTATGTTCACCAGATGAGTCCTGAGGTCAGAAAACAAGCAGGAAGGGGTCTGAGTTCATTCCACAACTCCACTTCCTTTGTCCCCTTCTCTGAATATTGTCCCAGTCTTCTTCCCAAAGTCTCATTAGCCCTTAAATTCTCCCGGGTGTCCTAGAGCACTTGACCCACTGGGTCACAGCCACATCCACACCCCACCCCCACTTTACTTTTCAGGCCTCCCATTCCCACATTACTTTGGTTGGGGTTGGGGTGAATCACCTACAACATAAATTTCTTAAAGCCCAGGATGGGGACGCTGACATTATAGTCTTCCAGTTCAACCCCGATTCTTCTTCGACCCAGGAACTTCAGCAGCCCTCCAAGTGCTCGAACCTGGAGGGGATCAGCAGTGGAATTGGGGTAAATCTTAAATCTCCTGGGGGCTGCAGAGCACCAGGGAAAGTTATTATTTTCCAGGGCTAGGCCAGTACCTCCCAGAATTCAGCCCTAGCACTGAGGTTCTTGTGCCTTTCTCCAACCTGCCGCCTCCCAGCCCTCATCCCCCAGGACCAATCTCACTGTGAGGAGGCAGTCAAAGGGAATAATGGAAGAGAGGAAGAGGATTTTCTCAGTGGCAGTCATGGAGTCTGGGATGAAGGAGTAGTTTCCAGAAAGGAGGCGTTGTTTGCTTATCTCCAGACCTATTTGAGGGAGGCAAGCAAAGGGAAAGGTCTTACAGCTCAACTTTTTCACCCCATTTTAAGAATGAGACAATAGAAGCAAGAGAGATGATTTGACTTGCCCAAGCTCACACAGGCAGTTAATGGAAAGCTAGAGCAAGAACCAAATTTTCAGACTCTTAGTCTAATTCTCTTTTTATTCTACATATAATATAAAGATACTTGGCTGAAAGCACAGCCTGAGAAAGATAAATGGCTGAGGAAAGTAGACATCTGTCTGGAATTGAGGATTTTGGTCAAAATGATGGTATTAATAGAACTAGTAACACTAATATCTTAATATCTAATTAGGATAGTATACTCCTGTTCTTATTGTAAACCTAGGAAGGTTATGGAAGTGCCTTATGGATCATAATAAGGGTCACTGAGGCAGTGCCTTTTGGTTTTGTGACAAAAGGCTTTAACTTAATGGGGAGAAATCCAACAATAAAACCTGTCCAAAAACGTCACCACTCCTCAGGGGAGGCCCTCATCCCTAGACATGACTCAAGCAGAGGCTTCCCAATAACCTGCAGGTTATTAAAGGGTAGGGAGCAGGAGAGATCTTGGGGGGATGGGTCATAGGGCATGAGGAGCACAAAGGTTTAGGATGACATAAGGCAGAGGGGAGATCTGTGATGATGAAGGTAGAGTTAGGGGGAAAGAATGGGACACCGGAACAGGGAGTTGGGCAAAGCAAAAGGAAGGAGATACCAAAATCCACACTTGGCAAAAATATGATTTCAGGTCTTTTAGGCTCTCTGTGCTCCTGGGAGGCTGTGGGGGAGGCAAAGAAAAGGCTATCATTCTGTACATCTCAATCCTTCTACCTCTGTCTGACACTCCCTCTCACCCAATTCTAGCCCCCTGGAATATTCCATATATTAGTCCTTCCCCATTTCCCCTCCATCCTTTACCAAGTCCTTACCAAGCTTTCCCAGAAATCGAGTCATATTCTCATCCTGTTTGGCACTCGTAACAACAGACTGGGGATTGATCTCATCCAGAACTTGGAAGGAGAACAGAGATCAAATGAGTTAAAGGATCTTTGTCTTTGACTAAGAGAAAACCCATAGCCCTCCTCTTCCTACCCCTCTCCTTCTCAAAAACATTTCCTCCCTAGGAGTAGGGAGTGCTCTGCACATTGGGAACACAGACAGAAGTTAGGAATGAGATTTAGAAAAGTAATGAGTGGTGGGATGGTGAGAGGGAAGTGGGATGTTCTGGATATTGTCACTAGGCTGTAAACCCCTGGAGAACAGACATGACTGATTTGCCCAGGGCTGAATCTGAAGCACCTGAAACATTGTAAATACGTCATATACATTTGTGACCAGGCACAGTGGCTCATGCCTGTAATCCCTGCCCTTTGGGAGGCCAAAGCAGGCAGATCACTGGAGGCCAGGAGCTCAAGACAAGCCTGGACAACGTGGTGAAACCCCATCTCTACTAAAAATATAAAAATTAGCCAGGTGTGGTGGCAGATGCCTATAATCCCAGCTACTCCGGAGGCTGAGGGAGGAGAAATGCTTGAATCCGGGAGGCGGAGGTTGCAGTGAGCCAAGATGGCACCACCACACTTCCAGCCTGAGTGACAGAGCAAGACACTGTCTCAAAAAAGAACCACCAAACAAACCAAAAAACAACCTCACAAATATTTGTTAAATAATGAAAATAATTCATAAAAACAAGAGGGAGCCTCTGTGAAGCAACTGTAAAATACATTGAGTCAGTGCTATAGTTTGAATGTGATTTATCCCCGCCAAATCTCGTGTTGAAATTTAATCCCCAGTGCGATAGTGTTGTGAGGTAGGGCCTAGCAGGAGGTGTGTGGGTGATGGGAGTGGATCGCTCATGAACAGATTAATGCCCTTCCTGGAGTGTGTTGGTGGGTACGTGTGAGTGGTTCTCACTCTATTAGTTCCTGAGAGAGCTGGTTGTCAAAAAGAGCCTGGCATCTCCCTCCCCCTTGCTTCTTCTCTGCCATGTGACCTCTACACACCCTGCCTTCCCTTCTTCCATGAGTTGAAGCAGCCTGAGGCCCTCACCAGTGAAGATGCCCAATTTTGAGCTTTCCAACCATCCAGAACCATAAGCCAAATAAGAACTTTTTTATTTTTTATTTTTGCAAATTACTCAGACTCAGGTATTTCCTCATAGCAACACAAAATATGCTAGACAGTGAGGTGAGTTAATAAGTAAAACATGGCTGGGCGTGGTGGCTCACGCCTGTAGTCCCAGCACTTTAGGAGGCCAAGGTGGGCGGATCACAAGGTCAGGAGTTTGAGACCACCCTGGCCAACATGGTGAAACCCCGTCTGTACTAAAAACACACAAAAAAATTAGCTGGGTGTGGTGGCACACGCCTGTAGTCCCAGCTACTCGGGAGGTTGAGTCAGGAGAATTGCTTGAACCCAGGAGGTGGAGGTTGCAGTGAGCCAAGATTGCGCCACTGCACTTGAGCCTGGCCAACAGAGCAAGACTCTGTCTCGAAAAAAAAAAATGTGTGTGTGTGTGTGTGTGTGTGTGTGTGTGTGTGTGTAACACATCTGCAATCCCAGAGAGCAGAGGAATTTATGGTTCCGTCCCCACCTCTCTGGAGAAGCTTGAGGCTCTCGTGGTCTGGGGCATCTGGCATGAAGTGGATAGTGGAGTCACTAGTATCATAGTAGGCAATGCCCAAGTATCCTGAATTCCACAGCACACACAGATGGATCTGTCCAGCAAGGAAGAAAGGAAACCACTATTGGAATCACTCGAGTGTAGGGTTTGCCATGCCTTATGTTATTTAATCATTTTATCAAATCTCTGAGATAGGTATCATCACCCCCATTTAGTGAATGAGAAACAGCCACTCAGGAGGTAAGAGACTTGCCCAGCTCTTCCCAACCCTGTTGTTTTTTTTCTTTCTTTCTTTGAGACAGAGTCTTGCTCTGTCGCCCAAGCTGAAGTACAGTGGAGCAATCTCAGCTCATTGCAACCTCCGCCTCCCGAGTTAGAGTGATTCTCCTGCCTCAGCCTTCCCAGTAGCTGGGATAACAGGCACGTGCCACCATGCTCGGCTAACTTTTACATTTTTAGTAGAGACGGGGTTTTGCCATGTTGTCCAGGCTGGTCTCGAACTCTTGAGCTCAGGTGATCCGCCCGCCTCAGTCTCCCAAAGTGCTAAGATTACAGGTGTGAGCCACCGCGCCCGGCACCCAACCCTCTTTTATTCTAACTTCCCATCAACTCTCCATTCAAGTTTCTACTCCCCTCAGAGACCTCGGCCAGCTCCTCCTCCTCCTCGACTTCCTCCTCCTCGGCCTCCCTGGGGCCAGGCACTGGGGCCGGGCTGGGGAAGCCAGAGGAGGCCGCCCCAGGTCCCAGTCCCTGCGGTGTTCTCCTTGGGTTCGCTCCTAAGGAGGCCATGAGCTTGGAGGCTCTGCGGATGCAAAAAGTGAGGGCGGTTCGGAAGCAACGATTCACTGAGGAGGCTGGGGTAAGGTGGCGCGCAGAATGCAAAGCACTAAGTACTTCTGCTACAGGGCTGCGGGGCAGGGCTGCGGGGCAGGGCTGAGGGGCGTGGAGAGCTGTGGACACCGGGGGTGAATTCTCGGGTATTTAACTAAAGTACAGATTGTGGGAAACTCCACGCGCCCCACCCTCATTCCTGTCACGCGGAGGTTGCCCTTTGGAAGGAAGGGGTCTGAGGGCCCTGTGGGGCGAGTCGTGCACGTCTTATGTCTCTGCCTCTGCCAACCACGCGCCAGGACCCCAGCCTCACGCGCTTATTTTCCTCCTCCCCCAACTGCCGCCATCGCAGCGTTTTCCCGCCTTTTCAGTAACCTGAGTCGCGACACGCGGGAGAACGCCCCGCTGACCGACCGCCACGAGCCTGCAGGAGGAGCACGCCGGCGCGGGAGCGAGGTGCGCGCGCACGCGCCCCGCCCTCCTAGCCGCTATTGATTGAAGAGGCCCGGATCCAGCCTAGAGATCCGACAGGGCGAGGAGGAGAAGCGGACTGCCGTAGCTGAAGAGTCTGGACGCTGATTGGCCTATTCGCCTTCGGGGCGGGTCCAGAACGTTCAAACTTCCCGCCCTCTGCCGTTGCTTAGCAGCCGGGCCTCTAGCCCTCACAGTTTCTGGGCTTTGATTGGCGCAGTGGGAAGCCCGCGAGAAGGTCGGACGAGGGGCCGTAGTCCCAGTCCCTGGAAGGGGTTTGGGACCGTTGCGGGGGTTTTGAGGAGGAGGCCAACCTTAAAGAGCCAGAGGCGCTTTTTTTTTTTTTCCTGCAACAACTCTGAGTTAATATTTATACAGATCTTAGTGCCTGGCAAACAAAGTAAGACCTAAATGAGCGGTGTTTCAAATAAATAAGCGGAAACAAGCAGGACTTTTGTCTCAGCCCTACCGTGCCTGTTTCCTGGGTACAGGGTATGACCACCCCCATAATGGCACGACAGGGCCTAATTTATTATTTAAACCCCTCAAGCAGAGGTGGAAGCATTCGAATTGCATCAAATTCTGGCAGAGAGAAGTAGATCTGATCAGAACACTCACACCCCTACTGGGACATGCCCATACCCCTTCGCACATCTACACACCCCTGAAGACAGAGAGGTATCATTCATGCATTCGGCAACTATTTATTTAGTGCCTATTCTGGGCCAGGGGTTGGACTCAAAGCGGTGAACATAATGAAGTCCCTGCTCCATAAAGCTTATGCTTATTTGTGCGTGCGTGTGTGTGTGTGTGTGTGTGTGTGTGTGTGTGTGTGTTGCGGGGTGGGTGGGGGTTATGAGAGAGAAAGGAAAAAAATATATATATATACATATATATATATATATAATCCCTTTAAATGCACCATCTTCCCCAGCTTTGTTCCTAGTACCCTGAGATGGGGAGATTCCTCCCCAGCCCCCCAACCCAAGAAGTTAGGAAAGATGGTGGGGGTGAGATGACCTAGCTGTGCTAACCAGTAATTGGAAAATCCCCTCCAGCAAGAACGGTGGGGGAACAGAATTAAGGGCTGGGTTAATGGTTACCCCTGGTAAATTTGTTGAGCAATGGAGCTATAGAAACTTGGAGGAGGTTGGTGACAGCTCTGGGGAGTGTCAGGGAGGGACCCACCTTCCAATCTGGGGTGTGAAGAGATTAGGGACTGGTTTACCAAGCCCAGGAAGGGGAGGGAGTGGAAAAAGAAGCCCAGCGAGGGAAAGAGGAGCTAATGAGATAGGAGAAATGCAAGGACAGGGAGGTGAGATGGAGGGAAACCTCTGATGCAGGATTTGGGGGTACAGCCCTGGCTCTGCTGGATGGTTCCAGGAGAGGGCAGCGTTGCCTGTCACCTAGTAAATTAAGGCACGATACCCTGTGGGTAGTCATGCCAGCCAGCCAAAGTCAATATTGATATCAAGTCAGCTGTAGCTATAAAGCTGTAGGAGAGAAAAGAGAGGCAGGGGAGAGGCTGCCAAACCTGTTTGATCTTCAAGCTGGCGCCATTTACCTAAGGCTTCTCTTGGACACAGACCAGTTGGAACAGGAGAGGACCTGGAGAAGTAGAGTTGTTTTGATCCCCTCCCCTCAGTGGGAAGGGGTCCTGTGTGCAGATTTTGAGGGTCACCATGAGGGAATTCACACACACACACAGGCATGGAATCATACCCTTACAGGATGTTACAGTTCAAGGGAACGAACACCAAAGATAGCCTTTCTGTCGGGAGGAGAGAAAAAGGCCCTCCCACAGGCAGGAGAAAACCCACAGAAGAGGAAGCACAAGAGGAAACCACCAACTGCTGGTTTCCAGCAGCACATCACGTCACTCCACCCCACTCCTCCCCCAAGTCTCTCCCTTTCTTTAAGTTTCAAGCCCTGTTTTACTTCTGTGTTCTTGCACTCTACCATGGTTTTCTGGAACTGTAGGTCTTTTGTTGGACAGAGGGTGATGAGGAGGATAGAGAAGGGATGGTTGGAAAGGAGAGAAATTCAGGATATGGAGGCTGGAATTCTGGGTTTATTTTTTCAGCAGGTCATAAAGGTTTAATAGAAATCAAGGTTACTGGGGAGAGAGCTGCTCCTCCTATGTCCTCCCTGCTTATTTATTTAGGTGTCCCCAAGGACTCTACTCCCACTATTCTGTCTGATCTTTCTTTATCCCCATGACAGGACCAGCTAACAACACCCCTACCCCACCCCCTATACACATACTTCAGGATCAGGGCAGCTCTATCCCAGGGCCATGATAATCCCACCCTTCTGCCCCATCTCCAAGGCAACCTGTCAGTAAGAAGAGGACAAAGGGCACAGGAAGAGGCCCCAATAGGAAGCATAAGTGGAAGCACAAAGCTGACCAAGCTACAGGAACAGACCTCTCCCTGCAACAAAGCCCCTTGCCTCGGCTTTATGTTTTCTTCACAAAAGACTTAGTCATCTCCCTTCCCATCCCTAACTCTACTTTTCTTTTTCTTTTCTTCTTCAATTTTTTTTTTTTTTTTTTGAGACGGAGTTTCGCTCTTATTGCCCAGGCTGGAGTGCAATGGCACCATCTCAGCTCACTGCAACCTTCACCTCCTAGGTTCAAGCAATTCTCCTGCCTCAGCCTCCCGAGTAGCTGGGATTACAGGCGCCCACCACTACGCCTGGCAAATTTTTGTATTTTTAGTAGAGACGGGGTTTCACGATGTTGGCCAGTCTGGTCTCGAACTCCCTGACCTCAGGTGATCCACCCTCCTTGGCCTTCTAAAGTGTTGGGATTACAGGCGTGAGCCACCTCGCCCGGCCCCTAACTCTACTTTCTATGCCCAATCCCAAGTCTAGGCCACAAGGACTGCAAGTCCTAGTGCTGGGCTGGGCCTGGAGACATTAGACTGTGGGGGGCACAGGACCTACTGAGACACCAGTCTGGGCAGCTCTGGGAGTGCTGGCGTCACCCCTTCCCTAATCCCAGGCTGCATGGCTAACGGTTCCTATCTGCAGTCCCAACCTTCCACTTCCGAGTTCTTCTCTCAGACCACAGTCCCAGCAACCCAGAATTTGGATTGGAGTCTGGAAGAAATGCAGAAGGATTAAACGACCACCTTTCCATTCGAAGGTCCCATCCCTGAATCTTCACGGGTGTGCCCAAGCTGTTAGTGTCAAGTTTTTTGTATGAGGGTCAGTCAGGTTGTACTCAGATTAATGAAGCAGAGAAACTGAGGCAGAAAAGAGTCCTGTGTTCAGGAGAGGTAGGAGAAACAAGGAGGTTTTCAGGACTCCTCCTTAACACCCCCATCCCCATCCTGTGGGAGATCCGAGGATTCCCCTTCCGGGCCCACTCCCTACATCGTCGAGTCCCGCCCCGCTCCAGTCCCCTCCCCAGGTTCAGGGCGGGGCCGGTCGGTGAGTCAGCGGCTCTCTGATCCAGCCCGGGAGGGGACCGAGCTGGAGGAGCTGGGTGTGGGGTGCGTTGGGCTGGTGGCGAGGCCGAGTTTGGGAGCAAGTAGGGTCTGACTGAGTTTGTGTTGTGCTGAAGGGACAGCCCTGGGTCTAGGGGAGAGAATCCCTGAGTGTGAGACCCGCCTTCCCCAGTCCCAGCCCCTCCCAGTTCCCCCAGCGACGGCCACTTCCTGGTCCCCGACGCAACCATGGCTGAAGAACAACCGCAGGTCGAATTGTTCGTGAAGGTAAGAACACTTCTCTCCTCAGCCACCCAAATTCCTGGAAGCTAACTCTCACCTTTCCCCCGGTCCAGCCTTAACTCCCCAATCCCTTCCCTCCTTGACTCCCACCCCCAATCCCACGTGCACTCTTCGGTTGAGGAGTGGTTTTGAGAGGGGAAGACATTAACTTGTTAGCAAGTAATGAGAATTCTAGGATCAACCCTGAAAAGTTTGTAAAAGTGCAAGTTTCTAGCAGCCTAAAGGAAGGGAAGTAGAGAAAAAGGAGAATTCCCAAAAGTGAGACTGGGGTGGGGTTAGGGGGCGAGCTGGTGAAGGGACAGTGGGGGCCCAGCAGGGTTTAGAAGGGACAGAGGGGAGCCTCAGTTAGGACATGTGTCCCTACAAGATCTGAGGGTGAGTAGTGCAGTAGGGGAGGGGTGTGTGTGTGTGTGTGTGTGTGTGTGGCTGGAGACACTTCAGGGAAGAGGGTGTGTTGAGGGAGGCCTGAGAGTGAGAGCAAGTAAATTGGGAAGCTTTGGAGGGGTGGAACAAAACAGGAGACTGGGATCGGAGTTTGAAAAGCAGAGCTGGAGAGGTGATCGGGTGGCATTGAATATCCCCAGGACTGGGGAAAGGGAGAGAAGGGGAGATGGCAAGAAGACGTGAGTTTAACATAACGATGGGTGGGAGAGAGATCAGACGGAGGAGAAGAGCTCGGTTAGGGCATTTTGGGATTTGGGGGTTGGAGAAGTAGAAGACTTGCCCCAACTCTCTCCTCTCTCTGCGGGTGTGGGTGAGGAGAGATGGTCCTATGGCATTTGGGTAGCAAAACTGCAGGCAGCAGGCTTCTCGGTGTCACCCAGCTCCCCTCTGATTCCAGCGGCCGCTCCCCTCCCTACCGCTGCTGCATTCTTTTCCCAGTCTTGGGACCTCCTGTTTGTGCCCCTCCCTCCCTTCCGTAACAGCGTCCTCTTCTCCCCGCTCCGTTTGTGTCTCTCTGTTGGCACGCACGGCTCCCCACCCTCCACTTTCCTGCCGCCTTTCTTTCCCCTTCCCCCCTTTTGTTTCTCTCATCTTTGTGTGTCTGTGCCTGTGTCTCCCTCTCCCTTCTGCTTGGGTTTCTCGGGCAGCCATTCCCTCTCCCTGGGCCCAGGGAAGTCGGAGCGTGCTTGGGTCCGCCCCCTTAGGTGTGGTCCCCACCTCACTCTCACATTCGCCTCCGGGGCTATTTTTACTCCTGGGTGAGGCTGTGCCGCAGAGATTCCGGCCCTGTGTCCTGTGAGAGGATGCTTATTACAGTCAGAGGACTTGTGCTGGGAGACCCTGGCAGCGGGTTAGGGGTAGCCTTAGCTGCCCAGGCCTCATCCTCACTGTCCCTTCCCCCACATCCTTGACGGGAAGGAAGCCGGAGACAGAGAGATGAATCACCCTCAGCTTAGGGGGAGGTGTCCCTTGGGCCAGTGAGGTCACCACTTGCTAATTAGAGGGCAGCCCCTCTCTGTAGGGCCCTCCACATCTCTAGCACGAGGCACCCGGCCCCTTGACGAGACTCCCCACCCAAAGACAGCTTGGATTGGAGGTGTAGAGAACCAAAACTCTGGCTCCCAAACCCCACCCCACCTCTCCTCTCTTCAGACTCTACTCCCTTCAGGAACCCAGAAATCCACGCTTCTAGCCTACAACTCTGGCCTCACTGAAGTTCCACACCCTTCCCTCTCTAGGATTCAGATCCTCCCAAGTTCTCCAGGACCTCCTCCCTCTACCTACCTCTCACCTGTCTTCAGTGTCTGGGGAACCAGAAGCCTGCCTTTGCAAAACAATTTCCCATTGATCCGCCTTAGGTTTGACCCAGGCCCAAGGGCGAAGAGCCCATAGTGAGGGGACCATGTATGTGTCATGACTAGGCAGAAAACAGCTGGTCTGGGAGTGGGAATGCAGGGACTGGCCTAGGGATGGGTGAGGTGCACCAGGCATAACCTTGGGTTGGGGTTACTTTTCAGGCGGGCAGTGATGGGGCCAAAATTGGGAACTGCCCATTCTCCCAGAGACTGTTCATGGTACTGTGGCTCAAGGGAGTCACCTTCAATGTTACCACCGTTGACACCAAAAGGTAGGCCTGCTTCCGTTCCTTGAAACACCCCTTGTGTACACATGTGTGCAAACACACACTCACCCACCCGAGTCCTTCTGTCGTGAACATTTTTGCCCTCCCCCTGGAGCCCCTTTCTTATCCCATGTCCTCCATTCCCCCTTTCTGGTTCTCCCTGACCCCCATTTCCAGTCCTGATGCCTGATCCTTTCTCCAGGCGGACCGAGACAGTGCAGAAGCTGTGCCCAGGGGGGCAGCTCCCATTCCTGCTGTATGGCACTGAAGTGCACACAGACACCAACAAGATTGAGGAATTTCTGGAGGCAGTACTGTGCCCTCCCAGGTATAGGGGCACTCAGAAAGTGGAGAGGTGGAGCAGGGAGATTCTGGGAAACAGACAGTTTGCAGAAATGGAAAACAGAGATGGTGGTGGGGCTGGGGCAGGGGAGCTAGCTGAGGTTCCTCCCAGGAAGACATCTTACCTCATTTTTCCCATTGGCTTTCAGGTACCCCAAGCTGGCAGCTCTGAACCCTGAGTCCAACACAGCTGGGCTGGACATATTTGCCAAATTTTCTGCCTACATCAAGAATTCAAACCCAGCACTCAATGATAGTGAGTCTTGTGGGTCAGAGGCCTGGGTCCTGGGAGGAATAGAGAGGACCCAGTGGGTAGGAGACATTAGGGGCACTTGGACGTTCAGATACAGGGAAATGAAGCAGATGTTGGTAAATTTCCCCCAGCTTCCCATTTTTGCTTTACCTCTATATTTCCCTGCATTTTCACTGGCCAAGACTTTGAAGCCTTTCTCATTTGTTCCCTAGCCTCTTCTGCCCCACTGAGGACATTAGTTGGCTGCTGGCCTGTTTTCTGGCAGAATAGGGTCACGCTTAAGAACAGTCATCACTCTAGATCTAGACTACCTGAGTACAAATCCAACTAGCCGTATAATTTTGAGCAATCATTTCACCTCTCTCTAAGTCCATTTCCAGATCCACAAAATTAGGATGACAATACCTATTTCATGGGTTGATATAAACTTTTTTTTTTTTTTGAGATGGAGTCTCGTTCTGTCGCCCAGGCTGGAGTGCAGTGGCGCAATCAGCTCACTGCAACCTCTGCCTGCTGGGTTCAAGCAATTCTCCTGCCTCAACCTCCCGAGTAGCTGGGATTACAGACGTGCATCACCACGCCCAGCTAATTTTTGTATTTTTAGTAGAGACAGGGTTTCACCATGTTGGCCAGGCTGGTCTTGAACGCCCAACCTCAGGTGATCCACCTGCCTCGGCCTCCCAAAGTGCTGGGATTACAGGAGTGAGCCACTGCACCCGGCGATATAAATGAGTTTGCAAAATGTAAAGTGTTCACTTTGGGAGGCCGAGGCTAGCGGACCACCTGAGGTTAGGAGTTGGAGACCAGCCTGGCTAACATGACTGGTCTGTACTAAAAAAAATACGAAAATTAGCCAGGTGTGGTGGCAGGCACCTGTAATCCCAGCTACTCAGGAGGCTGAGGCAGGAGAATCATTTGAATTTAGGAGGCAGAGGTTTCAGTGAGCCAGGATCATGCCACTGCACTCCAGCCTGGGCAATGGAGCAAGACTCCGTCTAACATAAAATAAAATGTAAAGTGCTTAGAATAACACATAGAAAAGTAACTACATGAGTGTTAGCTGTTATTATTTTGGACTCTCCATTAGTATCCACCCCCAACGGGCCTTTTCGGACTATGTCAATCTTTTCCTGAAGTTCTAATCAATTCCCTCTCTTGCACAGATCTGGAGAAGGGACTCCTGAAAGCCCTGAAGGTTTTAGACAATTACTTAACATCCCCCCTCCCAGAAGAAGTGGATGAAACCAGTGCTGAAGATGAAGGTGTCTCTCAGAGGAAGTTTCTGGATGGCAACGAGCTCACCCTGGCTGACTGCAACCTGTTGCCAAAGTTACACATAGTACAGGTGTGTGGTTATTGCGGGAGGAGAGGATGACCACTGGGATGGCCCTTTAAGGAGCTCCCACATGGGCTTCCCCTGGCAACCACTCTAAAGACGGTTTCTTTCTTAGGGTGGTTTTCATAAATTGCTACCAATGGCAGACCCCACCCCAGTCCTTTGCGGCAGTCATTGCTGGCAAGACCACTGCTTGAGATAATTATATTCCATGATATAAGTCGTGGGTGCAAACAGACTAGCAAAGAGGAATACGTCCCAGTATTACTTTTGAAGAATGCTCTTCCTGTCTCAGTATCACTGCCAAATTCCCAGATTAGACAGAGCAGGCTTTTCCTAAAGTCAAAGCTTTAACTTTCTTTATAGCTTCAGTCTTCACTTCCTCTTGTGGAAGATCAAAACTGCTGGTTCCCATGTTTTTGTCATAGTCTCAAAGCTATGGTTTAGTTTGTGCAACATGGGCCCGACATCAGTCTGCCACACAACTATGTAGTGAACATCTGTGTACTAAGCATTGAAAGATACACAAGTGTATGGTTACTGGGCCTTGCTCTCAAAGGGTTGAAATCTGAGACAATAAAATATTCACATGTAAGTTAAGAATATATGATGAAAAGTCAGATGGGCCGGGCACGGTGGCTTACACATATAATCCCAACACTTTGGGAGGCCAAGGCTGGTGGACCACCTGAGGTTAGGAGTTCGAGACCAGCCTGGCCAACATGGTGAAAACCCATCTCTACTAAAATTACAAAAATTAGCCACACATGGTGGCGGGCACCTGTAATCACAGCTATTTGGGAGGCTGAGGCAGGAGAATCACTTGAACCTGGAGGCGGAGGTTGCAGTGAGCCAAGATCACGCCATTGCACTCCAGCCTGGGTGACAGAGCAAGACTCCGTCTCAAAAAAAAAAGTCTGATGAAAAATATAGAGACAAAAGTTACTTGTGTCAGTGCCTGAAGTGGTATAGAGGGAAAAAAGTCACTGTGGAAATTCAAGAGGAGAATTTTATGATAAGTAAATTATATCTCAAGTTTTAAAAACTCAAGAAAAATGGCTGGTTATTAAAAGCAAGGATTTCAGTAAGTGAAAAGGAAGGCTAACGATAGTACAAGACAGTGAGGAGTTGAGCTGGTTTTATCATGTCGGCCTCGGGAGAAGGGAAAGCCAAGGTGGCTTCCCTGGGGCTAACATGTTGGTCCCTCTCCTCTCCCCATCCTCAGGTGGTGTGTAAGAAGTACCGGGGATTCACCATCCCCGAGGCCTTCCGGGGAGTGCATCGGTACTTGCGCAATGCCTACGCCCGGGAAGAATTCGCTTCCACCTGTCCAGATGATGAGGAGATCGAGCTCGCCTATGAGCAAGTGGCCAAGGCCCTCAAATAAGCCCCTCCTGGGACTCCCTCAACCCCCTCCATTTTCTCCACAAAGGCCCTGGTGGTTTCCACATTGCTACCCAATGGACACACTCCAAAATGGCCAGTGGGCAGGGAATCCTGGTGCACTTGTTCCGGGATGGTGTGGTGGAAGAGGGGATGAGGGAAAGAAATGGGGTGGGGGCCTGGGTCAGATTTTTATCGTGGGGTGGGATGGGTAGGACAACATATTTCAGTAATAAAATACAGAATAAAAATCAAGTGTTTTTACGCAATGGGGGTTTGAAGTGTGGGTGACATGGAATGAGGGGTGGGTCAGTGATCTTGAGCTCAGGGCAGAAGCCAGGAATTAAGAAGGGAAATGTTTGTGGTGGGGCTGCTATATTTCGTGCCGGTCCGCCGTTGCGCTGTTCTGAGGTCTACGAAGCATTTGCAGCCCCGCCGCCAGGGCCGGCCAGATCTGGGTGGGCCTGGGCAGCACTCGCTGGGCGGTGCCGATTTCTGGCAAGGGGGGCGCAGTCTGGCTGGAATGGGCGCGGCTTAGCAGGGCGGAATGGGCGTGGCCCGAAGAAGCCCCGCCCCGTCCCGCTTAGACAATGCCCCGGAGCCGCCAGACCGTCGCGCCCCCGCCCCATCGTAGTATATGAGCTCGCCTACCCAAGGACCCCCCTAAAAGCCAGAGCTCCCAGTCCCCGAGGCTTGAAGACGGGGACTCCCTTCTCCACCAACTCTGTCCTCGGGGGGTGGGGCCCCAGCCGAGATCACAGCGCGACAGGAGTGGGGGTGGCCGCTGGAGGTGAGTCTTGGGCGGGGGGCCCTGAACCGTATGGGGGCCGGAGTTTGGGGGTGCCGGGCCCATGCCTGCACCGGACAGAGAGTATGGGGAGCTGGTATTTGGGCGCGGAGCTAGGCGGGGTGGACTTTGGGACATAGACGGGGAACAGGGTCCTGGAGCCGGGAGTAGCTCCAGCGCCCCGGAACCACGCCCCCTGTTTCCCCGCCCCTCGCATTTCGTTTTAGACCTCTCCCAGTCCTTCGGGACTCGGTCTGGTTTATACTAGGTCGTGCTAGGGGCAGCGTGACCAGCCAGGGCGGAGAGAGGATGCTTAACTCCTTAGGCTTGAACTCCTCCCTTCCTACCCACCTCTCTCCCTTCTCGTTCGGGTATTCAGGGCTTCCATCCCCCAGCCCCTGCCTCTCCAGCTTTCTCCTTGTGTCCCATAACCCCTGCGGGTCCCGGGCCGTACTTCAAGTCCCTGCGGTAGCGAGCAGCTGAGGGTTAAGGGGGCGGGGCTGCTGCATTTTTGGGGAGTGAGCGCATCCTAGTGGCTGCCAAGAGGGGCGCCCGACAGGGACCTCACGAAGCCCCCAAGCAGGGGCAACAGGTGTTTTCGAGATTAGAGACCCTAGCCTTGTTCCTCAGGCTCCTCTTAAAGAATCTGACCCCTGAGGGTGCTGGGTAGAGTGGGGTCGACAGGAGCGTAATGTCTGGAGCGGGTGGGGCGGAGTGGGAGGGACGCCTAGAGATGGCAGGAGGAAGACCTGGGCGCTCTTAACCACCCCCAATGCCCTTGTCTGCATGTCTTTTTCTCTGTCTCCTCCTTTTCTGTTTCTTCTCCTAGACAGGTGAAGAAACAAGAAAACTAAGAAATCCGAGCGGTTGGAGGGGGCGTCTGTGTGGATGGGATGGGGACGCCGGGGGAGGGGCTGGGCCGCTGCTCCCATGCCCTGATCCGGGGAGTCCCAGAGAGCCTGGCGTCGGGGGAAGGTGCGGGGGCTGGCCTTCCGGCTCTGGATCTGGCCAAAGCTCAAAGGGAGCACGGGGTGCTGGGAGGTAAACTGAGGCAACGACTGGGGCTACAGCTGCTAGAACTGCCACCTGAGGAGTCGTTGCCGCTGGGACCGCTGCTTGGCGACACGGCCGTGATCCAAGGGGACACGGCCCTAATCACGCGGCCCTGGAGCCCCGCTCGTAGGCCAGAGGTGAGCGCCGTGGTGCGGGTGTGGTATGGGGAAGGGCAGGAGGAGCTGGATGTCGGGGCTTTGGGGAAGAATTGGGGATGGGGGTGTCACAGCTCCGTGCCCTCTTCTCCTATCCTAAGGTCGATGGAGTCCGCAAAGCCCTGCAAGACCTGGGGCTCCGAATTGTGGAAATAGGAGACGAGAACGCGACGCTGGATGGCACTGACGTTCTCTTCACCGGTGAGGCTGGGGGGAGGTACCCGTAGGTCTTGGCACAGGGAAGTAGAGTTTGGGAGACTCGGCCCTCTGGAGCCTTGTTTCCAACTCACTCCCGCCCTCAAACCTCCGCGGCCTCCCGGACTCAGGCCGGGAGTTTTTCGTAGGCCTCTCCAAATGGACCAATCACCGAGGAGCTGAGATCGTGGCGGACACGTTCCGGGTGCGGAGCGGGACCAGCCTAGGGAGGGAGCGGGGTGCAGGTGGGGGTCGGAAGGGCCTGGGAGCCCGCTGAGGAAATGAGAAGCAGAGAGCAGCCTATGTTTGAAGATATCCCATCACCCCTCCCGACCCCCTGAATACCTCCCCTCGCTCTCCCTAGGACTTCGCCGTCTCCACTGTGCCAGTCTCGGGTCCCTCCCACCTGCGCGGTCTCTGCGGCATGGGGGGACCTCGCACTGTTGTGGCAGGCAGCAGCGACGCTGCCCAAAAGGCTGTCCGGGTGAGGAGGGGGCGGGGCCAACGAAAGTGGGCGCGGTTCTGGGCCCGGGAAGCCAGGAGCTGGGAGGCTTGGGAAATTAGCCCCAACCCCTGCCCTCACTGGGCTGTCCATCTTATATGAAAGAACACAGGAGTAAATAAGAAGTTACAACAGCAGGACTGGGAACAGGGGTGATTAATTTGCTCTTCCGGAGTTTCAGGAAACCCCAAAGGTGGCACCTAAACTGTGACTCTAAGGATGGGTAGGACAGATAAGAGGAGGGGCTGGGGAAGGTAGGGGGTTGAAAATAACTGCATGTGATTCCAAGGTGGAAATTAGCAAAGGTAACTAAAGTACTTAGTGTCTGACATACGGTAAGCTCTATGTGCTTGCTGTCATAATTTTCCACAAATGTCAGTCTGTCCCCAGCCCTTAGTGGTGGTTGAGCAGGCGGACTCGGCTATGGAGAGGTTCTGAGACTCGAACACTTCCTCTTTCCTCTAGGCAATGGCAGTGCTGACAGATCACCCATATGCCTCCCTGACCCTCCCAGATGACGCAGCTGCTGACTGTCTCTTTCTTCGTCCTGGGTTGCCTGGTGTGCCCCCTTTCCTCCTGCACCGTGGAGGTGGGGATCTGCCCAACAGCCAGGAGGTGAGAGAGGGCAGGAACTCCAACACCAAGCACCATCAGAGAAAAGAGTTTCAGGCTTTCCTAGTGGGAGGAAGGAAGCGTACCTTCTCTAGAAGCCTGGGTGGGGCCACTCTGAGCTGGCTGGAGGAGTGGCCTGGCTCAACCTGAGGTCTCACTCTCCTCTCCCCACTCCATGTCCTCCCTATGCAGGCACTGCAGAAGCTCTCTGATGTCACCTTGGTACCTGTGTCCTGCTCAGAACTGGAGAAGGCTGGCGCCGGGCTCAGCTCCCTCTGCTTGGTGCTCAGCACACGCCCCCACAGCTGAGGGCCTGGCCTTGGGGTACTGCTGGCCAGCGGTAGGATAGTATAGGGAGTAGAAGGGGAAGGAGGGTTAGATAGAGAATGCTGAGTAGGCAGTAGTTGGGAGAGAGCCTCAATATGGGGGGAGGGGAGAGTGTAGGGAAAAGGATAGGGTCCACTGGGTGAGTCCTGCCTCTCAGAACCAATAAAATCGAATTGACCTTTTAGACTGGGCTGTGACTGGTGTCTTACTGGGGCAAAGGGATAGGGCAGGGCTGAAACCTAAGGTTGGGGTCAGTGCAGGGAAGAAGGCCTCTTATTCAAAAATCTTATTAGGTACTTACCAACTCATTGCCCAACCATGTCATAGGTACTTGAGCACAAGATGGACAAAACAGAATTTCTATCATGGGAAGTGTGTCCAGGGCAGAGAAAAGAGTCTATGGGTGGATTGCTCACTGAATTTATCTAAATGTTAGATGATTCAGAGACTGGTAGATTACCAGTCCACCCCTATTTGATAAAGAAAAAGAAATGACACTTGCAGGGACATTCATTTTCATTCATTCATTTACTGAGGCTTAGCAATGATATCAAAAGGGTCAGTCTCCTGACGTTGGGGAGCTCACAGTACATGCAAATTTCTTACAAATTGAAATACAGGTTGTCACGGAACAATTTACAGAAGGCTGTATCTATGAGGGAAATAAAGGGGGTGTGCCCTAGGGCATCAAAGTATATGCAAGGGGTGGGCAAGGAGGGTCACCTTCCCAGAAAAGGCCACACTTGAACTGAGGATAAATAAGAATTAGCCAGGCAGATAGTGTGGAGGAGGGAAAGGGGTAATACAGGAAGAAGGAATTGCACTGGGCAATGACATTTTGGGGCTAGGGAGAATTCTCTAAGGCTGGCATTTTCTAAGATGTGCATGTGGAATGACAGAGGTAGGCCTGGAGAGTGAACAAAGTGCTATAGTACCTTGTATCCAAAGCCAAGGCACGTGGGCACAGAGCTGAAGCTAAGGAGAGTACTTCGGTTCTGTAACAAGGGCTGTCAGGAGCAGTTATCTCTTGACTAGGATCTCTCTGACTTCAGGGAGGAAAGCAAGGGTAGGAGGATGAGGTGGGGCTATGGGTAATCCAGGAAGGAAGTAAGCAGAGTACATTCACGTGGCAGCGCTGGGCATGGAATATAGTGTGGGTTTGACAGTGATGTTAAGATAGAAAGACTGGACTTCATGGCTCATTATGTGGGAGTAAGAGAGAAAGGAGGTCTGCGTGACTCCCAGTTTCTGGGTTGGGCAACTGGGTTGTTAAAGAGAATACAGAGGAGAATTAAGTGAGCAGCTTCAGAGATGACAATGAGTTGGGTTTGACATTCGTAGTGCAAAATGCCTGAGGTCAGTCAGGCAGAATGTCTAAGGGGAAGTTTGTTAATCCCAAATCTGAGATCTGAGCCAGAGAGAGTTCTGGGTGTCATTTCCAGAGGTGGGGGCTGAGGACTGACTGTGGATGAGAGTGTCCCAGAAGAAGAGAAAGGGACAAACCTAGAATGGTGGGAAATACTGTAGGGATATGGAGCAAGGAAGAGGAGTCCAAAAAGAAAACACCAGCAACAAACAGCTTAAAGAATGGAGTAATCAGGCCAGGCGTGGTGGCTCACGCCTGTAATCCTAGCACTTTGGGAGGCCGAGGTGGGTGGATCACGAGGTTAGCAGATCAAGACCATCCTGGCTAACACGGTGAAACCCCATCTCTACTAAAAATACAAAAAATTAGCTAGGCGTGTTGATGGGCACCTGTAGTCCCAGCCTCTCAGGAGGCTGAGGCAGGAGAATGGCATGAACCTGGGAGGCAGAGCTTGCAGTGAGCCAAGATCGTGCCACTGCACTCCAGCCTGGGCGACAGGGCGAGATTCCATCTCAAAAAAAAAAAAAAAAGAATGGAGTAATCAGAGCCCAAACCAGATGAATGCTAAAAATGTCTACTGGGTGTGGCTATTAGGACGTCACTGGCAACCTTATGAAGAGCAGATGAGCAATTTCAACAGATGAGCAGTGGGGACAAAGTGAAGAAGAAAATGGAAGAGGCAGGTATATGCCCCTGGTTCCAAAGCTTGACCGTGAAGGGAAGGGAAGAGATAAGGCAACTGTCTGGGAGTTATTGATGTCTTAAGATAGGAGCTAGGAGGCCGGGCGCGGTGGCTCACGCCTGTAATCCCAGCACTTTGGGAGGCCGAGGCGGGCGTATCATGAGGTCAGGAGATTGAGATCATCCTGGCTAACATGGTGAAACCCCGTCTCTATTAAAAATACAAAAAATCAGCTGGGCGTGGTGGCGGGCGCCTGTAGTCCCAGCTACTCAGGAGCCTAACGCAGGAGAATGGTGTGAACCCGGGAGGCGGAGCTTGCAGTGAGGGAGATGGCGCCACTGCACTCCAGCCTGGGCAACAGAGCGAGACTCTGTCTCAAAAAAAAAAAAAAGATAGGAGCTAGGGCTTGATTGGGTATAGAGAGGACACTGGTGGTGAGGGAGACAGGGAGGTTATAGGAGAGATGGGAGTAAGTTTAGAAGTAAGATCAGTGGCAGAGACAGCCTAGAACCCAGGTCTCCCAACTCCCAGTCTAGCACTTATTTCTATACCATGGTGCCTTCCTCTTCCAGGTGAGGGACCAAGGAGGGGAGAGGGATTATGGGGAGCTGGGATCCTCTAGCTTGGGAGGTTTGGAGTAAGGGCTTCCCTTCAAACTACAACTGCATAGATGGTGGAGGCATCAGCAGGGTCCACTGTAGACAGCCGGCGGGGCCTGCTGAGGGCTATATGGTCCAGATCCGCATAGAGCAGGCTCTGGAGGAGGAAGGGGAGGAAGACAAGATGGTCTCCACAGTCTTCCTTGGGGTTCAGGCCTTTTTTTTGGTCCATTTTCCGCAGAGATTCTGGCCATCCCCTTCCCATCCCCATGCCCTTACCGGTTCCTGGTCCAGGTCCCCTGGAATCTTGGGCTCTTCCTCCTTTACTGGCCTCTGGGGCTCGGTTCTCACAAGTGGAGCTATGTAGGGGGGACAGAGCTGAAGGATGGAGAGAAGGTGACCAACGTGTCTGCTCCCAGCAAGGGCTCAGACTCAGGAATTGAGGGGTGGGGAGTGGGTGTGTAGGAGAAAGAAAATGGGGTGGAATTAGTCTCACCAAATCTAGGGAGTGGTCGAATCGGTTGCGGGGGCAGGCACCTGTAAGGGACATATGAGTCTTTGAGAGCCACCAGTCTTGTCTCACTGGTTCTCCTGGGACTCGCCGCGCCAAGGACAGTCCAGCAACTTGAAGGCTCAGACGGGAAACAACTTAGACTCTACCCCCACCGACAGTCCAGCCCAGGCTCTAACTCTGCTGCACTTCCAGCTCATCTCCTCTGGCGGGGCTCTACTCACCAGCCAGCGGCCTCACTCCCACCTTTGACCTCTCCCATTCTTCGCCAAGCCAGGACCAGAGCTCTAGGTCTAGCTCTTTCTTTTGCGAAGGTTCTGGTCCTGCCCCTTCCACCTCTGGTCACTCCCCACTTAACGAGGAGTGGGGAGTGACACCACTCCTGCTCACCTGTGCAGCCACCAGACCAGGCCCAAAGCTCCCAGTCCCAGCACCAGCCCAGCGCCCAGCAGCGGGATCAGGAGCTGGGGATACACGGACCCTGGGGGAAAGGCGTGGAGGGGAGGGATGCTGAGGTCAGGGGTTTGACGAGAGAGAGCCAGCTCTCCAGCTCAAGAACCCCCAGCCAAGGCCCTCTTCCCTCCTCCGGGTATGTGTCGGAGTTAAGTACCCTTGTGCGCACAGGCCTGGACCTACCATGGGTAGGCCCGGGGGCCTTGCAATAGGTCCTGTCCCCCAGCACGTGAAGCACTGTACGGCTCTCGTCCTCGTGGCGGCCCTTGCAGAAAAAGGTGCCCGAGTCCCCCGCGCTCAAGAGGAGCTCCAGCCGCCGGATACCAGAGTCCAGGGAGCGTAGGCGGCCGACGAAAGGCTGGAGGGGAGGCACGGTGGGGGTCCCGCTCGAAGAGGCCCACAGGATCGGTCGGCGTCCTTTGGACAGGCCCTTGCAGGCCGGGAAGCTGGGCGCCCAGACCCAGCGGATGGGATGAGAGACTCCTACGCAGGAGAGATTCACCCGGTCCCCAGGGCGGCCGTCCAGAGAAGCTAGGAGAGGCCGGAGGCTGTGGTTAGGGCAGGTCCACAGGGCAAGACGACCCTCCATCCCGTCTCCTCTTTCTCTTCTCTTCTGCACTCCAGCCATCCTGGATCTTCCCACACACAACCCATCCTACTAGGCGGCCCCTTTCTTGCTTCAGCCCCTCTGCGTCTATCACAACTCTCCCAGGGATCGCTTACCCCCAGGGTTCCCTTGGGCCCTCGAGAGCAGCAGCGGTAGCAGCTGCAGAAACACAGCCATGGTTGGGATGTGGTGAGGAGAAGCTGCGAGCGAATCAGCGGCTTGGGGCTGGTGGCGGGGGTGGGGGGGACCGGAGGGAAGTTGGGGGTGGGGAGAATGGAGAGGCTGGGGGGCTCCGATAAGAGAGGGGGCGGGGCCACCATATGCCCAGATCCCTTTGGGAATCCTCGCAGGCAAACTCGGAGTCTTCAAATGGTTCCCACTTAAAATGTGTGCTCGGGCCATTTACACAAATGCTTTGGCCTGCTTAACTTTTCAGGCACGCCTGTAATCCCAGCTACTTACGAGGCTAAGGAGGGAGGATCGCTTGAGCTCCGGAGGTCGAGGTTGCAGTGAACTGTGATCAGGCCATTGCACTCCAGCCTGGGCGACAGAGCCAGCCAGACCCTGTCTCAAAAACAACAACAAAAACCCCTATTTTGTAGGGGATTGTGATAACGAGATAAAGTAATACATGTAAACTGCTTAGAATACATAGGATCACTATGTAAGTGCTTGCCATTATTATTACTATTTCTATTCTTTTTTTTTTTTTTTTTTTTTTTGAGACAGAGTCTTGCTCTGTGGCCAGGCTGGAGTGCAATCTCGACTCACTGCAACCTCCGTCTCCTGGATTCAAGTGAGTCTCCTGTCTCAGCCTCCCAAGTAGCTGGGACTACAGGCGCACACCACCACACCTGACTAATTTTTGTATTTTTAGTAGAGATGGGGTTTCACCATGTTGGCCAGGATGGTCTCGATCTCTTGACCTTGTGATCCACCCACCTCGGCCTCCCAAAGTGCTGAGATTACAGGCGTGAGCCACCACACCTGGCCTACTATTTCTATTCTTATTTTAGCTTCTACCTCACCTCTCTGTGCCCATGCTGTTCCTCCTGCCTTGGTACCCTGCCCAAGTTGGCAGGTTTTGATTGGGGAGGTGCTTTGGAGCAGGTGCACACAGCCACACCTAGGACAATTGCTGCTGCTGGACTGGAACAACAAGGCCACACCAAGCGCAAGTGGAGCATGGGTGATGTCCTGAGAACCTTCATGGGAGCCTGAGGCAGCCCCTACTTAGCAGACCTGTGGTGGCTCTCCTGGATGAGTAGCCCCAGCCCCTGCCTCTGCTGCTATGGCATCACAGAAGCCATCAGTGAGTCACTGATGGCAGAGCAGGCATTGGAAAGACCGAATGGGGGCTGAATGGAGATTAATTTGACCCATTCCACCCCCAATTTCCACCAGCATGCCCCTATCAATGCCCAGGAGGGACCCAGGGACCCAAATTCAGCAATTAATTTGGGCCACATCCTTTTGTCCATTTTCCAGGAACTAGCAGAAGCTACCACCATGGACACTGTAAATCACAGAGGCCTTTGATGATGCTCCCTCAGAGGGCTGAGCAGCAGGACTCTTAGCTGGAGGCCAGGAAGGGCATCTTGGCCTGAAACCAAGAACCACAATGGCATTGGCCACTAGTGTCACCTGCCCTCCCCCATCCCTCTCTCCCATCCCTACTCCCCACTCAGTCCTGCTCAGTGCCTTCCCACCCCTTGTCTTTTCTCTGGTCAGCTGTGTAGTAAGTGGGAAGGGAGGGGCTACCAGAGGCAGGGAAGGGAGGAGCCTTTGGGTTTATAAGTTCCAAAAAGGCCACTCAACTCCCAGAGCTGGATCCTTGAAAATCTACCCTATCAGCTGCTGTGGTTGCCACCATTCTCAGGACCCTCGCCATGAAAGCCCTTCTGCTGCTCACCCTGTCTGCTCTGCTCTGCTGGGTCTCAGGTGAGCACCTGGGGGCCCCAAAGACCTGGTTTGCCTGGTCAGGACCTTTACACCCTGCTCTACCCACTTCCCTGCCCTACCCACCACTCGGGATCCCAACACCCCCAGCCCCAACTGGCTCAGCTCTCCTGTGCCACCAAGACCAGGCTTCCCTATGACAGCCTGCTTGCTCTATTTCTCAAAAAGCCAGGTCTCCATCCATCCTCCCCACCTCCAAGAAAGACCCATTTCTCTCACCTGCCAGGGCTCTGGGTCCCCTGTTCCCCACTCCAAGGTGTCTCCTTCTTGGAAACTCTGGTATCCAGTTCCCCAACCAGCCCCACTTCAATATGCAACTCTCCAGAGTCTAGCTTACCTGCCTTCTCCTCTATCTGCTGTGCTTAGGTGTCCTCTCAAAGACCTAGGCATCCAGCCCCAGGCTCCTTTCGTAACCTACCTTCCCCATCTACTCCATCAGGGACTCACATGTTCAGTCTCTCAGCCATGGCCTTTCCTAGATACCCCCTCCCATACCGGGGATACAAGCTTTCTAGATGGTTGCAGTGACATCTAAGAGCCTCCATGGAAATAGAGCGTTTTCTTGAGCCTTCTGAAGAGGGGACACCTGGGCCACTTACCTCCAGGGTGAGGTGGATTTCACTGAGGTACCCTTACCGGGCTCCTCCACCCTTGGACCCTGCATCACCAAATCTTGCCTGCCCAAACCTTGAATTAACTGAAGCAGGAAACTTGGGGTGCCGCCTTCTGTATCCACCCTCTCCATTTTGATAAGGTGCTAAGATGGAATCTGGTGATCTGTCTCTCAGGTATCATTCCTTTCTGCTGAAGAGCTACTGGGGTGAGAGGATTCTATTCAGGTCTGGTTCCTCTTCCCACACTCTTGCCAGCTCCAGGAGGTGAAGAGTAAATTGTAAATTGCTAAAGCTGGCCACAGATGGCTTTCTCGCCAGCCTCAATTTCCAAGGCATTCTGACAGTGTTGTAACCCTCATGATTTTCATTTTTATTATTTCTCCTTCTCTCAAGTTTCCATCTCCTCCTTCACCACCCACATTCTTTCCCCATGGTATCTTCCTCACATTCCATCTATCTGCAGCCCCATGTTTTTCTTCATAGCTCTGTCCCTCTTGACTCACCTCCAAACGGGGTGGAGTGACGGAAGACATGTAGGACGTGGGCCTTTCACAAAGCAACAACTCTACCCTTACCTGCCGCCCACTTTCCATTTTCCCTGCATCACTCACCTGCTCTGTGCTTGCTAGACCCAACAGCCAAACAGGTTGGAGCACCTACGTGATGGGCTCTTCTCCACCCTCCACCCCCACCCCCAGCTCAGCTTATCCCCAGGTAAGTCAGAGACCCCATCACCTCAGCCTGACTCGTGTCTTCCCAGCTGACATTCGCTGTCACTCCTGCTACAAGGTCCCTGTGCTGGGCTGTGTGGACCGGCAGTCCTGCCGCCTGGAGCCAGGACAGCAATGCCTGACAACACATGCATACCTTGGTAACATCCCCTTCCTCAGTGGGGTAAGCAGGGAGGTGGGAGACTCTATGGCCAGGACTGAGGCCCAAATGGGTCTAAGACTGAGATGGAGAAGCAGAGGATTATAGCAATGATAATATTTGGCCAAAGATGGTTGTGTGCCAGGCAACATCCTATGTCTTTGCATGCCTTTTTTTCAATTAATGTTCATGACAACCCCGTGATATGGGTGCTATTATTATATTGAGAAAACGGCCTAAAAAAGAGACAGTAACACAGCCGGGCATGGTGGCTCATGCCTGTAATCCCTGCACTTTGGGAGGCCAAGGTGGTTGGATCACTTGAGGTCAGGAGTTCAAGACCAGCCTGGCCAACATGGTGAAACCCTATTTCTACTAAAAATACAAAAATTAGCCAGGCTTGGTGGTGGCGCCTGTAATCCCAGCTACTCGGGAGGCTGAGGCAGGAGAATCACTTGAACCTGGGAGGCAGAGGTTGCAGTGAGCTGAGATGGCACCACTGCACTCCAGCCTGGGCGAGAGTGAGACTCTGTCTTGAAAAAAAAAAAAAAACAAACAGAGACAGTAACAGGTCCAAGGCCTTATGGCCAGCAAGTGATAGAATCAGGACTGGGGGAGTGGTGGGTAAGGATGTGCAGAAGGAATATCAGACTGAGAAAAGAGAAGGGGAGGGCCAGGGACAGAGTTGGGAAGGAAGGAAGCCAAGGTGGGTGGATGGGGTGGGGAGGTGGACACAGGCATGCCAGGTGCCCATCCTGGCTGATTCCCTGCCCATTCCCACCCCTAGGTAAGATGTGGGTTTTCTCCAATCTGCGCTGTGGCACACCAGAAGAGCCCTGTCAGGAGGCCTTCAACCAAACCAACCGCAAGCTGGGCCTGACATATAACACCACCTGCTGCAACAAGGACAACTGCAACAGCGCAGGCCCCCGGCCCACTCCAGCCCTGGGCCTTCTTTTCCTTACCTCCTTGGCTGGCCTTGGCCTCTGGCTGCTGCACTGAGACTCATTCCATTGGCTGCCCCTCATCCCACCTGCCTTGGCCTGAGCCTCTCTCCCCGTGTCTCTGTATCCCCTGGCTTTACAGAATTGTCTCTGCCTAGCTCCTATTTCTTTAATTAAACACGGTTCCGAGTGGCCTCCTCATCCATCCTTCCCGCCTCACACCCTTCACTCTGCTTTTTCTGGGTCCCTTCCCACTTCCTTCCAGGGCCTCCATTGGCTCCCAGAAGGGCTCCCCACTTTGCTTCCTACACTCTACTGTCCCCTACTTGAGGAGGGATTGGGATCTGGGCCTGAAATGGGGCTTCTGTCTTGTCCCCAGTGAAGGCTCCCACAAGGACCTGATGACCTCACTGTACAGAGCTGACTCCCCAAACCCAGGCTCCCATACATACCCCATCCGCCATACTCACCTCTTTCCGTTTTGAGTAATAAATGTCTGAGTCTGATAAAATGTACATTTATTATAAGAAGACCTAAGGGTCAGGTCATCTCCCAGGAAATAATACTCTCAATCTCCCTCCCTTACACAGGAATCCTTCAGGGAGGTTCCCTGGGAGGCTGGGCTGGGGCAAATGGAGAAACAGGTTTTTCAGGTCTTCATCCTCCCTTCCAGTGTCTCCAGGTGGCACACAACAACTCATATCCTAAATTTAGGCCACATCCCTGATGTATTGCCAAGAAGAAGGTGCCACCTGGCTTGAGGGCTCTCCAGAAAGGATAGGAGAGGCACATGGGGATGGGGCCTGAGACCCTGTTTCTTCAGTTTCTCTCAGGTTAGAGTTAAAGGCCTCAACTAGCCTAGTTAGTAAGTAGGGCACCAAGCAGTTTTTACCTATTACAGTTTTTACATTTCTTTTCTCAATTAAAAATAGTCCTATTGGGAGCCAAGTTGCAAATGGGAGAAAGGGGAGCAAACCCAGACTCAGGCTCACAAAACCCTGGCAACCCCACTCAGTGAATCTCATTGCTAAGGAAGATTCAACCCAGCAACAGGATCCAGGAGCCACAGAAGGCAGATAAGCCATGTCCTTTGGGGTTTAGTTGGTTAAGGAGTGCACCACTGTAATTAAGCCCGCTGTTGCTTGGTAACCCCCAAACTGGATGCCCCATATTACCCTTTTAGTCCTCCCATCAACCAAAGATAGATGCAATTTTCCAGTCAGCTGTAGAGTGGTTCATAGATTTTAATGACTCACAGAAGGATGCTTGTCTTCTCACATCAGATGTTCAGATGTCCCTTGTTCCCTTGCGCCCTTGTTCCCTTCTCTACTCCTACTCCCACTACCCGCTCCACAGTCCTGGCAAGAGACAGGTCAGGGCAGTAGCTGCTGCAGCCAAAATGCATGCAGGGGCCACATGGCTTGCCACGGCGCTGTTGCACAGGTCTCGCAGGTAGCAGTCCCTGTGGGCTGGATAAGTCACGTCTCCCACCGACTCTGTCTCCACTTGATTGCAATGATGGGCTGCGACGCAGGCTGGATGTTGGTGAATCACAGTCACTGGGGCTGAGAGAGAGAATGAAACTGGGGTGTTGGACTCCTGGCTTCAGGACTTGCCTTCTGGGGCAGAGCAGATGTGATTTCAAGGAGCCCAAAGGGATTTTCAGCCCCCTCAAAAAACACCTCCCTGAAACCAAGTGATCAAAGTTAATGCATTGACCTTGTAAACTCCTGATGTGATGCAGCAAGAAGGACGCAACATCACTTCTGCAGTATTCTTGCTTAAAATGCATGACCTCAATCTCATCATGGCAAATATCAGATAAATATAAATCGAGGGACATTCTATAAAATAGTTTTTAGTATTTCAAGTATGCGTAAATTTTTTTTTTTTTTTTTTTTTTTTTTGAGACGGAGTTTCACTCTTGTTGCCCAGCTGGAGTGCAATGGTGTGATCTCGGCTCACCGCAACCTCCACCTCTTGGGTTCAAGCAATTCTCCTGCCTCAGGTTCCCGAGTAGCTGGGATTACAGGCATGCACCACCACACCCGGCTAATTTTGTATTTTTAGTAGAGACGGGATTTCTCCATGTTGATCAGGCTTGTCTCGAACTCCTGACCTCAGGTTATCCACCCGCCTCAGCCTCCCAAAGTGCTGGGATTACAGGCATGAGCCACTGCATCCGGCACGTAATTTTTTTTTAATCTAAAAATGATTTTATTTAATTTTAGAGAAAAGATCTTGCTCTCTCACTCAGGCTGGAGTGTGGTGGTGCAATCATAGCTCACTATAGCCTCGAACTCCTGGGCTCAAGTAATCCTCCTGCCTCAGCCTCTCAGGAAGCTGAGATTACAGGTGTGTGCCACCATGCCTGGCTAATTTTTTAAAAATATTTTTTGTAGAGATGGGGGTCTCACTTTGCTGCCCAGGCTGGTGTCAAACTCCTGACCTCAGGTGACTCTTCTGCCTTGGCCTCCCAAAGTGCTGGGATTACAAGTGTGTGCCACCAAGCCTAGCCTAAAAATTATTATTATTATTATTTTTGAGACAGGGTCTCATTTTGTTCCCCAGGCTGGACTGTAGTGGCATGATCATGGCTCATTGTAGCTTCAACATCCCAGGCTCAAGCGATCCTCCCTCTTCAGCCCCCTGAGTAGCTAGGACTACAAGCATGTGCCACCACGCCCAACTAATTTTTTAATCTTTTTTTTTTTTTTTTTTTTTTTTTTGTAGAGACAGGGTCTCCCTATGTTGCCCAGGCTGGTCTCAACTCCTGGGCTCAAGTGGTCCTCCCACCTTGGCCTCCTAAAGTGCTGGGATTACAGGTGTGAGTCACTGCACCAGCCCTAAAAGTATTTTTTAAACTCCAGGTATAAAATAATTTATCAGGGCTCTTCAAATGTGTCAGGGTCATGAAAGACAAAGAAAAACAGAACTGGCACAGATCAGAGGAGACTAAGAAGACATGAGAGCTAAATGCAATGTAGGATCTTGCTAAATCAAATAAAGTCTGTAGATTAGTTAGTAGTATTGTATCAATGTTATTTTGTGATTTTGATAATTGTGCTATGGTTATGTAAGATGTTAGCATTAGGAGAAGTTGAGTATTTCTGCAACTTTTCTGTCAATCCAAAATTATGTTAAAATAAAATATTAAAAACATGTACACACACACACACACACACACACACACACACACACCCCTCCCTGGTCCTTAACTAATGCCGAAAATTTGAAGTTTGGTTTTAACTTTGGCCTTTCAGGGCCAGAGCTCTTCATTTGTGAGCTAATGGGCCTATGAGATTCTTTTAGGAGAATAAGGAGGTGGGGAAGTGGGGGCACAAGGACTGTGGGCCTCTTAGGGGCTCCGTGCCAGGAGCCAGAAGGGGTACAGACTGCTTTCCTCTAACAGCCGCACCATCTGCCCAGAGCCAGACTGAGCCTGGAGGGTTCTGGAAGCCAGAAGGATTGATGTGGGGCTGGAGGCAGGGAAAGGCTGCTGGAAAAGGGAGAAACTGAGGACTCACGGTTTCCAGGTAGCTTGATCTGTTCCAGGCCTGGCTGGGGTCTGCCCTCGCCACAGGTGGTCACGGCCTCTTTGCAAGAACTGCTGGGGCTTCCACCACAGTTGTAGCACCGCATTCGGTTTCCTGGCAGGAGAAAAGAGGCACTGGACCTGGGCCCTCGGTGGAGCCGGCTGGCAGAAAGCCTGTGTGAGAAGCTAGCTGGCCGCCTCCTTACCCAAGGCAGCCCCTAGCAGGGAGCTGAGCAAGATCCCAACAAACTGGGGTTTCATCGCAGTCTGCCCGTGTCAGGACCGCCTCTACCTCCTGCCCACCCCCCTCCCCAGCCCGGCTCTGCCCGCCTTATATCCTCCTTGCCTTGAGCTTTATAGGGCTATAAAAAAGGAGGAAAGAGTCTCCCCCAGCAGGCACCAAGGGCCCCAGTGGGGACAGGGAGGGGCCCCACAGCATGCGCTCAGCATCGTCTGGAGTCCTCAAACTCCTTTATCCTCAGCAGCAGTCTGTGGACCAAGAAGAACCCCTGGGGATCCCTGATACCCTTTCACAGGGTCCTTGAGGGTCTTCCTTTTGCAACTATCTGTGTAAGGTCAGATTTTCTTCATATACTGGACTTCAATGAAAACAACATATCCCAACAGACTGAATGCAGAAGCAGATAGGAAAACCTAGCCATCTCCCACGAAGCCCGACACTAGATTCACAAAAATGTAAAGCAATGCTCAGCTTCTCACTGTGCTGTGGAGAAACAATAGTTATTTTTCACAAAACTATATTTTGTTAGCATGTAATACTTTATTATTTTTATTGTTTAAATAAATCAATAAATACCTACTTTAAATGATGTTTTAATTTTTAATGTAGTAAATACTGATATAACCTCATAAAGAAAAGCTCTTCAGAGTCTTAAGTAACTTTAAAAAGTGTAAAGAGGTCCTGAGATCAATGTTTTTGAAAAGAGCTGCTCTCCTGGGCACCTGTGTCTCCCCTATCTTCACTCCCTGTTCCTAGTCTTACTCCTCCTGGTGCGTGCTGGCTCTGATTCCCCAGATGGGCCTTCCTCCTTCCCAATCTCTTCAACCCCAGCCTTCCAGGCTGTATCACCACCCCCTACCCCAAATCCCATCCATGCCTTCCTTTCTAGTGATTTCTCCCCAGTGCAAGCACATCCGGCAGGCCCTCCAACCCCACCTGTGGTTATTTCCTTCCTCCAAGGTAGTGAAGCTGGCAGGGATAATTACAGGGTAGGAATGTTGACGCTTGGGGGGATCAAAAGGATCTGAAGCTGAGTGGGGTCCGCCCTTACACAGCTGGGCTTTGTGTGTGCGTGTGGATGGGTGGGTGGGGGTATTGTTGATTCTACACTCAAACAGATCCACGCCAGGGCTGTTTAGGAGGGTGACTTTGAGAGACATGAAAGCACTGAGGGGGAAAGACAGAGAAAACAAAGACAGAGAGAAGCTGAGACAGCCAGGGAGCAGCTTGAGACATGGGGAGGGAGGGAGAGGAGTAGGAGGGAAGGCGACAGACACAACTCAGGAGCAGGAGAGGAAGCTAAGTTACAGAGACAACACGCTGAGAGAGCAGAGGAGACCCTCCAGGCAAGGGCAGACTCCTTGCAGGGGCAGGCTGGGGGCCCCCGCTGCCTACTGGGTCAGGCTGGTGAATCTGGTCATGGTTCCGCCCCCCAGATTCACTCTCTAGGTGTGTTTGTTTACTGGTTCCTCCCTGTCTTGCTCAAATGCTCCAACTCTACAAATCCCGGGATCTCGGGGTGCAGATCACCTCTCCCAGATTCCTGAGCCTGTGTCTGGCCATGGGCACCTCCAGCATCTTCCTCTGCGTCCTGTTCCTCTGTGGGGCACTGGGTAAGGGTGGGCTGGGGAACCTTCAGTGGTCAGGGGGCTGGGGGCGGGGACAAGGGCATATGGAGGAATCTGAGGGCTGGGGAGGAGAGGGGTGTGGGTGCTGGAAGAGGCCAAGAAGAGAGCTGGGGGAGTGGGGGACTTCAGGGAGACCAGCCACTGGGAAGCCCAGCCTGATGAGGTGGGAAAGGGTTTCCTTTCAAGGCATTTGAGAATAACCGTCTCCTCCTTGCTGCATCTTTGACCTGCCCCTGTCTCCCCTATCCCTTATTTCACGTCTTGCTTCTGTGCTGGGCCCTTTGGTCAATGTCAATTTCTATTTTCCTATCTGTCTCTGGTGCCATTTACTTAACTTTTTCACTGACTCCCTCCACTTCCCTGCTGCTGGGTCTGGCTTTTTGTCTCTCTCTTTCTATGTTGGTCTCTGACTCTCGTGCCTTCTGTTCATGTCTGCGCATCTCTCAATCCCTGTACCCTTCTTGCCTCCGTCTCTGTTTCTTTTCCTGCATTGTCTCCCTCTTTTTTTTTTTGAGACAGAGTCTCGTTCTGTCACCCAGGCTGGAGTGCAGTGGCATGATCTCGGCTCACTGCAACCTCAGCCACCCAGATTCAAGAGATTCTCCTGCCTCAGCCTCCCAAGTAGCTGGGATTAGAGGCACATGCCACCACGCCCGGCTGATTTTTTGTATTTTTAGTAGAGACAGGGTTTCACCGTGTTAGCCAGGATGGTCTCCATCTTCTGACCTCATGATCAGCCCGCCTCGGCCTTCCAAAGTGCTGGGATTACAGGCGTGAGCCACTGCGCCCGGCTATTTTTTCTACTTCTGTCGGCTTTCCTCCCTTGTTCAACAGCTTTCCTCTCTCTGCTTCGTGTGTCACCTCTCTCTGTGATCCCTCTCCGGATCTGGCCTCTGCCTGCCTCACAGGGAGGGTTTGCCTCTCCTGCTCTCTTAATCTCTGCTGCCTCAACAGGTCTCACCGTGTCCCCTGCCCGGGGAAGGCTCCGCTGCTATACCTGCGGCTTTGTCAAACCATGCTACCCTGTTCCCACCGAGTGTCGGGATGATGAAGCTTGTGGCATCAGTATTGGCACCTCAGGTAGGACTCTGGTCCAATGGCCCTTCTCCAGGTGGCTCCCTACCTCCATCCATCCGGCCTTTCCTGTGGCCCCCGCCTCAGCATGCCTCCTTCATCCCACAGACCAGAGTGAGATCATTGAGCGAAAAAGCTGCCTCCCAAGGGCCCAGTGCCCTCTGCCAGGCTATGCCACCTACTGGCTGCACTCCTACACTCTACGGCACCACTGCTGTGAGCAGGACCTGTGCAACACAGCCGCTTCCCCGCAGCAGCTCACCAGCTTCCTCGCCTCCCTGCCCCTCCTCGTGGCCAGCTTTGCTGGGAGAGGACACCTCCTCCACTAGCTTCCGTGGATCTGCAGCACCCAACCCAGGAATCCCCCTGCCATCACCACGGCCCTGGAAACACCTGCACAGACACTTTGAGACATGCCCGAGAACCTAATTTTGTAGAGACCCCGGATCTCTCAGCAGACCCCTCACCGACCCCTCACAAGGCCTGGGGAGGCACCTGCCCAGAGTCCAGCCTCATAAAGAACAGCTATTCTGTGTTTTTTGTATTTTCTAGATGCCCATTGCTGATGTCCCGTGTCAGCCCAGGTCACTGGCAAGGCAGGCATTTTGATGACACTGTGGATCTCAGGCAAGGGGATCAAAGGAGCATCAGGTATGGTAAGGAGGAGAGTCTTGCTAGGAAAGACTAATGTGGTAGGTCGGGAACTCAGGATGGAGGGCTTGGGGGACTATGAAGAGTACCTTTAATAAAAGGTCTATCTAGGAGTCCAGTAGTACTGCAGATACTGCAGTGTGTGTGTGTGTGTGTGTGTGTGTGTGTGTGTGTGTGTGTGTGTGTGTGTGTGTGTGTGTGTGTGTGTGTGTGTGTGCGCTCTAAGAGCAAACTATAGCTGCTTGGTGGGTTGGGCTGGAGCTGAAACCTGGACCACAGCACTCCCCTCATTCTCCATCTGTGTCATTTGCATCCTTTTTCTTGTCAATGGCTTAGTTTAAGCCCCTGCAGCCTGAAGGCTTTAGGTGAGATTTCTGAGAAAGCTTTTCTCCAGTAAGGCCCAAGCTTCAGCAGAGACACTAAAGGGCACCCAGTGGAGCTGCTTGTGAGGGTGTGGCTGGAGCTCAGCTCATTTCTGCCTGAGACTAGGGAATGGCCAAGTTGGGAGCATCAATACCCTCCCTCACTTCACCAGCCCAGACTCGCCCATGGTTCACAGACATCCCAGCATGGCCCCGGCCCAATAAATAACACACCCCCACTGGGCCTGCCAGTCTGAGTAGACACTCCCTCTGCCCCTGGGAAATAGGGCGTGACCCCAAGGCAGCAGGAAGGAAGTGCCAGAGTGGGGATAGCTGCTCACATGCTCTGAATGCCCCGGTAGAACGCCACAGGGAAGAGTGTGTGCCTAGGATAAGGAAGGATAAGGAGGGGGCCCTGGGTGGGAGCTGAGCACAGGCATCTCTGTCTTGACTCAGTCCCCTCCCCTTGCATGTGAGGAAGTCTGGGGTTGAGTAAATATGCCTGTTGCCTCTCTTCTTTGGGAGGATGAGACATGGGGTAGTGGGGGTCTGGCTTAATTTAGAGATGGGTTGAGGCTTTCCATTTTCTCTGTCCCTCCATCCTCCCACTTTGTGTTTCTATTTTTCTCTCTCTGTCCATCTCTTTCCACTTTCTCTGACTTGAGTCTCTTCCTCTCTCTTTCCCAGTTTTCCCCATTTGTCCTTCAGCTCCACTGCAATGGATTCCCCACCATTGCTCAAGTCTCCAGATCCCTGCCTCCTCCCTGCACACACCCATCCTCCTTGCCCCCACCAGCAACCTCAGGCTCCCCTCAACCCCACAGTACTACGGGCTCAGGGCCATCCCTCCACTGCTGCTACAAGACAGGAGACCAAACCTTTTTGTAGGTTACATCACAGAATAATGCTCCTCCTTTCCTTCAGTCCCCCACCCCTCCCCATACACAGCTTGGTGGCTGCTGGAGGCCAGTTGGATGGTGAAGTTGAACTCTCAGTCCCGCCCCCCTTGCTAAGGTTGTTGAGGAATCTTCCAGATGCTAGATGGCCAGCGAGACAGCAGGTCACACTTCCCAGCAGATGTCACCAAAATCACCTGGTCTTGTGGGCAGGTGGGCTGTGGGGTTTTCCAGAGAGACAGATTAAGGATACCTCTACTTTTCACGTCCTCAGGAACGAGGGCCCATCCCCAACCCAACCCGTGTTTCCTCTCCATCCCCAGTCCCCTCCAGGATTTAAGCCTCTGTTCCCTAGCTGTTCCTCACCCAAGACGGGCCAAATGGATGTTCTCATAGACCTGGATTTCGGGTTTGAACTGAGGAATCGAGGCATCTGGGGAGAAGGAGCCATCAGGGATACAGAAGAGAAGTCAGCAGACAACTTAGAGCTGTGTTCCTCGCCCCCTCCCCTAGAGGAGGTGGGGTACAGAGGCAGGGTGCGAGCCTAGCCCTTTGCCTCCCACCCACGTGCCCTCTTCTTCCCCCGGGGAGGGAAGGACTCACCTCTGCCTGGAGCCCCACAGACCCTCTGCCTCCAGAGCACGATGCTGAGGGCCAGGATGACAACTCCCTGGCCCATTGTGAGCAGCAGCATCAGAATCCAAGGCATGTCCCAGCCCGTGGAAGGGGCACAGAGGGCAGGAGAAGCATCGATGGAGGCTGTAGTAAGGGCCAGACCAGAGAGATGGGAGGGAGGCAGTGAGGGGGCCTGTCCCTGTGCCCCAAAGAGAGGCTTCCCCTCCACAGTCTGGTGGGCTCTTCCAACAGAAGACTTTGTAAGCTTCCCTGCCCACAATATCCTCCACCCTACTCTGCCCCTTTCCAGGCCTCTCACCCTGACCCATAAATAGAGAATGGCGGCCAGGCACAGTGGCTCATGCCTGTAATCCCAGCACGTTAGGAGGCCAAGGCGAGCAGACCACTTGAGGTCAGGAGTTCAAGACGAGCCTGGTCAACATGATGAAAACTTATCTCTACTAAAAATATAAAAATTGAGGCCAGGCGCAGTGGTTCACACCTGTAATCCCAGCACTTTGGGAGGCCGAGGTGGATCACCTGAGGTCAGGAGGTCGAGACCAGCCTGACCAACATGGTAAAACCCCATCTCTACTAAAAACACAAAAAAGAGGCCGGGCGCTGTGGCTCACACCTGTAATCCCAGCACTTTGGGAGGCCGAGGTGGGTGGATCACCTGAGGTCAGGAGGTCGAGACCAGCGTGACCAACATGGTGAAACCTCATCTCTACTAAAAACACAAAAAAGAGGCTGGGTGCTGTGGCTCACACCTGTAATCCCAGCACTTTGGGAGGCCAAGGCGGGCGGATCATGAGGTCAGGAGATTGAGACCATCCTGGCCAACATGGTGAAACCCCGGCTCTACTAAAAATACAAAAATTAGCTGGACGTGGTGGCATATGCCTGTAATCCTAGCTACTCAAGAGGCTGAGGCAGAAGAATCACTTGAACCAGGGAGTTAGAGGTTGCAGTGAGCCGGGATCGCGCCACTGCACTCCAGCCTGGCGACAGAGAGAGACTCCGTCTCCAAAAAAAAAACCAAAGAAACAAAACACACACACACAAAAGTTAGCCGGGTGTGGTGGCAGGCACCTGTAGTCTAGCTACTCAGGAGGCTGAGATGGGAGAATAGCTTGAACCCAGGAGGCAGAGGTTGCAGTGAGCCAAGATCGTGGCACTGCATTCCAGCCTGGGCAACAGAACAAGACTCCATCTCAAAAAAAAAAAAAGGCCAGGCTCATACCTGTAATCCTAACACTTTGGGAGACCAAGGCAGGCAGATCATGAGGTCAAGAGATCAAGGCCATCCTGGCCAACATGGCGAAACCCCGTCTCTACTAAAAATACAATTTTTTTTTTTTTGAGATAGAGTTTCGCTCTTGTTGCCCAGGCTGGAGTGCAATGGCGTGATCTTGGCTCACCGCATCCTCCACCTCCCAGGTTCAAATGATTCTCCTGCCTCAGCCTCCCGAGTAGCTGGGGTTACAGGCATGTGCCACCATACCCGGCTAATTTTGTATTTTTAGTAGAGACAGAATTTCTCCATGTTGGTCAGGCTGGTCTCGAACTCCCAACCTCAAGTGATCTGCCTGCTTCGGCCTCCCAAAGTGCTGGGATTACAGGATTGAGCTACCAAGCCTGGCCTAATAATAAATAAAAAATAAAATAAAATAAAATAAAATAAAATAAAATAAAATAAAATGAATAAAATAAAATAAAATAAACAATGCCCCGTGCTCACACATGGGCAACCAACTACAGAGTAGACCACCAGCCATAACCACACTTTCCCCTCACACCCTTTATAGTAATTCACCCTTTCTTTCAAGAAAAAATAGCCAGGTGTGGTGGCTCATGCCTGTAACCCCAGCACTTTGGGAGACCAAGATAGGAGGATCATTTGAGGCCAGTAGTTTGAGACCAGACTGGGCAACATAGCGAGACCCTGTCTCTACAAAAAATTTAAAGGTGCGGTGGCTCATGCCTATAATCCCAGCACTTTGGGAGACTGAGGCGGGCAGATCACTAGAGGTCAGGAGGTTGAGACCAGCCTGGCCAAAATGGTGAAATCTCCTCTCTACTAAAAGTACAAAAAATTATCCGGGCATGGTGGCGGGCACCTGTAATTCCAGCTACTTGGGAGGCTGAGGTGAAAGAACATCCCTTTCCGTCTCCTCCCTCAGTTTACCTGCCAGGCTAAAGCTGACCCCTTTGTTGTGAGTCATGAGGCAGCGGATAATTCTTGGTCTTCGGCTCCTGGGCTCAGAAAGCCCCTCCCCAGGACACACCAAGAGCAGGGCAGCCTCATTGCCCCAGAAGGACTGAACGCGGCCCCTCACGGGACCCTTCCCTTCCTGCCAGGTCACAGAGTCCATGCGTCTGCTGGGGACCACAGAGCACAGGAGGACATTGCAGGGGGATCCATCTGCAGCCCTTGCAGATAACTGGGATCCTGTGGGGGAGAGAGGGACCCCTCAGTTCTTCACCTGGACTTCCTGGCCCACAGTAGCCCCAGGTCTGCATGCCCCCGCTCACCTTTGAGCACCAAGACGTCATACACCCTCCAGTTCTGGTAATTGTGGTGCTGACCTAGCACAGCGCACCAGTACCGCCCGGCATCTTCCTCCTTGGATCCCTCCAGCCACAAAGAATAGTTCCCCAGCAGTCTGAGCCTGGATTCCCTTCCTGGTTTTCCAGGGTCTGGGGCTGGCCTGCCCACTTGGACTTGGGCTACCAGGGTGGTGAAGGAGCCTGCTGCAGGGCTGTGGAACCATGACAGGTGTTCGTCCCCATGTAGAGTAGGTGGTGAGGGACATGGCAGCTCCACTGCCTCCCCCAAGGCCACGTAGATGGCCTGCTGCATGTTGTCTGTGGGAAGAGGGTTGTATGAGGCCAGAGACCTCCATCAGATCAACAACCCTCCATTTGATCTTCAACCCTGGCTTCCTCCCCTTCTGGGGTCCCCCAGCACAGGCCTGGCTGGTGACCACATTTCTCAAGTGACAGCTACAAAAATAAGACAGGTGGAGAGAAGAGGGTAAGGGTTTTCCTCCTGTCTCCCCTAGCCAGTGAGGGGGTCTGAGGGCGAGAGGGAAAAGGCTGAAAGTTGGCAAATGCCCACATCTCTTCTACTCATTTCTACTTTTCTGGAAGCATTTACTCATTCTTCTTATTTTTTAAAGGAAACTGCATAACCTGGACCCTCGTTGCCTCTGGGTCTTCCCTAGTGTCAGAGGCAGGAGGAGGTTGGTTGGGGTAATTCTATCTTCTTGAGTCAGATGCTTTCGCCAGGCTCCTAGGAGAAAGAGCAGCAGTCCCTCCCCAACCTTGCAAATAGCTAAGGAATCCCTTACCTCTTGCCCCTTACCTGCAGCCTGGGGAGTTCCACATAGGAACAGGAGGAGGAATAAGACTGCCATGGGGATAGCCTGCCAAGTTTTCTTGCTCTAAGACCTGGTGTCCCCAGGGAGGAAGCAGAGTCCAGATAAAAGCCCTCACTCGCTGGTCTGGGGTGACAAGGGCCTCTGGAGGGGATGGGAATGCTGGGGCGATAAAGCCCAGCAGCATGTCTACTAGGGAAAAAGTGACCACCACTTTTCTATCCTGGAGAGAAAAGGACCCAGCCCAGGCCACTCTGAAGATGACCTTTTTGCTCTTCTGATTCCACATCAGCTAAGGGGCTCAAATAAAGACTTTCCATGCAAAAAACCATGCAGAGAAGTGGTCCTGCCTGTCTAGCTTTTGTCAGTCTGGAAGTACATTCTGAGGTCTCTTTCACTCCTAAGAAAGGTCAGCCATGAGTTGGGTGGATCACTTGAGGTCAGGAGTTCGAGATCAGCGTGGCCAACATGGCGAAACCCTGTCTCTACAAAAAATACAAAAATTAGCCTGGCGTGGTGACATGTGCCTGTAATCCCAGCTACTTAGGAGGCTGAGAGGCACCAGAATCGCTTGAACCCGGGAGGCGGAGGTTGCAGTGAGCCGAGATCGTGCTACTGCACTCCAGCCTGGGAGACAGAGCGAGACTTCATCTCAAAAAAAAAAAAAAAAAAAAGAAAAGAAATGTCAGCTATGAGTGAAGAAACTGAGTTTGAGTTTTTATGTTGGTCCTCCACAGAACCCAGCACAAGACTGTGTATCCAGTCAGTGTCCCGTAAATGATTTGGAATGACTTTCCCTGTGGTTGTCTGGCATACCCGGGACCTCTCCTGAAACCCTGATGAGTGTATTAAATTATTACTCAAGGACAAGGCTAACGGGCTGATTCATCCTTCTGAATGGCAAAAACTCCTAAGGCAGATCTTCATGCAGTTATTATAGTTTTAATGTGTAATTTATTTATTTTTAAAATTATTTTGATGTAATATTCCATACATACCAAAAACTATATGAAGTACAACTATATAATGGATAAATGCTGGTATATTAACACAGTAGAACACTGGACAGCAATGAGAATTGCAACAAGGTTGAATCTCACAACATAATGAGAGTAAAAGAAGCCTGGCCAGGCATGGTGGCTCATGTCTACAATCCTAACACTTTTGGAGGCCAAGGTGGGAGGGTCGATTGAAGCCAGAATTTTGAGGTTGGGCAACAGAGCAAGACCCCAACTCTGAAAATAAAGGCCAGATGCCGTGGCTTACGCCTGTAATCCCAGCACTTTGGGAGGCTGAGGCAGGCGGATCACAAGGTCAAGAGACTGAGACTATCCTGGCTGACATGGTGAAACCCTGTCTCTACTAAAAATACAAAAATTAGCTGGGTGTGGTGGTGGATGCCTGTAGTCCCAGCTACTCAAGAGGCTGAGGCAGGAGAATTGCTTGAACTCAGGAGGCGGAGGCTGCGGTGAGCAGAGATCGTGCCACTATACTCCAGCCTGGCGACAGAGCGAGACTCCGTCTCAAAAATAATAATAATAAATAAATAAATAAATAAATAAATAGAATATTCCAGGCCGGACTCGGTGGCTCATGCCTGTAATCCTATCACTTTGGGAGGCTGAGACAGGTGGATCACCTGAGGTAGGGAGTTCAAGACCAGCCTGACCAACATGGAGAAACCCCATCTCTACTAAAAATAAAAAAATTAGCAGGGCATGGTGGTACATGCCTGTAATCCCAGCTACTTGGGAGACTGAGGCAGGAGAATCACTTGAACCCCAGAGGCGGAGCTTGTGGTGAGCCGAGATCGGGCCATTGCACTCCAGCCTGGGCAATAAGAGCAAAACTTGGTCTCAAAAAAAAAAAAAAAAAAAGGAAAAAGAAATAGAATATTCCAGGCCAGGCACAGTGGCTCATGCCTGTATCCCAGCACTCTATGAGGCCAAAGCAAGAGGATCACTTGAGCCCAGGAGTTCGAGACCAGCCTGGGCAACATGGTGAGACCTCGTAAAATTAGCCGAGTGTGGTGGTGTGGGCCTGTAGTCCCATCTACTCAGGAGGTTGAGGCGGAAGGATGGTTGAGCCCAGCAGGTGGAAGATCAGGGCAGTGAGCCGTGATTGTGCCACTTGCTCCAGCCTGGGTGAAAAAGCTAGACCCTGTCTCAAAAAAAAAAAAAAAAAGAAAGAAAGAGAAAAAAAGAATATTCCGTTTCAGTCAGAGATCCTCTATGTTGTGTAACCACAATTCTAAATTTTCTCTTTCTTCTCCACTTGCTTTGTCATTAAATTTTATGTGTTTTTGAATCTAATATACTGGTATCACGTATACATTCTTCTGTGGCTTTCTATTTTCACTCAGCATCATGGTTTTAAGATTCAGTTCATGCATAAGAGTAATGATTCACTTATTTTCTTTTTACAAATATTCCACATATCTTACCGTGCTGAATTTTCATATCCAGGACCATGGTGTAGCTTTCCATTTATTGAAAAGCTTTTCGTTTACCTCTTTCTTTTTTTATTTTTTCAATTATTATTGTTATTATCTTGAGGCAGGGTCTGGCTCTGTCACCCAGGCTGGAGTGCATGGAGCGATCTCGAACTCCCGGGCTCAAGTGACCCTCCCACCTTGGCCTCCCGAGTAGCTGGGACTACAGGTGCGCACCACCACATCCTGCTAGGTCTTTTTTTTTTTTTTTTGTCCTCCTTGGTATTTTGTGTAGAGATGGGGTCTCACTATGTTGCCTGGGCTGGCTTGGAACTCCTGGGCGCAAGCAATCCTCTCTCAGCCACCCAAAGTGTTGGAATTACAGGCATGAGCCATGGCCTGGAACTCCTGGACGCAAGCAATCATCCCTCGGCCACCCAAAGTGTTGAAATTACAGGCGTGAGCCACCGCACTGGGCCAGTTTACATTTATTTATTTATTTATTTATTTATTTATTTATTTAGAGACAGAGTCTTGCTCTGTCGCCAAGGCTGAAGTGCAGTGGGAAGATCTCGGTTCACTGCAACCTCTGCCTCCCGGGTTCAAGCGATTCTCGTGCCTCGGCCTCCCGAGTAGCTGGGATTACAGGCGCGTGCCACCCATGCCAGGCTAATTTTTGTATTTTTAGTAGAGACGGGGTTTCACCATGTTGGCCAGGCTGGTCTCGAACTCCTGGCCTCAAGTGATCCGCCCGCTTCGGCCTCCCAAAGTGCTAGGACTACAGGCGTGAGCCACTGCGCCGGGCCGGGCCAGTTTGCCTTTTCAATAACTTTTTATAGTTTTCTTCATAAAATCTTGGATTTCTTGTACTAGATATATTCCTAGACACCTTATCTTTTCTGTTACTCTTACCAAGTACTCCTAATCTCACCCCTCGTTTCCGCTGTCGCTCTACAGTCTGCTAATAATGAGACAGAAAAAAATTATTGAACTATGCCCGGTAATTTTCTGATTCTCCGCGTTCCTAAACCTTCCACTAGTTTCGGACCACTGCTGTGCCCGTAGCTCCAACTGAGCGAAACTCTTCTCAGGAAGCACTGAAAATGTCGCAACTCGCCCGGAGGCGGAGCCGGTACGGGCTGACGTCAAGGGCACACAACACCTCAGAGGCAGGGAGGGCGGGGCCGGCAGGGGGACCCGCTGCTGGAAGAGCAGCGGCCCGAGCCAGGGCCATGGCGAAGCTGCTGAGCTGCGTCCTAGGCCCCCGGCTCTACAAAATCTACCGGGAGAGGGACTCTGAAAGGGCCCCGGCCAGCGTCCCTGAGACGCCAACGGCAGTCACTGCCCCCCATTCCAGCTCCTGGGTGAGTCGAGTTCCTCCCCACCGAAGAACGTGGTACAGTCCAAACCCTTTACGGCCTTTTGCTCCCCAGAAGTGCCCATAATGGGAAATAAGGGGAGCCTGCTTGTCAAGCCACTTATCCGCGAAGTCTGCGCTCTGTGTGCTTCCTGAGTTAAAGTCACGCCTACGGACTGGCCGCCTCCTTTCTTTTTCGCTCTTTACCGCTTTCTCATTCCGACTGCCACTCCTTGCTCTTTCCTCGCCGCGTCCCCCCACCCTGTCTGTCGTGGTTCGTGCCGGTCCTAGTTGAGTCTTGGAGTCCGGGGAAGAGACACTGCGTGGACTGGGAAGCCGTTGGATTTTGCCGTCAGACTCCCAATTTCCTCTTCCTGAGTGCCTCTTCGTGCCTCCCCCGGCTCCGTTTTTATCTTCGCTTTACCCTCGCCTTGAATTTCAGAATGACTTTTACAGATCCTGTATCCGTCGGTCCTCCCCTCAACCCCCGCCCAACCTAGCCTGGAGACCCGAGTCATTGTATTCTGAAGAGCTGGCGGGTGGTGGTAGGCTGTTCTAAATATTCTCTTCCTTTTTATCAGTTGTCTCATTGTGTTACTGTCTCCTACAAACTGCCCGCTCCTACCCACATTCTCTTCTTAGTCAACTACTCTTATTTCTGATGCTTTTCTTTCCCTCTTAGATTGTCTTGGTGTCTTTTCTTTCTTCTCAAACTAACGCTTCTCCCCACATGCACGCGCCTGCAATCCATTTGAAACTAGGCTGTGGAAAAGGAGCAAAAATCGTCCAATGCTGCTTTCACTTTTGCTTCCAAATCCACCTCCCTGGGTTTGTTCCCATGGTCAGGGGTGGGAAATTAGGTTCAGGGTGAGGGTGAGGAAGAGGGGTTTCTGTGGGGGCCAGGGGTGTCTCAAAAGAGATAGTCAACGAGACTAGAACCAGAGGACACACAGCAGGGCTTCTGAAAGGGAAGGGAAAGGACCTGCCAGTGGGCAGGGTCCTTAAGGAGGCCATCTGTTTTGGCAGGATACATACTATCAGCCCCGTGCCCTGGAGAAACATGCTGACAGTATCCTGGCACTGGTATGTCTACCCTGGCATCTGGGACTCTGCATCTTTCAGACCTACCTGTCCTCTTGAACTTAGCCCTCCCTAACTTGGGAGCAACAGTGCCCTGGGGTTGGGGGATGCCCTGGGCTCTGCAGCAGACCTCTCCAACACAGACACACAGACACACTCTAAATGTGCATACTTGGCACTTCCCTTTGGTATGTAGCACTGCTTTCTCTGGGGGCAGCCTGAGCTATAAGGAAAACATGTTTACTCTTGGGACCATCTGCAGGTGCTAAGTCCTGCAGTTCCCCAGTGACCTGTCCTCCCTGGCAACTAACCTCTTTGGCTGCAGGGACAGCTGTTCTTTCTGGCACAGTCCCTGTGGTGACGTTTGCGCATCTCTTGGGGACCAGGCCAGGGGCTGTCCTGAGCAGGGCCAATTGAAAAGGCTTGATTAACTTGAGTAGTCAGAGAGACTGCCTTTAAATGTGATGGAATTATGTCTGGAGATGGAAGACATAATTCTTCCATAATTCCAGAGGAAGAAAATAGAGCCTGTACCAAGTTTTCCCAGCCTCCATTACATTGACACACTACTTTTCAACAAATATTGAGCACCTACTGTATTCATGGTGTCATACACCAAATATGATATGATATCCCTCAGGTTGTCCATCTTGCTCAGAGTGTATAGTGTATGCCTGGAATGGCAGGCGTGTGTGTGTGTGTGTGTGTGTGTGTGTGTGTGTGTGTGTGTGTGTGTATTGATTGCCTGTCCGTGTGTGTGTGTGTGTGTGTGTGTGTGTGTGTGTGTGTGTGTGTGTGTGTGTGTGTGTGTGTGTGTGTGTATTGATTGCCTGTCCCTGTCTCTCTGCTGCAGGCTTCAGTATTCTGGTCCATCTCTTATTACTCCTCTCCCTTCGCCTTCTTCTACTTGTACAGGAAAGGTCAGTGTGATTTCAAAGGTGGTGGGGTAGCAAATGGGCAGGTTGTTGGCAGATGAGCCAGCTCCCTAAAGAGGAGAGGGGACCTGTGAGGATGGCTTGGCTTCCCTCTTCCATCAGGCATCTTCTTCCTCTTAGGGTATGGCTGTTCCAAACAGGGAGTGTGGGGTGGAGGTTGGGGCTGAACTGGAAAGAGGAGCTGAGGGACATTGTGGAGAGGGTCTCACATTGTCCCTCTCCCTTCCCAGGTTACTTGAGTTTGTCCAAAGTGGTGCCGTTTTCTCACTATGCTGGGACATTGCTGCTACTTCTGGCAGGTGTGGCCTGCCTTCGAGGTAGGTGGAGAGGAAACCTGGTTTGAATCTTATCTGTCACTGTCACTGGTTAAATATTAAGTACCTTGTACAAATACATTTTAGTGATGGACCCCGAGAGGGAATCATTGAGAATGGTTTAAGGCATGATCTTTTCCTTAAAAGACTTGGGTTATAAATATGAAAAAATAACAAAAAGATTTGCTTTTTTTTTTTTTAAGAGATAGGGTCTCACCATGTTGTCCAGGCTGGTCTCAAACTCCTGAACTCAAAGTGATCCTCCCACCTCAGCCTTCCGAAGTACTGGGATTATAGATGTGAGCCACTATGCCTGGCTGCTATTATCTAGAAAAGATGCATATACCCTACAACAATTCTATATGTGTATACATACTAGGGAAACTCCTGCACATGTATAAACATATAGATGTACAAGAATACAGCATACAACATTGTTTGTAATAATCCTAAGCTGGAAACAACTCCAGTGGCTACCAATAGTAGGATGGATAAAATATGTTCTGTGTGGCCGGGCGTGGTGGCTTATGCCTGTAATCCCAGCACTTTGGGAGGCAGAGGCCGGTGGATCACGAGGTCAGGAGTTTGAGACCAGCCTGACCAATGTGGTAAAACCCCGTCTCTACCAAAAATACAAAAATTAGCTGGGCATGGTGGCACGTGCCTGTAATCCCAGCTACTCGGGAGGCTGAGGCAGGAGAATAGCTTGAACCTGGGAGGCAAAGGTTGCAGTGAGACGAGATTGTACTACTGCACTCCATCCTGGGCAACAGAGCAAGACTCCGTCTCAAAAAAAAAAAAAAAAAAAAAAGTTCTGTGCAATAGCCATGCAACAGAACACTATATAGCAATGAAAATGAACAAACTGTAGCTACGCTCAACAATGCAGATGAAGCCAGGTGCAGTGGCTTATGCCTGCAATCCTAGCAGTTTGGTAGGCTGAGGCAGGCAGATCACCAGAGGTCAGGAGTTCAAGACCAGCCTGTCCAACATGGTTGAAACCCCGTCTCTACTAAACATACAAAAAAAATTAGCCAGGTATGGTGGTGAGTACCTGTAATCCCAGCTATTCGGGAGGCTGAGGCAGTAGAATTGCTTGAACCCAAGAGGCAGAGGTTGCAGTGAGCCAAGATTGCGCTACTGTACTGCATCCTGGGCAACAGAGCAAGGCTCCATCTCCGAAAAAAATAAAATACAAAAAATTAACTGGGCATGGTGGCACATGCGTGTAGTCTTAACTGCTTGGGAGGCTAAGGCATGAAAACTGCTTGAACCTGGGAGGCAGAGGTTGCAGTGAGCCAAGATAGCACCACTGCACTCCAGCCTGGGTGACAGAGCGAGACTCTGTCTCCAGATAAACAAAAGCAATGCAGATGAATTTCTCAAATGTTATGTTAAATAGAAGAAGCTAACCACAAAATAATGTATGCAGTATGTTTTCATTTATATAAAATTCAAAAGGGATGCGCATGTTTGAGGTAGAACACCAAAGACAACAAGGGCATGGTTTTCTTAAAAGTTAGGAGAGTGATTACCTGGGGTGGGGGAGTACAGAATGGGGGAGATCCCTGCTGAGAGGTGGCTGTGTTCTCTTTGTTGACCTAGGTGATAGTCACATGAATGTTTGCTTTGTATTTTTTAAACTGAATATATGTTTTATGTACATATGTTATATCTCGCAATTTAAAAAAATAAAGAGGCAGAACAGATCACCTACTCCTAGTGGGTACATAAGATGACAACCAGGTGATGGGCGATGCTTCAACATGGGGGTGGTGGGGTCAGGGCTGGATGGCCACAGTTGGGTCCAGGACCTTCTGCCTGAGGTGTTCTGCCCCCTGATCTCTGCAAGGCTGGGCTCTCTCCTCAGAGAGGCCTTCCCTGACCACCCTGTCTGAAAGTAGCTCCCACTGCTCAGTTTTGTCTTAATTTTTTACTTTATTTATTTTTAATTTAGAAAAAATACAGAAAAAATTAGCTGTGCATGGTGGCGGGCGCTTGTAATCTCAGCTATTTGGGAGGCTGTGGCAGGAGAATCACTTGAACTCGGGAGGCGGAGGTTGCAGTGAGCCGAGATCACATCATTGCATTCCCGCCTGGGCAACAAGAGCGAAACTCCGTCTCAAAAAAAAAGAAAAAATACAGAAAAGTCCAGAGAACAAAATATAAAAGGCTTTTTAAATTTTTTGATATGTAGTTTTGTGATTTTTTTTAATATATAGTTTTGTGATATTTGCTTTAAATGCTTTCTGTCAACAAAATACTAAAGCACTGCAGTTAGGGTTGGAGTTCCATTGGAATCCTTTCAGTCCCATCTTCCTCTTTCCTCAGAAGTAATAATTGTCATTTGGTGTGGGTTTTTTTTTTCTGGCACATACTTTTATGAAACATATACCTCAGTTCCTCAAGTCTAAGCTGCCATCAATTGTAAAATGAATTCTAATTTCAGAGTTTTCAAGGGTTAAAAAATATACGTCTTAGAATCTATGAAATATGGTACCTGTAAGCAGTATGTATTATTTTGCACATTTTACATTTTTGGCATAAATGTTATACAAATCATTCTGCAGCACACGTCATTCTCTCATCGTATCGTTTTGAGATACGATTGATGACACATAAAGTTCTGGTTCATTCTTGTTGTATTTTCTTTGTAGCACTTATCCCTCTCTGAAATGTTCTTGTTTATTGTCTTCTCCTGGCTGTACCTCACCCCAACCAGAATGCCAGCTATCTGAGAGCCAGGAGCTGTGTATCTCATTTCCTGCTGAGTCTCCTGTGTGTAGTACGGTGCCTGCCTGACACACGACACCTGCCAAGTCAGTGAGGAGAGAAGTTAGGGTTTGAGGTGGCTCAGCAGTGAAAGGAGAGTGGACGCAATCACTGACTGTGTAAGTGAAAAGAGAGAGGAGAGAGTCAGCACTGAGAGTTGCTTCTGCTTCAGAAAGGAAAGCAGAAAGGAGGCAGGAGAGGAACTGTTCAGGTATTGGAAGGAGTCAAGGATAGGCCCAGGAAGCAGAGGCAGGAAGAATCTTGAGGGACAGGGAGAATGCTGAGTGGTACAGTTGAAGAAAATGAGGATGGAAGAGTCAGGAATTTAGTGAGGAAGTAATTACGGGCAGGAGTCGGAGACTCTGAAGCCAGACGGCAAGGGGCTAGAATATACAGAAAAGAGGCAGAAAGCAAGCATTGGAGAAGAGTGGCATTGGAGAAGAGTGGCAGTGAAAAATAGAGAAATTTGATATTCGCAAGGGAGAATAGTATTATATGACAGTGTTTAATAGTGTCATATAATAGGTTATATGACAGTGTTTAAAGACTGAGGAAAATGAACGTTCTGGAAGATGGTAGGTTAAGGATCGTCTATAAAGACACAAACTGCAGAAGCTAGGGAGAAGAAGCATCCTGTAGCCAGTTGCTGAATTTGGAGGAACGGGGTTGGCTCACATCTATTTCTCCACATCCTATGCCCTCAGTTCCTTTTTCTTTCACTTCTTCCTCCAGGGCCTTCTCCTAGCCCATCTCCAATTCTTTTCCTAAAACCTAGGCATTCTGCTTCCCAGTTTTCCTAGCACCGTTTCCTGTCCTTTTTCTACCAGGCATTGGCCGCTGGACCAACCCCCAGTACCGGCAGTTCATCACCATCTTGGAAGCAACACATCGGAACCAGTCTTCAGAAAACAAGGTGAGAGGCTCTAGGAAAAGTGCCACACAGGCGCCTGATAGCAGCTTCCTCAGTTGTCCCTCAGAGCACCAGACACGCTTCTGCAGGAGGAGGAGGTGTGTTTTAGGGTGGTAAACACCCACCACACTGGGTGTTTGCTTGCACATTGCTGTATCCCTTCTCACCTCCATTAGTGAACTGTCCACCTGAGGAATTTTTCCTCCCTGCCACTTCTAATGGAATATTCTGCTAGAACAATCTTCCCCCTCCCTCACCTGCAAGAACTGGCTAAACTAGAAACATTCCGCAATGTTTCTTTTTTCTTTTTCTTTTTCTTTTTTTTTTTGAGATGGAGTTTTGCTCTTGTTGCCCAGGCTGGAGTGCAATGGCACGATCTCGGCTCACTGCAACCTCTGCCTCCCGGGTTCAAGTGATTCTCCTGTCTCAGCTTCCTGAGTAGCTAGGATTACAGGCGCACACCACCCACGCCAGCTAATTTTTGTATTTTTTGTAGAGACGGGGTTTCACCATGTTGGCCAGGCTGGTCTCCAACTCATGACCTCAGGCGATCTGCCTGCCCCGACCTCCCGAAGTGCTGGGATTACAGGCGTGAGCCACCACTCCGGGCCTCTTTTTTTTTTTTTTCTTTGAGATGGAGTCTCACTCTCACTCAGGCTGGAGTACAGTGGTACAATCTCAGTTTACTACAACCTCCAACTCCCGGGTTCAAACAATGCTTATGCCTCAGCCTCCTGAGTAGCTGGAATTACAGGTGCACACCACCATGCCCAGTTAATTTTTTTTTTTTTTTTTTTTGAGACGGAGTCTCGCTCTGTCGCCCAGGCTGGAGTGCAGTGGCGCCATCTCAGCTTACTGCAAGCTCTGCCTCCCGGGTTCATGCCATTCTCCTCCTTCAGCCTCCTGAGTAGCTGGGAGTACAGCCGCCCGCCACCACGCCTGGCTAATTTTTTGTGTTTTTAGTAGAGACGGGGTTTCACCATGTTAGTCAGGATGGTCTCGATCTCCTGACCTTGTGATCCGCCCGCCTTGGCCTCCCAAAGTGCTGGGATTACAGGCATGAGCCACCGCACCTGGGCAATTTTTGTATTTTTAGTAGAGACAGGGTTTCATCATGTTGGCCAGGCTGGTCTTGAACTCCTGACTGCAGATGATCTGCCCGCCTTGGCCTTCCAAAGTGCTGGGATTATAGGTGTGAGCCACTGTGCCTGGCCCACAGTGTTTCTTTTTTTTTCTTTTGAGATGGAGTTTCGCTCTTGTTGCCCAGGCTGGAGTGCAATGGCATGATTCCAGCTCACTGCAACCTCCGCCTCCTGGGTTCAAGCGATTCTCCTGCCTCAGCCTCCCAAGTAGGTGGGATTACAGGAATGTGCCACCACGCCCAGCTAATTTTGTATTTTTAGTAGAGATGGGGTTTCGCTGTGTTGGTCAGGCTGGTCTCAAACTCCTGACCTCAGGTGATCCACCTGCCTTGGCCTCCCAAACTGCTGGGATTACAGGTGTGAGCCACTGCACCCAGCCCACAATGATTCTTAGAAGGTAGTTTTCTCTGTATCACAGCAGCTCAGTTCTATGAATGTTTAATTTTGTTGTATGCATTGAATACCATGCTATCCTTGTTTGTGGATGGGACAAGGTGGACGGGTATGTCCACTCCTATGCCTGGGAGTACAGCATGGTGCCAGGAGGGAGAAAAGCTAGGGCTCAGTGTCTTGGGAATTATGCCAGGTCAGCTGGTGCTGGACTGTGATTATCTTTGAGGATGGGCTTTGGGGCCCCATAGAGCTCTTTTCTGTTATGGGAGGTTTCTAGGATCAAACAGCTATGACCACCATCATCGCACTCCTGGCTACTCCACACTATTTATGGAGCTGCGTAATGATGCCCTGTACTATGCTACTGGCTGAAGCATTTGGCACACACCCTTTCTGATCCTCACAACAGCTGAGTGAGGTGGCATTATTACCTTTATTTGTAAATGTGAGAAGACAGAGGCAAAAAGAGGTTAAGTGACCCATTCGGAGTCATAGAGCAAGAAAGTGGCTAAGTCCAGATTTCAGAGCAGGTCTGAGCAAAGCCTGCCTGAAATTTGCTTTTATTCATCTTGTTTTGTTTTGCCATTTACCTTTTTGTATAATTTTTCTATTGCTCTCTGTTAGTCAAATTATTTTTGAAATGTCAAAAAATTTCTGTGCAGAAAACAAAAACGCTCAAAATAGAGTGCCGGGAGCTCAGGGGGTAGGGGACGAATACAGTCAAGTATTAAGACACAGCTAGGCCGGGCGCGGTGGCTCACGCCTGTAATCCCAGCACTTTGGAAGGCCAAGGCGGGTGGATCACGAGGTCAGGAGATCAAGACCATCCTGGCTAACATGGTGAAACCCCGTCTCTGCTAAAGATACAAAAATTAGCCGGGCGTGGTGGTGGCAGGTGCCTGTAGTCCCAGCTAGTTGGAGGCTGAGGCAGGAGAATGGCATGAACCTGGGAGGCGGAGCTTGCAGTGATCCGAGATTGTGCCACTGCACTCCAGCCTGGGCGACAGAGCGAGACTCCATCTCAAAAAAAAAAAAAAAGACACAGCTCCCACTGCCCTCAAAAAACATGTGGAGCTGGTGAGGTGGTTCATGCCTATAATCCCAGCACTTCTGGAAGCTGAGGCAGGAGGATCGCTTCAGCCCAGGAGTTGGAGACCAGCCTGGGCAACATAGTAAGACCTTGTCTCTAAAGAAAATTTTAAAAATTAGCTGGGCATGGTAGCACATGTCTGTAGTCCCAGCTACTCCAGAGGCTAAGGTAGGAGGATCACTTGGGCCTGGGAGTTTGAGGCTGCAGTGAGCTATGATCGTATCAACTGCACTCCAGCCTGGGCAACAGCATGAGACCCTGCCCCAAAAAAAAAAAAGGCATGTGGACTGGCTCAGTGGGGTGGCCTGAGGCTCGGATGGGCTGTAGGGCAACACTGATCCATGGCTGCAGGAGTTGAGGAAGGGATGTAGTTGTGAGGATGGAAGTCAGAGCTTCCTTCAAGGGGTGGCCCCACATGCAAAGGAGCCCACTGTGGGCATGACTTCCCTCCTGTCTGTCTCACTCAACCTTGGGTCTGTCAGTGTGATCTGCTGGGAGATTTCTAAGCTTCTAAGACAGCACCCTATAAGGGACCCAGGTGGGGAACAGACTGTGACCAGCCAGCGGCCCCTACTACCCCGTCACTCAAAAGCACTAGCACCTTCAGCCACTCCTCCTGGGGGTGGGTCAGGCTTAGTTTTTTAGAAAAGCAGAGTGTTAAGTTCTTAGCTTGGAAGAGGGCAGACAGGTCAGTCCTGATACCTGATGGGGCATACCATCTCCCCTGATTTTCTGGTCCTGTTAGAATTTTCCATCTGAGAATTGGGAGGGTATTGACCTCTGCTTCTACTTGGTTTCCCCATGATGTGTGGGGCTCAGACCCCTCGATAACGAAGGTGTTGTTGAGGGTGAGTAGGAGAGCCTCCCCTGAGTTCTCAGTACCCCTTTTCCTCTCGTGCCCACTGCAGAGGCAGCTTGCCAACTACAACTTTGACTTCCGGAGCTGGCCAGTTGACTTCCACTGGGAAGAACCCAGCAGCCGGTGAGGCCCCAGTTCTTTTGCTCTATCCCTCCCCTTAGAACCATTCCAGAAAATCTCTGCCCTGCCCTGTCTCCCGACCTCCATGCCCTCTCAGGTCACAGTGCCTGCCTTCCAATGCCATTATGTTGTTCCTAGACCCCACTGTTCTCCAGACCTCAGACATCCAGCTTGCTGCTCCTGACCCCATCCTTCCCTGCATCTTTCCCTTCCTCAGGAAGGAGTCTCGAGGGGGCCCTTCACGCCAGGGTGTGGCCCTGCTTCGCCCAGAGCCCCTGCATCGGGGGACAGCAGACACCCTCCTCAACCGGGTTAAGAAGCTGCCTTGTCAGATCACCAGGTGGGAAACAGCAGCGAGGAGAGGCCCACTAGGGTGGAGGGGCCATTTCAGGAGTACTCTGGGAGTGGCTGCTCCATTGTAAAATAGCTGTCACTCATTGGGCCTAGTGTCGTATGGTTTGTGTAGATCATTTATGGCAAAGTCATTTTTATCTATATTTATGTTTGAAGAAAAGAGGCTCAGAGAGGTCTGGAGTCTCAAATGTAGTAAGTGAAGAACTGGGATAAGAACAAAAGCTCCTTCAGTGAGGCTGAGAAGGAGCAGTGGGGGTGGGGTGGGGGTGGGGAGGACATACACTTGTAGCTAGGGCAGGCTCTGGTGGCATCTGTGTACCCATCGTGGCCCCTCTGCCCCGTTGTTATTTCACCTTGGCTCCGGGCCCCTGTGCGCCTCAGTGTCTGCACCTGTGATGAACTTGCCCTGCAAGGTTGCCGAGGAGATTAAGTAAGGTAACATGTTCTGAAGGGCTCCTGCCTTGCCTGGGTGCTTGAGAGCACATGGTAAATCCCAAATAAAGCTCAGTCGTGGGTACTGATGATGTCAGAAGGAACGGAAATAACCACCTATATCTTACAGTGGAACAGACACTGGGAATTTTCTTTTGCAGGGAGTTAGGAGGCAGCTTCTAGAATACCAAGGGACAGGGTGGACTTAGTGGTTGGTTGTTGACAGTGTGCTAATTAGTCAGGGAGGCAAGCCATATTTGAGGTTTTGAATTATAACCATCATTTTTTAAAGTATTATTTATTTGGGGACCTTTAATATGTTGTACTTATATTTTAACAGAATCATAATCTGATGATAACTTTGCATTTACTTATTATGTATAGAAAGTTACATCATAAAACTCTCAGAATTCTGTACATACAGGATATGTGTGCACTGAGCCACAATATAAAATGTTTATCTTACAAAGGTTGCAGTAAGAAAAGTTTGAAAAACACCAGCCTGGTACATATTTCATTAAGGCTTGAAAGAGGAAAGTAAAGCTGTGAAGGTCAGGGGTAAAGCAGGCCTTACAGTCTGTGAGTGCTAGGGCTGGGATGGTCCCCAGCACAGTCCCCAGGCCTCACCAGGGTTGGGGTTTGTTAACCTGTGTTCCCCACAGCTACCTGGTGGCGCACACTCTAGGGCGCCGGATGCTGTATCCAGGCTCTGTGTACCTGCTGCAGAAGGCCCTCATGCCTGTGCTGCTGCAGGGCCAGGCCCGACTGGTGGAAGAGGTGAGGCTTCCCTGCCTGCACATCCCCTATAGCCCTCCCCTCTCACCCCCACCCACCCCATCCCACCCCTGTGATGTGGCCTCCTGACCCTTGCAACCTGGCCGTTGCGTCTCCCCTACTCAGTGTAACGGGCGCCGGGCAAAGCTGCTGGCCTGTGATGGCAATGAGATTGACACCATGTTTGTAGACCGGCGGGGGACAGCTGAGCCCCAGGGACAGAAGCTGGTAAGAGGGAGCAGGGAGCTCAGAGGTGGGGTGAGTGTGAGGAAGGCAGTAGAGGTCTGGGGACCCCAATGCTATAGCACCTCCCAGAAGGAACCACTACTGGGGATAATCCCATGTCCTGGCTCCACGCTAAAGACCTTGTGATGTAGTGAAACCCTGTGATAGAGAAACAGATGAAGTAGGAGAGACGTTCAAGGACCCCAGAAACTAATATTAATAGTTACCACTTTGACAGCACTTCACACTTATATATATTTAATTCTCATGTATATATGAAGCATATATATTTAATTCTCAAAACAATCCCGTGAGATAGGTACTGCTTATATTAGCCCATTTTACAGGAGATGAAACTGAGGCACAGAAAATCTTTCCTGGACCTCACAGTAAGTGGTAGAGCTGGTATTTAGACCCAGGCAGCCTGGCCTCAAAGTCTCCTGCCTCCAAGAAGCAGCCGTGGAAAGAGCACTAAGCCAGGAGTCTAGGGAGCTGGGTTCTAGTCCTGTCTCTGCCCATCTGCTATGAGAGTTCATGCAAATCCCACCATTCGTGGGTTTCAGCTTGGGGCACCATGGCATTACAGTTTATCTGACCATAAGACTGGAGCTCAGAGAGGGATAGGGAGAGCAATCAGCATACCACACAATAGCAATGGTCACAGAAGATAACAGACCCGAAAACTAGAAAGGAAAAACATCTCCATAGTCCCCTTCCTGAGAGAGATCCAGCTGGTAATCTTCCAAGGAAAAGTGGACATGGCTGGGTGGTCGAGCAGGTCAGCCTCTGAGGAGTATTTGTAATCCCTTTGCTTCTCCTCTTATGGACCGTGTGGAATGAGAAGCTTCCATTCCCCTTGAAGAAAACAGAAACCTGCCCTTTCCTCTTCCCTGCCAAGCTCTTCATGGGCTGCCCTCCCTGCCCAAAGGGAGTTTTTCAGTCCCAGCTTGGCCCCCCCCAGCCCTTCCTTCCTGCCTCCTTCCTAGGTGATCTGCTGTGAGGGGAATGCTGGGTTTTATGAGGTGGGCTGCGTCTCCACGCCCCTGGAAGGTAGGACGGTGACTCAGCCTCCTTATCTCTGCCCTTTGAAGGGAATGTCCCTGCCTCCCACACTGACCTGACCTCCCCTGGCCTCTACTTTCTCTGGGTGAGGTTTTGAGTCTCTCAGGTTTAGGGAAAAGTCCACTCACCATTTGCTTTGATAACCTTACATCCCTCCCCTGGCCTGTGTCCCTAGCTATTATGCTTTTCATTCTGTTCCATCCCCCCACCACACACCCCACACAATCACATGCCACTCCCTGTGCCACCTCAGAACCTCTGGTGTCATCTCCTATTCTGGGAAGGCTTGGAGTTATTTGCCTCTAAGCTGGGGGGTACTTCTGCTCTTCCTTCCCCCAGGGATGGAGAAAAGGGTGTGGGCCACAAGGTCTCAGTCCCTCCTCCCCCTGTGTTACAGCTGGATATTCAGTCCTGGGCTGGAATCATCCAGGCTTTGCTGGAAGCACGGTGAGACCATCTCAGGAATCCCTTCCTTTTCCTGAATTATGTCTGTTTCCCTCTGGTCAGCCATTGGAGGGAGGAGAGGGGCTGTGGATTTCTTGAAGGGCCTCCCGCTCACCTGAGGGCTGGGGGCTAGGAGGTTGTGAAGGCAGCATTGGGAGCCATGCCCCCATCCCCACAGTGGGAGGCTGCCGGGAGAGGAGGAGGTAGATCTCATTGTACACATCCGTCTTCTGGAGAGAACAACCTCTCCTACCGTCCCTTCTACACCTTCTCTGCCTGTCATAGGTGGCTGCAGGAGGGGTCCACGTTGGGAGGGACAGGTGAGCTGGCCTTTGGTGCTGACACACTCCTGACTTTGCCCTTCCTCCTGCAGGGGGTGCCATTCCCGCAGAATGAGGCCAATGCCATGGATGTGGTGGTCCAGTTTGCCATCCACCGCCTGGGCTTCCAGCCCCAGGACATCATCATCTATGCCTGGTCCATCGGCGGCTTCACTGGTACCAGCCTCCCTCCCATCCCCCACTGTAGACACATTCATGACCACCCAGCCCCACCCGGGAGAGGTGGGGAAATGGGGTGGGGTGGAGGCTCAAGGAAGAAGAGAGAGGAAGTAGAATCTCTGAGTGGGCCTGGAGGAAGCTATCCTATTTGCATACACTTCACCTTTCCTTCCCCTCTTGTGCCCAGTCATTAAAAGGAAAAGCAGACCCAGGTCCTGGGTGGGGAGATCAGGGAAAGTGAATGTTTCCTGCCCGTTATCATCAGTGCACTATCTCCAGTGTCCTATCCCCATCCTCTCCAGATAGTTCCCTAACCAAGTGAAGTAGGTTAAGGAAAAAACAAGGGATGACATAGGGGGAATGGGGTTGGCCTATAGGGTCAGTGGGATGAGAGCATGGGTGGTGGGGAGAAAGGAGCCTTTCTCAGTTCTTACTCTTCTTCCCTGCCCTGGTACCAGCCACGTGGGCAGCCATGTCCTACCCAGATGTTAGTGCTGTGATCCTGGATGCCTCCTTTGATGATCTGGTGCCCTTGGCCTTGAAGGTCATGCCAGACAGCTGGAGTGAGTGCAGCTCCCAGGCCTGCCCTTCCTGGGAAGGGGTGGGTTGGAACTGGGAACTGTTCTGAGATGGCTCCCTTTTCCTTGGGTGGGGAGTAAGTCGCCCCATTGTTGGAAGCAGGAGGACTCCTTTGTCTGGGGGCCTCAGTTTTCTTTCTCCGTGAACAGTGAGGACCTTTATGTTGGGCAAGGGCTTTGTCTCTGCCATCCCTTCACCTTCATCCCACTCTAGGGGGCCTGGTGACCAGGACCGTGAGGCAGCATCTCAATCTAAACAATGCGGAGCAGCTGTGCAGGTGAGGGCCGGCCAGCATCCGGCATTGAACACCTGCCCCCCATGCAGCTCTGCTGGGCGCTCAAACGCTGAAAGTAGTACTAAAGTGCGAGGTGGTAAAAGGCCACTGGCTCACATCCCGAGTGATCCTGCCACCACCTCAACTGGCCTAACCCCTCCCAAGTCCCCTGGGACTCTGGACCACCTCAGGATCTGGCAACCAAAGGGTTAAGGCCTGGCACAGCAGGGGTCTCCCAGCAGGGCCAGACTGAACCATGCCCATTCTTAAATATTCCTTCTCACCCCTGAGTGAAGGGCTAGGTTACGGGCTGTGCTGTAGCAAGGGGTAAGAATGCTACCAGTGCAGGGATGGGGGTGGGCCAGTTGTCACCCGTCTCCCTCTGAGCTCTCCCTTCCCACTGCTCTGTTCTCTGAAGATACCAGGGTCCTGTACTGCTGATCCGGAGAACCAAGGATGAGATCATCACCACCACGTGAGTGCGTTGGAACCTCGGCCCTCAGGAATCCCAGAGATGGCCAGGAACTTGCCCCTCCCACCTCTGCCCACCAGAAACCCGGGTATCTAGACCCTTCCTCCTAACCTCCAGCCCCTCCAGGGTACATTCTTCTCACCCCCAGGGTTCCTGAGGACATCATGTCCAACCGAGGCAATGACCTCCTGCTGAAGCTCCTGCAGCATCGGTGAGAGTCAGGGTGTGTGTGCGCTGGGGGCAGTGTACACACACAGATACCGACACCAGCACAGGGAAGAAGGGAGGAAGGTTCAGGGATGGTGAATGAAAAAAAATCAGCCCTGACCTGTCCTGACACTTCCTCCGTAGGTATCCCCGGGTGATGGCAGAGGAGGGTCTTCGAGTGGTGAGGCAGTGGTTGGAGGCCTCCTCACAGCTGGAGGAAGGTGAGAAGGGATCCAGTGAGGCTTGAGGCGGGGGCCCAGCAAGGTCAGGTTGCTGACGGGCTGTCATCTCTTCTCCCTGACCAGCCTCAATTTATAGCCGATGGGAGGTGGAAGAGGACTGGTGTCTGTCTGTCCTCCGCTCCTACCAGGCAGAACACGGGCCCGACTTCCCCTGGAGCGTGGGTAAGGAGCTCCTGGGGCAGGAGAGGGGGTGGGAAGGGCCTAGGAAGGGGATGAATACCCAGATGTGTGGCCTATTTTGAGCGCCTCCTCTCTGCAGGGGAGGACATGAGTGCAGATGGACGGCGGCAGCTGGCTTTGTTTTTGGTGAGCTAAGGAGTGGGAAGTGGGAAGGGTTCTTGAATGGCCAGGGCTCACATAGGGGGACTGGGGATACCCTATAAGCCTTGGAAGTGGCAGCTTTTCTAGAGTAGGTGGTGGGTGTGGAAGCGGAGGGTGGGGAGGGAGTCCAGTGGCTGCCCCTCCCAACAGTGCTCTGTACCCCACCTGTCCCACCTTTCCTCAGGCTCGGAAGCATCTGCACAACTTTGAGGCCACTCACTGCACCCCACTCCCAGCCCAGAACTTCCAGATGCCCTGGCACCTCTAGGGACCAACTGGGACTCATTATGGAAGAATGGGGTGAGAGGAGACATGAGGAAAGACCCTCTTATTTGTGATTCTCTGTGTTCATGTTGCTGTTTATAGTTTGTGGAAAGTGGGGGACCATCCCCCTTCTCACCACTGTTCCTCTTGCACGTTTCCCCTCATTCATGTGGCTGTACTTAACCTTCTCCAACATACATCCTGCATTACATGAATGAATTATTCCTAATAATTAATAAAAAGGTATTTTTTCTACTATCTGGCTAATTGTATAACTTCTCAAGTGTCCAGGGAGCCAGGCGCAGGTAGTGGGGAGAGCAGAGGCCCCAAAGAGCTGGTCTTTCGGAAACCCTAACTCTAGACAATCTAGCTAATCTAACCCTTCCCATCTCTGTGTCCCCCTAGGCCTTCAGCCCCTAACCTGAGCTATCCTCAGGCAGCGTGTCCCCAAACCTCCCCCTTCCCTGGTGTGCCTACTGTTATCACAACTGTGCAGCCTCCCTGGCTCCTCCCGCCTCCTTCATTTCTTCCTGCATACAGCCACCCCAGAAGCCCATGGTTGCCCCCTCCTGCTTATGGCTCATGAGCTTTCTAGGATCCGATTTCATCTACCCAGTGCTTCTACTGGTTTCCGGGTTCAACCTGCATGATGTTACTAGCAGTACCCCCAATTTTCATTGCTCACCTCTTGGTATCTTCGTGAAGAAGAGTGAGGAAGGGCCTGCTCCCCATGTCTTATGCAGCAAACCCTGCACACCCACCTTGCCATGTCATCAAGTCTCTGTCCTCACAGCCTTTTTGCAGTTCAACAAACACAGGCCCTGCCAGGGACTGAGGGCCAGGTGCCAAGGACTCATGTCTTCTCAGACCCATACTTTGCCTTTTGGACGGCTCTGTTAGGAGAATATGCTTAGGTTGTACCTGAGGAAATTGGTTCCCTATAACTTCCATCTATCTCTAATCTTTGGACCTTGTGGAACACAGTGAATGAGTCCCTCTTCCACCCATTGGTTTGTTGCCTGGCCTTTTTTTTTTTTTTGGAGATGGAGTCTTACTCTGTTGCCCAGGCTGGAGTGCAGTAGCACAATCTCAGCTCGCTGCAACCTCCACCTCTCAGGTTCAAGCGATCCTCCTGCCTCAGCCCCTCTAGTAGCTGGGATTACAGGTATGTGCCACCATGCCCAGCTAATTTTTGTATTTTTAGTAAAGATGAGGTTTCGCCACGTTGGCCAAGTTGGTCTCGAACTCCTGACCTCAGGTGATCCAACCGCCTTGGCTTCCCAAAGTGTTGGGGATTAAAGGTGTGAAACACCGTGCCTGGCCGATGGCCACTTTCTTCATTTGGAAACTTCTTTTTTCCAGATGAAAGACCCCAAGGTTTATCACCCTGAGTCTATTTTTGTTTTGTTTTGTTTTGTTGGGGGTGGTTTTTTGTTTGTTTTTTGAGATGGATTCTCACTCTGTCACCTAGGCTGGAGTGCAGTGGCACGATCTCGGCTCATTGCAACCTCTGCCTCCCAAGTTCAAGTGATTCTCCTGTCTCAGCCTCCCAAGTAGCTGGGATTACAGGGATTAGCTGCCACCACACACAGCTAATTTTTCGTATTTTAGTAGAGACAGGTTTCACCGTGTTGCCCAGGCTGGTCTCAAACTCCTGAGCTCCGGCAATCCACCCGCCTCAGCTGAGTCCATTCTTTTGAGCAAGATACTTAACGTGGGCGACAATGTTCTGATGTCCTAGATACAGTCTCTGGCTAAATTTCTGTGTCTTCTCCAAACCCAGTGCATGAAGCTCTTCTTGAAACCCCAGGGCAGAGGCTGTGTGTGCCCCCATTAGCGCTGCAACTCCTTAAGGGAAGGTATACTGAGTCTCCACTGGAAGTGGAGATCTGAGACTTAATCAGGTGATGTGATGCCTCAAATTTGGAGTTAGAAGAGGCAGGTGACCACAGCTCCATAATGCGCCACCATTAGCAAACAGGTGGACAGCTGATACTGGTGCCCTCTCCTCTATCCCATTCCAGGGGGCAAATAATGGGAAGTGTGGAACATGAAGCTCTGGAGCCAGCTGCACAGTTCTGAATCCCATCCTCCCAGATCCAACAGAAGAGTTAATCCCCTGAAAACCAAATTTTTGTTCAGCTAAGGGAAGCTCCTTAAATGCAAAGAGGAGCTGGGCATGGTGACTCACATCTGTAATCCCAGCACTTTGGGAGGCTGGGGCAGGAGGATCACTTGAGCCTAAAAGTTCAAGACTGGACAGGGCAACATAGGGAGACTCCATCGCTACAAAAAATTTAAAAATTACCCAGGCATGGTGGCATGCACCCGTGTTCCCAGCTACTCTGGAGGCTGAGGTAAGAGGATCGCTTGGTTGAGGATCACAGTAGGTCGAGGCTGCAGTGAGCTGTGATCATGCCACTGGACTCCAGCTTGGGTGACAGAGTGAGACTGTCTCAAAAAGAAAAAGCAAATAGGGGTGCCCAGTCTCACCTCCCATACCCTGGGGACAAAGGACACCCCTCCCTGGACATGGCCATTAGGGACTCTGCTGAACTGCCCCTACTGCCACTTTCCCCTATCTTACTGCATGTAATTGTAGAGAACAGTGGATGACCTGAGCGGCCCTTAGATACCTGAAATTGGGTAGGGAAAGGTAGGCTCAACATGTGAATTCTGAACCCCCCACCCAGGGGCCTCAGCCTACTTCAGATTATTCCCTATGCAATAAGGTTCAGAGCAGCTGTGTTTGTTTTCAGAACTAATCCCCACCCAGGGGTGGGACCAGGCCCCTGTCCACTCCTCACCCTATATAGCAAAGTTCCAGCAGTTCCAGGGGATGATCAGCAGAGATGCAGACCTCCCCAGTTGCTGGGGCGCTGGACCCTGCTATACTGGACACAAGGTGAGGCCTGAAAGTCCAGGCACCCTGAGGAGCTGGGCAAACTAGCAGAAAAGATAGCGCTGGGAGAAAGGAAAGTTAGACCATGGACGGGAAACCTGGGAAGAAGTGGTTCCCAGCTGGGCCAAAAAGCCTCATCCTACGCCGTCTCATCGACCTAGGCTCCACCCTGAGTGCCTCCAGTGTGAGGTGCTGGACTGGCTCTGTGCTGCCTGCTTGGGTTGAGGGTTTGCTCCTAGGAGAGGCATGTGTTTCTCGTACAGCTGTCACAAGCGAGTGAGGGCTCCGGAGGTGGAGGGCCCAAGAGGGTGGGGAGCTCAGGCGTCAGTGATAGCCAGATTTCCATCCATCCATCCGTCCGTCCGTCCATCCATCCATCCATCCATCCATCCATCCATCCATCCATCCAGTCAACAAGCCATTCCGGATTCTTCAGGAATCCAGTCATTCATTTATATTTGGGTTAAAGACCCTCTCTCTGGTTCCTCTCTAGAACGCAGTCTCGAGCCGCGCCCCCAACAAACCATGGCCCTCTCCCGGCCGGGTCATCTACAGCCCCGCCCCTCGTTTGCCTCGCTCCATTCCCCTAACCTTGGCGTTCTGTCCTCAGGCCCCGCCTTCTTTGTTTCGTCACTCGGTTGCTTACCCTCAGGTATCCCTTAACTCTAGGTAGGAGCACTCAGGAGGGATACCGTCATCTGCTGCTGTCGCCATGGCGATTATTTCAACGCCCTGCCTCTTCACCCCAGGAAAACCTTCGCGGAACCCGTCACCATGGAAACGAACTCTCTGGACTCTTAGCGCGCCCTGGGCTGGCCCTGCTGCGTGCACAGGAGAGGAGCAAAAGGCAACAAAGAAGGGATTAATTACTCGGAGGCCGCCCCCCCTCCGAAGAAGGCCCCACCCTGCCCCGGCGTCACCCTTCCCCGAAATAATTCGAGGAAATATTCCGCGAATGCTGGGGGAGTGTCTTGCCCCCCGGTTCCCTCAACGCCCACGGTCGCTTGAATTCCAGAGCAAGTCCTCCCGGACCTCTCAGGGCGATCCCCTCCCGAAGCCCAGCCTCAGCCTCGCAAAGCCTCTAGTCGTTGGCCTTTTCGCTGCGATTATATTCGAGAGGGAGCTTCAGAGGGCGCCATGAGGTTCCCCTGTGCTTCCCCTTTGCCCTTTGCCCTCTTTGCTTCAAGAGGAGCCCTGGGTCTCTTATTCTTTTTTTTTTTTTTGAGACGGAGTCTTACTCTGTCGCCAAGCTGGAGTGCAATGGCGACATCTCGGCTCACTGCAACCTCCGTCTCCCGGGTTCAAGTGATTCTCCTGCCTCAGCCTCCTGACTAGCTGGGACTACAGGCACGCACCACCACTCCTGGCTAATTTTTGTATGTTTAGTAGAGACGGGGTTTCACCATATTGTCCAGGATGGTCTCGATCTCTTGACCTTGTGATCCGCCCACCTCGGCCTCCCAAAGTGCTGGGATTACAGGCGTGAGTCACAGCGCCCGGCCTTCTGATTCTTTTTGTCTATCACTCTGTGCACTCATTCATTCAGGACATTTATGTAGGTGCCCCGCGTTCCTCCGCAGTTCTCCACTACTCTGGCTTTTCTCTAATACAATTTATTTTGTGTTATTATTTCTTTAAGACAGAGTCTCACTCTGTCACCCAGGCTGGAGTGCAGTGGTGCGATCTCGGCTCACTGCAACCTCTGCCTCCCAGGTTCAAGAGATTCTCCTGCCTCAGCCTCCCGAGTAGCTAGGACTACAGGCGCGCGCCACCACACCTGGCTAATGTTTTTGTAATTTTGGTAGAGACGGGGTTTCACGATGTTGCTCAGGTTGGTTGTGAACTCCTGACCTCGAATGATCCCCCAACCTTGGCCTCCCAAAGTGCTGGGATTACAGGCGTGAGCCACTGGGCCCGGCCAATTTATTTTATTTTTAAAGTATTATATTGTTGTTATTTGAGACAGCAGTGGCCTCGACCTCCTGGGTTCAAGTGATCCTCCCACCTCAGCCTCCCGAGTAGCTGGGACTACAGGCACACGCCACCACGCCCCGCTAATTTTTTTCAACTTTTTTTTGTAGGGATGGGGTCTCGCTATATTGCCCAGGCTGGTCTCGAACTCTTGGGCTCAAGAGATCCTCCCTCCTTGGCCTCCCAAAGTAACGGGGTTACAGTCGTTAGCCACTGCACCCGGCCTAATACAGTTTTTCGTTTTTGTTTCTGTTTTTGGTTTTTTTGAGATGGAGTCTTGCTCTTGTCGCCCAAGCTGGAGTGCAATGGCACGATCTCGGCTCACTGCAACCTCCGCTTCCTGTGTTCAAGAAATTCTGCCTCAGCCTCCCAAGTGACTGGGATTACAGGCGCACGCCGCCACGCCCGGCTAATTTTTGGTATTTGTAGTAGAAACGGGGTTTCACCATGTTAGCCAGGCTGGGCGCGAACTCCTGACCTCAGGTAGTCCACCCGCCTTGGCCTCCCAAAGTGCTGGGATTACAGGCGTGAGCCACCGCAGTCGGCCCTAATATAGTTTTTAAATTCATTCATTCCAAGGCTCTTGGGAGGCGCTCAGTGGCGTGCTGTTTCCTCTCGAATTTCTTTCTTCCCGCAGTCTTTCTGGGCGGGCGTCTCCCGTCTGTTTCTTCCCATCTTCCCCTTTATCATCCTGAGACTGGATAATTATTGAATAGTCTGGGAGGTAGCAGGGAACCCGAGTTCGGAGCCTCGACCGGAACCTCCAGACGGGAAATTGGAGCAGGTGGTGTCGTTCCTGGACGCTGAGGACCCCCTCCGCCCCTAACCCACAGCCCAACGATCCTAAAAGTAAAAACCCTGAGTCTCTGAGTCAAGACTGAGCTGGTAGGGTGGGGACCGAGTAGGCGAGGCTGGGGAGCCCAGCGGGTCCCCAGCGGAGAAAATGGGTGAGACGCCTGGGGCCGCGGTCTCCAGAATTCGCCTGGGAGGGAGAGTGGCGCTACGGCGCCGCATTCCTGGGGAGCCGCATTCCTGGGGAGCCGCCTCGGGCTCCGGATGTCCGCTGGGGCCAGACGCTTGGGTCCCGACGCGGTTCGCACTTCCCAGGTTTCTTCCCCAGGGAACAGAGCTTGAGCGGGGGGCCACCCCTGCGTCCTACCGGAGTTCTGAAGCGCGGTCAGGCGCGGAGAGCGGACGCCCAGCGCCAGATTCTGTGGGCGCCGGAGATCAGGCCCACTGAGCCGGAGATCAGGCCCACTGAGCCGCAGCTGCGCACAGGCGGGGCAGGAAAAAGGATGAGGTGGGGGAAGGCGCTGGGTTCCTGGAACCCCAAGGGGACACTGAGCTGAGTACGTATCGCTTGGGATCCAGGTGTCCTTGTTTTGGGATGTATGACAGGTGTCCCCAGGGTATGAGAAGTGGGACTGGGCACCCCCTATTTGCTTTTTTTTTTTTTTTTTTTTGAGACAGACCACATGTTTCCTATCTTGGAAAATGGTACCACTTCCTTGTGCAAGCCTACCCCTGTTCCCTCACCCCTCGTTCAGTCCAACAGCAAATCTGTCCAGTCTTCTAACTGTATCTCAGGTTCATTAACCCGGCTTCCTCGTCCCTTCCCGTCTTCTGCCGGACCAGTCCGCCATCTTGTGACCGGACTCGGGAATAGCGTCCTACTTCCCGGCGGCCTCCACTCTTGACCCAAATGCAATGTGCAGCCATGGCAATCTTTTATAAACAGAAATCCGATCAAGTTACTCCTCTGCCGAAATCCCTCTGGTCAGTGGTTTAACTGTTGAGGTGCTTCTGGCAGCACTCTGCCCTCCCCACATCATTGCTGGTTGACTTGTCTCCCTTACTAGACTGTGCCCTTGAGAGTGGAGACTGTGCAGGGTTGTATCCCCAACACCTGATGCAGTGATTCAATAAACATCTGTCCAATTAATAGGAAAGAAAGTTCCTTTTCTCATTCCCCTATTGCTGGTCCCCTGCCCTCAAGCAGGATGTTATGCCCCAGAGTGGCTGTGGGTGAGAACATTCTGCCCCTCTGGCTGGTCTGGCACTGATTTCCACCCTGAGCTGGTGCTGACTCTTTCCTTCCTCTTGGCCAACCTCTCTTCCACCAATATAAGCCCAAGCTGGAGGCCAGCAGGCAGTCATGCGTTTTATGGCAGGCCCTGCAGGGAGCCAGAGTCTGGGTCCCCTGTGCTTCCACAGCAGCCCCCAAGCCCTCTACACGGTCCTCTTAATAGTGCTGGTCATGATGAGCTTGGTGTTTGGTAAGTGGCTCCAAGGGTTCAGAAGGGTCTCCTGGCCTGGATGGAGAAACCCACAGACACCAAGTGTCTGGGTACATCTGTCCAGGATGCTCAGGTAAACCCATGCAAGAGGAGAGATGGGATGGATGGGTTTGATAGGGAATGCCTGCTCATGGACTGATGTGCAATCTGAAGTTTTTTAAAGTGTATTATTATTATTTTTTTGAGATGGAGTCTTGCTCTGTCTCCCAGGCCGGAGTGCAGTGGCGAGATCTTGGCTCACTGCAACCTCCACCTCCCGGGTTCAAGCGATTCTCATGCCTCAGCCTCCCGAATAACTGGGATTACAGGCATGAGCCACCACGCCCAGCTAATTTTTGTAGTTTTAGTAGAGACGGGGTTTCACCATGTTGGCCAGGCTGGTCTCGAACTCCTGACCTCAGGTATCTGCCCGCCTTGGCCTCCCAAAGTGCTGGGATTACAGGCGTGAGCCACCGCACCCAGCCTCTGAAGGAGATTTCTAGTGACCACCCCAGGGCTGTCTCACTTCACAGCAGTGACCTGAATAGAGATACTGAAGGAATCCTCTCCGGATCTGAGGGCAACATAGAATAGGGAGGGTTAGGGAGTGTGCTGGATGAGAAAACCAGAATCCACAGGATAGAACAAGACTGAGTCCAGCCTGCTGGGCTCCCCACTTGGCTGTAAAGCACCAGCCACAGAGACATAGGATTCAAAGTGTTGGTTTCGCACTTACCTCTGCCTCACACCAAGTGCTCTGCTGGGTCTGGGGACTTGTTAACATGTGGTCTGGCCTTAGGACCAGAAGAAAAGGGGGATGTATGTGTATGCAGTTGGGGAAGGAAGCAGAGAATTGGGGCTTTGATGGTTTTCTGAGACAGGAAGGGAGTGAGCAGTGGGGTTGAGTGGCCTGGAATCAGGAAGTGGTGGGGTGTGAGGTAGAATGGGGTGTGAGTGGGGTCAGCACTTCTCTGTGTTCTAGGTAAGTTTGTTCCTGTCAATTGGGAACCCCCTCAACCACTTCCATTCCCCAAATACCTGCGCTGCTACCGATGCCTCTTGGAGACCAAGGAGTTAGGGTGCCTTCTGGGATCTGACATCTGCCTCACCCCGGCTGGCAGCAGCTGCATCACTCTCCACATAAAGAACAGTAAGTGGCCTTCTCCTGTCATGGGCCCAGCACTCTCCCAAACTGAAACTCTCTCAGCCTCCTAAGCCGCACCTCAAGTCTTGTTCCCATAATCCCATAAGACATTGCTCCAATCCTGTCTTTTTTTTTTTTTTTTTTTTTTGCTGCTCTGTTACCCAGGCTGGAGTGCAGTGGTGCAATCTTGGCTCACTGCAACCTTCACCTCCCCAGTTCAAGCAATTCTTGTGCCTCAGTCTCCCAAGCAGCTGGGATTAAAGGTGTACGCCACCACGCCCAGCTAATTTTTTGTATTTTTAGTAGAGATGGGGATTCACCATGTTGGCCAGGCTGGTCTGGAACTCCTGACCTCAGGTGATCCACCCACCTCAGCTTCCAGAGTGCTGGGATTACAGGCGTGAGCCACCGTGCCCAGCCTCTCTTCCCTTTTCTTCAGAGCCACACTCTGTCTCCACTTCCACTAACCTTCTCTCCTCAACCTGTAGCTGAATAGCTTCTACCTTATCAAGGTGCGCAGCTTTGACAGGGACCCTCCAGATCTCCAGGTGCCCTTGCCTGTCCTCAAGCTGTCTGCTCCCCCATCTGTCTGCAGTTACTGCTGGTGTTGCTCTTCTCCTGCATCCTCCACTGCTTCTTCAGTCTCCTTCATGGAGTGTTTTCTCTCTGACCCTTAGTGGTTCGTGTTCACCAAGGTTTGGTCCTTAGCTGTCTTCCCACTTCATATACTCAGAGGATTTTATCTGCTTTGCTGGCTTCAACCAGCAGCCACATACCACTTCCTTCTGAATCTGAATGTTATGTCAAACCGCTCTCCTCATATCCCGTTGACCACTGGACATCTCCCTCGCTCAAAATTGACTCCTTCCTGATGCCTGCTCTTCCACCGACCCCCCACCTTTCTTAAGTTAGCAAAAACGTCACACATAATATGTGCTAGGCACTGTTGTAAACACTTGCAATCCGCTGAGGCAGGTATTATTACTATCTGCATTTTACAGATGACGAAGCAGGTGCAGAAAGGTCATAACCTTGCCTGAGTCTCACAGATGCTGAGCCAGAATTTGAGATGGCTCCAGAGATGGTGCTCTCAACAACCACTGCATACAGCTGCCTGTGTTCAAATCCTCTTACTACCCTTTTAACATAGCCGATGCACAGATATGGGTCAAATATCAGAGTGTACAATACCATCAAACCAAAGTTTCCCGCCACTACCCTAACCCGCCTGGCTGCCCTGCACATGTGACCACTTTTTTTACTTTCCGGATGATCCCTCCTGCAATCTTTTATGCACATTCCACCCTGCACAAATATGCTGTTTACTATTTTTTCACCTCTTCCCCCACCAAGATAGTAGCACCCCACTGTAAACATTATTCCACATTTAACAGTCAGGGGAACTGAATGTTCCGATATCAGTTTGTAAACAGCTTCCTTGTTTTATTGACCTGCTGTGTACTACTCCATAGCATGGGCATATCACAGCTGATTTCCCCATCCCACTATTGATGGGCATTTTGGTCATTTCTCTCAAGCAGGGCAGCAGCAAACATCCCTGAACATGACTTCTTGGGATGCAGGCACAAAGATTTTTCTCTATTACATATAACAGCAGCAGACATCATCTTACTCTCTTACTTTTGGTCTGAAAAATAAATGACAATACACCTCCTTCCTGCCACCCAATCTCCAAAACATTTCCCAGCTTTTTCTCACATGGTCCTATGGTGCTAGTTCTCCTCACTTGGCTCAGTAACTCCCAACTCCCCTCCAACCATCACATTTCATATGGGTCTTTTCCTCCAGCCTTGCATGGGAACTTCAGTGGAGTTCCTTGGCTGGTGAACACTGGGCATGTCCACCCACGCCTAACTACAGGAATCTTTTCTTTTTCTTTTTTTTTTTTTTTTTTGACTTATGAGTGCGGGGATGAGAGGATTTGGGGCTCTTCCTGGGGACTTCCATATCACTGGTGCCCACTGTCCCTCCCCAGGCAGCGGTTCTGACATCATGGTGAGTGACTGCCGAAGTAAGGAGCAGATGAGTGATTGTTCAAATACCCGAACTTCTCCGGTGTCTGGCTTCTGGATATTCTCTCAATGCTGCTTCCTGGATTTCTGCAATGACCCTCAAAACAGAGGGCTCTATACTCCTTAGTGTGACTGCAACAACCTTTGGTGTAAAATTCCACCAGTTTCCAGCCACCTTCCTGACTTCTATCTGGGCTTGGCCAGGACTTCTAGTCCCTCATACCAGCCCTCCTTGCCTCCCTCCAGCCACTGGACCCCAGCCTTGGCTCTTCCTCTTGGTTGACGCCCTTCAGCACACTTACTCCTACTCCGCACCCCCAGCCCCACTGCCCACCAGGTTTCCTCTCTTGTCCCTAGTCCCTGGATGTTTCTCCCAAATAAATTTGTGTGCAAACTGTTTGGTATGTCTTTCTTCTGGTGGAGGTGAAGGCTGAGGGAGGTGCACCTGCCTAACTGCCCTACCATGGGGCAAGTAAGGGACCCCCAGCTCTGCTGAGCTGTGCTCTTGTCCTGCCTTGGTATGTGATTTGCTCTAGACACAAAAAGAGGAAGAGGAAATGAAAGCCCTCCTATGGTGAACGCCAGAAAGTTAGTGGGCATCCTCGGCAGTGCTGTCAGACCAGAGCTGTGTGGGGGCTGGGGGGGTTTAGAGGACTATGTTGGTGGGAGGGGGCTGCGAAAGGACCAGGCCCAGGTAGAAGGAGGTGGGTGAGAAGGCCACTCTTATTGAGACAGTCTCACTGTCACCTAGGCTGGAGTGCAGTGGTGTGATCTTGTCTCATTGCAACCTCTGCCTCCCGGGTTCAAGTGATTCTTCTGCCTCAGCCTCCCGAGTAGCTGGGATTACAAGCACATGCCATCACGCCTGGCTAATTTTTATATTTTATTAGTAGAGACGGGGTTTCACCATGTTGGCCAGGCTGGTCTCGAACTCCTGACTTCAAGTGATCTGCCTGCATTGCCCTCCCAAAGGGCTGGGATCACAGGCGTGAGTCACCCCCTGAGCCGAGAAGGCCACTCTCAAAGAGATGTTAGACCTATTGGAGTCCTGGTCTCTTCAATTCTGGGCCAAGTTCTTCAGCCTCTGAGGGTGTCTTCCAGGTTGACCTGCTATAAACCTGGGCCTTTCTGTCTTATACTGACGTCAGAGGTCATGGAGAAGGGTGGACCTAGCAAGGTGGTGGTTGGGGGGCACATTAAGGGTTTGTACCTCTCTTTGTACTCCAACTGCCTCCTGACTTAATTATCATTGGTTTGGTGTTTTCCGTCAGAGTACAGGCCACACAGATTTAACACGTGTGCAAAACACCGTATAGGTAAAAGTAGATGCGTACGATGCCATTTCCATCAAGCACAGACAGAACTCATCTAAGCTACTACCAGTCAGGACAGCGGCTACCCCAGAGCTGGGAAGAGCACCTGGGAGAGGGGAACAGAGGCAGGCTTGGCTGCGGGTAAAGGTCTTCACGCTGAGTTGGTGGCTGGTTACACAGATGTGTGGTTTAAAAAATCCATCTTGTGATACGTGCAAGCTTCTGAATGTTTTGCCAAAAAGTTTTGAAAATAAGTAAATCAGCCAGGTGAGCATGGTGCTGTGCATCTGTGGTCCCAGCTACTTGAAGGCTGAGGCAGAAGAATCTCTTGAGCCCAGGAGTTCAAGGCCAGCTTGGGCAACATAGCAAGAACCTTAGTAAAAAAAAGCTGAACATTGTGTATGCATTTGACTCTAGGGCAAATATATTTTTTTGAGGGGGAAAAGGCCTTAACTTCCACTTATGTATGCACATTTACATACGTTTTCTCAATCATCTGAGGCACTATCCCTACTTGACAGGTGACTAAAGTGAGGCTGAAGAGACTGATGTACCCAAGTGGTAGAAGAGCTGGGATTGGGCCTCCCAGCCACAAAGCTGCACTGCTTTTCAGAAAAAGGTTTCATGACCCAAGCACTGGGCTGCAAGCCTTGAAAGGGCAGACACCTGGCTATACTCATCTGGGAGGCCTGCTGCTCAATACCAAGCCTGACTCAGAGCAGCGTTACGTCCAGCGTGTTTACCCAGTGTATGGAAAAGGCTGTTGTATCCATGATTGCTTTCTATACGTTTGCACTATTTCAAAATTAAAATATTAGCATGAACATCCAACCACTGCAGCCCAACATCAGTGATCTCAGCACTTTGCCCCTCAAATTGGGCCCCTCGAGAGGGCATGCTGGATGCCAGAATCCTTGAAAAGAACTAAGGAATGGCAAGAGACCAGGGCCCCAGCAGCAGGTAACTCTGGGATGTGGCTCTGAGATCCTGAGTCTTTCTGGTTTAAAGAGAAAGTTTTTTTTTTTTGGAGACAGTCTCGGTCTGTCGCCCAGGCTGGAGTACAGTGGCACGATCTCGGCTCACTGCAACCTCTGCCTCCCAGGTTCAAGCGATTCTCCTGCCTCAGCCTCCTGAGTAGCTTACAGACACGTGCCACCATGCCCAGCTAATTTTTGTATTTTTTTAATAGAGATGGGCTTTCACCATGTTGGTCAGGCTGGTGTTGAACTCCTGACCTCATGATCCGCCTGCTTTCGCCTCCCATAGTGCTGGCATTACAGGCAAGCCACCGCGCCCAGCCTTTTTTTTTTTTTTTTTTTTTTTTAAGACAGAGTTTCGCTCTTGTTGCCCTGTCTGGAGCGCAATGGCATGATCTCAGCTCACCGCAACCTACACCTCCCCGGTTCAAGCAATTCTCCTGCCTCAGCCTCCCAAGTAGCTGGGATTACAAGCATGCGCCACCATGCCCGGCTAATTTTTCATATTTAGTAGAGACAAGATTTCACCATGTTGGTCAGGCTGGTCTCGAACCCGACCTCAGGTGATCCACCCACCTCGGCCTCCCAAAGTTCAGAGATTACAGGCATGAGCCACCGCACCTGGCCGAAAGTTTCTTTTCTTAGGTGAAAAGACCTGACATCATCAGGGTCTAACTTTCTAGGTTTTGTAGGGTATGTTTAAAGCTGGGGAGAATCACAGTCCCCATGCTTTGATCTCCAGCTAAGCAGAGGGTGGGGAGGGATGTGTGCCCTTTACAGGAGGCTGAGAGGAAGCCACAAACGCCAAGTGCAATGGAGAGGGCTCTGCAATCCTATTTGGATCCCACACCTCACTAACCCTCTCTTTTTTGAGACAGTTTCAATCTTGTTGCCCAGGCTAGAGTGCAATGGTGCGATCTCGGCTCATTGCCACCTCCATCTTCCAGGTTCAAGTGATTCTCCTGCCTCAGCCTCCCGTGTAGCTGTGATTACAGGTATGCACTACCAAGCCCGGCTAATTTTGGATTTTTAGTAGCGATGGGGTTTCTCCATATTGGTCAGCCTGGTCTCAAACTCCCAACCTCAGGTGATCCGCCTGCCTCAGCCTCCCAAAGTGCTGGGATTACAGGCGTGAGCCACTGCGCCAGGCATTAACCCTCTTTAATCTGTGTTTACCTGCCCACACCTGAGCCTGACCCCACAAACAATGTGACACAGTTTTAGCCCAGTCCCAGTTTATTGTGGAGGAAAACGGGGGACATGGAGCTGAGCAGAACAGACCCTTCCCTCTCCTCTCACAGGCCCCTAGGGAGATGGGTGTCAGGACTCAGTGAGGTGAAATGGGGCTGAGGAAGCCAGAGACTGACAAGAGAGGACAGGAGGCAGAACAAGACCAGGACAGGCGGGGGTTGGTGGAGACAGTGAGGCAGGGACACAAAATTGCCAAGTCAGGACATCTGCACAGAATTCTATTCCTCATCCTTTTTTTTTTGGAGACGGAGTCTCACTGTGTGTCACCCAGGCTGGAGTGCAGTGGCACAATCTCTGCTCACTGCAACATCTGCCTCCCGGGTTCAAGTGATTCTCCTGTCTCAGCCTCCTGAGTAGCTGGGATTACAGAGGTGTGCCACTACACCCAGCTAATTTTTCTATTTTTAATAGAGAGGGGGTTTTACCATGTTGGCCAGGCTAGTCTCAAACTCCTGACCTCAAGTGATCCGCCCACCTCGGCCTCCCAAAGTGCTGGGATTACCGGCGTGAGCCACCATGCCCGGCCTCCTTGTCCTTCTTGCTGCTAGTTCAGTCTGGTACTGGGTCTTAGAGACAGGGACAAGACAGGGGAAACAGAGATAGATCTCAATAGGCAGGTGACTGGATTGAGAGGGATGGGGGATACTGGAACACTCAGATGATGGGGAAGGAATGGAGGAACCACTGTGCCTTTCCCAGGTCAGCCTGTCTGGGCAGAATCCACACTAGAGATTCTTTTCTAGGGGTAAGAACAGCACCAGGGGTAAGAACAGCACCAGAGCTCAACCAGGCACGGTGGCTCACACCTGTAATCCCGGCACTTTGGGAGGCCGAGGAGGGCAGATTACGAGGTCAGGAGTTCGAGACCAGGCTGACCAACATGGTGAAACCCCATCTCTACTAAAAATACAAAAAATTAGCCAGGCGTGGTGGTGCACACCTGTAGTCCCAGCTACTTGTGAGGCTGAGGCAGGAGAATCACTGGAACCCGGGAGGTGGAGGTTGTAGTGAGCAGAGATCATGCCACGGCACTCCACCCTGGGTGACAGAGCGAGACTCCGTCTCAAACAAACAAAAAAACAGCACCAGAGTTCGAGAGAGAAAATTACACCAAAGTCATATAGATGCTAGTGGTACAACAGAGGGAGGCCTAAGAAATCACAGTGACCAAAGAATGTGGGTGTTTTCAGAGAGGGCAGTGCAGGATGCTGAGAGTGTTACAGAAAGGTACTTGCACAGTAGAATTCAGGAAGGGTGAGGTGTCAGAGTCCAGTCTGGGGAAGAACCAAAAGTCCTGAACTATTGAGGAACAAGTACATGCGGCGCAGCTCAGAAAAAGACAAGCCCAGGTTCAGGGACAGTGTGACCATGGGGTCCAGGCCATCAGGCTCCTTCCCAGCATGGAAATTGGGGAGGGGCAGTGAGAGGTTCAGGGCCTGGTAGAACCACTGAATCTGGGAGTCAGACAGAGGCAGGGCCAGCGGCCTGTCATGGGGCTCCAGCAGGGAGCTCTGGAGCTGGGGGCTTGACCAGGAGTTGCAATAATCGTACTGGCAGCACTGGGCCTGATACCAGTACTCTGCAAAGTAGGTGTTGCGTTTTTCTTGGCAGCGGTAGGAATTGTACTGTCCACAGCCTCGAACGATGAAGCGAACCTTGACATCTGAGGGAGAGGGGAAAGCTGATAACCCCTTCCAATAGCTTCCCATAGTCCATGAACCCCTGCTACTGACTTTTCCCATCCCTCACCCAGACCTTACTTCTAACCCAGACTCCTTCAAGAGGCTAGAAAAGTGAGCTCTGCTGGCCCCCTAGAACCTTAGACCCCTCCTTCCGAGATTCTTCTGTTTTTTTTTTTGAGACAGGGTCTAGCTCTGTCACCCAAGCTGGAGTGTGGTGGCACAATCTTGGCTCACTGCAACCTCTGCCTCCTGGGTTTAAGAGATCTCCCACCTCAGCCTCCTGAGTAGCTGGGATTACAGGTGCACACCACCGTGCCTGGCTATTTTTTTGTAGAGACAGGGTCTCACTATGTTGCCTAGGCTGGTCTTGAACTCTACAGCTTAAGTGATCCACCTGCCTCAGCCTCCCAAAGTGCTAGGGTTACAGGCATGAGCCATTGCACTCAGCCCCTCCTCTCTTCTTGTACCCCATGCCCGGAGCAGCCCTGATCTGTGAGAGGAGAGAAGACCAAGCCATTGGCTGCCCCACCAGCAGCCCCTTCCTGGGACCTTATTTACCATAATAGATGGTGATCACCATGCACGGGGATGAGCTGCTGATGGTACACTTCTCTGAGCCTGAAATGCATCCTACAGAAGGGTCTTCTAAGAGGCAGAAGTGGCACGTCCGGATGTCGGGAACAGGAACTGGGGAGGCAGAAGGAGGGATGGAGGCACTGGGTCACTCTCAAATACCCTGGGCCAGTAGGAAGCCCGATTATCCATGGCCACGCTCCACCCCCTTCCTGGACTCAGTTACCCCTTCCTCCCTCCCTGCCCCTGGGCCCCACTTACCCTTTCCTACTGTGAAGCCCACCATGACCAGCACACCTACAAGCATATGGGCCTTCATTTTGGAATTCTGGGGAGATGGGCAGTTCCTGAGGGATGCCCTGAAACCCCACCTTCCTATGACCATGCTCCTTAATCCTAAGCTGCAGGGTGGTTTTGACAAGGTCTGAGCAGGAGCTGCTGTAAATGCAGAGCTATATTCCTGCTTGGGGCTGGGGCAGGATCCTGGCTGGGAAGGAAGTTATTAACTTGGCAGGAGGGACAGCATGTCCTCACCCACAACGTCTGGTTCCTGAGTGTGGGAGCAATGGCCCAGATGGGGTAATACCTGGGCACTACCGGGTTCTTTATCCAGTGTCTACCTTTGTCTTGCATACCCTCCAAAGACCTATTCCCTCCCTCGGAAAGTCCATGGGTTAGTGTCTATGTCTGCCACCATGTGCTGTCCTCCTCATACAACAGGGCCAATTACTGTGCTGGGACAACCTGGCCAGGAAATCAAGCATCCCCATCCTTCTGAGATGAGCAGTCTCAGCTCCACCAGCAGCAGGCACACACACCACTGAGCAGCAATTCCGGACCTTGTCCCACCTCGTTCCACCCTTTAGTTATACTGACTTTAGGCTACTTTTCCTTTAAAACGAAAACTAGAAGATGGAACTGCTGATTAAGCCCCTTACAGTATAAACAGACAGTCATAGGTATCCAAACAAATACTTCTCATCTTTGAAACATGCTTTGTCTTTTCCTTTTGACCTTGCACTTCGTCACACGCAGTCCTAGGAATTCTGTTCTGCTCTATACTAAAAACATCACCCAATCCACTGAGCACAAATCTGTCCTGGTTTTCAATCTGGGGAGGGTGGGCTGGGCCATGAGGGCCCCTGGAGTCCCACACACCATCACCTTCCCTTCCCCAACCGCAAGCACCAGCAGACTAGCTCATGGCCTTTTCTTCCACTTTATTTCATATTCCCACCACAATAATGACTCCTTTAATTTAAACTAAAAACCATACAGGGTTCCTGAAAGGGTGGCAAAAAAGAAAGGAAGAGTCAAAGACTGCAGGACAGGTTGGGGAGGGAATCAGCGAATCGTCTTGACTGGGCTCTTGAAGTTGCTGGCGGCTTGGAGCTGCAGCTGGTAGGCCATCGGATGGATCTTGAAACCGTAGAGCCTAGGCCAGGGCAGAGGTCAGAAAAGCAGCAGCATGAGCCCCATCCAGGCCCTGCCAGTCACCTGCACTCCCACCTCCCCACCTGAGCTCCTCCATGGACTTGCTCAGAGCTTAAGCCTAGTGGTTCCCAACTTCTCAGCTCAAGAACATTCTATGGTAAGGTAACTAAAGCATACATAGCTAATCAAATAACTTTCCCACAGTCACTCAGCAGGGAGATGCCCTGATTCTGGGAGAAGCAGGCCTCAAGAAAGGGCCATGCCCTGTCCTCCCCTCTCTCTGGGGGATCTTGGGCCTTTCCTTTGACCCTTAATGACTCTCCCTGCTCCCTACCTGGGCACAAACTGGTTGGCAGGTCTCTTGGGCCGGTACTCGGGATGCACCATGAAGAGCATGTGAGGGAAACCAGTGCCGAAGTAGGCGCCATCCGTGTGATGGTGTCTTGATGACTTGGGTGTGTACACATCCATGCACTTGGGGCAGTAGAGCTTCACCATGGCTTCACCTGGGATGTCTGAAAGGCCTGGGAGACAGCCAGACTCAGCAGGCCAGGTATCCCCCTATTCCTACCTAACCTCCCCTCAGGACTCAGGCTCCAATGTGTTGAGCCCCAATTCCTTCCCATAAGACTGCCACATGGTGCCTTCCTTTCCCTTCTTCAACACTCACCAATGGGAAGCATTGGCTGGTTCTCACAGTACACACGAGGACAGTAACCAAAGTCTCCTTGCTGGTACTTTTCCAACTGAGGTGAATAAAATGGAAGGGGTTGGCAGGTAGGTGTAAAAAGAAGAGGCAACTCCCTTCGCAGCCCAACCCACATCACTCTGTCCCCCACTCCTCCCACCTCTCTCCAGAGGCCCCTTCCCTGGCCTAGATGGGCTCTCAAACTTCTGTGTTGCCTTTCTTCCAATTACACAGGCTACAAACCATCAGAGCCATTTGTTGTTTGTTCCTTGAGGAAGAGGCAGTCTTTCACAACTCTCTGATTCAAGGTCTGTCTCCCTCCCTGAAAACGATCCCTTCAGGATGACCCCCAATCGGAATTCAATTCCCAGGCCCAAGTTCTGGGGTTCTTCCCCTCTTCTCAGCTAGCTTCCTTAAACGGGGCTTAAACATGACTTCTTGCTGCAGGAACCTGTGTCTCTTACTGCTCAGAAGGAGGCAAGTAGGAGCAGAGAGGCCTCACCATCTGGGCGATGCCACGGTTGGTAAGGATGTAGCGGGCGTGGATCAATCCATAAAGCATCTCGGCTGCCTGCTCAATCAGGTCACTCTGGTTGGGGTTGTCTTCCAGTTCTTCATCTGAAACACAGCCCAGCCAAATGCAACCACTTGTTTTTCAGCTTTCCTAGGTGCCCTGCCCATATCCAGGGGCTGCGGGCTATTCAGTTTGCCTAGCACCTACTTTTGGGCCTTATCCCATCCAACATCTGGGCATGTGACCCAGAAACCTGGGCTTCTGACCCTTGCACCAATCGAAGACAGCTCTGCCTTCTCTTCACACCTCTTCAGCCTCTGCTCCCCGCTCTCCCTCCCAACTCCCTCCTCAATACGTAACTGCAACATGTCAATGCAGAAGATGAAACTCTAAACTAGAAGGTGCAAAGCAGGAGAAATACACAACAAATCAGACCCATGAGGAAACGCATTTTGGAATAGGTCTGAATTGTAGATTTAGAAAGCATGAGAACAAGTGATATACGTCACAAAACTAGACAAGCGTCAGGTGGAGGATCAAAATAAAGCATGAATTTGGGGTTAAAGAAATCAGAGAACCAAAGGAAATTTCAAAATTCAAGCAAGCGAACAGAGATTTGAAGAGAAAAATAGTGCACGCACACACACAAAACAACCCTGAGGATGCCTCACCAGGCTCCAGGTCCAAGATCATGTCTAGAGCTTGTCGATAGTGAGGGACCTGCTCATTGAGTCCAGTAAGATTAAATTTGTCCTGGATGTAGTCTTCATCCACCTGTCAGGACATGGAAGCCAAGAGGGAACCCATATCAAAATCCCCATCTTTGACCTGGGCAAAATGCTCTAAGTGATGCCTTATCATCAACACAACTGCATCTGTTCTGCTTGTTTCTCACTCCCAACTCACCAGAAGTACTTGTGTCTCTCCCTAGTTCACCTATACTCCCTCCCATAAAAGCTTTGGTTTTTCTTTTGTAAGGATAAGCAGGTACAGCAATCTTTTTCTTAGACATTCTTTTCAAGATCTTTGTCCCTACTCCTGTACCCCGTCTCTAGGAACCAGTTTTGTCCTCTCAGCTGGCTAAGGAAGGTGGAAGCTGAACAGCATGGTTTCTGAACAAAACATTTCAATGTGTAGCATTTCAATTTTCCTAAAGGCCACCTGAAACAAGTACTAGCAGTGCCACTTTAGTAACAAAAGATATAGGCTGGGCGCAATGGCTCACGCCTGTAATCCCAGCACTTTGGGAGGCCAAGGCAAGCAGATCACCTGAGGTCTGGAGTTCGAGACCAGCCTGGCCAACACGATGAAACCCTGTCTCTACTAAAAATACAAAAATTAGCTGGATGTGGTGGCAGGCACTTGTAATCCCAGCTACTTGGGAGGCTGGAGCAGGAGAATCGCTTGAACCTGGGAGGCAGAGGTTGCAGTGAGCCGAGATCGCACCACTACACTCCAGCCTGGGTGACAGAGTGAGACCCAGTCTCAAAAAAAGAAAAAGAATAAGAAAAAGACACAAATTGCCTAGCCCAACGTTATATTGCTGGAGGATGGCAGAGTCGGGACTTGGGCCCCAGTTTTGCCACTTTGGCACAGGTTCGTCGGGCTTTATAGAGGGGACTCTTTGCTGATGGGAAGTTTTCAAGTAGCATGTAAGAGAACAGTGTAGAAGTGGAATATGCGAAGGAACGTCTGGTGGGAAGATATGTAAAGCTGCTAAGTAGGGAGGTTGAAGACAACTCACTTCACAGAAGAATTCATTGCCACGGAGCCCACAAAACCAGGAAATCCAGGACACCTCCTCTGAGCTGCTCATCTTCACGTCAGCTGGAAAAAGAACAGTGTCAGTAAAGCTCAAGTTCTCCTTCCCTGCCTCTGGTATCCTCCCTCCTCCCACATTCGGCCCTCCAACCACGGGAGAATTCGGAACCACCCTTTCTTAAAGCATCCCAAACTCTGAAGCACTCCTCTCCAGCTCCTCTAATTTACATCTCAGCCCCTTTTCTTTGAAGTTAAACATTCTTTGGGGTCCCACCACTTGAAAGAAGCCAACAGATACTTTGACCCACCAGCCCGACCCACATCCCTGGAGCTTCCGAAGGCCAGGGCCCCTCTCTCCTCTGTGTCAACTCCGGCAGGGACCTCAACTCAGGCTCCCTACCAATGCAAGTCTCTGCATGACCCCGGCGCCTTTCCCAAGGGTTTCCAAGTTTATCATTCTCAAGCAAGAACCGGGCTCCTCCTTTTCTCACAGGTTGGGGGCGACTGTCAGGTCCCTTTCACCGGAATCCACACATCCCCCCTCCGCTCCTCAGGCCACCTCTCCCTCCTACGTGCCGGACCTGGTCGCTTCCTCCCCCGCCCCCACATCAAAGTCCGGAGACCCCATGTGCCGCTCCCAGCGACAAGGGACTCGGAGCAGCGACGACTTCAGACTCACCGGCTGGACGGGGACCAGGACTGGGGTGGGGTAGGGAAGTTGCTACTTCCAGGGAACGGCGGCGACCGCTACAGCGCAGGCCGCGGACCCGACCGCGGCAGGCGAGGTGGGGCGGGGGGAGTGGAAATTAGGGAGGGTGGGGAAGAGGGCAACACGCAAGCGCCAAGGGTCAGGTGCCGCGGTGGATGCCGGGACACGGAGTCCCCGGTACAGAAAGAAACTGGCTAAATGAGAGAAAGCGAACTACCAATCCCAGGATGACCCGCGCACGACCCGGCTGTCACGAAGCCCCAGAGGAGGACGCTTGCGGGCGGCGCACAACGATAAGCCACCGGAAGCGGAAGCCAGGTATGGCGTTTGGGGCCCGGGAGTCTGGGCAATACAGTTGTGTGCTTACTGACTGGGTGAAGAGGCTGACTTAGGGCGGGGAAAGGAGGGAGCCAGGCTGGACCCCTTCCCGCAGCTCTCCTCACAGTTCCCCTCTAGTCCCGGCGCGGCGCTGCTGCCCAGGGGACTGGCCTATCCTCGGCCAATCCGCTGGGTCCTTATTGCCTGTTGGGCTCCTAGTGCGAATCAGTCTCGCCAGAGACCCTTGACGGGCCTCCTGTTTCACTCCGGGCTCCGGCCTCATGAGGCGAGAGGTGCGGCTTGGCTCCGTGCGTAGGGACTTGGGTTGGGTGGGGTGGGTTGGGCTGGGCTGAGCTGAGCACCAGAACGGCCCAGTGCGCTAACCTGAGGTGGTGCCAGCCATTCTGCTCGTCCCCTTGCACTTCTCCATTTCCCCTTAGGCTCTAAGTGTGACCTTCGAACCCTGGTCAGAATAATGGTGAGGGGCAAGCGTGACGTTATTTCATTACACGGCTTCTCGGCATTCCACAGGTTTCCCTCCGCCTCCTGAGGGCCTTTCCTGACCCAGAGAGTGGATTCCTAGCTCCAGAAAATGGGCTTGGAGCGGGGGCCACGTTGAGGAAGGCGAAGGGCATTGTGGGGGCGTTATGTAAAAGTAGGACCCCAACCGACAGATCTTGGTGCTCGCGCCACCTGGGCGCGCGGAGCTTTGCTCGTTTACTATTGGAAAAGTTCCAGCGCGGGAAACTGAACCCGTAGCTTTGCGCACGCCTGAGCCCTCAAGTAATGTGGGTTGTGGTTTTTGTTGTTGTTGTCGCCACGCATGCGTCTTCGTGCCGTGTGGCTATTTGATTGTGTCAACTCTTCTGATTAGAATAGCGCCATTTTGCGGTACGGAAGTTATACAGCAACACGTATGGGAGCCTCTCCCCGAGATCTTCTAGGGAGTGACCCATCTATTTTTGTTTGGGAAGAGGAAACTCCGAAATGGGATCGCGGAAGACTTAAAGGGCCAGGCTGATTTTTTTTTTTTCCTACTGGTATGTCTGTTTTACGGGGTGGGAAAGTAGTTTCAGAAAGAGGCTGGTATTTATTGTTTGGTGAGGATGGGGGTGGGGGCCGGACGCAGGACCTCTGAACAACAGTCTCATGGAGTTTTATTAATCTTTACTAAGGAGCAAAGTCGGTATTGTAGGGTTCCATGTTTTTACGCAAAACCTCTCTCCCTTAGGCCCTGCAGAGTCCTAAGTTGTGGGGTCACTTTAGCGGCAGGAAAGTGTTTTTGACTACTTTTTCTCATCCCAGCAGGTCTCTGAGGCCGTGGTTGCTACAGGGTCACCAGGAGCTTGGCTTGCTTGTCTCATCCTTCCCTTGCCTGGTATCATTTTCTCAGTTCTCCCAAAAGCCATGTCCCGGCCATTGCTCATCACCTTCACCCCAGCCACTGACCCCAGCGACCTCTGGAAGGATGGGCAGCAGCAGCCACAGCCCGAGGAGCCAGAGTCCACCCTGGATGGGGCTGCAGCCCGAGCTTTCTATGAGGCCCTGATTGGGAATGAGAGCAGCGCTCCTGACTCCCAGAGATCTCAGACTGAACCTGCCAGAGAAAGAAAGAGAAAGAAAAGAAGAATAATGAGGGCACCTGCAGCAGAAGCAGTGGCAGAAGGAGCATCAGGAAGACATGGACAAGGGAGATCCCTTGAGGCTGAGGATAAGATGACTCACCGGATACTGAGGGCAGCCCAGGAGGGGGACCTCGCAGAACTTAGGAGACTGCTGGAACCGCAGGAGGCAGGAGGAGCTGGGGGGAATATCAACGCCCGGGATGCCTTCTGGTGGACCCCACTGATGTGCGCTGCTCGAGCGGGCCAGGGGGCAGCTGTGAGCTATCTCCTGGGCCGTGGGGCTGCCTGGGTGGGGGTCTGTGAGCTGAGTGGCAGGGATGCGGCTCAGCTCGCTGAAGAAGCTGGCTTCCCTGAGGTAGCCCGCATGGTCAGGGAGAGCCATGGAGAGACGAGGAGCCCAGAGAACCGGTGAGGGGAAACTTCAGCTCAGACCCATGTCTCATTGTGTTCTGCCTCTCCCAGCCACACCACACCAGAGGCGCCAGCACAGTACTGAAGAGTTCTTTCCTTATCCTTATGTGTAGGTTGACGAGATAGTATAGTCAAGTGGTAATGAACATGAGCTCCCTGGATTTAAAGCCTGATTCCACTTACTTGGGCAAACAACCTAATGTCTACATTTTCCAGTTTTCTTATCTTAGAAATGGGGGTAGTAAGGATTGTTGTTAGGATTCATGGGTTAATATATGTAAAATGCTAGAATAGTGCATGCCACATAGTATGCAATACATGAATGTTAGCTATAGTCATTATCACTAATGTCCCTCCCCTTGCCCCAGAGTTTGCTAGGTCTGGTTACCATTTTTTTCTTTCAACTATTCTGCTCTGGATCCCACAATGGTTTAAAGAAATTTGTTTTTAAGACCAGTCAAGTGCAGTAGTGAGAAGGAGGGGAAAAGTAGAGTAAGGAGTTTGATCTGTAACTGAGTGAACAATTAATTCAGATAACTCACCACCACCTTTGGACCAGCCTGGATCCCTCATTGTTAATTAAGTAGGAAGGAAGGCAATTTGTCCTTTTTTTTTTTTTTTTTTTGAGACAAAGTCTCACTCGTCTCACTCTGTCGCCCAGGCTGGTGTGCAGTGGTGTGATTTCAGGTCACTGCAACCTCCACTTCCTGGGCTTAAGCATATTTTTTGTAGAAAGCAGGCTTTGCCAGGACATGGTGGCATGTGATTGTAATCCCGGCTACTTGGGAGGCTGAGGCAGGAGAATCGCCAAGGTGGAGGTTGCAGTGAGCCAAGATCATGCCACTGCACTCCAGCCTGGGCAGCAGAGCAAGACTCCATCTCAAAAAAAAAAAAAAAAAAAAAGCAGGCGTTGCCGTGTTGCCCAGGCTGGTCTCAAACTCCTGAGCTCAAAGCCATCTGCCCGCCTCTGCCTCCCAAAGTGTTGGGATTACAGGCATGAGCCACTATGCCCAGCTGGCAATTTGTTCCTTAGCAGAAAAGCTGAAAAGATCCTGTCCTACCCTGCCAGCCCCCTCTGAGGCCTCAACTCTTCCCCTTTTCCTTCCCCTGCCCTTAATGCTTTTTCTTCTTTCACTGCAGGTCTCCCACTCCCTCCCTCCAGTACTGTGAGAACTGTGACACCCACTTCCAAGATTCCAACCACCGCACATCCACTGCTCACCTGCTGTCACTGTCCCAGGGTCCTCAGCCTCCCAGCCTTTCACTTGGGGTGCCCATCTCCAGCCCCGGCTTCAAACTGCTGCTGAGGGGGGGCTGGGAGCCAGGAATGGGGCTGGGACCCCGGGGTGAGGGCCGTGCCAATCCCATCCCCACTGTCCTCAAGAGGGACCAGGAAGGACTAGGCTACAGATCAGCATCCCAGCCCCGAGTGACACATTTCCCAGCTTGGGATACCCGAGCTGTGGCTGGGAGGGAGAGACCCCCTCGGGTGGCCACACTGAGCCGGAGGGAGGAGAGAAGGAGGGAGGAGAAAGACAGGGCTTGGGAGCGGGATCTAAGGACTTACATGAACCTCGAGTTCTGACTTTGGTAAAGTCTGACCCTGCTGGTCTGCTGCTGAAGTCTGAACTTGGGCCTCTGACCTGGGCCCTTTGACTTCCCCTTTCTGGGATCTGCCCAGGTGCAGATCCTCAAGTTTTTGGTCAGTGGGCTCTGTCTTCGTGAGAGATGGGCTGAGAGTGAGAAATAAATCAACCTTTTGTGGTTTATTCACTTTTCTGGAAGCTATTCTGAGGAAGCCAAACAGAAGCCTGGGAGCCACATGGAAGTCCCACCTGAGTCAGAAGGGGCAGCCTCTCCAGGTGGCATGATAAGGTCACCTCCCTGCCAATCTGGGTTCACTTTCAGGTCCCAGCCCCTCCTGGGAGTCCCCCACCTATTCTTTCAACCCCCTTGGACCAGGAATTGCCCAGTTCCATGCAAGTCTCACTTCCCCCAGGAGGAGTTCCCTGACTACAGCCAATTCACTGATTTCACAAACATAAGTCCATATACTATGTGCCAAGAATACAGGTAAAGACATTCCCAACCCTCAAAGAGTTCACAGCTGGAGAGGGAAACAGCCATGTTATCAATTTTTTTCTTTCTTTTTTTTGAGACGCAGTTTCGCTCTCGTTGCCCAGGCTGGAGTGCAATGGCATGGTCTCGGCTCACCGCAAACTCTGCCCCCTGAGTTCAAGGGATTCTCCTGCCTCAGCCTCCCAAGTGGCTGGGATTACAGGCATGCGCCACCACGCCCGGCTAATTTTGTATTTTTAGTAGAGACGGGGTTTCTCCATGTTGGCCAAGCTGGTCTTGAACTCCCGACCTCAGGTGATCCGCCAGCCTCGGCCTCCCAAAGTGCTGGGGTTGCAGGCATGAGCCACCACTCCTGGCCCATGTTATCAAATATTATAATACAGGGTGATAAGGGAAGTCAAAGAAGGCCTCTGGAGTTGAGAATGGGTAGGGTTTTGCTGGAAGAGGCCAGTGTGATAGGAAGGCCCACGGTTATCAAGCTTGTACACTTAGTTGAACTGGGACCAGAACTCTAGCCTCCAAATCTAAACCTTAAGTCAAACTTCTTTGTTCCACCTATTTGTCTACACTTTTTTTCCCGCACTTCCCCACTCTCCCACCACCCACCCCCTTGTCTTGCTCATGCCAGGTGGTAGGCACGAGATGAAATCTAGGAATTAAAATTTGCAGAGAGGGGCAGGGGAGGGCTGTTCGAGTCGCAAGACTCCTCTCATTTTTTCCTTTCTGGGGAAGCCTTTCATGAGGTCTTGGATGCGAAATGGAGGAGTGGTGGGGGATGTGAAGAACCCAGGGGCAGGGGGCTGTAGGGGGCGACCGAGTTTAGGGGAGCATGAGAAACCCGGGAAAATGGGGAGCTGGGTTTACATTAAGGTTCTGGTCCTTGCTAATCTCGGTTTGGCGCCCCGCGGTCCGGCGCGCACGGACAGCGCGGGGGATACGGGGGCGGTCGATTCGCAGGGTCCGCCCCATGAGCTGTGGCACCGCCCCCGCGGGTCCTTCCCGTCCTGGTGCAGCTGCTTCCGGAGTCCGCGGCTCCCGGCGGCTCCCCGAGGCCGCGGCCCCGACGCTGGGCCCGGGAGCGGTCCCCGCGCACAGCGCCTGGACGCGTGGGTCCTGAAGTAGGCCCGCGCTTTGCTTCGCAACTGGGGATCTCCGAGGACATCTTAGTTCTGACCTTGCGGAGGCCGCGTCTCTGCTGCGTGTTCGCGGGCCAGTCGGGCCACTGTAGAAATCATAGCCCGCTAAATCAAGGGACGAACGCTGCTGGCTGGAGTTTGCTGGACACTTTCATTCCACCTCCTAACAAAGAGAATTCCTATTCCTCGAGGTCCCTTGGGGCAGCAGTTAAAGACTACACGATCCAGGAGTACCTAGGACCTGGGGCCACCTTCCTGCCTGCTTTATTGGATGGAGCACTGCCTCCCCAGTTTCTGGGACACCTTGGGGTGTGGCCTTGGTGAGTGAAACTTGGGGTGCTGCCTGCTGGGAAGGAAATCCGGAAACACAGAGAGGACTCTGGTGGTGACCCAGGCCTTGTCAGATCTGAGATTCTTGGAATCTCAGATTGTGAGGGGTGTGGATGGTGAATGAATTTGGGTATGCCCCACTTTACCCCAGAACTGAAGAGGAAGCAAACCACTCGTCACACTTGAGGCTGCATGACCATTCAGAGAAGGGAGAAGCCACTTCTGAATTCAGAGTAGGACTGCATCACCAGGCAAATACCTGTTCTGAGCCAGAAAGACTCTGGCTTCTGATGAGATCCTGAGAGTCTGAGTAGTGCCAGAAAGCAGCCTCAGAATTTGGGGGCCCATTACACACCCCAGCCATGTTCCTGCGACGGCTTGGTGGCTGGCTACCTCGCCCTTGGGGCCGCCAGAAACCAATGAGGCCTGACCCGCCTGACCCAGAACCCAGACGGGTGGACAGCTCCTCGGAGAATTCAGGAAGTGACTGGGATAGTGCCCCAGAAACCATGGAAGATGTGGGGCATCCCAAGACTAAGGACTCGGGGGCATTAAGGGTTTCTAGGGCTGCTTCCGAACCAAGCAAGGAGCCCCAAGTTGAGCAGCTAGGGAGCAAAAGAATGGATTCCCTCAAGTGGGACCAGCCTATCTCTAGCACTCAAGAGTCTGGGAGACTGGAGGCTGGAGGGGCCAGTCCCAAACTCGGATGGGATCATGTGGATTCAGGTGGCACCAGGAGACCAGGGGTGTCCCCTGAAGGGGGACTGAGCATCCCTGGGCCAGGAGTCCCATTGGAAAAACCTGGTAGGCGTGAGAAGCTGTTGGGCTGGCTGCGGGGGGAACCAGGAGCTCCCTCCCGGTACTTGGGGGGCCCAGAGGAGTGTCTGCAGATCTCCACCAACCTGACCCTGCATCTGCTGGAGCTGCTGGCCTCTGCCCTGCTGGCCCTGTGCTCACGACCACTGCGGGCAGCCTTGGACACACTGGGCCTGCGTGGACCGCTGGGCCTCTGGCTACATGGCCTACTGTCCTTCCTGGCTGCCCTGCATGGGCTCCATGCTGTTCTGAGCCTACTTACTGCCCACCCTTTGCACTTCGCCTGCCTCTTTGGTCTCCTGCAGGCCTTGGTGCTGGCTGTCAGCCTCCGGGAGCGCAGTGGGGATGAGGAGGCCACTGACTGGGAGAGTGAGGGGTTGGAGAGGGAGGGTGAGGAGCAGAGGGGAGACCCCGGAAAGGGGCTGTGACCATGGGGTGGGGTGGGGTGGGGGCAAAGGGTGAAGGCTTTAGGAGAAAAGTGTGAGGCATGACCCAAATTGTAAGCATAGGGACCTCAGGGATGGGGAAGAAACCCCAGAGTATGAGGGTGCAGGGCCCCCCTTCATATACAGGAGAGAACAGAGCTATTTAGGGTGTTTGTGTTTATGGACAGTGAGGGCACTTCCCTTGGATTCACCAGCTGTTATTTTTGCTTTTACTTTTCTCCCACCTTCAGTTTTTTGTTTTTTTTTTCCACCTCCACTTTAAAAAAAAAAAAAAAAATGTGTGATGGTGGAGAATAAAGACCAAAGGGTCCTGTCTACCTTTCAAAACTCTCCTGGGGTAGAGGAGACCAGGGCAGGATAGACAGACCTCTGCAGTAAGAGAGTGGTTGGGAAACCCAGAGTGTTCCTTGGATCTCAGGATCTGAGCCATCGAGGGAAGAGTGGGGCTGCTAGGCAAGTGGATTAGGGGGTCTGGATAGGGCCCCACAGGTGACGGGGAGCCTGCAGGGCGGATCTGGTGATCATGGGAGCCAGAGGGAGTGGGGACAGTACAGGCAGTATTGGCAGGAGGGCCAGTGCAGAAGGGCTGGTAGCTCAGGCAGTGTGGGGGAAGCACTGAAGCCTGTAGTCCCCACTTGGGGGCTAGGGGTTTGCTCACTCAGCAATAAATAACTGTGTCACATCGAATCCTAAATATACCACTATAAAGTGAGAGTTCCTGCCACTCTGTTCTTCCTGACACCGTCCAGCTGGGGGTTTAGGTGGTAGAGGATCCAGGGGGAGTGTTGAAATGGGAGGAGTGGGAATGACGTCTGGAGACAAACCCCAGAATGAGATGAGGATTGAAAAATCATCTTTATTATCTTGAGTGGGAGCTGGAGCTGGAATTCTCCAGCTTCTCCCTCCAACAACTCAGCTCCCATTGTACCCGTCTGGGGACTTAGATGAAGTTACAGGTCAGTTACTGGACAGCTCACAGGCCTCTGTGATGGGAGGAGGGAAAAAGAAGAGGACAGAAGGGAAGTCCAGGGAGAAAAGCAAAGTTGATAGTAATGGGGTGGGGGAGAACATGTTCTTTCATTCCCTGTGTCAAAGGGGAGTCTCTAAGGCTCTTTTCCCTCCACTTATGACCCTCTGCCCCCTTTATCCAGTGCAAACTCAGAAACCTCTCTTTTGAGTAGCCCAGAACCCATCCTGCCTCCCTCAGGTGACATCACAGCTCTTAGCCACATCCCTCTGGTGACATCACACAAGCCTCTTTCACCCTATAACATCAGAAGACTTGGTGAGTCCTAATCCTGTTTTGTGAGACTTTAACCCCTTACCTTGATTCCTAGGAGTCAGTAAGAAGGCTTTGGAGTCCAGGCAGGAAGTCAGGGACTTGAATTCCTCCACACACTTTTCGGGAGGATGTGGTGAGCGATCTGGAAGGGCAAGGTGGGGCGAGGCCAGTCAAAACCCCTGGAAGCACCTAGCTCTTCCCGGGAGGGTGTCATAGGACCCAGAGTGAGGAGTTCTCCTGCCCTCCCTTGTTTGCCTCCAACCCTTCCTGCCTTCTATCCCTACTCACTGTAGAAGAGAAAGCGCTGGTAACCCTGGCCTGTCTCATTCAGCATGATTCCACCTGGGCATGAGCTGGAAAAGAGCTCAGTCTTCATGTCAGGGCGGCCTGTCAAAGTAGGTGGAAGAAGTATGAGAACAGAGATGCAGAACCAAGCTCAAGGTACTTGGGGAGGGTGAGGGCTGGGAAGAACCAACCTTCAGTTCTGAGATCTGTGCTCCCTTCAGTCAGGTGGTAGATCCATTTCCGGGGCACACAGAGCCCATCTTTCCTGAAGAGGTGGTGGCGGCAAGGAGGAAAGAATGAGCATCACCCCAACCACAGTGTCCCAGCTTCTTTTTTTTTTTTGAGACAGAGTCTCGCTCTGTCGCCCAGGCTGGAGTGCAGTGGCGCGATCTTGGCTCACTGCAAGCTCCGCCTCCCAGGTTCATGCCATTCTCCTGCCTCAGCCTCCTGAGTAGCTGGGACTACAGGCGCCCACCACCACGCCCAGCTAATTTTTTGTATTTTTAGTAAAGACAGGTTTTCACTGTGTTAGCCAGGATGGTCTCGATCTCCTGACCTCGTGATCCGCCCGCCTCAGCCTCCCAAAGTGCTGGGATTACAGGTGTGAGCCACCACGTCTGGCCTGTCCCGGCTTCTATTTACTCCATTGTATTGAAGCCCAGCTCTCCTTGGGTTTCAAGCTACCAAGCATTGGTTAGGCACATCTTTCTCCAGAGGGCAATTAATACAGCCATTGAATTCCGTGGGCCAAGCATAGTAGATATACCAGCTAAGAGGCCAGCTCTTGGTGGGTGGATTCTCACACTTTGGGCAGAGACTGAACCCAGTGATGCTTCTGCCTCCTTACCACTCACATGCGGATGGTAGCACGAAGGTGGAGCTGCGTCGGGGCAGAGCCAGCAGCCATATTGAAGATAATGTTGTCCACAGGGTCAAAAGTTGCCAACTCCTCCTTGGTGGGAGCTGCCCCTGCGATAAAGTACCACTGGCCCAAGTGGACCTCTGGGAACTGGAGAGACAACGAAGGGAGCAAAAGAGGGTGGGTTCCAGCACAGGATGGGTTCAACCTCTTCGTCAGTCAAGACAGCAAGACTTAGGGGTAGAGGTGTTGGCTGCCTTCCTCTTTCCAACTGGGGATTGGATCCATGACAAAGAGTCATTAAATGACTTTTCCTCTTTGCCCCTCCCCAATCAACCTGGGTAACCACCCCACCCCCTAATTCTGCCATGCCTCTGCATTGATGGCCACAGTACTGATATTTTTCTTCTTGCTTTCATCATCACAACACTCACACCCCCTTCCTCCCTTCCTTTTCCAAGATGGTCTCCAGTCACCCTAGGCCATCCACCCAAGTCCCTCAGAGCCTCCACCATAGGCTTCCCCCAATCTCAGTCCATACCTCCTTCCCATCCACGCCCAGAGTTGTCAGTTGACTGTGCTCAGGGCACTGGTAGATGGAGTTAAGGATAATACCATAGAAGTAGAGCAGAGCTGCCCAAATTTGGTGGAACATCTTCAGGCAGGAGGGAGCTGGTGCTCTGTGTGCCTTAACTGCTCTCTCCCCTACTGGCTGCTCAGTCCACTCTGCTTTCAGCTCCCTTGCATTCGACCCTTGACCCTTTCACCTGCTAATGAGTAACTTCAACCTTGTTTTCCAACCCAAACCTGGATTACTTAGTGTTTGGGACTTCCTCCCCCTCTTCCGGATGCAACCACTCCATAGTACACCCTGGCATGTCCAGGGTTTCTCAGGAGTTATGAGGAGAGCTGAGCCATCCAGGGAGAAGCCTGTGGTCTTTGAACCCGTATCTGAGCTGGTTATTTGTTGCACTGTGCAGCACTGAAGGGAAGTAGCTTGACTGGGCCTCTCATTCATTCACTTAGCAAACTGTTTTGAGTCCCAAGTCCCAGTTGTTTCCCAAGAACTAGCTAATCCCTGGGGACATAAAAAAACGAATAAGACATAGCCCCTGGCCTTGAAGAAGTCGTTATAGGGAAAACTAGCTGTGTAGACAAACCATTGCAATACAACTTGGTAAATGCTTTAGAGCAGGTATGATGCAGGTGCTGGGGCACAGTGGATTGCTCTCTTTAGTTTACAATTAGAAAAATACGTATACCCTGGCAATGTTCACTGACAGATTCACTCAACATTTATTACTACAAAGAGGCTATGTAATCTGGCTGTTAGAGAGGATAGATGTTGGTGTCAGGCAGAATGTGTCCAAACCCTAACTACAGGCAGGGCAGGTAGCTCATGCCTGTAATCTCAGCACTTTGAGAGGCCAAGGTGGGCGGATGACTTGAGCCCAGGAGTTCAAAACCAGCCTGGGCTGGTTTTGCTACATGGCAAAACTCTGTCTCTATAAAAAATACAAAAATTAGCTGATGTGATGGCACACGCCTGTAATCCCAGCTACTAGGGAGGCTGAGGAGGGAGGATTGCTTGAGCCTGGGATGTCGAGGCTGCAATGAGCCCTGATTGTGCCACTGCACTCCAGCTTGGGGGACAGAGTGAGACTCTGTCTCCAAACAAACAAAACACCACTAACCCCTAACTACTATGTCTGTTTTTCATCTCTAAAATTGGCAAATCATCAATCTCATAGGATTAAATGAAATAATGCACATAAAGCCCTTAGCAAAGGCTTGCACATGGTAAGTCCAAAGTATATGTTTGCTATAATTAATAGTAATGTTTGCAAAGCACTTAGTTTCTGGTGGGTAATAAGTTCTCAAATCATAGACAGTAAGAATTGCCAAATAGGCTGTCATTGGATAGCACCAAGCGACTGGAGCAGCTAATGCTGTGAGAGGTGGGGCTTCCTCGATAGATTATTTATTTACTTATTTTTAAGACAGGGTCTCACTCTGTCGCCCAGGCATGACTTTGACTTCCCCGGCTCAGATGATTCCCGAGTAGGAGCTACAGGCACACGCCATCACGCCTAGCTAATTTTTTGTAGACACGGAGTTTCACCATGTTGCCCAGGCTGGTATTAAACTCCTGAGCTCAAGCAATCGGCCCACCTCGGCCTCCTAAAGTGTTGGGATTACGGGCATGAGCCACCACACCTAGCTTGATAAATTTATATCCCATGGACTGCCACAAAAAATTTGCCGAGGGGTGAGGCTTGCGATTTAGTTAAAAAAATTTGGGTGACCGGTATATTAGAGTTTATTATGCTGTTCTATTTTGGTGTAATGTTTGATTTTTTTTTTTTTTTTTTGAGATGGAGTCTCGTTCTGTTGCCCAAGCTGGAGTGCAGTGGCACAATCTTGGCTCACTGCAATCTCCACCTCCCGGGTTCAAAGCAATTCTCTGCCTCAGCCTCCCAAGTAGCTGGGATTACAGGCGCCTGCCACCACGCCAGGCTAATTTTTGTATTTTTAGTAGAGATGGGGTTTCACCATTTTGGCCAGGCTGGTCTTCAACTCCTGACCTCGTGATCCACCCGCCTCAGCCTCCCTAATGTGAGTCACTGCGCCCGGCCGAAATTTTTTGTAATAAAAAGCTAAAATGTGGTTAGGCACAGTAGCTCACACCTGTAATCCCAGCACTTTGGAAGGCCAAGGTGGCGGACCAGGCTGGGCAACATAGCAAGACCCCATCTCTATAAAAATAAAATTAGCCAGGTGTGGTGGTGCGCATCTGTGGTCCCTACTACTTGGGAGGCTGAGGTGGGAAGATTGGTTGGGCTCGGGAGGCAGAGGCTACAGTGAGTTGTGATTGCGCCACTGCACTCCAGCCTGGGCGACAAAGCGAGACCCTCTCTCAAAAAAATAAATAAAAAAGCTAAAATGTTAACAGCTTTTTATTGGGGCAGTAAAGTACAAGTGCTCGATCTGGAGTCCTGTAGGCCTGGATTTGTCAATTCTGACACTTATGTTCGTCTAAGTGTACTCACCTAAAAAATGTTAAAGGTTTATTGTTAAAAGGCTTTTTAAAATAATACACAAAACCCGTAGTATATGGGCTGGCACAAGTGCTCATTAAACAGCTGCTTATTAGAACTCTTAACTAAAACATAACCAGGACCTGGGTATAAACTACGAATCCCAGAAAGGTTGGGCACCCCAGCAGCGATGTGTCTTTCTGGAGGACTCGCAGTTTCGCGGGGCCGAGGCCCTTGTCCCAGGGCAGGTTAAGAGAAGAGGGCACGGAGAGGCGGTAATGCCTCCACCCCCGGCCTTCGGAAGCACGCTGGCCGGCCTTTAAATTTCCCACGGTCAGGGTCTTGTCTTTCTGTCCACTCGGACTACATTTGCTCCCAATTCTCAAACTCGGAGGCGCCTCTTTTCTTGACAAAAGTTCTGCAACTTAGTAGCACGTTTAGTTTTCCTAAAACGTGTCATGTCCCTTTGGCCACACACCGACGAATGTGACGCCCACAGCCCTTAAAACGCCCACCCGGCGGAACCGAAATCTAGCCCAACCAAGCAACCGAGAACAAAATTACAAGTGCCGCCTCCAAACGCCTACTGAAAGAGTAACTTCCGGAGGCACAGAAGAAAGGGCGCAGCGAGGGCGTTAGGGTGGAGAAGAGTTTTAGCTGGCTAGGACAGTGCCGCCTGAAATTCTCAGCCTGCCAAGATTTAAACATAGATTAATGTGGCATAATCCCCCATCTCCAAAGTCCAAGGTCCATACGACCGTCCATAGCCCCTCTCGAGGCAGTGGTAGAGTCCCAGATTTATCTGGGAGTGTGCAGGATAAACAATCCCAGAAAAACAATCACCAGATTGTTTTTCAGGCATTTATGGTAGCCACCTCAATCTTCTAGCGCTCAAGCGCGCGCACAGACGTGAACGCCGCCAGAGGGGGGAGGGGGTGGGGCGATGCTTAAGTGTCTACGCATCCGTAGTGCGACGCACGCAGGCGTAGTACGGTCCCCTGGGCGACGGCGGTGGCGGCTCCTCGGGGTGCTCGGCTCCCTCCCACCTAGGCCGGCCCCGGCCCGACTTGCCCTCAGAAACTCACTGTTTGGGGCTGCGGACTTTCTCGTCGTGCCCCACAAAAGTAAAGCTTGGGGACCTGGGGGGAGCCGGAAGTATCGCCTCGAGATCCCCAAATACTATCGGGGAAACGGAAGTGGCCGTCGGTGGCAGGTTTGGGGGAGACCGGAAGTGACGGTCCGTGGGGAAGTCGGGGGCGGAGCCGCGGGGTGGTGGGTGGGTGGGTGGGTGGGTGTGTGTGTGTTTGTGTTTGGTTGTGGGTTAGTTGTGCCGTTCTGCTGGAACACCGTGGGAAGGCAGTAGACGCGGGCAGTCAGCTAGCAGGTCCGTCGCCCCGTGAGTGCCGTTTTGGGTCTATAGTGAGTTAGGAGGGTTCGATGGGCGTGGCGCGCGTGCGCGAAACCACTTTCTCCGCAGAGTGGGGCGACCACCGCTTTCGCGTTGTCCCAGGATTTTCCGACCTCTGGGGCGCTTGTCCTGCCGTGACCGGTGATGACACTAGTCTCTGGTCTCGTGCTTCCTTCCTAATCTGACTGGCTCCCTGCTTACTGTGATTGGCGTCGTGGAGCCCCTCCCACCTCTCGTCCTCCAGCTCCCTATGCCGTCGATCTCCTGCCCTTTGTGTTTCTCTCCCTGTGCCCCGGAATCAGAAGGGGGATGGGGACAGGTGTGAATGTGTGTGAGTGTGCAGGATAAACTTTTTAGGTATTGGGGCAGGGATTAATGCTAGGGAGTTTTCCGGGTACACTCTGGTCGGGGCAACAGCGGGCCTGCCTTCCTTCGTTCTTCTTTAGAGACCTGTCGGCCATGGAGCCTAGTGATAGTACCAGTACCGCTGTGGAGGAGCCTGACAGCTTGGAGGTGTTGGTGAAGACCCTGGACTCTCAAACTCGGACCTTTATTGTGGGGGCCCAGGTGAGATACTTCAGTGGTTCTGGAAGACACCTTTAGCTTTTCCTTGTTTAGGCCCCTTAGCCTGAGAGATGAGTCTGATTTTCTGGTCACCAGATTTTCTTTTCTTTTTTTTTTCTATTTTTGAGATGGAGTCTCGCTCTGTCTTCCAGGCTGGAGTGCAGTGGCGCGATCTCGACTCACTGAAACCTCCACCTCTTGGGTTCAAGCGATTCTCCTATCTCAGCCTCCTGAGTAGCTGGGATTACAGGCGTGTGCCACTATACTCAGCTGATTTTTGTATTTTTAGTAGAGACAGGGTTTCACCATGTTGGTCAGGCTGATCTCGAACTACCTCAGGTGATCTGCCCTCCTCGGCCTCCTAAAGTGCTGGGATTAGCATGAGCCACCGCACCTGGTCTCAGATTTTCTTTTTATTGATCTCTTTGTTCATATTCCAGTAGAATGTTTTCTGATGTTTTGTGAGTGAGGCTGATTTTGTTCTGTCCTTCACATGGATAGAACTTAATGCAGAGGGAAATACAGAGGAAGGAAGAATCTGTGTGTCATCATCATGGGTGGACCCCAACCCAAAGGGACAGGCATGGCTCTGGCCTTTGGGAAGGGAAACAGCACAGGGACCCTAAGCAAGTGTGTCTTACTGATAGAAATTGGTCAGTTCTATGCTGTGTTTTTAAAGGGTAGAAATCAGAACCCATAATGGAGATAGGTCCTTGATAAGACTGTTGAGTAAAATTACTAATTTTTGTGGCATAGCTTGAGTCTCTTGAGCTTAAAGCCTTGGACACAGCTGTGTCTTTACTCCTGTAATACTTGGAGACAAATTGCACGTGGGGCGGTCCATGGTTTTCTACAATGTGATATTACCTGGATATAAGAAAGCCATATATAGACTTGTGATTAGATGTATATAAATACTGTGGTACTTCCCAAGAGTCAGTTTGTAGTTAGGAAAAATATTTCTCTTTTTGCTTTTTTTTTTTGAGATGGAGTTTTGCTCTTGTTGCCCAGGATGGAGGGCTGGGGCGCAATCTTGGCTCACTGCAACCTCTGCTTCCTGGGTTCAAGTGATTTTCCTGCCTCAGCCTCCTGAGTATCTGGGATTACAGACGCCTACCACCATGCCTGGCTAATTTTTGTATTTTTAGTAGAGACAGGGTTTTACCATGTTGGCCAGGCTGGTCTTAAACTCCTGACCTCAGGTGATCCACCTGCCTCGGCCTCCCAAAGTGCTGGGATTACAGGTGTGAGCCACTGTGCTGGGACCTTTTTTGCTACTTTCTTATCTTCTTAGTCTTTCTTTATTAACCTGATACCAGACCTCATCTTCTTTGCCATTTTTTAATCTTGGAAATCACAGGAGAGTCTGGTAAATAAACTGGTATCATCTTGTGTTTGGAAAGGGGTCACTGATGTCTCTAGACACATGCTCCGTTGGGTGCCAGGCAGATAATATAATGTCCATGTGTTTTTTTTTTGTTTTTCATCCGTGTTATTTTTCCTGGATCTGTAATTGAGCTTCATTAAGTTTATTTGTTTAATTTTTTGAGATGGAGTCCCTCTCTGTCGCCCAGGCTAGAGTGTAGTGATGCGATCTCGGCTCACTGCAACCTCCACCTCCCGAATTCAAGTGATTCTCTTGTCTCGGCTTCCCTAGTAGCTGGGATTACAGGCACCCACCACCACGCCTGGCTAATTTTTTTGTATTTTTAGTTAAAAAAGGGGTTTCACCATGTTGACCAGGCTGGTCTCGAACTCCTGACCTAATGTGATCTGCCTGCCTTGGCCTCCCAAAGTGCTGGGATTACAGGTGTGAGCCACCGCGCCCAGCTAAGTTTATTGTCTGTATTTTGACAGCTGTTACTTTAGTTTAAGGGCTTATACAGTAATTATCTCACAGTCAAGACAAATGGGTAGAGATTGTGTAGTGGTTTTTACTCCTCACCTCCACAACTCGGTTGTCTGTCTTTATTCTTCCTCTTTCCTCCATTCTTTCCATTCCTGTGCATGCTTTTTCTTCCTTTCAGATGAATGTAAAAGAGTTTAAGGAGCACATTGCTGCCTCTGTCAGCATCCCATCTGAAAAACAACGGCTCATTTACCAGGGACGGGTTCTGCAAGATGATAAGAAGCTTCAGGAATACAGTAAGGGGACTGGGGAGGCAGTTCAGAGGTTGGGGCTGCTGTCTGGAGGGGTGCACTGAGGCCATGGGTTTACCTGTTCATACTATGTTTTGGTGTGTGTCTATTTTTCTGCAGATGTTGGGGGAAAGGTTATCCACCTGGTGGAACGGGCTCCTCCTCAGACTCAGCTCCCTTCTGGGGCATCTTCTGGGACGGGGTCTGCCTCAGCCACTCATGGTGGGGGACCCCCGCCTGGTACTCGGGGGCCTGGGGCCTCTGTTCATGACCGGAATGCCAACAGCTATGTCATGGTTGGAACCTTCAATCTTCCTGTAAGCTTATGTTCCACAGGGGAGGGCTTTTGTGGGTAGCTTTGGTTGTGGTAGTACCAGGGAATTAATAAGATAGATGCTTCCATCTTTAGATTGGGTTTAGGGGGTCCTGTGGTGTGCTATTGGTCTCAGTCTTTAAGGAGAAAAGAGGGTGGGGCTCCAGGGAACGAATTGGAGGTGTGGAGGCCTTAGTGTTGGCTTCTCCCAGAACAACTTCCCTTACCCTTTCCCCAGAGTGACGGCTCTGCTGTGGATGTTCACATCAACATGGAACAGGCCCCGATTCAGGTATTGAGGGGCCTCCGAGGGTCAGGGAAGGGGATCTGGGAGAAGGAGGCTGGGAGGTGGGGTGGACCTGGCTGAGAGATGGCTGGGACCTGATTTAGTAGGTGGTAGAACTCATGGCTTCATCTGTAACCTACCCTGATAAACCTTCTCTCATTGTAGAGTGAGCCCCGGGTACGGCTGGTGATGGCTCAGCATATGATCAGGGATATACAGACCTTACTATCCCGGATGGAGGTAAGTGGGCAAGGCTGGCTAGGGTCTCTCCCCACCCTCCCTCTCCCTTTTCTTTCAGCCTGGGAGTTAGGGCTTCACTGGCCACATCCACAGGGTTTGGCCTTCATAATCTAGTCTTCGTATCTTTGTGAGGCTCTCTCATTTCTGCCAATCCTCTTGGTGCCTGGTATCTGGAGAGTTTGTTTCAGACTTGTCTCATGGCATCTCTTTTCAATTAAAGGATTCCGCACTCTTATCTTGTGGAGGCTGGGAAACCAACTTGTGGAGGAAAGGAAACCACAATCTCTACTCTTTGTTAGAAATTTATTTACAAATATTACAGATGCTGTGGCTGGGCGTGGTGGCTCCTGCCTGTAATCCCAGCACTTTGGGTCGCCATGGCAGGGGGATAACGTGTGGTCAGGAGTTCCAATCCAGCCTGGCCAACATGGTGAAACCCTGTCTCTACTAAAAGTACAAAAATTAGTTGGGTGTGGTGGCACGCGCCTGTAGTCCTGGCTACTTGGAAGGCTGAGGCAAGAGAATCTCTTGAACCTGGGAGGCGGAGGTTGCAGTGAGCTGAGATCACGCCACTGCACTCCAGCCTGGGCAACAGAGCGAGACTCTTGTCTCAAAAAAAAAAAAAAAAAAAAAATTACAGTTGCTTATTATGCATCTAATTTGTGTCAGTCTTATGCTAGTTGCTAGCGAGTCAGAGATAAAATTGCAGAGCCATGCCTTCAGGGAGTCTAGTTAGGATACTTTCTCTGTTCAGTCTCCTGTAGAGCAGTGCTCTGCAGCAGTCTTATCCTGCCTTTGATATCCTGACTCTCCCCTACCTTCAGTGTCGAGGAGGGCCCCAACCGCAGCACAGTCAGCCGCCCCCGCAGCCACCAGCTGTGACCCCGGAGCCAGTAGCCTTGAGCTCTCAAACATCAGAACCAGTTGAAAGTGAAACACCTCCCCGGGAGCCCATGGAGGCAGAAGAAGTGGAGGAGCGTGCCCCAGCCCAGAACCCGGAGCTCACTCCTGGCCCAGCCCCAGCGGGCCCAACACCTGCCGCGGAAACAAACGCACCCAAGTGAGAGATGGAGGGAATCTTTAGGGGGTGGGGAATCCTGAGTGAAGTATGGTGAGAAGGAAATGAACCATGGCAAGGGAGGGAAAGGATTACTTGGAGGTCTTAATTGAAGGGTTAGCATTGAGGGGCGAGGAGGGGCTCTCTCGGTATAGGTAAATGACGCTAGGACAGTCAACTGAGAAGAACTGCTGCTCTCCCTATGGCAAGGAAATCCAAATGGTATCTCCTGAGCCTGATCAGAATTCTCTTCTGAGTTCACAAAGGCCTGCTCTCTTTGTTAGAATTAGTCTCTCACCATTGTAGGTGCAGAATTGTGGTGGGGAGGGTGGGAGCAGTTCATTTTCTTCTCCCCATCCTCTCATGGGTGGGAGTAAAGAATAGAAGCTTTGGCTGGGCATAGTGGCTCATGCCTGTAATCTCAGCACTTTGGGAGGCCGAGGCGGGCAGATCACCTGAGGTCAGGAGTTCGAGACCAGCCTGGGCAACATGGTGAAACCCCGTCTCTACTAAAAAATACAGGCCGGGCACAGTGGCTCACGCCTGTAATCCCAGCACTTTGGGAAGCCAAGGCGGGTGGATCATGAGGTCAGGAGATCGAGACCATCCTGGCTAACACGATGAAACCCCGTCTCTACTAAAAATTCAAAAAATTAGCCGGGCATGGTGGCAGGTGCCTGTAGTCCCAGCTACTCGGGAGGCTAAGGCAGGAGAATGGCATGAACCTGGGAGGCGGAGCTTGCAGTGAGCCAAGATCACTCCACTGCACTCCAGCCGGGGTGACAGAGCGAGACTCCGTCTCAAAAAAAAAAAAAAAAAAAAAAAAAAATTAGCTGCGTGTGGTGGCAGGCAACTTAATCTCAGCTACTTGGGAGGCAGAGGCAGGAGAATCATTTGAACCCGGGAGGCGGAGGTTGAAGAGAATAGATAGAAGCTTTGCTGGTCCAGAGAAGGATTGGGCCAGGGCTCTGGGAGACCAGAGAGAAAGAGGGCACATGTGGTCCCTGTTGACTGTGAGGGTGGGAATCTGAGGAAAGCTTTGGCTCATTGCCCCTTGGGTTTTTCTACAGCCATCCTTCCCCTGCGGAGTATGTCGAGGTGCTCCAGGAGCTACAGCGGCTGGAGAGTCGCCTCCAGCCCTTCTTGCAGCGCTACTATGAGGTTCTGGGTGTTGCTGCTACCACGGACTACAATAACAATGTGAGCCCTTTGATGGCCCTGCCCTTTCTCCTCAGCCCCAGTACTCCCAAAACAGAACAGGCTGAAATACAGATAACTCTTTCCCTCCCTCGAAAAACATTGCAACAGGGCCAGGTGCAGTGGCTCACATCTGTAATCCCAGCACTTTGGGAGGCCAAGGTGGGCGGATCATCTGAGGTCGGGAGTTTGAGTCCAGCCTGGCCGACATGGCCCAATCCCATCTCTACTGAGAATATAAAAATTAGCTGGACGTAGTGGTGCACACCTGTAATCCCAGCTACTCAGGAGGCTGAGACAGGAGAATCGCTTGAACTCGGGAGGAGGAGGTTGCAGTGAGCCGAGATTGCACTACTGCACTGTAGCCTGAGTGACAGAGCAAGACTGTCTCAAAAACAAAACAAAACAAAAAAACACACATTGCAACAAAACAATTTCCCTCTAAACCTGTAAGTGATTTTTTCCTCCCTTACAGAGAAGGTGATAATCTTTGCTGTAAGCACTGTCCTTGTATCCCTTGTGCCCCTGAATGAATTTAGAAAATTTAAAGGAGATCAGTACATGATGACTTACTGATTCATTGTAGTGTTTTAATAGGATGTTCGTTATGTGAATAAGATATAATTTATTTGCAAAGATTTGGTCTGCATACAGACTTTCAAGGATATAACTGAAAGTTTTGGAGGACGTGGTATTCTCAGTAGGCATTATTGCTTTTATTAGTGAGGTGGACTCCAGCTTGATATTTTCTGCCTTTTTGTGTTTGGCTGGCGTGTGCAGCACGAGGGCCGGGAGGAGGATCAGCGGTTGATCAACTTGGTAGGGGAGAGCCTGCGACTGCTGGGCAACACCTTTGTGGCACTGTCTGACCTGCGCTGCAATCTGGCCTGCGCGCCCCCACGACACCTGCATGTGGTGCGGCCTATGTCTCACTACACCACCCCCATGGTGCTCCAGCAGGCGGCCATTCCCATACAGGTGGGTTAGGGGGAGTCTGGCCTGAGGGAGAGTGAGGGGTGTTGATAGAGTGACCCAGGGTAGCTCCTGGGCCTGAAGGAGGTTAGGAAAGGAGGAGACTTTGGAAACATGGTGATGGAGGCTGGAGATACTTTAGAGGTTTATCATGAGGTTTTCTTGGTTAGGCTCTTGTATTTTTCTCACTTCTGCCTGTCCATGTGTCTTTTTCAGATCAATGTGGGAACCACTGTGACCATGACAGGAAATGGGACTCGGCCCCCCCCAACTCCCAATGCAGAGGCACCTCCCCCTGGTCCTGGGCAGGCCTCATCCGTGGCTCCGTCTTCTACCAATGTCGAGTCCTCAGCTGAGGGGGCTCCCCCGCCAGGTCCAGCTCCCCCGCCAGCTACCAGCCACCCGAGGGTCATCCGGATTTCCCACCAGAGTGTGGAACCCGTGGTTATGATGCACATGAACATTCAAGGTGAGTTAGGATCAGTTGCTGGCGAGAAGAGCAGGATCAGCATGGTGAGGGAGGTTCATGCTGAGGTGTGAGGGAACAGGGTGGGGAAGGGAGAGGCCCATGCTGGTGGTGGTAGCCTGGGGACCAGAGCAGAAGCTTTAGTAGACAGATGTGGGGGGTGTGGGGTTTGCTTTGTCTTTGGAGGTGTGTTTGTGTGGTGAAGGGAGCACCTCTCCCTGTTTAGATGGAGGGAAAGGCAGGCTTTCTGATGGGGGGATTATGGGCCCGAAGTATGCCTGATCTCAGAAGGATATAGTTAGGCCTTGGCCCTACCTACCTCAGGGCCACTGTCTCTGTCTCCCTGCCCAGATTCTGGCACACAGCCTGGTGGTGTTCCGAGTGCTCCCACTGGCCCCCTGGGACCCCCTGGTCATGGCCAAACCCTGGGTAAGAGTGAGGGCATCAGGGCAGGCTGAGCTCTGGGTAGAGAAGGGGAAGGGCTGAGTGGGTGGGTTGAAGGGGTCCAGGTTCAAGGTTACATCAGACCCGCCCCCCAGGCTCCACCCTCATCCAGCTGCCCTCCCTGCCCCCTGAGTTCATGCACGCCGTCGCCCACCAGATCACTCATCAGGCCATGGTGGCAGCTGTTGCCTCCGCGGCCGCAGGTAATGACCTGGAAGGGGAGGCTTGGGAGGTGGGGCACAGTCCATGGTGGCAGCTGGCTGGCAAGGGCCTGGCCCTCAGCCCTCTTCGGTCTCTCTCTTTTGCCACCCACAGGACAGCAGGTGCCAGGCTTCCCAACAGCTCCAACCCGGGTGGTGATTGCCCGGCCCACTCCTCCACAGGCTCGGCCTTCCCATCCTGGAGGGCCCCCAGTCTCTGGGACACTGGTGAGCAAGGGTCGGGGAGTTCTAGTGCGTAACAGTCTAGGGAGAGACTCCTATGGTGGTGCATGGAAGGGCAGGTCTGAAGTTCTCCCTTGCTCTTTATCCAGCAGGGCGCCGGTCTGGGTACCAATGCCTCGTTGGCCCAGATGGTGAGCGGCCTTGTGGGGCAGCTTCTTATGCAGCCAGTCCTTGTGGGTGAGTTTTCATTCTTCCCCACTCAGACTTTAAACTCCTCTCCTCGTCTGCTTACTGGCACTTTCCAGTTCTTTCCGTATTTTCTTGGTTCCTGCTTTCCTGGAATGGGGCTGCTGTAGTGTCTTGTTTTCAGGTTTCAGCTTTTTTTTTTTTTTTTGAGATGGAGTCTCACTCTGTTGCTAGGCTGGAGTGCAGTGGCACAATCTTGGCTCACTGCAACCTCTGCCTCCTGGGTTCAAGTGATTCTCCTGCCTCAGCCTCCCGAGTAGCTGGGACTATAGGTGCACGCCACCACGCCCGGCTAATTTTTTATGTTTTTAGTAGAAATGGGGGTTTCACCATGTTGGCCTTGACCTTGTGATCCACCCGCCTCGGCCTCCCAAAGTGCTGGGATTACAGGCATGAGCCATCGTGCCCAGCCAGCTTTTTTCTTTTTTTTAAGTTACAGAGTCTTGCTCTGTCACCCAGACTGGAGTGCAGTGGTGCAATCCAGTGAGTTATAGCTCACTGTAACCTTGAACTCCTGGGCTCAAACAGTTCTCCCACCTCAGCCTCCTGAGTAGCTGGCAGTACTAGCTCCTGGCTAGTAATTGTCTTTTTTTTTTCTGGTAGAGATGGGGTCTTGCTATGTGGCCTAGACTCCTGGGCTCAAGCAGTTCTTATGCCTTGGCCTCCCAAAGTTGCTAGGATTACAGCCGAGAGCCACCATGCTCAGCCCAGCTTTCTTTTTTTGGTTTCTTACAGCTCAGGGGACCCCAGGTATGGCTCCACCGCCAGCCCCTGCCACTGCTTCCGCCAGTGCTGGCACCACCAACACAGCTACCACAGCTGGGCCTGCTCCTGGGGGGCCTGCCCAGCCTCCACCCGCCCCTCAACCCTCCACGGCTGATCTTCAGTTCTCTCAGCTTCTGGGGAACCTGCTTGGGCCTGCAGGGCCAGGGGCTGGAGGGCCTGGTGTGGCTTCTCCCACCATCACTGTGGCGATGCCTGGTGTCCCTGCCTTTCTCCAGGGTGTCACTGACTTCTTGCAGGTGAGTGCCATCCACCTCGCCTTCCTGTCCCCCTTGCCATCCACCTCGCCTTCCTGTCCCCCTTGCCATCCACCTCACCTTCCTGTCCCCCTTGCCATCCACCACACCTTCCTGTCCCCCTTGTCATCCACCCCCTTGCCATCCACCTCACCTTCCTGTCCCCCTTGCCATCCACCTCACCTTCCTGTCCCCCTTGCCATCCACCTCACCTTCCTGTCCCCCTGGCCATTCACCTCACCTTCCTGTCCCCCGGCCCAGCCAGGCAGTGGCACCTTCTTGCCATTATGTAACCACTGGGTAAGAGGCCCTAGTGACATGTTAGGGGAAGGGGCCCTGGGAATTCATTGACTCTGAACTTTTCATTTTAAAGATGAAGAAAATGAGGTTTAGAAAAAGACAATATAGTAATTAGTGTCACTGCTTTCTGACAACCTGTTCAGAGGAAGAGGTAGGTAGTTGTGCTGCCTGACTCTGTTGAATACTTACTATGCTTCTGCTTTAAGCAGTGAAGATCAGAATGTAACTCCCCATCTTCCCAGACCCGTTGGTTTGTGCCCTCTTGATGCCGTATTATTTCCATGTGTCTGCATTCTCACCTCACTTTCTGTTCTTTGTTCCTTCTCTATTTGCCAGGCAACACAGACAGCCCCTCCACCACCCCCACCTCCTCCACCCCCACCACCTGCCCCAGAGCAGCAGACCATGCCCCCACCAGGCTCCCCTTCTGGTGGTGCAGGGAGTCCTGGAGGCCTGGGTCTTGAGAGCCTGTCACCGGAGTTTTTTACCTCAGTGGTGCAGGGTGTGCTCAGCTCCCTGCTGGGCTCCTTGGGGGCTCGGGCTGGCAGCAGTGAAAGTATTGCTGCCTTCATACAACGCCTCAGTGGATCCAGCAACATCTTTGAGCCTGGAGCCGATGGGGCCCTTGGTGAGCAAAAGGGATGCTTTGGCTTGCTCCAGGAAGGGGCAGCCAGAGGAAGGTAGATGGCCTTGGTTTAGGGGTGTTGCCAAGGTGGGATGAGGTTGATGATCTGGTTGTGGGTGGGCAGGCCAGGTGGTAAAGGCCATTGCTAACATCTGCCCTTGTCCCCCAGGATTCTTTGGGGCCCTGCTCTCTCTTTTGTGCCAGAACTTCTCTATGGTGGATGTAGTGATGCTTCTTCATGGGCATTTCCAGCCACTACAACGGCTCCAGCCCCAACTGCGATCTTTCTTCCACCAGCACTACTTGGGTGGTCAGGAGCCCACACCCAGTAACATCCGGGTAAATGAAGGCCAGGGGCCCCAGAACTCTCCTCCTTTGCACATTTTATTCCTTATTTCTGACTGCTTCTCTGCGAGGTAAAGCTCCAATTGCCCCCACACAAGCCCTGGACTTGTTGGGGTCGAGGTGGAAGTCTTGGGAGCACTGAGGCTTTGAACTAAACCTGTTCTGTTTCCTCCACAGATGGCAACCCACACATTGATCACAGGGCTAGAAGAGTATGTGCGGGAGAGTTTTGTGAGTAACCCTTCTCTATTCCTTTCCTCTCCTGGGTCTGGTCAAGGCAGCTGCCTCCACTGCTCCCAGTCTTATGATTCCTGATTTTGGGATCTTTGTGTTATCTTGTCTCTCAGTCCTTGGTGCAGGTTCAGCCAGGTGTGGACATCATCCGGACAAACCTGGAATTTCTCCAAGAGCAGTTTAATAGCATTGCTGCTCATGTGCTGCATTGCACAGGTCAGGGGCTGGCCAGGCGGGGGCAGGTGGGGACTGTTGCATGTGCAGGGCTGCCACGTGCCAGCATTCCCTCCTTGTATTTTGCCCACAGATAGTGGATTTGGGGCCCGGTTGCTGGAGTTGTGTAACCAAGGCCTGTTTGAATGCCTGGCCCTGAACCTGCACTGCTTGGGGGGACAGCAGATGGAGCTTGCTGCTGTTATCAATGGCCGAATTGTAAGCACCACCTAGCCCCAGGTCCTTAGCCTTTTGTTTCCTGAGGTTTCCATTCTCTGCAGTTTTCATTTTTCTTTTTTAAACTGACATTCTGTAACCTGGATCTAATACATTTCTAAAGGTGGTTGAGAGTTTTGTGTTCTAAATCTGCTTTCTGCCCTTCAGCGTCGTATGTCTCGTGGGGTGAATCCCTCCTTGGTGAGCTGGCTGACCACTATGATGGGACTGAGGCTTCAGGTGGTACTGGAGCACATGCCTGTAGGCCCCGATGCCATTCTCAGATACGTTCGCAGGGTTGGTGATCCCCCCCAGGTAAGGGACCTATTGGGCGATGGGGTCAGGGTACTTGAGAGAACTGGAGAGATCTGAGAGGAAGTATGGTGTTCTTTAATTTCACAGCCACTTCCTGAGGAGCCAATGGAAGTTCAGGGAGCAGAAAGAGCTTCCCCTGAGCCTCAGGTACTCTGGAGAGGGGGAGGTTGAGGGGCCAGATAATGTGGAGTGGAGGGTTGGGGGAGAAAGGTTTGGAGGTTAAAAATTCTGAAGCCTGGCTCTTCCCACCATCTGACACCCAGCGGGAGAATGCTTCCCCAGCCCCTGGAACAACAGCAGAAGAGGCCATGTCCCGAGGTCCACCTCCTGCTCCTGAGGGGGGCTCCCGGGATGAACAGGATGGAGCTTCAGCTGAGACAGAACCTTGGGCAGCTGCAGTCCCCCCAGTAAGTGTCAGGAAGTAATCCAGTGGGTCATGGCAGCTGAAAGTCAAGGACATTACTATTTTCTCATCTTTTCCTCCCCAGGAATGGGTCCCTATTATCCAGCAGGACATTCAGAGCCAGCGGAAGGTGAAACCACAGCCCCCTCTGAGTGATGCCTACCTCAGTGGTATGCCTGCCAAGAGACGCAAGGTTGGTTTTCCTCTTCCCTAAGCGCCTCTCTCTATCCAGGTTTCCCCATTGTGCCTGGAATCAAATTACGTAGAGATGGTGGGAGCTCTTGTTATTCAGTCTCCCCTCCCCTCATTTAATGAGGAAACTTTTCTGGGATTCAGACTTGCTCTTGGTTGTTGCATAACCATACAGGACTTGACCTTAGTCTGTTTGCTAGCAGTCCTGTATTAGTTGCTCAGCTGCCTAATCCCCATGTGCTTAGATCCCATTTTCCTTTAGGGTGGGTTTCCTCTTGTGGATTACCTAGCTCTGAATCCCAGATGGCTTGACACCTTCTGCCTCTCGTTTTGAAGAGCACGTTCAAGCACATTCACTTTGGTTTTGGCTAGTGCCAAAGAGAATTAGGAAGGCATTTCTGCTGTAAAAACCACATCCTGGACTCTATTTCCCCTCTCTCCACTAGCATGGAGACTCAGTGGAGTGGTTGACTCATGGAAAGGGTGAGCCGGATGGTGGCACTGGATCTGACGTTGATCCTCTTTTCCCTCCCAACCCCCTGTCCCCCAGACGATGCAGGGTGAGGGCCCCCAGCTGCTTCTCTCAGAGGCTGTGAGCCGGGCAGCTAAGGCAGCCGGAGCTCGGCCCCTGACGAGCCCCGAGAGCCTGAGCCGGGACCTGGAGGCACCAGAGGTTCAGGAGAGCTACAGGCAGCAGGTGCCCCCACCTTGAAGCAGAATAGGGATGGTCTAGTGGGAGGGGTTGGGCTAGGGTCCCTCTTCCCTGGATCCCTTCAGCGATGAACTGGTCAGCCTGGTGCTACCATTTGTTTTCCCGTTTGGCATCTGGGAAGGCTTGACAGTGCCACCCCGGGCTATTTGACAGTGTGCTTGGTGGGGGAAATGTTAGCTTCTGAGGGATGGCCTTGTGTGCTTGCTGGGATCATAGGGACTTGGCCAGCGTTTCCCCAACCTGCTTGTTTTTTCTCTTTAGCTCCGGTCTGATATACAAAAACGGCTGCAGGAAGACCCCAACTACAGTCCCCAGCGCTTCCCCAATGCCCAGCGGGCCTTTGCTGATGATCCTTAGCTCTTTGCTCTACGGCCCTTCCTCATCAGAGGACCGTTTCCCCCCTCTTCCTTCACAGTATTTAAGAAATAAAAGTCGGATTTTTCTGGCTGCTTTCTCTCTACATTGTCTCCATTAAGTAGTGTGTCCCGTAATATTGAGTGAACTTGTTTTTTAAATTAATACTTCCTTGGAGTACTAGAAAGCTTGCAGTATCTCCCCGTGAGCATATGGACACTGTTCTGTTCACCCAGCACGCTAAATTGTACAAGCCAGTTTTGATGTTTGTATTTTTTTTTCTGAGACAGAGTATTGCTCTGTCTCCCAGGCTGGAGTGCAGTGGCCCGATCTTGATCTTGGCTCACTACAACCTCCGCCTCCCGGGTTCAAGCGATTCTCATGCCTCAGCCTCCTGAGTAGCTGAGACCACAGGCGTCCGCCACCACTCCCGGCTAATTTTTGTATTTTTAGTAGAGACAGGGTTTCACCTATTGGCCAGGCTGGTCCTGAATTCCTGACCTTGTGATCCACCCGCCTTGGCCTCCCAAAGTGCTGGGATTACAGGCGTGAGCCACTGCGCCCGGCCTGATGTTTGTATTTTTTGTGCAAAAGCACTTTATAAATAACAAACCCATATTTTGAGTTGGGAGCATATTCCAGGTGCACGCTAGGATAGAGCTCTCAAATTACCCATCAGAAAGTTTCTGAGCAGCTACAGACCTAAGTATAGTCTTAGCATAACTAGCATGCAGCGTTACCATGTGAAATCTCACTTAGTTTGACAATGCTGGAATTGGTCTATCCAATTCAAAGAGCCCCTTAAATGTGCTCCAACATTGAGGCCTTAACAGAGATTTCCCCTTAGTTCATCATAAAGGACCGAAGTCCCATGGCTGCAAGTTCTTTGCTAGTCCCTTTGAGACGCAGGTGAAGTCCCTTCTAACCCCCCCATCCCCTGCCTTGGCTAGTTTAGTGCTCGATCAACTAAGCGTGGCGTAAGCTTAGCAAATTCCAGCTAGACCTCTTGGAACATGAGCTCACAGACATGTAACAGGCCTGCTGGAGAGTCCATGTGAAGAAGACACTGGTTGATAATCCAGTAATGTTACAGATGTCCCATCAAGGCCCCAGATATGCAAAGGAAGCCATATTGGGACCAACCCAGGTGTCAGCTGCAGACTGATAACCAGTTGACCTCGCCCACTGGCACAAAAAAGATTTATCCAGCTGAGCTCAGCTCAAATTCCCGACACAAAAATTTAAAGATCGAATACAATGGTCATGTTTTTAGTTTCAACAGCTCACTGGAGTAATGAATATTTCCCTGACTGAAACTACAGATCACTCAGCACCATGCTTTAAGACAATGCAAACAACCCATCCCCCAAATCACTGTAGAAGTTTTTTTTTAAATCCTTTTATTACTCTTTTTTAACAAACAGCCCCAGGGACAGGGGACCAGGGGAAGGGGGAGGAGGGGAAGTGAGGCCCCAGCCCCACAGCCCCTCCCCACCCACCCTTTTCCCCCTTATATATTTATAATCTATATACAAGCCCCGGGGGTAGGGGGCAAGAGGAACTCCCTCAGCGGGGTGGGGGCAACCCAGGCTCCTTGTCCCCTCGGGACCCAGGCTCCTCTGCCCGTCGGGAGGGCCCTTCTCGAGGTGGTGGCCCTGTCCGCTCCCAAGGCTTAGGTATCCAGCGCAGGGCATCTGGTGGGGAGGCCTAGGGAACAGGCATGTGTTAAAGAGTGAGTCACAGTGGGAGGTCAGGGATGGGATGGAAGGACAGGAATCAGGTGGCAACTCGAATTTAGAGTTGGGGCCACAGGGGTTTCTCCTTCACCTGCTGGTAAAGGTCAACACGCTGGGTGCGGAAGACTCCACTGTAGGTGGAAGGCGTGGCCTTGAGGCGGGAATTGAGGCCAGAGAAGGACCTAAGGGAAGAAGGGCGTCTAAGGCAAGCCTAGGATCCAGACCCTGGTTCCAAAGTAAGGAAGCACTTGGAAAGTCCACATCCCTATTCCGTTTCACCTTCCAGTTGGGGGAGTCCGTGATGACCCAGGTCCCCCAAGGTTGCTGCTCAGTTTTTGATAATCCTGGAACGGCTTTAGTTCCACTGGATGCAGCTGAGGAAAAAAAATCACGAGCTGCCTACCTTGAAATACAGAATCCCTACTCCTAAGTCTTGGCGCTCCCTAGCCCCTCAGTTCCTGTACCTTACCTCTGCTCGCCCCAAGCTAGCGGGGAAGGGCCTGGCAGGTGAAGGCAGCACCCGAGTGGCAGGAGCAGGTGGGGGTCGCACAGCCAGGCTGGCGGCCTGCAGAGCAGGGCCCACAGGTAACAGAGAAAGGGGAGGTGGGGCAGGAGGTGGTGCTGGCGGCAGGGAGCCAAAGTTCACCACAGGCAGCTGTGAGTCTACCATGGGTAGAAGCATCTGTAACAAGAAATTTGGGTGTGCATGTTGGGGGCAGGGAGGAATGTCAGAAAACCAGGGAAAATCAAAGCCAGCAACTGGACAGAGAAATCAAATGAAGGGGAAGTGTGAAGATACAATATACCTGCTGGGCAGGAGCCCCTGAAGGGAGAAAGCCACTTTGGCCACCAGGCTGCAGAGGGGTAGAATAAAAATCCGAAGGGGATGGCAGATCCTGGCGTACCTGTCGGGAAACGGGGAGAAATATATCAACCCCCACAAAATCATTCTCCCCACCCTATCCCCCAATATCTAACACCTGCCCCCCTCTTACCTGAAGCAACGATGTGTCGGGCAAAGGACTGGGGCAGAAAGCCGGAGAGTAGAGGAAGGAAGGTGGAGGATAGAGAACTCCTCCAGCCGGCAACTTCCCCAGCTCTGTAGCTTGCAGTGTGGAGAAATCCAGAAACTGGCCCTTGAGAGCTACCCCAGAGAGCAGTGCTGAGGGAGGGGCTGGGCCGGGGGGTAGGTATAGGGGCTGTGATCTGAAAATAAATTGTGGGGAGAAAAGCTGTTAGGAAGCCAGAGTCCTAGCGATGCCTTAAGTCCACTAGCTTCTGGTACCCTAGAACTGTGTCTTCCCCTTCCCTCTCCCCAAAACACATCTCCAAGTACTTCTGTGATCCACAGGCATCGAGTCTTACCTGTAAGGGTGCAGTGAGGGTGTCCCAGGACGGAAGCCTCCACTGTTTGGATGTAACTGAGAGTCCATGGCTCCCCCAGAGATCTGCAGGAGAGGAGCAGGGTTGAAACAGCTTTAGTATCTGTGGTCAAGAAAAAAGATCACCATCCCACCCATAGAAGCAAAAAGTAGGGAGGAAAAATGATGTGACAAAGTGGTATTTCACAACTCTACAACATAGAAAGGCTTGATTATAAATACATACCAGGCAGAAAAAAAATTATTTACTGAAGGGGTCATGCAATGGGAAGCAGGGCCTACCTGAGAACTGGAAGGCCCAGCACTGCCATAGAAAACCTCAGGATACAGGCGCTGGCCTGAGGAGCTGGGCTCCGGGCCACAGTGCCCAGAACCCAGGTTCTTGGATTGTGGCTCAGCAGAGGCAGCAGCACCGGGAAGCAGCTCCCAGTCTCGTGATACAGGAATGGCCTGGGAAAGAGAGGCCTTGTGGAGAGGGAAGTCTGGCATCCTGGACACCCTGGTCACTCCCAGCAATCTTCCCCGGAAATCTTGGGCCTTTCCAGCAAACTCTTACTCCCACTTACCTCAGTGACTGATGCTGTTAGCTCCTTCTCTGCTTTCAAGCTGTCTCCTACCACTAGGCATAAGTCTGAGTCCTGTGATCACAAGAAGGCAGGAGACATTGTCCCATGACAGACATGTGTCCTCTATGTCCCACCCTTTAGTCCTTCCCTTCTCTCCACCCAACTCAGGATACCCAGATCCAGCCCACACAGACCTTGTCACTAGTGCCAAACTGGACTGGGGGACCAGGTCGACGGGATGGCCGAATGGGGCCAGGCTCTGTGCCTCGGTCTGTACGCTGTGATCGTTCTGTGCCAATGGGGCCAGGGGGCAGAGGCTGCTCCCGGGGCAGCTCCTGGATTGGGCACACAGTAAAGTGCATTGGGGGAGGGAAAGGGAAATCCAAATTGGAATGCCCAGAACATACACGCAGAGAGAAAAAGCAGAAAAAAGTAGGGCCAAAGTCAGATTCCTGGAAACACTCCCCTTATCCTTTTTTGGTCTTTTACCTTTCTGTCCCCATCGTGGGGGGCAGGTGGCGGTCTCCTAGGAGGTTCAGAGCCAGGTGGACCCTCACAAGGAACAGCATTCAGGGGTGAGGGGCCTCCAGGCCTCTTGGGGGGTCCCTCTGCTGCCCCCTTGAGTCCTCCATCAGGGGAACTTCGCTGGCTGCAGGGACCTGATGACACCTGAGAATCCCCACTCAGGTCCACCCCACTGTCAGACTGACTCATCTGAGAGGAGTGGAGAAGGAGCTAGTTAAGTCAGGGTAGAAAGCACCCCAATACCTGACTGATGCACACATACAAACTGCAGAAAGGGACAGCCAAGTGAGAGAACAGCTCCAGACTCAACCCAGAGCAGGTGGGGGAGTATGGCCAGTGCTCAAAAAAGTCCCAGCTCAGACACACCCCCCAACCCTCACTCACTTCTGTGCCAGCCACATCCTCAAAAGGACTCAGGGGCTCCATCCAAGGCTCCACGGAGCTGGGCCGGTAACTCTTTCGGCTAGTGGCTGGAGAAGGGAGCACCAACCAGAAGAGAAGTGAGAGGAGATGATAGTTCAGAAGCCCCTCTCATTCTTAACCCTTCTACCATAGTCCTTTCACTCAGCTTTACTCACCAGTATGTAAACGGTTCCAGATGTGAGGGGTCAGGGCCTCTGTGCCTGTATCTCTGGACTCTGCCTGAGGGCCTGGGCCCTCAGGCTTAGAGCCCAAGAATCCAGAGCTATGAGGAGGTGGCAAAGATTCCTACAGATGAGAAGGGCCAGACGCAAAACATGAATTGGATGGGAATTGGGAATTATAGGAAACCAAGACAGAGTGGGGTGACACAGAGTGGGGTGTGGGGACATCGAGGGAGACACATGGGAGACTAATACTGAGAATTCTGGAGTAAAAACACAGTGAGAGAAACAGGAAAGAAAACAGAGAAAACATAACCCACAAGAATTTTCACAAATAAGAGTGCAGCGAAGCACAATCTCAAACCCATCCCTTACCTCCTGTAGCAGCTCTGGTTTTCTGGGAGGCCGCTCCCGACGTTTAGCGGGAAAGGGACTAACCCCGGCAGAATCCCGAGGAGTCCCACCCACCCCTCTCACCACTGGCCCCGGCTCCTCAAAGTGGGGGTCTGGGAAAGAGGAAAAGGGTCAGCATTTGCCGGGCTCTGCCACTGACCCTAACTTTTCCTCCCTACTCCACCTCCCAATTCTTCTACTCTTGCTCCCTGCAGAAACCCACTCAGCAGCAGGGCCCCTAGGCCAAGTTCTCCACCCGCTCCCTCCAGCACTTGACCTTCTCTGGGGATAGAGATATTCCCACCCATAACCCCTCCAGCTTACCAGAACCGAGGCCGCTGTTGACCCTCTGGGGCTCATATCGGGTTGGGGGCCTAGGAGAGGGGCCCTGAGGGGCTTGGGGAGGCCCAGGCTTGTGCCTTGGGTGCCCCCCTGATGCAGTTACACTCCCTTGACGGCTACTAAGCTGGGCCAGAGCCTGTTGGATGCCAGCAGGGTTGCTATGGATAACTTGGTCCAGGCGGAAGACAGCAGAACTGCTGGGAGGTGGGGGAGGCAGGGGAAGCCCCGGCGCACGCTCCTCTGGAGGACGACTGGAGAAAATAGAGCATTAGCTCCAGTATCCACTAAATCGTTACTTTTTCCCACAAGTTATGTTTCTCAACTTCTGCTTACAACCTATCCTCTTCCCTATTAAAGTCCAGGTGTTTTTGAGTCCTTCTAAGGGTTCCTATGTGTACAGATGCACAGAGTGGAAAGCAAAGAACCAGCAATAAATACACAGGTGGGTGTTCTTGACTCTATCACCCTACCAACTGCTTTCCAGTTGCCTTAGCCAGACGTGGAAATCCTACTGACATTCTAGAGCCCATGGCCCCTCAGGCCACAATCTCCACTCCACCCAAACTTATCTTTCCCTCAGGCTTTTTCCCCCTCCTCCAATTTTTAAACCACAATAAATTTAAGTTTGTCCCTACCCACCTTCGGTTCTTGGGAGAGGGCCAGCTCCTCTTGTCGCCTCGTCCTGGCCCCATCCTTCCTCCAGGACCCCCACTGCCTCCTCCACTGCTGCTGCCACTGCTGCCAGCCTTGCCCCCTGGGCCAGGGCGCCGATTCTGCCGTTCCATGCCTGGCCGCTGACTTGAGAAGCTCCGTTTACTCAAATCCTTGGCTCTCTGGCTCAGATCTCCGCGGGACATGGCTGAAATACCTGGTACGGCTCCACCTCCACCTCCCCCAGGAGTTCCCACAGCCTTGGGTGTCAGCAGTGCTGGTGGGGGTGCCTCTTTGTCCCCTCGGCGCTCACTGGCGAAGTCACTGCTCTCTGATGCAGTCTCCCATTCCTCATTGGCTTGGTCTGAGTTCTGGTTTGACAGATCAGGAGATTTGGCAGCTGCCCGGCGAGGTGCTGAGGCCACTGTGACTGTTGTGAGGGCCTCCTCGGGTCCAGGAGTGGAGGCTGGAAGGGTTAGGGAGGGCTTGCCCTCAGATCCCCTTGCGGCATTCTCTCGTTCCTGTTTCAGCCTCCGGAAACGAGGCGGTTTATCCTGCTGCTGAGCCCTCCCATGTCGCCTCCTTCGGGGTCGCTCCCCATCTTCCATGCCCACATTGCTACCTCCACTGCTGCCTCCGCGCGCCACGGGGGACAGAGGCCCTGGGATCAACTTCTCTTTCAAAGGCTCCTTACTTGGTGGCAAAGGGCCTGTGGGAGGTTTCTTGGGAGCCAGAGACTTGGCTGGAGGGCTCCAGCCTGGGCAAACTTGAGGAGGGGGCCTCCCTCCTCCTCGGCCCCGGCGAGATGGCACCCCTCTGGGAGTGAAGACTCGCCCACCCCGGGCAGTGAAGCGGGCTGGGGCTGGTGAAGGTGGGGCTCCTGGTGGTGGGGGAGCGAGAGGGACCTGAGTGAGTGTTCCCTCCTTGGGCGGGGGAGCCTCTTTGTCTGAGGGAGCCAGATCACTCTCATGGGTCTCGCTGCCTGTTTCTGAGCCCCGCTGCCGGCGCCGCTTGGGGATTTCCTCATACTCTGAACCCTCGCTCCGTGTCTCGCTGGCAGTGCGGCCTCGGGGAGCAGGAGGGTGGTTTGGTCCCCCTGTCCCACCTCCACGCCCATCATCTCCTCGAAACTCTCGGTAACTGCGGAATTCCCGGCTTCGGGCTCCCCGCCCTCGTCCCCCATAGGTCCCCCGAAAACCCCTCCCTCTGGCAAAATACTCGCCTCGGCCCCGACCCCGGCAAGAGGTAGGACCCACTCTTTCATAGGAATAGTCCCTCCGAAGCCTTGGGGCAGGGGAAAGATTCCCATTGGGTGGGGTCTCCTTGGGGGCCCCTAGCTTCCCCTTGGTTATCTTGAGTGGGTCTGGCTTTGGGGCTTTGGGGGTTTCATCCCCCTGTTCGAGGGGCTTGGGAGGCAGCTCTTCGACTTTTGTAGGTGGTGGAGGTTTCTTTATAGGCCCAGCCCGGCGGGGTGGGGCCCCTGGCTCCTCTGGAGGGATTCCACGACGACTGCTGCCTGGACGAGGGCCCCAGCGGGTCTCCGTGCGACTCTCTCTGCGTGGTGGTGGGGGGCCCTGGCCTCCACTTCCGACTCCACGGGCAGGCTTTCGGCCTGCTTCTGGCCCTGTCAGCTGTGCAGTCTCCTCCTTAGGGGGCTCCTTCTTGGGTGGTGGAGTTTGTATCTTGGCCACTTCATCACTGCCTGGGGGCCAGGGGAGTGGATGGGGCCCTGGTTCCTCCAGAGGAAAGCGAGAGATTGGGGGCCCAGGGGCTCCATTCTCAGGAAAGCCTGGATAACTGGCAAGATAGGGTGGTGGGGGAGGTACTGGAGGAGTCTCGCTCCTGAAGAGACAGACAGAAAGAATGGAAATAAGCATCTCGGGAAAACCAGAACTAGGTGGGAAAAGAACACTTTATTATGATCTAGACTCTCTTTTACTATTTTTCTGTTTGTTTTGGCAGAGATGGCATCCAGTTGCCCAGGCTGGTCTCGAACTGCTGGGCTCAAGCAATCTTCTTGCCTCAGCCTCCCAAAATGCTGGGATTACCGGCATGAGCCACTGCATCCAGCCTCTCCTTTCCTGTTCATCCCTATCCCTACCACTCACCCAAAGTCCCTTTCTCCCAGGCCTAGATCCTTTCACTATGAACTCACCCATTTCTCATGAACAAGACTCACCTCATCCCCTTGTCATCCTCATCCGCAGCCTGGCGCAGTGGTGAGGTAAGTGGGCGGGGGTCAGCGGGTGTGGCGGTGAAGACATCTCCTACCCAGGCCAACTTTGGATCCACTGGTGGAGTGCCCCGTTCCCGTAACATAGCAGGTGCATGACGGTCAAATGGCTCTGAGCTTGAGCCCCCACTGTCTGAACGCTCTCGGGGAACTAGGCCTGAAGAAACCAAAGAAAAAGAAAAATAATGCTATTCATGTCAAAAGCCCTCCAGCCCAAAAAGCATCTCCCCACCCCGTCAAGTCAGCTCTTCCATCTCTTATTCCCAGTAGGTCCGGGCCTTGCCTGCTCTTACATAACAAGGTTATCCACTCAGATTCCTTACAAGAGAATCAACCCACCCCAAATAATCCTGGCAAATGAAGGACCACTACTTCTTTCTTTCATTCATTCATTCATTCATTTTTGAGATGCAGTTTTGCTATTCATTCATTTTTGAGATGGAGTTTCGCTCATTGCCTAAGCTGGAGTGTGATGGCACAATCTCGGCTCACTGCAGCCTCCACCTCCTGGGTTCAAGCAATTCTCCTACTTCAGTCTCCCGAGTAGCTGGGACTACAGGCGAGCGCCACCACACCGGCTAATTTTTTATATTTTTAGTAGAAACGGGGTTTCACCACGTTAGCCACGGTGGTCTTGAACTCCTGAACTCAGGTGATCTGCCCGCCTCGGCCTCCCTAAGTGCTGGGATTACAGGCGTGAGCCACAATGCCTGGCCAACCACTGCTTATTTCTTAACTAAGCCCATTTTTGCAACAGAGCTATCTCAGCAGTGCTAAGCATATGCCCTTCCCTCATCACTATGATGGGCAAAACCTATCATATCAGGGTCACAGTAAGACCCTAATATCCAATTCCTAAGACTGAGGGGGCTTTCCTGTTTCTCACTCCTCCCATGCCCCCTTACCAGAGGGATGCACGCCAGGAGGGTAGAAGTCTAGAGGGGGACGACCCTGGAGGAGCCGGGGGTCCACATAAGGAGGAATCATCATCCATCGGGGATCAAAGTTCATTGGGGGCATGGGTGGGGGCCGGCCCAGAGCACCTGGGTACAGGGCCTTGGGGGGTGGGGGTGGAGCCTGTGGAGCTGGCACAGCCCCCAGGGTCACAGGCTGTGGTGGTGATGGGGGCACTGGGGTAGGAGGGGCAGAGCCCTGTTGATGCTGCTGCCACTGGTGCTGCTGCTGCTGCTTCAGGAGCTGCTCCTAGAAAAGGGGGAAAGACAAGCTGAGAGAGGCTCAAAGCACACATGGACAAAGGAATCAGCAAAGAAAAAACTTGGACTAGGGGAAATTGGGGTGACAATGGAGACAACTGGACAAAGAAGCAAAGGGACCCAGAAGGTAACTTATGAAGAGAATTAGGTACTGAAGCCAGGAAGAAAAGCAGCCCTTAGAGGGTAAACAACTTGATTTTACCTGCTGCTGCCGCTGGAAACGAGGAGGCAACGACTTCTGATATTTAGGGTAGCCCAAGCCCTGACTAGGGGGCTGGCGGGTGGGACCAATCCCATCACCCTTGGGTTCCACCTTTGGAGCTGGGGGTGTGGTGGGAGGAGGAACCTCTTCTGGTGGTTCAGGACCCTCTTTTGAGGGCAGTTGTGGTTCCACTGCATTGAAAAAAACACAAGAGTGATCTAGTCCAACAACAGACACTCCATGAACACCCCAGGAATATCAGGTCTCATCTCTAGCTCCCTTAAGACTAAGATATTCTATTCAACATCTATTCTATTGAAGCCCCTCCCATTTAAGACCCATTAAAGCACTTCATGGCCTCTCATGAGCCTATGGTGGTGGCATTAACTTTCTATGAAACCATTAGAGTAACAGTACTTTCTTCAGTCTTGGCCTACAGGAAACAGTTTTCATTTTTATTTATGTATTTCTTGTGAGACATGATTTTTTTTTGAGACAGAGTCTTGCTCTGTCACCCAGGCTGGAGTGCAATGGCATGGTCTTGGCTCACAGCAATCTCTAACTCCCGGGTTCAAGCTACTCTACCACCTCAGCCTCCCAAGCAGCTGGGACTACAAGTGCACGCCACCACACTTGGCTAATTTTTGTATTTTTAGTAGAGACGGGTTTCACTATGTTGGCCAGGCTGATCTTGAACTCCTGACCTCGTGATCTGCCCGCCTCGGTCTCCCAAAGTGCTGGGATCACAGGTGTGAGCCACCGCGCCTGGCCGACAGGGTCTTGCTTTGTTGCCCAGGCTGGTCTCAAACTCCCTAGGCTCAAGCGATCCTCCACCCCAAGCCTCCCTAAGTGTTGGGATTACAGGCGTGAGCTACAGTACTCTGCCAAGAAATGGTATTAGACTACAACCTAAGATTTCAGAAACAAAACCTTCCCTCCTTCAGATATACAAATGATAGAACACTATCACTGATAGTCCAATAAACCAAGACAACTGCCTTCTACTTCATTTATCCCCAGCCTTACCACCCTGCACCTTTAAGCACCTTGAAGCAGTGATCTGACATCTGGTAGTACCTATCCCCATCTCCATACCTGGGCTGGCTTCGAAGCTGCCACTGCTGGTGCTACTGGTACTGCCACCACCACTCACCAGAGTGGGAGCCGCAGCCACACCTGCAGTGGGAGTAGATTGGGCAGGAGGGGCCTGTGCTGGCTCTTCAGGTTCTTTCTCTGGTGTTGGGGCTGATGCTGGAGGTGGAGCTGGAGGTGCAGGGAGTTCTTTAGGGACTGCAGGTGGTGGAGCTGGGGTAGAAGGGGCAGCAGGCTCTGCTTTGAGCCGCTTGTCAGGTGCCCCAAACTTTTCATCGAGTCGCTTGAGCTTCTCAGCACAGGCTGCCCGGCGCTCTTCTTGCATGCGCCGCTCCTCCTCTTCTCGCCGTCGCCGGGCCCGCTCCACTGCCAGGGAAATCTCAGATGACGACTGCTTTCGTCGCTGCCGCCATGCCTCATCCTCATCTTCAGGTGCTGGGGGCTTACAGGGAGGACCCCCACGATCCTGTCAATTGGCAAGACCCAGCAGAGCCAGGGAAATCAGTTACTATGCTTTCTACCATCTCTTTCACAGACAAATCAACTGTCGCTACTTGCAGGATGCAAGGACCCAGGCTTTGGGGTTGATCTCTCTGAGTGGTGACAAACTCATTATCCTGGTGTTGTTTGAGACCACGTCTTGCTATGTTGCCCAGGCTGGTCTTGAACTTCTGGGCTCAAGTGATCCTTCTACTTCAGCCTGCTGAGTAGCTTGGACTACAGATGCATACTACTAGATCCAGCTATCTAGCCACCCTAGTCTTTTTATTTTTCTATTCCCTCTCTCCTTCAGAAACCCAAACACCCAGGGTTCCTTATTCTTCTTTCCTCATTAGCATCCCAGTTTCTCACTTCTTACCCAGACTCCCCTATTACCAAAGATATTTAAAAGCTTCCCAGGATGTTCTGCAGCCTGGCACTTCACACAGCCCATTTTTAGCACCCCTTTCCTCTATATCGCAAACCGCTTCAATTACTCAGCTGACACCAATTTCCCACAGCTGACCCTCTCAATCCCTTATTGTAGACACTCACTGGGTAGTCCCCAGGGGGGCCCCAGTTCCCGGCGGGGCCCCGGTGAGGTGGGGGTAGCGGAGGCTTTGGGGCAGGAGGTCCCGGCTCTGTCTCTGGAGGCCGAGAGGTTTCTGCCCAGGCCGTCTTAGGAGCAGGCGGTTCGCTGGTGGGGGAGTTGCCCTTTTTGCCATCTGCTTCAGGGGGCCGTTCCTCACCAGAAGCTGATTGGGAATCCTTGCTGTGAGCAGATCAACAGTGAAATTAAAATCAGCTGCAATATTACCAAAATACAAACCAAGACCCCTCCTCCTCTCCCCTGGTGGCCCTAACTCACTGGCCCTCCGCTCCCTCCTCATCAGAGTCTCGCCCATCTTCCTCATCGCTGAACTTGAGCTTTTCAGTGTAGTCAACCTCTTCATGGGCCCCTGAGGGGAAATATGAGTATTAGTAACCCAAGCATTCTGCCCTCCAATCTTGGGAGGTAGTCTGGAACTATGTAACAAGATGGACTACCAATGCCAACATCCTTCCCTCCAAAGTCTAGATCCACCAATGAAGTCTTGTCATTCTTACTCCTCTCACCACTTTGCAAGGACTTGGTATTCCCCATCCATCCTCCCCTACCCTTCTTTTTTTTTTTTTTTTTTTTCCTTTTAAGAGATACTCTCACTCTGTTGCCCAGGCTGGAGTTCAGTGGCACGATCATAGCTCACTGTGACCTCCAACTCCTGGGCTCAACTGATCCTCCCACCACAACCTCCAGAGTAGCTGGGACCACAGATGCACAGTCCACACCCAACTAAAAAATTTTTTTTTTTGTAAAGGTGGAGGTCTTGCTGTGTTGCCCAGGCTGGTCTTGAACTCCTGGCTTCAAGCGATCCTCTCACCTAACACTCCCAAAGCACTGGGATTACAGATGTGAGCCCCCGGACCTGGTCTTCCTACACTTCAATGTCTGCCTTTCACCCACATAACCCTGTATTTTTTTTTTCATTAGGTTTTGCCTTTCAAGATCCAAATTCTTGACCCTTAATATCCACTTACCTGCCCAACCATCATCATTCTCCTGATCCAACTGATCAAACTCTTTGAGATTATCCTCTTTGAGAATAGAGGGACGACCCACAGGCTCTACTAAGCGCATTGGTGGCCCTGAGCCTCGGGGGCCCGCCACACGGGGAAAACGGCTGTATACAGAAAAGAAAATGAAAGATGGCATGTTGTATAACCACATGCGAGACTGATCCTAGACTGAGCCTCCTGGCTAGAAAACCATCTCCTCCCCCAATAAGCTTCCCCTGCCCCCAGCCACAAACCCAGACCTGGATTGCTCACCTGGGCCCATCAGGAGTGGGGTATCGGTAAGGCCCCTGGGGTCCATAGGGCGGAGGGAACGGGAGATATGGGGGATACATCTGTAAAAGGGTCCAACAGTAGCTGCTCAGAGGGACAGTCATACACCCTTCTAGCTCCTTAAGCCTGTTATCAATCATCTTCCCACCCTCCCTTCTATCTCATAGGCCAAAGAGTAAGTCCTGATTCCTAGCTCTCCAGCTTCCAGTGTAATCGTTCCAAGACAAAACACCAAGACTCACGAAGGGCGGCATCATTCCGCGGTAGGGAGGGAAATGGGGTGGGCCTGAAGGCTGCAGCCCACCCCGGGGATCATGACCATGATGAAGTTTGGAGTCCGGGCCCTCCAGCTCATCAGGGCCACGCCCACCTCCGTCCCTCCAAGTTGTAGAATCTGTATTTTGGAAAAGGTAGAGAGAGGTATCAATGATTGGAGGGCAAGTGAACACAGATGAAAGTGATGGGGAGGAAAGTGAATAAGCCAGCATCTAGCTCTGAGATGCAAGAAGTAATGTCTTGGCCAAAAGGCGGCCACTCACTTTGGGGGCGGAGGCTTGGTCCGGGCCCAGACGACTGTTCGGCAGACTCCCTTTCCTTGGCAGCCTTGTCCTGGTCGCCAGCCGCCTGCAGGGTCGGAAATTCCTCTCGAGAGAATCGCGACAGTAGGCTTGATGCCCTTCCACCTATTAGGATGGGGATGCAGAACAGGAGACAGAAGTACATTTCCTAAGGACATGCCATAAAAGTGGAAGGCTCTGGCTGCGCGCGGTGGCTCACGCCTGTAATCCCAACACTCTGGGAGGCTAAGGCGGGTGGATCACCAGGACAAGAGATGAGACCATCCTGGCCAACACGTGAAACTCCATCTCTACTAAAAATACAAAAAAAATTAGCTGGGTGCGTTGGCGCGTGCCTGTAGTCCCACCAGCTACTCTGGAGGCTGAGGCAGGAAAATCGCTTGAACCCAGGAGGTGGAGGCTGCAGTGAGCCGAGATTGCGCCACTGCAGTCCAGCCTGGGTGACAGGATGAGACTCCGTCTCAAAAAAAAAAAAAAAAAAAAAAAAAAAAAAAAAAAAAAAAAAAAGTGGAAGGCTCTGACAGGTACCAGACCATCAGGTTTCCCGCCTTCAAACTCACCTCCCTACAGAATAACTGCTTATTCCCCAAAAAGGTCAGTTCTGGCACCACTACACTCCATCATATAAGACTGAGACTTAAACTTGCTCGTGTGCCTCCATAAAACTGAATATAGGTGGTCCTTGATTTAGCCAAAGAGGACCAAGGTCACTTGGCTGAAAATACAGTGCAGGGTTCATGCATCCCATGGTGCCCAGACACAGCTTCTCAATTAAGTGCTGCACTCACCATCTCCATGTGCTCCATGGGTGACGCTGGCTTGTGCCCAGGACTTTACCCCGCTTGGAACCAAAGGAGTGTTCTGGGGAAGTGTTCAGAGAGATGATAAATGATGTGGGTGGGGCAGCTATGAACCATTCTTCCTCCCCACCCCTCCAGTTCTCCAGGTACCTCGGGGGCTGCTGGGGGTCGTTTCGGCTGGTTGGAGGCAGGCGTCTGTGAAGCCGGCAGTGGCTGCGATTCCGGCGGCTGAGCGGTTGAGGCATCGGAACTGAGGGGATAGAATGGGAAGGTTATTCAGGCCTGAGATGCCTCCCTGACTTCTCCAACTGGTGGAGACTCAGGACTGAAATCACGCCCATTGCTGCCATTTACAAATGTAAGGACAAAATAATTTTGTCATCCTTTGTAGGCTATTGTCTGTTTCTTCATGCTTTCTCTCCAAGACAAAAAGCTAAAGTTTAATACTATTCCTTAGTCATTTAACAAGGAACCTGCAATAAGAAAGAAAGGGACCTCTTCGTCTGGCTCATACGTGGCTGGGCTAAACCAAGCCCCAACGCTCCCTGAAGTTCAAGTTAAAATACCCATCACTCTAGGTCCCCCAAGCCTCTGTCTACCTCTTGGGGTCGGACTGCTCCTGTTTGCTTGCCCATCCTGTTCCGTCTTTCGGCACTAGTGAGACATTGGGGTCATTGCCTTTGTTCTCGGCTTTCAGGCTTGGAAGGTTGGCTGGAGGTGGCATACGCCGGGCAATGGCAACTTTCCCGAGACTCTGCAGGCCATGGCGAGGGGCAACTGGAGAAAAAGACGGAGAGAGGGTCGAAAATGCCTCATATGGGAGATCTGATGGCCTCCTATCCTGGGCCACATTTATACATGTTGAATATTTTATTACCTACTTTCTCCAAACTTCTCTTAGAAGAGATTCCTTCCCCTGCCCGTAATAATCTCTGAAATCGTGCTGACTGTGGTGGCTCACACCTGTAATCCCAGCACTTTGGGAGGCCGAGGCAGGCGGATCACCTGAGGTCGGGAGTTCAAGACCAGCTTGACCAAAATGGAGAAACCCTGTCTCTACTAAAAATACAAAATTAGCCGGGTGTGGTGGCGCATGCCTGTAATCCCAGCTACTCGGGAGGCTGAGGAAGGATAATCGCTTAAACCCAGGAGGTGGAGGTTGTGGTAAGTCAAGATCACACCATTGCACTCCAGCCTGGGCAACAGGAGTGAAACTTGGTCTCAAAAAAAAAAAAAAAAAAAAAAAAGTCTATGAAATCCCTATCAAGAAGGCTGAGATATGTAACATTCAATACTTTTATGCGAGATTGGTTAATCATGAGCCTGCCAGAAGCAAGCTGGCCTCAAAGTTTCCCAAATCCACATTTCTTTGCCTCCAATTCTTACTTGTCCAAAGACAGGGAACCACAGACACGCCTTTGTAGGAGGGTAACTGGTGTTCACTCAGAGCCCACACCCCCTTTAAAGGACCCAGTGTAAAGTTGGGAAATCTCCTCTAGTCTTTTGGTATTTCTACTACAGCCACTTCCCTTTAAAGAGCTCTAAAACATATGCCCCATGCATGCCTAGCTTTCAACCATCAGAAGCATCTTTGCAGGACCCTCACCAGCGGGTTTCTGGATCTCTAAGGACTTGCCCTTATACGTATCAAACAGGTTGAGCGAGGAATACTTCTTTCCATCCTTTCCCTTGGCAGTCGGCCCCGAGCGATCGGACATTGCGCTGGAAGCTCATTGAGTATGTTGGGTCCTGCAGGCACCTCCCCCAAAACGTGCCGGAGCCTGTGGGCCAGACAGCAAGTGTCTCAGTCTCTGTCCCCTGTACAGACCACAACAGAAGCTTAAAAACTCCATTGCATTATCATTAGGGACTCAGATATGAGGCCCTCTGGTGTCTTTTCCTCCAGTCTATGTAAACTGCCCACTCTTCTTAAGCAACCATGATCTACTTAGCTCCCTCATAGCTCAAATGCCATGTTCCCTCCTTTCCCCCAGACACCTTTGTCAAGGAAATCTAAGTAAAAATCCAGCATCCTTCTAGTATAAACACTCTGCCCTTTGTGCCTGTCTACAAAGGGTAGTAGCCTTTGCATTCCCTACAAGTAATAATCTCTTCTCTCTCCACCAAAATCGTTTAAGAGACTTACAACAGGACAAATTCAAGCAAGAGAAAACTAAAAAAGAAGCATACAATTCCATCAGAGAAGAAGAAACAACGCTTTAGATTCTCTATTTATTGGACACCAGCTCCCTAATCATGCCCCCAGGGCCCTGTACCCCAGGCTCCCAGCCCAGCAGCCTCCTGTCCATCTGGGAAGGTTTGCAGGAAGGTATGCTGGGAGTTTAAAGATTTTATGAGCTTGCTCAGCCGGAATGGGGGTTGGTACCAGAGAAATCCTCATAGAACAACTGGGGCTCTACATACTCCCAGGCTATAGGAACCCCAAGTATCTGAAATATCCCATCTTTTCCTAAACTTGCTCCTGTATTGGCTCTTGGAAAAAATCGCCTCCAGATGAAATACTGTTTTACCATATGAAGAACTGAGAAAAAGCATTATGGAGCCACCTTAGCACCCTGTAACCACGGGCCAGAAAACAGAGGGCCAAGGCCAGAGCCATCTTCGTTTTCCTATCCTCATTAAAAATGTCCATCACCAGTATTTCTTTACTCGATACCTCCAGCTCCCTAACCAAGCCGGACGACAGGTCTCTCAGTCCATTCCAGAGTGACCAAGCATTCGTTTAAGGACGGGAACAGTGTAAAGAGATGAGAAACAGTGGGGAAGAAAGCAGGTAAATCCAGACAGGCCCAGAATAAAAGCTAAAATTGGGGAGAAAGAACTTTATGACAAGATAGAGATGAGATGGATGTTGCTTCGTAGGTGTTTAAGGAGGCCAATCTGTGAAGATAAATATATGAAGGGAAAAGGAATAAAAGAGTCATGTAGCGAACAGACCAAAACTAACAGAAAAGAATGAATACGAAAGCAGGTGGAAAATATATGGAAACAGGAATGGCAAGAAAAAGGATGTAGACAACGAAGCAAGCGGGCAGAGGCCCAAGAAGAAAAACGGGGTTGGGGGAGAAAGGAGACGAGGAATAGGAAAAATGAAAAAGCAGACATAGGGCGACTGAACAACATAGAAAGCAAAGATGCTGGATAAAAGCAGGATTCTAGAGTGGGAGTGGCTCGACAAGAAGAGGGGCGTCCAGAGGGGGGAACACAGCGCTGGATGACAGGAGGGGGTCCAATATGGAGGAAAAGCGCCCTTCCGAGAGAAACGTCGGGCGCGGCCCACCCCAGGGCGGCAGCCAGGGAGGGGGCCCACAAATGGGGGTGAGAAGCCAGGAGCGCAGCGGAGGGTAGGGAGTTACGGGCCCAGGCGCAGGGGTCACCCCCTGAAGCCAAGACGGTGGCTGGTTAGGGGCAGACTATGGATCCTGAATGAACTGCCGGAGGTGCGGGTCCCGGAGTAGAGGTACCGGAGGGGGAGGGGCAGGCAGGCCCGGCAGCAGGAGGACAAAATGGCGGCGGCTAATGGCAGCTTCTCCTCCCCCCGACCCGCCACCGCCGCCACCGCCTCCGCCGCCTCCGCCGCCGCCGCCACCACCTCTCCCGCGCCGGAAAAGGGCGTCAGCGCACGGTTCACCCAGACTCACCTGGCCGGGTGCGCGGGGATCCGGGACCCGGGCCTAGGGGCTCCCCGGAACGGGATGGCAGTGGGGCGGGGGAGGATGGCGGCGGATGGCGCCGGGTTCGGCTCCTCCCGTCTCCCTCGCTCACTCCACGGCCGAGCTCCGACTAACGGCCCATCCGGGCAACCGCCGCCCCCGGGAGCACCCCCCCCACCTCCCACCTCCCTCCGCGCCTAGACACGCCCCTTGATTTGCATAAAGGGCGGGGCACTTCCTACCCTAACCCTCTACTTCCAGGGCTGTCTTTAGTTAAAAAAAAAAAAAAAGGGACGGGCGCGCGGAGCATGCGGAGGTTATTTGCATAAAGAGGAGGGACTTAAGGGCACTAGGACCCCGATTGGCTAAGGAGGCGGGCCCCCAGCGTCGGCCGTTGAGACGTGTTGAGGGGGCGGGAATGCGGTGCAGGTCGGCTGGGCGGTTGGGACGCAGAATTTACACGACGAATGTGGGAGAAAGAGGCGGAGCGTGCGTCGGACGTTCGTAGAAATATGGGAGCGGAGAGATGTAGGGACGCAAAAAGTGGAAGGCAACGACACGCGGCCCGTGGCGCCTTCAGCTAGGGAGAAGGAGAGAGAGGACGGGGGCTGGCGGGCGGGATTAGCTGCCGGAAGGGTGAGTTTCCGCAGACCTGGTAAGAGTTCCAGCTCTCGCGTCCCTTTGCCGTGAGCTTGAGGTGGTTGGAGCGGGGAAATGCACCAGAGGGGCGGGGCCTTCCAGTTATTAAATCACGTCATGCAAATGAGGTGGATAAACAGACCAATGCAAAGGTCCCGGGAAGCGTTTAGCCCGCACCACGCAGCGTAGGCATTCTTCGGGAAGTTCTACTTATTTGCGTAATGTATGCAAATAATTTGAACAAAGATAGGCTAGGAATGACTTGTTCATCAAAATATGCGCAACCATCGACTAAGACGGACATTTAATTTTATAACCTATAATTTTCGTGAATAAATTTTTATATTTGATATTATTGGGAATTTGTAATTTCTTAACAATGGGTTTCATTTTGTGAAATGCAGTACTGTTTCCCTACTTTGTCTCTTACTACCCGATTCTAGAGCTCTCTGCTCCCATCAGACCTATACCCATTCAACAGATCATTCAATGACTATGATTTGAAGGCGCTGGAGATAATGCACAGGATATTATAGAAGTAGAGAAATAAGGCCTGGCGCGGTGGCTCACGCCTGTAATCCCAGCACTTTGGGAGGCCGAGGCAGGTGGATCACGAGATCAGGAGTTCAAGACCAGCCTGGCCAACATGATGAAACCCCATTTCTACTAAAAATACAAAAATTTGCCCCACGTGGTGGCGGGCGCCTGTAATCCCAGCTACTCGGGAAGCTGAGGCAGAGAATTGCTTGAACCAGGGAGGCGGAGGTTGCACTCCAGCCTGGGCGACAGAGCAAGACTCCGTCTCAAAAAAAAAAGAAAAAGAAGGATGGGGCGCGTTGGCTCACGCCTGTAATCCCAGCACTTTGGGAGGCTCAGGCGGGCGGATCACCTGAGGTCGGGAGTTCGAGACCAGCCTGACCAACATGGAGAAACCCCGTCTCTACTAAAAATACAATTACCCGGGCGTGGTGGCGCATGCCTGTAATCCCAGCTACTCGAGAGACTGAGTCGGGAGAATCGCTTGAACCTGGGAGGCGGAGGTTGTGGTGAGCCAAGATCGTGCCATTGCACTCCAGCCTGGGCAACGAGGGAAACTCTATCTCAAAAAAAAAAAAAAAAAAAAAGGAAGAAAGAAGTAGAGAAATAAAATATGACTATGCCTGGGGTGATTGAGAAATGTTTCTAGAAAAACTCTTATTAAGAGATATCAGGCCGGGCGTGGTGGCTCATGCCTGTAGTCCCGGCACTTTGGGAGGCTGAGGCGGGCAGATCACAAGGTCAAGAAATGGAGACCATCCTGGCCAACATGGCAAAACCCCGTCTCTACTAAAAATACAAAAATTAGCTGGACTGGTGGCGCGTGCCTGTAGTCTCAGCTACTTGGGAGGCTGAGGCAGGAGAATCGCTTGAACCTGGGAGACGGAGGTTGCAGTGAGCCGATATCACGCCACTGCACTCCAGCCTAGCGACAGAGTGAGACTACGTCTCAGAAAAAAAAGAAAAAGAAAAAAAAAAAAAAGAAAGGGCCGGGAGCGGGAGCAGTGTCTCACACCGGTAATCCCAGCACTTTGAGAGGCCAAGGTGGGTGGGTCACTTGAGGTCAGGAGTTGGAGACCAGCCTGGCCAACATGAGACTCCATCTCAGGAAAAAAAAAAAAAAAGATATGAAGAACGATCGGAGTAATATCTGTCAAAAAAATATAAATAAATAGATATGAAGAACGAGTTAGAACTTACCCAAGTTTCAGAAGAAGGTGTGCATCTCAGGTGCAGAGAACAGATTAGTGGAGGCGTGAGTTTGGGGGCCTGTGCCTAGGCTGATGTGGCTAAATAAAGGAGACGGCTTGTTCATTATGAAAAGTGAAGGCAGAAAAGTTTGCAGAAATCAGGTGAGAATTTTAGTCAGAGGCTCAGTAAGATTTAAGATGACTTCTGTTTTCAAACTTCCAAAATGATTCTCTTCTCCCTTCTCCCCGGCCAGCTACCACACATACCATTTTGTTACCCTTTGCAGCAAAATTCTTGTAAGGGATGTCCATAGTCATTGTCTCCAATGAGTTTCTCCTTCCGGTCTCTCTCTCTCTTTTTTTTTTTTTTTTTTTTTTTTTTTGAGACAGAGTCTCACTCTTGTCACCCAGGCTGGAGTGCCATGGCGTGTTCTCGGCTCACTGCCACCTCCACCTCCCGGGTTCAAGCGATTCTCCTGCCTCAGTCTCCCGAGTAGCTGGGATTACAGGCACCCGCCACCATGCCCAGCTAATTTTTTGTATTTTAGTAGAGATGGGGTTTCACCACGTTGGCCAGGCTGGTCTCCAACTCCTGCCCTCAGGTAATCTGTCCACTTTGGCCTCCTGAAGTGCTGGGATTACAGCCGTGAGCCACCACACCCAGCTGTAAATTCTTTGCTTTATTCATTAGCACCAGTTCTTTCATTCATCTACCCATTCAAGTGTTTTTTTGTTTGTTTGTTTGGTTTTTTTTTTTTGAGACGGAGTTTCGCTTTTTAATTGCCCAGGCTGGAGTACAGTGATGCGATCTCAGATCACCACAACCTCCACCTCCTGGGTTTAAGAGATTCTCCTGCCTCAGCTTCCCAAGTAGCTGAGATTACAGGCATGCGCCACCACACCAGGCTAATTTTGTATTTTTAGTAGAGACGGGGTTTCTTCATGTTGTCAGGCTGGTCTCGAACTCCTGACCTCAGGTGATCCGCCCACCCCATCCTCCCAAAGTGCTGGGATTACAGGCATAAGCCATTGGCCCCGGCTCATTCAGGTTTTAAACATTATTGAGGGCTTGTGATATGTCAGGCACAATAGCATAGGTCACTTTCTCCCCATTTTTAGAAAAAAGCCTCACAGAGGCTGAGTGATTTGTCAAAGTGACAAAGCTTATAGTGGTGGAGAATGTTGGTTCATGGTATTCCTTGCTCTTCATGAAATCTGTCATGGGCCTGGGTACCTTGTTTGGACATGTGTTTTTGTCCCGCCTGCATTCTTTGAGGTTAAGGCTGTCTTATACAGCTGGAATCCCCCTTGGTGTGTGAAACCATCTGCTGTAGTGGACACACTATAGCGTTGTTGATGGATTGTTCATATGGCCAAATCCTTGCCACCCTTCCCTCAAGACCTGTCTCTCCTTTCCAAACCCAGGAAAAAAATCACCCAAATAAAAACTAAGCTGACTTGATCTGGAGGAGGAGGGTAATTTATTTAATTTGTTGACTCTGGCTACAATTTTGTCTTCTGTTTCCATATCTGGGTCATTAGAAGCCCCTTCAATCCCATCATCCCTTTTCCCTTCAAATCAGGGCAACTCAGAGATAGCTTTCTTGGCTGGGGGGCCTGTTGGCTTTTCCTTTTCTCTTGCTTTTTCCTCATACATCAGGATCCTGGTTGAGATGGGAAGAGGCACAGGGATCAGGGAACACTCCTCTCAAGGGAATAAATCATAGGGTGCTAGGAAAGGCTGGAAGGGGATGGGGATGTGAGGGTGGAAGGGGGAGGAGGAAGGGCAGGGGTTGGAGTTTCTGGAGACCAGGACTATGGCTAGGGATGGGGTCGGGACCTTGGAAGGGTCCCTCTAAGGGTGGAAGAACGGATGATGAGCAAAAAGGTGCAGAAAAGTTGAGCCTGCGGACAAGGGTAGGGATGGGGGAGGAGAAAACAGGTAAGTACAGGGGAGGTTGGAACTTGACACTCACATTTTTAGAATGGCAGATCTCTTGCCCAGCATCATCCTGAGAAAGTCAGGGTAGCTGAACGTCTCCCCGGAGCCACTGGACACCTCTCCAATTAATTTCTTTAGCTCTAGGTGAGTCTTGGGGACCCCAAGTTTCTCCAGCATTCGCTTCAGGGACATGATATCTAGGGGCAGAGGATGGGGATGGGGAGAGGTGGGGAGACCCTCTCTGTCCTCTCCCACTTCCACATCCCCATTCTCCTTCCTCCCACTCTGGTAGGTGGGCCCCCTCCCAAATCATGAGGAATGGAGCATGTAGGAGAGACCTCTGTCTTCTTAGGCCTGCACAACACCCTGCCCCCGTAAATCACCCGTTTCTCACCAATATCGCCATTTCCATTAAGGTCAAACTCCATGTATTTCTCTGGGTGAGGGGAAAGAGCAGAAGGGATAAGCGCTGACTGGAGGGTTTTCAGCAGGGGACTGAGGAAGGGGTTGCCAACCAACTGCTAGGTGGAGGAGACAACGTGGAAGGAGGAGGAGGGGCAGGCAGAGGAAGTGGGGTTGGGGAGTTGAGGGGCCCCCGCTAGGGTGTAAGGAGCTAGAGGGGATGCTGAGAGAGGCAGGCCTGGGAAAGGGACGGCAGTGTGGCAGGAGGGCAATAAAGGCAGGTTCCCCTCTTGCTACCACAAAAGTAAACTTTGTATCTCTGCTGTTCCTGCCTTGTTCTTATGGAAATCCTAACCCTCCTACCCCCAGCCCCGTCTCCACCCCCTACAGTTTCCCCCTCACCTTTGAAGCCTTCCAGTTTGGAGGGCAGATCCTCATCACTGCTATATTTGGGATCGTCTAGGAATTGCTATGGAGGGGAAAATAAGAGCCAGGGTAGGCCCTCCCCATCCACGCCCCATCCCCCAGGCTCTGCCCCCTTAGTTCTTCCTTCTACCTTGTTGATTTCATCCAGCCTGTCTTCCTGCTGGGCCTTCAGCAGTCCGAAAGCTTTTCCTCCTGTGGGGGGAAAAAGATTAATCAGCCCTCATCCCTCCCTTCCTCTCCTTACCCTGACACCAGCCCGGGGACATCACAGTTGGCCTGCCTAGGCCAGCTGACTGCCCTCCTAGCCCACAGCCCAGGTCTGTCCATCTTATTCCTCCAATCTAACGCCACTGCCTATCCCACCCTCCCTACCCTGTAAATCCCTGGTTTGGCTCATAGCTCAGCAGATGCTGGTAGAGGTGGGGAGACAGACCAAGCTGGAGGCCTTTGTCTGCAGGCTCTCCTCTCCCACCAGTCTTCTCAGAAGGCTTCCTCCTAAACTTCCCCTTTCCCCTCATTCCTTCCTCCTCTGCCTCCCAGACCTCACTTCCCCATCAGGTTCTGCTGACATTAGCACCCCAGGAAGGAGGAGGAGCCTGGCGTGAAATGCAGATTAGAAGATAATGTTCTCCCAAATTCCTCTTAAATGAGAGCCCAGTGTGCGCATGAAACAAATATTTTGATAAGCCACTGGAGGTGTGCAGGAAGGGCAGGAAGACACCAGGGATATTTATTCTCAGGAACTGGTATTTTTTAACAGGTCCAAGTTTCAGGTAATGATAAGACCTTGCATTTTGTCAGGTTTCATGAGTCTGGGCAGGCAGGTGTGGAGAGGAAGACAAGGAAGAGCTGGCTGAATTTTTCTGCTCTGTAGATCGGAGAAGAATCTGAAGTCTGCTGGCAGCTCCAGGAGGGTGACAAGATGGGCACAGGGTTTAGAAAGGGAGAGAAACCTCACTTCCAGCCTGGCAGCTCCAAGGAGGCCCTTAAAAATATGGAAATGTCTAACAAAACATTTTAATTTGTTTGCTTTAGGATGTGCAATGTAACCCTCTCATCTTATCTCCTTTGAAATCTTTAGTAAAATCTGTAGAGATCAGGAATTTAAGAGTTTAAGTAGATTCTTTGGAGGAACTGAAAGTGGTACTTAAAGAAACAGCGTTTGTGGACAGAAGAGCCAGGGAGTGAGGCTGACATAAGGTTTGCACACTGCGCGTGCATGCACACATGCAGGCATGTTTGTGTGATGGGGGTGCTGGTCACTGTGAGTTCAACAGAGTGGATGATAGCCTCTGACACATGCCTCCCTAGGCATAACCTTTATCCCCTCTGTCACTCTGTTTGGCCAGTCGCTTCTTGGAGAGGTGAGGACACCACATTTCCCTCCTTGAGATTTCCTGGTCCAAACTCCCTGCCCAGGGCTCCATCTACCCTGCCCCGGCATTGATGAAGACACCTTTCCTTCTCCCTTCCCCCCAACATATTTCCTTTTCTGTAGCTGGGAGTTTTCACTTCTCACTGCCCTCTCCCTGACCCAAGCCAGGTAGAGGAGATGCTGGAGTAGACTCTGGCTTCTTCTTCTTCTTTTTTTTTTTTTTTTTTTTTGAGTCGGAGTCTTGCTCTGTTGCCCAGGCAGGAGTGCAATGGTGCAATCTCGGCTCACTGCAACCTCTGCCTCCTGGGTTCAAGCGATTCTCCTGCCTCAGCCTCCTGAGTAGCTGGGACTACAGGCACCCACCACCACGCCCAGCTAATTTTTGTATTTTTAGTACAGATGCGGTTTCGCCATGTTGGCCAGGATGGTCTCTATCTCTTGACCTTGTGATCCACCCACCTCAGCCTCCCAAAGTGCTGGGATTACAGGCATGAGCCACTGCACCCGGCCGGACTCTGGCTTCTTGATTTCCCTTTATTGCAGCTGCATTCTCCTGTTGCAGAGAGAGCTGCAACCCTGTACTCCCAATGTTCTCAGTGCCTGCTGGGAGGAACTCACTTCTTTATTCATACATTCACTCAACAGATATTTACTGAATGCTTACTATATGCCAGACATGTCTCTAGGCCCAGAGAACCCAACAAACGAAAACTCTTGTCTTCATGGTTGATCTAATTGGGGAAGGCAGACAATGCAAATAAATAAGTATATTAAAGGTGCTAGGTGGCCAGGCGCAGTGGCTCATGCCTGTAATCACAGCACTTTGGGAGGCTGGGGCAGGCGGATCACAAGGTCAGGAGTTGGAGACCAGCCTGACCAGCATGGTGAAACCCCATCTCTACTAAAAATACAAAAATTAGCAGGGCCTGGTGGTGCGTGCCTGTAATCCCAGCTACTCAGGAGGTTGACGCAGGGGAATCACTTAAACCCTGGAGGCAGAGGTTGCAGTGAGCTGAGATCACGCCATTGCACTCCAGCCTGGGCAACATGAGACTCCATCACAAAAAAAAAAAAAAAAAAAAAAAAAGGCGCTAGGTGCCTATGGAGGAAAACAAAGCAGGGAAGAGGGGACATAAGAGTATTGCCAATGGTCCCCAGTTTTTTTGTTTGTTTGTTTGTTTTGAAACGGAGTCTAACTCTGTCGCCCAGGCTAGAGTGCAATGGCGTGATCTCAGCTCACTGTAACCTCCGCCTCCTAGGTTCAAGCAATTCTCCTGCCTCAGCCTTCCGAGTAGCTGGGATTACAGCCACCTGCCATCATGCCTAGCTAATTTTTGTATTTTTGTAGAGGCGGGGGTTTCACCATGTTGACCAGGCTGGTCTTGAACTCCTGACCTCAGCTGATCTACCCACCTCAGACTCCCAAAGTGCTAGGATTACAGGCGTGAGCCACTGCACCCAGCTTTTTTTTTTTTTGAGACAGAATCTTGCTCCGTTGCCCAGGCTGGAGTGCAGTGGCACAATCTCAGCTCACTGCAACCTCTGCCTCCCGGGTTCAAGCGATTCTCCTGCCTCAGCCTACCGAATAGCTGGGATTACAGGCGATCACCACTACACCCGGCTAATTTTTGTATTTTTAGTAGAGATGGGGTTTCACCAAGTTGGCCAGGCTGGTCTTGAACTCCTAACCTTGTGATCCTCCCACCTTGGCCTCCCAAAGTGCTAGGATTACAGGTGTGAGCCCAACTTGTCCCCAGTTTTAAATATGGTGGTCTGGCCAGGCATGGTGGCTTACACCTGTGGTCCTAGCCACTTGGGAGGCTGAAGTGAGAGGATCGCTTGAGCCCAGGAGATCAAGGCTGCAGTGAGCCATGATCATGCCATTACACTCTAGTCTGGACAACAGAGTGAGACCCTGTCTCAAAAAATACAATAAAATAATAAAATAAATAGAGTGGTTAGAGAAGCCTTCTCTGAAAAAGTGATATTTGAGCAAAGATTTCTTTTCTTTTTTTTGAGATGGAGTCTCACTCTGTCACCCAGGCTAGAGTGCAGTGGTGCAATCTCCACTCACTGCAACCTCCACCTCCCGGGTTCAAGTGATTCTCCTGCCTCAGCCTCCAGAGTAGCTGGGATTACAGGCACCTGCCACCATGCCCGGCTGGCTAATTTTTTGTATTTTTAGTGAGATGGGGTTTTACTATGTTGGCCAGGCTGGTCTTGAACTCCTGACCTCGTGATCTGCCCACCTCGCCCTCCCAAAGTGCTGGGATTACAGGCGTGAGCCACCGCGCCTGGCCATTTGAGCAAAGATTTTAAGCAAGCAAAGGAACAAGCCTCTGTCTTCCTAGGCCTGCACACTTCCCCAAATCACCTTTTTCTCACTGATATCTCTGTTTCCATTCTGGTCAAACTTTATGTATTTCTTTGGGTAAAGAGAGAGAACAGACAGGGTAAGCACTGGCTAGAGGGTCTTTGGCAGAGGATCGAGGAAGGCATTGCCGACCAAGTGCTAGGTTGAGGAGAGGATGTGGAAGGAGGAGATGGGGCAGGCAGAGTAGGCTTGGGGAGTTGAGGGACCATGTAAGGTGGATATACGGATAGAAAGAAAAATACTTCTTTTTTTTTGAGACAGAGTCTCCATCTGTCGCTAGACTGGAGTGCAGTGACGTGATCTTGGCTCACTTCAACCTCCACCTCCTGTGTTCAAGCGACTCTCCTGCCTCAGCCTCCCAAGTAGCTGGGACTACAGGTGTGCACCACCATGTTCAACTAATTTTTGTATTTTTAGTGGAGACGGGGTTTCACCATGTTGGCCAAGATGGTCTTGATCTCTTGACCTTGTGATCCACCCACCTCGGCCTCCCAAAGTACTGAGATTATAGATGTGAGCCACTGCGCCTGGCCAGAAAAGTATTTCTTGATCCTAAAGTGGAGTCGGCGCCACTGTTGCTGCTAGTGTTGAATCCAGAACCATAGTTGGATATGGGATCAGAGGATGAGCAAGAGATGCTGACTGGGTCTAGAGATGGCAAGGAGGAGGAGGAAGAGGAAGAGGAGGAATTAGTAAATTCCTAACAAAAGTGAGAGAGCAATGCGTGCAGCTGAAGAAATGAGTAAAGTCTCGGAGCAGCTGGAGCTCTGTGATGAGCATGTGTCTTCCAGATCACAGACAGGAGAGGATTGCACAAAGCTCTTTGACCTCTCTAATGCAAGGGACCATTGCATGGCCCACAAATCCTTTAACAGTTTGAAATGAATGTGCAGACTCCTTCACCCCAGCTGTCATCACCTGGGCATTTCTCTATGGTTTTAAATATACCGTTTGTTTCTAATTTGTGTAACTATAAGTCCACATGAACCGCATGGATTTTTGGCTTAGGCAAATAGCTTCTCTGTAATTGGCAGCAATTCCATCTTAATAAGGGACCTGTGATTTGCAAAACGAAAAAATATACTGTTTTTTTCTTTTTCCTTTTTTTTATTCAAGGGCTGGTGAATCCTGGAACCTCAGGGTTACATCGAGGTATATTTATCATCATCATTACAGTCCAGGACTAAAAGGAAGTTATTCCAGGCTCTTTGCAAAGAATCTCAGTTTTTTTTTGTTTGTTTGTTTTATTTTGTTTTGAGATGGAGTCTTGCTCTGTTGGCCAGGCTGGAGTGCAGTGGTGCAGTCTCTGCTCACTGCAACCGCCACCTCCCAGGTTCAGGCGATTCTCCTGCCTCAGCCTCCCGAGTAGCTGGGACTAAAGGCACCTGCCACCATGCCTGGCTAATTTTTTGTATTTTTAGTAGAGACGGGGTTTCACCATGTTAGCCAGGATGGTCTCGATCTCCTGACCTCGTGATCTGCCCGCCTCGGCCTCCCAAAGTGCTGGGATTACAGGCGTGAACCACCGCGCCCGGCCAAGAACACCACTTCTTACACCAGTCATGTGGGGACTTCTCCCACACCAACCAATTCTTCAATTCTTGGTAGATATTAATTGGGAGTCCTGCAATTTAATTCAGTTCTGACACTCTACCCATAATTACCAGTTATCTAATCCCCAAGTTGAAGGGCTCAGTTCTACAAGGCTGCCCCCACCCCAGATACCAATCACAAACAAGTCCAGGCCTCCTAACTGTTTTTATGACTCCCTCCTCTGGCTCAGTAATTCGCTGGAATAGTACACAGAACTCAGGTAAACACTTTACTTATGTTAGCTAGTTTATTATGAAGGATAAAACTTAGGAACAGTCAGATGGAAGAGTTGCACCAGACAAAGTATCGGGGAAGGGGGATTTGGAGCTTTCTTGTCCTCTCTGGGCTCCTCCCCGCACCTCCATGTGTTCATCAACCTGGCAGCTCTCCAACCCTCATCTTTTTTGGGTTTTTATGGAGGCTTCATTATGCAGGCATACTTCATTCAATAGCCATTATTTGGAGGTCAGGGGGTTGGAGCTAAAAGTTCTAACTCTCTAATCACACAGTTGCCTACCTTGGCAACAAACCCCAAACTTAGGGGCTTTCTAAAAGTCAACTTACTAATATAAACTCAGTTGTGGTTGAAAAGAGCTTGTTATGAATGACAAAAGCTCCCTTCACTTTATCATTTAGGAAATTACAAGGGCTTTAGGAGGTCTGGCCAGGAGCCAGGATGGAGACCAACACACACACACACACACACACACACACGCACGCACACACGCACACACACATTAATATTTTGAGACAGGGAGATAGGGTCTCGTTCTGTTATCCAGGCTGGAGTGCAGTGGCACAAACATGGCTACTGCAGCTTTGACCTCCCAGGCTCAAGCGATCCTCCCTTGTCAGCCTCCTGAGTAACTGGGACTACAGGCATGTGCCACCACACCTGGCTAATTTTTAAAATTTTTTTTAGAGACAGGGTCTCCTTGTGTTGCCCAGGCTGGTCTTGACTGCCTGGGCTCAAGTAATCCTCCCACCTTGGTCTCCCAAAGTGCTGGGATTACAGGCCTGAGCCACCATGCCTGTTTGAGACAGGTTCTTGTTCTGTCATCCAGGTTGGAGTGCAGTGACACCATCATAGCTCACTGCAGCCTCAACTTCTTGGGCTCAAGCAATCCTCCCACCTCAGCCTCCCAAGCAGCTGGGACCCGCACCACCATGCCGGGCTCATTTTAAAATTTTTTGTAGAGACGAAGTCTCGCCAGGTTGCCCAGGCTGGTCTTGAACTCCTGGGCTCAAGTGATCCTCTGGTCTCAGCCTTCTAGAGTGCTGGGATTACATGTGTTAACCACCACACCCAACCCATATATTTATTTATTTATTTATTTTTTCCCCGAGATGGAGTCTTGCTCTGTTGCCCAGGTTGGAGTGCAGTGGCGTGATCTCCGCTCACTGCAAGCTCCACCTCCCAGGTTCATGCCATTCTCCTGCCTCAGCCTCCTGAGTAGCTGGGACTACAGGCGCCCGCCACCACGCCCGGCTAATTTTTTGTATTTTTAGTAGAGACGGGGTTTCACCATGTTAGCCAGGATGGTCTCGATCTCCTGACCTTGTGATTTGACCGCCTTGGCCTCCCAAAGTGTTGGGATTACAGGTGTGAGCCACCGCGCCTGGCCTTTTTTTTTTTTGGGATGGAGTCTCGCTCTGTCGCCCAGGCTGGAGTGCAGTGGCGATCTCGGCTCACTGCAAGCTCCGCCTCCTGGTTTCACGCCATTCTCCTGCCTCAGCCTCCCGAGTAGCTGGGACTACAGGTGCCTGCCCCCACACCCGGCTAATTTTTTTTTTGTATTTTTAGTAGAGACGAGGTTTCACCATGTTAGCCAGGATGGTCTCGATCTCCTGACCTCGTGATCTGCCCGCCTCGGCCTCCCAAAGTGCTGGGATTACAGGTGTGAGCCACCATGCCTGGCCCCAAAAATATATATTTTTATTATAACAATATCACAATGGGAGAAGAGCATTTCAGGTGGAGGGAACAGCAAGTTCAAAGGCCCTGATGTGAGAGCAGTGTGGATATCTGGAGTGTTCATGGAGTAGCGGGGAGGCCTGTGCTGCTGAAGCCAGGTGAGGAGGAGATCAGCTTGGGTAGGGCCTTGTAAAGACTCTGGCTTTTATTCTGAGTGAGACTGCCTCCCAGACTGGTCTTTCCATTGAGAATGGCTTGACAGACTACTAGGGTGAGACAGTGCTTAGATGCTCAGAAAAACTGCCTGAGATAGAGAAAATGACAGCTGCTCTGACTGTGGGACAAAAATGAAGACTAGGCCGGGTGCGGTGGCTCACGCCTGTAATCCCAGCACTTTGGGAGGCCGAGGCGGGTGGATCACCTGAGGTCAGGAGTTTGAGATCAGCCCGACCAACATGGAGAAACCCCGTTTCTACTAAATGTACAAAATTAGCCAGGCATGGTGGCGCATGCCTGTAATCCCAGCTACCTGGGAGGCTGAGGCAGGAGAATCGCTTGAACCTGGGAGGTGGAGATTGCAGTGAGCCGAGATCACGCCATTGAACTCCAGCCTGGGCAATAAGCGAAACTCCATCCCAAAAAGAAAAAAAAAAAGAGTCAATACTGAAGGGTATATAGGAAGACAAGTGGGTGGAGAACGAAACTCAGGGCCTAAACAGAGATGAGGGGAAAAGAATAGACATGCAAGAAGTTGCTGGGGCTCAGAAAGTGATACCCCAAAGACTGGTGCTTTGAAATGCTGAGAGGCCTTAGAAGCTGCCTTAGAATCGTCCTACCACACTTTCTGGAATTTCCTTATCTGACTGAAAAAACTTCTTTGCAAAAGAAATGCAATTGTCTTAAGACCTCCTGCCTAGAGATCTTATCAAATAACCAGATCAACCACCAGAGAGAAGATACTGGGAATCATCATCATACCCAGACAGACTTTTCTTCTCTTTCTTTTCTTCCTTTTGAGGCAGGGTCTTGTTCTGTTGCCCAGCCTGGAGTGCAGTGGCGTGGTCATGGCTCACTGCAGCCTCAACCTCCAGGCTCAAGTGATCCTCCCACCATAGCCTCCTGAGTAGCTGGGACGACAGGCATGTGCCACCATGCCTTAGGTTTTTTTTTTTTTTTGAGATGGAGTCTCTCTTTGTCACCCAGGCTGGAGTGCAGTGACATGATCTCGGCTCACTGCAACCTCCTCCTCCTGGGTTCAAGCAATTCTCCTGCCTCAGCCTCCAGAGTAGCTGGGGTTACAGGCGCCCACCACCACACCCAGCTAATTTTTGTATTTTTTAGGAGAGACCGAGTTTCATCATGTTGGCTCTGGCTGATCTCAAACTCCTGACCTCAGGTGATCCACCTGCCTTGCCCTCCTAAAGTGCTGGGATTACAGACATGAGCCACTGCACCCAGCCATGGTGACTAATTCTTTATCTTTTTTTTTTTTTTTTTTTTTTTTGAGACAGAGTCTCACACTGTCGCCCGGGCTGGTGTGCAGTAGCGTGATCTCGGCTCACTGCAACCTCCACCTTCTGGATTCAAGTGATACCCCTGTCTCAGCCTCCCGAGTAGCTAGGATTGCAGGCACCCACCACCACGTCCAGCAATTTTTTTTTTGAGACGGAGTCTCGGTCTGTTGCCCAGGCTGGAGTGCAGTGGCATGATCTCGGCTTACTGCAAGCTCCACCTCCTGGGTTCATGCCATTATTTTTTTGTATTTTTAGTAGAGACGGGGTTTCACTATGTTGCCCAGGCTGGTCTCAACCTCTTGACCTCGTGATCTGCCCACCTCGGCCTCCGAAAGTGCTGGGATTACAGGCATGAGCCACAGCGCCGGCCTTTTTTTTTTTTTTTTAGATGGAGTCTCGCTTTGTCACCCAGGCTGGAGTGCAGTGGCGTGATCTTGGCTCACTGCAACCTCTGCCTCATGGGTTCAAGAGATTCTCCCGCCTCAGCCTCCTGAGTAGCTGGGACTACAGACGTGCGCCACCAAGCCCAGCTAATTTTTTTGTATTTTTAGTAGAGACAGGGTTTTGCCATGTTGGCCAGGATGATCTTGGTTTCTTGACCTCGTGATCCGCCCTCCTCCGCCTCCCAAAGTGTTGGGATTACAGGCGTAAGTCACCGTGCCTGGCTTTTTTAAAATTTTAATATAGAGACAAAGGATCATAATACAGAGACATTCTGACCCTAATGTTAGCACAACGGGGATGCAGATGGTCAGGATCTGGAGACTTTCAGGAATAGAGCAGTGAGCCAAAGTGCAGCCTGGTTTATGCTTAATTATAACTATATTTCTGCCCAGATCCCAGCATGCAATTCTTGTCAATCTTGGGACAGTTTCAATTTACTCTATTGAAATTTTGTATTAATATTTTGATAACTGGTATTCGATTTCAATGCAATTGGTTTTTTTTGTTGTTGTTTTTTTTTTTTTTTTTGAGACGGAGTCTCGCTGTCACCCAGACTGGAGTGCAATGGCGTGATCTCGGCTCACTGCAACCTCCGCCTCCTGGTTCCAGCAATTCTCCTGCCTCAGCCTCCCAGGTAGTTAATTAAGATTACAGGCACCGATCACCATGCCTAGCTAATTTTTTGTGTTTTTAGTAGAGACAGGGTTTCGCCATGTTGGCCAGGCTGCTCTCGAACTCCTGACCTTGGGTGATCCACCTGCCTCGGCCTCCCAAAGTGCTGGGATTACAGGCGTGAGCCACTGCGCCTGGCTGATTTGTTTTTATATGTATATTTTTTTAATTTTATGCTTTACTAGAATGCCAAAGGGATCTGTGGCACAAAATAACTAAGAAACACTGCCGTAACCTCTCTCTCCCCTCATCCCTTTGAGCCTGGGGGTGGAAATATCCCCTGCAGTTCTCTTACATAACACTCCCACCTTTGTGTGTGTGTGTTTTTTGTTTGTTTTGTTCTGTTTTTGAGATGGGTCTCGCTCTGTCGCCCAGGCTGGAGTGCAGTGAAGTGACGTCGGCTCAGTGCAACCTCCACCTCCCAGGTTCAAGTGATTCTCCTGCCTCAGCCTCCCTAGTAGCTGGGACTACAGATGCGTGCCACCACGCCTGACTAATTTTTTGTATTTTCGGTAGAGATGGGACTTCACCGTGTTAGCCAGGATAGTGTTGACTTCCTGACCTCGTGATCCGCCCACCTCGGCCTCCCAAAGTGCTGGGATTACAGGCATGAGTCACCGCACCTGTTGTCTTTAATAATTTTTTTGCCTGCTTAATATACAGTTTCTGAGAGATGTGAGTCTTCCTCTAATATTGTAGGTTACTTTTCTGTCGCTGCTGCACAAATTTTTTTTTTTTTTTTTGAGACAGAGTCTCACTCTGTCACCCAGACTGGAGTGCAGTGGCATGATTTCAGCCCACTGCAACCTCTGCCTCCCGGGTTCAAGCGATTCTACTCCTGAGTAGCTGGGATTACAGGTGCACGCTACCATGCCTGGCTAATTTTTGTATTTTTAGTAGAGAAGGGGTTTCACCATGTTGGTCAGGCTGGTCTCGAACTCCTGACCTCGTGATCCGCCCTCCTCGACCTCCCAAAGTGTTGGGATTACAAGCGGTAGCCACTGTGCCTGGCCTAAACTTTTTTTTTTTTAAGCATCCTTGTGCAGAGACTCCAAGGGCAAACAAGAGTAGTGCCAACCAGCCTGGCAGAGCTGAGGCAGGCCTCAACTCTGGCCCCTAGAGGGAAGAGGTGACTAGTCACTAGCCTTCCTTCATTGTCTCACCCAGAGAGAAATGGGGAAGGAAGAGAAATGGAGTAAAAGAATAAGGTATGTAGATGGGGAGGGATGGGAAGGGAAAACATGGAGAATGATGGGGAGGCAGAAAGCGATGCGAAGAGAGATGGAGGAAGAGAGAGAGAGAGAAAGACAGGGAGGCAGACCAGACATGGCAGCTCACGCCTGTAATCCCAGCACTTTGGGAGGCTGAGGCAGGTGGATCACTTGAGGCCAGGAGTTCAAGACCAGCCTGGCCAACATGGCAAAACCCCATCTCTACTAAAAATACAAAAATTAGCCAGGTGTGGTGGCATGTGCCTGTAATCCCAGCTACTCTGGAGGCTGGGGCAGGAGAATCACTTGAACCTGGGAGGTGGAGGTTACAGTGAGCTGAGAGCACAAAAAAAAAAAAAAAAAAGACAATGTTTCACTTGGAAGGTGCTCACTGAGTATTTGTTGAATGAGTGAATAAGCAGAAGTGTGTATGCGTGTGACAGAGAGGCAGAGGGGTAGGGGTGTGTAGAGATGTGGCGTGTGAGTGGACTTGGGGGAAGAAACAAGTAATATGAATAACGTGGTGAGACAGAAAGAGTTGTGGACAGAGATGTGGGAAATATGAGAGATAAGGAGAGAGATACTGAAAAGAGCGATTAAGAGAGATGAAGATAGGGTGTCTGGCCCATGGAAGGCCCTCGTGAAGAGCGATGCTGAATAGATGAATGAACCTCAATGCCCAGCAATGGTGGGATGAAGGGGATGCTGTGCAGAAACCACACTACCCATCAGAGAAGCAACTCTGCTTGTTTCTCCTTGAGTTGATGAGGGATTTAGCGACCAGTGGAATGAAGAGCAGGGGAAAGACACCTGCGATCTTTCAGAAGCAAAATGGACAGGGCCTGGAGATCTTTTGGATGGGGGAACTGAGGGAGAAGGCAGAGTAGGATGAATCCCAGGTGTTTGCCTTAAGTGACTGGGGCTTTGTGTTTCCATTCACTGGGACAGGGATGACAGGAGGCTGACCTGGTCTGAGTGGACACTGATGACTTTGAAATGCCTGTGGAATATTCAGGGTAAGCCGCCTGGAGAGCAATTAGATAGTGTGGACTTAGGTCTCAAGAAAGACGCCTGACGGGGAGATATAGATTGGGGACTTGACAGAGAATAAGCAGTAGTGACAACTGTGGCTATGACAGGATTGCCTAGGATAGCCATGGTAGATGCGCAAAATTTATTGAATGAAAGTGGGAAGCCAGGTACATGCCTATAATCCCAGCTACATGAAAGGCTGAGGTCAGAGGAACAGCTGAAGCCCAGAGTCAGGACTTTGAGACTAGCCTGGGCAACATAGTGAGATCTCATCTCAAAAAAATATATAATAAAACATATATAATAACACTTTTTAAAAAGAAAGTGGGGCCAGGGGCACTAGCTCATGCCTGTAATCCCAGCACTTTGGGAGGCCGAGGCAGGCGGATCACTTGAGGTCAGGAGTTCGAGACCAGCCTGACCGACATGGTGAAACCCCATCTCTACTAAAAATACAAAATTAGCTGGGTGTGGTGGCACATGCCTGCAATCCCAGCTACTTGGGAGGCTAAGGCAGAAGAATTGCTTGAACACAGGAGGCAGAGGTTGCAGTGAGCTGAGATCGCACCATTGCACTCCAGCCTGGGCAACAAGAGCAAAATTCTGTCTCAAAAAAAAAAAAAAAAAAAAAGTGGGAGAAACAACCCAAAAATCTTCCAACAGGACAGTGGTGTAAAAAGCACACGTTTAGGGTACAGGAGTCTGGGGGACTCAGGTTGGATGGCTTTTATGTCCTTGGGAAAGAGGAGGTGAGATTTCAAAGTGAAACAGCTTCCATGGTGACGGGATTTGAGATGTAGGTCATGGAGTCAAGGTGATGATTGGAGTGGACAAGGTGAAATAACTGTGAAGTTGCACACTTAGGTATTGAAAAGGCATTTGTGAGATGGGTAGAAGAAGTTTCATAGCAGATTGAGTCATAATAAGAAAAACAGAAAATAGAAACAACCCAATTGTACATCATCAGGTGACTAGATCAACAAGCTGTGCTACATCATATAAAGGATTACCACTCCGCAAAAAAAAGGAATGAAACACTGGTACATACAACAGCGTGGGCAAATCTCACAGACATTAAGCAGAATGAAAGGAGCCAGATACAAGAGTATGTACTATATGACTCCATTAATATGATGTTCAAGAACAGACTAATCTATAGAGGCCGAGCGCAGTGGCTCATGCCTGTAATCCCAACACTTAGAGAGGTCAAGGCAGGAGGATCACTTGAGCCCAGGAGTTAGAATCCAGTCTGGGCAACATAGAAGGACCTTGTCTCTACAAAAAAAATTTTTTTTTTTTTTTGAGATGGAGTCTTGCTCTGTCACCCAGGCTGGAGTGCAATGACGCGATCTCGGCTCACTGCAACCTCTGCCTCCCTGGTTCAAGCAATTCTGCCTCAGCCTCCGGAGTAGCTGGGACTACAGGCACGTGCCACCACGCCCGGCTAATTTTTTTTTTTTGTATTTTTAGTAGAGACGGGGGTTTCACTGTGTTAGCCAGGATGGTCTTGAGCTCCTGACCTTGTGATCCCCCTGCCTCGGCCTCCCAAAGTGCTAGGATTATAGGCCTGAACCACTGCACCCAGCCTACAAAAAAACTGTTAAAAAATTAGCTGGGTGTGGTGGCATATGCCTGTAGTCGTAGCTACTCAGGAGACTGAGGTGGGAGGATGGTTTGAGCCCAGGAGGTCAAGGCAGCAGTGAGCTATAATTGCACTACTGCACTCCAGCCTGGGTAACAGAGCAAGACTCTGTCCCAAGAAAAAAGTCTACAGAGGTAAAAATCAATGGTTGCATCTAGGAGGGGAAAGGGATTTACTAAAAAGGGGCATGGAGGAATTTTCCAGGATAATGAGAATTATCTATATCTCGATTACAGTGTGGTTGCATGGGTGTACATATTGGCCAAAGGTCATCAAACTGTACATTAAGATCTATGCATTTTACTGTATGAAATTATATCTCAATGTTTAAAAATGTCATTGATGGCTGGGCGCGGTGGCTCACGCCTGTAATCCCAGCACTTTGGGAGGCCGAGGCAGGCAGATCACGAGGTCAGGAGATTGAGACCATCCTGGCTAACATGGTGAAACCCTGTCTCTACTAAAAAATACAAAAAAATTAGCTGGGTGTGGTGGCTGGTGCCCGTAGTCCCAGCTACTAGGGAGACTGAGGCAGGAGAATGGCGTGAACCTGGGAGATGGAGCTTTCAGGGAGCCGAGATCACGCCACTGCACTCCAGCCTGGGCGACAGAGCAAGACTCCGTCTCAAAAAAAAAAAAAAAAGTCATTCATGTGGACATTAAGTCCATTAAGAAGTTGGCAGAGGTTGAAATAGAGAGGAGGTGGGCTGGGCATGGTGGCTCACGCTTGTAATCTCAGCACTTTGGGAGGCCAAGGTGGGTGGATCACAAGGTCTGGAGTTTGAGACCAGCCTGGCTAACATGGTGAAACCCTGTCTCTACTAAAAATACAAAAATTAGCCTGGCATGGTGGCAGGCGCCTGTAATCCCAGCTACTCTGGAGGCTGGGGTAGGAGAATCACTTGAACCTGGGAGGCAGAGGTTGCGGTGAACCAAGATCACGCCGTTGCACTCCAGCAACAACAGCAAAACTCCGTTTCAAAAAAATAAATAAATATATAAAAAATAAATAGAGAAGAGGCTGCAGAGTCAGGGATGGGCTCTTGATGAATGTGAGGGCGAGTGGACAACGACACCAAGGAGAGATTGAAGGTCGTGAGGTCAGATGCTGTGCGCCTCAGAGGAGAAGCTGTTCTCAGAAGCTGAAAGTATCATCACCTGGGAGCCATTCATTAGTTGAAAAATATTGATAAGACTTGGCCAGAGAAGTCGCCCAATCTCACCCCTGCCAGCACGTAGAGGAGGAGCCCTGGTGGGGGTGGGGGTTGGAGTGGGGGAAGGATGAGATCACCTGTGCTGGATTGTGGACTTTTGTGTTTTCACCTGTTTTCATGGTCTGAGTTGGGAGTTTATTGGCCTCAACTACATCCAGCCAGCCCACAGCTTGTTGTTAAAGAAGTCAGACCAGAGACTGGGCGCAGTGGCTTATGCCTGTAATCCTAGCACTTTGGGAGGCTGAAGCAGGTGGATCACTTGAGGTCAGGAGTTCGAAACCAGCCTGGCCAGCATGGCAAAACCCTGTCTCTACTAAAAATACAAAAAAGTTAGCCAGGCGTGGTGACAGGCGCCTGTAGTCCCAGCTACTCAGGAGGCTGAGGCAGGAGAATCACTTGAACCTGGGAGGCAGAGGTTGCAGTGAGTGGAAATCACACCACTGCACTCCAACCTGGGCGACAGAGTGAGACTCTCAAAAAAAAAACAAAACACACACACAGAGACCAGTGCACGTCCACTTCAACACTGTTTTATTTGTTGCCTTTCCACTTGAGTGCCTGGAATAATTTCTTTAGAAAAGTTCCATCCTTGGCCGGGTGCAGTGGCTCACGCCTGTAATCCCAGCACTTTGGGAGGCTGACATGGGTGGATCATGAGGTCAGGAGTTCAAGACCAGCCTGGCCAAGATGGTGAAACCCCATCTCTACTAAAAATACAAAAATTAGCTGGGCATAGTAGTGGGTCCTGTAATCTCGGCTACTCAGGGGGCTGAGGCAGGAGAATCTCTTGAACCCGGGAGGCGGAGGTCGCAGTGAGCCGAGATCGCACCACTGCACTCTAGCCTGGGCAACAGAACAAGACTCCGTCTCAAAAAAAGAAAAAGAAAAAAAAGTTCCATCCTTGTGCCCACTGTGCTGATTACCTCAGCAGTTCCCGTCTTGCAGGTTAGCCTTCCCTAGAGGTTCTCAGAGTTATTAAAAGGGGTCCCTTGAATGCACACACATACCAGGATTTGTTCTAGATAGACTGAAAAAAAAAACCCCACATACTGTCCTTGGAATCCAGAACATTTTTAGCTATAAAAAATGTTTAGAAGTCTTAGATATAGAAAAGAGCTGGGAGAGCAGGATGCCCTTGAATCCAGGTGTAGCAATGGCACTGCCACCCTTGCACAGGACTAGGGAAGCACTGGAGAAAAACCACACATTGAACACCTAGGGCAATGGGGTCTGGAAGTTTACAGGTGGTACCCCCAGTTTACAGTAGTGGCACCAGGACTCCAACCTAGGCTGATTTGTCTTCTAAGCCACATTGCCCTGGGACGTGGAGTAGAACCATGTGATTGAGTGTACACTGTGGAAGAGTGGAGTTTGGTTTTTTTTTTGAGACGGAGTTTTGCTCATTTCTCAGGCTGGAGTGCAGTGGCACAATGTTGGCTCACTGCAACCTCCGCCTCCTGGATTCAAGTGATTCTCATGCCTCAGCCACCCGAGTAGCTGGGATTACAGGCACGCACCACCACGTATGGCTAAGTTTTGTATTTTTAGTAGAGATGGGGATTCACCATGTTGGACAGACTGGTCTCGAACTCCTGACCTCAGGTGATCTGTCCACCTCAGCCACCCAAAGTGCTGGGATTACAGGCGTGGGCCACTGCTCCCGGCCGGAAGAGTGGAGTTTTATCCCCAGCCAGTTACTTATTCCACGTCCCCACTGGTGGTGACCTCTTCTCCCTCCCCAAACCGTGGGCTTCTTACAGCTGAGATAGTAGAGACAATTTTTCCTATATTGATCCTTTGGGGTGTGAATGGGGTGTGGATAGAAGGAGGCAAGCAAGGTAGGGGATCGGGCAGAAGCTGGAATCAAGGCCCAGCTGAGAAATGCCACCATTGGTAGCTCGGGCCTCCCATGCTGTCTGACCACCAGGGGGCAGCCCTTGCCTTGCCATGACGCCTCCGTCCCACATCCTCTAGTTAGATATCCCTGGGGTGGCAGCCACTTCACTGCTGGAGAACGGCTGAGTTGGTCCTTCCCAGGTTGTGTGGCATGTGTGGTTGTTCCGGTAGCTTAGGGAGGTCAAATAATTTGTTCAAGATTAGACTGCGCACAGTGGCTCACACCTGTAATCCCAGCACTTTGGGAGGCCGAAGTGGGAGGATTGCTTTAGGCCAGGAGTTTTAGATCAGCCTGGGCAACACAGTGAGACTCTGTCTGTACAAAAAATAAAAATAAGTGAGCCAAATGTGATGATGTGTGTCTGTAGTCCCAGATACTCTGGAGGCTGACGTGGGAGGGTCACTTGAGCTCAGGAGTTCAAAGTTCAAGGCTACAGGGAGCTATGATCATATGATCACACCACCACTGCCCTCCAGACTGGTTGACAGAGTGAGACCCTGTCTCAAAAACAAGAAAAAAAAAGGTTGTATAACACAATTGTGGGGATTGCGGGGGAGCTGGCATTTGAACCTAGACTCATTCCAAACCAGCATTCTTAACCATGAGATGACTGCTTCTCCAAAAGAAAGCTCTGAATTACTTCAGTGATGGGTGGGAACTGGACAGTCTACAAAAGTACTGTGACACAGAGCTAGAAACAGACACAAAGGAAAAAACATGTATTAGGTCAGGTGTGGTGGCTCACACCTGTAATCCCAGCACTTTGGGAGGCCAAGGTGGGTGGATCACTTAAGGCCAGGTGTTTGAGACCAGCCTGGCCAACATGGCAAAACTCCATCGGTACTAAAAACACAAAAATTAGCCGAGTGTGGTGGCACACGCCTGTGAACCCAGATACTCGGGAGGCTGAGGCACGTGAATCGCTTGAGCCTGGGAAGCAGAGGTTGCAATGAGCCAAGATTGTGCCACTGCACTCCAGCCTGGGTGACTGAACTAGACTCTGTCTCACAACAACGGCAACAACAACAACATATATTAATATAAAATGAGCCAGGCCGGGCGCAGTGGCTCACGCCTGTAATCCCAGCACTTTGGGAGGCCAAGGCGGGCGGATCACGAGGTCAGGAGTTCGAGACCCGCCTGGCCAACATGGTGAAACTCAGTCTCTACTAAAAATACAAAAATTAGCTGGGTGTGGTGGCGCAGGTCTGTACTCCCAGCTATTCGGGAGGCGGAGGCAGGAGAATTGCTTGAACCCGGGAGGTAGAGGTTGCAGTGAGCCGAGATTGCGCCATTGCACTTCAGCCTGGGCAACAAGAACAAGACTCCATCTCAAAATAAATAAATAAAATAAATAAAAGGAGCCAGACCAGGAGTTTGAGACCTGGACAACATAGCAAGATGCTGTCTTTCAAAAATAAATAAAAGTAAAAAGTCAGGTGTGATGGCACATACCACTATTCCAAGCTACTTGGGAGGCTGAGGCAGGAGGATTACTTGAGTCCAGGAGATCGAGGCTGCAGTGAGCAATGATCACACCACTGTATTCCTGCTTGAGTGATAGAGTGGGACCCTTGTCTCTAAAAAATATAATAGTAAAAGGAGCCAGAAGGGGGCATGTGATAAGGGGTGGACACATGGCATATCACATGTCATCCTTCACTTCTGTGTGCTGTATTATCTCCTGTAGCTGTGTGATACACATACAAGAGTGTCTGGCATACTCTTGTACCAATCCCTGTAGAGGTATTACCTTGTTTTATTGTGTTCCACAGATGTGCATTTTTTTATATATTGAAGTTTGTGGCAACCCTGTGTTGAGCAAGTCTGTAGGTGCCACTTTTCCAATAGCCTGTGCTCACTTTGTGTCTCAGTGGCACATTTTGGTAATTCTTGCAATATTTCAAACTTTTTCATGATTATTTTATCTGTTATGATCTGTGATTAGTGATTTTTTTCTTTTTTTTTTTTTTTGAGACAGGGTCTCACTCTGTCATTCAGGCTGGAGTGCAGTGGCAAGATCATAGCTCACTGCAGCCTCGAACTCCTGGGCTCAAGTGATCCTCCCGCTTCAGCCTCCCAAGTAGCTAAGACTACTGGAACACACCAGCACACCTGGCTAATTTTATTTATTTATTTATTTAGGCAGAGTTTTGTTCTTGTTGCCCAGGCTGGAGTACAATGGCACGATCTCAGCTCCCCACTACCTCCACCTCCCAGTGATTCTCCTGCCTCAGCCTCCCGAGTAGCTGGGATTACAGGCGTGCGCCACCACGTCCGACTAATTTTGTATTTTTAGTAGAGACGGGGTTTCTCCATGTTGGTCAGGTTGGTCTCGAACTACCGACCTCAGGTGATCTGCCCTCCTCGGCCTCCCAAAGTGCTGGGATGACAGGAGTGAGCCACTGTGCCTGGACTTTTTTTTCTTTTTTGTAGAGCTGAGGTTGGCCAAGTGCAGTGGCTCATGCTTGTAATCCCAGTACTTTGAGAGGTTGAGTGGGCAAATCACTTGAGCCCAGGAGTTTGAGACCAGCCTGGACAACATGGTGAGACCCTGTCTCTACAAAAAATACAAAAATTATCTAGGCATGGTGGTGTGTGGCAGCTACTCAGGAGGCTGAGGTGGGAAGATGGTTTGAGCCCAGGAGGTTGAGGCTGCAGTGAGTCGTGATTGTGCCACTGCACTGTAGCCTAGGCAACAGAGTGAGACCTTGTCTCAAAAAGAGAGAGAGAGGGTCTTGCTCTGTTGCCCAGGCTGGAGTGCCATGGAGCCATGGCTTTCACAAGCAAAATCGTAGCATAATCGTAGCAAAATCGTAGCAAAATTGTACATATCACAAGCAAAATCGTAGATACTCAAGTGATCCTCCCACCTCAGCCTTCTGAGTAGCAGAGACATAGGCACATACCACTGCACTCGGCAAGAATTAGCTAAATTTACTCTGCCACGCTCTATAAATGGAACAATAAAGCCTAGATGGCTGGATGTAGTGGCTCATGCCTATAATCCCAGCACTTTGGGAGGCTGAGGTGGGCGGATCACCTGAAGTCAGGAGTTCAAGACCAGCCTGGCCAAGATGGTCAAACCCTGTCTCTACTAAAAATACAAAAATTAGCTGGGTGTGGTGGCAGTCACCTGTAATCCCAGATACTAGGGAGGCTGAGGCAGGAGAATCACTTGAACCCAGAGGGCGGAGGTTGCAGTGAGCTAAAATTGCACCACTGCACTCCAGCCTGGGTGACAGAGCAAGACTCCATCTCAAAAAAAAAATAAAACTAAAATAAAAATAAAAAATAAAAGCCTGGATGATAGTTCATCTGTTTACAATGTGGTTTACTGATTTTAAATTTTTTCCTTTTTTTTTTTTTTTTTTGTTTGTTTTTGAGACACGGTGTCAGTCTGTTGCCCAGGCTGTAGTACAGCAGCATGATCTCAGCTCATTGCAACCTCTGCCTTCCAGGGTCAAGTGATCCTCCTACCTCAGCCTCCTGAGTAGTTGGGACCACAGACATGAACCACTATGCTCAGCTAATTTTTGTATTTTTTGTAGAGACAGGGTTTCATCATGTTGTCCAGGCTGGTCTCCAACTCTTTTTTTTTTTTTTTTTTTTTTTTTGAGACGAAGTCTTGCTCTGTCGCCCAGGCTGGAGTGCAGTGGCACAATCTCGGCTAACTGCAACCTCTGCCTCCAAGGTTCAAGTGATTCTCCTGCCTCAGCCTCCTGAGTAGATGGGACTACAGGCAGGTGCCACCACACCCAGCTAATTTTTTGTATTTTTGGTAGAGATGGAGTTTCACTGTGTTAGCCAGGATGGTCTCGATCTCCTGAACTCGTGATCCACCTGCCTCAGCCTCCCAAAGTGCTGGGATTACAGGCATGAGCCACCATGCCTGGCCTGGCCTCCAACTCTTTAACTCAAGTGATCTGCCCTCCTGGGCTTCCCAAAGTACTGGGATTACAGGTGTGACCCACCATACCTAGCCACAATTTTTTTTTTCTTTTAAAATCCGTTTACTACTATTCCCAATTTAAATTGTGTTTTATTTAGAGACAAAGTCTCACGCCATTGCTCAGGCTGAAATGCAGTGGCAAAATCATGGCTCACTGCATCCTTGAAACTCCTGGGTTCAAGGAATCCTCCTTCCTCAACTTCCTGAGTAGCTGGTACTATAGGTGTGTGCCACCATGTCCAGCTAAGTTTAAATTTTTTTGTAGAGACAGGGTTTTGCCATGTTGCCCAGGCTGGTCTCAAACCCCTGGCCTCAAACCCCTGGCCTCAAGCCATCCTCTCACCTTGGCCTCCCAAAGTGCTGGGATTACAAGTGTGAGCCACTATACCCAGCTGGTTTACTGAATATTTTAAGCCTACTGTTGAGGTCTACTCCTCCGAAAAACAAGATTTCTTTAAAATGATTACTACTGCTCATTGACAATGTACATAGTTATCCAAGAGCTCTGATGGAGATGTCCAAAGAGACGAATGTTGTTTTCTTTTTTTTTTTTTTTGAGATGGAGTTTCGCTCTTGTTGCCCAGGCTGGAGTGCAATGGTGTGATCTCAGCTCACTGCAACTTCCACCTCCTGGGTTCAAGTGATTCTCCTGCCTCAGCCTCCTGAGTAGCTGGGATTACAGGTGTGCCCCACCACACCCGGCTAATTTTGTATTTTTAGTAGAGACGGGGTTTCTCTATGTTGATCAGACTGGTCTCGAACTCCTGACCTCAGGTGATCCTCCCGCCTCAGCCTCCCAAAGTGCTGGAATTACAGGCATGAGCCACCACGCCCAGCTGAATGTTGTTTTCATGCCTGCTGACATAACATCCATCCTGTAGTCCATGCTTTAAGGAGTAATTTAGACTTTCAAGTCTCATTATTTAAGAAATACATTTTGCCAGGCATGGTGGCTCATGCACTTTGGGAGGCCTAAGTGGGTGGATTGTTTGAGCCCAGGAGTTGGATACCGGCCTGGGCAACACAAGGAGACCCCATCTCTACAAAAAATACAAAAATTAGCCTGGTGTGATGGTGTGCGCCTGTAGTCCCAGCTACTCAGGAGACTGAAGTGGGAGGATCAATTGAGCCCTGGAGGTCGAAGCTGCAGTGAGCCGTGATGGCACCACTGAACTCCAGCCTGGGTGAGACAGAGCCAGACCCTGTCTCAAAAAACCAAAACAGGAATCCCAGCACTTTGGGAGGGCGAGGCTGGCGGATCACTTGAGATCAGGAGTTGGAGACCAGCCTGGCCAACATGGTAAAACTCTGTCTCTACAAAAAATACAAAATTTAGTTGGGCTTGGTGATGTGCACCTGTAATCCCAGCTACTTGGGAGGCTGAGGCAGGAGAATTGCTTGAACTCAGGAGGTGGAGGTTGCAGTGAGCCGAGATTGTGCCACTGCATTCCAGCCTGGGCGACAGAGTGAGACTCCATCTCAAAAAACAAACAAACAAAAAAAAACCCAACCAAACACACACACACACACACACACACACACACACACACACCCCCAGGGTGATTGCTATACAAATTAAATATAGCTTCACTAATCAGCTTGCTTCTCCTAATCCCTCATAGAAATCTTGGAGCAGCCCTGGGGTGCAGTGAGGCCAGATTCCAGGAAGGGAATGGGTGGGATGGGTCTGGGTACTGGTGAGCAGTGGGGAGAGTAAGTAGGTTAGCTTCTGGGCCAAGGAGGGCTCCTGGAGGCTTGTTCTGGGTAAAAGCTGGTCTCCTTGAACCTCGGAAGGTGGGGGAACCCACATCCTGGTCTCACCCGCCCAACCGCCCACTCACCCTTGGGTTAGCAGCCATCTAAGCCCCACCCTCCCCCTCACACGCTTAGCTAGCCTGCCACAAGCTAGCCCCTTGGCCTCCTAGAGACCCAGACATCTCCACCAGCAGCATCCATCCTCTCTCCTCAGGGAGGCATGCATTTGATGCTCGAGGTCCCTGGCAGTTGTGATCCTTGGCAAGTGATGTGTGAGTCCCGTGTGTCATAGGAAGCTCCCCATCCCCATCTGGTGACCAAAGGCCTGGCTACAAGTAGTGAGTCCTCCCTCCTCCACCCAGACCTCACTGCTCAGATCCCCTTCGCCAACTGGGACATCTTCCGACATGGCCTGGATGCTGTTGCTCATCTTGATCATGGTCCATCCAGGTGACAGGGCGTGCGCTCAGGACCCCAAGGAGTGTGGGTGGGAGGAGGGAGATCCAGGAGGCTGGACTAGATGCTATAGGGAACAGGCTTGGTGGGGGCTGAAACACCCGGCTCTGAGGGAGGAGTGGGACTGCTCCAAAGGTGACACTCAGTGGACTCCCCCAATTCACAGTCTCTCTGTGTCACCCACTGTGAGGCTTTTTAGTTCGAGAGATCCAAGTAAATATATGATAAATTTCTTGGTGGAACTGACTTTTTTTTTTTTTTTTTTTTTGAGACTGAGTCTCACTCTGTTGCCGGGCTGGAGTGCAGTGGTGCGATTTTGGCTCACTGCAACCTCCACCTCCCATGTTCAGGAGATTCTCCTGCCTCAGCCTCCCGAGTAGCTGGGACTACACGCACGCACCACCACACCTGGCTCATTTTTTTTTTTTTTTTTTGAGACGGAGTCTTGCTCTGTCACTCTGTCACCTAGGCTGGAGTGCAGTGGCATGATCTTGGCTCACTGCAACCTCTGCCTCCTAGATTCAAGCAATTCTCCTGCCTCAGCCTCCCGGGTAGCTGGGCTTACAGGTGCACACCACCACACCCAGCTAATTTTTGTATTTTTAGTAGAGACAGGGTTTTATCATGTTGGCCAGGCTGGTCTCAAACTCCTGACCTCAGGTGATCTGCCTGCCTCGGCCTCCTAAAGTACGGGGATTACAGGCCTGAGCCACTGCGCCCAGACATTTTTGTATTTTTAGTAGAGATGGGGTTTTTCTATGTTGGCCAGGCTGGTCTCAAACTCCTGATCTCAAGTGATCTGCCTGCCTTGGTCTCCCAGATTATTGGAATTACAGGCATGAGCCACTGTGCCCGCCTGGTGGTGAAACTTTTTTTTTTTTGAGACAGTTTCATTCTGTTGTCCAGGCTACAGTGCAGTGGCAGTATCTCAGCTCACTGCAGCCTCCACCTCCTGGGTACAAGTGATTCTCCTGTCTCAGCCTCCCAAGTAGCTGGGATTACAGGTGTGTGCCATTACTGCCGGCTAACTTGTGTATTTTTAGTAGAGATGAGGTTTCACCATGTTGGCCAGGCTGGTCTCAAACCCCTGACCTCAGGTGATCCACTCGCCTTGGCCTCCCAAAGTGTTGGGATTACAGGCGTGAGCCACTGCGCCCGGCCGAAACTGTTTTTAATGAACTGAGAGACCTTAACTATCAGGCATGTTATTAACTAAATGCAGGAGTTCTCAAAATGTGGATTTCTGGGAACCTAGAACAAATTCTTAGGCCCCACTCCAGACCTACTGAGTCAAAAACTCGGGGGGTAGGTCCAGGAATCTGTTTTAGCAGATGCTCCAGGTAATTTCCACACACGCTCAAGTTTCAGAACCGCTGAAATAGAATACTCGTACATTTCCCTAAGTAGATAATTTAATCAGGGATTTTAATATTTGGTTTAATTCATCAACATGGACGGGTTAAATAGGAATCTCAACCAATTAAGGCCACGTCTTCACCTAGAGATTTAATTAGTTACTTTCTTTAACGAAAAACAAAGAGTGGCTGGGTGCACTTTGGGAGGCCGAGGCGGGTGGGTCACTTGAGATCAGGAGTTTGAGACCAGATGGTAAAACCCTGTCTCGACTGAAAATACAAAAATTAGCCAGTCGTGGTGGTGGGTGCCTGTAGTCCCAGCTACTTGGGAGGCTGAGGCACCAGGTTCGCTTGAACCCAGGGGACGGAGTTTGCAGTGAGCCAAGATTGCACCACTGCACTCCAGCCTGGGCAACAGAGCAAGACTCCCTCTCAAAAAAAGAAAAAAGAAAAAGAGGAAGGATGGCTTACTGTACAATGCCATTTGTACTAAAATAATACCTGGATAATATAATGAGTGATATTAGTTAACTAGGCAGCTGCATTCATTAATGAGCTTAATTTCACCATGATGGTTTCCATTTCAGCTAGACAAGTTACTACTGAACTGGCTGGAGAATGATGGCAGAGGGTGAGAGTGAGAGTTGGTATAGGAAGAATTTGAAAAATGATTTTTATTTTTTATTTTTTGAGATGGAGTCTTGCTTTGTCGCCCAGGCTGGAGTGCAATGGCGCAATCTCGGCTCACTGCAACCTCTGCCTCCAGGGTTCAAGCGATTCTCCTGCCTCAGCCTCCCGAGTAGCTGGGATTACAGGTGCCCACCACCATGCCCGGCTAATTTTTGTATTTTTTTAGTAGAGACAGGGTTTCACCATGTTGGCCAGGATGGTCTCAATCTCCTGACCTGGTGATCTGCCCATCTCGGCCTCCCAAAGTGCTGGGATTACAGGCGTGAGCCACCGCACCTGGCCGAAAAATGATTTAATAAGCAATGTTAAAAAATCAGATTGGTTAAGAGGAAAGGGTTTAATGAGGCACCCAAAGTATCTATTCCCATGCACCCTATGCCCGGAGACAGCTGGGATGTTCTACTCCAAGCTCTGTTGTCTTTTCTCTTTGGAATAACTGGGGAGGTGTTTCTCTGGGTCTTCCTTCTGCCCGCAGGATCCTGTGCTCTCTGGGTGTCCCAGCCCCCTGAGATTCGTACCCTGGAAGGATCCTCTGCCTTCCTGCCCTGCTCCTTCAATGCCAGCCAAGGGAGACTGGCCATTGGCTCCGTCACGTGGTTCCGAGATGAGGTGGTTCCAGGGAAGGAGGTGAGGAATGGAACCCCAGAGTTCAGGGGCCGCCTGGCCCCACTTGCTTCTTCCCGTTTCCTCCGTGACCACCAGGCTGAGCTGCACATCTGGGACGTGCGAGGCCATGACGCCAGCATCTACGTGTGCAGAGTGGAGGTGCTGGGCCTGGGTGTCGGGACAGGGAATGGGACTCGGCTGGTGGTGGAGAAAGGTGAGATGCTGGGAGGTGGTGTCTCCTCCTGGCTGGAGGCCCCAAGAGGCAATGTCCTTGGGAGTCAGGGATGCTCCTCTGAGGCCCCTACCCTCCCTGAGCCTGTGTGCACTTCTTCCCCAACCCTCTTCTCCATTGCCCCATGCAGAACATCCTCAGCTAGGGGCTGGTACAGTCCTCCTCCTTCGGGCTGGATTCTATGCTGTCAGCTTTCTCTCTGTGGCCGTGGGCAGCACCGTCTATTACCAGGGCAAATGTGAGTAATGGAGCCAGGGGCAATAGTGGATGGGATGGGAGGGGCAGTAAGAGAGTGGGAGGAGGGAGGACAGAGACCAGGAAGAGGAGAGCCTTGGGACTGCGACACTGAGCGGCTCCTGTCCTCTCTCTGACCAGGCCACTGTCACAGGGGAACACACTGCCACTCCTCAGATGGGCCCTGAGGAGTGATTCCAGACCCCAGAGGTCCCTAGTCCTCTTCAAAAGACCCCAATAAATCTGCCCCACCACTAACTCCTCCTTATGAGTCTCAAGTGTTTTCTTCTCCATTCTCCAGATGCCGAATCTACTCTCTCCGGATTCCCCCAACTCTGAACTCTCCCTTCCACCAGGTCTGACCTGGAAAGGTCCAAGAAGACAGCTTCCGGCTGTGGTCCCAGGGCCCCTCCCACCACCATGTGGGAGCTCAGCACACCTGCTTCCCCCAGTCCCAGGAGTCTGAGCCTGATTGTCCTGAGAAATGGGAAGGATCAGATATGACTCCTCCTTGGCAGCTGCCCTTTCCTGCCAGGCCCACACATACCCTCTTCTGGCTGTTAGGGGAGCTTGGGTCCGTGAACACTGTCATTCATGCAATAAATTACTATTTGACCCCAGAGTGGGTGGAAGGGTGAGCCACGTGTTTTTTTTTTTTAATTTTAATTTTTAAAAATTAAAAAAAAATCCCTATTCAAAGGTCAAAAAGCCACATAAGTTTTGATGATGATCATTTTGAATGGAGGCTCGAGATGGACTGAGAGGACTGAGACACAGAAGTGGGGGGACCATGGTTTTTACTGCCTGGACCACAGGGGGACCCTGTCCACCCGCCTGGGTTGAGGAAGGTGTCTGGGGTGCTCAGGTGGGTTTGTTCTCAGCAATGCAGGCATAGTCAGCTCTGGGATCCTCCTTGGTGCCTCTCTTGTCTCTGTGCCTGCGGTCAGGTCCCTCACTGCTGGGCACTGGCAGCCTCTGCAGAGATGCATAGTGGAGTTCCTGCTCTGAGGAGCCCTGGGCCTGGGACCAGGACAGAAGGTGCTGATGGGAGGCAATGCCTTCAGATCTTTCTCTGTGAGTTCTGCTTCCACCTCCAGCCTTTCTTACTTCTCTTTCTCTCTCTCTCTCTCCCCACCTCTCTCTCTCTCTTTGGAGACAGAGTCCCACTATGTTGTCCAGGATGGTCTTCAACCCCTGAGCTCAAGCTGTCTTCCTGCCTCAGCCTTGCAATAGCTGGAATGACAGGCGTGAGCCACTGTGCCTGATTCTGGAGCCTCTGTCTCTCTCTCTCTCTTTCATTGCTCTTCTCTTTGTGTCTCCCTCACTCTCATTTTCTCCCTGTCTCTCACTCCTATCCTCTCTCTCACTTTTTCTCTTGGTTTCTGTTTCATTTTCTCTTTCTCTCTTGCCTCGATTTTCTCTGCCTCTCTCATGCTCCTACTTTCTCTCTCCTTGTCTCCCGTCCCCAACCCTCCTCTCAGCGCTCAGCCATGCTTCTCCCCACTCACCCACTCAGGATCTCTCTTGCCCTCCCCCTTCCCTGTCCCCGGACTCACCCAGCTCCTCTCCAGTCTCTTTACTGGAAGAAAAGAAGAAGCTCAGCACAGCCCACCCTTTGTGCTTCTCCCGGGCCCTCCCGGGCTCCCCACCCCAGCAGGCGTGGATTCCCTTGTTGGCCTCCCAGTGGCTCCAGGGCCAGGCAGTGTTCTGGGAAAGCAGTGGGAAAGCGTGTGGGTGGGGGGCACAGGGGGCACTGCTGCGGGGGGAGGGAGGGAGTGCAGCGCTCACCTCTTCGATGCAGCCAACACAGGCAGGCGGACAGAGGGACCACTGCCAGAAGCAGGAGCCCGCCCAGCCCCAGGCCCCCGTAGATGTATATATCTACAGGGAAGAGGGCTCAAGGTTAGAAAGCCCATTCCCTCTCCAGTGTACCCCAGCCTCCTGGTTGGTTGCAGCTTTCTCAGATTCCCTCTCCAACAGTTTTAGAGGCAGAGAAATATACCCTCAGAGCTTCTCCATCCCAGACCTTAATACCTCACCTCCTACCAGGTTTCTGGGCCTCCCGTGAGGTCCCTTTCCCTCCTGCACCAGCTGTCCCCAGAGGCCTGTCCACCTAGTCATGAGCTGCATACATCACTGTTCCCCATCACTTCCTAAGCTCCCAGGACCCTCCCTATGCAGATGCAAGAGGCACTTTACTTACTCATTTTACCATCATTGCTCGGTGACATTAGGTCAGGAATCAGGGACTGGCCTGGAGGTCAGGAACTCTAGTCCTTGCTCTTTTAGGTGAAATGATCAGGGGCTAGTGACTTGCCTCAAGTTCCTCATCTGTGAAGTGAAGGGCCCTCTGTTATAATCGTTCCCAGGCTGGGGAGCCTCACTTATGTGCCAACCCTGAGCTGGGCACTTTCCATTCCTCACTGCTAATCCCCAGAACATAGGGTATCATGGTGCCCGTTGCCCAAGTAAAGACCCGAGATTCAAGCCTGGACTTTACTAGGTCACCCATCCCAGAAAGGTGGAGCTGGGGTTTAAGGCCAGCTTTGCCCAGCTCCAGAGCCCAGCCCTTTCCTCTGCCCTGGGCTGACCAGGTGGTTTGGAGGGGACTTTCTAGCCCTGGATGGTTCTAGGTGCTGGTAAGGGGATGATGGAGGGGAAGGAGCCTGGGCCTGGGTGGGTGTGGGCACTGGGGGGAAGTAGGGAGGGTGATATCAGCACACCCAGCAGGTGGGCTGCTCCCTGAGCCGCAGAGCAGAGCGGGAGTGTGGGGGCCCCCTTGGCTGGTGTGGAGAGCTGCTTCCCACAGGCAGATGCTGCTAGGGCTGAAGTGGGGCATGCAGGAGTATCTGGGGCCCCATAACTTCCCCTCAGGCACTTCCTCCCCTCCAACCACTGGTTCCTGTTTGAGGGTGAAGAGGGGGCTGCTCTCTTCACCCCAGAGCCAGATATACTGACTAGGGTCTGGAAACTGGGACCCTTCTGGGTTTAAGAGGAATTCTGGGGGGTGGGGAGCAGAAGCCCAGGTGGAGGTCATAAGGGCCGTGGGCACAGAAATGAATTGTCTTTAATTTCTTTGGGGAGCAGAGACTCAGAGGATTCCTCGACGGCCCAGGGAAACTCAAACCCATACTCTCCCTCCCCTCATCTTAGCTTCACCCCGCTCTGGGGTGTGACCATCCTTCCACCAACGTCCCTGCCCATTCCCAGCTTACCCAGAGCTTGTGGCCTGCAGGATGGACAGACTCCAAACTGGCCAGCGCTGTCTGGCTGAAGAGAAGTGTTGCCACCTCAGACATTCCTGCCCCTCCTCAGTCTGGCTTTAACTTCTCCCCCAGCCTGGGTTCCTCCCCAGCATTGTTAGGAGAGGAAGTTTGGCTCGAGGGTTAGGGTTACAACATCTTTCTTTTCAAACTTCTGGGCCTGTAGCTAGGGCTGTAATCTGCCTCACCTCCAGTCATTTCACTGATCCTGCCACTAGTCAGCGAACACCCACCTCCTTCAGGCGTCTTCCTTGGTTAACTCTTCTCTGTTACCTCTTACACTGCATCTGTTGAGACCTCTTAATCTTGGCGTACGTCTGTGGACACACGTACCCCACTCCAGTTCAGACTGGGAGTTCTGGCATATTTGGTGTTCTGGTGACCCACTTGGTGTTCTGCAGCTCTATGCAGCAGGCTGCTTGGCTGTCTGATTAACAAACACGAGAGTTAAAGGCAGCCATACTAGATCTACATGAGCCCTGTGGATAGATCAAGGACAGAAAGTTGGTGACAAGTTGGTGACAGGAAAGGAGGTGTGGGCAATACAGGTGGACTTCCTGTAGGAGGCAGCATTCTGGCATTGAACACAGAACTAAGTAAAGGCAGCGGCCTGAGGCTCTCTGGAGAGACCTGGGTGAAGGCTTCTTAGTGGCACTGTGATGGAGAAGGAGATGGGTGCTGGAGGATTGCACATCCACTCCTTGAGGAGGACGAAGACTGGGGAGCGCCTGTAAGGCAAGGGGTGAGGAGGAGATTTGGTGCCTGGGTGAGTCCATATTAATTTGCATTTCCCCTTCCAAATTCAAGAACCTTCTACTTCCTCCCCCACCCTTCTCCCCATCCTCCATGTTCCCTATGCTGAATAATATTCAGGGTTTTTTGTTTGTTTGTTTTGTTTTTTTTACATTTTATTATTAAAAAGTACAAACATAGGGTGAAATGAGAATAATTGTACAGTGAACATATTCTTAACACCTAGATGCTACTATTAACATTTTTTGTTTTGTTTTGTTTTTGAGATGGGGTCTCACTCTGTCACTGAGCCTGAAGTGCAGTGGTGAAATCATAGCTCACTGCAGCCTTGAATTCCTGGGCTCAGAGATCCTCCCAACTTAGCCTTCTGAGTAGCTAGGACTACAGACACCAGCTACCACATGAGGCTTTGTAGAAATGGGGTCTTACTATGTTGCCCAGGCTGGTCTTGAACTCCTGGTCTCAAGCAATCTTTCCACCTTAGCCTCCCAAAGTGCTGGAATTATATGAGTGGGCCACTGCACCTGGCTCTATTAACATTTTTTATTTGCTTTATCACATATTTATCAATCCATCTCACTTTTAAATATCTTTCAAAATTACAAATATCAGTACATTTTACATCTAAACCCTTCAGAAGCTTAACATTGACTGGAGTTCAGTATTTATTTCTCCATTTCTTTTCTGGCCTGAGGAAGGCAAATTTTACATACAAATCTCAAGTCAGTACTCTTTTTTTTTTGAGACAGAGTCTTGCTCTGTCACCCAGGCTGGAGTCCGGTGGTGTGATCTTGGCTCACTGCAACCTCTGCCTTCTGGGTACAAGCGATTCTCCTGCCTCAGCCTCCCAAGTAGCTGGGACTACAGGTTTGTGCCACCACGCCCAGCTAATTTTTGTATTTTTAATGGAGAAGGGGTTTCACCATGTTGGCCAGGCTGGTCTCAAACTCTTGACCTCAAGTGATCCACCTGCCTTGGTCTCCTAAAGTGCTGGGATTATAGGCGTGAGCCACCTCGCCTGGCCTAGTACTGTTTTGTTTGTTTGTTTTTGTTTTTAAGACAGAGTCTTGTTCTTGTCACCCAGGCTGGAGTGCAATGGCATGATTTTGGCTCACTGCAACTTCTGCCTCCTGGGTTCAAGTGATTCTCCTGCCTCAGCCTCCCAAGTAGCTGGAATTAAAGGCGCCTGCCACCACGCCCCGCTAATTTTTATATTTTTAGTAGAGACGGGGTTTCACCATGTTGGCCAGGCTGGTCTCGAACTCCTGACCTCAGGTGATCCACCTTCTTTGGCCTCCCAAAGTGCTGGGATTACAGGCATGAGCCATTGCGCCCAGCCTCAGTATTCAGTTTTTAAACTGTCTTGTCATCAAGGCTCTGGAGTCAGATGCTTGGTTTCAAATCCTGGTTCTGCCACTGACTCTGTGAGCTCCATAAGTTTCTTAACCTCTCTGTGCCTCAGTTTCCTCTTAGGGTTTTTGTCAGGATTATAATTATTGGCTGGGCATGATGGCTCATGCTTGTAATCCCAGCACTTTAGGAGGCCAACACGGGCAGATCACGTGAGTCGAGGAGTTTGAGCGCAGCCTGGGCAATGTGGCAAAAATCCATCTCTACAAAAAATACAAAAATTAGCTAGGCATAGTGGCATGTGCCTATAGTCCCAGCTATTCAGGAGGCTGAGGTGGGTGAATCCATAGAGCCTGGGAGGTCAAGGCTGCAGTGAGCCATGATCCTGCCATTGCATTCCAGTCTGGGTGACATAGCAAGACCCTGTCTCAAAAAAAAAATTATTAAAGTGTATAAATCAGTGGCATACACATGCTAAGTGCATTTTGTGGGTCAGCTATATCATTATTAGTATTACGGAAACACATAGAGATGTTACCAAGAAGGGGAGATGATTGGAGCCACTTCCAGCTTCCTCGGACCTGGTCTTTCTTCCCTTGACTCTTTTTTTGTTTTTTGTGTTTTTTTTTGAGACAGAGTCTCAGCCTGTCGCCCAGGCTGGAGTGCAATGGCGCAATCTTGGCTCACTGCAACCTCTGCCTCCCAGGTTTAAGTGATTCTCCTGCCTCAGCCTCCTGTGTAGCTGGAATTACAGGCACGTGCCACCACGCCCGGCTAACTTTTGGTATCTTTAGTAGAGACAGGGTTTCACCATGTTGGCCAGGCTGGTCTCGAACTCCTGACCTCAAGTAATCCACCTGCCTCAGCCTCCCAAAGTGCTGGGATTACAGGTATAAGCCACCACCCCGGCTCCTCCCTTGACTCTTAACCACTCATGCTGCCTGCATCTACCATTCATGTGGTCCTTGCTGCTTTGTTTTGGTTATTCCTGCATTTGTTTGTCCTTTTATTCATTTATGTATAAACATTTAGTAAGCACCTACTAATGGATAGGGCTCATTGTAGACTTCGAAGCTCTCTGAGGATGGGAGTACGCCTCGTCCATCTGTCTTTACTTTTTGTAGCAAGGGAGGTAAAGCTCCATTTCCATCCCTCCTCAGTGAGTCAGTAGTCAGTGGTGAGGCTAAGGCTTACCTCTCCCCTTCTCACTCAGCACAGGGGGCTGGAGATGAGCAAGGGAATGGGAGGAGGTCAGCCCAGTATGGGAATCAGTTCTTCTCAGGGAACCCAGACATCCATCCCTCAAGATCCAGTCCTTGTCCTAGTCCAGCCCTTGACCTCAGAGACGGGATCAGCTCTTCCTCCAGCACCTACCTTGAGGGTATAGAAGAATGCAAACCACACTGGAAACCCGGAGATCTGTGTTCTCATTTCAGCTCTGCTGACTGGCTTCCTGCAAGCTACCTTCCCTCCCTGGGCCTCAGTTTCCCTCTCTGCTGAGTCAGAAGATGTCTAAAGACCCCTTTGGTTCCACCCTGAGAGCCTGTCTCCCTACGCCAACTTCTTCCCCAGTTCAGAGAACCCAGGCATCCAGCTGCCCCACCCCAGCTCTGGGTAAACAGGAAGCTGGGTGAGGGGAGCAGGGGTGTGCGGAAAGTCCCAGCCAGGTGTGCAGGTCTACAGGGAGGGGGTGGCCCCGTCCCTGAGGTATGAAAGCCCCCTGCTCTGGCTCTGGTTCAGTCTCAATGGGGGCACTGGGGCTGGAGGGCAGGGGCGGGAGGCTCCAGGGGAGGGGTTCCCTCCTGCTAGCTGTGGCAGGAGCCACTTCTCTGGTGACCTTGTTGCTGGCGGTGCCTATCACTGTCCTGGCTGTGCTGGCTTTAGTGCCCCAGGATCAGGGAGGACTGGTGAGTGGCTGCAACAGGCCCTGGTGGAGAGCTGTGTCTTGCGGGTGCTTAGCTCCCTCTGGTTGTGCCTGTGGTCTTTGCCCCCTCTGGCTCAGCTGGCTCGGCTGTCCCTGGTGGGGATGTCTCGTCTCTTTGCTGACTCTCTTTCCATGTTCCTGTGATGTTGTGCTTGTGTCCTGACATAAGCCCCTTGTGTCTCCTCTCCTCTTCCCGAGGCACATCTGTTTCTCTGCCCAAGTACCTATGCCTTGCTTGTTCTCCCTTCTAGGGAGGTGTGTGTTGGGGATGGTGCTGGTGGGAGAAACCCCAGGCCTGCAGCTTGGGTCCATTTTCAGAGGGGTAGGGGTGACATGAGCTGAATCTGAACTCTGGGCACTGTGACCCCACCCAACCAGGTAATGGAGACGGCTGACCCCGGGGCACAGGCCCAGCAAGAACTGGGTAAGAGCAGACTGTCTCTCCTTCCCCGCTTCAGCCCCTCAGGGGCTCCCAGCTCCCGGCTGCGTCCCCAGATACCTCTTCCTCTAGGAATCCAGGCTCTCCATCCCTGCGCCCTGTCCTCTCAAGGGTAGCCTGCATGGGTGGCTGCCCTGGCCCCAATCGTGGACTCTTTGCCCCTTCCAGGGTTTCAGAAGCTGCCGGAGGAGGAGCCAGAAACAGATCTCAGTCCCGGGCTCCCAGCTGCCCACCTCATAGGTAAGGACCTCCAAGACCTGAATAAGAGTGTAAATAATCCGAAGGTTCCAGTTCTGCTCGCCCAGAGTCCTTCGGCTCCATGATTCCAGTGCTCGGTTTCCCACCCGCTTCACGACCTTTTGCCGCTCGTGCCCACCCTTCCGCTCGTCCTCGAAGTGTAGTTTCTTCTTCCCTCCGGTGCAAGCAAAAGCCGGCCTGGAGGTCCCCACCACAGCGTTCTGCACCCCACATCCATGTTCTCTCGGCCCCCAACTCGCACTCATCCCAGAAACAGCACCATCCCCCCTCCCCCGGCCCGGCTTGGCTTCCGCAGGGGCTAAAAGCCGCCACTCCCCCAGAAGTCCCAAGCCTTTAGGATCGCATTCCCAAGAGCGCGTGGGCCCGTGTCTCCGCAGGCGCTCCGCTGAAGGGGCAGGGGCTAGGCTGGGAGGCGACGAAGGAACAGGCGTTTCTGACGAGCGGGACGCAGTTCTCGGACGCCGAGGGGCTGGCGCTCCCGCAGGACGGCCTCTATTACCTCTACTGTCTCGTCGGCTACCGGGGCCGGGCGCCCCCTGGCGGCGGGGACCCCCAGGGCCGCTCGGTCACGCTGCGCAGCTCTCTGTACCGGGCGGGGGGCGCCTACGGGCCGGGCACTCCTGAGCTGCTGCTCGAGGGCGCCGAGACCGTGACTCCCGTGCTGGACCCGGCCAGGAGGCAAGGGTACGGGCCTCTCTGGTACACGAGCGTGGGGTTCGGCGGCCTGGTGCAGCTCCGGAGGGGCGAGAGGGTGTACGTCAACATCAGTCACCCCGATATGGTGGACTTCGCGAGAGGGAAGACCTTCTTTGGGGCCGTGATGGTGGGGTGAGGGAATATGAGTGCGTGGTGCGAGTGCGTGAATATTGGGGGCCCGGACGCCCAGGACCCCATGGCAGTGGGAAAAATGTAGGAGACTGTTTGGAAATTGATTTTGAGCCTGATGAAAATAAAGAATGGAAAGCTTCAGTGCTGCCGATAAAGATGCTGAGTTGCGACACACGTCTTAATTCAGGGTGGGTGCACGGGTGTGGGTTAAATATTCTCAGTACTCTTCTGGTTGCTTGAAACAATTCATCACAACACAATGTATGGCCTTTGCTCCTAGGGATGATGGTCTGCCTGTCCCACCCCCTCCTTGCCTCTGAGTGGCCAGGCCCCACCATTAGTCCAGTTGGAGGGTGGGAGGAAGGGGGACTCCTCAAACTCCGAAGCTTCTCCAGGCATCCTGATTTTCAGGGCCACATGGTCCCAACCAGACTCTGCACCACACTCTTTTCTCTCGGGTCCCCCCCAGCAGTGAGAGGGGTCATTACAGAGCACAGCAAGCACCACTCAGAAAGGCCCAGCAGCAGAGTAAGCCCCTATCATGACAGAGGAATGAAGCCTGGAGGGGCCCCGCACTTCTCCCCCTAGAGCTGCCTGAAGGCCTGTCTGTCTCCTACCCCACAGTCAACTCTTCTCCTCCAAGGAGCTTAATTCAAGGCTCACGGGGTCTGAAGGGGAGGAGGCTGAAGGAGAAAGAAGGGGAGAATATTAGAGAGAGATGGGGATGGCAGGAAGGAGCCTGTGGTGCCTGAAAACACCAGGAAGTTCTGGGGAGGAGGAAAAACCGATGCCCCACTTAGGGTGTCCCATTTACGGTGAGGCGGAAAATCCTCACCTTTTTTTCACACTTTAGGTCCCCCCTTCCCAAAAGTGAGTAAGTGTGGGTGCTTCTGGGATGAGTAACAGTGTCCCCCATTACTTCATGACTGACTTTCAGCCACAGGCTGGAGGAGGCAGAGGGTGACCCAAGGCCCTATCTAGGTCACCCCAATGGGTCACCCTATCCCCTCAGCCTACCACACGGTTTTCTCCTGCCTGGCACCCCAGGGCTGGAGGTAAAGCCTAATTTCCGAGCTCAGTGGGGACTCCCAGTCTTGGGGGGCTCAATTTCTGTCTCCATATTTGTTTTTGGAATTATTATTTTTTGAGACAGGGTCTCGTTCTGTCACCCAGACGGGGGTACAGTGGCATGATCATAGCTTACTGTAACCTCAGACTCCTGGGCTTGAGTGATCCTCCTGCCTCAGCCTCCTGAGGAGCTAGGATTACAGGCATGCAGCACTACACCTGATTAATTTTTAATTTTTTTGTAGAAACAAGGTCTTGCTATGTTGCACAGGCTGATCTTGAACTAGTGGGCTCAAGTGATCCTCCCACCTCAGCCTCCCAAAGTGCTGGGATAACAGGCATGAGCCACTGCGCCCCACCCTTATTTGTCTCTGACTCTTTCCAGAAGAGCCTTCATCCAGGGAGGAGGTGCTTTTCTCTTTCCAGATCAACCACCTCTCACCTCTCCCCTCCTTCACCACAAAGACCAGTGGGACCAAGCCGGCATGTGAGTCCTTCACCCACATCTTATTCCTATGTTTCATTCTTTTTTAAAAAACAGAGACAGAATCTCACTATGTTGCCCAGGTTGCTCTCGAACTCCTGGGTTCAAGTGATCCTCTCATCTTGGCCTCGCAAAGTGGTGGGATTACAGGTGCATGCCACCACATCCAGCGGTTTGGTTCCTTGTTCTTTATTGTCCTCAGTCTCTTCGACTTCACCCACTGAGAGAATGGAAGGGGATAGAACAGCTGGAAACTGGTTGAAGGAAGTAAGCCAGAATTCACTAAGTGCCCACTGTGCCAAGGGCTGAGTGAGGTCCTCTGATGGAGGTCAGGCCTTCTCTCACATGCCCTATGTGTGGTGGACATTCCTATCTCCATTGGATAGATAGGTTAAGTGGCTGGTTCAGGTTGCAGAGTTAGGACAGGGTGATTTGAAGCCTAGACACCCGAATCTCTGGAAGTCCCTTGGCTGTGTGATTCAGGTACCTGAGAATGTGGCTCCTCCCCAGCTCTCTCCAGACGGCTGGCCAGCTGCAACAGCCGGAAATCTCACCTGAGCTGCAGGATTTTCCCAGCAAGGATTGGAATTCCCAGAGTTGGAAATTCCCATGCCCTGAGGGAGAGGTAATTAGGTTCAGGCTCTTGTTTCCTGGGGGATGGGGAATATTCTGTTGGGCTTTGTTTATGTAGGGTCTCCAGGGCCCTAGGAGTCTAAGGATGGGACTGGGTCCGAGGGATCTTAAAGCCTGTGGAGAGAGGACTTAGGGAGCTTCTTCCCACCCACAAGAAGAGGCAGATGCAGAATTAATTCCAAGAAGGAGACCGTGTTTCTTTTCTAAGCAAACTTTATTTCTCGCCACTGAATAGTAGGGCGATTACAGACACAACTCCCCTGGGGAGCAGAGGCTCAGCAATGAGTGACAGTTGGTCACCAAATCAGCATTGTTTAGACAACTTAATCCGATAAATATTTTAAAAAACATAATCAAAAGAAGGCACAGAGGCCAGGGGGCTACGTGGGAACAGCCTATTGTTCAGCTCCGTTTTCACAGAAAACATGTCTGAGCCAAGGCAGCTCCTACATTGGGTCCCCCAGGATACCCCGACCTCTCAAATAAATACATTCATCGGTAAATAAATAAATAATAAATAAATAATAAATAATCACAAGTGCAAACATAAATAGAGGGAGCTGGCTCCATGGGGAGGGCTGGGCTCCGTGTCTCAAGGAAGTCTGGAAACATCTGGAGAGAGGAAGGCCCAAGGTCCACCTGTGTCAATTTCTAGGTGAGGTCTTCTCAAGTCCTGCAGCATTCTGGCCAGAACCAAAGGCTCCCTGATCTCCAGATTCCAGATGTCAGGGATCAAAGCTGTAGGCCCCAGTGAGTTCTGGAGGCCCCAGTTTGAATTCTTAGTGGTTGCCAGCACTTCACTGTGCAGGCCACACGTTCCTGAATCCCAGGTTTCGAAGTGGTGGTGGTGTTGCTTAAAGTTCTAAGCTTGGGTTCCGACCCTAAGCCCCTAATTCTCTTTTTGAGCCAGAAGAGGTTGAGGGTGTCTGAAGGAGGGGATAATAAAGGGATTGGGGCAGGGGAGGCGTTTGGGAAGGATGGATGTTTGTCGTCCTCACAGGGCAATGATCCCAAAGTAGACCTGCCCAGACTCGGCAAAGTCGAGATAGTTGGGCAGATTGATCTCAGCGCTGAGTCGATCACCCTTCTCCAGCTGGAAGACCCCTCCCAGATAGATGGGCTCATACCAGGGCTTGGCCTCAGCCCCCTCTGTGGTCTCCCTCTGGCAGGGGCTCTTGATGGCAGAGAGGAGGTTGACCTTGGTCTGGTAGGAGACGGCGATGCGGCTGATGGTGTGGGTGAGGAGCACATGGGTGGAGGGGCAGCCTTGGCCCTTGAAGAGGACCTGGGAGTAGATGAGGTACAGGCCCTCTGATGGCACCACCAGCTGGTTATCTCTCAGCTCCACGCCATTGGCCAGGAGGGCATTGGCCCGGCGGTTCAGCCACTGGAGCTGCCCCTCAGCTTGAGGGTTTGCTGGAGGGAGGGAGAGAGGGAGAGGGGAGTCAGTGTGGCCATGTCGGTTCACTCTCCACATCCTGGCCCTTGAGCTCTGCCCACCCCACATCCGGTTCCTGTCCCCTCTGTGTGTCATCCCACATCCCACCTGGCCATGACGTTCTGAGTATCCCCCTAAGGCCTGTGCTGTTCCTCCACCCTTCCCTTGAGCTCAGCGAGTCCTTCTCACATTGTCTCCAAGTTCTGCCTACCCTCAGCTGGGCTTCAACCCCCAAATCCTAGCCCTCCAATTTCCAAGACACATCCTCAGAGCTCTTACCTACAACATGGGCTACAGGCTTGTCACTCGGGGTTCGAGAAGATGATCCTGAAGAGGAGAGAGAAAAGAAAAAGCTGAGACCCTTAAACTTCCTAGAAAATACCCCCTACTTTCACCTCCATCCATCCTCCCCCAAGACCAAAACTTTAAATTTCCCCCACTGCTTCCATACCGGTACTAACCCTACCCCCAAACCCAAACCCAGAATTAGGAAAGAGGTTTGGAGACACTTACTGACTGCCTGGGCCAGAGGGCTGATTAGAGAGAGGTCCTTGGGGAACTGTTGGGGAGAAGGAGAATGGTTAACATCGAGGGAGTCACCCTTAAAGGAGGAACAGCTGGCTGCCTGTCTGGCCTGCGCTCTTAGCCCTGAGGTGTCTGGTTTTCTCTCTCCATTCATCTGCGTATTCACCCTCCAGGCATTCAACAACTCTTTCACTGAGTGTCTTCTGTGTGCCAGACACCCTATCTTCATCTCTCCTTGTCTCCCCCATCTTTCTCCTTAGCTGTCATATTTTCCGCTCTCTTTCTGTCTCACCATGTTTATTCATATCACTTGTTTCTTCCCCCATCTCTCTGCTCACACACCACATCTGTCTCCATATCTTATTTATATATCTGCTTGTTCATTCATTCATTCATTCATTCACTCCAAACACACTTAGTGAGCACCTTCTATGTGCCAGACATCCTGTCTCTCCATCTCTCTCTCTCTCTTCCCCATCTCTTGCCACATCTCTTTCTGCATCCCCATCTTTCTCCACATTTCCACGTTTTTTTCTCTCCATCCCTCCCTATCAGCGCACATCTTTCACCCATCCCATCTCTCTCCCTCTCTTGTGTCTCCATTTCCCCTTGGGTGGGAGAATGGATGAAGGCTGGCAAGGCACTCACCTCTTCCCTCTGGGGGCCGATCACTCCAAAGTGCAGCAGGCAGAAGAGCGTGGTGGCGCCTGCCACGATCAGGAAGGAGACGAGGCTGAGGAACAAGCACCGCCTGGAGCCATGGGGCCCCCCTGTCTTCTTGGGGAGCGCCTCCTCGGCCAGCTCCACGTCCCGGATCATGCTTTCAGTGCTCATGGTGTCCTTTCCAGGGGAGAGAGGGTGGAGCCCTGGGTCAGTATGTGAGAGGAAGAGAACCTGCCTGGCAGCTTGTCAGGGGATGTGGCGTCTGAGGGTTGTTTTCAAGGGGGGGTCTGTAGTTGCTTCTCTCCCTCTTAGCTGGTCCTCTGCTGTCCTTGCTGAGGGAGCGTCTGCTGGCTGGGTGTGCAAACAACTGCCTTTATATGTCCCTGGGGCGAGAGGAGGGCGGGGAAAGAATCATTCAACCAGCGGAAAACTTCCTTGGTGGAGAAACCCATGAGCTCATCTGGAGGAAGCGGTAGTGGGCCCTGCACCTTCTGTCTCGGTTTCTTCTCCATCACGGGGGTGGGGATTTGGAAAGTTGGGGACACATAAGCATCAAGGATACCCCTCACACTCCCCACCCTCCCTGCTCCGATTCCGAGGGGGGTCTTCTGGGCCAGTGACTGATTTATATGTAGGACCCTGGAGGCTGAATCCCGTCCCCATGCCCCTCAAAACCTATTGCCTCTGTTTCTTTTGGGGACCAGGTCTGTGGTCTGTTTCCTTCTAACTTCCAGACAGGATGCAGGAAAAAGGTAGAACTAGAACTGGGAGGGGCTTCAGAAAGCTGAGTCCTTGAGGGAGAGAAAACGGGGTTGGAGGGAAAAGCTGTGTTGAGTCCTGAGGCCTGTGTTTTGGTCCCTGGGGGGAGAAGGAGTTGGGGGCTTGGTGGCAGGCTCAAGGCCTCAGGGAAGGCTGGGTGGGGGTAGCAGGGACAAGCCTGGGACAGCCCCGGGGAGTGAAATCACCCCTGGGAATTCACAGACCCCACTGGGGCAGGCCTTCTTCTTTCATTCTGACCCGGAGACTCACAATGCTGGTTTCAGTCTTGGCTTCCAAGGAACTCTGGGGTCCCTGATTTTTTTCATGAAGCTCTCACTTCTCAGGGCCCCAGTGTGTGGCCATATCTTCTGAAACGTCCCGTGTATTCCATACCTGGAGGTCCTGGAGGCTCTTTCACTCCCTGGGGCCCTCTACATGGCCTTGTCTTCGTTGGGGGGTCCCCATACTCAACCTCCATAGCCCTGGACATTCTCCTACCCTTTGCTGTGGTCACATCTCCCCAGAGGTCTCCTGTAACCCATTCCTCAGAGCCACTACATGTGGCCATATCTCCCAGGAGCTCCCTGACCCCCGCCCCTCCAGACCCTGACTTTTCCTTTGTCTTCTCAGCTTCTCCTTTGCTTCCCCTGCAGCAGTCTGGCGGCCTCACCTCGTGAGTCCATCACATATCCCTGAAGCTCTCTGAGCCCTTTATCCTTTTGTTCTCCCCACAGCTCTTGCTCCCTTTGAGCCCTCTGTCCCTCCCTCCATTCCTTAGATAGACTGGGAAGTTCTCACTCCCAGACACACACACACAAGCAGACAGCATTTCAGAGAAAAGAGGTTTATTGGGCTTCATCGAGGGTGCAGATGCCTCCGTGTGGGGCTCTGGTCGGCAGCTGGCTTTCAGAGCCTTTCCCTGCCTTCTGGGGCCCTGTGATCCCTCATGCCTACTTCTTTCTCTCTTGTTCAGCCTTGTGCCCATGCCCTCTCACTCTTCATCTCTTGGGCCTGTCTCTGTTTCTCCTTGGATGTTCTTCTATTATTCCCCTCTCTCCATCCTCCATAAATAAATAATTTATTTTTTTTGCCTTCATAAATAGTCCCCTCCCTGCCTCTAGTCATCCCCCAAGCTCCTCCATGTGCCTGCTCTTCCTCCGTGCGTGGATCTAGGCTCCACCTAGCTGGTGGGACAGACCGAGAGCTTTGGGCTGGGAATTCCTAGGCAGGCTTGAAATCCTCAGCCAGACAGACATCAGGGATGGTTCAGGGAGGTGTGGTCCCCTGGGATGCCTAGAATTCCTTCTTTGAAAGCTCCGGTGACTTGATCAGGGAAGACTTGAGCTGTTGGAATGGCCAAAGGAGAGGTGGTGGTGACCCCTGAAATGGTCCGAATGGAGGCAGAATGGGGAGAAGGTCTCGAAATCAATTATTTTTTCTTTCTGGATTTTTCCAAGTTCTACAGAGCGAAGGCTCCAAAGAAGACAGTACTAGGGCTGAGGACTAGGTGGGGGATGCCATCTGTGTGGGTGGATAGCTGGTCTCCCTGGGTGAGCTGGAATGCAGCCCCATGGTACATCGAGTGCAGCCAGGGTTCCTGCAGCCCTGGATACACCATCTTCTGGGAGCTGAGGAGAGGCACGTGGAAGGGGTACTGGGAGGAGAAGAGCTGGACCTCATGGGCCAGGTAGAGTGGGGAGGAGGTGGCCTTGGAAGAGTAGGCTTTCCCAGAGAAGACCACCTGGGAGTAGACGAAGTAGATGCCACTGGCGGGGACCAGGAGAGAATTGTTGCTCAAGGAGAAACCATCCTGGAGGAAGGCACGGTCCGTGTTCGCTCTCCAGAGCAGTGAGTTCTGCTTGCTGGGGTCTCCTAGGAAGAGCCATAGGGGATGGGGGTGGGAGATCAGGGGTCTGGATCAGAGGTCTCAATACCCGAGGAAGTGGGCACTGAACAACTGAGTTCCTGGGGGATGGCAGGGGGAGGCATAGGAGTGGGCTGCCTCTGTTTTTTTTTTTAGCGTGGGGGAAGTTGGGGGAGAGGGGTGGATGCTTGGGTTCCTGAGGCAGGGGTGAGAGGAGAGCTGGTGGGGACATGTCTGGAAGGTCAGGTGGATGTTTACCAATGAGGTGAGCAGCAGGTTTGAGGGTGCTGTGGGCAAGATGCATCTTGGGGTGCTGACGGGCAGTCTGGGCAGCTGAAGGTGTGAGGCCAACACCAGGGAGCCCCTAGGGGAGAACAGAGGTGAGGGGGGCTCTAGGGCTCAAGGTTTGGCTTAGCCACCCCAGCAGCCCCCATTCTCCTGCTGCCTCACCTGGGCCCCAGGCAGCAGAACCAGCAGCAGCCCCAGAAGGAGGAGGTGTAGGGTGGTGCCACGCACCCTTGGGAGGAAGAGACGTTCAGGTGGTGTCATGGGGAGAACCTGCAGAGAAAGAGAGAGAGAGAGAGAGAGAGTGAGCGGGGCGGGGCACGCTGCCGAAGACAGACCTCCTGCCCTGGGAGATAGCACCCCCCTACCTCCAAGAGAGAGATCGACAGAGAAGGGGACAAGATGCAGTCAGAGGAACCCCAAGGTGAGCAGAGGGAGACAGAGAGAGACGGGAAGGGAACAGAGAGGAATCATGGCAGAAACAGAGAATGTGTGACAGAGACAATAAGACTGACAGATGGAAAGTCAGAGACAGAGAAGGAAACCAAAACCAAACCCACCAAGGCCCAGGCCCAGGCAGGCCGGGGATCCAGGCAGCAGGTGCAGGAGGGACCGAGGCCCAGGCAGAGGGCAGGACACTGTGGGGCGGTAGTCCAAAGCACGAAGCACGGGCAGCCCAAGGAGATGGGGCAGGAGAGCCTCACCTGCTGTGCGGAGCCCCTGGGCCCGGACGCTCAGGTCCCTTTATAGAGGAAGCGGCAGTGGCAGCGTGGCAGGCGGCGGGCGGGTTCTAGGTCGGGGCTGGGGCCCGGGGAAGCCCCCAGGGCTTAGAAGATGCTGCTGTTTCAGTCAAAGGCAGGAAAGGCTGAGGCCTAGGAGAGAACCACAGGCGGGGGGTTCAGACGACTGAGTTCTGGGAAAGGGAGTCGGGTCAGGGGAATCGTGGGCTGGGAGGGCCAGGGAGTGGGGTCAGGCCTAGAGTTCCAAAGAAGGGACAGTCAATTCAGAGAGGAGGAGGTTGAGCAGCTGGGGTGTGGGCTGGAGGCCTGGTTCCCTGAAGAGCAATCATATATAACATCTCTGCACCCTTGGCTGAGTACAGGCTTCTCTCTTTGCCCATTTCCTTCTCTTGTACCCCTGTCCTTGTCCCAAACAACTCAAATCATACTTGTCCCAGTATACGGACTTTCCAGCTCATCTGGCAGGCTTCACATCAAGAAGGTCCATTATATATCCCCTTCATCGGGGACATTCTGGTGTTTGCGTCTTGCCCAGGTGAAAATATTAATGGATCCCCCTTCCACTCTTGAAAGTGTCCTAGTTTGGAAGATAAATTTTTTGGTCCCCTTACTCAGAGATGATGCTGGACACTCAAGTATGATGAGGTCTCATCTCACTCCTGAAGGATGCCCTCCATCTCTTCCTGACCTCGGGTGGCTTCCACAGAACAGATTTATATAACCCCAAATAAACACACATTCCAGGATCAATGTGGCAGACACCTTCCAAAGTTCTCTACAAAGGAAGTTTCAGAATTCCACATGGGTGAGGCTTAAGGGTGGTGACTTAGGGTGGGGTGGGGACAGCTAAGGGACTTGTTCTGAAGCTGCATTTGCAGAGCCAATACATTATTTTAAAATTGTTCCAGGCCCGATGCAGTGGCTCACACCTGTAATCCCAGCACTTTGGGAGTCTGAGGTGGGCGGATTACTTGAGGTCAGGAGTTTGAGAACAGCTGGCCAACATGGTGAAACCCCATCTCTAAAATAAACACAAAAATCAGCCAGGCGTGGTGGTGCGCATCTGTAGTCCCAGCTACTCGGGAGGCTGAGGCTGGAGAATCATTTGAACCTGGGAGGCAGAGGCTGCAGTGAGTCAAGATCGCACCATTGTACTCCAGCCGGGGGACAGAGCAAGACTCTGTCTCAAAAAAAAAAAAAAAAAAAAAAAAAAATTGTTCCAAAATTTTTTTCCTTTTTATTGATATGTAACTTAGGTATGAGGTGGACACCTCTTAAGTGTACAGCTGATGAATTTTTCCATCTGTATGTAGCCACCACCCAGCTCCACGTATTTTCAGGTCCCCAGCAGGTTCCCTCATGCCCCCTCCCTGCTGATACTCTCCAAAGATAACCAACCACTCTCTCACTTTTATCACCATAGATTATTTCCTCCTGGTTTGGGGCATCATATAAATGAAATCACACAGAATGTACTCATTTCTGTTTGGCTTCTTTCAGTCAGCATTATGTTTGTCAGATTCATACACATGGTTTTATGTATCAGTAATGTTTTTTAAAAAAATTGTGATGTAATATTCTATTGTATCAATATACTCTAATATATTCTGTTGATAGGCATTTGGTTTGTTTCTAGTTTTTGTCTAACATGAAAAATGTTGATACGAACATTCTCATACATGAGCCCATTTTCACTTAGCTTGCAAGTTACAAGGTTTAAAAAAAGCAAAGTTTCTAAAGATGACTTTATTCACTTTTCCTAAGTTTGAGATAATACCAGCTTGTCACCTCAAATATTATTACTGCTACTGATGTGATTTTACTTGGAGAGTGTTAGAGGGGTTGGAGCTGGGGCTGGTGGTGACCCGGGGTAAAGCCCACTGTTGCATGGGGCAGACCACTTCTCTCCCCAGGCACAAGGTCCCTGAGGGGTCTTAGTGTAACATGGAGGGACATGTAAGTAACATTCCAGGTGTGTATGAGCTATTTCTCCTGTTCTCCTTCTCTACTTGAGGCCCTGCACCTTTGCCTTTTATGCTTTACTAGTCTTAGCTATTATTTCTGTAGGGGCAGAAAGGGGTGAACCCTTCCTGACCCATCATAAGGGTTATGGCCAATACTCCTATAACAAAAGGCAGATTAACAAGAGAAAAGCCTAATACATTTATTTAATCAAAGTTTTAGATGACATGGGAGCCTTCAGAAATGAAGACCCAAGGACCCAGGGGAAAACTATTTTTATGCTTAGATTTGATGAAGAATGAACAGCTGTGCAGAAATGTAATTGAACAAAAGGAGTATAATCTAATGGTCATAGACTGGGACTGGGGGGATCCCAGCAAGGCCTGGCCATATTCTTCTTGGTCTCTCTGTACAGCATTCCTTCCTCCCAGGTATAGGGCAGAACCTCTTCTGGAATGAGGGTCTTATAACCTACTATCAGATGAGGTAGGTCAGAAAATTTCTTTCCTTTTTTTTTTTTTTGAGACAGGTTCTCACTCTGTCGCCCAGGCTGGAGTGCAGTGGCACGATATTGGCTCACTGCAACCTCTGCCTCCCGGGTTCAAGCTATTCTCCTGCCTCAGCCTCCCGAGTAGCTTGGATTACAGGCACACGCCACCAAGCCTGCCTAATTTTTTTTGTATTTTTAGTAGAGACGGGGTCTCACCATATTGGCCAGGTTGGTCTTGAACTCCTGACCACAGGTGATCCACCTGCCTTGGCCTCCCAAAGTGCTGGGATTATGGGCATGAGCCACTGCGCCCAACCTTCTTCTCATTCTTTTAACCTTATTATCTCTTGTGTCAGTGTTGGTTTCCCTTTTAGCCCCTGCTCCTTTCTTTTTCTCTGTGTTGCCCTTTCTCTCAGGGTCCTTTTTGCTTCCTGTTGTCTCTTTCTGCTTCTCTAACGGTATGAGCTGATGGACTGAGACCCCAGCTGAGCTATATTAAAATATAAAACGTATTACAAGGCCAGGAGCAGTGGCACATGCCTGTCATCCCAGGCTGAGGCGAGCAGATCACAAGGTCAGGAGATAGAGACAATCCTGGCTAATACGGTGAAACTCCATCACTGCTAAAAATACAAAAAATTAGCCAAGCGTGGTGGCATGCGCCTGTAGTCCTAGCTACTAGGGAAGTGGAGGCAGGAGAACTGCTTGAACCTGGGAGGCAGAGGTTGCAGTGAGCTGAGATCGCGCCACTGCCCTCCAGCCTGGGCAAAAAAGTGAGACTCCATTTCAAACAAACAAAAAACAAAACAAAACAAACAAACAAAAAAAGGTATTGCAATTAACAGTGAGACACAGAGACAAATTTAAATTAAAGAGGAAGAATGGGACATTGAAAGACAAAAAAGGGAAGGCAAGGAGGAGTGATGGGGAGACATGAGAGACACAGCGGAAGGAAGGGCAAGACTGGGCTGAGGCTCAGTGTCACGTGCATGTGAGATATGCTGAAGGATGCTCCTTGAGATGGGCCAATCTTGGTTTCAATCTCAGTTTCGGAGGTTGTATGAAATTTGGTTTCTTTCTTGGGCAGGCCAGCAGTTGGTTTGGGACTTTCCCTGGGTGGGAGAGCTGATGACTGGAGTCTTATGCCCCAAACTCAGGGAAATACAGTCTTTATAGTGGTCTTTGTGGAGAAACTAGTGAAATCTCTGAAGCCTCCAAATGAGACTGAAATGACATTAGCTTCAAACTTGAACTTAGCCTCAAAACCTAAATTGGGATTTAATACCAACATCAACCCTAACCCAAATTTAACCTCAACCCAAATCACAACTCAAACTCAACCCCAACTGTAACCCTAACCTCAAATCTAAACACATCCCAATTAATAACCCCCTAAATAAAACTTCTCGTTTAGCCCAACCCAACCCTGTTTCTAGGGCTAATCTTGAAACCAGTTTACCACCACTCCTAACACTGAACTTAAATCTGACTCTAAAATGTAAGTCCAATCTGAGCCACAAGCCTAAAGTTGAACTTTATCCTGCTTTATGAATTATTCATCCATTCCTCCATTTAGTGAGTATCTGCGTGCCTACCATATGCTGGGCATTGTTCTAAGGCAGGAGGGACATAGAGGCAAAGGGATCAGAGAAGGTACCAGCACCTGCGGAGCTTGTATTCCAGTGAGGCCAGACAGAAAAGAAAGAAACTGAAGAAGAAATCGGTACTATGAGAAAATAAGACAGGCTGATGTCGTAAGAGTGGCAGGGAGCTACTTTTAAATACAGTAGTCAGCAAAATCCTCTTTGAGTGTTTGGGTGGCACTGGAGCTGAGACCCAAATGACAAAAAATAGTGACCAGGTAAAAGTTTGGGAGCAAAGCATTTCAGGTAAAGGGAGCAGCTACCGCAAAGGCTGGAAGGCAGAACCAAGCTGGGGGTGTTGAAGACAAACAGGCCAGTGTGGCTGGAGCAGAGAGAGAGGCTGGGAGAGGGGTGGGAGATGAGGTCAGAGAGGAGGGCAGCGGCCAGGTCATGCAGGGCCATGCAAGGAGGGTAAAGCCTCTAGATTTCATCCAGCCACAGGAAGCCTTTAAAGGTCGTCTGTGTGTGTGTGTGTGCGTGTGCGTGTGCGTGTGTGTGTGTGTGTGTGTGTGTGTGTGTTGCAGGGGAAGGGGAGAGAGAGAGAGAGAAGAGAGAGGTGAGCAGAGGTGATTGGATTTTTTTTCTTTTGACATGGTGTCTTGCTCTGTGGCCTAGGCTGGAGTGCAGTGGCACCATCATTGCCCACTGCAACCTCAAAATCATGGGCTCAAGTCATCCTTCCACCTCAGCTTCCCAAGTATCTAGGACTACAGGTGTGTGCCACTGTACCTGGCTAATTTTAAAAAATATTTTAAAATTTTTGTAGAGACAGGGTCTATGCTGCTCAGGCTGGTCTCGAACCCCTGGTTTCAAGTGATCTGCCCATCTTGGCCTTCCAAAGTTTTGGGATTACAGGTGTGAGCCACCATGCTGGGCCAGCCTCCCAGTTTTGGGATTACAGGCATCAGTCACCACACTGGCCCTGGATTTTTTTTCTTTCTTTTTTTTCGAGACGGAGTCTCATTCTGTTGCCCAGGCTGGAGTGCAATGGCGTAATCTCAGCTCACTGTAACCTCCGCTGCCCGGGTTCAAACGATTCTCCTGTCTCAGCCTCCTGAGTAGCTGGGATTATAGGTGCATGCCACCATGCCTGGCTAATTTTTGTACTTTTAGTAGAGAAAGTACACCATCTTGGCCAGGCTGGTCTCGAACTACTGACCTCAGGTGATCCACTTGCCTCGGCCTCCCAAAGTGCTGGGATTACAGGCGTGAGACACCGCACCCAGCCTTTTTTTTTTTTTTTTTTTCTTTTAAGACAGAATCTCGCTCTGTCGCCCAGGCTGGAGTGCAGTGGCACAATCTCGGCTCACTGCAACCTCTACCTCCCAGGTTCAAGCGATCCACTTATGTCAGTTTCCCAAGTAGCTGGGATTACAGGTGCATGTCACCATGCCTGGCTAATTTTTGTACTTTATTAGTAGAGAAAGTACACCATGTTGGCCAGGCTGGTCTTGAACTCCTGACCTCAAGTGATCCGCCTGCCTCAGCCTCCCAAAGTGCTGGAATTATAGACATGTGCCACTGCACCCAGCCTGGTTTTTTTTTTTTCTAAGAGATGGAGTCTCACTTTTTTGCCCAGGTTGGAGTGCAGTGGCACCATCATAGCTCACTGCAGCCTTGAACTCTTGGCCTCAGGCAATCCTTGCGCCTTAGCCTTGCAAAGTGTTGGGATTACAGGCATAAGACACTGAGTCTTGCCTGGACTTTTTTTTCTTTGAGATGGAGTCTCACTCTGTTGCCCAGGTTGGACTGCTACGGCATGATCTTGGCTCACTGCAACTTCCACCTCCCAGGTTCAAGTGATTCTCCTGCCTCGGCCCCCCGAGTAGCTGGGATTACAGGCGTGCGCCACCATGCCTGGCTAATTTTGGTATTTTTAGTAGAGATGAGGTTTCATCATGTTGGGCCGGCTGGTCTCGAACTCCTGACCTCGTGATCCATCCACCTCGGCCTCCCAAAGTGCTGGGATTATAGGCATAGCCAACGCGCCCGGCCTGGACTTGTTTTTAAAAGATCACGGTGGCTCCTGTTTAGGCTGGCTGGTAGGAAACAGGTGGCAGTGGCATTAATGGTGTAGAGAAAATAGTGGCAGCCATGGAGATGGAGAGAAGTAGACAAATTTGGGATATATTATACATTCCAGGGGTAGAAACAACAGGACTAGATGATGGATTGATGGGTGGGAGATGTAGAGACTGGGAGAGAAGCAGGATTCTGATGGATGGAAAAACTAAAAAATTCTATTTTGGGTGTGGTAAGTCTAAGTCTATTAGACATGCAAGTAGAGATGTCACTTGGCAGATACACATCTGGATTTCAGGGGCAAGGTCCAAGCTAGAGAAAGAAACCTGGGCATGGTCAGCATGAAGATGGTGTTTAAAGCCATGGAACTTATCTTGTGCATCCCTATAAGACCCCTTTGAGGCACTGGTTTCCCCTCACAATGGATGCAGTGCATCTTCCATTCTGAATTCCAGAAGCAACAACCTCCTGCTCCTAGAAGCTAAACTCTCCAGACTTAGTCTTCTGAATTCCCACTGGGATTTAACCTCCCTGGATTCAATTCCCTACCCCACAAGGACCCTTCTACCAATCCATTTCACAATATTTGGTGGAACTCTTCACATTTTCAAATCCTGTCTTCTATGTTTGAAAGCATTTTCCTCTGGGCGTTTTGAAACCTGGCTTTCCCCTAATGATGCTACTCCTCTCTGTGGTGAAGGTTGCTCTTTCTTCGACCTCCATCACTAGGGGAATGAAGGCAGAAGAGAGGGGTCATTATTTTTTCTCCCCCAGACCATTGATAAACTCCTCCTCATCTTCCAAAGCACGTGCCTTTTGCATCTGCCATGCTCTTCCTGTCTTCACAGCACAATCTTATCCATCAAAATCTTTATTATGCTCTTAACAACTTGTACAACTAGCTCAGTCTTTCTCCACATCTTATCCCTACCACCATCCTTGTTTGTTTTTTGAGACAAGGTCTTGCCCTGTCACCCAGGCTGGAGTGCAGTGGCATGATCTTGGCTCACTGCAGCCTCGACCTCCTGGGCTCAAGTGATCCTCCCACTTCAGCCTCCTGAGTAGCTAGGACTACAGGCGCATGCCACCATGCCCGGCTAATTTTTGTATTTTTGTATTTTTTTTTTTTTTGCAGAGATAGGGTTTTGCTATGTTGCCTAGGCTGGTCTTGAACTCCTGGGCTCAAGCGATCCATCCCCCTTGGCCTCCCAAAGTGCTGGGATTACAGGCATGACCCACCGCACCCGGCCTCCTACCACCATCTTTAGTGACTTTAAAAGCCACAAAGATCGGCTGGGCGCGGTGGCTCACACTTGCAATCCCAGCACTTTGGGAGGCTGAGGTGGGCGGATCACGAGGTCAGGAGATCGAGACCATCCTGGCTAACAAGGTGAAACCCCGTCTCTACTAAAAATACAAAAACAAAATTAGCTGGGCATGGTGGCGGGCGCCTGTAGTCCCAGCTACTCGGGAGGCTGAGGTGAGAGAATGGCGTTAACCTGGGAGGCGGATCTTGCAGTGAGCCCAGATCGCGCCACTGCACTCCAGCCTGGGTGACAGAGCGAGACTCCGTCTCAGAGGAAAAAAATAAAAATAAAAAAAGAAGCCACACAGATCAGATGAGTCTTACAGTCTGGCCTCTCAATTCTCCAAGTTTCTCAAGTCTACTGGTTTTACAGCCTCTTCCCTCCTCCATTTTAGCCACCCAGAAGTAAGGTTGTACCTTAAACCCCAGCATCACTTGGAAGAATTATGCCTTCAAGATCTTGATCTCTGAATTACCCTTCTCATCACAACCACTCACTTTTCACATCTCCCACTCTCTGCCTCCCCTTGAATCAGTTCTTTATTCTTACCAAGACTTCCGGCTGCTTCTGCTTTCCTGGTTTTGCTTGTTGATTTAACATGTACTGCATGGTCAATAATTTCAACTCCACTTTGTCTGCATTTTAGAATCTCTTACCGCCGGGCACCGTAGCTCACACCTGTAATCCCAGCACTTTGGGAGGCCAAAGCGGGCGGATCACCTGAGGTCAGGAGTTTGAGACCAGCCTGGCCAATGTGGTGAAGTCCCATCTCTACTAAAAATACAAAAATTAGCTGGGCCTGGTGGTGGACAACTGTAATCCCAGCTACTCTGGAGGCTGATGGAGGAGAATCGCTTGAACCCGGGAGGCGGAGGTTGCAGTGAACCAAGATCGAGCCATTGCACTCCAGCCTGGGCAACAAGAGTGAAATTCTGTCTCAAAAATTGACTTGGGTAAACTAAGTGGTCTCATTCTTGGGGCTTTGTCTTAGGCTGTCAAGCACTGCAGTAGACAGCTGAGTCACCATAAGAGGCCTATAACTAATCCTGGCCAGCTTATCTCAGAGAGTCATCAGTGTTCCTGGACACAACTTTTACTCATTCTTTGTTGACTCCCCATTATACTCCTGTGCGTGATGTTCTAAATCTCCGTGCCTCTGATGTCCTTCACTCTCATCTATTAATATTTCATTGAGCTTAAGGCCATCCAGTGTGGATCTCACTTCCCTCTTTTTCCTTAATTTTGTTATATTTAATCTTTCCTTACATACTGACTCACAGTACTTTTTCTTGTTTCCAAGGCTGATCCTTTTATCTGTACTCTATCCCACTTCCTCTATCTTTACTACATTCTCTCCCCACTTCTTGCTTATGTTTTCACTATCTCTCTTTTTTGTTTGTTTTTGGGATAGTCTTGCTCTGTTGCCCAAGCTGGAGTGCAGTGGTGCCATCTTGGCTCACTGCAACCTCTACCTCCCAGGTTCAAGTGATTCTCCTGCCTCAGCCTCCCGAGTAGCTGGGGTTACAGGTGTGCACCACCATGCCCAGCTAATTTTTGTATTTTTAGTAGAGACAGCATTTCACCATGTTGGCTAGGTTGGTTTTGAACTCCTGATATCTATGGTCTGCCCACCTCAGCCTCCCAAAGCGCTGGGATTACAAGGGTGAGCCACTGCACCTGGGCTTTTTTTTCTTTTTGAGACTGAGTCTTGCTCTGTCACCCAGGCTGGAGTGCAGTGGTGTGATCTCGGCTCACTGCAACCTCTGCCTCCTGGGTTCAAGCGATTCTCCCACCTCAGCGAATAGCTGGGACCACAAGCATGTGCCACTACGCCTGGCTAATTTTTGTATCTTTTGTAGAGATGCGGTTTTGCCATGTTGGCCATCCTAGTCTTGAACCCCTGGCCTCAAGTGGTCCGCCCACCTTGGCCTCCCACAGTGCTGGGATTACAGGTGTGAGCCACTGCGCCTGGCCTATCTTTGTCTCTTTAAGCATCTTCATTTTACATTCAATTTTATTTCTTGAAAATAAACAACAAAAAAGATCCTTCCTTGAAATCTTTCTCCCTCAAATGTCCAGTCCATCTCTCACCTTCCCTTTTCGTGTCATGTCTCAAAAGACTAGCCCCCTTAACGAACCACTTTTTCAGGAACTGGTAAAATTTCCCTCAACTGTAAAATCTGTGGGTAGACTAAGAGATGATTCTCAGTTACTCTGTGTTCACCGTTCTGACTTCATGTCCACCACCTCCTTTTCCTCACCTCCCACTCATTCCTCAACCTATGTAGAGTGATTTCTGCCCCTCTAGTAAATGGAAACGGTTTTCTCAAAATTTGTAATCGTCTAGTTCCTGAACCCAACAATCTTTTCAACCCTCATTTACTAGACCTCTTTGAAGCCTCAAACATGGCTGCCCTGTCTCTGCTTGGTATCCCCCGCCCCCTACTTCTCTGACTGCTCCCCAACCTCTCCTTTATTGGTTCTCTTCCTTTGATCATGCTCAGGGCTCTTCTGGTCACTCCACCCCCTCCCTGGAAGATCCTGTCCACTCAAAGGCTCAACCTCTACTGGGAAGGGAATGATGCCCAAATCTGTTCCACCAGACCCAACTTCTCTTGAGCTCCAGACCGGCTTTCTGGAAATCTCCACCTGAGAGTCATGCTGGTACCTCAAACCTTCGTTGAGCATTTTATTACCCTAAGCAGTCACACCTATACATTATAACTATAATGTATACTATAATGTATAATGTATACTATAATGTATAATGTATAGTTATTATTTGTATATTGTCTCATTAGACTGCAAGTTCTATGAAGGCAGTGACTTTCTTATTTATACCTATTGTCAAGCAGTGCCCTGCTCCTAACAGGTGCTTAATAATTTTTTTTTTTTTTTTGATACAGAGTCTTGCTCTGTCACCCAGACTGGAGAGCAGAGGCGTGATCTCAGCTCACTGCAACCTCTGCCTCCCGGGTTCAAGTGATTCTTGTGCCTCAGACACCTGAGTAGCTGGGATTACAGGTGCCCACCACCACGCCCAGCTAATTTTTATATTTTTAGTAGAGACGGGGTTTCACCATGTTGACCAGGCTGGTCTCGAACTCCTGGCCTCAAGTGATCCTCCCAAAGTGCTCCCACCTTGGCCTCCCAAAGTGCTGTGATTACAGGAGTGAGGTGCCTGGTCACCACCACCCACCTTTCAGACAGACGTTGAGAGGATTTGTGGTATTAGGAAAAGGGCTGGTTAACACACAGTAGGTATTAATTCACAAGATGATGGCCGTTTTCTTACTCCTTGTCTGTACTCCTGCAGCACTCACCTGTTCTCCCTCTTTTTCCTCGTCACCTGGACCACTGCCCACAGAATGAAGTCCGATCTCTGACCTTGACTTTCTGTGGTTCTTTCTTCATCACATGTTCCCTCACACCTGTGCTGCTTCTGCCTCAGGACGCTCCTTTCCCGGAACATACTGCATTTTCTGACTTGTCAGGCTCGCTCAAGACGTGTTATTCGCCTATGGAACCTTTCCATCCACCTCCACCTAGTGAACCCATTCATTAGAGCAAGTTCAAATGCTGTCTCCTCAGAGGCTCCCTGGATGCTTTCAAATGGACTTAATCTCCCCTCTTTCTGTAAACATCTTAAAGTTTACTCATCATGCCTTGAATCAGTTAATTAGGTATGGGTCTACCTCCCCACTAGATTGTAAGCTTGAAGCAGAGTTTAAATTTATCTTTGGGCTACATAATGCTCAGCTGACCTACACTGAACAGAGTCCCTCCCAGATCCTTTTCCTAACTTAACCCAAACCTGCCCCAACCTGAGTCCTCAAACTGACCCTCTTCAATCTCATTATTCTTTTCCAGGCCTGTTCCTCCAATTGAATCCCAATGCATCCTCCACTGAGACTCAACTCCTGGTGCCAGCTCTAGAGAACAGAGATACACTTCCACCTACCCACTGTTTCATGGCAGGCACTGAGTCACCCCTTGGGAATCCCTGGCCCCCGTCCCTGCCCCCACCATGCTGGACAGGATGCCTGCTGCCTGCCCCAAGGGGTCAGAGGAAGCCAGGGCCTCTAGGGCTCAGTATTTTTATCAGCCTAGGAAACAAGAGACACAGAAGCGGAAACCATGTGGTCAGAGAAAGTGAACAGCTCTTATCTCAGGGGAACCCCCACCAGGGCTGGGGGCCAGACACCAAGGAGGGACATTGAAAAGACTGTGGTCCGGTGGGCCCAGGCTTCAGGGCTTATTTTGTTTTGGTTTTATGTAACTCTTGCAGAAGGGGAAATGATGTGCTTAAAAACCAGTGAGAAATCTCCTGGGTGGAGGAGCAAATTTGGTCACCAGAGTTTTCTGTAATTTACTTCTCAACCCCCAGCTTAGGGATCCTAACCCCAACTCCCCCCAAGGCCAAACCTGGACTCTTTGCATGCCACTTCCGAAAAGCTCCAGCCTGTGAGAGGAACCGGACGCCAGGGTCACACACAGCTTGAAGTCTCTTCTCTGAATCACAGCAGCTTCCTCTCACAGGATCTTTCTCACCAGCCCTTCCCCCTCCTGCACCCTGAACATCTGCCTGGTCCTTCAGAGGCCTTGGGTCTCTTCCGAACTTCAGGCTGTCTTCTTCAAGGATCTCATGCCCACCCATGTTCCCATGTTCCCAGAGGCTTGCCCTCCCTGTCCTCTATTGCCTTCCACTTCCACTCCCGGGATTCTCCTGTAGAGAACTGGGCTCAAAACCTGAAAGATAAGTTTCTGATTGATAAGATGCTCTGGTGTAACTATGCAGACAGTGCACTCACCAGCACATGTCTGTACTCTCCTTGCAGCCCTGTCCTTTCTTTTTGCCGAGTTCCCAGTTGTGTCCCGGGTGATGGTAGTGGGGTCTACCTATCTTAGTTTCCAGGGAGGCCCCCTCTCTCTTCCGTGGGAATCCCAGACTCTCCCTCCACCTCTCAGGACTTCAACTACTGGTTCTTGGAAAAGGAAATGTTTATAAGGAAGGCCATGCCTGGGCTGCCCAGAGATGAACTCAGGCTTAGGATGGGGCAGAAGCTGAATGGCGGAGATGAGGATTGGGGCCCTGGAGGAAGAGAGATACAACTGACAAGCTAGAGGGCAGAGACGAATGGAGCCAGCAGCCTGGCTGCCTTTGGGTGTGGAGCTCCAGTTGCCCAAGAACAGACAACCCATGTTACATAATTTTGCTCTTTCCACCTCCTTCCCCTGCTCCTAATTTTAGCAACTGAAATTCCACTCCCCCACAGGGATCTTCCTCCAGCCATTCTGCTTGTATTCCCCATCCTCCCCCAGCCTCCTCATGGCCCCCCAGCCCCGGCTGCCCCCAACTCGCTCATTCAGTGACTCAGCAAAGGGAAAGCCCTGTGTTGGGGGAAGGGGGTGTTAAGTGGGGAGGAGGATGTGGTTCAGCTTGGGGAGCCAGGGAGGGGAGGGAAACTGGTTTTGTTCCCCTTTTTGCCTCTGTTCGCATCTATTTCTCCAGCCGCAGATTGCAGGGTGGACAAAACCCCAGTGTAGGGAGTGGAGTAAGACTGGATGGCAAACTGGGCCTTCTTAGGGCTGAACTGAGGGGGCATGCAGAGGCTTCTTGCCTCCAGCTCAGAGCCCGCGTTAGCGTGTGCATGTGTGTTGCAGGTGTGTAGGAGCTGTGGGTTTCAGCAGGCGGGGCGGGAAAGGAGATGTCATGGGTGATGAAAACCACAGCAATGGAAAAAGACAGAGGAGACACTGGGAGTGAGATGTGGAACCAGGTCTTATTAGGAAACGGCAGAGTCAAGGAGCAGTGGTGGCGGCCCGCACCCCCCACCCCCACTTGTTACAACTTTCGCTCCCACCCATATCCTCTGCTGAGCAGCACCTGGCTCTTCCTTGTGGTCCCCATCCTTTCCCTTACCCTTCCTTCTTGCCTCATCCTGAGGCTGCAGCCCCGAAGTTTCTTGCTTCTTCCCTAGGGTCACTTGAGGGCCTCTGCATGGCGATTCAGGGCCTGAGAAAGGGCTGTCACTGCTCCCATCACACGGCCCAGCTCCCAGGTCTCAATCTGGCTTCGGAATCGCTGCAGGAAGCGGTCAGGGTGCCAGCGGACCTGCTGGACCCTCAAGTACCTCCTCAGAGCCCCCTGTTCCTCCAAAGGGGGGCCCCTGGCCACCAGGGCTGCAGCCATGGCCTCTGGGTCCCCTCCCCCAGGGCAGGGCCAGGGCACATCACCAAATCGCCAGAGGCTGCCCCTCCCCGCCCCTCTGGGGTGCTCTGCCCTGGGCCCGGCCCTGGCTGGCTTGGGTTCTCGGTCCCCTAGAGCCTCCTGCGCCCTCCTGGCTCGGCTCTCATGCAGTTCTTCCTCCTTGGCCCGGGCTCGCTCTCTGAAGAGCCGCTGCTCCTCCTCCTGCTGTCGCCAGCTCCGGCTGGAGCCCTCCGCCCGTGGGGGTCGACAGGATCCCTCTGCTTCTCGCTGCTGCTGCTGGCACTTCTGGGCATGTTCCCGGGCCAGGCGATCTGACCAGGCTGAGAAGGACTCAGGTTCCTGGGTTTCATGGGAGGCATCACCTGTTTGGGAGGGTGGGATGGGGGTAGTTGGAGAGAGGCTGTGAGAAGGTGATGGGCCCCAAGAAGCAGGGAAGCACGGAGGAGGGGCAGAGGAGCCTAGTGTGACGCATTCATGCAGATGGAAAGTGGCCAGCGGGGAAGGGCAGCTGTGGATAGCAGTGGACTTCTCACCTTCAAACCTCCCCATGACTTCCTGCCACTCGTCCTCCAGCTCACCCTGGAGCTTCTGTCTCCATTCCCGCTCCTTGGAGGCATCATCTTCTTCCTCCTCTTCAGCAGAATCCCAGGGGGGTCCCCAGCCCAAAATTTGGCCAGGGGTCTCCCCATCCTTATTCTTTATTCCCATGGCGGAGGGACAGCGGCTTAGCAGCGGGAGGAAGAAATCAGTGTAGGCTGTTGGTGGGAGAGCAGGGAGCAGAAGTTAGCTGGGACTCCCACTCCTCGGCAGAGCTGCCATCTTGAATCCTGCTGGTCACTCACTCCCTTGGTCTTAAAGCAATGGAAGGGTGGCTCACATGGATGCCTCCTGGGTATTAGGAAATAACCATCACTGATAAATACAGACTGATAGTTTACCACATGCATGATAAGTGTGGTAGTTTAAAATATTCTTGGCCGGGCGCGGTGGCTCGTGCCTGTAATCCCAGCACTTTGGGAGGCCGAGGCGGGCGGATCATGAGGTCAGGAGATCAAGACCATCCTGGCTAACACGGTGAAATCCCATCTCTACTAAAAAATACAAAAAATTAGCCAGGTGTGGTGGCAGGCGCCTGTAGTCCCAGCTACTCAGCAGGCTGAGGCAGGAGAATGACGTGAACCCGGGAGGTGGAGCTTGTAGTAAGCTGAGATCGCGCCACTGCATTCCAGCCTAGGCGACAGAGCAAGACTCCGTCTCAAAAAAAAAAAAAAAAAAAAAAAAATTCTTACTTGTGTCTCCACAAACTATTTCAGCGTCCTAGAAGTTCTACCATGCCAAGTGACGTTTTCTGACCTGCCTCCAGCCACCAAGGCAGTGCCCAAATTCTTTGACTATGTATTCCACTTTTCACTTAAAAATATTGTCACTATATAAATCCCTTATTTTCTCACCTGAAACCATGTATCAGACTGGGAAAATATCTGAACGCTCTACTCTGGGCCATTAATAAATACACGAATATGTAATACTTATCTTTTATTATCACTTATCAATAAACTGAGTAAAATAAATGTTTTCAGGGGAATTTCTCTCAGCCAGCCTTTCCAGGGGATGATGGGAGAGGGGTGGGGAGGTGAACCGGCAACAACTATGGCCGGCAGCAGAGCAAGCTCTTTCCAAATGACTGCTGACCTAGGGCAGGGGAAAGGGAGTGGAGTGTGACAGAGGGTCTCACCCATGGGCTGAGAGAAAACAGGAGAGGAACCGACGTTCCTGAACTCCCCTTTTCTTCAGTCCCAACCTTGCTGCATCTGGCCCAAGGTTAGCCGAGTGCCATGCTACTTCCTTCACTGCCAACCCAGGCACCCTGGCCAGGGCCACCTGCTGTGGCCGCCAACCACCTCTTTCACTTGGGGGATAGAAGAAGGGGAGGGAGGCAGCCTTCCTTCCTGTGGACCTACTTTCTTTCCCCGGGGTAAGAGGAAATGGGCTAGCAGTCCTTAAATCTTTATTTGGCAGTGCTGGGAAGGACTGTTTACCTGCAGAAAGCTGGAATAGGGGAAGGCAAGGCCAGGAAGGCAGAAGACAGAATGGCCCAGGTGTGGCTGGTGAAGGCCACCATCCCTACCCAAATCACATCGGGGTGCGGGGGCACTTCTCCCTAGTGCTGCTGTGACCTGTCACAGACCCTCTCAACTTGTCCCACCCAGGGAGTACCTGGTCCTGTCTTTCATTCGCATGTTCCCCACCTGAGCTCGCTGCAGGGGTAAGCGTGGTGGGTGCTGAGGCTTGCATGGGAGGTTTACATTCATAGGTTTTAAGGAGTAGGGCCTCCAACTATAAAAACATAATATTAAACAGCCACTACAACTGAGGCATGTGTTTGAAAAAAGCTGGCTACAAAACTGTAGAGAGGATCAGATGTGGCCAGGCACGATGGCTCACGCCTGTAATCCCAGCACTTTGGGAGGCTGGGGGGGGGGGGGGTGGATCACAAGGTCAGGAGTTCAAGACCAGCCTGGCCAAGATGGTGAAAACCCATCTTTACTAAAACAAACAAACAAACAAAAATATATATATAATTATATTTTATATTATATATAAAATTAGCCAGGTGTGGTGGCTGGCGCCTGTAATCCCAGCTACTTGGGAGGTTGAGGCAGAGAACTGCTTGAACCTGGGAGGCGGAGGTTGCAGTGAGCCGAGATCGTGCCACTGCATTCCAGCCTGGGTGACAGGGCGAGACTCTGTCTCAAAAAAAAAAAAAAAAAAAAAAAAAAAAAAAAAGAAACAGAGAGGATCAGATAATAACTGTCTAAAACATGAGACCAAATCCTACGGTTGGAAAAAAAGAGGCCGGGCGTGGTGGCTCATGGCCTGTAATCCCAGCACTTTGGGAGGCTGAGGTGGGTGGATCACCTGAGGTCAGGAGTTCGAGACCAGCCTGGCCAACATGGTGAAACCCTGTCTCTACTAAAAATACAAAAATTAGCCAGGCGTGGTAGCATGTGCCTGTAATCCCAGCTACTTGGGAGGCTGGGTCAGGAGAATCACTTGAACCTGGAAGGTGGAGGTTGCAGTGAGCTGAGATCGTGCCATTGCACTCCAGCCTGGGCAACAGAGGGAGACTCCAACTCAAAAAAAAAAAAAAAAGAAAAAAAGTAGACTGGCAAAAAATATGTAAAAATTCTAGTCTATGGGAGGTGGGGCTGTAGGTGGCTTTTCCCCCAATTTTATTTGACATTTTAATGTGAAAGGGATATAATTAAGTTGAAATTTCCTTTTTAAAGAAGGAAGAACAAATTTGATAACTATTAACAGTGTACTGTGATCCCTTCCAGTCCCAGCTTGGTGTACCTAAAAGCATATATATGACACATTTATTTGGAGATATGTAACCATACTACAAACATTGCTTGGCAACTTGCTTCTTTCATTTAACATCTCATTTATATTTTTTCCACAGGAATATATACAGTCTACCTCATACTTTTTGACGACTTTATAATTAGTGTTCCACTGTGTGTACAAAACAAATCTCCTTACCCCAATATCGATAGACTTTGTTTCCAAAAATGTTCAGCCTCATGAGTATCTTACAGTCTTTCTGTGGGGGTAGATTTTCATAAGTGGAATTTCTGAGTCAAAGAACATGCGCAATTTTGCCAAACTGCTCTCAATAAGTTTGTGCCAATATACAAGTGTGCCTATGTCTTCCTTTACCAAAATTGAATATCATCAACCCTTTTAATTTTGCCAGTTGGATAGATTAAAAAATTATTTTATTAACGATGTTTTTTTCTTTTTCATGTCTTTTGGCTATTTGTATTTTTTTGTGAATGAATTGCTTATATTCTTTATCCACTTTTTCTGTGGAAATTATATATATTGATATGAGGGTTCCATATACTGTATGTGTTATACATATTGCAAACATTTTCTTCTATCTTTAAAAAAAATTTTTTTTCTTTTTGAGACAAGGTCTCGCCCTATTGCCCAGGCTGCAGTGCGGTGGCATGATCTTGCTCACTGCAAACTCTGCCCCACCTGGGCTCAAGTGATCCTCCCACCTCAGCCTCCTGAGTAACTGGGACTACAGGACTACAGCCACATACCACCACGCCTGGCTAATTTTGTATTTTTCGTAGAGACCAGGTCTCACTGTGTTGTCCAGGCTGGTCTTGAACTCCTGGCCCAAGTGATCTGCCTACCTTGGCATCCCAAAGTCTGAGATTACAGGTGTGAGCTACCGCACCCGGCCTAAAATTTTCATGTAGTTAAATCTATATCAATATATTATTTTCTGACTTTTTATTTCATTTCACTCTTAGGAAGGCTCTATTTTAAGATTATAAAATATTCTCTGCATTTTCTTCTACTACTTTAGACATATACCTATTTTTATTTTTAGAAATTAAAAAACTCGGCCAGGCGCGGTGGCTCATGCCTGTAATCCCAGCACTTTGGGAGCCCAAGGTGGGTGGATCATGAGGTCAGGAGTTCAAGACCAGTCTGGCCAAGATGGTGAAACCCCGTCTCCACTAATACAAAAATTAGCCTGACGTGGTGGCGGATGCCTGTAATCCCAGCTACTTGGGAGGCTGAGGCAGAGAACTGCTTGAACCCGGGAGGCAGAGGTTGCAATGAGCCAAGACTGCGCCACTGGACTCCAGCCTGGGTGACAGAGTGAGACTCTGTCTCAACAACAACAAAAAAGAAATTAAAAAACTCTCAAAAGTACAAAGTATAATACAATACACAACCCCATTCCTACCACAGGGTTTGTTAATATACTGTCATGCTTGTAGTATAATTTATTTTAAGGAAATAAAATCATCACAGATAAAGGTAGTTTACCGTGATACTGCCTTCCAAGTTTCATTCTTCCCCAGGCCATCTGTCCCATGAATTTGGTGTGTACCTTCCTGTCATATTCAGGTGTTTAATCTGCTGGAATTTACTTTTTGATTAGGTGTGAGGTAGGACCCTTGTTTTTCCCTAGATGAGCCAAATGTTCCAATATCATTTATAAAATAGTTCACCTGGTTGGGCGCAGTGGCTCACGCCTGTAATCCCAGCACTTTGGGAAGCTGAGGTGGGTGGATCACCTCAGGTCAGGACAGGAGTTTAAGACCAGCCTGGCCAACGTGGTGAAACCCCCACCTCTACAAAAATACAAAAATTAGCTGGGCATGATGGCAGGTGCCCAGCTACTCGGGAGGCTGAGGCAGGAGAATCGCTTGAACCCGGGAGGCAGAGGTTGTAGCAAGCTGAGATTGCGCCATTGCACTCCAGCCTGGGTGACACAGCGAGACTCTGTCTCGGAAAAAAAAAAAAAAAAAAGTTCACCTTTCTCCAGTATTAGAAATGCCCCCTTTAGGCCTGGCGCGGTGGCTCACGCCTGTAATCCCAGCACTCTGGGAGGCCGAGGCGGGCGTATCACGAGGTCAGGAGTTCGAGACCAGCCTGGCCAACATAGTGAAACCCCGTCTCTACTAAAAATACAAAAAATTAGCCGGGCGTGGTGGCAGGCACCTGTAATCCCAGCTACTTGGGAGGCTGAGGCAGGAGAATGGCTTGAACCCGGGAGGTGGAGCTTGCAATGAACCGAGATCACACTACTGCATTCCAGCTTGAGCAACAGAATGAGACTCCATCCCCCCCTTTGCCAAAAAAAAAAAAAAAAAAAAGAAATGCCCCCTTTATAGCCATTTACCAGATCAACCGTTCCCAATGCTCTTTAATATGCTGGAGTTTCATACTAAGAAAAATAAACACAAAAACATTTTGGCCAGGCGCTGTGGCTCACGCCTGTAATCCCAACACTTTGGGAGGCTGAGGCAGGCAGATCACAAGGTCAAGAGCTCGAGACCATCCTGGCTAACATGGTGAAACCCCGTGTCTACTAAAAATACAAAAAATTAGCCAGGCGTGGTGGCACACGCCTATAGTCCCAGCTACTTGGGAGGCTGAGGCAGGAGAATCTCTTGAACCTGGGAGGTGGAGGTTGCAGTGAGCCGAGATTGTGCCACTGCACTCCAGCCTGGGCAACAGAGTGAGACTCCTTTTCAAACAAAACAAAACAAAACAGAAAACAAAAACAAAACCAAAAAACATTCTGTGGGATGGGCACGGTGGCTCATGTCTATAATTCCAACATTTTGGGAGGCTGAGGTGGGCGGATCACTTGAGGTCAGGAGTTTGAGACCAGCCTGGCCAACATGTTGAAACCCCATCTCTACTAAAAACATAAAAATTAGGTCAGGCATGGTGGCTCATGCCTGTAATCCCAGCACTTTGGGAGGCCGAGGCGGGTGGATCACCTGAGGTCAGGAGTTTGAGACCAGCCTGGCCAACATGGTGAAACCCCATCTCTATTAAAAATACAAAAGTTAGCCGGGCGTGGTGGCAGGCTCCTGTAGTCCCAGCTACTCAGGAGGCTGAGGAAGGAGAATCACTTGAATCCGGGAGGCAGAGGTTGCAGTGAGTCAAGATACTGCCACTGCACTCCAGCCTGGGGAGCAGAGGGGAGACTCCATCTCAAAAATAAATAAACAAATAAAAATTTAAAAATTAATAAATAAAAATAAAAAAATTAGCTGGGCATGGTGGTGTATACCTGTAATTTCAGCTACTTGGGAGGCTGAGGCAGGAGAATCGCTTGAACCCAGGAAGCAGAGGTTGTAGTGAGCCGAGATCGTGCCACTGCACTCCAGCCTGGGCGACAAAGCAAGGCTCCGTCTCAAAAGGAAAAGAAAAAGGAAGCTGGAAGCTGAATGAGATGGGCCTTTCAACCAAGGAGTCAGAAGGCCATCTGGTGGCAGGGCTGGCAGGGGACCAGGAGTAAATAAGGCCAGAGAAGACACCAGGGTTTGGGAGTGAAGTCATTGAGCTTGGGTCCCCCTTTGGAAGACAATGACCTGAGAGCTGTGAGATTTCAGACAAGTTCCCGAACCTTTTGGGCCCTGCTTTCCTCATCTGTAAATGGGATAATATCAGTCTCACCAGCTTCTTAAAATTCAATACAATAGAGTTGGGTATGGTGGCTCACGCCTCTAGTCCCGGCACTTTGGGAAGCCGAGGTGGGCAGACTGTTTGAACTCAGGAGATGGAGAACAGCCTGGATAACATAGCAAACAGTCTCTACCAAAAATACAATTAGCTGGGCATGGTGGTGTGTGCTTGTAGTCCCAGCTACTAGCGAGGCTGAGGTGGGAGGACTGCTTGAGCCCACGAGGTAGAGGCTGCAGTCAGCCATGATTGCACCACTGCACTCCAGCCTGGGAGACGGAATGAGACCCTGTCTTAAAACAAACAAGCAAACAAACAATAAAGGAAATCCCTACCACACTATCAGGGGCATTTTGGCTGAGTGCGGTGGCTCACGCCTGTAATCCCAGCACTTTGGGAGGCTAAGGCTGGCAGGTCACCTGAGGTCGGGAGTTTGAGACCAGCCTGACCAACACAGAGAAACCCTGTCTCTACCAAAAATACAAAATTAGCCGGGCGTGATGGCGCATGCCTGTAATCCCCGCTACTTGGGAGGCTGAGGCAGGAGAATCTCTTGAACCCAGGAGGCAGAGGTTGAGGTGGGCCTAAATCGCGCCATTGCACTCTAGCCTGGGCAACAACAGGGAAACTCCATCTCAAAAAAACAAAACAAAACTCCCATTTTTGCAAGGCAAATTGGGCTCACAGAGGTAAGCTGCATGTCCCTGTTGATGGCAGAGCTGGGGTCTGGATGCAGGTCTGCCTCGGGGTAATCTGCTCTTTTGCCTTCCAGGGTCCTGCCTCTTACAATATGAGCTGTCAAGTTAGATGCCTGCACTCGGTAAACCTACTCTGTTTTAAGTAAAAACAACAAGAAACAAATCTGAATATGCTAGCCTATCTCAGGTATGTTAAAGGAAATTTTTAAATAGGGGGGGTTTTTGACCATTTGGGGGAGGTTTTGGGGGAGGGGCCTTCTGTCTATACTTGAGCTGGGGGATGTTAGGGTTGTTCATCTGGATCTAGAGGTTTTCCTCTAATGTTCTTACTCCAGAAGGAAATCTCTAGATGGGGAAAGAACGTTTCAGCTTTTATTCTAGTAAGCAGGGCTCTACCTATAAAGAGCTGCTTCCACCACCCTTTTTTTTTTTTGAGATGGAGTCTTGCTCTGTTGCCCAGGCTGGAATGCAGTAGTGCAATCTCGGCTCACCACAATCTGTCTCCTGGGTTCAAGTGATTCTCCTGCCTCAGCCTCCCAAGTAGCTGAGACTACAGGTGCGTGCCACCATGCCTGGCTAATTTTTGTATTTTTAGTACAGATGGAGTTTCACTATGTTGGCCAGGCTGGTCTCGAACTACTGACCTCGTGATCTGCCTGCCTCAGCCTCCCAAAGTGCTGGGATTACAGGCATGACCCACCGCACCTGGCCTCCACCACTATTATAATATCACCAGGTTCCCCATTTGAATCCTTCAGTGCCAAAGGTTTTGCAGAATTCAAATGTTTTTGGGACTTGATAGGGCTGACCTAAAAGTACACTCACTCTATATTAGGTAGCCCAGCAGGGCCTAGGCAGCCCCAAGAACCAAACACATGAGTGTTTCTGCAGGGTAATGTATGAATATTGACATCAGTAGGATAAAAATAAATAATAGTCTTACTTTAGTTCAGATTAGGTTTCTGTCACCAAATGAATTTTGGTGGCAGCCTGATGAAAAATGTTTGGTTCTCAGAGGGTTTTTGAGTTTAGAATTGTGGGTAAGGGAGTATGGACCTGTTGATAACAAAAACAGGAACAAGGCCATGTGTGGTGGCTCACACCTGTAATCCCAGCACTTTGAGAGGCTGAGGTTGGTGGATCACCTGAGGTCAGGCGTTCGAGACCAGCCTGTCCAACATGGCGAAAACCCATCTCTTCTAAAAATATAAAAATTAGCTGGGCATGGTGGCATGCACCTGTAATCCCAGGTACTTGGGAGGCTGAGGCATGAGAATCACTTGAACCTGGGAGGTGGAGGTTGCAGTGAGCCAGGATTGCACCATTGCATTCCAGCCTGGGCAAGAAGAGTGAAACTTCATAAAAAACAAAAACAAAAACAAAAAAAAAAAAAGAGAAACAGGAACAACAATCGCCAGCATATACCAAGTGCTTATCATGTGTGCCAGGTACTCTAATTATGTACTATGTCAGTTGATTCTCAAAACATATATGGCACAACATGGGTACTCTGAACATGGGCACAATCAACGTACAATGCTATAATGTATAACACAGGACAATGTAGCTGTTAAAAGCATGGACACTCTATCTAGTCCACCTGGGTTATAATCTCTGCTCTACCAGTGAATAACTGTAACTCTGGCAAATGACTTCTCTATGCCCTGTTTCCTCAGCTGGGAAATGGGGGATAATATCAGTACTCACCTCCTAAGATTGTTGTGAGGATTAAATGTGTTACTTTATGAGAAATGTATGGCACATAGCAAAGATTGTTATTATGTTAATTTTTACACATGGGCAAACTAAGCCTCAAGTAACCTGTCCAAGAATACGTAGCTATGAAGTGTGGAGCTGGGATTTGGAGCTGGGGTTTGAATCCAGGCAATCTAACTCCAGAGCCTACCTTCTATGCTACTTTTTGGCTACAAGCAAACAATCTGTCAAGAAACAAAGTAGCTACTAATCTAAACAGATGTGAAATTTGAAGACCAGTTGCTCTTTGGGGAATGTTGGGTTCTTCAGACAATGGTAGCTGAGTAATGTAAAGGCACAAATGACAGCCACATGCCAACTTGGTTAACTCCTTCCCTAGGTCCTGATGACCAAATAACTAGCTTATTTCTCAACTATTGGTTGGCTTTCATTTCAGGTCTGGTCAGCTGCTTATGACCTTGTTCCCCACTGAGCAGACTCACCATCTGGGCCCTGGCGGGCAGCAGCATGCAGTGCCGTGTCCCCATGGCGGTCCTGGTGGGCAGGGTCAGCCCCAAGCCGAAGCAGCAGGCACAGGGCAGGGGCATCGTGGCGGGCACAGGCCCGGTGCAGTGGTGGGGGCTGCCCAGCATCTACATCGAGGCCTGGGTGTCGCTGGAGGAGGGCCTGGGCCCGGACCAGCCGTCCTGCAGACAAGTAACGACGAAAGCGACGTTCTCGGCGTTGGCGGCGGGAAGTGGAGGCCATGGAACTCTTGGGCTGGGGAAGGAAAAAAGGCAGCAGTCAGGACTTCAGCCTTGGCTGGTCCTTCTCCCTCCATCTCTGACATTCCCTGTTGTTTCTCCCTTTGGTTCTGTTTTTTTTTTTTAAATATCTTCAGCAAGAGATGAGGCCTATCCTAACCCTGATCCTTTATCAGATGATAGATTTGAAAAAAAATTTTTTTTGAGAGGGGTGATAGGATCAGAGGTTTAATTTTTTTAATGTAAAATTCGAGAAAAGGGTAAATAATTGGTTTAAGGCTCAGGAGCCCAGGTAAATTTTTAATTTTTAACAAAGAACTTTAAAAAAACCCAACAGGGCCGGATGGGGAAAATTTTTATCAGCAGAAATCTGAGTTTTAAAAAGTCACAGATAATCTCCAATAATGATCTAGAAATTGAATATCATGTACCCGGCAGACAGATGTGGAGGCTTCTTCCTCTGGAACCTGGGGGGAGGGGTTACTCATCAGACCTGCCCCCGCCCCCCCAAGTACCCCCAGAGCTGTAGGCCCAAGGCCTGTGTTTAAGAAGCTCGGAGACTGGAGGCGGGAAGGGCGGAGACACTCCAGGCTGGAGGAAATGGCGCAAGCAGAGACGCAGGTGGAGGGCGGAAGTGAACTGTAAGGGGCGTTACCGGATGTCGTTCCGCCCCGACAGGGTGGTTGTTGGCCAGATCTCCCGGGGGAAACTAGGGAACTTAAGTTAAAGGGGCCGTCTGAAACCACAAGACTGGACTAGAGGCGAGGAAAAGGAGGCAAGGGGAGGGGAGGGAGAAAAGAGAGTTATTTGGAGGTTTTTTCCCGCCTCCTCTAACTTGGCAGAGAGAGGAGATGGTTCAGTGATGGACGAAAAGATGAGAAGACAGAGAAAACAGGGGAGATAAAGACAGCATAAAAATCACATTAAACATGGAAAACAAAAACAGAAACCACAGTGGGCCAACAACAGGGACAGATCAAAAAAGAGAAAAAATACAGACAAAAGACGGAAGAAGACTATCGTAGGATGGGGCAAGTGAGATGCAAAAATTTGGACTTGAGAAATATGTAGAAAAAGATGGAGATGTTAACAACGGGAGGCGGGGAGGGGGCGGGGTGGTGGAGAGAGAGAAAAGCAGAGAGTTTAGAATTAAGCCCAGAATGCTCTTTTCCCAACACAGGTTGCATGATGACATCCTTACCTTTTCACCGCATTCACAATCCTTTATGCTTCCTCTGATACCACCAATCAAGTTCTCCTTCTCCCACCTCAGTACTCCCCACTCTCCTCCCCTGCCTCATCCCTAGACCTTTCCGACTGGGATGGCTAACCTGTTGTAAGCCCGCAGCTTTGGGCCTGGACTCTGCTGCTCCCAGGCGGCCCCTTTGGGTACTGCCTGAGCAAGATGTGCTGGAGAGGAGGACCAGTCATCAATAGGAGGATGAGATTGGGAGAGACACTCGGTGCAGGAGGCTGAGTGAGAAGGGGAGCACTAAGACCCAGGGGTAGTGGAGGACTGCAGCAACGAGCTGGAGGAGGAGAAGTAAGCGGTGGGGGGTGGGAACCATCTGGTACTTTGACAGCATTCAAAACAGCATCGGCCATAACAACAGAAATGGCCAGTCAGTCCCAGGGTATCCAGCAGCTTCTGCAAGCTGAGAAGCGGGCAGCTGAGAAGGTGGCAGATGCCAGAAAGAGTGAGTCTCCTCTTTCCTCCCCTAGGAGTCTGGAAAGAAAATTAGGGGTGGGAGACAAAAAACATTTTGGGAAAACCCAAGGCTGGCGGGAAGACAGCTAGGGTCTGGAGGCTGGTTAGGAGGGAAGAAATGGATGGATATTAGAATCTGGCACCTGGTTGGCTGAGAGAAGGTTGTATAACTTTCTGGAAGGGACTGACCCCTGCTATTACATTGTGTGTGTGTGGGTCCACCCGCACCCACTGTCCTTTCTTCTGCCTCCAGGGAAGGCCCGGCGACTGAAGCAGGCAAAGGAGGAGGCACAGATGGAGGTGGAGCAATACCGCAGAGAGCGAGAGAAGGAATTCCAGAGCAAGCAGCAGGCGGTGAGTTGAGGCAGAGTTGGGATGAGACCCCGGTGCAAGTTGGTGGGTGCATCTAGTGAGGTGTATAAGGGTGACTCAACAAGAAAATATGGTGGCAGAGGGCTGAGGCTGAGGGGACCCTGGCAGGGACCACAACATTGGTGAAACTTTGTGATGATATGTAAGAGTCTGGGAGTTTTGAAGGCCACACAGAGCTTGTGGGCAGAATGCCACAGTCTGTGTAAAGTATAACATCTATGTGGAGTATGATTAACATTTGTGGTGGAGGGTAGAGTTTTATGGTCATGGATGGTGAAGTGGTGGGGATAATATGGTCTGTTTTAGGATGAAGTTGCATGTTTGGTCTAAGGGGAAAGGGGACTGTGTTGATATCTTTGGTGTTGGGATATTTCTTTGGGATGGGGGTGGTTTCTGAGAGGGCCTTTCTTCTAGGCTTTGTTTCAGGATCTTTCCCCTCATATGCCTGGACCCTTGTCTGTTTCTGCTTTTCCCTTTCTCTCTTCCACCCCTCTCCCTACCCCCCAGGCCATGGGCTCCCAGGGGAACCTGTCCGCTGAGGTGGAGCAGGCTACAAGGCGCCAGGTGCAGGGCATGCAGAGCTCCCAGCAGAGAAACCGAGAGCGTGTCCTGACCCAGCTTCTTGGCATGGTCTGCGACGTCAGGCCCCAGGTCCACCCCAACTACCGGATTTCTGCCTAGGGCCACTGTAGGGCCTGACTCCTTCTGCCAGTTTCCTCCCTCAAAGAAATCCTTCAATCAAAATTACCTCCCACCATAATCCCTGTCTTCTTTCCATCCCCTAGAAATCCTGGGAGGCAGGATCCAATAATTTTCCTGTGACATTTGTAAATATTCTGCTCACATCTGAATCTCCTTGTTGTTCTTTAACCCTCACTGAGGCTTTGTAAACTTCCAAGTCATTCTCACCTAAACCCTCTGTGAAATTTGTAATATGGGGAAGTAGGAATGTGGAAAACATCCTGACTTCAGCGTCTGGCAGATGTGGGTCCCTCTCTTGACTCTGTCACTTGCTGGCTGTGAAACCAGGACAAGCTACTTAACTTGGTAGCCTCGATGTCCTCCTCTGTGAAACTGGGATGATAATAATGCCTACCTTGTGCTTCAATGATTAGGAATCATTCTGTAAAGTCTAGCACAGTTCCTTGCATGTTGTAGCAGTGATTCAGTAAGTAGCAACCCTGTGATACTATTACCACCACCTGCTCACTGGCCAAAACCTACACAGCTGTTTCCTCACTTCCATCACTGGCTCTCTAATTCCACTTGTTCATTCTGTGACCCTAGTTATTTTCTGAATAATTGGTTCTTCTCTTTTCCCAGAGACCTTCTGATCTCCAAAAAGAGGAGATGACTACATTTAGCTCTTCTCTTATAATTCCAGGTAGATAACTGCATTTTGTAGCCTCTGTTTTTCTTTTGCTGATCTTTGTCTTTATTAGATTTTCCTCCTTTCCTATTTCCCCAAAGACTTATCAGATGCTCATTGCTTTCTAAGATCTAAAATGATACTGTGTTCCCTCATATGCATGCCCGTCCTTTCTATATCCTTGACACCTTATTTTCCCATTGTAACAATAAAAAAAGTATCAATAAAATAATTATCGGCAAATAAATTGGTGAGTTGAAGCAGCCTCCTTTTGCCTCATCATTTCTCATTTTCTGTCACTTTTTTTTTTTTTTGAGATGGAGTTTTGCTCTTGTTGCCCAGGCTGGAATACAATGGCGTGATCTCAGCTCACTGCAACCTCTGCCTCTCGGGTTCAAGCGATTCTCCTGCCTCAGCCTCCCAAGTAGCTGGAATTATGGGTGTGTGCCACCATGCCTGGCTATTTTTTGTATTTTTAGTAGAGATGGGGTTTCACCATGTTGGTCAGGCTGGTCTCAAACTCCTGACCTCAAGTGATCCACCTGCCTCGGCCTCCCAAAGTGCTGGGATTAGAGGTGTGAGCCACCGCGCCTGGCCTTCAGTCACTTTCTTGTTTTTTGTTTACATATTCCCTAAACAGCCCAAATGGCTATCCTTTGAAACTTGTTGGAGAAACAAGAACAAGTAGTACTTTATTATTTCTCTGAAGTGAGAAACATGGTTCCTCATTTGGGAATCTGAGGACTATAGATGGCAACTGTAGACAAAAGCTGGAGTGTAGGAGCAAGTGCTCTTTGCCCCTTTACCTTGCATTTTCTTCATAGCACTTACTGCTACTGGTTTTTTGAGACAAGGTCCTGCTGTGTTGCCCAGGCTGGAGTTCCAGCTCACTGCAACCTTGACCCCCTGGACTCAAATGATCCTCCCACTTCAGCCTCCTGAGTAGCTGGGATTACGGGTGAGTGCCACTATGCCTTGCTAATTTTAAAATTTTTTGTAGAGATGAGGTCTCACTGTTGCCCAGGCTGGTCTGAAACTCCTGGGCTCAAGCAATCCTTTGGGCTCGGCTTCCTCAAGGGTTGGGTTACAGGCCTGAGCCACTGCACCCTGACCACTTACTGATACTTGACATTATATTTGTGTTTATGTGTTTTCTTCCCTGTAATGTAAACACTGTGAGAACAGGGCTGTTCACTGCTGTGTCCCCAGATCCTAGGACAGCATGTGGCACAAGGGAGGCAGTTGATAAATACTTTTGAATAAATTAAATGATACTTGGGAAAATACCTTCTATGACACCATTCTTGAATTAGTTACTTCATTTATCACTGAAGACAAGCTTACTTCACCAAGAATTTGAACCAATAAGGTAACCTGTAGTGTATTTACTGACCAGATTCTTTGAGCAGGGAAGCAGAATACAATAGAGAATGAGAGATGTTTGCATCCTGGTTGTAACCTCACCAGCCGTACTGCTTGATATGTTGCTTTGCTTCGCTTCTGCCAATAAGATGAGAATAATGGTACCTACTCCTTAGTATTAAATGATTAAGTATGTTAACAGGGAGAGGGCCAAACGTTTGTTTTATTACACAGCAGGACATCAGGTCTTACTTTCGTAGCTCCCCATCTCAAAGACAGGGATAGCAAATGTTTCATTCAGGAAAAAAATCCAGGTTGAACAATAGGGCTGTTGGGGCGGGGCCAAGAACATTCTGCTCGAATTAACAGTATTAATGGGCCAGGCGCGGTGGCTCACGCCTGTAATCCCAGCACTCTGGGAGGCCGAGGCGGGTGGATCACCTGAGGTCATACATGGGTGAAGCCCCGTCTCTACTAAAAAAACAAAAATTTGCTGGGCGTGGTGGCGGACGCCTGTAATCCTCCTAGCTACTTGGGAGGCTGAGGCAGCAGAATCGCTTGAACCCGGGAAGCAGCGGTTGCACTCCCGCCTGGGCGACAGAGCAAGACTCTGTCTCAAAACAAAAACAAAAACAGTATTAATGGAATGTAGTATAACCCTCAAGCCCTATTAACACTTGGGGCCGAATCCAGACCGAGTATTCCCGCTCGGATTCAGAACACCTTCCTGACTCACCGGCCCTAGGGCATCAGCTACCTCGGACAGCATCCTTTTGGGAAAATACCGCCCACCAGCCCCACGACTGGGAAACAGTCTGGAAACACCCCTGAGCACTCCAGTTCCCTGAGACTTCCTTCCTCCCTCCCCTCAGCTAGGGCCCGCCGTTTCCTAGTGCGTGCCCAGCCGTCCTCAGGTCACCTTCACTGCCGGGCCAAGGACCCCGTGGGAACTCACAGCCCTCGCCACACTCGTTCCTCGCGCATCCATGGAGGGGTGCCTAGAGAGAAGACCTGCGTGGCAAAAACCTAAACGAAGAGATGAGGGGCATGGAGAGGAGTAGGACAAGAGAATAAAGATAACAGTGGGGGGAGACGTTAGTTTCCTTTATACCTTTTGTTACTGGCGGTAGCAGGGGAGTTAGAAACGGTTTTAAAACAAATTTCAGACAGGCATTTTCCAAAGGCAAGCCTGGAGCGCACGGATCTGTACAACCGTTGAAGGCCCTGTTTCCGGTCCCTTGCGCCTGCGCTCTTGCCGCCAAGAAGGCGGGAGGCTGGAGTAGAGGGAAGCCTGCAACCGGAAGTGAAGGCAGATTTCCCTCCTTCGTCGCTGTTGCTGCCGCCATACGCGCGCTCCCTGTTTAGGTAAGCTTTGGCCTTCGCTACAATCCGTTTCCATCTGCGCTTCTCCGCACCCATCCCGTCACATGGGTTCCTGATACCCTTTTCACAGGCGATGGTCTGGTCGCTGGGGCCTAGTTGGTTCGCTATTTCCATAGCTTGCATCCCTTTCGAGAGCAAAGAGCTCCTGGGGGGAGGAAGGGAAGCTAAGGGGGGGCCCAATCCAAGATGGTGTCCTCGGCGCCATTGTGTTCGTTTTGCTCCCTTCTTCCAATGGGTTCTTCTCATATTGGAGGCCTCAGCATCAATGAGAGGCGGCGCTCGGCTTCCTTTGGTCTTGGTATTTGCGGAGGGCGGGGCTCTTCTCACCTTCCTTGTCCTTTCTTGAGCTCTTTCTCGGCCCTCGGTGGGACTGGGAGGAGGAGCTGGTTTCTGGGCCCAGTTGGATTTTTCTCACCTTGACTTGCCCAACTTAATTTGGAGTGCCTTCCAAGTGTTTACGATTGGTGTCATTGTATGTTTCTCCGAAAGGAGTCTCACCTTCGTAGCGCAACAGTGATGTGAGACCACTTGGTAAAGATCCTGTTAAAGCCTGGGCGGGGATTGCCTTTCTCTGTCAACTATTAGTTTTCTTATTGTAGGGTGGAGACGTGAATTTTTTTTTTTTTTTTTTGTGGCCGAGCCATTTGTCTTGCACCACTCCTCCCCCCCCATGCTAATTACACAAGGCTTTCTTAAACAACGGAAGGGAGGATACTGAGAAGTGGGAGGCTGAGAGCTATGGGAGGTGGACGGCGGCCATATGATGTTTTCTTTTCGAAAGGTGAGCGCTTTGCGCAGTGATGACCCTCATCTATCACCCTTGACTGATGGCTGCTGAGTTAGGCATCCATAACGGTGGGATTATAATAGGGAAGGCGCAGTCTGTCTTTGAGGACTTTTCAGGACTCTGCTTGTCATCTCCATTTTCCACTTTACTAAGTTATTAGTCATATTTTACCTTTTATTATCTATTCTATTTCGTCACTGTTACTTTCAGATCAAGAATTTATAAGTTGGTCTTCCCCTTCCAACTTTTCTGGTTTCCGCTACTGTGATTGCTAATCTTGTTGGGAACCTCTGTCCTAACCTCTTTCCCTGTTACTGCTTTTTCTGTTCTGTTATATTTGCTTTTCGTTTTTATGTTTTGTATCTGTTTTTCTTTCCAGGTAAAAGTTTCCTAGTTTAGGGAAAGTGGGAACTGAGGATGGAAAAGAGGTGGTGAAGGCTGTGCTCGTGATTAAGTCTTGCTTTTTTTTTTTCCCCCTCCAGCTCTTCTGTTAGAAATAGTATCTTTGTTTTCCTTTGCTGTTCCTCAATCCCCTACTCTTCACCCCTTGTTTTCACCTATTTTGCGAGAACCCATCCAGATCCCCCTTCCCTTCTTCCCCTGCCGGCCCAGTTATGGCAGAGAACGATGTGGACAATGAGCTCTTGGACTATGAAGATGATGAGGTGGAGACAGCAGCTGGGGGAGATGGGGCTGAGGCCCCTGCCAAGAAGGATGTCAAGGGCTCCTATGTCTCCATCCACAGCTCTGGCTTTCGTGACTTCCTGCTCAAGCCAGAGTTGCTCCGGGCCATTGTCGACTGTGGCTTTGAGCATCCGTCAGAAGGTAAATTTTCTCTTGGGCATGTAGTGCTCATTGGGCTCTTTAAGGGTACAAGTTTGTCGTTGCTCAGGTGGTGGTAAGGGTTTATACTTAAGGCTAGATCAGGGCCAGGTGCAGTGGTTCACGCCTGTAATCCCATTGCTTTGGGAGGCCAAGGCAGGAGGGTGATCACTTGAGCTCAAGAGTGCAGGAGAAGCCTGGGCAACATAGGGAGACTCCAGTCTCTACAAAACGTTCAGAAATTAAGCAGGTGAAGGTTGAGACTTCAGTGAGCCATGATTGCACCACTGTACACCAGCCAGGGCGACAGTGAGGAAGAAAAAATCAGGAGATAAGTATCAAAAACGATTTTGGATAGAGGAGGCTTATTCAGGCTTATTCTTTCGTGGTAGCACCAAAGTGCTAATGATCCAAAAGTAACTTCCAGGTCTGCCATTCATTCTTGTGACTGGCTTTTCTTGTCTGCTTATTTTAAATTTTGTCACTTGACTTCTAATTTTAAATTTCCAGAAAGGTCCTGGTTGGACCTGTAGTCTCCCTCTGTTGGGCCAGGCCAACTGTGATCTCTGGAAACCTCTGTGACTGGTTTAGAGATGACTGGCTTCTGGGTCAGGTACCAAGTCCTTCATTTTGTCCAGGGTTGTAGTTATGTGACCCGAAGTATAGCAACCTAAGTAGGAGAAATGGTCTGTGGCAGGTATTCAAATGTCATGAATTGTTACAGATTAAGAAAAATAAGGACAGAGCCAGGCATTGAAGGTGAGCAGTTGGTAGATGCAAGGGGTTTGTTACTAGGACTGGGAAGGCCTAGATCTGGAGGAGGCCAAAGCTAGGAGGAATTAGGAAAGTCTGATTTTGAGGTGAATGTAATTGAGCAGAGAGAGGTAAAAAGGGTCTGGAAGTTGGCAAGAACCAGGTAAATACTAGACTTTGAGAATTGAGTGGTAAGAAATGGGCTTGGCATGATGAAAAAGGTTGTAGAGTTATCTGGAGACTGAAGTCTAATTTATCTTCCTCCCCCCCCCCGACTTTTAGTCCAGCATGAGTGCATCCCTCAGGCCATTCTGGGAATGGATGTCCTGTGCCAGGCCAAGTCGGGCATGGGAAAGACAGCAGTGTTTGTGTTGGCCACACTGCAACAGCTGGAGCCAGTTACTGGGCAGGTATATTCGGGGAGAGTGCTGGGGAGGGGATTTTGGTTAGGACTGTAAGGGAAGGGTGTTTTTGTCCTAGCTACATGATGCTTGCAGAGCCATGAGCACAGACCTCTGTTACCCTTGACAACCTGAGAGCTGTGGGGAATGTTCTGTCGCAAGCATGGGGTTCATGATTTAGATCACAGAATCGAAGTCATTTATTATCGGCCCGGGTGTGTTTTTGTGACAATCACTTCCCTAGAGGGGATAATGAAGGGCTACACTTACCGTACGTCTCCGTCTACTTCCTGCCTAAGGTGTCTGTGCTGGTGATGTGTCACACTCGGGAGTTGGCTTTTCAGATCAGCAAGGAATATGAGCGCTTCTCTAAATACATGCCCAATGTCAAGGTAAGCCAAGGTAAAGAGACCTGAGAGTGAGGGTGTGGCAAGTTGGAGGGATAAGAAACTTGTAGGCTAATAGTCTCTTTAATTTTGGAGAAGCTTTAGTTTGCTGTGGTTTAACAGAGTGTTGAGATCCTATGTAACAGGAGGATTCGTAATTGGGCTATGGATGATGCTTAACACAAGACCACCCTTTTCTTACTACTTTATACTGACTTTGAATCATATCAGTTTGATAATTTTGGGGTGTGTGGCAGAGAAAGCTGGAAACTTTAAAACAGCTCCAGTGGTGTGTGAATATTGAGGATTCTGGCCAAGTGCGCAATGGCTTACACCTGTAATCTCAGCAGTTTGGGAGGCCAAGGCGTGTGGGTCATTTGATTTCAGGAGTTCAAGACCAATGTGGCCAACATGATGAAACCCACTCTCTACTAAAAATGCAAAAATTAGCCGTGCTTGTTGGCACACACCTGTAGTCCCACCTACTTGGGAGGCTGAGGCAGGAGAATCACTTGAACCCAGGAAGCAGAGGTTGTAGTGAGCTGAGATTGTGCCACTGCACTCCAGCCTGGGTGACAGAGCGAGACTCCCATCTCAAAAAAAAAAAAAAATCTGATTAAAGTTAAGCATTTTTGGCAAGAATCCCTCATAGGTGATGCTGTATCTCCTGTTATGCCACAAATCTGGTTGACTTATGTTAGTTATTTTATTTTTATGTTTATTTATTTGTTTTGAGATGGAGTCTTGCTGTGTCCCTCAGGCTGTGAGTATAGTGGCGCAATCTCAGCTCACTGCAACCTGCGCCTCCCAGGTTCAAGCGATTCTCCCACCTCAACCCTCCGAGTAGCTGGGACTACAGTATGCCATCAGGCCCGGCTAATTTTTGTTTTTTTAGTAGTGACAGGGTTTCACCACGTTGGCCAGGCTGGTCTCAAACTCCTGACCTCAAGTGATCCACCCACCTCGGCCTCCCAAAGTGCTGGGATTACAGGTGTGAGCCACTGCACCTGGCCTCATTAATGATTTTAGATTTACCGTAGGATTAGCGTCGTGACAGTCTGATTCCACAGTTGTTCTTTTACCCCTTGAAACCAGAAAGTAGTTTCTGGTGTTATTTGATACTGTACCAAGGCTCAGATCCCCAAACAACTATTCGCCTAATGGTTTTAACATGAAGTGATAATATTTAGCCCGAAGCAGTAATTTCATGGGGTTTGTGGGAAGGAGTTTGAGATTCTGGATTTATTTAGGAAAACTTAATGTTCCATGTGTTTTTTTGTGGTACTTTACACTAATCTGGTGATTTATTGCTGTCCTTTATTTATTTGTTTTTTATATTTTGAGTTGGAGTCTCGCTCTGTCATCCAGGCTGGAGTACAGTGGCTCAATCTCGCCTCACTGCAATCTCCACCTCCTGGGTTCAAGTGATTCTCCTGCCTCAGTCTCCCGGCTAATTTTTGTATTTTTTGTATTTTAGTAAATTTTGTAAATTTTGTATTTATTTTTATTTTTTTTTTTGAGATGGGGTATCACTCTTGTTGCCCAGGCTGGAGTACAATGGTGAGATCTTGGCTCACCACAACCTCTGCCTCCCAGGTTCTCGTGCCTCAGCCTCCCGAGTAGCTGGAATTATAGGTGTGCACCACCACACCTGGCTCCTTTATTTTTTAAATGAAGCCTGGCCTCATAAGTGAAGGAAGATGGTTAGATTAAGTCAGTAGAACTGAATTATTGTTCTGACTGCTCCGACTAGCCATGTAACTTTAGGCAATCACTCTCAGTGTTTGGTGGGGGGACATAAAATTTTTAAATTAGGTGACCTCTAAAGTTCGTTTTAGTTTGGAAACATGCTAAAAATTGGTTTAGCTCAAGCAATCCCCTGGGGGGATTGGACTCTTTCCTTCCTCTTTTTTGAGACTCTTTGCTCCTGGCTCGGCAGGTTGCTGTTTTTTTTGGTGGTCTGTCTATCAAGAAGGATGAAGAGGTGCTGAAGAAGAACTGCCCGCATATCGTCGTGGGGACTCCAGGCCGTATCCTAGCCCTGGCTCGAAATAAGAGCCTCAACCTCAAACACATTAAACACTTTATTTTGGATGAATGTGATAAGATGCTTGAACAGCTCGGTGAGTGGCAGTGCTGGGGCTTGTAATGCTGGGGAGTTGTTCTTTGGAGCCAAATGATGTTTATTTGAAACAGGAGCACCTCAGTGCAAGGATGACTCTTATCTATCACCCATGACTGATGGCTCTGGGTTCCTTGGTTGGTCTTTATTATGCTTTTAAGCACAGTAAAGGGTGTCGTCTATCATCTTTCTATGATTTTTGTTTTTAACCTTTGAGAATAGGGGACTTTGATAATTTTAGGCATAAGTCATCACCACCACCACCGTTTTCATTATAGATTCCTATACTGGGAGTCATAGGGGAGATTCTAAACTGAAAGAGAAGACAGTACCCTTCTGGCATCTCCAGCACAGCATTTACAGTCAGAATTTATAGCTGAATAAGTGTCTAGACTAAGGTCTGGGATTAATGTAGAGAGTGTTTGTAGCAGTTTGTGTGGTGTGGTATTCTAGTGTGCCAGATGGGGTTAATGGAAGATTTTTCTGTAAGAATTGAATCTTGGTGAATGAGAGGGGTTGGACATAGGCCCCATAAGTCATTACAAATGGTCTTTGACAATTCAATATGGTGAGCTATAAAGGTGGGCTCCAGGTAGGGATGTCATATTTGCCTGACTTGATAGAAAAGTGATCCAGAGAGTCATAAATGGACTCTGATATCTGGAATATAATATGTGCTTGATATTTGTAGTCTGCTGAAGGCTGTCTGGGGCTTGGGCAGGAAAGGGTTGGGAGAAGGGCCTGTAAAGCATGTTTTGAAGGCCTTGAGAGCCTCTGCACTGGGCTTTATCCCCATTTCATAGTTGGGAACTTTGGGGTTTTACCTTATTTCTTGCTTGGTTAAAACAAACAGCTGGAATCTGATCCCAATTCTTGATTCCAAGTCCATTGCTCTTTCCATTGTGTTATTACTATTTCCAGCAATCTTCACCTCACTGGGAAGTCTACCTCTAATCTTTGTTTATCATACCTGCTTATTTTCTCCTACAATTTTTTTCCTTGTTCTTGTAGACATGCGTCGGGATGTCCAGGAAATTTTTCGCATGACCCCCCACGAGAAGCAGGTCATGATGTTCAGTGCTACCTTGAGCAAAGAGATCCGTCCAGTCTGCCGCAAGTTCATGCAAGATGTAAATACCCTTCTACCTTCTCTCCCTCCACTCCCCGCCCGCTGCCTCCTCCCCTTCCTCGCCCTCTTCCTCAGACTCCCTTGTCATTCAAGTGCCAAGAAGGCGGCTTGTGCCCAACTGGGAGTAATGACTCCTTGAAGAGACATACAGAAGCAGAGACAGCTAGTGTTAGGGTCTGCGCGGGTGCCAGGGAAACTCCGGAAGACTTGGTCGGGTTAATGTGAGAGCGGGTAGTGTTCGACTTTTTCAAAAATCACAACATTTTTGAACCTCTTCTCCCTTCGGGGGAGGGCAGGATTTTTCTGCCCTACCACCCACGCATCCATCGTCTCTTACATGCCCCCTACAGCCACGCACCCTCAAGGTGGCATCGAGCATACAGCTGGAGCCTTCTGCTCACCAAAACTCCTACTTCCCGGTGGCAGGAGAGCAAGAGAGGGACAGACAGATGGCAGGGCATGTCCAAAAGAAGAGCATCAGCACAAATGAATCCTCCCCTTCCCCACCTCCAGGGGTGGGGGCCTTTGGCACCTCAATCCCCGATACCCTACTCCTTCCCACCCACATCTCCTTGCACCCATCTGGAACCTCGGTTGATGTGAGCCGGCAACAGAGAAGCACCGTGGCGCGGCGAGGGAATGCAGACGGCACCCAGCGGTGGATGGCGGCAGCGGAGGCCGCGGGGAAACCTGACCAGGAAGCTGAGGACCAAACCAGCCTCTTTTTCCGTTCCCGGTTTTTTTCCTGAACCCAACGCGTGCCGTGCCCCGTTTCCCCCAATATGTGTTGGGGAGGGGTGTCCTGAATGGGGTGGTAGATTTTTTTTCTTAAAAAAAATTTTTTGTTTTTTTTAATACTCAGAGGAGAGGGACATAGGAAAGGTAAAGTGGATGTAATCGGGTGGGTGTTAGGGTTTGGGGCTAGGTGGGGCCAATTGCATAAGCAGTGGAGTGTGTTCTTCCCCTCCCTGCAGTGTTCCTTCCCGTGGGATGATCACTCTTTGGCTGTATTTGGGGCTAGAATGAGATTTGAAGGAGGCCATGGAACTTCTGTTTAGAAAGCTTGCCTTGGCTGGGCCTGGTGGCTCACCTCTAATCCCAGCGTTTTGGGAGGCCAAGGTGGGAGGATTGCTTGAGCCCAGGAATTTGAGACTAGCCGGGACAGTGTAGTGAGACACTCTACCAGAAAAACCGGGCGTGGTGGCGCATGCCTGTAGTCCCAGCTACTTGGGAGGCTGAGGCAGGAGGGTTTGCTTGAGCCTGGGACGTGGAGGCGGCAGTAAGCTGTGATTGTGCCACTGTACTCCAGCCTGGGTGATAGAGTGAGACCCTGTATCAAAACAAAAAACCTGCCTTCTGGGATTGGGCTTCTGGTTTTTTTCCCATGACACACACATCCTTTCCTATTTTGTCCTCTGGGTCTTCATATTAACTGTCTTCCCCCAGGATAGTATAAAAAGTGTTAGGAAAGTTGGGCTTTGGAGTTGTGGTAATTTCTGTCTTTGTTACTTTCCTCCCCTTCAGGGGGTTTTTTAATTTTAAAGTTGAATGCAGTGAGGTATAATGGTGTGTGCCTGTAGTCCCAGCTATTCAGGAGACTGAAGCAGGAGGATCACTTGAGCCCAGGAATTTGAGGCTATAGTGTGCTATGATTGTGCCAGTGAATAGCCACTGCACTCCAGCCTGGGCAACATGGTGAGATCCTGTCCCTTAAAAGCGTATCTGCTGCTCTGAATTTGGTTTTTTAACACCACTTACTGATACCTTCCCTGTAAACCTGTAGATGGTTTAATTCTTAGTCAAGAGACCAGTCTCATCTAAAACTACCCTGTTGTGGTCTGACGGCAAGTTACTCATCTTGAGTAATTTTCGTTTCTCCTTAAGTGGCATTTTGACTGTCCATTGCAGCATTCTGATCTTAAAAGACATCCACTTTCCTAATGCACATGAGATTCTCTTAGTTGAAGTAGGAGAATCAAATGGAGCAGTCATCCTCCCCCCACCCCATGTTCTTACAAGCAACTCTGATGGAGTTATTCTGACCTTGAGTCACTGCCTCCCATCATTTCCCAGATGTTTGGTTCTTGCTCTCCCTTTGAGAATCATCTCCCATTTTCTTTCCTCTCCCACCTCCATTTGAGGTAATGGCATCTGTGCCATTGGGTGGTTTCACTGCTCCTTGACTTCATTTGCAGTTTCTTTGCCGTGGTAGTTTTTAGTTGGGCAGTCTCAAAACTCATCTGATAGGAAGGAAATTAGATGCAACGTGAGAGAGACCACAGTAAAATGTGGGTATTTTTGGGAGAGGGGTGGGGTTTTCAATCTTCTCTTTCCTCCCCATCCCCCCATGGGGTGTATTGGAGATCAACTTCCTCCACCCCCCCAGGTTTAACCCCCCCACTCTGCCCTCCTCCCGTTCCCCACCCCCTTCCTCCCCCCCAGCCAATGGAGATCTTCGTGGATGATGAGACGAAGTTGACGCTGCATGGGTTGCAGCAGTACTACGTGAAACTGAAGGACAACGAGAAGAACCGGAAACTCTTTGACCTTCTGGATGTCCTTGAGTTCAACCAGGTCAGTTACACGTCCAGTAGGAGGATGAGCATTGGAGCACTCCAGCTGTAGCAGAAACCTGGATATTAAGTACACTTTTATTGAGGAAATCACATGTGTGATGTGGGAGAGAATGATGAGGGTATAAATATCTTAGGGGCTGAGCGTGAGTAAGGTAGGAGCTGCTTTTCTATTCTATGGCTGGCACGGATATGTCCTCAATAACCTCAAGGAAAATAAACTTCAACAAAAATTAAGATCCTTGGGCAGGCACGGTGGCTTATGTGTGTAATCCCAGCACTTGGGGAGGCTGAGGCAGGTGGATCACTTGAGCCCAGGAGTTTGAGACCAGTCTGGGCAACATGGTGAAACTTCATCACTACCAAAGAAGAAAAAAATTAGCCAGGTGTGGTGGTGTATGCCTGTAGTCCCAGATACTCTGGTGGCTGAGGTGAGAGGATAGCTTGAGCCCAGGAGATTGAGGGTGCAGTGAACTATGCACTACTGTGCTCCAGCTTGGGCAGTAGAGTGAGACCTTGTCTCCAAAAGTCCTTGAAAGATTTTAGGAAGTTGTTAAAAGTCTTGAAACGATTTTTGGGGGCATGTTAGGGTTCTTAATTGTTTAATTCCTCTAATAACTGCTTATTCAAGAGAAGCATTTCTGACTGGGTGCAGGGCAGTGGCTCATGCCCATAATCGCAGTACTTTGGGAGGCTGAGGCAGGAGCATCGCTTGAGCCCAGGACTTCAAGACCAGCCTGGGTAACATAGGGAGATGCCCGTCTCTACAAATAGTAAAAATAAAAAAAGTAGCTGGGCGGGTGGTGTGCACCTGTGGTCCCAGCTACTTGGAATGCTGAGGTGGAAGGATCTCTTGAGCCCAGGAGGTGGAGGCTGCAGTGACTTGCGATTGCACCACTGCACTCCAGTCTGGGGGACAGAGTGAGACCCCATCTCAAAAGTGTTTAATTAATATACTTGTGAGTGGTCTATTTGCATTTAAAACTACTTTCTAGAATTAGGGTAGCTCCCTTAGGTTTAATGTTTTGGTGAGCAGGAATATCAGTTAACCCCTCCAGATCTTAATTCTAGTTTTTTATCACTTTTTCATGAGGTGATCTCATCCTCGTCTCCTACCATGTCTGGCAATTTTGATTTCTGAACTCTGTGCTACCTCAGAGGCCAGCTTCCTTAGGGAAAAATCAGTGCTGAAATAAAGTTATATTTCCTCTTCTGCTCTAAATATATAATGGGGGAATAAGAGAGATGAAGAGGAATTCCTGAGAACATAATTACTAGAAACTCCCCTCTGCCACATAATGTCTCTCACACACCATGGACCCCTATTCCCCCAATTTGCGACCCCCACCCCCACCCCACAACAGGTGGTGATCTTTGTGAAGTCTGTGCAGCGGTGCATTGCCTTGGCCCAGCTACTAGTGGAGCAGAACTTCCCAGCCATTGCTATCCACCGTGGGATGCCCCAGGAGGAGAGGTGAGCTGAAGATGGGAAAGATATTTTGTGTCCTTGGGAGAAAAAGACAGTTGAGAGAAGGGAATCTCAACATGTTTTAAATTTCCTTTCTCACAAAGGCTTTCTCGGTATCAGCAGTTTAAAGATTTTCAACGACGAATTCTTGTGGCTACCAACCTATTTGGCCGGGGCATGGACATCGAGCGGGTGAACATTGCTTTTAATTATGACATGCCTGAGGATTCGGACACCTACCTGCATCGGGTAAACCCCACAGGCTGAAGAGATCCCACTCTCCCATTCCCTTCTTTTCTATTTGTACATCTTCATCCCTGCCTCTGGGTCTCTTTCCTCTTTGGTCTTCCAGTGCTACCCTCTGTCTCCCTCCAGGTGGCCAGAGCAGGCCGGTTTGGCACCAAGGGCTTGGCTATCACATTTGTATCCGATGAGAATGATGCCAAGATCCTCAATGATGTGCAGGATCGCTTTGAGGTCAATATTAGTGAGCTGCCTGATGAGATAGACATCTCCTCCTACAGTGAGTACTGATCTCATGAAACTCTTTAGGTCCTCCCTGTTCCTTAGTGTGTTTGTGCTAAATCCCGTCACATAGGTCTTGGGCACCTGATGCATAATGGACACTTGACTGGTTCATGCCCCCTGGTCTTTGATGCTGTGTTGGGATGTTTTCCTGACCTTTATGTGGGGTTTCTGTCTTCTCTCATCATATTACATGCCTTCCCTCACCCCCACGTCCGTCCTCAGAACCAAGGCAGTACACCAGCGTCTGCATGTGTGCCGTGTGTTCCTGCCTCGCTTTCCCCTTTTCATGCCTTATTCTGACCATGCTACGTTTTCTTCTCAGTTGAACAGACACGGTAGAAGACTCGCCCATTCTGGAATGTGACCGTCTGTCCTTCAGGAGAGGACACCAGGGTGGGGGTGAAGGAGACACTACTGCCCCCACCCCTGACAGCCCCCACCCCATGGCTTCCATCTTTTGCATCACCACCACTCCTGAACCCCCATTTCTGATTTGTCAGAATTTTTTTTAACAAAACTAAAAATGAAACACATGTGTCTGTGGTATCTCTAAGTGCTTCGTCCCTTTATTGTATTTGGGGTGAGGTTATTTTAGGGCATGGTCCAGGGTAAATTCCTATAAGGCCTGGGTGCCCTGCCTGCTGTGAGATCAAAGGGGAATGGGACTAAGACTGCAGAGCCCTGGCTCCCCCACTACCTGCCAATTGCCAATTGCCTGTGCTTTGTGGAGGTCTATTCCACTTTCTCTGGCCTGGGAGACGCTGGGGTGTTTATGATCCCAAGGCTCCTGGTGGGTTGTGCATGTATTTCTCCAGTGCCAGAGGGTGCTGTGGGCACTGGGGGAAACTTAGGCGCCTCCTCCCAGGCTCTCTCGGTGCCTCCTCATCTGTTCCTTCAGCTTCTGAATCTTCAGCACCAGGGCTTGGGCCTCCCAGGCTCCCTCCTGCCCTTCCAGGAGGGCCTGGTACAGCTCCAGCTGCTGCTCCAGCAACTCTTCAGCTTGGGCCAGCTCAGCTGTGCAGTGGGTCCCAGGGCCCTGGTCAGGGAATTAGGGGAGGGAGCATCAGCCAGGGCAGGGGGCTGAGGCCCTGGGAAGCTTTGTTGCAGGCTGTGGCTCGAAGTGAGAAATTCCACCTTCCCTATTCGTTTTTTGACCCGGTCTTTTAAGGACACCTGTGCTGAGAAGGCCAGGTAGCTCCCTGTCTTGGGCATAGGCCTCTGGGTGGTGGCGGGGGAGCAGATAGAGTTCCCTGGCCCAGGGGCTGTAACTGGCTGCCTTGAACAAGGATATGGGGTCACTGGAAAGAGGAACAGCCGCTCCTCCCCGCTAAGAAATAATTAACTGTTAGGTGAGGGGGAATAGATCCTGTTCAAGGACTTTGTGGACTGTGCTGTTGTGGGTGGGGGTGGGGTGGGGGAAGGGAGCCCTGAGGTCTGGGCAGGGGGAGGTGGGGAGAGGAGCTGGTAGCTGAACTAAGAAAAGAGCTGCAGGGGTAGGCGTGGTGTGGGGTGGTGCAGGGTGGGATTGAGGGTTTTTTTTCCCCACACCCCAGTATAAATTCTCACACCCGCTGTACCTACCTGTGGTGCCACTTACCCTGGGAGGGGATATCATCTTCCCATTTCCTCTGGAGCTGGTCTGCTCTTCCATGCTTGCCTTGGGGTTTTGGGAGCAGCACCTATGGGAGCCCTGGGGTGCCAAGGACCAGGAGGGCAGAAGGAGGCGAAGGAAATGGCACCGAGAGAGCCAGGGCAGAGGGAGGACCATGGCAGGTGACCTGGCAGGGAGCTGTGTGAGCTGTCCAACAGCCACCAGGAACTGGTTCCCTCCAGGCCTTGGCCTAACTTCAGTGCCTGGCCCTGCCCAGGCCCCAGCCCCCAGCCCTGCCCAGGCCCCAGCCCCCAGCCCTGCCCTTGCCCCTGCCCCGCTCTGCCCCACGTCTCTCCCAGCCTGGCCCCAGACAGAGTCCAGGAACAACTCCTGTTCCTGATGTGAAAAATGTTCCTGCCAGTTTAGGCAGAACTTGCTTTAGAGCACTGGTGCCCAGCCTACCACAGGTCTGTGATTTTTTTTTTTTTTTAATCTAGTGTTTATTAGGTATGAATTTTACAAACATATATTAGCGGTAGCTGTGGAGCTGGAGAGTATTGCACCTTCTCCAAGCTGCATGGCGAGAACCACTAATAGTGTGGTAGAACTTACAGCCCTTTCCAAGACCGTGGTTCTCTTGGCCTGCAGATAGCCTATGCATCTCCCTGTGCTTGTGGACCACTGGGTGTCAGGTTTCCTTCTGATAGTGTTATGGAATGGATCAACTAGGATAACCTCAAAAACTTTGTATGTGGAATCTTTAACCAGCCCAGTGAGAATTCAGGACTCAGAGCCCCACAGTGGCATCCAGCTTGCTCTTCTGTAACAGACTGAAGGCTTTGAGCAAACTAGCTGGTTAACACCGTGATAGACAGGCTTGCCGTTAAGTTGCCTCCTTAGGAACTGGATTTTCGGCCACCACGGCGCTTATATATAACATAACCTTGCTTGGCTGTAACCCAGTAGCGTGCTTTATTGGGCTGGGTGGGGCGGGGATCCCTGTGGAGAGCAGAGAGCTGGTGGTACTGCCAGCAGTGGGCCCTCAGAAGAAAGCTCATGACATCAGACTGCTTCTTCCGTAGCTTCTGGATGTACTTGTATGCACCATCTTGGTTTACCCAGTGGCTGCTGCCAGACAGAAAGGAAAGGCTACCACAGGTCTTCTGTCTTTTTTTTTTTTTTGAGACGGAGTCTCGCTCTGTCGCCCAGGCTGGAGTGCAGTGGCGCAATCTGGGCTCACTGCAAGCTCCGCCTCCCGGGTTGACCCCATTCTCCTGCCTCAGCCTCCCGAGTAGCTGGGACTACAGGTGCCCGCCTCCACGCCCGGCTAATTTTTTGTATTTTTAGTAGAGACGGGGTTTCACCGTGTTAGCCAGGATGGTCTCGATCTCCTGACCTCGTGATCCGCCCGTCTCGGCCTCCCAAAGTTCTGGGATTACAGGCGTAGAGCCACTGTGCCCGGCATGGCTTTTTCTTAACATTGTCTTTTCTCACTTCACTCTGCAAGGTAGGAATTACCTCACTGGTTTGCACCTGAGGAAACTGGCTCAGATGGTTTCATTCAGCACTCACTGGGGAAGTGTCTGTTGGGGGCAGCTCTAGGCTGGATGTGCTCGAAAGTCCACAGCTGGTTGTTGGTAGGGCCTGGAGGGTTCATGTCCAGGTCCACCTGACTTGAAAGCTCATCCTGACCTTGCTTAAGTGCTGATTCCCCTTTGTAGATATACCTTTTATTGTGCTTCCCTTGATTGGAGGCTTGTGGCAACCCTGTGTCAAGCACATCAAACAGGTCTATTGGTGCTATTTTTCCAACAGCAGACAGACATCATGTCTCCGTGTCATGCTGTGGAATTCTCAAAATGTTTCAAGCCTTTTCATTATTATACCTGTTACAGTGACCTGTAATCAGTTACTGAAGTTAACTATTGTGATTGTTTTGGGACACCATGAGCGATGCTCATATAAGACAGCAAACTTAATGGAAAAATGTGTGTGTTGTGACTGCTTCACCAACTTGCCATTCTCCCGACTCTGCTTTCCAGGCCTCCCTATTCCCTGAGGCACAACAATATTGAAAGGAATAATCCATGTGGCAAATGGCAAACGTCACTGTCTTATTTTAAGAAGTTGTCAAAGCAGCCTTCAGCAGCCATGCCCCTGATCCATGGAGGCAAAACCCTCCCCCAGCAAAAAGATCAGGATTAGCTGAAGCCTCAGATGATTGTTAGCATTTGTTTAGCAATTAAGTATTTTAAAATTAAAGTATATGGCCAGATACAGTGGCTCACGCCTGTAATCCCAGCACTTTGGGAGGCCGAGGCGGGTGGATCACTTGAGGTCAGGAGTTCAAGATTAGCCTGGCCAACATGGTGAAACCTCATCTCTACTAAAAACACAAAAATTAGCTGGGCATGGTGATGGGCACCTGTAGTCCCAGCTACTTGGGAGGCTGAGCAGGAGAATGGCTTGAACTCAGGAGGCAGAGGTTGCAGTGAGCCAAAATCATGGCACTGCACTCCAGTCTGGGTGACAGAGCGAGACTCCGAGACTCTGTTAAGTATATACAGTTTTTTGTACACAATGCTACTGTACACTTAACAGACTACAATATAGTACAAACATAACTTTTATGCACAATAGGAAACTAAAAAGTTTGTGTGACTCACTTTGTTGCCATGGTCTGGAGACAAATCTTCAGTATCTCCGAGGTATGCCTGTGATTTCCCTTTCCCTCTTCTTGCTGGCCCAGAATGACCTTGTTTCTTGCCCCTGTCTAACCCTGCATACTGTAGGGGTTTGCCTACTCTGGTAGGTCTGGGCACTTTGTATCCCTTGTAACCTTGGCTCCTGGGATATGACACTGGTACAACTGGCCTCAAGTTCTGTTGGACTAGTGAGCCTCCACCCACACCTCCTGAACTAGAACCAAAGGTCTGTGCAGACACCATGCATGTGTGAGTCTGCGTAGAGATGTCAGCTTCCTGCAGGGTGTTCTGAAGGGATGTCCTGTTGTGACTAGACTGTGACATAGCCACAGGCCCAGAGGCAGGGGTGGCTCAGAAAGGAGTGGCTGGTCCCAATTTTGATCATCTAGGAACAGGAAGGTCCTTAGAAAACCATGCCCCAGAAGGCAGGATTGCTGGAGAGTGGACAGCTGCTAGCCAGCTTGTATCTGGATATCACTCTGCATTGGGAGGGAAGATGGCCTCTGCCATGGTGTAGGAGTCCAGGAACCAGGCAGGGAGGCCTTCCCAGCAGTCAATGCTTCTCACACTTGCGGGCCAAAGCACCTTTAGATGAGGCCAAAGACTTTACATTCCTCATTAGCTGACTTTTTCCCACTTAAGTGGAAAAAGAACCCAGAACCTTTGTAAAAGTTTTAGGGGAGAAGAGCTTTCCCTCTTGTATCTTGGTGATAAGGTTATGCATGACTTATACTTTAATTGCAATGTGTACACAGCTAAAGTCTTAATTATTAGAATATAAGAGCCCCAAACTACTGTTGTTATAGGTAAGTGAAACTATGTAGTATATGGTTAAACAATCCACAACCAATTAACATTGAAAATTGGCCAGGCGCGGTGGCTCACGCCTGTAATCCCAGCACTTTGGGAGGCCGAGGCAGGGGGATTACTTAAGGTCGGGAGTTCAAAACTAGCCTAGCGAACATGATGAAACCCCGTCTCTACTAAAAATACAAAAAATTAGCTAAGCGTGGTGGTAGCCGCCTGTAAGAGGCAGGAGAATTGCTTGAACCTGGGAGGCGGAGGTTGCAGTGAGCTGAGATCATGCCACTGCACTCCAGCCTGGGCGACAGAGCAAGACTCTGTCTCAAAAAAAAAAAAAAAGGAAAAAAGAAAAGAAAAAAATTAACTACATTTTTGGGGGGTGGACACAGCGATGCTCTGTCACCCAGGCTGGAGTGCAATGGCACAATCTCTGCTCGCTGCAACCTCCACTTGCCGGGTTCAAGCAATTCTTATGCCTCAGCCTCCCAAGAAGCTGGGATTACAGGCATGTGCCACTATGCTGAGCTAATTTTTGTATTTTTAGTACAGACAGGGTTTCACCATGTTGGCCAGGCTGGTCTTGAACTCCTGGCCTCAAGTGATCCGACTGCCTCAGCCTCCCAGAGTGCTGGGATTACAGGCGTGAACCACTGTGCCTGGCCCTCTATCTGTTAATTTAAAAGATTAGCAGCCATTTAGAAAAAACAACAAATGAGACTTTTGCAAGACAATCTAAATGATACACTAATAACAATCCGTTGGGAAAATGACATTTCAACCATGTGAGTTTCTGCTTTAGGTTATGAACTCCAAAATGGACTAAATGGACTAACCCCCAATAATTTATAGTAGCTAGTTTTTTTTTTTTTTCTTTTACAGTAGGTAGTTCTAAACCATAAATAAAATAGAATCTGAATTTTGTCTTTGTTCATCTGTGGGAACTTAATTAAGAAAGCACTGGCCTTTGGGTCAGTTCAAATATAGTGGATGAGGCCAGGCGCAGTGGCTCACACCTGTAATCTCAGCACTTTGGGAGGCCAGGGGACGGATCACGAGGTCAAGAGATCGAGACCATCCTGGCCAACATGGTGAAACCCCGTATCTACTAAAAATACAAAAATTAGCCGGGCATGGTGGTGCACGCCTGTAGTCCCAGCTACTCGGGAGGCTGAAGCAGGAGAATCACTTGAACCTGGGAGCCAGAGGTTGCAGTGAGCTGAGACCGTGCCACTGCACTCCAGCCTGGCGACAGAGTGAGACTCTGTCTCAAACAGAACAAAACAAAACAAAAAAACCCAAAAAAACCCCAGAAAACAAAAAGAAAGAAAACCAAATATAGTGGATAAATCGTGGATCTCATAATTGTAGAAATGAAGGAATTAAGATAAAAAAATACATAACCCAGAATACCTAGTGCTAAGGTTGAATGTCCCCACCAAAACTCATGTTGACATTTAATTGCTATCCTAATGGTATTAAGATGCAAGACTTTTTTTTTTTCTTTTTTTGAGATGGAGTTTCGCTCTTGTTGCCCAGGCTGGAGTGCAACGGCACAATCTCAGCTCACTGCAACCTGTGCCTCCCATGTTTAAGTGATTCTCCTGTCTCAGCCTCCCAAGTAGCTGGGATTACAGGCACATGCCACCACGCCCAACTAATTTTTGTATTTTTAGTAGAGACGGGGTATCATCATGTTGGTCAGGCTGGTCTCGAACTCCTGACCTCAGGTTATCCACCTGCCTTGGCCTCCCAAAGTGCTGGGATTGCAGGCATTAGCCACCGTGCCCAGCTGATGTGGGACCTTTCAGGGTTGATTAGATTGAATAGATTAATGCCATTGTATGGCATGATAAAAATCAGTTCAGCCTCTTTGCCCTTCCACCTCTCACCATGGGATGATACTGCAGCCAGGCCCTCATAACATGCCAATGCCATGCTCTTGGACTTCCCAGCCTCCAGCTCTGTGGGAAATACATTTATTTGCTTTATAAATTACCCAGTCTGTGCTGGGTGTGGTGGCTCACGCCTGTAATCCCAGCACTTTGGGAGGCCAAGGTGGGTGGAAGGCTTGAGCCCAGGAGTTTGAGACCAGCCTGGGCAACATGGCAAAACCCATCTCTACAAAAAAACACAAAAATTAGCTGGTGTGGTGGTGCGGGCCTGTGGTCCCAGTTACTTAGGAGGCTGAGGTGGGAGGATCACTTGAGTCTGGGAGGTGGAGGTTGCAGTGAGTCGAGATCGTGCCACTGCACTCCAGTCTGAGCGACAGAGAGAGACCCTGTCTGAAAAAACAACAAAATAAATTACCCAGTCTGTAGTATTCTGTTATAGCAGCAAGAAATGGACTAAGACACATAGATTATGTTACTGTGTTTATTTATTTATTGTTGTTTTTGTTATTCCTGACTCTTTATATAGAGTCTTAATCAGATGAGCATTCTGGTCTGACCTCCGCAGGAGGGGCCTGTCTTTAGCCACGGACAAGAGGAGATTAAGGCTAGCATGATCCACAAGATCAAGGGGCTGCAGAGCCCCCTAAGGCCAGTGTGCTGATGGGCCCTTCAATATTGTATCTTATCCAGTGGATTGGCAGGACGGGGTGACTGACAGGAATCATTGTTGCCTCTATGGGAAAGTCTTATGAAGATGGGGGCTGAGGGATGTTGAAGTTTAGCCATTACATTACAGTGAGAGAGATTACATTACTAAGTGTCAGAGACCCTGCTGGGCACTTTCTGTTACTGTCACAGGTGGCTTTCACAGTAACCTTTTAAAAGAGCTCTTTTCATTTTTCTTGTACATGGCTGTCCAGTTGCTCCAGCATCATTCGCTGAAAAGACTATCTTTATTGTATTGTCTTTGCTCCTTGTATTTATGTGGGACTATTTCTTGGCTCTCTATTCTGCTCAAGTGGATCAATTTGTCTATTCTTTGCCAATGCCACTCTGTCTTTCTAAAATTAAATTTTTGATTGACAAATTTTATACATTTATGGTGTACATCATGTTTATATATATATGCACATACATACACACATTGTGGAACAGATAAATCAAACAATTTAATAATATGTACATTACCTCACATACATATTTTGTGTGTGTGTGATGAGAATGCTTAAAGCTATTCTCATACTATTTTGAAATATACAATATGTTGTTATTAAGTTTAGTCACCATAAGTTACAATAGATCTCTTGAACTTGTTCTTCCTAACTGAAATCTTGTGTTCTTTGACTAACATCTCCCCAATTCCCCCACCTCCCAGCCTCTGATAACCACCAGTTTACTCTCTATTTATGAGTCTGACTTTTTCTATACTCCACATATAAGTGAGATTGTATTTGTCTTTCTGTGCCTGGCTTATTTCACTTAACATAATGTCTTCCAGGTTCATCCATGTTGTCACAAATGACAGGATTTTGTTTTTTAAGGCTGAATAGTATTCCATTTTTTATATATACCACATTTTCTTTATCCATTCATCCATTGATGGACACTTAGGTGGATTCTATATCTTGGCTATTGAGAATAATGCTGCAGCCAGGTGCAGTGTCTCGTGCCTATAATCCCAGCTAATTGGGAAGCTGAGACAGCAGGATCGCTTGAGGCCAGGAGTTGCCCTGGGCAACATAGACTCTGTCTCTAAAGGAAAAAAAAAAAAAAGAATAATGATGCAATGAACATGGGAGTGCAAATATCTCAATACACTGATTTCATATCCTTTGGATATATACCCATTAGTGGGATTGCTGGATCATGTGGTATTTCTATTTTTAAAATTTTTGCAGAACCTCCATACTGTTTCCCACAATGGCTATGCTAATCACCACTCTGTCTTGATTACTATGGCTTTATAGAAAGTCTAAGTCAGGTAGTGGTGGTACTTTGACTTCATTTTTCTTCTATATTGTGCTGGCTAGTTCTTTTGCCTCACCATATAAAGTTTGAATCACTTTGTTAACATCCACAAAATAACTTACTGAGGTTTTTTATTAAGATTGCATTCATTCCACAGATCAAGTTGGAAAGAACAGATATATTAACAGTATTGAGCCTTCCTGACTATGAACATGGAATATCTCTCCATTTGTTTAGTTCTTTGATTTCTTTTGTCAGTTTTGTAGTTTTGTTCCTATAGATCTTGTACATATTTTGTTAGATTTGTACCTAAGTGTTTCATTTTTGGGGATGCTAATGTAAGTGGTTTGTGTTTTAAATGGCAAATTCTGGGCCAGGCATGGTGGCTCACGCCTGTAATCCCAGCATTTTGGGAGGCCGAGGCAGGTGGATCATGAGGTCAGAAGTTCGAGATCAGCTTGGCCAACATGGTGAAACCCCATCTCTACTAAAAATACAAAAATTAGCTGAGCATGGTGGGGCACGCCTGTAATCCCAGCTACTCAGGAGGCTGAGGCAAGAGAATTGCTTGAACCCGGGAGGAGGAGGTTGCAGTGAGCTGAGATCGCGCCACTGCACTCTAGCCCGGATGACAGAGCAAGACTCCGTCTTGAAAAAAAAAAAGATTAAATGGCGAATTCTATATGCTCATTGCTGATACATAGAAAAGTGATTGGCTTTTACATATTAACTTTATATCCTGCAACCTTGCTATAATTGCTTGTTAGTTCCAGGAGTTTTTTATGTGTGGATTCTTTTTGATTTTCTACATAGACAATCATATCATCTGTAAACAAAGACAGTTTTATTTCTTGTTCCAAATTTGTATACCTTTTAGTTCCTTTTCTTGTCTTACTGCTTTAGCTAGGACTTCCAGTACATTGTTGAAAAGCTGTGTTGAGAGAGTCATTCCTGCCTTGTTCTGATCTTAGCCGGCAAGCTTTTAGTTTCTCACCATTAAGTGTGATGTTAGCTGTTTTGTGGATGTTAGATGTTTTGTGGATGTTGTTTATCAAGTTGAGTAAGGTCTTCTCTATTCCTAGCTTGCTAAGAGATTTTTTTTAATCATCATGAATGGGTGTTGGATGTTGTCAATTCCTTTTTCTGCCTCTATTGATATGATCATGTGATTTTCTTCTTTAGCCAGTTGATGTAATGGATTACATTAACTGATTTTCAAATGTTGAAGTGGCTTTGCATACCTGGGATAAATCTCACTTAGTCATGGTGTATTGTTCTTTTCATACATTGTGGATTTGATTTGCTAGCATTTTGCTGAGGATTTTTGCATCTATGTTCATGGGAGATATTGGTCTGTGGTTTTCTTTTTTTGTAAAGTCTTCATCTGATTTTGGTATTTGGCTAATGCTGGCCTCATGGAATTAGTTAGAAAGTATTCCCTCATGGAATCCCGGCCTCATGAAATGAGATAGAAAGTGTCTGTCTTGGCTTTGTAGACGCCACCATCAGGAGCCCCATACTATCAGCCATGGTCAACCCCATTGTGTCCTTCGACATCGCTGTCAATGGCGAGCCCTTGGGCTGCATCTCCTTCAAGCTGTTTGCAGGCAAGTTTCCAAAGACAGCAGAAAACTTTCGTGCTCTGAGCACTGGAGAGAAAGGATTTGGTTATAAAGGTTCCTCCTTTCATAGAATTATTCCAGGGTTTATGTGTCAGGGTGGTGACTTCACACGCCATAATGGCACTGGTGGCAAGTCCATCTACGGGGAGAAATTTGATGACGAGAACTTCATCTTAAAGCATACAGGTCCTGGCATCTTGTCCATGGCAAATGCTGGACCCAAAACAAATGATTCCCAGTTTTTCTTTTTTTTTGAGATGGAGTCTTACTCTGTCGCCCAGGCTGGAGTGCAGTGGTGCGATCTTGGCTCACTGCAACTTCCACCTCCTGGGTTCAAGCAATTCTCCTGCCTCAGCCTCCTGAGTAGCTGGGATTACAGGCATGCACCACCATGCCTGGCTAATATTTGTATTTTTAGTAGAGACGGGGTTTCACCATGTTGGTCAGGCTGGTCTCGAACTCCTGACCTCAGGTGATCTGCCCGCCTCAGCCTCCCAAAGTGCTGGGATTACGGCATGAACCACCAAGTCCGGGCAATTCCCAGTTTTTCATCTGCACTGCCAAGACTGAGTGGTTGGATGGCAAGCACATGGTCTTTGGCAAGGTGAAAGATGGCATGAATATTGTGGAGGCCATGCAGCACTTTGGGTCTGGGAATGGCAAGACCATCAAGAAGATCACCATCGCTGACTGTAGACAACTCAACTAGGTTTGACTTGTGTTTGTTTTTTTTTTTGGTACTGAGTTTCGCTCTTGTTGCCAGGCTGGAGTGCAATGGCGCCATCTCGGCTCACTGCAACCCCTGCTTCCTGAGTTCAGGCAATTCTCCTGCCTCAGCCTCCCGAGTAGCTGAGATTACAGGCATGCACCACCACACCCGGCTAATTCTGTATTTTTAGTGGAGACAGGGTTTCTCCGTGTTGGTCAGGCTGGTCTCGAACTCCTGACCTCAGGTGATCTCACCTGCGTCAGCCTCCCAAAGTGCTGGAATTACAGGCGTGAGCCACTGCGCCTGGCCTGACTTGTGTTTTATCTTAACCACTAGACCATTGCTTCTGTAGCTCAGGAGAGCACCCTCCATCCATCTGCTCGCAGTATCCTAGAATCTTTGTGCTCTCACTGCAGTTCCCTTTGGGTTTCATGTTTTCCTTGTTCCCTTCCATGCCTAGCTGGGTTGCAGCGTTAAGTTTATAATCATGAAATTAAAACTGAATAACAACAACAACAAAAGAAAGTATGTCTTCTGGAAGAGATTATAGAAAATTGGTATAATATTTTTCCTTAAATGTTTGGTAGAATTTATCAGTAAACCCATTTGGGGCTGATGTTTTCTGTTTCTGAATGTTGTTAATTATCGATTTAATTTATTTAATATATGTCTATTCATTTCTTTTTTATATTAACTTTTTTTATAAGACAAGGTCTCACTATGTTGCCCAGGCTTCTCTCAAACTCCTGGGCTTAAATTGGCTTCCCAAAGGGCTGGGATTACAGGCATGAGCTACTGTGCCTAGCTTCATTTCACTTTTAATTAAATTTGTTATGAATAATAATAGATTTAACTTTGGGAGGCCGAGGCGGGCAGATCACCTGAGGTCTGGAGTTCGAGACCACCCTGGTCAACATGGCGAAACCCCATCTCTACTAAAAATACAAAAACTAGCCGAGCGTGGTGATGGGTGCCTGGAACCCCAGCTACTGGGGAGGCTGAGGCAGGACAATTACTTGAACCCAGGAGGTGGAGGTTGCAGTGAGCTGAGATTGCGCCATTGCACTCCAGCCTGGGTGACAGAGCGAGACTCCATCTCAAAAAAAACAAAAACAAAACAAACAAACAAAAACAATAACAATAACAATAATAGATTTAAAGAGTTACAAAGCTAGGACACAGAGTTTCCATAAACCCCAGCTTTCCTTAACGTTAACATCTAACAAAATTCCGTCAAGACTAAGAAACTAAGAAATTAACATTGCTATAATACTATTCGCTAAACTGTAGTCTTTATTTGGATTTCACCAGTTTTTCCAGGGCCCATTAATGCATTTAGCTTTTGGGTCTCCCTAGTCTTTCTGATCATGAGTTTCTCAGTCTTTACCTGTTTTCATGACCTTGAAAGTTTTGAAGAATACTGGACAGATAATTTGTAGAATGTCCCTCACTTTGGGTTTGTCTGATGCTTCTTTATGATTAGATTGGGGTTATGGGCTTAAGGGAAGAATACCATAGAGGGGAGTGTCCTCATCACATCACTTCTGGGGGGCAAGATGTTAACATGACTCTGATTGCTTGGTTAAGTTAGTGTCTGCTACATTTCTCCACTGTAAAGTTATTATTTTTCCTTTTTCGTACTCTAGTCTTTGGAAGCAAGTCGGCAAGTACAGCCCATATTCAAGGTGAGAGAAATAAAACTCCAATCTCCTGGAACAGAGATTCTCGTAATATATGTTTTGAAATTCTTCTGTAAGGAAGATTTGCCCCTTCTTCCCTATTCATTTATTTAATTATTTTTGATTAAATAAATCAGTGTGGAATGAATATTTATTTATATTTTGGGTTATAATCCAATACTGTTGTAACTTTGTTGCTCAGATTATTCCAGCTTTGTCCATAGGGAGCTCTTTCAGGTTGACTCCTGTGTCCCTCTGACATGCCCTTATTTTTCAGTGGTGAGGGTTGGGAGATGGGTGGGGGTTACTTTCTGGCATTACAAGATGTTCCAGGCTCATCTTATATTTTTCCTATGCGAGCCCTAGAATCAGCTGTTTTTCTAAGGAGCCCTGAATCCTTTTATCAGAGAATGACTTATCACGACCAAGGTCTAGGCACTGGGTGCTCACTTCACTCTTCTAAGGAGGACACAGAGGTCTCAAGACCTGCCTGAGCTCACACAGGCACATAAATGGCTCTCACTTCAGCGACACTTTAGAGCTGATTCAGCTGGGCATGGTGGTTTATGCCTGTAATCCCAGAACTTTGGGAGGCTGAGGCAGGCGGATCACCTGAGGTCAGGAGTTTGAGACCAGCCTGGCCAACATGGCGAAACCTTGTCTCTGCTGAAAACTACAAAAATTAGCTGGGTGTGGTGGCACATGCCTGTAATCCCAGCTACTTGGGAGCCTGAGACAGGGGAATTGCTTGAGTGGGGGAGGCGGAGGTTGCAGTGAGCCGAGATCACACCACCACACTCCAGCCTGGGCGACAGAGCAAGACTGTGTCTCAAAAAAAAAAAAAAAAAAGGAAAGAGAAAAAGAGCTGATTCAGCTCAGACTTTGACATCCCCAACTTGATGACCAATTCTCCATGCAGGTCTTTATTTCTTAAAGCTTCTGTTTTTCAGTATGCAGGGCTTAGACACTAGTAATTTTATTCCCTAATATTTGGAGACTTTCCTAAAATAAACATTTCACATTTTGGTAACATGATTCACTTACAGAACTGACCAGAATAGGCAAGAGGAAGAAGCCGGTGGAGGGAGGAGTCACACTGTTCTTTCCTGTGGAGTATTTCCCAATTCCTGCTGTTCTTTCCACATCCCTGGGCCTGGGAGGACGGCACCCTTGGACCATGACAGAAAAATGGTGATTTGGAGACACCTGCCTTTTCTGTCTCCCTACCCTTCCATTTCAGTGCCCTGTCTCCCTCCCAACCCATGGCCCATGAGATTTTCCTTCTCCTAACCTCTCACCTAGTGCTGGCTCCTCAGAGGGAAGTGAACCATCACCCCCTGGAGGGTGGAACTGGGGAGAGAGAGGCCAGAGCCTGGGGCTGGGGCAGAAGCTGCAGCAGGAAGGAAGGAGTTTAGAGAGACAGATGAGGAGTGAGATGTGAGTGCTCAGAGGGAGAATGAGGACATCCCCAGCATCTCCATAGAGGAGGGAGGAAGGGGCCTTGGGTGCTGGGGCAGAGAAGGGGGCAGGATCTGGATGGGACGCCCCAGCCTCAGCCCCTGGTCCTCTGACAACACCTCACCTAGTCACACTGAGGGGCTTCTCCAGGCCCAGGGGCACCTGCAGGCAAATGTATCTCAGGCCTTCTCTGGGAGGGTCCCCCACAGCTGCCCAGCCCTGATATGTCTCATCTCCCTGGGTCTGGTCCCCTTGAGTCTTGAGTCCAGAGTTGGCTCCTTCCCTTCCTGCAGCCAGGTCAGAGTGAGGTTGGCAAGTGAGAAGCCAGGTGCTCTACGTGGCAAGGTGTGGTTGCCCTCAGAGTCCTCCTTGTCAGGGACCACAACTCTGGGGAAGTTGGGGAGGCACCGGGTGCAGGACAGAGAGAGCAGAGAGGTGGAGTGAGGGTGGGACACACTTCAGCCTCCCCTCCTCTCCTAGTCTTCTTCCACATGCCAGTGCCTTTCCCTCCCCAACTCCAGCACTTCTAACAGCCATAGCAGGAAGGGGAGACCCAAATCCCCATCACTCTCTGCCACAGTCTCTGTGAGTGTGGCCACCTCCATTTCCACTGTAGCTCTAGGGTCTGCCCCAGAGCAGAGTCCTGGGTATGCTTAGAGCCGGATACTGGAAGGTTCTTCCTTCAAATATCTGCATGGCTGTTTCTCTCCTCCTCAAGTCTGCTCACATGGCCCCTCCAAGAGGCCCATCCTGATCATCCTACTTATATTTATTTATTTATTTATTTATTTTTTGAGACAGGGTCTCACTCTGTCACCCAGGCTGGGGTGCAGTGGTGCGATCTCGGCTCACTGCAACCTCCGCCTCCCAGGTTCAAGCGATTCTCCTGCCTCAGCCTCCTGAGTAGCTGGGATTACAGGTGTGCACCACCACTCCCAGCTAATTTTTGTATTTTTAGAAGAGATGGGGTTTCACCATATTGATCAAGCTGATCTCTAACTCCTGACCTCGTGATCCACCTGCCTTGGCCTCCCAAAGTGCTAGGATTACAGGTATGTGCCACCGCAACTGGCCCAATTTTTGTATTTTTAGTAGAGATGGGCTTTTGCCATCTTGGCCAGGCTGGTCTTGAACTCCTGACCTCACGGGATCTGCCCGCCTCGGCCTCCCAAAGTGCTGGGATTACAGGCGTGAGCCACTGTGCCCGGCCCTGACCATCCTATTTAAAAATGCCACCTGTATGACTTTGCATTGATTCTCTACTTTGTATTATTATTTTTCTTATCTCCTATCTCTTTCTAAGTATGAAAATGTCTTTTTCCAAAGATGGCTTCCCCAATATCTTCGATCCCACACGCTCTTTAGCAATGTGACCTTGCCATCCTCTATCAAGACCTGAGCCTAATCCCCCTACTCCCTGACTCTTGGATCTGAGACTGGTTTTGGTGACTAGAACATGGGGATCATGACACTGCCTGACTTCTGAGGCTCTTACATAAGATCCCTTGTGGTTCTGACTTGGCATCTTCAAACACCCTCTCTGAAGCCCAGGTATGGAGCCGGGAGCAGCCTAGCCACGTGAAGCAGCAGGTGGAGGAGAACCTCGACCACCGAGTTAATAGCCCCAGTAAGCCCCTTGAATGTTCTGGGCCCCTCGGGCTCCAGATGATGGCAGCTTTTGCCCATGTCACATGGAGCAGAATAGCTGTCTGGCTGAGCCCAGTCAACCCAGGGAAAGAGAGAACATATAAAGTCTGTTGTTTTATTTTAAGATGTTTTTGTTACTGGAACACATCCATGTAACCCACTACTGCTATTATGTTTTTCTTTATTGTCTGTCTTTCAGATTGTAAGCATCAGGGAGCCGGTGTTTGTCTTTTATTGATTAAATGATCACCAGACCTAGAACAATGCCTAGCACAGAGGCACTCACTAAATATATGTTAAATGGATGAATAAATGCTGTGATCTTAAAGCTGTGTCTGAGACTGGAGAGGGGGAGTTACTATTTGGTTTTGGGGATTGCCTTAGTCATCTTGCACTGTAACTGAACTCAGGTCTGGCTGCTTGCTGCTTGCAAATTCAGATAACAAGCATGAGGTCTGGTAGTAAGAAAGTAACTTTATTAACCAAAACTAGTAGTGGGGAAGTGGCCAAATTCCCATTCAAAGTGACCACTTCAAATTTCTAGGGAGAAGGCCAGGGTTTATAAAGGGGGACTTGGTGTGACTGGCTTGCAGGAGAAGGGGTAAGGAGGTGTGAGGTCTACAAGACTTGTTTGATGGCTTATCTATTCGGTGGTCTGATTGGCACCATTGTGGGCAGAACTAGGTTGTAAATCGACCATTGTCTCAAGGCAATCTCCTGGTCGGGGAGAGTTCTGGAGGTGCTTGGTTTGTTTTAAGATTTGGTCCCTAGAACTTCTTTTCTTTTCTTTTCTTTTCTTTTTTTTTTCTGAGACGGAGTTTCACTCTTGTTGCCCAGGCTGGAGTGCAATGGTGTGTCTCACCTCACTACAATCTTCACCTCCCAGGTTCAAGTGATTCTCTTGCCTCAGCCTCCCGAGTAGCTGAGATTATCGGCACCTGCCACCACGCCTGGATAATTTTTGTATTTTTAGTAGAGATGGGGTTTCACCATGTTGGCCAGACTGGTCTTGAATGCCTGACTTCAGGTAATCCTCCTGCCTTGGCCTCCCAAAGTGATGGGATTGCAGGCGTGAGCCACCTTGCCTGGCAGATCCCTGGAACTTCTAAGCCCACACATAGGTAACCTTGCAGTGTAGGGAGTGTCTGGGAGAGAGAAGGTTAAGGTTATAATTGTATCCCTAAAGAGCTAAGTAAGAGGCAAACATACAGGGAAAAAGAAAAAAAATAAAGATAATTTTAAGGAAAATGGGGTACTCAGTCACAGGGCTGCCACAACAAAACACCACAGATGCGTGGCTTAAACAACATAAATTCGTTTCTCACAAATCTTGTGGCTGGAAGTCCGAGATCAGGGTGCCAGCAGATTCAGTTCAGGGTGAGGTCCCTCTTCCTGCCTGGCAGACAGCGGCCTTCTTGCCATATCCTCATGTGGTGAAGAGAATGAGAGCTCCAGTCTCTTCCTTTTCTTACAAGGACACTAATCCCATCATGGAGTCAATCTCTTGACCTCATCTGAATCTAATAACCTCCCAAAGGTCCACCTCTTAATACCATCACGCTGGGAATTAGAGCTTTGACATACGAATTTGACACACAAACATTCATTCAATAACAAAATCTTAAAATCAAAGTACTGGAAAATTTGGTTTCTGGTTAGTGAGGGCTCTCTTCCTGGCTTGTAGATGGCCGCCTTCTCACTATGTCCTCCTATGGCCTTTCCTCTGTGTGCTTGCAGAAAGAGAGACATCTCTGTGTTTTCCTCTTAGAAACACCAGTCCCATCAGATTAGGGCCCCACCCTGTGACCTTATTTAACTTTCTTTCTCATTTATTTATTTATCGAGACAGGGTCTCACTCTGTCGCCCAGGCTGGAGTGCAGTGGTGTGATCTCACCTCACAGAAACCTCGGCCTCCCGGGTTCAAGCAATTCCCCTGCCAAAGCCTACCGAGGAGCTGGGACTACAGGCACATGCCAACATGCCTGGCTAATTTTTTTATTTTTAGTAGAGATGGGGTTTCACCATGCTGGCAAGGGTGGTCTTGAACTCCTGACCTCATGATCCGTCTGCCTCGAAAGGTGGGTTTGTCAGCCACAAATTCCTAGTTTGATATTGATTTTTCCCTCAGCTCATGAATGCCGATGTCTCTTCTGGCTACTGGGGCTGACAGGGAGAGACGTCAGCTACATTCCAATCCAGTTGCATTTTAAATGATCTGTCAGCTGGGCATGGTGACCCACGCCTGTAATCCCAGTACTATGGGAGGCCGAGGCAGGTGGATCATCTGAGGTCAGGAGTTCGAGACCAGTCTGACCAACAAGGTGAAACCCTGTCTCTACTAAAAATACAAAAATTAGCCAGGCATGGTGGTGTGCACCTGTAATCCCGGCTACTTGGGAGGCTGAGGCCGGAGAATTGCTTGAACCCGGGAGGCAGAGGTTGCAGTGAGCCAAGATGGCACCATTGCACTCCAGCCTGGGAGTGAGACTCCATCTCAAATAAAATAAAATAAAATAAATAAAATAAAATAAAATAAACTCTTAAAATGATCTGTATTTCCTTTTATTTTTATTTTTATTTTTATTTTTATTTTTTTGAGATGGAGTCTTGCTCTGTTGCCCAGGCTGGAGTGCAGTGGCGTGATCTCAGCTCACTGCAAGCTCCGCCTCCCAGGTTCAAGCGATTCTCCTGCCTGGGACTACAGGTGCGCACCACCACGCCCAGCTGATTTTTTTGTATTTTTAGTAGAGACAGTGTTTCATCATGTTGTCCAGGATGTTCTCAATCTCTTGATCTTGTGATCTGCCCACCTCGGCCTCCCAAAGTGCTGGGATTACAGGCGTGAGCCACCACGCCCGGCCAGATCTGTGTTTCTTCTATGGCTACTTTTTTTTTTTTTTTTGGTGACAGAGTCTCGCTCTGTCTCCCAGGCTGGAGTGCAGTGGCATGATCTCAGCTTACTGCAACCTCCGCCTCCTGGGTTCAAGTGATTCTCCTGCCTCAGCCTCCTGAGTAGCTGGGATTGCAGGCACGCACCACCAAGCCCAGCTAATTTTTGTATTTTTAGCGGAGGTGGAGTTTCACCATGTTGGGTCAGGCTGGTCTTGAACTCCTGACCTCATGATCTGCCTCCCTCGGCCTCCCAAAGTGCTGGGAGTTTGCCACAGGCGTGAGCCACTGCACCCAGCTTCTATGGCTACTTTTAAGATCACTGTCTTCATCATCTGAAGTTCCAGTGCGGTCTGAGTCGATGTGGATCTCCTTTCATTCACGGGGCTGTGGATATCTTTACTTAGTTATTTGCCATATCTCCTTATGGGATGCCTCCTTTTAATTACTCGCCTTTCATCTTCTAGGAGTATAATTACACTAATGTTCAACTCATTCAGCCACCACATAATTGTAATAGGCAGAATAATGGCCCCACAAATATATTCAAACCCTGAGCTCCAGAATCTTTGGATGTGTGATCTTACACAACAAAAGGAACTGCAGATACGGTTAAGGGTATGGACATTGAGAGGGAAGATTGCCCTGGATTATTATTATTATTATTTTGAGACGGAGTCTCGCTCTGTCGCCCAGGCTGGAGTGCAGTGGCGCGATCTCGGCTTACTGCAAGCTCCATCTCCCGGGTTCACGCCATTCTCCTGCCTCAGCCTCCCGAGTAGCTGGGACTACAGGCGGCCGCCACCCGCCCGGCTAATTTTTTTTGTATTTTTAGTAGAGATGGGGTTTCACCATGTTAGCCAGGATGGTCTCGATCTCCTGACTTCGTGATCCACCTGCCTTGGCCTCCCAAAGTGCTGGGATTACAGGCGTGAGCCACCACGCCCAGCCATTGTCCTGGATTATTTAGGTGGGCTCAGTCTGATCAGGAATTCTTTTTTTCTTTTTTCTTTTCGACTTTTTAGGTTCAAGGGATATATATTCAGGTTTGTTACATGGGTAAATTGTGTATCACGGGTGTTTGGTGTGCAGATAATTTTGTTACTCAGGTCATCGCACAGTACCCAATAGGTAGTTTTTTAATCCTCTCCCTCCTCCCACCCTCTACCCTCAAGGAGGCCCCAGTGTCTATTGTTCCCTTCTTTGTGTCCATGTCTACTCAATGTTTAGCTGCCACTTACAGGTGAGAATATGTGGTATTTGGCTTTCTGTTCCTTCATTAATTTGCTTAGAATAATGGTCTCCAGCTCCATCCATGTTGCTGTGAAGGACATGATTTCGTTCTTGTTTTTTTGGCTGGGTAGCGTACCATGGTGTATATGTACCGCAGTTTTCTTTCTTTTTTTTTTTTTTTTGAGACGGAGTCTCGTTCTGTCACCCAGGCTGGAGTGCAGTGGCATGATCTCGGCTCACTGCAAACTCCACCTCCTGGGTTCATGCCATTCTCCTGCCTCAGCCTCCCGAATAGCTGGGACCACAGGTGCCCGCCACCACACCCGGCTAATTTTTTGTATTTTTAGTGGAGACAGGGTTTCACTGTGTTAGCCAGGATGATCTCGAACTCCTGACCTCGTGATCCGCCTGCCTCAGCCTCCCAAAGTGCTGAGATTACAGGCGTGAGCCACCGTGCCCGGCCCTGTGCCGCAGTTTTCTTTACCCGTTCCACTGTTGATGGGCATCTGGGTTGATTCCTTGCCTTTGCTATTGTGAATAGTGCTGCACTGATCACGAATTCTTAAAAGTGGAGATAACTGAAGAAATGTAGGTCAGCTGTAGTGTTGGATTTCATCTACAGTGATTTCTACATCTAGTGAAATATGATTGTCTCTTTTTAAATTATTGAATTAAGTGTTAAAATGCATTAAAACATTTAAAGTTTAAATATTCTTGCATTCTTGGGATTCATAACTTGGTCAAGATATTTAATTTGTTTATAGCACACTGATGGACACAGTCTACTATTTTTCTCATCTATTTTACATCTAATTATTAATAGTGATTTTCCTATCTTGTTTCTTTATTATTTGTTCCCTAACTGGCTTTAGAATTAGCACTATTCATAGCTGATAAAGTGAGTTGTCTAGCTTTCTGTATTTTGCCCCATTCTCTTGAATATTTTAAATAAGTCCAATAACCTTCTTTGAAGGTTTAGTAGGACTTCCCTGTGAAACAATCTGGATATAGTTGGGCAGAGACAGAATTTTTACAACTGTTTTAACTTCTTTACTTGCAATAAGTCTTTTCCATCGACATTTTTTTTTTTATAATTTCAAGATTGTTTACATCTCTGCTATAGCTGCAGTGGCATATTTATCTGTCATAACACTGTCTTGCTCTTAATTAACATTGTCTGTTTTTTTTCTCTGTTCAAAGAAACAGCTGCTTTTGGCAGGCTGGGTCCTCAGCAGTGGCAGCTGCCAGGTCAGCCTTGGTGAGTGGTGAATTGCTCTGTCCATGCAGTGTCCATCCCAGCCACCACGGCCACTTTGTGCAGGGACTCATGAGCAAGCCCTGTGCGGCTGAGTGGCATCATCCATCAAGCCATCTCGCCCACCTGGTTACAGGGAGCCCCAGCCCCTTGGAGACCCTCTGGTGGGCATCCACATGCAACCTCTATCTTCACATGCTCTTCCCATTGAAAGCGGTCAATGCACACTTCTCTCTTCCATCCCCCAATTTTCCAACTTTATTTTCCCCAAGTTCCAGACTGGCCAGGCAACCCATGAGTCACTGCCCTTGATTCATTCATTCGTGCACTACTGGGGCATAATTTCTACCCTCTACCTCCTGTGGTCTTGTTTGGGTTTTGATTCCTAGTTCCTGCCTCGACAGCCCTTTCCAAAGCTGTTCTGGTGTCAGCTCCCAAGCCTACTGCTCTTGTAGATTCTCCTTTTTATATCTGAGCCACAGGCATTTATTTCCTGGAATTAAAAAAAAATTCACTGATATTTTCAATGCAGCATTTCTAAGGACTTGGAGTAGGAGAAATTCTATATTAGCTTAGAGAGAATTGTTTCAAAACACCAGAAATGTAAACTTGAATGAAGGACAACATGCATGGAGGAAGGTGGACAAATCACAGGTGGGCAGTGGGTTTTGACCAAGTAAAAACTCAGATAAACAACACCTTCATCAAGCAACATCATTTCCACCCTCCAAGAAACACCGTTGAGTCCTACTCACTCATAAACCAGCCTCCCCCACCCTAGAGTAGCCACTGTCTTGATTTGTAACACTGTAGATCTGTTGCTTCTGATTGAATGAAATTAAAAGTTGTTTTCATGTAGTCGGGCTCATCATCTTTGTTGGGCTCATCATCTTGCTGTGTGTGGTCATAGCCGATTCTCTCCCATGGCCGTCGAGTGCTCCACTTTATTTATTTATTTATTTTGAGACGGAGTTTCACTCTTGATGCCCAGGCTGGAGTGCAATGGCACCATCTCAGCTCACTGCAACCTCCGCCTCCCGGGTTCAAGCAATTCTCCTACCTCTGCCCCCGAGTAGCTGGGATTACAGGCATGCGCCACCACGCCCAGCTAATTTTGTATTTTTATTTATTTATTTATTTATTTATTGAGACAGAATCTCGCTCTGTCATCCAGGCTGGAGTGCAGTGGCGAGATCTCGGCTCACTGCAAAGCTCCGCCTCCCGGGTTCACGCCATTCTGCTGCCTCAGTCTCCCGAGTAGCTGGGACTACAGGCTCCTGCCACTGCATCTGGCTAGTTTTTTTTTTTTGTATTTTTAGTAGAGACGGGGTTTCACCATGTTAGCCAGGATAGTCTCGATCTCCTGACCTCATGATCCACCTGCCTCGGCCTCCCAAAGTGCTGGGATTACAGGCGTGAGCCACCGCGCCCGGCCTAATCTTGTATTTTTAATAGAGACACAGTTTCTTCACGTTGGTCAGGATGGTCTTGAACTCCTGACCTCAGGTGATCCACCAGCCTCAGCCTCCCAAAGTGCTGGGATTACAGGCGTGAGTCACTGCGTCCAGCCAAGGGTAAATCTCTTATTTTAGAAATTATTCAGCTAGTAAATTGGGAAGGAATGAGAGACTGAGACTATAATTCTTTTGCAACCCATAACAAATTAACAGATTTAGCCATTGAAAAGCAATGGCAATTAAAAGTAGAGTAAAAGTAAATAACCAGTACTAAGTTATTCCTCCTGATGGAAGAATACAATGGAGTGCCATAAATAAAGTATTCAAGAAGAAAATCAAGTCAGCCTATAAGCAAATCTCTGTAGCCAACTACCAATTTATAGAAAGTACAGATAAAACAGGTCCATATTAAACTATGCCTTGGGGTGGAGCCAGCAAAATGCAAACTATGAAAACTCAACCAGACAATATAAATTTCAAGCAGGAGCATAGAGAAAAAAAGAGAACAGACTAGGTGCGGTGGCTCACTTCTGTAATCCCAGCACTTTGGGAGGCTGAGGCAGGCAGATCATGAGGTCAGATCGAGACTATCCTGGCTAACATGGTGAAACCCCATCTCTACTAAAAATACAAAAAAATTAGCTGGACGTGGTGGCAGGCGCCTGTAGTCCCAGATACTCGGGAGGCTGAGGCAGGAGAATAGCATGAACCCGTGAGGCGGAGCTTGCAGTGAGCCGAGATCGCGCCACTGCACTCCAGCCTGGGTGACAGAGTGAGACTCCGTCTTAAAAAAAAAAGAAAAAAGAGAACAAAAATTATATATCCCAAGGTAAAACTAAACTACAATTTCAGAGGATGAAAATATAAAATAGAACAAAGAAGTGATGATCATAAAGGTCAGGCTGTGATTTTATGTAGGGGAGGGAAGCCTTTATCACTGAGCTGGGGCAAATGGTGGGGTTTCTGGGCTGGCTGACAAACTTCTATATCTCTGGTGGTTAAAGGGTGTTTATCTTTTATTATTATTATTTATTATTATTATTAAAAGGCAACATTTTCAGACAGTTTTTCTTTTTGGGTACCTGTTTTATTTTACAGCAAAAAGCTAATGAAGAATAAAACAATTTATAGGTCATGATTACTGTTTTGCAGAAAGCCTACTCTCCACACCCCTCTCCAGACACTGAGCTCCCAAAACAAGTGGCAGCACCAGGACCCCCTGGCAGGGCCACCTCACTTCTGGCAGGGCCACCTCACTTCTGGGTGTGTTCATGTCACTGGAGGCAATGTCCCAGGCCTATTCCTTGATGCCTGGAAGAACATGATAGGACACAGTTGAGGGGAAGCCTTCTCTGTCACCTGCAGGTTCTTGGCTGTCACTGTAGAGGGAGCGGGTCCTCACCTCTCCCACAGGCCAGATCACAGCCAGAACCTCCTCCCTGCATGGGGAGTGAGGCTTGATCCTTTCCCTGAATACAGTGACAGAGATCTCTGTGTCATCACAAGAAGGCTCCAACTCTTCAGGGCAGATGTTCCCCCACAGGGTCAGCCCCTGAATGCTGGCGCCAGATGTCCCACCTCCATCCCTTCCCAGTCCTTTCTGTTCTGCTGTGAATCTGTCAGTCATTGGGAACTAGCAGGGAAAGGGAACAAGGAGGGGAGATTGCTTTGATGCTGGGTCAAGGCATTGAGACAGAACTCTCCTTCTCCCCGAACCTCACACTTTATCCGCTCCCAGACGCATGAAATAAAACACAGACCAGAAATGTCTATTTAAAGAGTAAACATTTACGGTATAAATTATGCACACATAATAGTAGACACAGAGTAACGCATAACGGTGTGACGGGGCGAGGGGACCTCAAGGTAACAAGAAAGCTGGTCCTGGGCTGGTCAGGAGTCGACGTCACCAAGATACTCATAAAGCTCACCCATGATAATCTAATTACTGCACATGTAATATATTAAAATATATTAAAACATAAGAAAATAGGCCAGGCATGGTGGCTAATATAATAAAATATATTACAATATAATAAAATAGGCCAGGCACGGTGGCTCATTCTTGTAATCCCAGCACTTTGGGAGGCCAAGACAGGCAGATCACCTGAGGTCGGGAGTTTGAGACTGGGCTGGCCAACTTGGCGAAACCCCGTCTGTACAAAAAATACAAAGATTAGCTGGGTGTGGTGGTGCCTGTCTGTAATCCCAGCTATTCGGGAGTCTGAGGTAAAAGAAGTGCTTGAACCTGGGAGGCAGAGGTTGCAGTGAGCTGAGATCATGCCAGTGAATTGCAGCCTGGGTGACAGAGTGAGACTCTGTCTCAAAAAAAAAAAATAATAATACAAAAACAACAGAAATAATGATACCAATTAATATGGCACTGTTAAGGGCCCTACAACCCTGTATTGGACTGAACAAAGGATGAACGTGGGAATAAAGACAAAGACAAAAGAGTATATTTGGAAAAAGGGGTCAGGGGGCTTCTTGCTTCTCGTGAACAAGGGCTCTGATCTTCCACAGCCCTTCGTATTTATTGGTATAGGAGATAGCGAGAAGAGGGGTGGAAGAAGGAGTCAGCTGCTGGGTCCACAGTAGGCTTGTAAGACTGCATTCCTCAAACAATAGGCTCTAGATGACCCAGTAGATAACCTCAATGAGCACCATGGAGTGAATGCCCTCAGCAAACCTTCTGTTGGCAGGAGCAGTTGTGAGTTTGCCCACATCCTGCATTCATGATAAACAATTTGCTGTTTGATCATATAGCCTCCAATGGAATGTTGAGTTGGTCATGATCCCTTTGCTGGCTCTCTGCGTGGCAGAGCAGCAAACACCTCATACCTACTAAAACTTTGCAGCATCAAACAACAATAAATAAGTGATGCTATTTTCTCTGTTTCATAGGTCAGGAAACAGAGGGAAAGTGCTGGTGAGATCCAGGCAGGAAGTTGAATCCTGGCCGCCTGGCTGTAGAGTCTAGGCGCCCTCAGTGGAACCAGTGGACCCAGGAGCTGACATCAGAGTCTGAAACCCCAGCTGTGCGGCATCCCTGTGGTCTCCTGTCCCAACCGGGTGTTGATCCAGGGCCTGCAGGCTCACGAGCTCTGGAGAAGAGGGAAACGGGTAAATGCTCCACTGGGTGCAGTGTTGTGTTTATTCCCGAAGGACTTTTCTCTCTTCAGTTGCTCCAAAATCAGATTCACCCTTTCTCTGAGGGAAGATGAGGCCCCCACTTTTTTCTTCCTCCCTCCTTGCTGTTCCCAGCCCCTGCCAGTTCTCTCCCATCACTCCATCAACATCAGCCCCTGTCCTGTGCCCAACACTCATTGTTCAGGGAGTGAAAGGGCCCCAAGACAAAAGGACAAGACCCGAGAGGCAACCCAGTGCCCTCCCCTCCTCTCAGGCCTGACCAGTCCTGTTACCGTGAGAGGCTTCCCCAAAGAGAGGCCCTGACCCTTGCTCTCAGTCCCCAGGCCCTCCTCTCCTGCAGAGGCACCTGCACACCAGGGCAGGCCCTGCCCACTGTGGGCTCTGCCCTCTATCTGCAGCTCAGCGCTCCTCCCCTCCCAGCCCTGAGCAGGCAGCTCCTAACTGGGGACCCCATCAGGAAGCCTGGGGGGCCCAGCAGGCCCAGCATGGAAAGATGTGGCTGCCACAGGATCTGCACCTGACATGACCCTGGGACCCCCACCTTGCTCGAGGAGGCCTGGCCTCTCCTGACCCTCAGCACCAACCCAAGCCTGTGGCCTGCTCTTGAGTAACCACTGCTCCTGCCTGGTCCACTTAACCCTGGAAACGCAGCTCCACCCCAGGGCTGCTGCTTGGTGAGGCTGTGAGGCCTTCCTGCTCTGTCCCTAGCAGGGATTCCACCCAGGCCACTGCCCTTGCAACCTACAAGGGATTTTCTCCATGTGGAGTAGGGGAGACCCCTTAGCCTGAGGCTGCCTCTGCCCACCCTCTGCACCTGGGAACTGCCACTGCCACAGCCACCATCTCCACACAGATCCTCCTGGAGAGGGGGCTCCAAATTTGAGTTCCTGTTTTATTTAATATGCTTTACAACAGCAGTATTAGAGGAAATCCTATTAAGATTATAGAGCTGAAATTATGAACATCTTTATTGGACATCAACATTGAAAGCAGGAATTTTGAGAAACTGGCACATGAACTTCATACTCTTTTCCTGGCCAAAACCCCAGTGACCTACGAGGAAAGCATTCCTGCCCACAGGGAAGCAGAACTGACAATCCCTCTACGGGAGACGCCGCGGGTGAGAGCAGGAGCGACCACAGACCTGCACTGCCCTGGACGGAGTGCCTCCTGGACGGGGCCCTCTTGCTGCAGGGGAGGGGACGAAGGTTCCCATCTGCCCCGAGGGGCCGACTGACAGTGCAATTAGGTTCAAGGATGAGAAACCAGCGCCCCTACCGCCAGACTCAGGTCTCCTGGACACCCCAGCCTCTCACTGTCCCCTGCACTGCCTCTGCATTTGCAGAAACACAAAACTTCTGCTGTCTCTTTTCATCTCCCATCAAACAACCTGACTGTGGAGGAAATGATTCTGACCGTCCCTTACTCCAAACTTACCAGGCAGTGACCACCTTGAGAAAGGGAAATTGGCTCAGGGAGGGCAAGGTGAGGCCACAGAGCACAGAACAAAGCCCCAAAAAGATGGCGCCTGGGGACTGTGTCCCTCAGGGACTGCAGAAGAAAACACGTGGAGGTAGGATGAAAACAGGGACCACAACTGCCCTGATGAGGGGCTGGACCCCGCTCCTCAAATGGCCCAGGGACATCTGCTTATCTACTCATCCGTGTCATCTGCAAGGAAACTCAGGGAGGCCAGGTGGTGGGAACCTGGAAAGTGCCTCCTGGAGGAGGCACATGGAGGGGCACCGCCTCTCCTCGGATTCCTCTCCAGTTTCTGGCCCTCGCCAGATCACAGCCACCTTTACTATTTCCTCCCTCTGAGGCCATGATCATCCAGGCCCTCAGCAATCAGCACATGATTCCCAGCTCACCCCACCTGGACGCACCCTAGTGAGCCCAAGAGACAGAGAGGCTGGGATGGGGACAGAGCAGGTGCCACAGCCCTCCCTGCTGCCCACTCCTCACCTGCAGCAGGAGGAGGCCACAGCTGGATATTCGAAGGCCTTGCCCCAGCCCTGACTTGGGAAGCACTTATGGATGTAGATGGAGATGTTGCTCCCATTCCCCTCCCAAATACCCCAGCTTCCATCCCCAGTTCCAGAAGCCTTGTCACCTACATCTTATCTGGGCAGGAGCAATGAGGAGACCCTATTGCCCAGACAGGAGCTTTCCCATCTCCAGAAACTGCCCCCTTTTCTCACCTGGACCCTCTGCCACTGATATTTTCTTCTTGCAACAAGGGACGCAGAGAATAATAATAATAACAAAACATGGCATAGCAGCAGAAACATATGGAAAGTCTGTCCATTGACTCTGAAGCACCAGCGCCTTCCCTGAAAAAAAGGGACTTGTTATACACTGGGCAGAGAGCCACAGCCATCCCTGCTGTCCCTACCCTGGCCTGACCCTCTCCAGGGTCACCCCAGGCTCACCAGAGGGCACAGGGTGAGTGCCGTGATTCCCGCTGTGTTCCATGTAGCAGGTGAACCTCTGCTCCTCTCCTTGGCGAATCCTGGTGGCCACCCAGGTCTGGTAGGTTCCATTCCTATCAGGCAGGACATCCCCCCACTGCTGGGCGTCGTGGCTCAAAGATATCCCATCCTGACGCCAGGTCAGTGTGATATTCCAGGGATAGAAGCTGGAAGCCCTGCATGTCATGGTGATGTTGCCCGCTGAGGCCTCGCTGCAGGTGACATTCACCATGGGGGGCACTGGAGAAGAAACGGCAGAACCAGTGAAGCCCTGCTCCCCTCTAAGGGAGATGCAGGGAACGGGGCTGCTCCTCTCCACTGTTCTCACTCTGGCTGAATCCCTCACAGATCTCGGACCTTCTGTAAGTCTGTCCTCACCCTGGGGCCTAATTCCTCCGGGGTGGCAGGAGGATGGGCCTTGGGACTGTGGCCTCAGGCTCTGGGATCCCCACATTGATGCTGAGGAGGGGGATGTCAGGGGTGGACTCCTGGGTCGTGGGGCCAGGAGGGAACTCTCCAGGATGGGCAGGCTGGGAGGCAGAGGGGGCAGCCCTGGCCCTGAGGGCTTCCTCTCCTACCTAACTCCCACCCCAGGCTCAGGCTTCTGTTGGAGGGCCCACTGCTTTCCTAGATTACAACACTGGACGGTTCAGTCCCAGACCCAATGTCTTTATTCAGTGGCTCTAACAGGAGAGGCAAATCAGGACACAATATGCCAACAGGAAACGCCTGTATCCATAGCACAGGGAGGGTTTCCCTGGACAGAGCTGGGAGGTGAGGCAACTCTAGCAGAATTGGAGGGAGAGGAGAGCCCCTGGCCAGGGTCGGTACCTATTCTCCTCAGGACTATGCCGGATTCTAGATATCGCTGTAGTTTCTGCAGGCAGTCTGCCTGCACAGCGCGATAGTGTGTCTTGGTCTTCATGGCATCTTCCTTCCAGAAATTCATGATGTTGATAGCCAAGGTCTGAGCTCTGGAGGACTGGGGCACTGTCCATTCCTGAGTCTCCAGGTTTTGGGAGAGGAAGAGCTCCCCATCATAGTAGAAATGCCACGAGCCCCTGGTGCTGCGGTCTTCATGGATCTCACAGACCTTAATCTCCTGGAGGGAATGCAAGCCTGCCCCCACCCAGCAGTGACTTCTCCATTCCCAAACCCGACACCTTTCCACCCAAGTGAGGAACTCAGCCCAGCGGCGACCCCTCCCTGGCCCTCCTCCATGCCTCCCTGTGTGGGCTGAGTTCCGGCTCACCACCCTGCAGAGCCTCGCTGACCCTACTCCTAACCCCCACCCCCAGCCAGATCCAGTGGGAAGAGACAGGTCCCTGCTCTCTGCCTCCAAGTCTCCTGGAGAAGGCCTCCCATTACTCTTTCCCCTGCCGACTATCACCTCCTTTCTGGTCCTTGATATGAGTCAGGGTCCTCCTGAGGTCCCGCCCATTCTCTGTCAAGTCCTCGGTCTCTGTGTCCCAGGTCTTAGCTCCCAGGACATTTTCTGCCCACTGTCCCAGGGGCTTTGCCCTGTGTTTCTGCCTGTCATAGTGCAGGAAGGGCTGACCATCCAGATGTCCTTCAGCGAGAAACTCTGACTGCACAGATCCATCCTGGGACAGCACCGTGAGGTTGTAACGAAGACTGTGGGGCTCTGGGGAAGAGGAAATCACAGGTGAAACTTCTTCCTGGAATTACTTCACATTGATGTTTAACACACAGGTCTGCTGTCCCGACCTTCCTGAGGAGGCAGGAAATGCACACGGGCAAAGGGACAAGAACGAGGATTTCATATACAAGGAAAACTGTGAGGGTGGGAGGATAGAGGAGGGGGCTGATCAACAGAAGAAGGGGGAATGAAGATGGCAAACTTGTAGGCCAGGTGCCAGGACTGGGTGGCCACAAGCCCCCTAAGGGAATAGGGGCCAAGGGGAGAGGCTGCCCTGCAGGGGCAAGGGAGGAGCATGAAGGCAGTGGTGGAAGGAAGGTCTTGCTGGAGGGGACAGTGGGAATGGGAAGGGACTCAGGCTCAGAGGGATCCATGTCCAGTGTGGCTGTGGTGCACAGGTGAGGGTGAGATGGAGGCAAGGGGAGCTGCCTCAAGAAGAGACTCATCATGGGCATGGCGGGGGCAAGGGAGGGGGTGGTCATGAGGCACAAGGGGTAGGAAGGTTGTAGCCCCAGAGAAGTTTATAGTGGGGTCAGTATCCCAGAGGGGAGCAATGATGTGGGCTTGGGTTCAAAGTGGAAGAGTGGCATGACAAGCCCCCAGGACAGCAATTGGATGGACCAGCTAGCGTCCACTGGGGTGGGCAGGTGACAGGGTCTCAAAGAGTCATTCCATCTTTTCAGCAAATAGTGCTGGGGGAACTGGATGTTCAAATAATATAAAATTGGACCCTTAATTTGTACTATATACTAAAATTAACTCAAAATCAATCAAAGACCTAAACTCTAAACTCAAGAACTAAAACCTAAAAATATCTTAGAAAAAAACATTGGGTATAATCTTCATGACATAGGGTTTGACAGTGGTTTCATGGATATGACGCCAAAGCACAGATAGAATAGAAAGAACTGACAAACTGGACTCATGAAAATTCAAAACATCTGTGCATCAAAGGGCACAATCAGAGTGAGAAAGCAATCAACCCCTGAAATGAAATAAATATTGCAAGTCATATATCTGATAAGAGATTAGTTTCCAGAAGGCCAGGCGTGGTGGCTCAAGCCTGTAATTCCAGCACTTAGGCCATTCTGGCTAACACGGTAAAACCCCATCTCTACTAAAAACACAAAAAATTAGCCAGGTGTGGTGGCGGGCGCCTGTAGTCCCAGCTACTCAGGAGGCTGAGGCGGGAGACTGGTGTGAAGCTAGTGGGCGGAGCTTGCAGTGAGCCGAGATCGCACCACTGCACTCCAGCCTGGGCGACAGAGCAAGACCCCATCTCAAAAAAAAAAAAAGAAAAAGAGAGAGATTATTTTCCAGAATATACAAAAAAGTTTGACAAAAACAACAAAACAGTCAACCCACTCGAAAATGGGCAAAGTAGCCATGAGAAGCTATGTGGGGGAAAAAAATGGGCAAGACTTCAATGGCCAATTCTTCAAAGAAAATATGCAAATGATCAATAAACACATGAAAAGATGCTCGATATCAGTACTCATTAGGAAAATGCAAATCCAAACCACAAGAAGATACCACTTCAAACCAATCAGGATGGCTATTATCACACACACACACACACACACACACACACACACACACACACACAGCAAGTTTGGCAAGGAGGTAGAGAAACTGAAGCCCCTGTGTACTGCTTCTAGAAATACAAAATGGCACGCCTGCAATGGAAAACACTATGGTGATTCCTCTAAAAATTAAAAAATGAAATACCGTATGATCCAACAATTCTATTTCTGGATATATACCCAAAAGAAATACCCAAAAGAAATAAATGTATACCCAAGAGAAATGAAATATTGCCAATATCCAAAAGGTAGAAGTAACCCAAGTGTCCACTGTCTGAGGAATGGATAACCAAGATGTGGTACATACTTATAATGAGTATTATTCATCATTAAAAGGAATGAAATTCTGACCCATACTACAACCTGGATGAACCTCGAAACACTATAAGTGAAATAAGCCAGAATCAAAAAGACAAACATTACATGATTCTACTTAAATGAGGTACCTAGAGTGGTCAAATTCATAGAAACAAAAAGTAGGATGATGGTTACCAGGGGCCAGAGGTAGGGAGGAATGGGGAGTTACCGATTAATGGGTACAGAGTTTTGGGTTGCACAAAAATGTGAATGTATCTAATGCCACCGAGTATACACTTAAAAGCAGTTGAAACAGTAAAATTTAGGTAATGTATAATTTACCATAATTAAACGTTTAAAGAACAAGAAATATCAGTCCTATTCAAACTGTTCTGAAAAACAGAGGAGGAGGGAATACTTCCAAACTCATTTTACAAAGCCAGGAATATCCTGATACCAAAACCAGGCAAAGACACATCAAAAAAAGAAAACTACAGGCCTATATCCCTGATGAACATTGAGGCAAATATCGTCAATGAAATACTAGCAAACCACATTCAACAATATATTAAAAAGATCATTCTTCATGACCAAGTGGAATGTATTCCAGGTATGCATACACAAATCAATCAATGTAATACATCGTATCAACAGAATAAGGGACAAAAGCCATATCACCATTTCAATTGATACTGAAAGAGCATTTGATAAGTTTAACATCCCTTCATGATAAAAACTCTAAAAAAACTGAGTATACAAGGAACAGACCTCAATATAATAAAAACCATATATGGCAACTCACAGCTAGTAACATACTGAATGAGGGAAAACTGAAAGCCTTTTCTTTAAGATCTGGAACAAGACAAGGATGACTACTTTCACTACAGTTATTCAACACAATACTGAAAGTCCTAGCTAGAGCAATCAGACAGGAGAAGGAAATAAAGGGCATCAAAATTGGAAAAGAAGAAGTCAAATTATCCTTGTTTGCACATCATGTGGTCTGATATTTGGAAAACCTAAAGACTCCACCAAAAACTATTAGAACTGAAGAACAAATTCAGTAAAGTTGCAGGATACAAAATCAACATGCAAAAATCAATAGCATTTCTAAATGCTAACAGCAAATAATCTGAAAAAGAAATCAAGAAACGAATCCCATTTTCATTAGCTACAAATAAAATAAAATACCTAGGAATAGATTTAACTGAAGAAGTGAAAGATCTCTCCAATAAAAACTATAAAGCACTGATGCAAAACATTGAAGAGGACACAAAAAATGGAAAAGGCATTCCATGTTCATGGACTGGAAGAATCAATGTTTATTTTTATTTTTATTTTCTGAGATGGAGTTTTGCTCCCGTTGCCTAGGCTGGAGTGCAATGGCGCAATCTCAGCTCACCACAACCTCTGCCTCCTGGGTTCAAGTGATTCTCCTGCCTCAGCTTTCCTGAGTAGCTGGGATTACAAGCATGTGCCACCAAGCCTGGCTAATTCTGTATTTTTAGTAGAGGCGGGGTTTCTCCATGTTGATCAGGCTGGTCTTGAACTCCTGATCTCAAGTGATCCACCCGACTCGGCCTCCCAAAGTGCTGGGATTACAGGAGTGAGCCACCGTGCCCAGCCGGAAGAATCAATTTTGTTAAAGTATCCATCCTATCCAAAGCAATCTACAAATTCAATGCAATTGCTATCAAAACACCAATGACATTCTTCACAGAAATAGAAAAACAATCCTAAAATGTATATGGAATCACAAAAAAACCCAGAATAGATAAAGCTACCCTGAGCAAAAAGAACAAAACTAGAGGAATCACATTATCTGACTTCAAATTATACTACAGAGCTAGAGTAATCAAAACAGCATGGTAGTGGCATAAAAACAGACACACGGACCAATGAAACAGAATAGAGAACCCAGAAACAAATCCATACATCTACAGTGAAGTTATTTCTAACAAGGTACCAAGAACACATACAGGGCAAAGGAAAGTGTCTCTTCAATAAATGGTGCTGGGGAAACTAGATATCCTTATGCAGAAGAATGAAACTGGACCCTATCTCTCACCACATACAAAAATCCAACCAAAAAGGATTAAAGTTGTAAATCTATGACCTCAAACTATGAAAACTATAAAAGAAAACATTGGGGAAACTCTCTAAGATATTGGACTGGCAAAGATTTTTTAAGCAATACCCCACAAGCACAGGCAACCAAAGTAAAAATGCATAAATGGGATCATATCAAGTTAAAAAGCTTCTGCACAGCAAAGGAAACAATAAACAAAGTGAAGAGACCATCCAAGAATGGGAGAAAACATTTTCAAACTATTCATCTGACAAAGGATTAGTAACCAAAACATATAAGGAGCTCAAACAACTCTATAGGAAGAATATCTAATAATCCAATTTAAAAATGAGCAAAAGATCTGAATAGTCATTTCTCAAAAGAAGACATATAAATGGCAAACAGGTATATGAAAAGGTGCTCAACATCATTCGTCATCAGATGAAGGCAAATCAAAACTCCTATGAGATATCATCCCACCCCAGATAAACTGGCTTCTATCCAGAAGACAGGCAATAAGGAATGCTGGCGAGGATGTAGCAAAAGGGAACCCTTGTACACTGTTGGTGGGAACGTAAACTAGTACAACCACTGTGGGAAATAATGTGGAGGTTCTTCCAAAAACTAAAAATATAATAGAGCTGTCATATGCTCCAGCACTCCCACTGTTAGGCATATACCCAAAAGAAAGGAAATTGGTATATTAAAGAGCTATCTACATTTCCATGTTTATTGCAGCACTATTCAAAATAGCCAAGATCTGCAGGCGACCTAAGTCTCCATCAACAGAAGAATGGATAAAGAAAATGTGGTGCACATGTGTGTGTGGAGTACTATTCAGCCATCGTGTCATTTGCAAAGAACTGGAGGTCATCCTGTGAAGTGAAATAAGCCCCAGGCCCAGACAGACAAACTTTGCATGTTCTCACTTATTTGTGGCAGCCAAAAATTAAAACAATTGACCTCATGGGGAGAGACAATAGAATGATGATTACCAGAGGCTGAGAAGGGTAGTGGGGAGTGGGGGAGCGGGGATGGTTAATGGGTACAAAAATATAGTTAGAATGAATAAGATCTAGTAGATAGCACAGCAGGGTGGGTACAGTCAACAATAATTTATTGTACATTTAAAAATAACTGAAAGAACATAATGGGATTGTTTGCAGCACAAAGAAAGGATAAATGCCTGTTGTGATAGAGATCCCATTTACCCTGATGTGATTATTACATATTGTAGGCCTGTGTCAAAATATCCCATGTACCCGGTAAATATATACATATATATCTATTACATACCCAAAACAAAAGTTAAAAATTAAAAACAAAGCAAGGGGTAGGGGTGCTGGCCAGAGAGAGAAAACCAAGGTAGAGGGGGAGATTCTCAGCCTGAGGAAGGACCTGCCAAAAGGAGTACTGCTGGAGGGGGAGCAGTGGCACCCCAAGAGCAGGCAAAACAGATTTTAGATATGGAGTGTGGGGAGTGAGAGCCCACTGGGGTCAAGGAACCAAAAGAAAAGAATGAAGGTCAAGGAACAGTTGGCCCAACAGCCTGTTTTAGGTCTGGGTTGGGGAGGGGAGATGGGCAGAGCAAGAACTGGAGGGTGGCATGAGCATGGGGCAGGAGTGACTGTGGGAGAACTTGGGGTAGGGTGAGGACAGGAGGGGAGGGTGCTCTGGGGGAGGGTGGGGCTTGGAAGGATGCTCAGCACTGTCATATGCTCCAGCACTCCCACTTTCCCACTGGAAGATGAGAACTTGCTGAGGGCCCCAGGCAGCTGGGCAAGAGATAGGAGCAGCACAAGGTCCCAAGGTGGAGAGAGGCGGAGGGACCAGGGAGGGATGGTCCAGCACCTGTGGGCTGGAGGGTGGGGTCCTCAAGAGGGTGAGGCTGAGGATGAAGGAGTGGGGAAGGGGCCACAATGAGGCAGGGCCCAGAGCAGGCACCTGCACTGGAGGGGACGGGGCATCTGCGCTGCCCTGTGCCCTGCCTAAGGCCCAACTGCCATTAGCATCAGGGCTCCCCTTGGGGGTCTGGAGGAGAGAGGGATGGAGGGAAGACCCCCCGGACAAAAGGCAGCACCAGAAAGTTAGAGTCAGGGACATTTGGGAAGGGGGAGGCATAGGGGCAGCACTGGGTGAAGGCTGCTTGTAGGAAAGGCCCATAAGGGAGGCAAGAGGGACCTTCAGTGGCGGGGGCGGGGGATGAAGGCAGAGGACACCCTAGAAATGGATCAGAGAACAGCACACAGGAAGGGGTAGCAGGGAGCTGGGAGAGCAACAGGGCCCAGGGCGCCCTAAGATGGGCAGGGGAGGAGGTGAGAGGGAATCTGGTGTCCTTACATCATTGGTCATTAGTAGGGGTGGGATGCGAGAGAGGAGAGGACCCCCGGAGCCGGAGGCGAGGGGAGAATGAGCTGGGGATGAGAGAAGTCGCAGGAAGAATCCTCCGCCCGGAGCTTGAAGGCTCCAACCCCTCAGCTTGAGAGTCAGGAACCCCCACAGTCCCCACAGCAGCAGGAAGCACCAGCTCCGGGTCCCGAGAAAGGAGGGCCCCAACTCCAGGAGCTGCGGCCCGGGAGCTGAGAACAGGTCGGCTCCGGGAGAGGACAGGACTTCAGGGACCTGAGATCCGCCCCGAGCACCGGGGGAAGTGGCTGCCTCAGCGGCCGCTCTGGAACGGCCTTCGAATGCCATTCACAGGAGCAGCGCGAGAACCCAGGGGCCTCAGAAGGTCTGGTTTGTCCGAAAAGTGAGAGGAGGCGGAGAGGCGAGGAGAGCAAGTACAGGAGGAGATCAGAAAATGCGGGTGATGCGCGATCCCGAGGAGGACTGAAAAGAGACGAGAGGTCGGGCGCGGTGGCTCAAGCCTGTAATCCCAGAACTTTGGGAGGCCGAGGCGGGCGGATCACGAGATCAGGAGATCGAGACCATCCTGACTAACACGGTGAAACCCCATCTCTACTAAAAATACAAAAAATTAGCCGGGCGTGGTGGCGGGCGCCTGTAGTCCCAGCTACTAGGGAGGCTGAGGCAGGAGAATGGCTGAACCCGGGAGGCGAAGCTTGCAGTGAGCCAAGACCCGGCCACTGCACTCTAGCCTGGGCGAGAGAGACTCCGTCTCATTAAAAAAAAAAAAAAAAGAGACGAGAGATGGGAAAGCAGGGCTGAGGTGTGGCGGGAACAGGCGGCGTCCAGCTCCCTGCACCCCCGACAGCGCACCTGAGCCCCGCCCTGACCGCACGGCGCTCGCCGCAATCCACCTGGACCTCCGGAAACGCCCCGCCGCTCCCGCTCCGCCGGGGACCGCCAGGAACCCCACTCACCAGCGGCAGCTGCCGGGGCTGCAAAAGGGAAGGCGACGGCCAGAAACAGCAGGACCCGGCCCAGCCCCATGGCCCCTACGTCGCCACCTTCTCAGCAGCTCAGCAGTGGCCAACTGAACGAAGCCAGTGAGAAGACCCCGTCGAAATTTAGTCACCTGCGCCCCGCGCAGCGACCGCTTATCCAATGAAAACTGAGGCCCGGAACTTAGGGTCAATCATGTGTGGAGAGGGCGGGGCCACGTTCGGAAGAGAAAGTTCTAGCGGCCTGGAGACCTGGGGAAATTTAGAAGGCGGGACCTGGCGGCCAGAAAAGGGGGAGCGTGCGCGAGCGCAGCCAAAATCAAGGACCAGCCCCGAGTAGCTGAGAGTACAGCTCCAACCTTATGAGCACGGCCTGGACCCTGTCGCCCTCCCTGCATCGCGACCACCCCATCCCCGCATTCCCACCCCCAAGGAGCGCGGGCTTCACCAAGCCCCTTTCGTCGGTCCTCCCACCAGGCCGGCTCTCACTGGCTTGTTCCTTCCGGGACAGACAACGCGTGATTTTTCTCCCAATACACTCCCTCAACAGCGCACAGCGTTACTGGCAATGAGACCAGTGACCAGATTTTCACACCTGTTTCCACCTCTGCCTTTCAGAAGCACTTGCCCCAGTAGAAACGCTCAGACCACAAATTCTCTTAGGCGTTTCAGCTTTATAATGTCCTTCTCCTCCCTTCGACTCAAAGCCAGGCCCCCCTTTCACCCCCTTATATCCTCGAAGTGTCTGAGGTCTCCCAGGGCCCCCTCTCTATTCAGTCCCTGGGTGATCACAGGGCCAACGAGGCGGCTCCCCATGGTTCACTACAACACCAAGCTCTCTCCAGATTCCCTTTTCCAGCCTGTTTTGGGACATCTGTTCCTCTGGGAACATAGTCCCCTTCAATGTGACAGATCTACAAGGACTCTCTACACGTCTCCCACCACATCATCCTCTCCTCCTCCTCAGTTTCTCTTAAGAACTTCACCATCCTTGGTCCCTTCTGATTTCCTCTTTCCCCCTCATCTCCGGGAGTCAAAGTCAGCTCCTCCAACCCTATTTCAATCCCACAGCCACAATCTTAGTCTAGGCTTTCCCCTCCTTTCAGCCTAGATTACTGCACAGGCTTCCTAAACACTGTGCCTGCCTCAGTTACAACCAGAGTGCTCCAAGCCACCCACAGCGCCCCATCTGCTGAATGTCACACATGATGGATGCTTGTACTCTACCATGGAAACCATAGCTCCCACAATCTGCTGTCTGGCACCACCCCCATTTCTCTGGTGACACCTCCCCAGGGTTGCAGTAAACGTGGGCTCTGGGATCTCCTCACCCTATCCCACCAGGATGCCACTGCCTAAGCAGTCTCCCTCTTCCAGGTTACTGTCACCTCTGCCTTGGAACCCATCAGACCACACCATATCCTTAAAATCTTCCCAATTAGGCTGGTCTGAGTGCAGTGGTGTTTACAACTAATTGATCACAACCAGTTATAGATGTTTTTGTTTCATCTTCACTCCCGCTGTTTCACTTGACTAGCCTTTAAAAAAAAAAAAAAGGAAAAAGGGTCCGGGTGCGGTGGCTCACGCCTGTAATCCCAGCACTTTGGGAGGTCGAGGTGGGCAGATCACGAGGTCAGGAGATCCAGACCATCCTGCTAACACAGTGAAACCCCGTCTCTACTAAAAATACAAAAAACTTAGCTGGGCGTGGTGGCGGGCACCTGTAGTCCCAGCTGCTCAGGAGACTGAGGCAGGAGAATGGGGTCAACCCGGGAGGCGGAGCTTGCAGTGAGCTGAGATTGCGCCACTGCACTCCAGCCTGGGCAACAGAGCAAGTCTCCGCCTCAAAAAAGAAAAGAAAAAAAGGAAGAAAATCTTCCCAAGTAGATAGTGGTGATGGTGGCACAACCTTGTGATTATGCTAAAAGTCACTGATCTGTACACTTTAAAACGATAAATTATGTGTGGCATATGAATTCTCAATTCTCAATAATAAGAATTCTGTCTGGAAAGCCTCTTTCTACTAAGAGAATTGGCTTGTCCCCAGCGCACATTTTTAGTTGTTGGGACATCTAGGCAGTGGTCTTCAAACCTAGCCACTGTGTAGAACTACCTGGAGAGTTTTTAATATCCATGTTCCCAGGCCACAGCCACAACCAGTTAAATCAGTAAACCTAGGTTGGACCTAAACCTTAGTATCTTTTAAAGCTCCTTATGTGATTCCGATGTGTAGTCAAGTTTTAGAACTACGGATCTGGTCCATGGTTTGAACCTTCCTGATGGTACCGACTGTGCCCTGTCTTGAATCTTATTTTTTTTCATTTATTTTATTTTATTTTTTTAAGAGAGGAGTCTTGCTGTGTCACTCAGTTGGAATGCAGTGGCGTGATTATAGCTTACTGCAGCCTCCAATGCCTGGGCTCAAGCAATCCCTCCCACCACAGCCTCTTGAGTAGCTGGGACTACAGGCGAGTGCCACCACACCCAGCCGTCACCTACCATCTTCTATCCTCCTCCCCCATTAGACTATGAACCCTCCAGGATCAGGAACTGTGTGCATTTCTTTTTTGTTAGCCTCACAACCTTTTTTTTTTAAGTTCAACTATCCCTGTCATTACTAACTATTCCCCTATGATCCCTAGCCTACACTTTTCTGTGGATGAAAATGTAATGTATTCGAGAATTTAAACAATTTCTTAGTCTTCCCATACACATTCACTGATAATTTATTTTGATCCTCATAATTTATTGAGCACAGCAGGGACTGGGGTCCTGTCCCCACCTTAGAGAGATTATTTTCACAGCTAAATATCATAAGCGTAGTTTGAGACAGAAAGGGAGATGGACCCAGCTCTCCTGACACAGGTCCCAAGCCCTTCCCTCCACGGTGTCTACCCTCCCTCCAGGACTTGCTCCGTGTGCCAGCTCCAGCAAAGGGTCTCATTCAGCTCACCGCCAAAAAAGACTTTTAATAGTTCAATAATAATAATGAATATTTAAGGTTTGTTCTAAGGCATTTAGAAGCGGTTTCAGGGAGACATGAAGCCAGTCCTCTCCTGGGCTAGGGGAGGCCGAGATGGTCTTGAGCTCCAGGGGAGTTACTTCTCAGCGCCGAGGCTTGGGTCCCCTCCCCGACCAAGCCTCCCAGGTCTTCTGTTCAAAGCCCTCCCCCTCCACCTCACCTCCAGCCCTCTCTGCTCTGCCCCATCATCTATGTTTTCTCCCTCAGCACTTGCCTTAGATCCCTGGACTCACGAGCACAGAGGCGACTTCTTCCTCGCAGACTTAAGGCGCCACTGCAGGGTCCAGAAAAGAAAGAGAAACGGCCCAGCGCGGTCGCTCACAAAATTCAGGGCGGGGCTGCGCTCGGCGCCCGAAAGCTTTTTGTTTTCTGTTTTTTTTTGAAACGGAGTTTCGCTCTTGTTGCCCAGGCTGGAGTGCAGTGGCGCGATCTCGGCTCACAGCAACCTCCGCCTCCCGGGTTCGAGTGAGTCTCCTGCCTCAGCCTCCGGACTAGCTGGGATTACAGGCATGAGCCACCATGCCCGGCTAATTTTGTATTTTTAGTAGAGGCGGGGTTTCTCCATGTTGGTCAGGCTGGTCTGGAAATCCCGACCTTAGGTGATCCGCCCGCCTCGGCCTCCCAAAGTGCTGGGATTACAGGCTTGAGCCACCGCGCACGGCTTTGCCCGCAAGCGTTTTGAATTTTGTGGCCCGGAATTCACTGCGAGGACTGGGATCACCCGTCACCCTTCCCTGGTCTACGGAAAATGAAACGTGTTTACTGATACAGAAACGGAATAACGGCACTTTGGGCTGGGGAGGGCCGAGCTGCCTTCAGCCTTCTGGTCTCCAGCTGCAGGGCACTCACACCTGCCCGCTGTGAAAATGCAGACCCGCGGGGCAGGAATTCCGAGTCCAGGCTGGAGCGCGATATGGAATCTGACTCGCTTGAAACAGCACCGCGGTGGATTCGGATCTGGGTGAGTAGGGAACTGCGCCTCAGCCCCTCGCACGGGCCGCCCACAGATTCCAGGGTCCGAAAACGCTTCACCCCTGGAAAGCAGCGCCCGCCTCTGGGCGGTTCTGATGGAAACGGGCTCCACCGCCCGCAGGAAAACCCACAACTAAGGGGCCAGGAAAAAGCCTCTCAGGGTCCCGCCGCTTCAGTGAGGATCCTAATTTACACCCCGAGTGTGGCCCCGTCAAAGACGGGAGTGACCTTCACTGAAATGATACAAGACCGGCGGAGCCCAGGGCGCTGGGGCGCATAGAATGCTGTGACAGCGCCGCCTCGCGTCCCTTCTCTGACCTGCCCCAGGCGGACGCGGTGACGTGTGTTGTCCTGGAGGCTGGAATACACCGGGGATCAAGCGCAGAGTGGTGAAAGGAGGGAAGGATAGGGGGACGTGTTAAGAAAGGAGGGAAGAGATAGGAAGAAAAGGGGAGAGAAAAAGTAAAGGAGAGATAAAATTTAAAAGACGTAGTTTTATTATTTATTTTTGCCCTTTAGTTTTACTTATGAACATTTTTACTATAGCTTTCTCTCTTTCTGAATCTGTAAATATACTGCTATTATTGTTATTTCAGAGTCTGTGAGGGTAAGTTGCAGACAGCATGACCCTCTACCTCCAGATGAGTCAGGGTGTGTCTCCTGGACAGAAGAACAAGGTTTTTGTTTTGTTTTGTTTCACATAAGCAAAGTACAAATCTCAAAGAGGATAATATTTTTAAATCATCATATTGGGACATATTTTGCATGCAATGAACTGCATCTATTTAAAGTGTTCAACTTGTTGAATTTTAGCTGTTGTACACACGCACATCTCCACTACCACAGTGAAGATAAAGAACATTTCAATTGTCTCCCAAAGAAGAGTTACATTATAAAATTCTATACAATCATTAAAAAGAGTAAGATCGCTTTTAAGTATTGCTATGAAAAGAAGTGCCCAGCATATTTCTAACCTTGTTTAAAAGGTTAAGGAGGCTGGGTCCAGTGGCTCATGCCTGTAATCCCAGCACTTTGGAAGGCCAAGGCGGGCAGATCACCTGAGGTCAGGAGTTCGAGATCAGCCTGGTCAACATGGTTGAAACCCTGTCTCCACTGAAAATACAAAAATTAGCCAGGCGTGGTGGCCGGCGCCTGTAGTCCCAGCTACTTGCGAGGCTGAGGCAGGAGGATTGCTTGAACCCGGGAGGCGGAGGTTGCAGTGAGCTGAGATCGTGCCACTGCACTCCAGCCTGGGTGAAAATGGTGCTAATATTACTTACATAATATTAATATATATTTTAAGTAGGGGAAAACCTGGAAGGTTCCTCACCAAAGTTTTGACAGTGACTCCGGAGACTGGGATAACTTTGTGACTTTCATTTTCTCTGAAATGTTGGAATTTTATCTTTTAGTATAAACTTGGATTTGGGTGAGTTGCAGTGGTTCATGCCTATAATCTCAGCTCTTTGGGAATCGGAGGCAGGAGGATCGCTTGAGCCGGGGAGTTCCAGGCTGCAGTGAGCTATGATTGTGCCATTGCAATCCAGCCTGGGTGACAGGAGGAGACCCTGTCCTCAAAACAGAAAAATAAATAAAATTTTAAAATAATAAAAATTGTGAACTTGGATTTATGCGGAGGTTAAGGAAGAGAATATTTCAATTTGAAAATACGAAGCTAAGCCCCACACCGAAATGGTTACAGAGTTTTAAAAACCAAAATATTCTTTAAAACCCAGCACCAGAAACTCTTTCAAGAGGATCCTTCATATTTTCATGTCATTGAATCTTTCTTAAAGTGCCTTTGAAAGAGATGTCTTCAGTGGAATAGAGAGATATGTAACAGTATTTACAAAAGGGGTTGACTGTAATAAAAAGGAAAACGCAAATGAGTGGGGACACAGGGGACCCTGTTCCATTTATTCTCAAAGCACGTTTGAAAACTGCGTTGCCATAGCGTCCTTGGGTGGAGACAAAGTCGAGGCAGATCTTGTTCCTGGAGTATTGATTTGATTTTGGAAACGGTCCAAGGCTTTCAGAAATCCGGCTGACTTAAAGCTAAAGTCTCAAGAATATTCGTTCTAGCAGTGAGCCTGTGAGAAGAATCTAGCCCGTCTGGGCGATGCTCTCTCTGCTTCCACCTAGTGGCAGTGGTTGGAAGGACAGGGCACAGTGATACTGCATGGGTGGGTCTGAAGCCAAGGTGAAATCGCCTTTGCAAAATTATAACTAAGGAAATGATGACAGCGAAAGACATCAAACCTAACTCACCCCATCTTGCTTCTAACCGCTAACCTGCCCTTGTTCATTTCTGGGCATAGGCCGAACTAGCCTTGGGAAGGAATTCATAGTTTAAAGGGAAATTGTTCTTGTAAAACGAATGAAAGGCCACCAGCCATTAAGTTAGGATGAGAGGGGCTGGAATTCTGAATATTACCAGCCATTATTCCGGAGGTCATAAGATTTGCAACTTCCCCAGTTACTCTTGAAGGTAACATCACTACTGTGAACCTCAGAGCGGCCTTTTGAGATGTCTTTTCAGGTTTTTGCATTTCTTTTTTCTTTTTCTTTCTTTCTTTTTTTTTTTTGAGACGGAGTCTCGCTCTGTCGCCCAGGCTGGAGTGCAGTGGCGCGATCTCGGCTCACTGCAAGCTCCGCCTCCCGGGTTCACGCCATTCTCCTTCCTCAGCCTCCCGAGTAGCTGGGACTACAGGCTCCCGCCACCATGCCCGGCTAATTTTTTGTATTTTTAGTAGAGACAGGGTTTCACCGTGTTAGCAAGGATGGTCTCGATCTCCTTACCTCGTGATCCACCCTCCTCGGCCTCCCAAAGTGCTGGGATTACAGGGGTAAGCCACCACGCTTGGCCAGGTTTTTGCGTTTCTAACAACTGGAGGGCCCCATCTGGACCTGCCAACCAGTCCTGTGGCCCCCACTCAGGAACTGACTCAGCCTAAGAGAACAGCCTCCACTCACTACGATTTCATACCGGAGCCAACCAATCAGCACTCCCGATTCACTGGCCCCGCTATCCACCAAATTATCCTTAAAAACTGATCAGAGTTTTCGGGGAGACTGATTTGAGTAATAAAACTCTGGTCTCCTGCACGGCCGGCTCTGCATGAATTACTCTTTCTCTATTGTAATTCCCCTGCCTTGATAAATCGGCTTTGTCTAGGCAGTCAGCAAGGTGAACCCACTGGGCGGTTACAAAGGGAGTCCAGGCCAGTGTGCAGGATGTGCTTTGCTGTAGTGGGGTCCGGGTAGCGGAGGAAAGGCAAGGACACTCAGGGAATAAATGGCAGAGGAAGAAGGAGCACAAGGGAGGACCCAAACCCTCCAGACCTCTCCTTCCTTCTCTCCCTGTTAGGGTTGGAGGGAACCAGCATGGTCCCAGGAAGGGTGGCCGGTGGGGTGCAGAAAACGCCTTGGTTGCAAAGGGGTGTCACGTGCCCCACACAAGGGTCCTGGCTGTCAGCTGCTACTGATGAGTTCAAACTAGGCGGAGACTCACACGTGTCCTTTGCAAAGTAGACTCCTTATCTCCCACTCCGGCTGGTTCCCCAAATCCATCCTGATGAAGCAGAAAAACCAAGAGCCAAATTCTGCGTGTGACCTTTCCGACAGCTGGAAGGTCCTCCCTCTCCCATTCCTCACATGCTCCCTTCTTGCCCTGCCCCCTCCACTTTGTCTCCACTTCCTCATCCTTTTCCCTCTCCAGACCCCGCTCCTGAGTATCTCCCGCCTTCTTCAGAGGACTTCTCCTCATGAAGTACAGACTCCTCCACCTCCAGGAAAAAGAGACAAAGACCACTGAGAGGGACCTGAGAAACGCCTGTGACCCCACCCCTGAGGTCAGCCTCTCCCTCAGCCCTGGCTCTGGCTGTGTGTGTATATGTATTTTGTTTTGTTTTGTTTTGTTTGTTTGTTTTTGAGACAGGGTCTCACTCTGATGGTCAAGCTAGAGCAGTGGCCCGATCACAGCTCATTGCAGGCTCCAACTCCTGGATTCAGGCAATCCTCCCGCCTCAGCTTCTCGAGTAGCTGGGACTACAGACTGGAGCCACCACACCCAGTGTGTGTGTGTGTGTGTGTGTGTGTGTGTGTGTGTGTATGTGTGTATTTTTTCTTTTCTTTTTTTTTGTAGAGACTGGGTCTTGCTTTGTTACCTATGCTGGTCTTGAACTTCTGGCTTCAAGCAATTCTCATGCCTCAGCCTCCCAACGTGCTGAGATTACAGGCATAAACCACAACGCTTGGCCCCTGTGTGTGTACATACGAAGTCAAAGTGCTAAACCTGGCGCCTAGGAAACATCCCCATCTTGGCATTGCTTGCAAGGGTTGGTATTTTGTGCACCTGTGCTTTTATTTCAGGAGCTGGGACAATTATATTCATCAGAACAGCACAGTGTCAAGGCCCTCACCCCCAGAAAGCTTAAGGGACACTGTTTTATGGAGGAGAGTGAGATTGGAGGAGCCCCTGACTCCAAGTCTCCTGATCCTTCCTACACAAAGCAATGCTGAAAAAAAGTGCAGGACACTCCATTTCCTCCTGGGACAAGACAGGGAAGCCAGAGCCGCCGTGGATGTCAAATTCCAGCAAGGAAACACCAGTATAGCAAAATCTCCATGTCACATTTTAAAGCTCACACAATGGCTCAAAGAGAACCAACATCAAAAAACCGAATTCCTAGCTCAGGTGAGATCACCAAAGTTGCCTGTGAAGTTTTGTGGAAATTGCAGGTAGAAAGGACATCTTTATTTAGAGCTGCAGTCCAATTGCTCCTGCATCTTGGGGCCCCTTGAAAGGACCCTCTCCCTTCAACAGTGCATAGTGAGGCCATTTCTGGGGAGAAACGTAGACTGTCCTTGGACTCCTGAGGTTTTTACACTTACTTGCTGACTCTGTGGACTTTGACTTCATCATTAAACATCTTATAATGATGTTATTTGCTTTGACTGTAAGTGCAGAATAGGACGCTGTTCCTGAAGCAGGAAACAAGGGACTGGTGACCTGAACTGCCACCCCCTTCATGGTGCTCAGATGCAATGAAATCGTGAGGCAACAAATCTATGGCCAGGTAAAGGGTCAACTCCATTTCAGCAAATGTTTCAGATGTTCCTTCTTGCCTAGTAATGTTCTAGCTTTACCCCAACCTTAATATTTTAAAATGTATATTTTCCTTGGTGTTGATTTTAAAATAATTCATATGTATTTATTACACTGGGTTTGTTGCAGCAAGCCACCTTGAATGTTGCTGTAGAATTAAAGTAAGCAAATAAATGTGTGGTTCTCCATGGAGTTACTAACTCTTAAAAAAAAAAGTCCAAATGTCCATTCCTAACTCAGCTTCAAGGAAAGTCTCCTCTAGACTCCACAGGGTAGAAATTCCTGTTGATGGCACCTTCAGAAGGTAAGAAAGGAACTCTTCCTCCACAATGCCTAATGCATCTTTGGGTTTTAGGCATTGGCCAACTGATAAAGGCAACACTGAGAGTACGATCAATGTATAGACGACCGATTGTCATATAATATGCATCTCACCACACCTGAGAGAGTGGGATAGAGTCTCTCATTTTCATAGTTTGGGCATCTGAGTCCCTGAGAGCCTGAATGCCTGACATGGATTCTCCAAGAATGTTGGCCTTGAGACTCTAAATGGCCCTGGGTCTCCTGTGAAGCCCCCTGTGCATGCACCACACCCACAGAGGCTCCACAACAGCGGGAAGAGCACCCAGGGTCAGAGCCCAGGCGAGTTCAGACTCAGGGACCATCCATATCCAGGGCATGCAGAGGAGGGGCCGAGGTGAGAGCCCAACTCCTGCCTAGGCTGTGGTGACAGGTGGGCTGCACGTGGGTCCCAGTGCTCCTGGAGCTATCATTCTTTATCTCCTGAAGACCCCGGACCTGCACATACAAAAACTCTGCATTTCTGGTGGAGTGGTCTTCTCTTTTGAGATGTAAACACTACTTCTTGAATCTTAAAGCCAGCCATTGCCACTCCTAAGGGACAAGCCTCTAACTCCACTGAAATTAGCCTCAGAATTTCAGCTGAGCATCTGAGCCACAGGCAGGAAGTCTGTGGGGTTTGTACCTGGCTGATCTGGAAGGTGGTCCTGAAAGGTAGTGTGTGACTAGGTGGGCTTTGAGGGGCATGGATGTCCCTGATGAGAGGAGAACAAGACAGATGGGAAGGTTCCAAAAGTGAACTTTAGTGGGCTCTGTGCCCAGCACTAGGATTTGGAAAATGTCTTCCCAGCCACTTTTGGCCTGTGGGTTTTCATTCTGCTTTCCTGTCTGCCAAGCCATTGAAGGCAATCCCTTCATTTGGTAAACATTTATCAAATACCTACTGTGTGTGGGGCATTGTTTTAAGACGAGCTGGGACTGAGGTAAGAGGAAATAAACCTCCTTGCTCTCAAGGTGTGCCCAGTCTTGCTCAGGCAGAGATCAGTAAGGAAATTATAACACAAATTGAGAGAGGAAAAAGGAAGAAACTGGTCAGGTGGGCAGTTATGGTGGGTCCTCAGTTGAATTATTTCAAACAAAAGAACAGCCTGCAGGCACAGAGAAGAGCACTTGCACAGGGGGCCTTGCCTAAGACATGCCCACAGCTGCACAAATAAGAAAGGTTACACAGGAGACTTGCCCAGACATGTCCGCAATGAAAAATTCTGTCCCCTGATACATGCGCAGTAAGGGAAACAAAGCAATATGGAGTAACTCAAGCTAAGGGCCCACATGGGCTCTAGGAGGATGGAGTGGAACTACCGCAAATTCGTGCCTTATGCAAATGAGACACCCAGCTCTCATCAGTTTCTTATAAAAGCCTTTGCATTCAGCTGTAAAAATGGCAATGCTCTTCCAAGCCCCCTCTCCATGGGGGAGAGCTTTCTTCTTTCGCTTATTACATTTTTGCTCCAACCTCACCCTTTGTATCCACGCTCCTTAAATCTCTCGGTGGTGAGACAAAGAACTCCAGGTAACACCTCACAAGGAGAGACTGAGAGACTGTTACCTTGTGGTGCATTGGCAAGACTAACAAACTGGCTAGTGGGACATGCACACTTGCTTGGTAGACATATATGTAGACCTTCAGCTCTAATGAAGGAATACAAAAAATCTCTAAAAAGAAAAGAATATTATTTGAGCTTTGTTTTGTGGTGTAAGTGGGAGCTCCACAGGCACGCAGGATGGGAGAGCTTTGCTCAGAATCCAGGAAGTGAACATCTTTCCCTGGGTCAGGCCAAGAATGAGACTAAGCTGATTGAGGAGCCTGGTGCTTCCTGGCAGAAAGGGTGTCTGACACCTGACTATCCAGAAGTCACAGCTACTCAATATTGAGACTTGAAACAGAGAGAGAAAGGGGGAGAGAGAGGGAGAGAGAGAGAGAGAGGGAAAGAGAGAGAGAGAGAGAGAGATCTGATTTGAAAAGCAGAATTCTGGTGGGGGCTTGTTAAATGCAGAGTTTCTGATACAGTAGCTCCAGGTTGGGCCCTGATGATTGCACTTCTAAGTTCCCAGGTGATGCCAATGCTGCTTCCCCCAGGACTACACTTTGAGAACCACCACCCTAAGGCAATCCATGTTGATTTCTAACATCAGAAGAGGGCTGGGAGTGGGCTGGGAGGCAGAAGTGTAGGATCAATGAGACCACAACTGACCCATCCTGGACAGCTCCCCATCCCAAGCTTGCAGACTTTGATTTCCTTGGAGTCCCAGGAATGGCAGACACCCAGGAAGGGACCAACTGTGGGGTCACAGGGTGATCCAGAGGCTCGCCTTCATACAGCACCTGGGGCTCCCGCCACTCCACAACTGGCCCCCACACCCTCAGTCTTCCCACCCCTCACAACACTGACCTCCAGACCTTCCTCGACTGCTCTCAGCAGGTTGGGCCTGGGATGTGACCCTATGAGCTCTGAGTGTACCTTCTGATTCAAAGATAGGGTGACCTCGTATGACAAGTACTCAGATGGGCCATTAATAGGACCTTGAACATTTGGCACAATGGCTTCAGTCATGTGTCCTTGAGAATTCCAGTGTTTTCTAGATATCGCATCCATGAGCCCACACAAACACTAGAGGACGTCTGAGCATACTGAAGCCATAATTGTTGCACTGGATCCCCTAGAATCCCTTTCCCACTTAGACCAAGATTTGAACAAAATTTCCTTCACCAAACAAATTGCATTTAATTAATCATGCTGTTATTTTACCTGGTAATGAAAAAAGACAGATGTAAAGAAAGATAATGCAATTAAAAAGAAACAACGTACTGAATTAAAATGGTAGTAAACCTCCTTGTTAAAGGAATAATATAATATTTAGAAAATTTTTAAAATTTATTTTAATAAAGGTAAAAAAATTCTATTCGTTTTTAAAAGGTTTTTCATTTTGATTTTTTTTGGGGTTTGTTTGGTCTCCCTAGGAATTATCTTTTATTTCTTGATATAGTTCAAAATTCAAAATTCAAAATGTTCAAAAGGTAAAATGTCTCTCTCTTACCCTGTCTCATCCCCAACAGGCAACCAGGGAGATCTTCTTGCTTATTCTTCCACATATATTTTATGCGTATGCAAGCAAATATAAATGTGTATATATATATCTCTTTGTCCCTTTTCACACAAATTTTAGCAGACTCTATATGTTATTCTACACCTTACTTTATTTCTTCTTCTTTTTTTAATTATTATTATTATACTTTAAGTTTTAGGGTACATGTGCACAATGTGCAGGTTAGTTACATATGTATACATGTGCCATGCTGGTGTGCTGCACCCATTAACTCATCATTTAGCATTAGGTATATCTCCTAATGCTATCCCCCCCCCCCCCCACCCCACAACAGTCCCCAGAGTGTGATGTTCCCCTTCCTGTGTCCATGTGTTCTCATTGTTCAATTCCCATCTATGAGTGAGAACATGCAGTGTTTGGTTTTTTGTCCTTGCGATAGTTTACTGAGAATGATGATTTCCAATTTCATCCATGTCCCTACAAAGGACATGAACTCATCATTTTTTATGGCTGCATAGTATTCCATGGTATATATGCCATATTTTCTTAATCCAGTCTATCATTGTTGGACATTTGGGTTGGTTCCAAGTCTTTGCTATTGTGAATAGTGCCTCAATAAACATACATGTGCATGTATCTTTATAGTAGCATGATTTATAGTCCTTTGGGTATATAACCAGTAATGGGATGGCTGGGTCAAATGGTATTTCTAGTTCTAGATCCTTGAGGAGTTGCCACACTGACTTCCACAATGGTTGAAGTAGTTTACAGTCCCACCAACAGTGTAAAAGTGTTCCTCTTTCTCCACATCCTCTCCAGCACCTGTTGTTTCCTGACTTTTTAATGATTGCCATTCTAACTGGTGTGAGATGGTATCTCATTGTGGTTTTGATTTGCATTTCTCTGATGGCCAGTGATGATGAGCGTTTTTTCATGTGTCTTTTGGCTGCATAAATGTCTTCTTTTGAGAAGTGTCTACTCATATCCTTTGCCCACTTTTGATGGGGTTGTTTGTTTTTTTCTTGTAAATTTGTTGGAGTTCATTGTAGATTCTGGATATTAGCCCTTTGTCAGATGAGTAGGTTGCGAAAATTTTCTCCCATTTTGTAGGTTGCCTGTTCACTCTGATGGTAGTTTCTTTTGCTGTGCAGAAGCTCTTTAGTTTAATTAGATCCCATTTGTCAATTTTGGCTTTTGTTGCCATTGCTTTTGGTGTTTTAGACATGAAGTCCTTGCCCATGCCTATGTCCTGAATGGTATTGCCTAGGTTTTCTTCTAGGGTTTTTATGGTTTTAGGTCTAACGTTTAAGTCTTCAATTCATCTTGAATTAATTTTTGTATAAGGTGTAAGGAAGGGATCCAGTTTCAGCTTTCTGCATATGGCTAGCCATTTTTCCCAGCACTGTTTATTAAATAGGGAATCCTTTCCCCATTGCTTGTTTTTCTCAGGTTTGTCAAAGATCAGATAGTTGTAGATATGTGGCATTATTTCTGAGGGCTCTGTTCTGTTCCATTGATCTATATCTCTGTTTTGGTACCAGTACCATGCTGTTTTGGTTACTGTAGCCTTGTAGTATAGTTTGAAGTCAGGTAGCGTGATGCCTCCAGCTTTGCTCTTTTGGCTTAGGATTGACTTGGCAATGAGAGCTCTTTTTTGGTTCTATATGAACTTTAAAGTAGTTTTTTCCAATTCTGTGAAGAAAGTCATTGGTAGCTTGATGGGGATGGCATTGAATCTATAAATTACCTTGGGCAGTATGGCCATTTTCACGATATTGATTCTTCCTACCCATGAGCATTGAATGTTCTTCCATTTGTTTGTATCCTCTTTTATTTCATTGAGCAGTGGTTTGTAGTTCTCCTTGAAGAGGTCCTTCACGTCCCTTGTAAGTTGGATGCCTAAGTATTTTATTCTCTTTGAAGCAATTGTGAATGGGAGTTCACTCATGATTTGGCTCTCTGTTTGTCTGTTATTGGTGTATAAGAATGCTTGTGATTTTTGTACATTGATTTTGTATCCTGAGACTTTGCTGAAGTTGTTTATCAGCTTAAGGAGATTTTGGGCTGAGACGATGGGGTTTTCTAGATATACAATCATGTCATCTGCAAACAGGGACAATTTGACTTCCTCTTTTCCTAATCGAATACTCTTTATTTCCTTCTCCTGCCTAACTGCCCTGGCCAGAAATTCCAACACTATTTTGAATAGGAGCGGTGAGAGAGGGCATCCCTGTCTTGTGCCAGTTTTCAAAGGGAATGCTTCCAGTTTTTGCCCATTCAGTATGATATTGGCTGTGGGTTTGTCATAGATAGCTCTTATTATTTGGAGATACGTCCCATCAATACCTAATTTATTGAGAGTTTTTAGCATGAAGAGTTGTTGAATTTTGTCAAAGGCCTTTTCTGCATCTATTGAGATAATCATGTGGTTTTTGTCTTTGGTTCTGTTTATATGCTGGATTACATTTATTGATTTGCATATATTGAAGCAGTCTTGCATCCCAGGGATGAAGCCCACTTGATCATGGTGGATAAGCTTTTTGATGTGCTGCTGGATTCGGTTTGCCAGTATTTTATTGAGGATTTTTGCATCAATGTTCATCAAGGATATTGGTCTAAAATTCTCTTTTTTGGTTGTGTCTCTGCCCAGCTTTGGTATCAGGATGATGCTGGCCTCATAAAATGAGTTAGGGAGGGTTCCCTCTTTTTCTATTGATTGGAATAGTTTCAGAAGGAATGGTACCAGTTCCTCCTTGTACTTCTTCTTAACAATGTATCATGGAGACCATCCCATGAGGGAATATCAAGAGTTTCCTATGTCTTTTTTCTTTTGTGTTAAATGTTTGTAGACTCCACCGTGTAGATAAGCAGTGCTTGTTTTGGTTTTCTTAGGAAGGTAGGGAGGCCTCCTTATGTTACCCAGAGTGGAGTAGAGTGGCTATTCACAGGTGAATGCTACTGTGCCCAGCTTGCAATGCTTTTTTAACTAGTCCCCTAGTGACAGACATTTGGATTATTTTTTCTTTTATCTTTCATTTTCTTTCTTCTTTCCTTTTTGATTTTACAAGCAGGGTTGCAACATATAATTCTGAATACAGTCATTTTTCAGGAATGCAGGTGTATTTTTGGACACATTTCTAGAAGTGGGACTGCTGGGTGTATGCCTTTTTAATTTAGACAGAAATTGCCATACTGCCTTTCCTGAAAACATTTCCAGTATGCAGGCCCATCTGCAATATATCAGAGTACCTGTTTTGGTACCATTAGTTTTTTGATTATAGAAATATGTAGAGATATATATTTGGGAGCCATCTGTGTCTAGATGATATTTAAAATCCTGGGAGTGGAGGACACTAGAGTGATTGGGAGGCAGTAAAGCCCCACAGTGCTCCAGCATCTACAGCAAAAGGAGCCAATGAAGGGGGACTGAGGAGGAGCAGCTAGTTGGGGAGGGAGATAACTTGACCTGTAAAATGTCAAAGAAGATTTTAAAGGGCGGGAGTTGATACAACCTCTTCAGAGAACAATTTGACATCCTATAACATCACATGGTTAAAGCACAGTAATCCCATTCCTACATCCATATCTTGGAGAACTCACACAGGGGACCAGAGACAGATGACCCAGGATGTTCATTGTGGCAGTGTCTGTAACAGAAACAAGCTAAAGGTCTGCAGACAGGAGAAGAGATAAATTGTGAGATATTCCTCTCATAAATACTATCCAGCACTGAAAACAAATGAACTGTTTCTATGGGTGTGAGTTCACCTCATAGACCATATTAAATGATAAAGCAAGCCACAGAATGATACATTCAACAAAAAACAATTTATACAAAATCTAAAATCATGTCAAACAAAGGGATTTAAAAAACTTTGTAGGCCGGGCTTGGTGGCTCACGCCTGTAATCCCAGCACTGTGGGAGGCCGAGGCGGGCGGATCATGAGGTCAGGAGACCGAGACCACCCTGTCTAACAGAGTGAAACCCCGTCTCTACTAAAAATACAAAAAAATTAGCCGGGCGTGGTGGTGGGCGCCTGTAGTCCCAGCTACCCGGGAGGCTGAGGCAGGAGAATGGCGTGAACCCGGGAGGCGGAGCTTGCAGTGAGCCGAGATCGTGCCACTGCACTCCAGCCCGGGCAACAGAGAGAGACTCTGTCTCAAAACAAACAAACAAACAAAAAAAACACTTTGTAACAATATAAAGGCATTCACCAAATTCAAGACATCTGCCACTCCCCACTGGCAGTCCAGTACTCAGTACAGTATCAACTGAAACACATACATAACAGAACTGTGGAGAATCAGGGCTATCGGCATATATTTCTATTATTTTCTATGTATACTACATATAGCCAATAATATTAAAATGTTACAAATTGACAAACCTGGGTAGGGGCTTCACAAAGATTTCTTTTAATTCTCTATTCTTCCAGCTAGAACTACCTCATAATAACTAGCAGCAACATGGATGGAACTGGAGGTCAGTATGTTAAGTGAAATAGACCAGGCAAAGAAAGACAAATATCACATGTTCTCACTGACATGTGAGAACTGAAAAAAAGTTGATATTATGGAGGTGGAGAGTAGAATAATAGTTACCAGAGGCTGGGAAGGGTGTGTGGGGGACCTGGGAGATAAAACGAGGTAGCTTAATGGGTACAAAGATATACTTAAATAGAAGGAATACATTTTAATATTTGATAGCACAGCAGGCTGGCTATAGTTAACAACAATATATTGTATATTTCACAATAGCTAGAAGAGTGGATTTGAAATTCACCCAACAGAAAGAAATGATACATGCTTGAGGTGATGAATATCCTAAATATCCTGACTCGATCATTTCACATTCTACACATGTATGAAAATATTATGTGTACCCCAAAATATGTACAAATATTATGTGCCAGTAATTTTTATTAAAAAACCAACAAGCTCAGTACAATAACAGGTATTTTAAAATGATACAAAAATTATTTGTGTGATAATTTGGCAAACATTTCCTGTTTATTAACATCAATTTTTTCTCCTATAAGGAGAATAATACCTACATAGCATCAGAAGTGGTTGCTTTCCTGAGAGAGAATCCTTTTCCCAGTTAAAAATACAGAATCAGAATCACTACAGTAAATAGGACTTTGGAGAACTACATAGCACTGGGTCTTGCTGCCGTGGGGTGACCAGGCTCAGGGAGGGCTCACCTTTCAGGGAAAACTAAACTTTGGCTCCCTTGTTTTGGTGGTGTTTTGTTTTTTTTTTTTTTGAGATGGAGTCTTGGTCTGTCGTCCAGGCTGGAGTGCAGTGGCGCAATCTTGGCTCACTGCAAGCTCCGCCTTCTGGGTTCACGTCATTCTCCTGCCTCAGCCTCCTGAGCAGCTGGGACTACAGGTGCCCACCACCATGCCCGGCTAATTTTTCCTTTTGTATTTTTAGTAGAGACAGGGTTTCACCATGTTAGCCAGGGTAGTCTCGATCTCCTGACCTTGTGATCCACCCGCCTCGGCCTCCCAAAGTGCTGGGATTACAGGTGTGAGCCACTGTGCCCGGCCTTTGGTGGTGTTCTTATTGCAAGACCAACATTTCAAAATATCAACAGAGTCCAGCCAAAGGGTTGTATTCTCTTTTATTTCTTACAATATGCACCGCCAAGGATGGCGCAGACTCTTATGGGCCAAACTGTGTCCCTCTACACATATTTTGAGGCCAATGTTGACAAGATAGAGGGAGAAGATGGCCATCTGTAAGCCAAAAGAGAGGCCTCAGGAGCAATCAGCCCGCAATACATTCCGTCGTGGACCTGTAGCCTCCAGAACTGGGAGATAATACGTTTCTACTGTTTAACTTATCCAGTCTGTGCCACTTTATTACGGAAGTCTTAGCAAATTAAAACAGAGATATCACATTTTCCACCCTGCCCTACATATGAAAATGAGATTTTTCAAGAGTATGAATTATGTAGGATTCCAAAGCATAGAACGGATAGATTGAAAATTGACAACGGCAGGTGATGTAGAGTTTGGGCAGATGTAGGCTGGTTTCCAAGCCTCCGTGGTTCCATGGTCACCACACGAAGGTGGAAATGTTCTCATTCCTTTTCATTTTCACTCGGAGCAAAACATGTTGGTCCACACTGGTACATGATCAGAAGATATATTTAACTGGTTTGAGATATTGAGGGAGAAAGTCTTGCTGTACTTCTATAGAAAGATGAATGATAATTATCATCACTAAAGGGGCTTTTAGGCAGGGCGTTGCTGGCATTATGTTTTCCTCCTACTTTTAAGGTGCATGTTCCTAAAAAGCCCTGTCTAGGAGTAAAGACCATCACTTAAATTTTTCTCTGCCTGTCAACCCATTGGTCCTCCCTTCATTTCAGTAAGATTACTGGAATGTCTGTTTTTATCCAGGATTCACAGATGAGTTTAAAAGTCCCTAGTGGTAGAGAGCTTCTCCTGAGGTCACACAGCAACCGAGTGTGGTGGAGCAATGACAAGCACATGGCAACCTTGGTCCATACTCCAGTTCTCTAGGTGCCATGAGAATTGCAGCATTTGGTTCATTTTCCTTTTTTTTTTTTTTCTGAATGAGTGAAGGAAAATGCATGTTGAGAACAAAGTGCCAGAGACCTAAGTCCATTCCTTAAACCTACAGGGTTGGGGCCTGGAGAGAGAGAGGCTGCCACTGATTCTCTGAATTCCAGCTTCTGTTGTCAGTCACGCAGCTGAAAGCAGGAAGAAGCTTTCTCTTCTGCACTTGGAACAACAGGATGAAGATGACAGAGAGTCCCACATCTACCACGGAAAAGACCATGGTCCCTCCCACTCCCTGAATCATGCCAAGTTTTCTAATGACATGTGTTTTCCTGCAACATGTAACTAACTATATGTCCTCCCTTCAAGCACCAGTTATCACAGTACAAACACAGCAACAGCATAAAGGAATGATTACTGAGCCTGAAGCTCTGATGGATGCTCTGAGTTGAGACTTTATTTTATACTTAGTTACCGGTGAGTCATTGAAGAGTTTTGCCTGACTCCACCATGACCCAATTTGATCAAGATCTATATGGTATGGGTCCTCTCTAGTTCCTCATCAGAAATTACAATGATTCCAGCTCCTGGGGTGCCTGATGGCAACGAGCGGCAGCTGCTCTTGGGGCAACAATTTGGGGGTGACCAAGGCCTCACAGACTTCATTACTGCTGGGCTACATGGCCCAAGGCTCCTGGGCACAATGGATCGGTGGTCTTGGATTCGCCTTGGACATTTAATGACATTTGTTCTTGGGCTTTCACAAGTGGTCTCTGGTTGAGATGAAAGGAAAGGACGCAGAGACACAAAATCTCTGACTGCCCAGGGACCCCCTCACCGTCCTCACTTCTACCCAGAGACTACATGCCCATTCCACTAAATTCCTGAGGACATGGCCAACATGAGTAACAACACAGAGAAGTGCCTTACACAGAGTTCCATGGAAGGCTGGCTAGTGCCCTCTAGACCGTTTACCTACACGTGTTGGGATCTCTCTAGCATGAAATGCTCCAGAGGCAGTCATACCATAAGCTTGGATCCTCCAGCCATTGAGTGTGAGGGTCTTAGCCCTGGCTAAATGAGCACTGAATTCTAGAGAGACCAAGGGACTGTCTAAGTTCTGAATCCTGAGTCCTGAATCCTGGAAGCTGGCTTCTGGCCAGGGAGCAGGTGTTACTGCCTCTGATCCACAAAAGCAGCCCCACAGCTCAAGTTGCTCTTCTGGATTTCTGCCCTCTCCTGGTTCCTGGCCAGGCAAATCTTCACTGCTTTGTTAGCCCATCCATTTGCTCAACCAGATTTTTCAAATATTTATGTTTTCCTCCTTTTCCCATTGTACTCAGTGGAAGGAATGGTCTAAATTACCTAATCAGCAATTCCTGGAAACCAAGCCACCGTGTACATACAATCTTATACGTTAATGTCACATACAAGAAAGAAAATGCAGAGGTACCAGTAGTGGCTACCTAAGCAGTGTAATGTAGAGGTAATAAAAACAAATTGTTGGATAGTATCTAGCTATGCCATGAGTAAAATACATATCAATAAATTACAACTTCTAAGAAAATAATCTCTATATGTAATATATGACTATGACTCTGATAGACAAACCTTGGAGTATTGTCTGAAGACACTTCTCATCACCTTCACCTCATGAGCCAGATGGTGTGAAATGAGGAGCAGAGATTTGAAATGTGTGGCAAGCCTCTTTGCAAAGCAGCAGAGTAACTTTCTACATGAGCGAATCAAAGAAATCTCACAAATGGCATTGGATGTGCGGTGTGGGATGTGTGTCCTTATTATAATGGAGTTAATCCTTTAAGTAGGTAATCTTTTTACATGAACTGGATTCTAAATGACTTATTAGCTCTCAATTAGCCAGGAATTGTTCCCTTTACTAAAAAAGAGACCCTGCCATGAACCAGCATTTCCCAGGTGGAGGTCTCTGGCAGACATCAACTTCTAACAGGGTAAATGTCCTGTTTCTTTAGTCAGGGAAAACTGACTTTCACACGTGGTCTCTGGTTGAGGGATCCCATTTTGAGTGGGGCATTTGCCAAGTCACTTCTCCCTGTTCCTGCTGGGGCTGGGGATGATGAACCGAGTGAAGACACAAACTCTGAGAGGGAACCAGGCAGACAGGCAGACTGAGAGGGAGGGCACTGCCCGGTCTAGTTACCATTCGCACCCAGTCAGAAGAGGTGAAGAGTGAGAGAGGAGGCTGCTGGGAACCAGAATATTAGCAGCCAGGAAGGCCAAGAAAGTGCAGGCTGACAGTATAGGCCAGAGGCTGGAGACCCTGGGAGGGAGCTTTGTTGTTCCCTCTGAGCCCCAGGGTGCAGGAGAGGGTCCTTTTCACCAGGGAGCTTCAGCCTTCAGGATGATTTCTGGGCTCTGCACTCCACTGATCCTCCATGAGGACTTTAAACAGCAAGATGAGGTACCCAGGGCCCTAGGAATCTGATTCTCATATACCCTGAAATACCTTTACTAAAAATATCATCCGTATGTTTTGCTTATTTCTTTTAACATATAAAACATTAAACAAAACCACTGTACAGAATTTATTAATATGTAGATATGAGGTGTCTGGTGACAGATCCTCCAAGTTATTTATATCAGGGGAAGAAAGTGGTCTGGCCACATTCACAGATGAGAACAGCAGGGTAGCAACACTCAGGACCATGATACTGGGTGCTCCCAACCCCCAAGGGAAGCATCTCACTGTACACAGATGGACAGGAGAGTGATCACAGGGTCCTGTGCTATCTCTTCCTCCTTCTCTCCTGGGTCCTGGGTTTCACTTCCTAATCTCAGCTGGTAGCAATATTAACTTGGTATTCAAGACCCTTGTGGCCCCTCTTCACCATAGCATCTCATCAGGTCTCTTTCCTCATAAGAATTCCAGCACAGGGGCATATTCTAGAAATATCACCATGGAAGGGGTGGCAGAGGCAGCTCATCTCTAACCCCTCGAATAGAGAGGATGGAGCCACAGTCCTGTGCCTCACCCATCCCATGGTCCTGCCTCAAATACAATCTCCTCCTGCAGGCTGCAGGGTCCTCTTTACCATCATTCTCCAGATGGCAACAGGGTCCCAGACAGACATGCTCACAGCTTCCTTGGGGCCTGATGACAACAGGAGTTGAGGCCAGGGAGCAGCTTTGGGCTGTAGGGATCTTTGGATTTGAAGGTAGAGGATGGTGATGGACAGCCATAATGCTCTGGGTGTAAAGGCTGAGAGTGGCTGAGCTGAATCTGGACATTACCATGTTCTCCACAGTTTGAGAGCTGCCTTGTGCAGACCAGCAAGACACAGATAGTTCTCAGCCCCCTTATATCTCTGTGGACCCTGACTTTTCTTCCCCCAGCTGTTGTCCTCCCAAGCACAGCCCCAGGAGGATGAAGGGAGAGGGACCCATTCCCCTGATGCCCCCAGAACCCCTTCCATGTAATCCCATTATCCAGGCCTGGGGTCCCCTTCTTTGGATCAACCTTTCTTTTCTTGGAATTAAAGGGTTACAGGGTCTCCCTCCCAGATCTTCACTGTGACTCACTCACCCTAAATAGATGTCTTGCTCTACAGTTATCTTCTGCATGGTGTTTTCTGAAGATGCGATAAAATATTAGAAACCATTAATAAAACATGGAAGTTAGGTTCTCTTTTTGGATTCTGAGGATCAACTGTGCTGGGGCAGGGGCAGGTGGGGAGAGAAGGGCAGGTGGAGGGGTAGGTGCTGAGTGGTGTGCGGCCTCGCTCTGTGCTCAGTAAAGCTTCTGCTGTGGTCATTTCTTGTGTATTTTTCTGGATCCCTCCGTGTGCTGGGATTTGTGCCTGGTCTTTAGGGGCAGGTGCTGCTCCTGGTCGGAGGCCTCACACATCACCAGGCTGAGCCTTTCTCCAAGTCCATGGAGGTCACGGGCTGAGAATGGCCAGTCCCACTCCTGCCTTGAATTTCACTTTATTTGGCATATTTTTATATGTTGATCTGATCCTTCTCAGAGGGGATGTTTATGAGCACTATTTCGTAGGAGAGCCGCTATCATCCCGCCGTGGCCATGCTCTGTCCCTGACACCAGGATCCTGTGTGCTTTGTTTTTGTTGTCCCCTAAAGACCCGGGATAGCCTCTGCACGTGGGGCTTCTCAGATGACACAGATTGATGGTTTCCACCTTAGCCTTCTTTCCTGTTCCATTTCCAGAATACTTCTATTTTTTTCTTTTATTATACTAAGTCAGATTTTCAAGTTAAGGGCTGGACACAATGGCTTACACTTGTAATGCTAGCACTTTGGAAGGCCAAGTCGGGGGATTGCTTGAGGCCAGGAGTTGAAGACCAGCCTGGGCAACATAGCAAGACCCTGTCTCTATGAAACAAATGGAATTAACACCATGAATACATGTGTTATTGCCATGTCATAAATAAATTCTTGTCACTTCTTCTGTGGGACTGTCAGGGTCCTGGCAGGAAAGAGATGACAAAGAAGGAAGACACACATTACAGAGGTGCTGGCAGGACTAAGAAAGCCACAAGGGGCGCTGAAGCTCCCTGGGATGATCAGTGGCAGGAAACCGTTTCCATCTCTGAGGTTGAAAGAACAAGGAAGAGGGAGCAGTTTCCAGAACTCACGGAAATCTGTAGCTTTCACTAGGGGAAGCCCCGCAGGCCTGTGGCTGTAGGTAGAGGACAGCAATGATTACAGAACCACAGAGCTGTCCAGAGGGAGTGAGGGAAGTGAAAACCCTGAGTTACTTCTCCCCCCACGCTCCCATCTCCTGCAGGTGCCTGTTATCATCCACACCCAAGCAGAAGCCTGGTGGTGCCGGAGCACAGGCCGTGCTGTCTGTGTGATCGCCTCCCAGTGCAGGGGGCAGGGTGGAGGAGAGTGAACCACAGCTCTGTGGAGGGGAAGCAGAGAATAATGCACTCACCTGCTTACGGTGTTCACATTCTTCAGGGAATTTACTTAAATATACCAGAGTTTGCTTTAATCCGAAAGTATGACTTTAAAAAGAAGCATCTCACTTATAAATGCTTAGCAGGTAGTAAAATTGAGTATTACCTCACTCTCCTTCCCTTTCCCCACATGGGACTGTATAACTCATAAATGAATAACTTGATTTATTATTATTTTTTAAAATAACTTGAATTATTTGGGTGTAAGCCATAAAAGCAGAGTCTGGCTCAGATCAGCAAAGGGAAGTTGTTGGGCAGCTGGGGGTGCAGTTCACAGAATCACAGATACTTTCAAAGTACCAGGATAGCACCGAGGAGCAGGTGGCAAGCCCTGACCAGTCTCACCAGACTAGACCACGGAGTGAAAGAATCGCCACTGATCCTGGTATCTTGTGACTGCTGATGCTTTAAATTCTGAGACAGTTTACTCAAATGGCTTAGTTTAGATCTCATGCATTTCTTATTTTCTTGTGATTTAATTTCAGGGATAGAGTCAATATCTTCCCTTAAGGGAAGTTCCTTTCCTCTGTTTATCTTGTTCAAGTAGGCGGAAGGAGAAGAGTCTTTCAAGTTCCCATGGACCCATATACATCATGACATCAATCTAATTGCTGTCATCCAGTGATACGGTTTGGCTGTGTCCCCAGTCGAATCTCAGCTTGAATGGTACCTCCTAGAATTCCCACATGTTGTGGGAGGGACCCAGGGGGAGGTAACTGAATCATGGGGGCCAGTCTTTCCCGTGGTATTTTGTGATAGTGAGTAAGTCTCACGAGATCTGATGGGTTTATCAGGGGTTTCCGCTTTTGCTTCCTCCTCATTTTCTCTTGCTGCTGCCATGTAAGAAGTGCCTTTCACCTGCCGCCATGATTCGGAGGCCTCCTAAGCCACGTGGAACTGTAAGTCCAATTAAACCTCTTTTTCTTCCCAGTATGTCTTTAACAGCAGCGTGAAAATGGGCCAATGGGAGGGGCTATTTCCTCCACCACCAGTGGCACTGTGGGAGGCTCTTCTGCACCCACATTCCAGCTCAAATCCATTAAAAGAGGAATCAGAGAGCTGGGCTAGGCATTTCCCTTCCCTACACTACAGGAATCCTAGTTGTATTTCCCTTCTCTTTGATATACCTAAACCTAGATGGTCACTAAGCTGCTGTATGGTCACGTTTTGGAGAGAAAGGAAAGCAGGCAGGAGTCAGGACACTGGCACCCCAACTGCTGCCTGTGGGCACCCACACACTTGTGCTCCACTCTCACACTCACACTTACACACGTGTACACACGCACTCCAATTCCCACTTGTGCACACATGCACACAGGTGTGCAGCCACACACACACTCAAGTCAGCAGTGGAGGATGACAGTTCCCGACACCCTCGTACCCACGTGCCATTCTCGGGGATTTGTGCAGCTGGAGGCAGGAGGTCCTGAGGAGGCACCACCAGGAAATACCCCCAGGGGGAGGGTTGAGTGAGTGGGGTCCCACCAAGGCACTGGCGGATGGGATGATACCTACGAGATGCACTGGCAGGGGCAGACGTTTGCTCCAAGGCCATCTCCCTTCCATCTCCTCTCCCAGCTCAGGCTCATAGCCCTGACATGAGGCCCAGCTAGAAAGGCAGAAGGCATCCCCCCACACAGAGCACACAGCTCCTTCCCTGCATCAGAGCCCTCGGTGGCACCGTCAAGTTGGACAGATATAGTCAGGCGAGGTGGGGGGTCACTGCAGAGGACAAGAAGGTCCTGTCCTGGAATCTGCAGCCAAACACCTTTGGCCACAGACTGAAGGCTGCACTGTCAGCTTCCCTACTTTTGAGGTTTTGGGACTTGGACTGATCCATCATTGGCTTTCTTGCACCTCAACTTGCAGACGGTCTGTCGTGGGACTTCACCTTGTGATCATATGAGTCAATTCTCCTTAATAAACTCCCTTACATATGTACATACATCCTATTAGTTTTGCCCCTCTAGAGAACCCTGACTCATACAGTGGGTGAGGCAGGGAGCTGCGTGAGCTGCCCAACAGCCACCAGGAGCCACTCTCTCCAGGCTTTGGCCTCCCTTCAGTGCCAGGCCCTGCCACAGCCCTTGCCCCCATCCTACTCTGCCACCCCCAGCTCCCTCCTAGACTGACCCCAGACAGAATCCAGAACAACGCCTGTTCCTGACCTGAAAAATGTTCTTGCCAGGTTAGACAGAACTTGCTTTAGAGCCCTGGTCCAGCCCACCACAGGTCTTGTATCTGTTTCTCTTGGCACTGTGTCTTTTCTTACTTATTCTTCTGAAACTCTGCAAGGCAGGAATTATGTCACGGTTTACAGATGTGGAAACTGGCTCAGATGGTTTCATTCAGCATTCACTCACTGGACAAGTGTCTGTCGGGGCCAGCTCTGGGCCAGATGTGCTCAGGCCTCTACAGCTGGCTGGTGGGAGGACCTGGAGGGTTCATGCCCAGGTCCAGGCTCACCTGACTTGAAAGCTTTTCCTGACTTTGCTTCAGTGCTGATTTCCCCTTAGCAGGTGCACCTTCCACTGTGCTTTCCTTTATTACTGTTTGCTGACACTGAATTTTTTCCTTTGCTTTTTCTTTCTTTCCATCTTTCTTTCTTTTTTCTTTTCTTTTTTTTATTTTTATTTATAGACCGAATGTTTGTGGCAACCCTGTGTCAAGCCGGTCTATTTGGCACCATTTTTCCAATAACACGTTCTCACTTCATGTCTCTGTGTCACATTTTGGTAATTCTTGAAGTATTTCAACCTTGTTCATTATTATACCTGTATGGTGACCTGTGTTCAGTGATCTTTGAAGTTACTCTTGTAATTGTTTTGGGACACCATGACCCACACCCTTATAAAATGGTGAACCTTATTGATAAATGTTGTGTATGTTCTGACTTCTCCACCAGCTGGCTGGTTTCTTGACTATCTCTCTTTCTCCCGGCCTTCCCTATTCTATGAGACACAAAAATATTGAAGGTAGGCCAATTAGTAACCCTACAATGGCCTCTAAGTGTCCGAGTGAGGAGAATAATCTTGCTGCAAACTTTGTTGTGTTATTTTAAGAAATTGCCACAGCGATTTCTGCAACCATCCTTCTCATCAGTCAGCAATTATTAACATTGAGGCAAGACCCTCCACAGCAAAAAGGTTAGGATTAGCTGAAGCCTCAGGTGATTGTTAGCATTTTTTAGCAATAAAGTAGTTTTACATTAAGGTATGTACATAGTTCATTTTGTACTTAATGCTATTGTACACTTAAGAGACTACAGTCAAGTGTAAATATAACTTTTATATGCACTGGGAAACTGAAAAATTTGTGTGACTTGCTTTGTTGCCATGGTCTGGAACCAAACCTGCAATATATCTGAAGTATGACTGTAATTTCCCTTTCCCTCTTCTTGCTGGCCCAGAAAGACCTTGTTTCTTGCCCTTGGCTAGCCCTGCATGCTGCCGGGGTTTGCCTTCTCTGGTAGGTCTGGGCACTTTGTATCCCTTGTAACTCTGGCTCCTGGAATATGACACTGGTACAGGGCTCAAGCTCTGTTGGACTAGTGAGCCTCCTCCCATTCTTCCTGAACTAGAACCAAAGCTCCGTGCACACACTGTGCATGTGTGAGCCTTTGTAGAGATGTCGGCTTCCTGCAGCGTGTTCTGAAGGGGTGTCCTGTTGTGACTGGGGGCATAGCCACAGGCCACTGGGCAGAGGTGGTTCAGAAGGGAGTGGATGGCCCCAGTTTTGATCATCTGAAAACAGGAAGGTCCTCAGACAAAAACCCATGTCTTAGAAGGCAAAACTGCCCAAGAGTGGACAGCTGCTAGCCAGCTCACTATCCGGGACATCACTCTGCACTGGGAGGGAAGATGGCCTCTGCCATGGTATAGAGGTCCAGGAACCAGGCAGGGAGGCCTTCCTGGTGGTCAGTGCTTCTCACAGTTGGTAGCTGAAGCATCTTTAGATAAGGCCAAAGGCCTCATGTTCCTCACTAGCTGACTTGTTCCCACTCAGTGGAAAAAGAACCCAGAAACTTTGTAAAATTTTAGGGGAGCGGGACTTTCCCTCTTGTCTCTTAGTGCTAGGATTATGCATGACTCATACTTGCATTGCAATGTGGACACAGCTTAAAGTCTTAATTATTAGAATATAAGAGGCCCTAACTACTGTTGTTATACATATGTGAAACTGTACATATAAGGTTAAACAACCTGCAACCAATTAACATTGAAGATACATTTATCACATTTGTAAATTTTAAAACAATATTGACAGGCATTTAGCAAAACAACAAATGAGACTCTTGCAAGACAATCTAAATGACATGCTAATAACATTGCTTCATGAAAAGGACATTTGAACCATCTGAGTTTCTGCTTTAGGTTATAACTCCAAAATGTACTAACCCCCAGTAATTTATAGTAGGCAGCCCCAAGCCACAAACAAATGCGTCAGTGCAGACCTGAGACCTGGAGTGAGTCACCCCCCTCCCCCAGGGACAAGAGTGAATCCTCTAAGACCCCTCTTCCTCCAGGCCCTCCATCCAGTCATCAGGGAGGCAAGAAAGGGTCCACACAGCACTAAGGCCCGACTATCTCACTGTCCTCACCTCCGTGGACAGAGCCCAGGTGAGAGCCACCCCTGCTCCTCCTCCCTCATTTCCCACAGCCTCAGCACCATTGTCTCCCTCGAGTCCACCAGGACTGAGCTCCTCATGCCCTTTCTCTGTTTGTGTCAGTCACACTGGGTCCCCCACACACCCTGCACTCGCATCTTCACAAGGCTCTGTACACCCCCATTTTGTCTCCCCATACACTCTCCCCAAATCCCGAAATCTTCCTGCTGTGCCCCCTGGAATTCTCAGCCCGTGATCAGCAAAACCTCCACATCCTGTCTCAGGATGTTCCTGCACCTCGCAGCTCCAGTGATGTCTGTGTCTCCCAGAGTATGTGGCCCCTTCCAAAGTCCTCCCACATGGAGGAGTTTGCACAGGGACCTTGTACCCTTGGCCCAGAGGTGGGGTGGCATCCTCAGTCCTCACTGTGGTTCTCAGACCTTTCTGCCTCCTTCCTCCCTAAGCCCCCAAAGCTGTCATCAGATTCAGGCCCCACTCCCCTCATTGCAGCCATTCCCTGTGGGCCCCAGGCCGTTCCTCTCAGTCTTGACTCTTGTAGCTCCTGGTTCACTGTCGCCTTCTCCAGCAGTGCTGTCTCCTTGATCCTCGGTGACTTCAACATACTCAGATGTGATGGGCTCAGTAATGGTTCCCAAAGATGTCCAATCTCAATCCTGGGCATCCACGAGCAGGTTGCATTACATGGCAAAAGGGACAATACTGATGTGATGAAGATTAAGGACCTTAAAATTGCAAGATTATTTTGGACTATCTGTGTGGGCCTGATCAAATCTCACAAGCCATTAAAAGCAGAGAAGCTGCTCTGGCTGGAGTCAGATGCTGCAGAGGAGGAAGGCAGAGGAGACACTGCAGAAGGGGGAGGTCAGAGGTTCCAAGCAGAAGGATTGGATATGTTGTAAGGGATATGTGTGAGGAACTGAGAGAGGGCTCTAGGAGCTAAGGGTGGCCCCTGGACAGGAGCCAGCAAGGAAGTGGGGATCTCAGTCCTATCTGCAAGGAAGTGAATTCAGACAAGAACCTGAATGATCTTGAGAGTAGATTTTTCCTCAGAGTCAGAAGGAACACAGACCTCCCCTTACCTTGATTTTAGCCCCATGAGACTGTTGAACTTGTAACACACTTGTCACACACATGACTGTGACATGATAAAGAGATGCTGTTTAAAGCCACTTGTTTTGTGTTAATTTTTATGGCAGCAATAAACACCCATAGAGCAGAGAGGATGCATTGCCCTCTGGCTTCTCAGATGCTGGGACTCCTCTCCTCCATGATCTTCTCCTCTCTCTGCCTGAATCTCATGCCCTTGTCATATAAGCATTATTTCGCAGGAGAGCTGCTATCATCCCGCTGTGGCCATGGTGTGTCCCTGACACCAGGATCCTGTTGCTTTGTTGTTGTTCTCCCCTAAAGAGCCCTAGGTCTCATCATGGCCAAGAACCCCAGCCCTTCCATACTGTCTATCTCACACTTCCCATTCTCTGACCATCTTTCCACTCATCCCCTTGCATGGAGGCCACAGGCTCTGAGGATACTTATGCTATCATTTTATCATATGCTATGATGTAATATCAGTGAACCACTCATTGCCTATGCGCCCGCTTGCCAGGCTTGGAGTCTGCCCTGTAGTACATCAATTCCAACAATCCTTCCACCCACCCTGGGACTCCCAATCCAGTGATCGTGCCATCTACTCACTGTCCCTCACCCTTGATGTCCTCTCCTCCCTCTTCAACCATTTTGAATTCTATTGTAAATAATTTCCATCCCTCCCTTGCCCCTCCCTTGCATTGCCATACTTGTTTAGCAAAACTACATAGCTGGTGGATTCCACCTCTGCCTACGCTGCACCTGCCCCCATGAGCTGAAGGAGGCTGGAAAGCAGCACACAGCACGCTGACTGCTCTCTCTAACTTCATTACCCAAACCTCATGGGGACTCCCCACCACGGCCAGCAACCACCCTCTCCAAGCATGGCTCACTCTCGCCTCCTACTGGTCTGGGTGACTCTCACACACCTTCTCTCTGCTCACACATCCAACCCTCTATCTGCATTCTTACTTCAGCTGATGACCTTGCTTCCTACTTCACTGAGAAAACTGAACACATTAGAAGACAATTTCACAGATTCCATCTGCTCATGCGTTTGCAGCTGCACTGCATGCTGGACCTTCTACCACATGGATGGTTGTTGTGGGTTAACCTTCCCGCTCCCAGCCAGAGCCAGTCCCTCTACTGGTGTCCCAAACATCATCCCTTCTCATCTACTTAAAGGTATCAGTTCATCAGTTCATACTTTTTTTTCTCTTTTGTCATTACCCTTTGTCCTTTCTCCCCACTGGATCGTTGTGACAGTCTTGAGAATGCATATCCCAGCCCCTCAGCTAGAGGAAGCACAGCTGATGATGCTCCAGCTGCTGCCGCCTGAAATCTATTGCTACATTTGCTCTCAGACCATACTTGCCATTGGCTTCTTCGATTCAATAATTGAGAGAAGAGGAGAAACAAAGACAGGATTTTCCCTCCTTTAAAGGCCCACTGAGGCTCCAGGGCTCACCCTTACTGAACTTCTCTTAACCTGCACTGGGTCTAGGATACTTCCAGCCAAACTTCATTCCCTCTTTCCTTCACTGGGGTTTAAACTTGCATTGCAGTCTGATTGGGCACAGTGGCTCACGCCTGTAATCCCAGCACTTTGGGAGGCCGAGGTGGGCAGATCACGTGAGGTCAGGAGTTTGAGACCAGCCTAGCTAACATGGTGAAAACTCGCCTCTACTACAAAGACAAAAATTTGCCAGGTTTGGTGGTGTATGCGTGTAATCCCAGCTACTTGGGAGGCTGAGGCATGAGAATCACTTGCACCTGGGAGGTGGAGGTTGCAGTGAGCTGAGATTGCTCAAAAAATAAAAATAAAAAAGCCACTTGCGTCACAGTCTTATGGCTTTCCCAGTCTTTTCTGTCTTGCTCCCCAATTTCTTTCATGGCTATTTCCCCTAATAAATCTTGGCACATTTAATTCTGTATTGCAGTCTGCTCCTCAGGGGATGCTAAGCAAAACAAGTGGCTTCAGGTGTGGTCCACAGACATAGACAAAAACGGGGATTGGGGCTGAGCTTGCCCACTGCCTGGCAGGCCGAGGATGCCATCCACGTTGGTTGGGGACACAGAAAGTCCATGGCACAAGGTGCAGCTGAGCTGCTGTGGATCTCCCCAGCACTGACCTGAGAAGATGCCCTGGTTACCGGGTGCTATGGCAGGTGGGGTTATAGAAGCCTCTACACAATAATGACGGGGTGGGAGGGAAAACCTACAACAGGGAAGCTGGCTGGTTACTGCTCGGCTGTGTTGATGACCTATAAAAGATGAATGAGAATCTGAGGGATTCTAACAGCTGTCACTGGCTACATGTGTGGGCCTCTGCAGTGTCTCATGGAGAGGCCCTTATTTCCTGTAGAGAAAGGGTAGACAGTGTGGAATGGTAGCTGAAGACATCATTGGGAGGGTTACAGACCTCCAGAGATGTTTGACATTCAGCTAAGGCAGGCCTGTTGTGGAAAGTCAGGGCCCTGGTGGGGAAACGTGAGATTCTGCAAACTAGGACAGCATTATCAGATGGGTACCCTGCAGTACCCTCTGGGCATGCAGAGAAGGCTCGCCTTTTCCAGTAATGGTTCCAACTTCCTATGCTGGAAGATGCTGCAGAAGCCTCACCCTTATAATGCAGCGGGAATTCCACTCAGGAGCTTTGCAGGAACTAGCTGGCATGTCCACATAGGATCCTGGGGAACACTTCTGGGATTAGAATTTGAGGGCATTTGATCAAAGGGACAGAATTTCAAGTTAGATAAATAAAAATCCTTTGACTTGGGAACACTTTCTCAAGGCATGATGTATTAGTCCATTTTCATGTTGCTGATAAAGACATACCCCAGAATGGGCAATTTACCAAAAGAGGTTTAATGGACTCACAGTTCCGTGTGGCTAGGGAGGCCTCAGAATCATGGCAGAAGGTGAAAGCCATGTCTCACGTGGCAGCAGATAAGAGAAGAATGAGAATCAAGCGAAAGGGATTTCTCCTTATAAAACCATCAGATCTTGTGAGATTTATTCACTATCATGAGAATAGCATGGGAAAGACCTGCCCCCATGATTTAATTGCCTCCCTCTGGGTCCCTCCCACAACACATGGAAATTCAAGATGAGATTTGGGTGGGGACACAGCCAACCATATCATATGGGTTTTTCAAAGACACCAGGGCATGGGGCAAACCCACTGCTGGGGTGATCCATGTAGACTGGGAAAAAATGACACCGGACTCTCACAAGCTGGACCTGACTTGGTTGCCCCGGAACATGCAGAGGATGGAATAATGAGGCTGAGGGAATTTGGCATGTGGGATGGAGACATTATGTGAGGTCAGAAAGCCCACCGGAACCGTGCTTTATAAGAGGACCCAGACGGCCCACCTTCCACCAGAGCCTCAGGAATGTGCTGGCAACAGGGATCTACATCACTAAGAAGTTTCGTTGTGTTGTTCTCTGAAGGCTGGGGGTGATGGTAGGAAAAGTTGTCCCAGAGTTGGGCTCATTAATATCCACGGACAGGGTGTGGCCCTGAAGAGATAGAGAACAAGTGGTTGCAGTGACCTGCAAAAGCCAGAGGATACGGTTACCATGGCAACCCCAGAGGAGCAGCCGAGGGAGCTTGACCTGCCTGCAGTTGTGGGTAAGGTTAATAGAGCGTGGTGTTCCAGGGTCAGAACAGAAAGGCAGCCAGCAAGGGCGCTGCTTGATACCTGTGATAAAAAAGCAAGAATTGAGGAGCAGGAGGCTGAGGGTGTTTGACCCAATACAAAATCATGATCCATTCTCAATGCCTAGATCTCGGCCAAGCTTCAGATTCAGAACCCAGTGACGGAGGAGGTGTCCGTATTCCTAGGAGGGAGGACCCTGCAACCCTGTGGCAAGTGTATGCTGGGTCAATTCCCTGAGCCATTGTGCAAAGGGACCTACAGCCACTTACTTTAGAGACTGTACCCTGGGAAAGGGAATAGGGAGAACTTGGGGGAGTACTGACTTTGGGTGTGAGATGACATTGATGCCCAGAGGCCCACAGCATCATCATGACCCCATCACACTGGGGATTACAGAGACCACGAAATAAACCTGGACACAACACGGCTCATCATGGGATCACTGAGTCCACAGACCCAGCCCTGGTTATCTCCCCATTCTCCTAGTGCATAATTGACACTGATGCCCTGGCAACTGGAGTCACCCCCACACTGCGTCCCTAGTCTGTGGAGTAAGGGCTCTCATTGTGCTGAAGGCCAAAGGGAAACCTCTGAAACTGCCTCCATTCTGGCCAAATCAAAAATGATCGTATGTTCCAGGGTGAATCTTGTGGAAGGCACTGCAATTGCTATGTGGGTAGCACCAACATTAGAGAGCTGGAGGATGTGGGGTGGTGTTGGGGTTGCCTATTATCTCTGTGTAATCTAGCAAATAAGCCTGATGGGGCCTAAGGAATGAATGGGATTACTAAGGAATGAATGGGATTACTCCAGACGTCACCAAGTAGGAGTCGTGATTGCAGCTAGCATGCTGGCTGGATATATCTGGTAGAGCAGATTAATAAGGCCTCAGGCACACAGTGCAGCTGTGGTTGTGGTGAGTGCATTCCTTTCCATTCCAATCAGAAGTGGATATAGCCCGGGTGTGGTGGCTCATGCCTGTAATCCCAGCACTTTGGGAGGCAGAGGAGGGCGGATCACCTGAGGCTGGGAGTTCGAGACCAGCCTGACCAACATGTAGAAAACCCGTCTCTACTAAAAATACAAAATTAGCTGGGCGTGGTGGCGCATGCCTGTAATCTCAGCTACTCGGGAGACTGAGGCAAGAGAATCACTTGAACCTGGGAGGCGGACATTGCAGTGAGCTGAGATCATGCCATTGCACTCCAGCCTGGGCAAAAAGAGCGAAACTCTGTCCAAAAACAAAACAAAACAAAAACAAAACCAAAAACAAAACATTAGCCGGGCATGGTGGTGTGCGCCTGTAATCCAGCCTGGGTGACAGAGTAAGACTCTGTCTCAAAAAAAAAAAAAAGGGGGGGGGGGCGGGGATATAAAGTGATTCATGTGGGATTCACAACACTTTAATTTATAGTTTGCCTCAGGGCTATTATAATTCCCCAGCCCTCTATAGTACAGTCTTAAGAGATCTGGAGAACCTGGATATCCTATAGAATATTAAATTCCTTTATTTCATTGACAACATCATGTTGACCGGGATGGATGAGCAAGAGGAGGAAAGTACACTGGAGGCTTTGGTAAAACATCTTCTCTAGAGAGGATGAAGATAAACCTTACAGAGATTCAGAAATGGCCACTGCAGAGAAGTTTTACAGGTCCAGTGGTTAGGGGCATCCAGGGGTGTCCCTTCCAATGTGAAAAATAAACTGTTGCATCTTGCATTCTCATGCAAGGAAGGAAGCACACTGCCTGGTGAACCTGTTTGAGTTCTGACATCACATTCTACATGTAGGTATATTGCTTTGGCCCACACTCAAGGTGACATAGGAGGATGCCAGCTTTGAGTGGAGCCTCCACAGGAAAGGACACTGCAGCAGATCCAGGCCATGGCGCAGTCACCATCCTTCAGACCCCCTGGTGCTGAAAGTGCCAGTGGTGGGGTAAGATTTGGGATGGAGCTGAACCAAGCACCAGTAGGAGAGTCACAATGGAGGGCCTGGGATTCTGGAGTAAGGCCATGTCATCCACAGCAGAGAAATATGCCCCATCCAAAGCAGAGAAATATGTTGGAAGCAACTTTTGGCATGTTCCTGGCCCTGATAAGATAGAATGCTTGACCATGGGACACAAAACAACCATGTGATTCCAAGTGCCCCTACGAATTAGCATCTGTGTAACTCATGAAGTCATACATTGGACATGCCCAACAGCATCCATCTTGAGATGGAAATGTTTCATGTGAGTTGAGCCTGAATCCCATGTTAACATCCCCAGAAAACACCCAAACCTGAAATGGCCCTGAAAAACGAAGCAGAAGCATTGAAATTAGCCAGCCTTCCCCATGGGTCAGCCCAGGTCGGGTAGGATGGGTACATAAATGGAGCAAACACAGTGTCAGGGATGAGGCTACCTATGGGTCCAACAGTACTGACTCCCTGCTACCAAGGTAGATCCAGATGCTGCCACCTCTAAATGTCCTACTCATCAGCATTTGAACCCAATGATGTTACCTGGTAGGGCTCTATTTCTTTAGGTGACCAATCATACCCTAAGTGAGGAGTTGACTACATTGCACTCCTTCCATCCTGGAAAGGCCAGAGGTTCATCTTCACAGGGATAGGCACCTATTCCATAGGTGGGTTTTCCTGTCCTGCTCTCAGACCCTCAGCCAGCACCACTCTCTGGGGGCTGTTGATATTCCTGATCCACAGGCTTGGCAGTGCTCTCCATGCAGTATCTTCATGGGGGACGCACTTGACAGGGAAGGAGGTGCAGTGTGGCAATGGCTGTGGGACCCACTGGTCCTATCACCATCTGCACCAACCAAGGGCTGCTGGCCGTAAAGAATGCTGAAAAGAGCTTCTATAGGCACAGCTCAATGCCAGCTTGCAGGAAGCACTCTGCGGGTGGGAGGGTGCCATCTTTCAGGACATGGTGCATTTTAAATATCAAAGACATCTCTACAGTTCTGTAATCTCAGTAGGAAGAACACGCGGGTCCAGATACCAAGGGGTGGAAGTGGATGTGCCTCCATATCCCATTCCTTCAACTCACCTGTCGTGGGATTTTGCACTTCTCCTCTCCCAAAACCACGCTCTGCAGGGTAGAAGGTCCTGGATTCTAAAGGATGGTACCCTTAAAAGGGGACAAATGAGTGCCCACTGAACTACACATTACAGCTGTCACAGGGGAACTTTGGACAGTATGTGCCCAGAGACCAGCAGGTGAGAAGAGGAGTCCCCTCCTCTCCAGGCACAGGTAATAGATCCTGATCCCCAGGAGGAGGCATGGCTGCTGTCACACAATGAGGGTAGGAGGAGTTCATGTGGAACCCAGGGATCCCCTTGGGGGCCTCCTGATTCCCCTTATCCCATTGTAAGTGTGAGGAGAATCGTCCAGCAACCCAACCTGAGAGGGTTTGATTTCCAAGAGCCCAGACCCCTCAGGAAGGAAGATTTCAGTCGTATTTCCAGTTAATTTCCTGAGGCCTCATTCCTGTGCTCCGACATCCTCAGCAGCATTGGTGCAGAGGCCCTACTTCCCCCAGGCTGTTCCCAACGGGTGATGGGTCACACCAGGGACACCAAAGCAGGACCATTCCTGGGACACAGAGCACTCCTTTGATGGCCAATGGTGGCTGGAGGACTCTTCCACGGCCTTGATCAACTCTCCTTAGATTACCTGTGTTCTAGAATGCATCCAAAACACCTTCCCTCCTTCTGCCCATCACTTGGGGTCACACCTGCATCTCAGTCTACTGCCTTTTCCAGAGTTTCCTGGCTCCCTTCCCACATTGTCTAACAGGTGCCTCTCCTAATGAAATGCTGCAGCTTTCTTCCCATGGTGGCATCTGCTTCTTGGAGGACTTGGACCAACAAAATGCTTTCCATCTGCACACTGGTGACCTCTTACTTATTCCAAATTGTAAAATCCTTTTGTTTATATAACTTCTACCTGCAGTGGCTCCAGTTTTAAGTTGTTTTACATTTAAGTTGTTTTAAGTCACTAAACTTGGGGGAAGTCTGTTACATAGCAACAGATAACTAATATAGCTCTCTTATGTCTCGGTGATTCTAGAGTGACTATCTACGTGTGTTTTATTTCCTTCTATTTTGATAATACTAGCATACATGGTGTTTCCAGTTCCTCTACATCTATCCTTTTCTTGATTTGTTTGTCTTTTCCTCTTTGTTGCTTCTTTTCCTTCCCTTTCTTTTTTCTTCTGTCCTTCTCCCTCTCTCTTCTCTATTTTCATCCTCCCTCCCTCCTTCCTTCCCGTCCTTCCTTCCTTCCTTCCTTCCTTCCATCCTCCCTCACTCCCTCCATTTTTCCTTTTTATTATGAAACATTCCTAAGATATAAAATAACTCTATGTGGTAATGCTATAAGGAAGCATTTTCTGAATCTATGTTACAAGTATAATGCCACTGTATACGGGTGTATATGGGATACCAGTAAAGAGCAGGATGTTATTAACAGAGTCTGAATAAAAAATACCTGTTGTAATTCTGCAGTCAAGGCAGTGGCTTTTAACTCTTAATTCCTCACCTTTAACCCAGTGTTTTCAGAAGACATCATCAACATCAGCTCTTCCACTGATGTAAAAGTTTCATTGTAAAAGTTTAAGTTGGTACAATCACTTTAAAAATCAAATTTTTATTTTCTACTATGGGTAAAGCCCATGCAACATATCATCCAACCATCCCACTCCTGATCATATATTCTGGGGACCTTCCTGCCTTTGTGCCCAGGAGACATGCACACTAATGTTTATGACAAAAACTGGAGTCAACCACATATACATGAATAGAAAAGCAGCAAAACTGTAGTATAACAATAAAATGTAAAGCTTCAGCAGTCTAAAAATGAATGGATGACAGCCTCCCACACCAAAGATGACGCCTGCACAGAACGTGCAACATGGAAACAAATGCAGTACCAGTTTACTGTACAGGAAGCTCAAAAACTGGCAAAACTCACTCATATTTGGTTTGGGGATATATATACTTATTGTAGAAATCTCTATAAAAATACAAAGAAATAATAATCACAAGACTTAGGACGGGGGCTCTTTCTGGGGGATGAAATTGGGCAGCAGCCCAGGGTGGTCTCGCAGGTTCTGTGTCTTATGCCAGTGCTGGGTGCCTAGTTAGTTACTTGATTAAGACTTCTTAATTGGAACAAAGTCATAGCCAATAGTAAGGAGGCATGTGCCAGAGAGGACCAGGATTTCATGAAAATGGCCTTGGCTAGAAATAAGTCATTTGATTCTTGGCTCACTGGCATCTCTCTAGATTTTCTGGTATACAATGTTCAATCTGATGTGCAAGGCAATTTCATCTTGCAAAGGATTTGATGTGTTACATATTACCACATATACACCCAAATTAAACTTTTACAGAATTGGAAATGCACATGGTTGGTCAAAAAAATTAAAACAGAAAAAGGTTATATAGGAATAACCAGTGATGGAACAGCAAATATGACTGGAAAACACAATAGGGCTGCTTAAAAAAAAAATTAGAAGCACGTATTGAGGGAGTTGCACAAAAACTAGTAAATGTTAGAGATTCTCTCCCCAGAAATATTTCCAAACACAAGAAAATATAAATATTAATAGAAAACATCAGTGTGCACCCAGATCCTCTGAGATCTTATAAACCTGGGTGTTTTAATCCCAGTAAGAGACAATGCCAAGGGAAGATGTGTGAATAATCATTTCACCATCACACAATGCCACTCCAATAATCTAGAGTATGAACAGGGAGAGATAAAAGCTTCACGTAACATCATACTCTCAAGGGAATGGGTAGAAAGATGTTATTTATTAGTCCCTGGTACATTCAGCCACTCTGACTGTCTACCAGGTACCAGATAAAGTTCTCATCTTGGATCACTGCTCCAAGAACTAAAATTTGTCATTCTTTTCCCACCCCTCACACTCCAGCACTTGAACCCTCTTACTACATCAGACTTCCACACTGCTGATAAAAAGAGTCAAACTCGGTAACATATTTGAAGAGATTTATTCTGAGCCAAATATGAGTGACCACAGCCCATGACACAGCCCTCAGGAGACCCTGAGAACATGTGCCCAAGGTGGTTGGGGTGGAGGTTGGTTTTATACATTTTAGGAAAATATGAGACATCAATCAAATACATTTAAGGTATACATTGGCTTGGTTCAGAAAAACAGCACAACTTGAATCAGGGTTGGGGGTGGGGAGTGTCTAGGTTTTAGGCAGATTTTAAAATGTTCTGATTGGCAATTGGCTGTTATCAATAGAAAGGAATGTCTGGGTTATGATAAGAGGTTGTGGAGACCAAAGTTTATCATGCCGATGATGCCTCCAGGTGGCAAGCTTCAGAGAGAATTATTCTGAAAGGGAAGAGACCATAATGAGGAATATTCAATGCCCCCTTGCCATCACGGCCTGAATCTGTCTTTCTGGTTAAATTTTGAGTGCCCGGGTCAGGATGGTGTCCATTAAGATGTTTGGGGTTGGGTTGGGGCTCTTTGAAGTTTACTTTTGTTTTACGACACTTAGAGTCTTGAGAGGAGACAGAAACCACCTCCCTCCCTGGAACAGGACAATGCTCCAGTCACTCCGGCAGTTGGTCATGGACGTGAGTCTTAGGCTCCACCAGTCAGACGACCACCTGTGGGACCCTGACCCAGGATGAGGCCGTGACTGTGCAGAATGCATTTTGGTAAAGATGGCTGAGTGGCAGTGGTGATGTCCAGTTGCCAGGTGCAGCAGTGACATCTGTCCTAGCCTCAGGGTCCAGTGTCCAGCACCAGGGTTTCAGAGGTGTGAGCAGCGGTATCTGTGCTTAGCAGCAGGGGCGGTTGTTTCTAAGAGGGACCTAGGGTGGACTGTGGATTCTGTCTCTGGGGCAAATAAAAAATGTAAAATTTTACAGGTAAAACTTTTAATTTTTATAATTTTTGGTGATGCAGTTAAATTTTAATACATTCATATTTCATTGATTCAATCAACAAAAATTAAATTAGTGACTATGATGAACCAAGTGCGCCCTCATATGCTCATGTGCGTGACATTCTGGAAGCTTCACAAGACTGAGATGGAGCCACTGGACTGTTTTACATGAAGAAGTAACACACTCTGTGACAGAGCAGGAGCATCACCATCTCTGATAAGCCCCTCATTCCAAAGTTCACCTCAGTAAAAAACCGCCTAAATCCAAAGGGCATCAGCCTAATGGCTAAGGTCAGCACGACCAAAAGCCACAAATAACATCTCCAACCAGAAACATTCCAAACTCCTCCCTGACCAGAGACATGCTAGCTTCATCGAGAAGCTGGCCCCTCCGGCCAGCCTGGAAGATGTCTGTCCCAAGATAAACTCACCTCCCCACAGAAACATTCCAACTCTGCCATAAAACTTATGGGGATCACCTGCCCCACAACACTTGCTACCTTCTAGCACTTTCCTTCCTTAATCTGCTTATGGTGTATCTATCGTCTGCCTCTTCCCACTGGAACACGTGCTCCACAAGGCCAAAGATTTTTCTGATTTTACTTCATTTATGTTCCCCAGATGCAGAACCACTCTGTCGTATGTCTGTCAGACAACAAAGGTCAGTTGAATGAATGGTCAGTGTAGAGTCCCTCCCTATTCTAAAGGCAATAGCTTTATTAACATAGCCTCAGGCCAAATGCTGTTTTGTGCCAACTACAGCACAAGGTCCCGTCTCTGCCTTGATCTCTTGTATCTCCATCTCTTGATGGAGAATCATTTGTGTAAAAATGAGATCATTTCTGCCTTGATTGTAATTGTAATCTGTAATTAAATATATGTGCAGATTTACCCCTCCGGGCGGGCCCCTCGCTCCTTCCCGCAGAGGCCGTTTCCCTCCAGACCCCGCACTCACCTGCCCAGGTCTGGATCAGGACCACGGCTCCCGAGAGCAGCAGGAGGAGGGTTCGGGACGCCATGACCCGCATCCTTGGCGTCTGGGGAGAATCTGAGTCCCGGTGGGCCGGCGAGGACTTTAGAACCAGGAACCGCGGCGACGCTGATTGGCTGATCTAGGAACCCGACACCCAATGGAAGTGAGAACTGTGGCCGCATCATGAGTATCCAGGTAAAAGGACCTGACACAGGTTGGGAAAGGTGGAAGAAAGAGAGCGGAGCTCGGGAAACACCAAAGCTGAGCCGCCCCGCCCCAGACACCGCCCTCGGGGCCTGAAGCTCAGAGAGCCAAGACCCGGGCCCTGGGACCTGGCTCTTACCCCGCTTCTTTTATATCAAACGCTCTGTCTCAATGTCTCCCCGAATCTTGGCCCCGGAGCTGTCTGAGAAACCAGGGAAAAACCCTCGGCATGGGCTCAGTCCCTCTCTCTTCACTTTTCATCCCAGAATCCCCCTCCCTGAACTGGACTTCCTGCCTCCCACTCCTTGCCTGTCCCCCTGGACTCTTCTAGAAGAGAGCTCACCCAGGCAGCTTGATGCCACAGAGTGAGCTTGTCCTGGGAATGGAGGTGCAAAGACAGGGGTTGTTTTTTCTTTAAATCTGAAAAAGTTGTGCACCTGGGGATTTATGTGGTCTTTTGTCTTTGCAGGTATTTGTTTAGAAACAAAGAAAGGCAGTTTTTCCATGACTCAGATTAATCTGGAGCAAATCCCTGGAATACTGATCAGCAGTCCCCTTTGACCCCTGCAGCAGTCTTGGGCACTGTGACTTTTTCTCTCAGGCCTTGTTCTCTGACTCACACTCAGTGTGTGTGGGGGTCTGATTCCAGCTCTTCTGAGTCCCTCGGTCTCCACTCAGGTCAGGACCAGAAGTCACTGTTCCTCCCTCAGAGACTAGAACTTTTCAAGGAATAGGAGATTATCCCAGGTGCCTGTGTCCAGGCTGGTGTCTGGGTTCTGTGCTCCCTTCCCCACCTCAGGTGTCCTGTCCATTCTCAGGATGGTCACATGAGTGCTGCTGGAGTGTCCCATGAGGAGTGCAAAGTGCCTGAATTTTCTGATTCTACATTTTTATTTGCCCCAGAGAAAGAATCCACAGTCCACCCTAGGTCCCTCCTAGAAACAAGGGTTTCTGCCTTATAGAAAGAGATAAGCACAGAAGCCTCTGTCTTTATGGAGATGGGGTGCACCGTCCTCCCAGCACGTGGACATGCGGAGGTGCTCACCAATTGGGAAGCTCTCCAAAACCCACTGTCTAGAGGTGTCTATGGAAGTTTCATTGTGTAGGCAAGATTGATTAAATCATTGGCCATTGATGACTGAGCTCAACTTCCAGCCCCCTTTTCTTCCCCAGAGGATGGGGATGGCAGTGAAAGTTCCAATCCTCTAATCACAGCTGGTGTTTCTGGGAAGAAGCCTCCATCGTGAAACTATCTATGAGCCCCTCACCCCATAGTCATCTCATTGCCATATTAAAGTCATGCTTATCACTGAGAGACTGCAAGGGTTTTAGGACCTGCCTGTCAGGGACTAGGGGCAAAGACCAAATATATTTATTGGACCACAGATCACTTCCTGATCTTTAACCACATTATTTCTTCTTATAATTTCTATTTATTTATTTATTATTTTATTTTAGAGACAATGTCTTGCTCTGTTGCCCAGGGTAGAATGCAGTGGCACAATCATAACTCACTGTAACCTCAAATTCTTGGACTCAAGTGATTCTTCCGCCTCAGTCTCCTGAGTAGCTGGCACTACAGGTGCACACCACCATGCCTGACTAATTTTTAAATATTTTGTAGAAATGCAGTCTCATTATGTGCCCCAGACTGTTCTGCAACTCTTGGCCTCAAAAGCAATCTTCCTACCATAGCCTCTTTAAGTGGTGAAATTATAAATGTGAGCCCCTTTGCTTGGCCAACCACAGATCTCCTATAGCAGAAGAATCATAACAGTAAAAAGATACTGGCGCATTACCAGAGTCCTGTTTAGTCATTATTAATTCACCCATTGCAGTCCAAAAATAGCAATGGTCTCAGCAACATATGGCTGCAACCTTTCAGACAGCTGGTAAAAATGAGATAAAAGACAATATCATCATTCGTTTATACCTCTTTTGAGGAGTTCATGTTATATTGGATTTTCCTCATTACATACCCCATTTATTCATTCATTTCACCTCAGCTACTATTCTTCTTCTTCTGCATTTATACCAAATATTTCTCATTTTGGAAGGGACATTAGGTTTTCCTGCTGTGCTGGCCTAGCCTGCGGGGAGCTATACCATGCTAGTAACAGCGAGTGTCTCCCATCAGTCCATTCCAGTTCATAGCGGTTAGGGTTACGCAGGCAGAGAACTGGTTGGCTATCTGGCTTCCAGGCAATACAGCTGCATTCAATGTTAGCTCCAACTTTGCCAGATGCAGTGAAGGCACATCTACTCCAGGCCCTTAGGAAGTCGTGCATAATGGTTTTTAAATATGTTAACGGTTTCTTGCTTAGGAATAATTCCTGTGTCTGGACTTTTATTTGCATCCCTAGTCCTGAGACCACTGCATCAGGTTTGAGAAAAGCAAGTTGAGGTAAAGTATAGTCATCATTCTAGTGTCTTCTGGCCTTGGGAAGGATTGTTTTTATTTATTTATTTATTTATTTATTTATTTTTTATTTTTTGGTGAAGGATTGTATGCAGAATCACACCAGCACCTTTTCCTGATCCAGCAGGGAAAAAGAGGACACTCTCTAGTGGGGACACTCCTTTGTCCACACTCATGTCAAGTGCGAGCACACTCATGAAGGTGTATAAGCCCGCCATTCATGTTTATGTCTCCCCATTCCTGATTTATACACTCAATGTTTCAAATGACTATTTTAATTCTCTCTGAAACTCTTCTTCTGAGGAAGAAATTTCTCTGGCCATTGTTGGACATTGTGGGCAAGTGTGTTTCTTGGTGTAACGTGGCTCAGTGGTCCACATGGTGACAATACCTCCCATTCACTTTTTTTTTTTTTTTTGGTCTCTGTTTGTCTCTGTCTCTTTTCTTGTTAAAGAGAATGCTTCTTTTTTTTTTTTCTTCTTTTGAGACAGAGTCTTGCTCTGTCACCCAGGGTGCAGTATAGTGGCGCCATCTCGGCTCACTGGAGCCTCTGCCTCCCAGGTTCAAGCCATTGTCCTGCCTCAGTTTCCTGAGTACCTGGGATTACAGGCGTGCACCACCGTGCCTGGCTAATTGATGTAGTTTTAGTTGAGACAGGGTTTCAGCGTGTTGGCCAGGCTGGTCTGAAACTCCTGACCTCAAGTGATCTACCCACCTTGGCCTCCCAAAGTGCTGGGATTACAGGCGTGAGCCACTGCACCCAGTCTTGTTAAAAAGAACAGTTCTAATGAGTATTTTATGCCCTTGAGGTGGGGGATGCAAGAGGAATATGTCTTGATTCAACCCATCTCTGCATTGCTACAGCCCCAGTGTCTACTTATTTCGTAGACCCCGGTGATATTCACAAGCAAATGTAAATTTTTTTGAGATGTGGTCTTGATATGTTTCCCAGGCTAGACTCAAATATTTCTCAGGCTAAACCCAAATGCCTGTACTCAAGATATCCTTCTGCCTCAGACACTCTCATAGCTGGAATTACAGGTGCACCTGGCAAGCACTTAGAGATAAATGCTTGTTGATTTCAATCACTTTCCAAACCTGGAAGGGAGTTATTCTGATGGGTATTGAACAGCACTGAGGGGATGGTACTAAACCATTCATGAGAAACCACCCCATGATCGAGTCACCTCCCACCAGACCCCAACTCCAATACTGGGAATTACATCTTAACATGAAATTTGGGTGGGGACAACATCCAATCTATATCAGGCATCAACGTGTCTTATGTTAATGCACCCCTCAAATTACCATAGTGATTTCCATAGGACTATGTCTCATATGGGCATTCTTTTCACAGGCCAAATTTCCATTGCTTTCTTAATTAATTATATGGCCAGGCCATCAGTCACTGCCCATAAGTCAGTAAAAACTAAAACATAGGAGCTTTTATCATTGTTCATTTCTTCCGTCACTGCTAAGAAAACACCCTGCAATTCAGCCCACAAGAGCTGTTCTGTTTTTATCTTCTTTGATCAAAGGGTTAGACTTCCAAACAGGGTGTTGTCCATTCATCTTGCAAACGCTGTACACAAACCAACCAGCTCTTTATGGGTCAGGTGACTGATACTGCAGTTCAAATCCCAGGACAGAATTCCATCTTGCTTGGGGAAGGTCAGTGTTTTCTTCAGTTTACACCTTCAATGAATTGAATGAAGCCTGTCCACATTATAGAGGTCAATCTACTTTACTCAAAGTATAGCAATTTATATGTTAATCATATCCAAGAAACATCCTAAAAAAATCATCCAGAATAATGCTTGACCACCTATCTGAGCACCAGGTCCAGGTGACAAATAAAATTATTTATGACATTCTTCAATACAATAATATTCTAAGGAAATTAGCCTTTGTAAAACAAGAATAAACAACTGTTTCTGAAAATTTATAACCAACCATCAACAAACTCTCCCTATAGACTGTTTCCTAAGTTCACTTTATAGTTGTGAGTGAGGGTAACATGTATTTGTTCAAAACCAGAGAAGGACAGAAAATTGAAAAAGCAGAACGCAAAAACAAAAAACGCAAAACACAACACATAAGAAGAATAATAAAGATGACAGCAGTTATTTTATTGGAAACAATGCACATGAGGAGACAGATGATAAACATCTCTAAAGTTCTGAAAGGAAACTGCTGTCAAACTAGATTCTATTTCCAGAAAAAAAACCTTTCAAAAACATATATATGTATAATTTTAATTGACATATAATAATATATTCATGAGGTACTGTGTGATGTACTGATATATGTATACCACATGTAATGATTACATCAAGCTACTTAACAGACTCTAAAGATATCTATCAAAAAAAAAAAGGGATTTTAGACTTATAGGGAGTGAAAAAATAAATAACCAACAGACATGAATTGTAATAAGTGTTTCAGTCCTTCAGGCAAAAAGAAAATGATACCAAATGCAAATATGTAATGAAGAGCACCAGAAATGGTAAGCATGTGGGTGGCTACATAAGATTTTTTCATAGTTTTAAAATCTTATTAAAAGACAATTGTAATGCCTTCACCAAAAATGGTAGAGAACTCCAACAACACACTCCCCAACTAAAGCAACTATTAACCTGGAACAAACTATCAAAATTAAGTTTTTCTGTACTCTAGAGTCTATGAATTTTTTTTTTTTACAACAACCAAAGTAGTGCTTAATGAAAAAGGAGTTCTAGATTTTGGTAAGAGAGCATGTGCCACTATTCCTTAGCCACCTACTCACTCCCACCCCCACACCCTCAGCTGTGAGGCAGCCATGCAGACGGTGGCCCACATTCCTGGTGTAGTTTCCTGATGCCAGAAAAGGCAAAATGAACTTTCTTTTCAAAGAATTGTGTTTGTGTCCTTTGACATGTATGATAGCCCCCAAAAAGATCAGCTTAGAGGCTGGTCTTTGCTTCACTCCTCTTGGAACTTTATTAAGATTAGAGTGGTCTCCATAGCAATGTTTGTCAAAAGCATTTAAAGGCAAATACTAGTCACAGATGCCTGGGGCATGGAATGACGGATGGGTTAACAGCAGACAGACTGAAAAGCCTAGGAAGGTAGACGCTGGAGATGGAGATACATAAGGCAATATGGCTTTCAAAATATCCCATATATACTGAGGAAATCAGAATGCCACATGCATGGCCAGGGCTAAACACACTCTTTAAAAGACCTGAGATGACCTTAGGCTTTTACCTCTGGGTGATCTTTAGCCTCCAAGTAAGCAGCCAGTGAAGTTTAAGGTGGACGTCTAAACTGCCTGATTAAGTGTTGAAGAAGTGTCCCAATTCAGAGTCCATCTGCAAAGCCTGGGAGGGCATTATTTATTTATTTTTTGGCTCCAGCTGTTTAAGGAAACCTCTGTCAAATCACTAGCTGACCATGAAGCTAACAGAATAGATTTTAGCGACCACACATGACAAAGAACAAGCTTAAAAAATAGTTTAGAAAAGTTACTAAGAAACAACTCCATCCACAAGTGGCAACAAGAAACTCGGGGGAGTGGAAAGAATATGGTATCCAGAGTTACTAGATTGTTGTATTCAAAGTGTTCAGTTTTCAACAAAAATTCTTGAGGTATTTAGAAGTTTAAGAAAGTGGCCCATTCACAGAAAAAAATACATCAGCAGAACCTGTCCCTAAGGAAGCCAAGTCATTGCACTTACTAGACAAAGATTTTAAACCAATAGCTTAAATATGCTCAAATAGATAAAAAAGACCATGGACTATATATATATTTATATATACACATGTGTATATATATTTATATATACACATGTGTATATACATTTATATATACACATGTGTATATACATTTATATATACACATGTGTATATACATTTATATATACACATGTGTATATATATTTATATATACATATGTGTGTATATATATATTTATATATACATATGTATATATATTTATATATATACACATATATATGGGTGTGTGTGTGTATGTGTGTGTGTGTGTGTATATATATATATATATATATATATATATATATGTAAAGGAACCAGAAAAACAATATCTCACCAAATAAAGACTCATTAAAAATATAATAAGGAAACAGCAATTCTAGAAGGGAAAAGTATAATTACTGAAAAAAATTCATTAGAGATGTCCAATAGCAGACTTGAACACGTAGAAGAAAGAATCAGCAAACTTGAAGCCAAGTCATCTTAAATTGTAGACTGTGAGGAATACAAATGAAAAAAAGGAATGAAAAATAGTGAACAGAGCCTAAGAGACTTGTGGTACACCATCATGCTGACTAATATATACAGAGTTTAGCAGGCAGAAGAACCAGCAAATTGAAGATAGGCCAATTAAGGTTATGCAACCTGAAGAGCAGGAAGAAAAAAAAATAAAGGGAAATGATCAGAGGCTATGACACCTTTGTACAGCATCAAGTGGACTGACAGATGCATAATGGGAGTCCCCAAAGTAGAGGAGAGATAGAAAGAGACCATAAAAATATAGGGTAACATAACAGGTGAAACCTTGCCAAAGTTGATAAAAATCTGTGAATCTACACATTCAAAAACTTCAATGAACTCCAAGCAGAATAAACTCAAAGACATCCAAACCAAGAAACATTATAACCAAACTGTTGAAATAGAAGCAGAGAGAACTCGGACAGCAGCAAGTAACAAATAATGCATCATGTACAAGGGATCCTCATTGAGATTAACAGCCAATTTCATATCAGAAAACACTGAGGAAAGTCAGAGCGGTATGACATGTTTAAAGTGCTACAAAAATACAGCTGTCAACCAAAAGTTCTATATCCAGAAAATTTATTCTTCAAAAATGAAAATATGCAGTTTTGCAAGATGAAAGGAGTTCTGGAGATTGGTTTGCAAAACGGTGTGAATGTTCTTAGCACTACTGAACACTACCACTACAAATGGTTAAGATGGTAAATTTTATGTTATGTGCATTTTATCACAATTAATAAGTTAAAATAAATGAAGGAGAAATTGAGATGTTTCCATTAATTAACAACTAACTGAGAGATTCCATTGCCAGTAGATTTTTCCTATAAGAAATACTAATGTGAGTCATTCAGATTAAAATGAAAGGGCACTAGACAACAGCTCAGAGACACATAAAGAGATATATGCAAAGAACCTCAGTAAAGGTGTTAAGACAACTCAATGTGTTAAGGTATACACTCTTCATCTAATGGAGCTGGGACACCTGGATGTCCACATTCTAGAGGATGAAGTTGAGGGGCTGGAAGTGGTGACTCCACCTGCAGTCTCAGCATTTTGAGAGGCTGAGACAGGAGAATTGCTTGGACCCAGGAATTCAAGGTTACCATGAGCTCTGATTGCACCACTGCACTCTCACCTGGGTGACACAGACACTGTCTCTGCAAAAGAAAAAAAAGAAAGAAGTTGAAACTCTACCTCACAGCATATGTATAAATCAACACAAAATGGATTAGAGACCTACATGTAAGGGCTAAATTATAAAACTCCTAGAAGAAAATAGAGAGGGCTCTATTTTAATAATTTTTTTCTGTTTGTCTATCCCTGAACAAATACTTCACTCTTTTAATCACTGTGGCTTTCAAATACCTGTTGATATCTGATAGTTTAAGTCCTCCAATTGTGTTCTCTTCCAATATTGTTCTGGTTATTTTAAGCTCCTCACATTTTTGTATACATTTTAGAAGGAGCACGTCAATTCCCACACAAAAAAAAACTGTTGGGATTTTTATTACAATTGCATTGACTCCATGGATCACTTTGTGGATAAACGGTATCTTAGCAATATTGTCTTCCTCATATATATGAAATAACTGTCCACTTAATTTGTCTCAGCAATGTTTTGTAATTTTGAGTGATGAGATTTTGTATAACTTTTATATTTATTTCTACAATTTCTGTTTCTTCGTGGTATTGTACATAGTGCTATTTAAAGAATGTCAGTTCTTCTCACTGTTTATTACTCACGTATAGAAAAGATACTTTTTGCTTTATACTGGCCTTGCCAAATTCACTTATTTTTAATAGTCTGTTCATAGAGCTTCTTAAATTTTCTTCATACACAATAATGTTTTCCTTGAAGAAGACAGTCATATTTCTTATCTAATCTAATTTATTTTTGCTGTTGGACACAGTACAATGTTAAATAAAAGTGATGAAGTGGACATCCTTCTCTTGTCCCCAACTCAGAGGAGTGTCTAATATTTCTTCGTTAATTATGACTTTAGATATAGGTATTTCTTTGTTGTAAATAACTTTATTCTGTTAGGGAAGTTCTCTTTTATGTCTAGTTTGTTTAGTTTTTATTATGAATGCCTATTGAACTTTATCAAATGGTTTTCCTGCATCTATTGACATAACCACATGTTGTCCTACTTTTCTCTATTCTTGGGGTAGATTATTCTGACATTTTGAAGTCAAATCTACCATGTATTTTTCCTATAAATCCAATTTGGTCATTATGTGTTATCCATTTCATATATTGCTTGGTTTTATTTACTAATATTTTAACTGGAATTTTGGTGGCTACGTTCATCAGATCATTTCGATGGTGAGTTTATTTTTCTTGTAATATAATTGTCATGTTTAGGTCCTTGTCTGAGTTATGTTGCCTCATAAAATTAGTTGGAAGGTGTTTACTCTTTCTTTATTATCTAAAAAATATAAGGCAGTGTATTAATCCGTTCTCATACTGCTAATAAAGACATACTCAAGACTGGGTAATTTAAAAGGAAAGAGGTTTAATTGACTCAGAGTTCAGCATGACTGGGGAGGCCTCAGGAAACTTATAATCATGGCAGAAGGGGAAACAAACACATCCTTCCCCACATGGCAGCAACAAGGAGAAGTGCCAAACAGAAGCAGAAAAAGCCCCTTATAAAACCATGAGATCTTGTGAGAACACACTCACTATCACGAGAACAGCATGAGGGGAACCACCCCATGATTAAATTATCTCCCATCGAGTCCCTCCAGCAACGCATGGGGATTATGATAACTACAATTCAAGATGAGATTTGGGTGGGCAAACAGCCAAACTATAGCACACAGTCTGCCTTTCATGTCTGTGAGTTCCACATCTGTGAATTCAACAACCTGAGGATTGAAAATGTTATGCTGCTGTTGATGTGTACTCTGTAGTTAGGAGTACCTACAGTGGTTACGTCTGTACTGGAGATGTACAGACATTTTTCTTGTCATTATTTCCTAAGCAATACAGTATAACAACTACTTACAAATCATTTACATTGTATTAGGAATTATAAGTAATCTAGAAATGATTTAAAGTATATGGGAGGATGTGCATAGGTAATAGGCAAATACTAGGCTATTTTATATATGGGACCTGAACATCCATGGATTTTGGTATCCATAGAGGCCCTAGAACCCATCCCAAAAGGTACCAGGGGAAGACTGTATAAGGCTGACATGCCTTTTAAAAAGTTTTTGAAAGAATTCACAGGTGAAGAAATCTGGGCACGGGGTTTTTCTGGTGGGAAGGAATGTATTTAGAATTCAATTTCTTAATGGATATAGGACTATTTATATTTTCTACTTAGTTTTCTGTTGGCTTTGTTCAACCATCTTTTTCAAGAACTCATATCATTATACCTAAATTTTAAAAGGTCTTTCCATGAAGTTATGTCTAATTTTCTCTTTTTGTTTTAATAAAATCTACAGTTTTATAATGTCCCTTCTCATAGTGTTCATTTGTGTTTTCTCTCTTCTTATAATTAATCTTTCTGAGAATTTTGAAATAGTTTGCCCATCTTTTCCTCTATTTTCCTTAACATATTAATCATAAATATTTTGAAAAATGTCCTTGATTGCTGACTTCAATATTCAGATCATCTTTGAGTTGGCTTTGGTTGATTATTTCTTCTCTAGTTGCTGCATTCTCTCTGCTGCTTGGCATGGCACATATTCTACATGATGGATTTTAGAGGCTCTGGGTTTTGTTATCTTCCTCCAAAGACTGGTAATAATTTGACCATTAGGTAATTATCAAAGAATCACCTTTAGTAAAAATCAGACCCACTTTGATTCTGCTTACTCTTGATTTTAGCCTTTGCTAGGGTGAGTCTATTTCAGTGTGGTCCTTACTCCAAGGTCAGGGTCCTCACTTACACGGCTTCCCCATCCTGATGTCTCAACACAGGTTTTGCAGGGCTAAAATTCCAACATCTCCTCACACTATGGAGCCTGTGACATTTCTACTTAGCATTGAATCTCCAAGCAGCTGTTCTCTGGTGGGCTTCTTAGAGTGTCATCTGGAGCATATGCACCTTAGGAGTGCAGATTTTGGGGGTTTCTTGTCCATAACTCCCTCCCTCAGCACCCTACCCCTATATCCCAGTCAATGTGCCAAGCCTGAACTCTGATCTCTGTTTCCTTTGCCGGTGAGACTGATTTCCTCTGCTTGGGTTCCATTTCTCTTCATTGTATTTTTGCAAATGCTTCTGGAAAGAAAGCTGATGAGGATGTGGATCTCCCTTTCAGGAACTTCCATTCTCCGAAGGGTGATAGTCCTGTGCTGGTTGCTGTTTTGTGGCTGCACGACTGCATTGTATGTTTTTTCTGACTTTTATACTTGTTTACCGTGGGAGGATGAGTTTAAAATGAGCTATTCTCTGACGATTTGAACCAGAAGACCTCTAAGCCTCCAATGGTCATTTGCATTTCAAATTCTGCATAGGGTAATTTGATACCTCACAGGAAAAGTTAATATGTTTTTATCTTGGTGCCTAGTTGAAACCTCAATTTCAGTGTTAATCTTACACACAAAATACAAACACACACACACACACACACCCCACTGTGTTATACAGTCACGCATTGTATAATGATGTTTGGGCCAATGATGAGACTGTCGTCCCATGAGAGTTTAATGGACCTGAAAAATTCCTATCACCTAGTGACATTGAAGCCATCATAACCTCCTAGTACGATGCATTAATCATGTGTTTGTGGTGATGCTGGTGTAAACAAACCTCCTGCACTGCCAGTCCTATAAAAGTCCAGCACATACAGCTCTGTACAGTACGTAATACTTGATAATGACAATAAATGACTATGCTATGTTTTATGTATTTACTATACTTTTTATTGTTATTTTAGAGTGTGCTCCTCCTATATATATAAAAAAATTAAAACAGCCTCAGCCAGGTCCTTTAGGATGTATTCCAGAAGAAGGGATTGTTATCATAGGAGATGGCAGCTCCATGCGTGTTATTACACCTGAAAATCTTCCAGTGGGACAAGATGTGAAGGCTGAAGATGGTTGATATTGTTGGTCTTGACCCTGTGTCAGCCTAGGCTAATGTATGTCTTTATTTTTACCAAAAAAGATTAAAAGGTAAAGATAATTAAATAGGAATAAGCTTCTAGAATGGGAATATAAAGAAAAATATTTTTGTAGAGCTGTATAATGTGTTGATGTTTTAAGCTAAGTGCTATTACAAAAGAATAGAAAAGTTTAAAAAGTTTATAAAGTTCAAAAGGTTACAGAAAGCTATGGTAACTAATTATTAATTAGTTATTATTGTTAATAAATAATAAAATTATTAGTTAATTATTAATTAATAAGTTAATTTATTATTAAAGAAAGAAAATGTTAAAATCAATTTAGTGTAGCCTAAGTTTATAAAGTCTAAGTAGTGTACAGTAATGCCCTAGCCTTCACATTCACTCACCACTCACTCACTCACCCAGGGCAACTTCTAGTCCTGCAAGCTCCATTCATGATAAGTGTCCTAGACAGATACGCCATTTTAAAGATCTTTTTATTAACCACATTTTTACTGTACCTTTTCTCTGTTTACACATGCTTAGATCCACAAACACTTACCATTGTGTTAGAATTGGCTGCAATGTTCCATACGGTAACATGCTATATAATTTGCAGCCTAGAAGCAATGGGCTTATCATGTAGCCTAGGTGTGAAGTAGGTTATACCATCTAGGTTCATGTAAGGACACTCTATGATGTCCACACATGACAAAATCACCTAAGGACTCATTTCTCAGAAGCTATCTCACCATTAATCAAATAATGACTGTATATGTATATAAGTCCTTTGAAGTTTAAACATTTTCAATTTGATACATTTGTGTCTCATTTAAGAAACATTTTCCATTCCAGCAGATGTTAAAAAAAAAAAAAAGAGGCTGGCACAGTGGCTTATGCCTGTAATCCCAGCACTTTGGGAGGCTGAGGTGGGTGGATCGTTTGAGCCTAGAAGTTTGAGACCAGCCTGGGTAACACGGCAAAACCCCATCTCTACTAAAAATACAAAAATGAGCCGGTCGTTGTCGCACACGCCTGTTGTCTCAGCTACTCAGGGGGCTGAGGCAAGAGGATCACCCGAATCTTGGGAGGTCAAGGCTGCAGTGAGCCATGATCAGCCCACTGTAATTTAGCCTGAGTGACAGAATGAGACCCTGACTGGAAAAAAAAACCAAAATAATAAAGAAAGATTTTCCTACCCAAATAATTTAGGTTATCCTCCTAATAACTTTGGCAGTAATTTTACTTTTTCATATTTGTCTTTACTGCTCATATAATTTTTTGTTTATATCAAGGTATAGAGATATAATTTAATCATGGCATGTTTTGTAGACTATCGATGCTGGGAAAGGGCTTAGGAGATGATGATGAATCAAAACACGGGATAGAGGCTGGGTACGTGGCTCAGGCTTGTAATCCCAGCATTTTGGGGAGCCAAGGTGGGTGAATTGTTTGAACCCAGGAGTTTGAGACCAGCCTCGGCAACATAGTGATACCTCATCTCTACAAAAAAATTTTTTAAAAAATTAGTTGGGCATGGTGGCACATTCCTGTAGTTTCAGCTACTCAGGAGGCTGAGGCTGGCGGATTGCTTCAGACAGGGAGGTCGAGGCTGCAGTGAGCAATGATTGTGCCACTGCACTGCAGCCTGTAAGGTTTGTTTGTTTGTTTGAGACAGGGTCTCACTGTGTCTGAAAAAACCAAACAAACAAAAATTAAATAAAAAACCCACAGGATAGAAATCTCTATGGATAATAATACATGAATGAAAAGAAAGAATGACAGAGATCAAATTAATGAAGTCATTTCTGTGTGGAAGACTTCCTGATGATTTTGATGCTTTTTCCGCAAGGAATTTTTCTTTTTTTTTTCCAGGATATATGTATGATATGAATTATGATAAATGGCCCTTTCCTTTGACTTTTGACTCTCTGGTTTTCCTTCATCTCCGCTGACATCAGGACATTCCTGAGCATCATAAAGGTCCTGCAATCATAGCCATTTATAACTTTGAAAAACGCAGTCACTCTCTTCCAAACCAGTATTTGTTAAAGCTGCAGAGAGAGTATTTTTTGGTTCTTGGGAGACAGAGAGGATGAAGGGGGTACTCATGCACAGAACATCTATTCCAACACTCCTGTCCTCATCAGCCATTAGTTCCTTCCTATACATTATACCAAAAAATTTCTCACATCTAATCCTGTTTAGTCAGGCCACCACTAAGTCAAATTTAAAAGCAACTCAACATTTAGATCCACTCTGAGTGTGGAAAATCTCACATTGTTTTCCACTGCTCTCACACCACAACAACTATCAACACAGAAGACTTCTCTGACCAAATGTAGGGAATTTCTCCAACAAACAAGCAATCAGTTCTGTGATGGACACCAGCTGGGTGTCCTCTAACTGAATTCTGGCACTCTTTCCCTGGAGATAGCATCGCATCCCATGGGTTGAGAGCTCAGTCCCCATGACTGTCCCCCTCCCACTCCTGATGCCAGTCTCAAGCCTCAGGTTATTTTGCCTGTGTTTCTAACTAACTTGCTTTAAATCAGGGTTCCCGTAACCCGTTTCTCAGGTTTGATTAATTTGCTAGAATGGCTCACAGAACTCAGGAAAACACTTACATACATTTACCAGTTTATTTAAAAAGATATTCTAAAAGATATAAATAAAGAGCCCCATGAACAGACACATAGGGGAAGGTCAGAAGGGTTTCCAGTTCAGGAGCTTCTGTCCCATGGGGTTGGGATGCGCCACCCTCTCCGGCACATGGCCGAGTTCTTGTTCACCTTCCTGTTAGCTTTCCTGTGTTCAGCTATCCAGAAGCTCTCCAAACCCTGCCCTTTTGGGTTTTGATGGAAGCCATATTTCTTAGGCATGATTCATTAAATCACTGGCCATCAGCTTAACCTTCAGCCTCTCTCTCCTCCCTGCCAATGAAATGATCCTATTTCTAGAAAAATCTGAAGACTCCATCATAGAACTATTAGATATGATAAGTAAATTCAGTAGAGTTGTGGGATGCAAAATCAACATACAAAAATCAGTATAATGTCTATACATTATTAATGAAGTAGCTGAGAAAGAAATCAAAAAAGCAATTCCATTTACAATAACTAGAAAAAAATGCCTAGGAATAAGTTTATGCAAGGAGGTCAAGGATCTCTTAAAAAGAAATCTACACAACACTGATGAAAGAGAGGACACAAACAAACGGAAAGATATTCCATGCTCATGAATCAGAAGAATTAATATTAGTAAAATGACCATAGTTCCCAAAGCAATCTAAAGATTCAAGGGAATTCCAATAAAAATACCAAGGTTATTTTTCCACAGAATTAGAAAAAATAATTCTAATATTTCTATGGACCCAAAACATTTTTAAAAAGTCCAAATAGCCAAAGCAATCCTGAGCAAAAAGAACAAAGCTAGGGCCATCACATTACTTGACTTTAAAATAAATTACAAGGCTATAGTATCCAAAACAGAAGGGTATTGATATAAAAACAGACATGCCAATCAATGGAACATAATAGAGAATGCAGAAATAAATCCATATATTTATAGCCAACTGACTTTTAACAAAGGTGCCAAGAACATACATTTGGGAAAAGGACACCCTCTTCAGTAAAAGGGCTGGGAAAATGGATATCCCATATGCAGAAGAATGAAATTAGATTCTTATCTCTCACCCTATTAAAAATCAACTCAAGTTGACTTAAATACTTAAATGAAAGACCTGAAACTATAAAACAACTGGAAGAAAACAGGGGAAACATTCTAGGCCAGTGGTCGGGGCAAAGGTTTTATGGCTAAGACTTCAAAAATACAGAAAACACAAACAAAACCAGACAAATAGGACTATAATAACTAAAAAAGCTTCTGCACAACAAAGAAAACAATCAACAGAGTGAAGAGACAATCTGCTGAACAGAAGAAAACATTTTCAAACAATTTATCTGACAAGGGACTAATATCCAGAATACTATAAGAAACTCAAACAACTCAAGAATTAAAAAGCCCGAGGGAGGAGCCAAGATGGCCGAATAGGAACAGCTCCGGTCTACAGCTCCCAGCGCGAGCGACGCAGAAGACGGGTGATTTCTGCATTTCCATCTGAGGTACCGTGTTCATCTCACTAGGGAGTGCCAGACAGTGGGCGCAGGTCAGTGGGTGAGCGCACCGTGCGCCAGCCGAAGCAGGGGCGAGGCATTGCCTCACTCGGGAAGCGCAAGGGGTCAGGGAGTTCCCCTTCCAGGGGTGACAGACAGCACCTGGAAAATCGGGCCACTCCCACCCAAATACTGTGCTTTTCCGACGGGCTTAGGAAACGGTGCCCCCAGGAGAGTATAGCCCGCACCTGGCTCAGAGGGTCCTACGCCCACGGAGTCTCGCTGATTGCTAGCACAGCAGTCTGAGATCAAACAGCAAGTCGGCAGCGAGGCTGGGGGAGGGGCGCCCGCCATTGCCCAGGCTCGCTTAGGTAAACAAAGCAGCCTGGAAGCTTGATCTGGGTGGAGCCCACCACAGCTCAAGGAGGCCTGCCTGCCTCTGTAGGCTCCACCTCTGGGGGCAGGACACAGACAAACAAAAAGACAGCAGTAACCTCTGCAGACTTAAATGTCCCTGTCTGACAGCTGTGAGGAGAGCAGTGGTTCTCCCAGCACGCAGCTGGAGATCTGAGAACGGGCTGACTGCCTCCTCAAGTGGGTCCCTGACCCCTGACCCCCGAGCAGCCTAACTGGGAGGCACCCCCCAGCAGGGGCAGACTGACACCTCACACGGCCGGCCAGGTACTCCAACAGACCTGCAGCTGAGGGTTCTGTCTGTTAGAAGGAAAACTAACAGAAAGGACATCCACACCAAAAACCCATCTGTACATCACCATCATCAAAGACCAAAAGTAGATAAAACCACAAAGATGGGGAAAAAACAGAGCAGAAAAACTGGAAACTCTAAAAACCAGAGTACCTCTCCTCCTCCAAAGGAACGCAGTTCCTCACCAGCAACGGAACAAAGCTGGACGGAGAATGACTTTGACGAGCTGAGAGAAGAAGGCTTCAGACGATCAAATTACTCCGAGCTACGGGAGGATATTCAAACCAAAGGCAAAGAAGTTGAAAACTTTGAAAAAAATTTAGAAGAATGTATAACTAGAATAACCAATACAGAGAAGTGCTTAAAGGAGCTGATGGAGCTGAAAACCAAGGCTCGAGAACTACGTGAAGAATGCAGAAGCCTCAGGAGCCGATGCGATCAAATGGAAGAAAGGGTATCAGCCCTGGAAGATGAAATGAATGAAATGAAGCGAGAAGGGAAGTTTAGAGAAAAAAGAATAAAAAGAAACGAGCAAAGCCTCCAAGAAATGTGGGACTATGTGAAAAGACCAAATCTACGTCTGATTGGTGTACCTGAAAGTGACGGGGAGAATGGAAACAAGTTGGAAAACACTCTGCAGGATATTATCCAGGAGAACTTCCCCAATCTAGCAAGGCAGGCCAACATTCAGATTCAGGAAATACAGAGAACGCCACAAAGATACTCCTCAAGAAGAGCAACTCCAAGACACATAATTGTCAGATTCACCAAAGTTGAAATGAAGGAAAAAATGTTAAGGGCAGCCAGAGAGAAAGGTCGGGTTACCATCAAAGGGAAGCCTATCAGACTAACAGCGGATCTCTCGGCAGAAACCCTACAAGCCAGAAGAGAGTGGGGGCCAATATTCAACATTCTTAAAGAAAAGAATTTTCAACCCAGAATTTCATATCCTGCCAAACTAAGCTTCATAAGTGAAGGAGAAATAAAATACTTTACAGACAAGCAAATGCTGAGAGATTTTGTCACCACCAGGCCTGCCCTAAAAGAGCTCCTGAAGGAAGCGCTAAACGTGGAAAGGCACAACCGGTACCAGCCACTGCAAAATCATACCGAAATGTAAAGAACATCAAGACTAGGAAGAGACTGCATCAACTAACGAGCAAAATATCCAGCTAACATCATAATGACAGGATCAAATTCACACATAACAATATTAACTTTAAATGTAAATGGACTAAATGCTCCAATTAAAAGACACAGACTGGCAAACTGGATAAAGACTCAAGACCCATCAGTGTGCTGTATTCAGGAAACCCATCTCACGTGCAGAGACACACATAGGCTCAAAATAAAAGGATGGAGGAAGATCTACCAAGCAAATGGAAAACAAAAAAAGGCAGGGGTTGCAATCCTAGTCTCTGATAAAACAGACTTTAAACCAACAAAGATCAAAAGAGACAAAGAAGGCCATTACATAATGGTAAAGGGATTAATTCAACAAGAAGAGCTAACTATCCTAAATATATATGCACCCAATACAGGAGCACCCAGATTCATAAAGCAAGTCCTGAGTGACCTACAAAGAGACTTAGACTCCCACACATTAATAATGGGAGACTTTAACACCCCACTATCAACATTAGACAGATCAACGAGACAGAAAGTCAACAAGGATACCCAGGAATTGAACTCAGCTCTGCACCAAGCGGACCTAATAGACATCTACAGAACTCTCCACCCCAAATCAACAGAATATACATTTTTTTCAGCACCACACCACACCTATTCCAAAATTGACCATATACTTGGAAGTAAAGCTCTCCTCAATAAATGTAAAAGAACAGAAATTATAACAAACTGTCTCTCAGATCACAGTGCAATCAAGCTAGAACTCAAGATTAAGAATCTCACTCAAAACCGCTCAACTACGTGGAAACTGAACAACCTGCTCCTGAATGACTACTGAGTACATAACGAAATGAAGGCAGAAATAAAGATGTTCTTTGAAACCAACGAGAACCAAGACACAACATACCAGAATCTCTGGGATGCATTCAAAGCAGTGTGTAGAGGGAAATTTATAGCACTAAATGCCCACAAGAGAAAGCAGGAAAGATCCAAAATTGACACCCTAACATCACAATTAAAAGAACTAGAAAAGCAAGAGCAAACACATTCAAAAGCTAGCAGAAGGCAAGAAATAACTAAAATCAGAGCAGAACTGAAGGAAATAGAGACACAAAAAACCCTTCAAAAAATAAATGAATCCAGGAGCTGGTTTTTTGAAAGGATCAACAAAATTGATAGACCGCTAGCAAGATTAATAAAGAAAAAAAGAGAGAAGAATCAAATAGATGCAATAAAAAATGATAAAGGGGATATCACCACCGATCCCACAGAAATACAAACTACCATCAGAGAATATTACAAACACCTCTATGCAAATAAACTAGAAAATCTAGAAGAAATGGATAAATTCCTCAACACATACACCCTCCCAAGACTAAACCAGGAAGAAGTTGAATCTCTGAATAGACCAATAACAGGAGCTGAAATTGTGGCAATAATCAATAGCTTACCAACCAAAAAAAGTCCAGGTCCAGATGGATTCACAGCCGAATTCTACCAGAGGTACAAGGAGGAGCTGGTACCATTCCTTCTGAAACTATTCCAATCAATAGAAAAAGAGGGAATCCTCCCTAACTCATTTTATGAGGCCAGCATCATCCTGATACCAAAGCCTGGCAGAGACACAACAAAAAAAGAGAATTTTAGACCAATATCCTTGATGAACATTGATGCAAAAATCCTCAATAAAATACTGGCAAACAGAATCCAGCAGCACATCAAAAAGCTTATCCACCATGATCAAGTGGGCTTCATCCCTGGGATGCAAGGCTGGTTCAATATACGCAAATCAATAAATGTAATCCAGCATATAAACAGAACCAAAGACAAAAACCACATGATTATCTCAATAGATGCAGAAAAGGCCTTTGACAAAATTCAACAACCCTTCATGCTAAAAACTCTCAATAAATTAGGAATTGATGGGACATATCTCAAAATAATAAGAGCTATTTATGACAAACCCACAGCCAATATCATACTGAATGGCCAAAAACTGGAAGCATTCCCTTTGAAAACTGGCACAAGACAGGGATGCCCTCTCTCACCACTTCTATTCAACATAGTGTTGGAAGTTCTGGCCAGGGCAATTAGGCAGGAGAAGGAAATCAAGGGTATTCAATTAGGAAAAGAGGAAGTCAAATTGTCCCTGTTTGCAGATGACATGATAGTATATCTAGAAAACCCCATTGTCTCAGCCCAAAATCTCCTTAAGCTGATAAGCAACTTCAGCAAAGTCTCAGGATACAAAATCAATGTGCAAAAATCACAAGCATTCTTATACATCAATAACAGACAAACAGAGAGCCAAATCATGAGTGAACTCCCATTCACAATTGCTTCAAAGAGAATAAAATACCTAGGAATCCAACTTACAAGGGATGTGAAAGACCTCTTCAAGGAGAACTACAAACCACTGCTCAAGGAAATAAAAGAGGATACAAACAAATGGAAGAACATTCCATGCTCATGGGTAGGAAGAATCAATATCATGAAAATGGCCATCCTTCCCAAGGTAATTTACAGATTCAATGCCATCCCCATCAAGCTACCAATGACTTTCTTCAAAGAATTGGAAAAAACTACTTTAAAGTTCATATGGAACCAAAAAAGAGCCCGCATCGCCAAGTCAATCCTAAGCCAAAAGAACAAAGCTGGAGGCATCACACTACCTGACTTCAAACTATACTACAAGGCTACAGTAACCAAAACAGCATGGTACTGGTACCAAAACAGAGATATAGATCAATGGAACAGAACAGAGCCGTCAGAAATAATGCCACATATCTACAACTATCTGATCTTTGACAAACCTGACAAAAACAAGAAATGGGGAAAGGATTCCCTATTTAATAAATGGTGCTGGGAAAACTGGTTAGCCATATGTAGAAAGCTGAAACTGGATCCCTTCCTTACACCTTATACAAAAATCAATTCAAGATGGATTAAAGACTTAAATGTTAGACCTAAAACCATAAAAACCCTAGAAGAAAACCTAGGCATTACCATTCAGGACATAGGCATGGGCAAGGACTTCATGTCTAAAACACCAAAAGCAATGGCAACAAAAGCCAAAATTGACAAATGGGATCTAATTAAACTCAAGAGCTTCTGCACAGCAAAAGAAACTACCATCAGAGTGAACAGGCAACCTACAAAATGGGAGAAAATTTTCGCAACCTACTCATCTGACAAAGGGCTAATATCCAGAATCTACAATGAACTCCAACAAATTTACAAGAAAAAAACAAACAACCCCATCAAAAAGTGGGCAAAGGATATGAGTAGACACTTCTCAAAAGAAGACATTTATGCAGCCAAAAGACACATGAAAAAACGCTCATCATCACTGGCCATCAGAGAAATGCAAATCAAAACCACAATGAGATACCATCTCACACCAGTTAGAATGGCAATCATTAAAAAGTCAGGAAACAACAGGTGCTGGAGAGGATGTGGAGAAATAGGAACACTTTTACACTGTTGGTGGGACTGTAAACTAGTTCAACCCTTGTGGAAGTCAGTGTGGCGATTCCTCAGGGATTTAGAACTAGAAATTCCATTCGACCCAGCCATCCCATTACTGGGTATATACCCAAAGGACTATAAATCATGCTGCTATAAAGACACATGCACACGTATGTTTATTGCGGCATTATTCACAATAGCAAAGACTTGGAACCAACCCAAATGTCCAACAATGATAGACTGGATTAAGAAAATGTGGCACATATACACCATGGAATACTATGCAGCCATAAAAAATGATGAGTTCACATCCTTTGTAGGGACATGGATGAAATTGGAAATCATCATTCTCAGTAAACTATCGCAAGAACAAAAAACCAAACACCGCATATTCTCACTCATAGGTGGGAATTGAACAATGAGAACACATGGACACAGGAAGGGGAACATCACACTCTGGGGACTGTTGTGGGGTGGGGGGAGGGGGGAGGGATAGCATTGGGAGATATACCTAATGCTAGATGACGAGTTGGTGGGTGCAGCGCACCAGCATGGCACATGTATACATATGTAACTTACCTGCACATTGCACACATGTACCATAAAACCTAAAGTATAATAATAATAATAATAATAATAATAAAAAAAAAAAAAAAAAAAGAATTAAAAAGCCAAACAATCTTATTAAAAAGTGGGCAAAGGGCATGAACAGATATTTTTCAGAAGAAGAATATAAATGGCCAATAGGTACATAAAAAAATGTTCAACATCACTAACCATTAGGGAAATGCAAATCAAAACTACAATGAGATGTCATCCTACCCCAGATAGAATAGCCACAACTGAAAAGACTAAAATAAAATAAAATAAAATAAATAAAATAAAATAAAAACAGATGCTGGTGATGTGGAGAAAAGGGAACTCTTATACCCTGTTGATAGGAATTTTAATTAGTACAGACACTGTAAAAGACAGTATGGAGAGTTTTAAAAAATCTAAAAATAGAACCATTATATTATCCAGCAGTTTGGGGGTGGGTTTGGAAAGTGCTGGAGTTCAGGGATCAGGGTTGGCAGAGAGCAGGGCCTGGGAGTGCTTGGGTAGCTGGAGGAGAACGAAGGAGGCAGATGCCTGGGTCCCCGGGTATCAAAGTGAGGGAAGTGCGGGGCTGTCCCAAGAGGGCAGGAGACTAACAGAAGAATTCTTGAGACCTATTGGGAATAGGGAAGGGTCAAACCCTCAGGATCCAGGGCAAGGGGTCAGAAGCTTGGGCCAGGCTCATCGCTGAGCTCTTTGTAACCCACCACCATCTTCAGACTCCCAGCTAAGTTGTGCACGTGTCCTCCAAGAACATCTCCTTGGCTGCCAGCAGAGGGACCTGCTCTCTGCCTGTGACCCTGTGGCCACTGAGTCTGGCAAGGTAGCTCCTGCTGTCAAAGACAATGAAGAGGCAGCCATCCAGCAAGCCGAGTGCTGTGACCCCAGGCTTCCCGGGGCTGGACTGTGCTAAGACAGTAAGGCCCGAGCACAGAAAGTGGGGCCCTCAATCTACCAGGGCTGGGCCCCTTAGCCCCTGTCCTTCACTCTCTTTTCTTCAGGACCCTAGGAACTCCCTCCTGCTTTACACACACCTACACACACACACACAGACTCCTTCTAAAGAAACACTTCCCACTTTTCTCTCCTCCCTGACTCCTTTCACCCTCCTCCTTTTTCCTCCTCCTCCTCCTCCTCCTCCCCCCTCCTCCTCCTCTTATAAAGAAAAAGGTTTAATTGACCTACAGTTCCAGTGTTGGGTATGATTCCTTCTTCTCTTATGATCCATTTCATCTCCCTTCTGCTCTCTGGAGCCTCCCTCCTTCCTGGACCGAGGCCCCAAGGTTGGAGCTCACAGACTGATTCCTGGGATGAGCAGCACCCACCTGCAGAAGCAGTGGCAGGAACGAGGGAGGGGACAGGAGGCCAAGGTCCCATCCTGGAGGCTGGGGGACTGGGTCGTGCATAAGCAAGGGTTTGGGGTTGAGTCAGCTCCAGACCTGATCCTTCTGTTTTGGTCTGGAGGCCTCTCTCTGCCCTGAGACAAAAGTCCAGTCAATCAGTTGTGGGAGAAAACGTTCATATCAACATGGATTTTGGGAAGCTGGATGAACTCAGAGCCTGACACGAGACCGGGAGACTCCCTTGTGTGCAGAGCGCCGTCCAGGTGCTGGGAACAGAGGGACAGCCTGGGAGGTCCTGGCTGGGGAGAAAGGGGAGCGGGGTCCTCTGTCTTCAGCCCTGTGGCCACACGGGGGCGCCGCTACGCTGCTCTCGATCTGACAGAGCGCTCTCGGGGACCAGGCTGCGGGCTGAGTGGGGCAGACGGGGCTGATCCTGAGGTCATCCACGCCGGGATGGAGGCTTCTCTTGAGCAGCCCTGGAATCCACAGGACTCAGGCTAGATTTGCTTGTCCTGCAACGTGAGGCAATTGTGAGGTAACAAGGTCTGGCTCTAGAATTCTTATGGCGAATACGGCTGTCATAAAATCCAACCAGAATGAGAGTCCAGCGCCTGAGTTGACTGTCCTGGGCACACCCGGCTTTGATGGGGTTGCCAAAAACTTAACTTTGGCACTTACAGAAATTTCAATGATTGTCGAAAACTCCGAATAAGTGTGTACGATTTCATTTCTGATGTCTCTGGTTGTGCTTTTGAAAGGCCAGAAAGAGCCATGGAAAGAGGCTGAAAGGCTCCTCTGGGAATTCTCAAATCCCTTTTCATAGCAGTAACTTGGACCTAGAGAGCCAAGACTGAGGGACATAGAGAGAAGGATCTGGAGACGGAGCCGTCTTTTCTGATCAGTAGGGGCGTGGCTGTCAGGGCGCTTTTCCCCTCTGTGTTCAGCAGGATAGACTCTGCAGTGAGGCGCAGCCCCTGTCTCCCGGGAGCTCAGGTCCACACATCCTCCCAGTGCCCCACGTCAGAAGCATCTTTTTCCTTATCTTGTTTTTCAAAGACTCCTTTCCTTTTTCTGTCCTGTGGCTACTAATACAACAGACAAACAAGATCTTATAAGACCAGGTAAAAGATGTCACTGAGGATAGCTAAGACATGATTATGAAGGAACAGTGGAAGGTACAGACAGAGCAAGAGAAAGAGACAAAACACAGAGAAAGAACAGAAATAGAAAAACACAGAAAAAGAATATCCATCTATCCATCCATGCTTCTGTCTACATATCTACCTCCTTGCAAGGTAGGTACATCAACACTTTTATTTTTTGAGATGGAGTCTCACTCTGTCACCCAGGCTGGAGTGCAGTGGCACGATCTCGGCTCGCTGCAATCTCCGCCTCCTGGGTACAAGCAATTCTCTGCCTCAGCCTCCCGAGTAGCTAGGACCACAGGCGTCCGCCATCACTCCCAGCTAATTTTTGTATTTTTAGTAGAGACGGGGTTTTACCATGTTGATCAGGCTGGTCTCGCACTCCTGACCTCGTGATCCACCCACCTAGGCCTCCCAAAGTGCTGGGATTACAGGCGTGAGCCACCGTGCCCAGCCACATCAACACTTTTAAATTCATGCTCCAATAAAATCACAAGTTTTTTTTTGCTGGTTCACATCTGCCCTCCTTCATCCAGCTGACTGATGCATTTGCCGAAGTCTTGCCATGTTCTGCACCGGGTACTGAGCATTGGCATCTAAATAGGAACAGATCCCTGTGATGCACTCACATGGGGCCCTTTACTGTCCCGTCCCTGGCTGTGAGACACCCTCATCTCCCTGAGGCTCTTCTTTCTGGTTATTGGGAGAAGTTCCCAGCCCGCCTCCCTACTGACACCTGAGAGACTCCAACATCCTGGAACATCACTATCTTCGAATCAAGCACTGATTTTCAGCATTTATCCTGTGTCCACCACTTGAGTACTAAATACCCTTTTGATGATTTTCTCATTTAGAAGCTGCTAGAGAAAGATGTGGTTGTAACTTCAGGCATGTTGTTTAAGAGAAATCTAAAAATTAGGAAAATTCATGGAAAGGGCCTTTTCTGCTTTCTTTGAGGACACTTCCTGTTCATCTTCTCATTGAGTTTAATTGCTGGAAAAGTGGCTTCCATATCCCCTGACTTATTGCAAGTAGTGGAAACACCTGCTCAGTGAACAAGTACATTGGAAAATGCCCTCAGAACTTCACATATCAGAAAGACATGTGTATCTCCCTGCTCAATCCTGGAGTTGCCAATATGCCACATGTTAATTCCTCACCGACCTTACTCAAGCCCTCTGGAAGAGAATGGTGCTCCTAAAAATGTCCCAGTGGCATGGGACAGCAAATTCCTCTGTGCTCACTGCAAGCAAGCACACAATTCAACTTTTCAATCCCATTGAGCATCTGAAAATGAACTGTGTTTTCAGTGTATTCCCCTACAGAGAGTACATTGCAGAGGAAACCTGTTCAAATCCACAAAATGATTTTGAGTCAAGAAGCCAAACGTGAGGTCCTTCAAGAAAAGTTAAGAGATTCCCTGACCTTAAATTTCATGTTGCACTTGTAAGATGGAGCTGTTAGCATCTGTCCCCATCTCTGGGTACTGAACAGAATGTGCTGTCTTCTGGGACTCAGGGACATAGTCACCCACACCAGGAGCACCAAATAAATCCCTAGGAGGGACTCCATGGTCCACCCGGGAGCCTCCTCAAGCAACTTCTTCCCCCAAAAAACCTTGAAGTCCTAGAAATCAACTAAGAAAAAAGATATTCATGTCTCTGATTAAAAAAAATAATGAAATGCCAACAGTCCAGCACCCAATAGGGAAGCTATGAGACTACATTTTCTGCATGTGGAGAAGATACATCTAATGGAGAAATGGGAAATTGCTTCAAAAGTGTTGGGCCACAGTGAGAGAATGTGGTTGTCACCACCACCACCCACTGCCCACTCACTCAGTAAACCCTCTCCATTTTAACAAAGGCACCAATGATGAGAAATACTTTGCACCTTCCTCTACTGTAATAAGCCTATTATAATGTCATCTCCTGTGGTTGATTTTTTCACTTAAGGGTGGCCTCTGGGCTTGTGATAGGAGAGGTTGCTGTGAAGGTCTCTGACATTCCCTGCAGACATTTTCCCCATTGTCTTGGTGATTGACATTGAGCTCCCCCTTACTGATGCAAATTTCCACAGTGGGCTTGAAGTTCTCTCCGGAAAATGGGTTTTTATTTTCTATTGTATCATCAGGATGCAAATTTTTCAAACTTTTATTTTCTGCTTCCTCTTGAATACTTTGCTGCCTAGAAATTTCTTCTGGCAGATACACTAAATCATCTCTCTCAAGTTCAAAGTTCCACATATCTCTAGGGCAGGGGCAAAATGCTGCCGGTCTCATTGCTAAAGCATAGCAAGAATCACCTTTAATCCAGCTCCCAACAAGTTTCTCATCTCCATCTGAGGCCACCTCAACCTGGACTTCATTGTCCATATTACTATCAGCATTTTGGTCAAAACCATTTAACAAGTCCCTAGGAAGTTTCAAGCTTTCCCATATCTTCCTGTCTTTGGAGCCCTCTGAGTCTCTAGGAAGTTCCAAACTTTCCCACATTTTCATGTCTTCTTCTGAGCCCTCTAATCTGTCCCAACCTCTGCTTGTTACCCAGTTCCAAAGTCACTTCCACATTCCTGGGTATCTTTATAGTAGCACCCCACTCCTGGTACTAATTTACTGTATTAGTCCATTCTCACACTGCTGTGAAGAAATACCTGAGGCTGGGTAATTTATAAACAACAGAGATTTAATTGACTTACAATTCCACATTGCTGGGGAGGCCTTAGGAAACTTATAATCATGGCAGAAGGCACCTTGTCACATGGCAGCAGAAGAGAGAATTAGTGTAATCAGGGGAAATGGCAGATGCTTATAAAAGCATCAGATCTCATGAGAGTCACTCTATCATGAGAACAGCACGGGGGATCTGCCCCCATGATTCAATTAACTCCCACTACATTTCTCCCATGACACATAGGAATTATGGGAACTACAATTCAAGATGAGATTTGGGTGGAAACACAGCCAAACCATATCATTAATGCATTATGAAAGTCAAATTTATACATTCTAGATGCTTTGTGAGGCTGTCTAGAAAGCAGTTTGGAGACAATTCCTATAGGAAAAAATCAAATCATCTCTCCAAGATGATATTGCATTTAGAATTTCATGTTTGTCATTATTAAAATGGGTCCACCCAACTCAATTATCTAGAAAACTAAGTGTAGGTGAATTATGCTGGATACATTTAGCCATCACTCTTCAACAACACTAAGAAATGGAAAAAACAAGGTATTAAGGCAACAACCTGCATGATGAATAAAATAGTACCTCACATCTCAACGCTAATGTTGAATGGCAATAACCTAAATGCTCCACTTAAAAGATACAGATTGGCAGAATGGGTAAAAATCCACCAATCAAGTATCTGCTGTCTTCAAGAGAATGCCTAACACATAAGGACTCACATAAACTGAAGGTAAAGGGGTGGAAACATTCCATGCAAATGGAAGCCAAAAGTGAGCAGGAGTAGCTATTGTTATATCAGACAAAACAGCCTTTAAAGCAACAACAGTTTTAAAAAAAAAGACAAAGAGGAACACTATATAATGATAAAAGGATTAGTCTAACAGGAAAGTATCACAATCTTTAATAAATATGCACCTAACACTAGGGGTTCCAAATTTATAAAACAATTATTACTAGATCTAATAAATGAGATAGGTGGCAACACAATAATAGTGGGGGACTTCAATACTTCACTGACAGCACTAGACAGGTCATCAAGAAAGTCAACAAAGACACAATGGACTTAAACTATACCCTAGAACAAATGGACTTAACAGATATTTACAGAACATTCTACCCAACAACTGCAGAATATACATTTTTGTCATTATCACATGGAACATTCTCCAAGGTAGACCATATGATAGGTCACAAAGTAAGTCTCAATACATTGAAGAAAATCAAAATTATATCAAGTACTCTCTCAGACCACAGTGGACTGAAACTGGAAATTAACTCCAAAGGAACCCTCAAAACTGTGTGAATACATGGAAATTAAATAATCTGCTCTTCAATGATCTTTGAGTCAACATTAAAGTCAAGATGGAAATTTAAAAGTTCTTTGAACTGAATAATAATAGTGACACAACCTATTAAAACCCTGGAATACAGAAAAAGCAGTACTAAGATGAAAGTTCATAGCATTAAATGCCTACATGAAAATGTCTGAAAGAGCACGAAAAGACAATCTAAGGTCAAACCTCAAGGAACTAGAGAAACAAGAACAAACCAAACTCAAACCCAGCATAAGAAATGAAATAACAAAGATCTGAGCAGAACTAAATAAAATTGAAACACGAAAAATGATAAATGAAACAAAAAGCTGGTTCTTCGAAAAGATAAGCAATTGATAGACCATTAGTGAAATTAACCAAGAGAAGAAAAGACCCGAATAAGCTGAAATAGAAATGAAACAGGATATATTACAACTGATACCACAGAAATTCAAGGCTACGATGAATACCTTTACACACACAAACTAGAAAATCTAGAATAGATTGATATTGATAAATTCCTGGAAGTATACAACCCTCCAGATTAAATCAGGAAAAAATAGAAACTGAACAGACCAATAACAAGTAGCAAGATTGAAAGAGCAATAAAAAAAAATTGCCAACGAAAAAAAGTCCAGGACCAGATGAATTCACAGCTGAATTATATCAGACATTCAAAGAAGAATTGGTCTCAATCTTACTGAAACTATTTCAAAAGATAAAGAGGGCATCCTCCCTAAATCATTCTATGAAGCCAAAAGCAGGAAAAGACATAACCAAAAAAGTAAACTACACACCAATATCCCTAATAAACATAGGTGCAAAAATTCTCAACAAAATACTGGTTAATCCATCCAACAGCATGTCAAAAAGATAATCCACCATGATCAAGTGGGTTTCATACCAGGGATGCAGGGATGGTTTAACATACGCAAGTCAATAAACGTGATACATCACATAAACAGAATGAAAAACAAAAATAATATTGTTATCTCAATGGATACATATATTAGTCAGGGTTCTCTAGAGGAACAGAACTAATAGCACATATACGTGTGTGTGTGTATATATATATAAGAGTTTATTAAGTATTAACTCACACAATTACAAGGTCACACAATAGGCTGTCTGCAAGCTGAGGAGAAAGGAGAGCCAGTTCGAGTCTCAAAACTGAAGAACTTGGAATCTGATGTTCGAGGGCAGGAAGCATCCAGCATGGGAGAAAGATGTAGGCTGGGAGGCTAGGCCAGTGTCTCTCCTTTTCTTGTTTTTCTGTTTGCTTTATATTCACTGGCAGCTGATTAGACTGTGCCCACCAGATTAAGGGCGGATCTGCCTTCCCCAGCCCACTGTCTCAAATGTTAATCTCTTTTGGCAACACCCTCGCAGACACACCCAGAATCAATATTTTTTATCCTTCAATCCAAATCAAGTTGACACTTAGTATTAACCATGCACAAAAAACATTTGACAAACATTTGACAAAATCCAGCATTGCTTTATGATTAAAAACTTCAACAAAGTTGGCATACAAGGAACACACCTGAAGGTAGTAAAAGCCATTTATGACAAACCTACAGCCAACATTATATTGAATGAGGGAAATTAGAAATCATTCCCCCTGATAACTGAAACAAGATAAGGATGCCCACTTTCACCACTTCTCTTCAACATTGCACTGGAAGTTCTAGCCAGAGCAATCAGACAAGAGAAAGAAATAAAGGGCATCCGAATTGGCAAAGAGAAAGTCAAACTGTTGCTGTTTGCTGATGATATGATTGTATAGCTAGAAAACCCTAAAGACTCACGTAGACCAATGAAACAGAATAGAGAACCCAGAAATAAAACCAAATACTTACAGTCAACTGATCTCTGACAAAGGAAATGAAAACATAAAGTGGGGAAATGACACCCTATTCAACAAATGTTGCTGGGATAATTGGCAACTCACATGTACAAGAATGAAACTGTATCCTATGTCTCACCGTGTACAAAAATTAACTCTAGATGGATCAAAGACTTAAATCTAAGACCTGAAACCATAAAAATTCTAGAAGATAACACTGAACAAAACCCTTCTAGACATTGGCTTAGGCAATGACTTCATGAGCAAGAACCCAAAAGCAAATGCAACAAAAACAAAAATAAATTCATGGGACCTAATTCAGTGAAAAAGCCTCTGCATAGCAAAAGAAATAATCAGCAGAGTTAACAGATAACCCACAGAGAGGGAGAACATATTCACAAACTATGCATTTGACAAAGGACTGATGTCCAGAATCTACAAGGAACTCAAACAAACCAGCAAGAGGAAAATGAATAATCCCATCAAAAAGAAGGCTAAGTACAGGAATAGAAAATTCTCAAAAGAGGATATACAAATGGCCAGCAAACATATGAAAAAAATGCTCAGCATCCCTAATTATCAGGGAAATGCCAGTGAAAACCACAATGCAATGCCACCTTACTTCTGCAATAGTGGCCATAATTGAAAAATAAAAAAATAATAGGTGTTGGTGTGGATGTGGTAAAAAGGGAACACTTTTACACGGCTGGTGGGAATGTAAACTAGTACAATCACTATAGAAAACAGTATGGAGATTCCTTAGGGAACTAAAAGTAGATTTACAATTTTAGCCAGCAATCCTACTACTGGGTATGTACCAGAGGAAAAGAAGTCATTATATGAAAAAGATACTTGCACACACATGTTTATAGCAGCACAATTCACAGTTGCAAAAATATGGAACCAGCCCAAATGTCCGTCAATCAATGAGTGGAAAATGAAAATGTGGTGTATATCGTGGAATACTATGCAGCCGTAAAAACGATGAGTTTATGTCCTTTGTAGGGACATGAATGAAGCTGGAAACCATCATTCTGAGCAAATTATCACAAGGACAGAAAACTGAACACCGCATATTCTCACTCATAGGTGGGAATTGAACGATGAGAACACCTGGACACGGGGTGGAGAACATCACACACTGGGGCCTGTCGTGGGGTTGGGGGAGGGAAGAGGGGGGAGGGAAAGCATTAGGAGAAATACCTAATGTAAATGACGAGTTAATGGGTGCAGAACACCAACATGGCACATGTATACATATGTAACAAACCTGCACGTTGTGCACATGTACCCTAGAACCTAAAGTATAATTAAAAAAAAAACAAAAAAACCCAAAAAACCAACAATCTATTGATAGATACATCCAAGAATGTAAATGAATCCTTGAATCTTTAGGGAGTCATGCTGAGTGAAAAAAAAAAAGCCAATATCAAAAGAACACATACTGCATGATTCCATTCATATCACTTTCTTGAAATGACAAGTTTAATAGAAGTAGAGAACATATTAGTGGTTGCCAGGGGTTAGGCATGGAAGTGGGGAAAGGTCAGTGTGATTACAAAAGGGTAACATGAGGGCTCCTTGTGGTGGTAGAACTGTTCTGTGTCTTGACCATATCAATGTCAGTGTCCCTTGTGATATTATGCTGTAGTTTGTAACATGTCATTGAAGAATACTGGGTAAAGAATGTGTGACATTTCTCTTTATTATTATTATTATTTTATTGGTAAGACACAGGGTCTTGCTGTGTTGCCCAGGTTGGTCTTGAGCTCCTGGTCTCAAGTGATCCTGCTGTCTTCACCTCCCAAAGTGCTGGGATTATAGGCGTGAGCCACCACGCTTGCTCTCTTTACTATTTCTTACAGTTACATGTGGATCTATGATTACCTCAAAATAAAAAGTGTAATTAAAAAAAAGAAAAAGTGGTGTCTATTATACGCCATAGAATGCTACTCAGCCACAAAAAGAAGTGAAATAGTGGCAATTGCAGCAGCCTGAATGACGTTGGAGGCCATTATTCTAAGCGAAGTAATTCAGGAATTGAAATCTAAATGTCATGTGTTCTCACTTATATGGGGATGCAAAGGCAAAAGAATGGTATAATGAATGTTGGGGACTCAGAGGGTAGGGTCATAGGATGGTGTGGGAGAAAAGACTACACATTGGGTACATGTACACTCCTCAGATGATGGATGCACCAAAGTCTCAGAAACCACCACCAAAGAACTTACCCATGTAACTAAAAACCACCCCCTCCCCGCAAATCAAGTTTATCTTTAAACTAGCAAGGTACATTCCTTGCTTGTCATGACCCATGGTCCTAGGATGTTGATAGCTAAGGAAGCAGTTTGGTAATACCTGCAAGGATAAACTCCTATGACAACAAAATGTCCAGATATCCCAATATCACAGAACAGTATGTGCTTTAAAACTGATTATGTAACTGATAGAGGAGTTAAAAAGAAATTATTTAGGCAGATAGTGAGAGTAAAGAAGTCCTTGGTAAGGTTTTCCTTTTAATGAAAAGCAGCCCCCAAATCATTTTGTTTTCTAACAAAGAGCAGCCTGTAAAATCGAGCTGCAGACATAAACAAGCAAGCTGGAAGCTAGCATGAGTGAATGCCAGCAGTTGTGCCAATAGGAAAAGGCTACCTGGGACTAGGCGGGTTCAAATGGCGGCTCCATCTTCACTTTTCCTTTCCAGCCACGTGTGCAGTAGGGAGCAGACAACATGGTGTCAGCCAAGTGGAAAGCCTATTTGCATAAGAAGATTAGGGTGGGGTGGCCAGCTTCCCCATGCACTATGTAAACATCACACCTGGTCCAACCAATCTGTGGGCCCCGTGTAAATCAGACACCTCTTTCAGCCTGTTTGTAAAATCCAGTGCACTCTGCCATGGGCTGGAATTCCCACTTGGGTGCCCCTTCTCTCACAGGAGAGAGAGCTATTCTCCTTTCTCTTTCTTTTCTTTTGCCTATTAAACCTCTACTCCTAAACTCACTCCTTGTGTGTGTCTGTGTCCTTAATGTTCTTGGCATGAGGCAATGCACCTCAGGTATCACCAGACAAATGTGCTGTTTTATTTTTGGTGCTTATTTGGAATCCCAAGGTACATTCATCAGAATGGTGAGTACAGGAGCAACCTCCACTCTGTTTTTTTTATTTTGAGGCTCTTGGCCTCCATTTTAGAATCAAATCAAACCAAATACTGGGTCCCCTTCAGACATTTAGAAATGATTAGTGTGACTCCCAGCATTACAAGACTTGGGAGACAGGCTTCCTGGGGAGAACATGGAGAATCCCCCATTACCCATGGGTTGCTGGGCATATTGGCCATGTTTGAACCAGTTTCCTTTCATGGAGGATCTAGCCATCACGTGGGGCTGGAAGAAGTCAGGGAGCAACTGAGGATTTCTGGTTGGAGCTACCACGTGGTGTTATCAAAGGCTTCTAGACTGACCCCAGCCTCCGAATGCCTGATTGTTGGTGTTGGCAACAGGATCTCTAACTTTCCTATCACGATTTCCTCCTTTCTTGTCCATGATTGCCATGTCTCCTATTCTCTCTCTGTATACAATGCTGCAGGAATTTTACAGTTCAGGGAAGTAATCCTGTTAGGCAAGATCAGGAAATGCTGTAGTAACCAGGGATATAGCTCAGGGGAATGTCATTGTGATTTTCTAGGAACACATCTCCCCTACCCGCCACAGTGAGCATCTCTCTCTGCCCTTGTTCTGGAGTGCACATGGCATTTCAAGGTCAACAGCACCAGTGAGTGGAATAGAAGTCCTATCCATGAGGCACATTGTCGGTCCTTTGCCAAAAAACTCTAACTTCCCAATTCTCCTCCCTTTTTGCATCCCTCTACTAGAAACTAGGTTTCATGCTGCTTCAGCTGTATGTGTTTGTATAGTGTGCATATGTGTGTGTGTGTGTGTGTGTGTATGAAGAGAGACAGAATGAAGAGACTAAGATTTTTGACTGAACCATTCTAAAGTTGCTAGACCCATGATATTTCACCACTAAACACCTCACTGTGCATCTCCTAAGAGTAAAAACCTACATTATCACACCAAAGAAAATAAACAATAATTCCATATTATCTAAAGTCCTTTCATATTCAAGTATCTTCACTTCTTCAATCTATTCTTTGTACATTTTTTATAACTTGGTTTCATAAAATATCCACTCATTGCCTTTGATTACGTGTCCTTTAGTTACCTGTAATCTACAACAATCCACGAATCTTTTTTTCTTTTAGAACGGCATTGCTTATTGCAGGCCAAATAACTTTAGCATGCTCTCCACACCGAATTTATCATATTATTTCCCCTGATGCCTTTTACTTTGCTCTTCTCTCTGCTGTGTTTCCTAAAGACCGAGGCAGATCTGGGTTAAACATTTGGCAACAATGTTTCCAGGAGGGGCTGTCACCTGCACTTTCATTACATTGAGAGGCACACAAGGCTCTTCAGGGCTCTTTCCGACACCATAATAACCAAATTCGTTCTGATTTCCCAGAGATGCATACACCTGGGCTGGGAATGCAGTGGGTACAAGTGCGATTTTCTGGCAATAGGAGATCCTGCCACTCTCCCCATTCCTCACGTGCCTCATCAGGCCAGGTCCCTCCAGGCCTGAACTCCCTTTGCCTGTTTCCCAGCCCCACTCCGTTTTGTGTCTGTTTACTCATCCCTTCCCCTGTCCAAGCCCAGCTCCTGAGTGTCTCCACCTCTCAAACCAGTGTTCTCATCCAGGGGAGATTTTCTCACCGGAGGACAGGAGCTATGTCTGGAGAAATTTTTTGTTGCCATAACTGGAGTGAGGAGGAGGTGCTACTAGTATCTTGTGGGGAATGGCCAGGGATGCTGCTGAACGTCCCTCAGTGTATAAGGGAGCCCAATCACCCATGCAACAGAAAATTATCCAGCCCAAATACCAAGAATGCCAAGGGTAAGGAGGCCTGCGAGGACCTTCTCTTCCTTGAGTACAAACTTCCTTGAACTCCAGCAAAGGACATAGACAAAGACCACTGAGAGATGCCCTGAAAGACACATGTGGCTCCACCCCAGTCATCCCTCCCTTTCCCAGAGCTCTATCTCTATAGCTGTAGTGCTTAGGCCCTTAGCTGGGATCCAGAAACCAATTCTCCTATGACACCGCATGGAAAAGTGATGTTACGTGCACATGTGGCTTCATTACCAGAGGTCAGACTTTGATATTTATCATATCAGCCAGGGGTCTCAGACACAACTGTTCCCCCAACAGTCCATGATCCTCTGCACTAGGGAGAGGGTAGAGAATGAGGGAGGCCCTCACTCCAAATCTTCTATCACTGCTAATGAAGTACTAAAAAGAGGTACAAAGCACTGTATCCCCTCTGGGGACCTGGCAGAAAAGCAGGGTCTCCACAGTGCCAAATTCTATAGAAAAACATACCATTTTGGCAAAATACCCAAGTCACATTTCTAAGCCCCAGGCTGCAGCTCAAATAGAAACAATATCAAAACCCCAAAATCTTAGGTAAGCTAAAATCATTGAAGCTGGCTGGAAGGGTTTGTGAGACCTGTAGTTAGTGAGAAGGACAACTCAATTTAGAACTGCAGCAGAAGAACGGCATCATGTGGTCCCCTGAATGAACCCTCTCCTTTCAGCAGGAAATTGTGAGGATTTTTTTTTTGGGGAAAAAGTAGAATCTCGTTAAATTTCTGAGGTTTACACTTACTACTTATTTGTTGACTTTGTAGATGTCAACTTCACTTTGAACATCCTGTAATTCACTTCTTTACTGTAAGTGGAGAGAATCTGAACTTGTTTCTGAAGCAGGAAACCAGGGACTGGTTATGTGAGCTATCACCCCACCCTGTGGCTGGCTCCCTTATGCAGTAAGCATAACATTGTGGGCCAACAAAATTTGTAGCAAGGAAAACCGTAAACCCTCCATTTCAGTCTATGTTTCAGCTTGTCTAGTAATGATCTAGTCTTGCCTCACTCTTAACATTTTAAAGTTTATAATTCTACTTGATATTGATTTTATAAGAATTCATGTATTTTCATTTCTGTTGTGTTTGTCACTGGAAGCCTCCTCAAAACAACTGTGGAGAAAAGAAAAGTAAATAAATGCATGGCGTACTAGTGCTCAATGCATCTTGCAAATGTGTCAGCCCCACTTCCACAGATGGTGCTTCAACAAGTGGTGCTGAGAAACTGGATATCTGCATGCAAAAGAATGATGTCAGACACAATTCATAGCCTTCCCTACACCATACTCAACAATTAACTCAGAATGTATCAAACAACGAAGCTTAAGAGTCAAACCTGTAACACCCTTAGAAGAAAACATTGAGGAAAGTCTTGTGAACATTGGATTTGGTAGTAGTTTCTTGGCTGGATGACCCAAAGCATGAGCAATTAAAGAAAAATGACAAATTAGACTTCACCAGATTTAAAAACTTTTTTGCAACAAATGACATTATTAAAAGAGTGGAAAGAAAATGCACAGAATGGGAGGAGTTATTTGCCAATCACATATCTGATGAAGAATTAATATTCAAAATACATAAAAAACTACAACTCATCAATTAAAAAACCAACACCATTCAAAAATGGGTAATGGACATGAAGAGACATTCACACCGCTGTCCATCACCCACACAACAGGTAGAGTGAGCCTTTCAAACGGGAATTAGAGCACATCATCACCACCACATCCCAAAGTCACTCCAGCTTCTTCCCTTCTTAGCGCAATGAAACCCCAATGTCTCGCCATTTCCTACAAGCCCCTCAACACAGGGCCCCTCTGTCAACTCTGGGCTCATCCCACCCCTCTCAGCCCAGCTCATTTGTCTCCACTCACACCAGCCTCTTGTCACTGCTCTGCCCTGTCTCTGCCACCTACCCATGCTGACTCCCACATGTACCTGCTCCCCAGGGATTCACATGACTCACTCCTCACACGATTCAGGTCTCTTCTCAGATAACCAGTGGTCAAGTTCTCAGAAACGTCTTGCTCAATGACCTTGTCTAAACTATGTCCCCTGCTATTCCCACCATCACCTATCTTCTGGCCTAGGCATATTTTTCTCAATGGCAATTAGTGGTAATACTAGGTTTTATTTGCTTACTGTCCATTGGTATATTAGGGTTCTCCAGAGAAACTCGACCAACTGGATAGATAGATAGATAGACCAGAGAGAGAAGGAAAGCACCACAGTCACTGAAGTAAGGGCCCTCATGGAAGAGGTGTGACAGGAAAGGCCTGCTGTCCCAGGGCCACCATATATAGAAGTGACTCCCATTCTGGGCAGGACCTTTCTTTCTTTTGTATTCGCAGTAGTTCTGAAATTGCAGGATGCTGAAACCCAGCACTGGCCAGTTATACTGTTTCTTTCTTTACCATTAAATGCTGTGCCAAAGAGCACCTTAATACATTTCTTTCCTCTTCCTGGAGAGAGGCAAAATGACAGTAGATATGTTGAAACACACAAATGTACTTTAAGCACATGCTTTCAGAAAAAGCTACTAGAAGATTAATTGCACCAAAATGAGGGGGGATACAAAAGTAAAAAGAAAGATTGCATATCCATGTTCATAGTGGTGTTATTCACAACAGGCAAGATATGGAAGCAACCTATATGTTTACCAACAGATGAATAGATCAAGAAAATATGATTATATACAGACAATGGAATATTATTCAACATTTAAAAGAAGAAAATCTTGCTATATGCTACAACGTATATGAACCTTGAAGTCACTGCTAAGTGAAATATGCCAATCAAAAAAAAAAAAAACTCCAAATACTGCATAATTCCATTTATATGAGGTGTCTAAAACAGTCAAACTTGATGAACGTGAAAGTAGAATGGTGGCTGCCAGGTAAAACTTCCAGGTAATGAGGCATTTTTGTGCAATGGGCACAGAGTTTCAGCTTTCAAGGTGAAATATTCTAAAGATCGCCTGCACTACACTGTGCTTACAATTAACACTATTATAGTACTGTATATTTTAATTAAAAATTTTTTTTTTTTTTGGCTGGAGACAGGGTCTCACTACTTTCCCCAAGCTGGACTTGAACTGTAGGCCTCCAGTGATCCTCCTGCCTTAGCCTCCCAAATTGCTGGGATTATAGGCATGAGCCACCACACCTGGCCAATGGTACTGTATTCTTAAAAATAGTTATGATAGTAAATTTTATGTGTATTTTTTGCCACAATGAAAAAATGCTCAGCCCTCTTACTAATTTAGAAAGAAACTGCATCAGCTAATTAAAAACATATTAGGATGTGGCCTGTGGTCCTGACTACCCAGGAGGATGAGGTGGGAGAGTCACTTGAGCCTATGAGGTCGAGCCTGCAGTAAGCCATGATGGCACCACTGCACTCCAGCCTGGCTGACAGAGCAAAATTCCCTCTTTTTTTTCTCTCTCTCGCCCTCTTTCTCTCCACACATACACGCACGCACACACACACACATACACACACGAACCAGGAGAATCAGCATCTCATGAAACTAGACAGAAAGACTCATATGCCCCAGCCTTGACATCTTTAATCAGTCTGCATTTTGGCTGGACTCCAGGTGGCTCTACTGCATGTAAAGCACCGCCCCAGATGGCGGTGGAGGGAGATCCTAGGACGGTGACTCTGCTCCACAGGGAGAAGCCTCCAGTCCAGATGGGAGCAGCCAGAAGGGCCCAGGAGGGACATTTCCAAGAAGGTAAAGTGGATTATCCAAAGTCTGTAACTTCTTAAAAGAGTAATATGGCTGGGTGCGGTGGCTCACCCCTGTAATCCCAACACTTTGGGAGGCCGAGGCGGGTGAATCGCCTGAGGTCGGGAGCTCGAGATCAGCCTGACCAATACGGAGAAACTCTCTACTAAAAATACAAAATTAGCCGGGTGTGGTGGTGCATGCCTGTAACCCCAGCTACTTGGGAGGCTGAGGCAGGAGAATGCCTTGAACCTGGGAGGTGGAGGTTGTGGTGACCCAAGATTGCGCCATTGCATTCCAGCCTGGGCAATAAGAGCGACACTCCATCTCAAAAAAAAAAAAAAAAAAAAAAAAAAAAAGCCAGGCGCGATGTCTCACGCCTGTAATCCCAGCACTTTCAGAGGCCGAGGCGGGTGGATCACGAGATCAAGAGATCCACATAATTGTGGCCAACATGGTGAAACGCCGTCTCTACTAAAAATACAAAAATTAGCTGGGCATGGTGGTGCATGCCTGTAATCCCAGCTACTCGGGAAGCTGAGGCGGGAGAATCGCTTGAACTTGGGAGGCAGAGGTTGTGGTGAGCCAAGATCACACCACTGCACTCCAGCCTGGACAACAGAGTGAGACTCCATCCCAAAAAAAGGAGTAATACAAATAGAAGAAATATCAACGTTAATGAGTGCTATTTATAAAATAAACAAAAACAAAGGCAAGTATTAACTACAGGAAGAACAAATGTTCAGGAAGTGGAAAGTGGTCAAGCTGACATATGAGAAAATTAGTCATGGAAAAGGAAACAAGGAACGACTGAACCAAACATAATTACTACAGGAATACATCGGGAAGATGAAAGAATGGGAAGAGTGAAAGGGAACAGGTACAATTAACCATTGCATTCACCACTGTGCTGTGCAACAGATAATGACTGCAACTGAAAAATCAAGCAGTATTAATGAAGGTATTGTATTTAGACATATGGAAGTAAAAGTTGAAAGACTTGGCTAAAAATGTTGAAAATGGTTGCCTCTAAGAAGGCAGAAATTGAGAAGATGCAGAGGGGGCTCATTTCTCTAGAGAAATCCTATGCAAATATTTGACTTTTTAAATCATGGACAATTAAATTTTGATTAATAAAAACTTCAATGAATATGAAAATTTATACCTAATGAGAACAGAATTCAACAAGTGACACTTGCTAACTAAAATAAACAAGACTATTAAATATACAACATAAATGCATGAATGTGTAAATGATATAAACCTGAATAAAAACATAAAAGAAAATGTCGATGAACACATCTCTGGATCAATAAGCAGCACATGAGTGAATTCCCTACTCCAGCTCCCTTACTGGTTGCTTTGTGAACCCAGGCAGTGGGAGAAACAGGGCCCAGCTAGGGTCCCTCGTCCTTCTCTTGCTTCCAGGCAGGTCCTGCATCCACTCCTGCTGCAAGGAGAGCTCCCATCCCTGCCTTGAGTCTGTTTCACAGGTGTCACCCTTATGTTCTCTGCCATGACCGCCTTACCTGGGTGGGGCTGAGGTTGCCTTGACCAAGAAGTGCATCACCCTTCTGTGTGCCCCAACACCAGCAGTCAGGAGGCATCAAGAAACAGGGTGAGGAATAACCCACCTCTTACATGTCCACTTTCCTGGTTCATTTATTCTTCATTCATTCAGTCCACACCTCCCCAGCAGTCACTTTACGCCAGAACCTGACTGACTGGGATTCTTCAAAATCAGAAAACCTCGAAGCACTCTCTATCCCCTCCCGAATATCACACTTCAGCTCTGTGTCATCACATGAAGGCTCCAACTCTTCAGGGCAGATGTTCCCCCAGAGTCAGCCCCTGAAGTTCGGTGCCAGATGTCCCACCTCCATCCCTTCCCAGTCCTTTCTGTTCTGCTGTGAATCTGTCAGTCATCATGAGCTAGCAGGGAAAGGGGACAAGGAGGGGAGATTGTCTTCACGCTGCGCCAAGGCATTGAGACAGACCTCTCTTTCTCCCTGAACCTCACACTTTATCCGCTCCCAGACGCACGAAATAAAACAGACTAGAAATGTCTGTTTAAAGAGTAAACATCTATGGTATAAAATTACGCACCCGTAACAGTAGACACAGAGTAATGCGTGAGTGTGATGGGGCGAGGGGACCTCAAGGTGACAAGAAAGCTGGTCCTGGGCTGGTCAGGAGGAGTCATCACCAAGACACTCACTCACAAAGCTCGCCTATGATAATCCAATTACTACACATGTAATATATTAAAATATCTTAAAATATAATAAAATAGGCCAGACATGGTGGATGATATAATAAAATAAAATATATTAAAATGTAATAAAATAGGCTGGGCATGGTGGCTCATGCTTGTAATCCCAGCACTTTGGGAGGCTGAGGCAGGCAGATCACCTGAGGTCAGGAGTTTGAGACCAGCCTGGCCAACATGGCAAAATCCTGTCTCTATGAAAAATGCAGAAATTAGCCGGGTGTGGTGGCGCACGTCTGTAACCCCAGCTACTCGGGAGGCTGAGGCACGAGAAGTGCTTGAACCCGGGAGGCGGAGGCTGCAATGAGCCGAGATCATGTCACTGAACTGCAGCCTGGGTGACAGAGTGAGACACTGTCTTTTTTTTTTTTTTTTTTTGAGACAGAGTCTCGCTCTGTCGCCAGGCTGGAGTGCAGTGGTGCGATCTCAGCTCACTGCAACCTCCACCTCCCAGGTTCAAGCGATTTTCCTGCCTCAGCTCCCGAGTAGCTGGGACTACAGGCACGCGCCACCAGGCCCAGCTAATTTTTTGTATTTTCAGTAGAGACAGGGTTTCACCATGTTGGTCAGAATGGTCTCGATCTCTTGACCTTGTGATCCGCCCTCCTCGGCCTCCCAAAATGCTGGGATTACAGGCGTGAGCCACCGTGCCTGGCCTGAGACTCTGTCTTAAAAAAAAATAATAATAATACAAAAACAACAGAAACAATGACACCAATTAATATGCTACAGCTGCAAACGCCTCATATCTACTAACATTTTGCAGCCTCCAACAACAATAAATAAGTGCTTTTATTTTCTCTGTTTCATAGGTCACGAAACTGAGGCACCAAGAGGGAAAGTGCTGGTGAGATCCAGGCAGGGAGTTGAATCCCGGCCGCCTGGCTGTAGAGTCTAGGCGCCTTCAGTGGAGCCAGTGGACCCAAGAACTGACATCAGAGGCTGAAATCCGAGCTGTGCGTCATCCCTGTGGTCACCCGTCCCAACTGGGTGTTGATCCAGGGCCTGCAGGCTCACGAGCTCTGGAGAAAAGAGGGAAACGGGTAAATGCTCCACTGGGTGCAGTGTTATGTTTATTCCCTGAGGACTTTTCTCTCTTCAGTTGCTCCAAAACCAGATTCGCCCTTTCTCTGAGGGAAGATGAGGCCCCCACTTTTTTCTTCCTCCCTCCTTGCTTTTCCCAGCCCCTGCCAGTTCCCTCCCATCACTCCATCAACATCAGCCCCTGCCCTGTGCCCACCACTCATCGTGCAGGGAGGGAAAGGGCCCCAAGACTAAAGGACAAGACCCAAGAGGGAACCCAGTGCCCTCCCGTCCTCTCAGGCCTGACCAGTCCTGTTACAGTGAGAGGCCTCCCCAAAGAGAGGCCCTGACCCTTGCTCTCAGTCCCCAGGCCCTCCTCTCCTGCAGAGGCACCTGCACACCAGGGCAGGCCCTGCCCACTGTGGGCTCTGCCCTCTATCTACAGCTCAGCGCTCCTCCCCTCCCAGCCCTGAGCAGGCAGCTCCTAACTGGGGACCCCATCAGGAAGCCTGGGGGGCCCAGCAGGCCCAGCATGGAAAGATGTGGCTGCCACAGGATCTGCACCTGACATGACCCTGGGACCCCCACCTTGCTCGAGGAGGCCTGGCCTCTCCTGACCCTCAGCACCAACCCAAGCCTGTGACCTGCTCTTGAGTAACCACTGCTCCTGCCTGGTCCACTTAACCCTGGAAACGCAGCTCCACCCCAGGGCTGCTGCTTGGTGAGGCTGCGAGGCCTTCCTGCTCTGTCCCTAGCAGGGATTCCAACCAGGCCACTGCCCTTGCAACCTACAAGGGATTTTCTCCATGTGGAGTAGGGGAGACCCCTTAGCCTGAGGCTGCCTCTGCCCACCCTCTGCACCTGGGAACTGCCACTGCCACAGCCGCCATCTCCACACAGACCCTCCTGGAGAGGGGGCTCCAAATTTGAGTTCCTGTTTCATTTAATATGCTTTACAGTATTAGGAAATCCTATTAAGATTGCAGAGCTGAAATTATGAAAATCTTTATTGGACATCGCAGGAATTTTGAGAAATTTGTGTTCCTGTTTCATATAATATGCTTTACAATATTAGAGGAAATCCTATTAAGATTATAGAGCTGAAATTATGACTATCTTTACTGGACATCAACATTGAAAGCAGGAATTTTGAGAAACTGGCACATGAACTTCATACTCTTTTCCTGGCCAAAACCCCAGTGACTTACGAGGAAAGCATTCCTGCCCACAGGGAAGAAGAACTGACAATCCCTCTACGGGAGACGCCGCGGGTGAGAGCAGGAGCGACCACAGACCTGCACTGCCCCTGCTGTGGGTGCCTCCTGGACAGGGCCCTCTTGCTGCAGGGCAGGGGACAAACCTTCCCATCTGCTCAGGCCTGAGGGGCCGACTGACAGTGCAATTAGGTTCAAGGATGAGAAACCAGCGCCCCTACCGCCAGACACACCCTCCTGGACACCCCAGCCTCTTACTGTCCCCTGAACTGCTTCTGTCTTTGCAGAAACACAAAACTTCCTGCTGTCTCTTTTCATCCCCTGTGAAACAACCTGACTGTGGGGAAATGATTCTGACCGTCCCTTACTCCAAACTTAACAGGCAGTGACCAGCTTGAGAAAGGGAAATTGGCTCAGGGAGGGCAAGGTGAGGCCACAGAGCACAGATTAAAGCCCCAAAAACATGGGCCCTGAGGACTGTGTCCCTCAGGGACTGGAGAAGAAAACACTCGGAGGTAGGATGAAAACAGGGACCACAGCTGCCCTGATGAGGGGCTGGGTCCCGCTCCTCAAACGGCCCAGGAACATCTGCTTATCTACTCATCCATGTCATCTGCAAAGAAACTCAGGGAGGTCAGGCCGTGGGAACCTGGAAAGAGCAGGGACTCGAATGGTGCAGAGGACACGACAACCCCAAGAAAGCTCCTGGAGGAGGTGCATGGGGAGCTGCAAAGTGGACAGAGATGGCCATGTGTGCTCAGGACCCTCCCTGTTACAAGGGGTCTCCAAAGGGCTACACAGGCAGGGCCCCCAGGCTGGGCCTCATAGGTCTTTTTCTTGGTGTCCACCCCGATGGCTGGAGAAACAGGGGAGAGGGATGCAGAGAGGAAGGGAATAGGGGCACCGCCTCTCCTCAGATTCCTCTCCGGTTTCTGGCCCTCCCCAGATCACAGCCACCTTTACTATTTGCTCCCTCTGAGGCCATGATCATCCAGGCCCTCAGCAATCAGCACGTGATTCCCAGCTCACCCCACCTGGATGCGCCCTAGTGAGCCCGAGAGACACAGAGACCGGGATGGGGACAGAGCAGGCGCCGCAGCCCTCCCTGCTGCCCACTCCTCACCTGCAGCAGGAGGAGGCCACAGCTGGGCGTTTGACCCTCGCTTGGGCAGCGCTTATGGGTGTAGATGGAGATGTTGCCCCCATTCCCTTCCCAAATTCCCCAATTTCCATCCCGTGTTACAGAAGCCTTGTCACCAACATGCCTATCTTTGCAGGAGCAATGAGGGGACCCTACTGCCCAGACAGGGGCCTTACCATCTCCAGGAACTGCCCCCTTTTCTCACCTGGACCCTCTGCCGCTGATGTTTTCTTCTTACACAAAAGGGCATAGAAAATAATAATAACAAAAATAGCAGCAGCAGCAGCAGCAGCAGCAGCAGCAGCAGCAACAGCAGAAACATGGAATGTCTGCCAATGACTCTGAAGCACCAGCACTTTCCCTGAAAAAAAGGGACTTGTTATACACTGGGCAGAGAGCCACAGCCATCCCTGCTGTCCCTACCCTGGCCTGACCCTCTCCAGGGTCACCCTAGGCTCACCAGAGGGCACAGGGTGAGTGCTCTGATTCCCGCTGTGTTCCATGTAGCAGGTGAACCTCTGCTCCTCTCCTTGGCGAATCCTGGTGGCCACCCAGGTCTGGTAGGTTCCATTCCTATCAGGCAGGACACCCTCCCACTGCTGGGTGTCGTGGCTCAAAGATACCCCATCCTGACGCCAGGTCAGTGTGATATTCCAGGGATAGAAGCCAGAAGCCCAGCACGTCACGGTGATGTTGCCCTCTGAGGCTTTGCCATGGGTGACATTCACCATGGGGGGCACTGGAGAAGAAAGGGCAGAGCCAGTGAAGCCCTGCTCCCCTCTAAGGAGGGGAGAGGAACAGGGCTGTTTCTCTCCACTGTTCTCACTCTGGCTGAAGCCCTCCGGGACCCCTGACCTGCAAGTCTGTCCTCACCCTGGGGCCAAGTTCCTCCAGGCTGGCAGGAGGATGGGCCTCGGGACTGTGGCCTCAGGCTCTGGGATCCCCACATTGATGCTGAGGAGGGGGATGTCAGCGGTGGACTCCTGGGTGGGGCCAGGAGGGAATTCTCCGGGATGGGCAGGCTGGGAGGCAGAGGGGGCAGCCCTGGCCCTGAAGGCTTCCTCTCCTGCCTGACACCCATCACAGGCTCAGGATTCTGTCGGAGGGTCCTCTACTTGCCCTGATTACAACACTGGACGGTTCAGTCCCTGACCCACTGTCTTTATCCAGTGGCTCTAACAATAGAGGAAAATCAGGACACAATATGCCAACAGGAAATGCCTTCATCCATAGCACAGGGAGGGTTTCCCTGGACACAGCTGGGAGGTGAGGCAACTCTAGCAGAATTGGAGGGAGAGGAGAGCCCCTCGCCAGGGTCGGTACCTGTTCTCCTCAGGACTACGCCGGATTCTAGATATTGCTGTAGTTTCTGCCGGCAGTTTGCCTGCAAAGCGCGATAGTGTGTCTTGGTCTTCATGGCAGCTTCCTTCCAGAAATTCGTGACGTTCATAGCCAAGGTGTGAGCTCTGGAGGACTGGGGCACTGTCAATTCCTGAGTCTCCAGGTTTTGGGAGAGGAAGAGCTCCCCATCGTAGTAGAAATGCCGGGAGCTCCTGGTGCTGCTGTCTTCATGGATCTCACAGACCTTAATCTCCTGGAGGGAATGCAAGCCTGCCCCCACCCAGCAGTGACTTCTCCATTCCCAAACCCGACACCTTTCCACCCAAGTGAGGAACTCAGCCCAGGGGGTACGCCTCCCTGGCCCTCCTCCATGCCTCCCTGTGTGGGCTGAGTGCCGGCTCACCACCCTGCTGAGTTCCACTGACCCCCATTCCTCACCCCTAGCCTGAGCCAGATCCAGTGGGAAGAGACAGGTCCCTGCTCACTGCCCCTAACTTTTCTGGAAAAGGCCTCTCCAGTCACTCTTGCCCCTGCTGACTCTCACCTCCTTTCTGGTCCTTGATATGAGCCAGGGTCATCCTGAGGTCCTTTCCGTTCTCTGTCAAGTGCCCGGTCTCTCTGTCCCAGGTCTTATTTCCCAGGACATCTTCTGCCCACTGTCCCTGGGGCTTTGCTCTGCATTTCTGCCTGTCCCAGCGCAGGAAGGGCTGACCATCCAGATGTACCTCAGCGAGAAACCCTGACTGCACAGATCCATCCTGGGACAGCACCGTGAGGTTATAACGAAGACTGTGGGGCTCTGGGGAAGAGGAAATCACAGGTGAAACTTCTTCCTGGAAGTAACTTCACATTGATGTTTAACACACAGGTCTGCTGTCCCAACCTTCCTGAGGAGACAGGAAATGCACACGGGCAAAGGGACAAGAACGAGGATTTCATATACAAGGAAAACTGTGAGGGTGGGAGGATAGAGGAGGGGGCTGATCAACAGAAGAAGGGGGAATGAAGATGGCAAACTTGTAGGCCAGGTACCAGGACTGGGTGGCCACAAGCCCCCTAAGGGAATAGGGGCCAAGGGGAGAGGCTGCCCTGCAGGGGCAAGGGAGGAGCATGAAGGCAGTGGTGGAAGGAAGGTCTTGCCAGAGGGGACAGTGGGAATGGGAAGGGTCTCAGGCTCAGAGGGACCCATGTCCAGTGTGGCTGTGATGCACAGGTGAGGGTGAGATGGAGGCAAGGGCAGCTGCCTCAAGAAGAGACTCATCATGGGCGTGGTGGGGGCAAGGGAGGGGGTGGTCATGAGGCACAAGGGGTAGGAAGGTTGTAGCCCCAGTGAAGTTTATAGTGGGGTCAGTATCCCAGAGGGGAGCAATGGTGTGGGCTTGGGGTCAAAGTGGAAGAGTGGCATGACAAGGCCCCAGGACAGCAAGTGGTTGGAACAGCTAGTGTCCACTGGGGTGAGCAGGTGACAAAGAGTCAGTTGATCTTTTCAGCAAATAGTTCTGGGGGCAGGGGGTGTTCAAATAAAATAAAATTGGACCCTTAATTTGCACTATATACAAAAATTAACTCAAAATGAATCAAAGACCTAAACTCTACACTCAATAACTAAAACCTAAAAATTTCTTAGAAGCAAACATTGGGGATAATGTTCATGACATAGGATTTGACAGTGCTTTCATGGATATGACACCAAAGCACAGATAGAATAGAAGGAACTGACAAAGTAGACTGATGAAAATTCAAAACATCTATGCATCAAAGGGCACAATCAGAGTGAAAAAGCAATCAACCCCGAAATGAAATAAATATTGCAAGTCATATATCTGATAAGAGATTAGTTTCCAGAATATATAAAAAAGTCTGACAAAAACAACAAAACAGTCAATCCACTAAAAACTGGGCAAAGTAGCCATGAGAAGCTATGTGGGGGAAAAAATGGGCAAAAGACTTAAATGGCCAATTCTTCAAAGAAAATTACAAATGATCAACAAACACATGAAAAGATGCTTAATATTAGCACTCATTAGGAAAATGCAAATCCAAACCACAATGAGATGCCACCTGAAACCAATCAGGATGGCTGTTATCACACACCTACACACACACACACACACACACACCCCACAAGTTTGGCAAACAAGCAGAGAAAATGAAGCCCCTGTGTACTGCTTCTATTTCTGGATATATACCCAAAAGAAATACCCAAAGGAAATAAATATATACCCAAAGGAAATGAAATATTTGCCAATATCAAAAAGGTAGAAGTAACCCAAGTGTCCGTTGTCTGAGGGATGGATAACCAAGATGTGGTACATACATATAATGAGTATTATCCATCCTTAAAAGGAATGAAATTCTGACCCATACTACAACTTGGATGAACCTTGAAAATATTATTATTATTATTGTTTTATTTTTTATTTTTTTGGAGATGGAATTTCACTCTTGTTGCCCAGGCTGGAGTGCAGTGGCCTGATCTCAGCTCACTGCAACCTCCACTTCCCGGATTCAAGCGATTCTCCTGCCTCAGCCTCCCCAGTAGCTGGGATTACAGGCACCTGCCATCATGCCTGGCTAACTTTTAGTATTTTTAGTAGAGATGGGGTTTCACCATGTTGCCCAGGCTGACCAGGCTGGTTTCGAACTCCGAAACTCAGGTGATCTACCTGCTTCAGCCTCCCAAAGTGCTGGAAATTCAGGCATGAGCCAGTGTGCCCACCAAACCTCAAAAATATTATAAGTGAAATAAGCCAGAAACAAAAAGACAAACATTACATGATTCTACTTAAATGAGGTACCTAGAGTGGTCAAATTCATAGAAACAAAAAGTAGAATGGTGGTTACCAGGGGCCAGAGGTAGGGAGGAATGGGGAGTTACCGATTAATGGGTACAGAGTTTTGGGTTGCACAAAAATGTAAATGTATCTAATGCCACCGAGTATACACTTAAAAGTGGTTAAAACAGTAAAATTTATGTAATGTATACTTTACCACAATTAAACATTTAAAGAACAAGAAATATCAGTCCTATTCAAACTGTTCTGAAAAACAGAGGAGGAGGGAATACTTCCAAACTCATTTTACAAAGCCAGGAATATCCTGATACCAAAACCAGGCAAAGACACATCAAAAAAAGAAAACTACAGGCCTATATCCCTGATGAACACCGATGCAAAAATCGTCAAGGAAATACTAGCAAACCAAATTCAACAATACATTAAAAAAGATCATTCTTTATGACCAAGTGGAATGTATTCCAGGTATGCAAGGATGATTTAACATACACAAATCAATCAATGTAATACGTCATATCAACAGAATAAAGGACAAAAGCCAATATCATTCCATTGATACTGAAAAAGCATTTGATAAATTCAACATCCCTTCATGATAAAAACTCTCAAAAAACTAAGTATACAAGGAACAGACGTCAATATAATAAAAGCCATATATGACAAACTCACAGCTAGTAACATACTGAATGGGGGAAAACTGAAAGCCTTTTCTCTAAGATCTGGAATAAGACAAGGATGACTAATTTTACCACAGTTATGCAACACAGTACTGCAGATCCTAACTAGAGCAATCAGACAGGAGAAAGAAAGAAGGCGCATTAAAACTGGAAAAGAAGAAGTCAAATTATCCTTGTTTGCACATCATGTGGTCTGATATTTGAAAAACCTAAAGACTCCACCAAAAAACTATTAGAACTGAAGAACAAATTCAGTAAAGTTGCAGGATACAAAATCAACATGCAAAAATCAGTAGCATTTCTATGTGCTAACAGCAAATAATCTGAAAAAGAAATCAAGAAACGAATCCCATTTACAATAGCTACAAATAAAATAAAATACTGAGGAAAAAACTTAACTGAAGAAGTGAAAGATCTCTCCAATAAAAACTATAAAACAGTGATGTGGCTGGGCGTGGTGGCTCATGCCTGTAATCCCAGCACTTTGGGAGGCTGAGGCAAGTGGATCACCTGAGGTCGGGAGTTCAAGACCAGCCTGGCCAACATAGAGAAACCCCGTCTCTACTAAAAATACAAAATTAGCCAGACACAGTGGCACATGCCTGTAATCCCAGCTACTTGGGAGGCTGAGGCAGAAGAATCGCTTGAACCTGGGAGGCGGAGGTTGCGGTGAGCCAAGATCACGCCATTGCATTCTAGCCTGGGCAACAAGAGCGAAACTCCATCTCAAAAACCAAAAACAAAAACCACTGATGCAAAAAATTGAAGGACACAAAAAATGGAAAAGATAGTCCACGTTCATGGATTGGAAGAATCAATTTTGTTGAAATATCCATACTACCCAAAGCAATCTACAGGTTCAATGCAATCCCTATCAAAACACTAATGACATTCTTCACAGAAATAATAAAAATAATCCTAAAATGCATATGGAACCACAAAAAAACCCAGAATAGATAAAGCTATCCTGAGCAAAATGAACAAAACTAGAGGAATCACATTATCTGACTTCAAATTATACTACAGAGCTACAGTAACCAAAACAGCATGATACTGGCATAAAAACAGACACACAGACCAATGAAACAGAATAGAGAACCCAGAAACAAATCCATACATCTACAGTAAACTCATTTCTAACAAAGGTACCAAGAACACACATTGGCAAAGGAGAGTCTCTTCAATAAATGATGCTGGGGAAACTAGATATCCTTATGCAGAAGAATGAAACTAGACCCTATCTTTCACCATATACAAAAATCAAATCAAAATGGATTAAAGATGTAAATCTATGACCTCAAACTATGAAACTATACAAGAAAACAATGGGGAAACTCTCTAGGATGTTGGACTGGGCAAAGATTTTTAAAGTAATACCCCACAAGCACAGGCAACCAAAGTAAAAATGCATAAATGGGATCATATCAAGTTAAAAAGCTTCTGCACAGCAAAGGAAACAATAAACAAAATGAAGAGACCAGCCAAGAATGGGAGAAAATATTTTCAAACTATTCATCTGACAAAGGATTGGTAACTGAAACATATAAGGAGCTCAAACAACTCTATAGGAAAAAAAAATCTAATAATCCAATTTAAAAATGAGAAAAGATCTGAATAATCATTTCTCAAAGGAAGACATACAAATGGCAGACAGGTACATGAAAAGGTGCTCAACATCATTCGTCAACAGATGAAGGCAAATCGAAACTCCTACAAGATAACATCCCACCCCAGATAAACTGGCTTTTATCCAGAAGACAGGCAATAAGGAATACTGGCGAGGATGTAGCAAAAGGGAACCCTTGTACACTGTTGGTGGGAATGTAAACTAGTACAACCATTATGGGAAACAATGTGGAGGTTCTTCCAAAAACTAAAAATATAAGAGAGCTGTCATATGCTGCAGCACTCCCACTGTTAGGCATATACTCAAAAGAAAGGAAATCGGTATATTAAAGAGCTATCTACTTTTCCATGTTTATTGCAGCACTATTCAAAATAGCCAAGATCTGCAAGCGACCTAAGTGTCCATCAACAGATGCATGGATAAAGAAAATGTGGTGCACATGTGTGTGTGGAGTACTATTCAGTCATCATGTCATTTGCAAAGAACTGGAGGTCATCCTGTGAAGTGAAATAAGCCCCAGGCCCAGACAGACAAACTTTGCATGTTCTCACTTATTTGTGGCAGCCCAAAATTAAAACAATTGATCTCATAGGGAGAGACAATAGAATGATAATTACCAGAGGCTGAGAAGGGTAGTGGGGAGTGGGGGAGCGGGGATGGTTAATGGGTACAAAAATATAATTAGAATGAATAAGATCTAGTAGATAGCACAGCAGGGTGAGTACAGTCAACAATAATTTATTGTACATTTAAAAATAACTGAAAGAACATAATGGGATTGTTTGCAGCACAAAGAAAGGATAAATGCTTGTTGTGATATAACCCATTTACCCTGATGTGATTATTACATATTGTAGGCCTGTGTCAAAATATCCCATGTACCCCATAAATATATACATATATATCTATTACATATCCAAACAAAAGTTAAAAATTAAAAACAAAGCAAGGGGTGGGGGTGCTGGCCAGAGAGAGAAAACCAAGGTAGAGGGGGAGATTCTCAGCCTGAGGAAGGACCTGCCAAAAGGAGTACTGCTGGAGGGGGAGCAGTGGCACCCCAAGAGCAGGCAAAACAGATTTTAGATATGCGGTGTGGGGAGTGAGAGCCCACTGGGGTCGAGGAACCAAAAGAAAAGAACGAAGGTCAAGGAACAGTTGGCCCAACAGCCTGTTTTCGGTCTGGGTTGGGGAGGGGAGATGGGCAGAGCAAGAACTGGAGGGCGGCATGAGCATGGGGCAGGAGTGACTGTGGGAGAACTTGGGGTAGGGTGAGGACAGGAGGGGAGGGTGCTCTGGGGGACGGTGGGGCTTGGAAAGATGCTCAGCACTGTCATATGCTCCAGCACTCCCACTTTCCCACTGAAAGATGAGAACTTGCTGAGGGCCCCAGGCAGCTGGGCAAGAGATAGGAGCAGCACAAGGTCCCAAGGTGGAGAGAGGCGGAGGGACCAGGGAGGGATGGTCCAGCACCTGTGGGCTGGAGGGTGGGGTCCTCAAGAGGGTGAGGCTGAGGATGAAGGAGTGGGGAAGGGGCCACAATGAGGCAGGGCCCAGAGCAGGCACCTGCACTGGAGGGGAGGGGGCATCTGCGCTGCCCTGCGCCCTGCCTAAGGCCCAACTGCCATTAGCATCAGGGCTCCCCTTGGGGGTCTGGAGGGGAGTGGGATGGAGGGAAGACCCCCCAGACAAAAGGCAGCACCAGAAAGTTAGAGTCAGGGACATTTGGGAAGGGGGAGGCATAGGGGCAGCACTGGGTGAAGGCTGCTTGTAGGAAAGACCCATAAGGGGTGCAGGAGCGACCTTCGGTGGCAGGGGCAGGGGATGAGGGCAGAGGACACCCTAGAAATGGATCAGAGAACAGCACACAGGAAGGGGTAGCAGGGAGCTGGGAGGGCAAAAGGACTCAGAGGGTCCTGAGATGGGTAGAGAGAAGGTGAGAGGGAATCTGGTGTCCTTAGATTACTGGTCATCAGTAGGCGCGGGATGCGAGAGAGGAGAGGACCCCCGGAAGCCGGAGGAGAGGGGAGAATGAGCTGGGGATGAGAGAAGTCGCAGGAAGAATCCTCTGCCCGGAGCCTGAAGACTCCAACCCCTCAGCTTGAGAGTCAGGAACCCCCACAGTCCCCACAGCAGCAGGAAGCACCAGCTCCGGGTCCCGAGAAAGGAGGGCCCCTACTCCAGGAGCTGCGGCCCAGGAGCTGAGAACACGTCGGCTCCGGGAGAGGACAGGACTTCAGGGACCTGAGAGCCGCCCCGAGCACCGGGGGTTGTGGCTGCCTCAGTGGCCGCGCTGGAAGGGCACTCGAATGCCATTCACAGGAGCGGCCCCGGAGGCAGCCCGGGAACCCATGGGCCTCAAAAGGACTGGTTTGTCCGAAAAGTGAGAGGAAGCGGAGGAGAGGCGAGGAGAGCAAGTGCAGGAGGAGACCAGAAAATGCAGGTGATGCACGATCCCGAGGAGGACTGAAAAGTGACGGGGAAGCAGGGCTGAAGTGTGGCGGTAACGGGCCGCGTCCAGCTCCCTGCGCCACCGACAGCGCACAGGAGCCCCGCCCTGACCGCACAGCGCTCGCCGCGACCCACCCGACCCCCGGAAACTTCCCGCTGCTCCCGCTCCGCCGAGGACCGCCAGGAACGCCACTCACCAGCAGCGGCTCCCGGAGGTGCAAAAGGGAAGATGCCAGCCAGAAACAGCAAGACCGGGCCCAGCCCCATGGCCCCAACGTCGCCACCCTCTCAGCGGCTCAAGCAGTGGCTAACTGAGCGAAGCCGGGTGGAAGGCGCAGCAGAAACTTAGTCACCTGGCCGGGTCCGACCGCTCATCCAATGAAACTGGGGCCTGGAACTTAGGGCCAATCACGAGCGGAGAGGGCGGGGCCACGCTTGGAAGAGAAAATTCCAGTGGGCTGGAGACCTGGGGAGATTTAGAAGGCGGGACCTGACGCCCAGAAAATGGGGAGCACGCGGGAGCGCAGCCTAAGCAGGGACCAGCTTCGAGTAGCTGAGAATACAGCTCCAACTTCATGAGCACGACCAGGGCCCTGCCTGCCCTCCCCGCATCGCGACCACCCATCCCCGCACCCCCACGCCGAGGAGCGCGGGCCTTACCATGCCCCTTTCGCCCGCCGCCCTATCAGGCCTGCTCTCACTGACTTGTTCCTTCCAGGACAGACAACGCGTGGCTATTCTCCCAACACACTCCCTCAACCGCGCACAGCGTTACTGGCAATGAGACCAGTGACCAGATTTGCAGACCTGTTTCCAGATCTCAGCCACCTCTGCCTCTCAGAAGCACCTGCCGCAGTAGAACCGCTCAGACCACAAACTCTCTTAGACGTTTCAGCTTTATAATCTCCTTCTCCTCCCTTTGACTCAAAGCCAGGCCCCCCTTTCACCCCCTTATATCCTCGAAGTGTCTGAGGTCTCCCAGGGCCCCCTCTCTATTCAGTCCCTGGGTGATCACAGGGCCAAGGAGGCGGCTCCCCATGGTTCCCTACAACACCAAGCTCTCTCCAGACTCCCTTTTCCAGCCTGCCTTAGGACATCTGTACCTCGGACCATAGTCCCCTCCAATGTGACAGATCTACAAAGACTCTCTACACGTCTCCCACCATATCATCCTCTCTTCCTCCTCAGTTTCTCTTAAGAACATCACCATCCTTGGTCCCTTCTGATTTCCTCTTTCCCCCTCATCTCCGGGAGTCAAAGTCAGCTCCTCCAACCCTATTTCAATCCCACAGCCACAATCTTAGTCTAGGCTTTCCCCTCCTTTCAGCCTAGATTACTGCACAGGCTTCCTAAACACTGTGCCTGCCTCAGTTACAACCAGAGTGCTCCAAGCCACCCACAGCGCCCCATCTGCTGAATGTCACACATGATGGATGCTTGTACTCTACCATGGAAACCATAGCTTCCACAATCTGCTGTCTGGCACCACCCCCATTTCTCTGGTGACACCTCCCCAGGGTTGCAGTAAACGTGGGCTCTGGGATCTCCTCACCCTATCCCACCAGGATGCCACTGCCTAAGCAGTCTCCCTCTTCCAGGTTACTGTCACCTCTGCCTTGGAACCCATCAGACCACACCATATCCTTAAAATCTTCCCAATTAGGCTGGTCTGAGTGCAGTGTTTACAACTATCACAACCAGTTATAGGTGTCTTCATTTCTTCTTCACTCCCACTGTTTCACTTGACTAGCCTTTAAAATAAAAAGAAAAGAAAAAAGAAAAAAAGGAAAAAAAATCTTCCAGGGTAGATAGTGGTGACGGTGGCACAACCTTGTGATTATGCTAGAAGCCACTGAGCTGTACACTTTAAAAGGATAAATTGTGTGGCATATGAATTCTCAATTCTCAATAATAAGAATGCTGTCCGGAAAGCCTCTTTCTACTAAGAGAATTGCCTTGTCCCCAACGCACATCTCTTAGTCGTTGGGACATCTAGGCAGAGGTCATCAAACCTAGCCACTGCGTAGAACCACCTGGAGAGTTTTTAATATCCATGTTCCCAGGCCACAGCCACAACCTAGGTTGTTAAATCAGTAAACCTAGGTTGGACCTAAATCTTAGTATCTTTTAAAGTTCCCTAGGTGATTCTGATGTGTAGTCAAGTTTTAGAACTACTGATTTAGCCCGTGGTTTGAACCTTCCTGATAGTACTCACTGTGCCCTGCCATGAATTTTTTTTTTTTTTTTTTTTTTTTTTTTTTTTTTTTTTTTAAGAGAGGAGTCTTGCTGTGTCACTCAGTTGGAATGCAGTGGCATGATTATAGCTCACTGCAGTCTCTTGAGTAGCTGGGACTACAGGCGAGTGCCAGCACACCCAGCTGTCATCTACCATCTTCTACCCTATGAACCCTCCAAGATCAGGAAATGTGTCCATTTCTTCTTTGTCAGCCTCACAAACTTTTTTTTTAAGTTAAACTATACCTGTCATTACTAACTATTCCCCCATGATCCCTAGCCTACACTTTTCTGTGGATGAAAATGTAACGTATTTGAGAATTTTAACAATTTCTTAGTTTTCCCATTCACATTCACTGATAATTTATTTTGATCCTCATAATTTATTGAGCACAGCAGGGACTGGGGTCCTGTCCCCACCTTAGAGAGATTATTTTCACTGCTAAAGATCATGAGCCTAGTGAGGGGCAGAAAGGGAGATGGACCCAGCTCTCCTGACACAGGTCCCAAGCCCTTCCCTCCACGGTGTCTACCCTCCCTCCAGGACTTGCTCCGTGTGCCAGCTCCAGCAAAGGGTCTCATTCAGCTTGCCCCCAGAAAAGACTTTTAATAGTTCCATAATAATAATGAATATGCAAGGTTTGTTCTAAGGCATTTAGAAATGGTTTCAGGGAGACATGAAGCCAGTCCTCTCCTGGGCTAGGGGAGGCCGAGATGGTCTTGAGCTCCAGGGGAGTTACTTCTCAGTGCCCAGGCCTGGGCGCCCCTCCCCCACCAAGCGTCCCAGGTCTTCTGTCCAAAGCCCTCCCCCTCCACCTCACCTCCAACCCCGTCTGCCCTGCCCCATCAGCTACGTTTTCTCCCTCAGCACTTGCCTTATACCACGTGCACTCACGAGCACAGAGGCGATTTCCTTCTCGCAGACTTTAGGCGCCACTGCAGGGTCCGGAAAAGAAAGAGAAACGGCCCAGCGCGGTCGCTTACATAACCCAGGGCGGGGCTCTGCTCCGCCCCCGAAAGTTTTTGCGACGGAGTTTTCCCTCTTGTTGCCCAGGCTGAAGTGCAATGGCGCGATCTCGGCTCACCGCAACCTCCGCCTCCTAGGTTTAAGCGATTTTTCTGCCTCAGCCTCCCGACTAGCTGGGATTACAGGCATTCACCACCAAGCCCGTCTAATTTTGTATTTTTAGTAGAAACGGGGTTTCCCCATGTTGGTCAGGTTGGTCTCGAGCTCCCGACCTCAGGTGATCGCCCGCCTCGACCTCCCAAAGTGCTGGGATTACAGGCGTGAGCCACCGTGCCCGGCCTTGCCCGCATGTGTTTTGAATTTTGCTGCCCGGAATTCACTGCGAGGACTCGGATCACCCGTCACCCCGCCCTGGTCTACGGAAACTGAAATGTGTTCACTGATATAGAAAAGGAATAACGGCGCTGTGGGCTGGGGAGGGCCGAGCTGCCTTCAGGCTTCTGGTCTCCAGCAGCGAGGCACTCACACCTGCCCGCTATGAAAATGCAGACCCGCGTGGCAGGAATTCCGAGTCCGGGCTGGAGCGCGATCTGGAATCCGGCTCTCTTGAAACAGCACCGCGGTGGATTCGGAGCCGGGTGAGTAGGAAACTGAGCCTCCGCCCCTCCCACGGGCCGCCCACGGATTCCAGGATCCGAAAACGCTTCCTGCTGTTCCGTCACCCCAGGAAGGCAGCGTCCGCCTCTGGGCGGTTCTGATGGAAACCGGCTCCGCCGCCCGCAGGAAAACCCACAACTAAGGGGCCAGGAAAAAGCCTCTTAGGGTCCAGCCACTTCAGTGAGGATCCTAACTTACACCCTTAGTGTGGCCTCCATCAAAGACTGGAGTGACCGTCACTGAAATGATACAAGGGGCCCAGGGCGCTGTGGTGCTCAGAATGCGGTGACAGCGCCGCCTCGCGTCCCTTCCCTGACCTGCCCCCGGCGGACGCGGACAAATTTGTTGGCCTGAAGGCTGGAATATACCGGGGATCAAATGCAGAGAATGGAGAAAAGAGGGAAGGATGGGGGTACGTGTTGAAGAAATGAGGGAAGAGATAGCAAGAAAAGGGGAGAGAAAAAGTAAAGGAGAGGTTTTTTGTTTTTGTTTTTGTTTTTGTTTTTGTTTTGAGACAGAGTCTTGCTCTGTCGCCCAGGCTGGAGTGCGGTGGCGCGATCTTGGCTCACTGCAAGCTCCGCTTCCCAGGTTCAGGGCATTCTGCTGCCTCAGCCTCTCAAGTAGCTGGGACTACAGGCTCCCGCCACCACGCCCGACTAATTTTTTGTATTTTTAGTAGAGACGGGGTTTCACTGTGTTAGCCAGGATGGTCTCGATCTCCTGACCTAGTGATCTGCCTGCCTCGGCCTCTCAAAGTGCTGGGATTACAGGCGTGAGCCACCGCACCCGGCCGGAGAGATAAAATTTAAAAGACGTAGTTTCATTATTTCTTTTATTTTTGCCCTTTATCTAGTTTTACTTATGAACACTTTTACCACAGCTTTCTCTCTCTCTGAATCTGTAAATATACTGCTATTATTGTTATTTCAGAGCCTGTGAGGGTAAGTTGCAGACAGCATGACCCTCTACCTCCAGATGTGTCAGAGTGTGTCTCCTGGGCACAAGAACAAGGTTTTTGTTTTGTTTTGTTTCATATAAGCAAAGTACAAGTCTCAAAGAGGATAATATTTTTAAATCATCTTATTGGGACATACTTTGCATACAATAAACTCCATCTATTTAAAATGTTCAACTTGTTGAATTTTAGCTATTGTACACACGCACATCTCCACTACCACAGTGAAGATAAAGAAGATTTCAATCGTCTTCCAAAGAACAGCTACACGATAAAATTCTATGCTGTCATTAAAAAGAGTAAGAGCAATTTTAAGTATTGCTATGAAAAGATGTGCCCAGCATACTTTTAACTTTTTTAAAAGGTTAAGGAGGCTGGGCACAGTGGCTCATGCCTGTAATCCAGCACTTTGGGAGGCTATGGCGGGCAGATAAACTGAGGTCGGGAGTTCAAGATCAGCCTGGCCAACATGGTGAAACCCTGTCTCTACTGAAAATACAAAAATTAGCCGGGCATGGTGGTGGGTGCCTGTAGTTCCAGCTGTTCGGGAGGCTGAGGCAGGAGAATCGCTTGAATCTGGGAGGTAGAGGTTAGAGTGAGCTGAGATCATGCCACTGCATTCCAGCCTGGGCGAAAATGCCACTAATATAACTTACATAATATTAATATATATTTTAAGTAGGGGAAAACCTGGAATATTCCTCACCAAAGTTTTGACAGTGACTCCAGAGACTGGGATAACTTTGTGACTTTCATTTCCTCTTAAATGTTGTGCTGGGGTCTGACCGGCAGACCCAGGCTGCACGATGGATGAATAACGTACTCAGACACCGATATTCAGTGAAAGAGTGTGCCAGACGGCTGGGCCACTCACAGAAAGGGTTGTGGCAGCTGTGTGCCCTGACTAGCTGGCCCTGTGGGCCTTTATTCAGCACAGATTTAATGACAAAGGCTTTGAGTCAACACACCTGTGGGTAATTAATCTGGTCACAGTCCCCCAGAGAGAGCAGTCCTACAAATGATCAAAGGTAAACATGCTCTTTAGATAAACTCTCTTACATGTCTTTGTACTTACTCGAAGCTATTAACTCAAGGTAAGAGGATTAGGCTGCTTTCAGCCATAACCCTATCCTGAGGCTTTTGCAAAACTTTCCATCTTCTGAGGTTTGTGTCTATTTCCTATAACTTTATCTTTATAATTATTCCCACCACCTGACCAATCCCCTACAATGTTGGAATTTTATCTTTTAGTATAACTTGGATTTGGGTGGATTGCAGTGGTTCATGACTATAATCCCAGCTCTTTGGGAATTGAAGGCAGGAGGATTGCTTAAGCCCAGGAGTTCCAGGCTGCAGTGAGCTATGATTGTGCCATTGCACTCCAGCCTGGGTGACAGGAGGAGACCCTGTCCCCAAAACAGAAAAATAAATAAAATTGTAAAATAATAAAGATTATAAACTTGGGTTTATGTGGAGGTTAAGGAAGAGAACATTTCAGTTTGAAGATATGAAGCTAAGCCCCACAATGAAATAGTTACAGAGTTTTAAAAACCAAAATGTTCATTAAAACCCACCACCAGAAACTCTCTTTCAAGAGGATCCTTCATATTTTCATGGCATTGAATCTTTCCTAAAGTGCCTTTGAAAGAGATGTTTTCAGTGGAATAGAGAGATGTGTAACAATATTTACAAAAGGGGTTGGCTGTAATAAAAAGGAAAACGCAAATGAGTGGGGATACAGGGGACCCTGTTCCATTTATTCTCAAAGCACATTTGAAAACTGTGTTGCCATAGAGTCCTTGGGTGGAGGCAAAGTCGAGGCAGATCTTGTTCCTGGAGTATTGATTTGATTTTGGAAACGGTCCAAGGCTTTCAGAAATCAGGCTGACTTTCAGATCTAAAGTCTCAAGAATATTCGTCTAGCAGTGAGTCTGTGAGAATCTAGCCCACCTGGGCGATGCACGCTCTGCTTCCACCTAGTGGCAGTGATTGGAAGGACAGGGCACAGTGATACTGCATGGGTGGGTCTGAAGCCAAGGTGAAACCGCCTTTGTAAAATTATAACTAAGGAAATGATGACAGCGAAAGACATCAAACCTAACTGACCCCATCTTGCTTCCAACCGCTAAACTGCCCTTCTTCATTTCTAGGCGTAGGCTGAACTAGCCTTGGGAAGGAATTTAGTTTATAGTTTAAAGGGAGACTGTTCTTGTAAAACGAAGAAAGGCCACCGGCCATTAAGTTAGGATGAGAGGGGCTGGAATTCTGAATATTATCAGCCATTATTCCGGAGGTCATAAGATTTGCAACTTCTCCAGTTACTCTTGGAGGTAACATCACTATTGTGAACCTCAGAATGGCCTTTTGAGATGTCTTTTCAGGTTTTTGTATTTTTAACAACTGGAGGGCCCCATCTGGACCTGCCAACCAGTCCTGTGGCCCCCACTCAGGAACTGACTCAGCCTAAGAAAACAGCCTCCACTCACTATGATTTCATACCGGAGCCAACCAGTCAGCACTCCCGATTCACTGGCCCCCCTGTCCACCAAATTATCCTTAAAAACTGATCAGAGTTTTCGGGGAGACTGATTTGAGTAATAAAACTCTGGTCTCCCACACAGCTGGCTCTGCATGAATTACTCTTTCTCTATTGCAATTCTCCTGTCTTGATAAATCGGCTTCGTCTAGGTAGCCGGCAAGATGAACCCACTTGGTGGTTACAAAGGGAGTCCAGGCCAGTGTGCATTACTGTAGTGGGGTCCAGGTAGCGGAGGAAAGGCAAGGACACTCAGGGAATAAATGGCAGAGGAAGAAGGAGCACAAGGGAGGACCCAAACCCTTCAGACCTCTCCTTCCTTCTCTCCCTGTTAGGGTTGGAGGGAACCAGCGTGGTCCCAGGAGGGGTGGCCGGTGGGGTGCAGAAAACGCCCTGGTTGCAAAGGGGCCTCATGTGCCTGACACAAGGGTCCTGGCTGTCAGCTGCTACTGATGAGTTCAAATTAGGAGGAGACTCAGACGTGTCCTTTGCAAAGTAGACTCCTTATCTCCCACACCAGCTCGTTCCCCAAATCCATCCTGATAAAGCAGAAAAACCAAGAGCCAAATTCTGTGTGTGACCTTTCTGACAGCTGGAAGGTCCTCCCCCTCCCCATTCCTTGCGTGCTCTCCCCTTGTCCCGCCCCCTCTTCTTTGTCTCCACTTCCTCATCCTTTTCCCTCTCTGGACCCTGCTCCTGAGTATCTCCCGCCTTCTTCAGAGGACTTCTCCTCATGAAGTACAGACTCCTCTACCTCCAGGAAAAAGAGACAAAGATCACTGAGAAGGACCTGAGAAACGCTAGTGACCCTACCCCTGAGGCCAGCCTCTCCCTCAGCGCTGGCTCTGGCTGTGTGTGTGTATGTATTTTTGTTTTGTTTGTTTGTTTTTGAGACAGGGTCTCACTCTGACAGTCTGCAGTGTCCCGATCACAGCTTACTGCAGGCTCCAACTCCTGGATTCAGGCAATCCTCCCACCTCAGCTTCTCGAGTAGCTGGGACTACAGACTGGAGCCACCACACCCAGTATGTGTGTGTGTGTGTGTGTGTGTGTGTGTCTGTATTTTTTTGTTTTTGTAGAGACTGGGTCTTGCTTTGTTACCCATGCTGGTCTTGGACTTCTGGCTTCAAGCAATTCTCATGCCTCAGTCTCCCAAAGTGCTGAGATTACAGGCATAAACCACAACGCCTGGCCCCTGTGTGTGTACATACAAAGTCAAAGTGCTAAACCTGGTGCCTAGGAAACATCCTCACCTAGGCATTGCTTGCAACAGTTGGTATTTTGTGCACCTGTGCTTTTATTTCAGGAACTGGGACAATTATATTCATCAGAACAGCACGGTGTCAAGGCCCTCACCCCCAGAAAGCTTAAGAGACACTGTTTTATGGAGGAGAGTGAGATAGGAGGAGCCCCTGACTCCAAGTCTCCTGATCCTTCCTACATAAAGCGATGATGAAAAAAAGTGCAGGACACTCTATTTCCTCTTGGGACCACACAGGGAAGCCAGAGCCACCGTGGATGTCAAATTCCAGCAAGGAAACACCAGTATAGCAAAATCTCCACATCACATTTTAAAGCTCACACAATGGCTCAAAGAGAACCAACATTAAAAAACCGAATTCCTAGCTCAGGTGAGATCACCAAAGTTGCCTGTGAGGCTTCGTGGAAATTGCAGGTAGAAAGGACATCTTTATTTAGAGCTGCAGTCCAGTTGCTCCTGCATCTTGGGGCCCTTGAAAGGACCCTCTCCCTTCAACAGTACATAGGGAGGCCATTTCTGGGGAGAAGTGTAGACTGTCCTTGGACTCCTGAGGTTTTTACACTTAGACTTGCTGACTCTGTGGACTTTAACTTCATCATTAAACATCTTATAATGATGTAATTTGCTTTGACTGTAAGTGCAGAACAGGATGCTGTTCCTGAATCAGGAAACAAGGGACTGGTGACCTGCACTGTCACCCCCTCTGTGGTGCTCAGATGCAATGAAATCGTGAGGCAACAAATCTATGGCTAGGTAAAGAGTCAACTCCATTTCAGCAAATGTTTCAGATGTTCCTTCTTGCCTAGTAATGTTCTAGCTTTACTCCAGCCTTAATCTTTTAAAATGTATATTTTCCTTGGTGTTGATTTTAAAATAATTCATATGTATTTATTACACTGGGTTTGTTGCAGTAAGCCACCTTGAATGTTGCTGTAGAATTAAAGTAAGCAAATAAATGTGTGGTTCTCCATGGAGTTATTGCTAACACCATCTTAAAAATGTATTAACCCCAAATCCAATCGCTTCTCACTCCTCTACTGCCTCCTCCCCAGAGCCATCCTCTCCAAGATAGTAAACCAGAAGGCCTTCCAGCTGGGCTGCCTGCTGACTCTCATGCAGCTGTCCATCACCCACACAATAGGCAGAATGAGCCTTTCAAATGGGAATTAGAGCTCATCCTCACCACCACGTCCCACAGACACGCCAGCCTCTTCCCTTCTTAGCACAGTGAAACCCCAGTCTCTCACTATTTTTTACAGCCCCTCATCACAGGATCCCTCTGGCCACTCTGGCCTCATCCCACCCCTCTCGGCCCAGCTCACTCATCTCCACTAACACTGCTCAATTCTGTCTCAGGCACCTCCCACTGGAACTCCCCAAGTGCACCTGCTCCCCAGGGATCCAAAGGGATCCAAAGGCCCCTCACACCATTCAGGTCTCTGCTCAGACGTCCAGTGTTCAAATTCCCAGGAACATCTTGATCAACAGACTATATCTCCTACCATCCTCACCACCATCAACCTTCTAGCTCAAGCATATTTTCTCCATAACATTATCACCGGTATTAGAATTGTTTTCATTTGTTTCATTGGTTGTCATGTTCTTCGAGGCAGGGATCTTGTCTAGTCACCACTTGGACTTCCAGCATCTAGAAATCCAAGTACAGGGAAGGGGTTCAATAAATATGGGTTGAGTAAATGGGTGAATATAATTGGTACACTGCTTTTTTTTTTTTTTTTTTTTGAGACAGAGTCTCGCTCTGTCACCCAGGCTGGAGTGCAGTGGTGCAATCTCGGCTCACTGCAAGCTCTGCCTTCTGGGTTCATGCCATTCTCCTGCCTCAGCCTCCCGAGTAGCTGGGATTACAGGTGCCCGCCACCACGCCTGGCTAATTTTTTGTATTTTTAGTAGAGACGGGGTTTCACCGTGTTAGCCAGAATGGTCTGGATCTCCTGACCTCGTGATCCACCCGCCTGGGCCTCCCAAAGTGCTGGGATTACAGGTGTGAGCCTCTGCACCCGGCCGGTACACTGCTTTTGAGAAGTAATTTGATAATATGTATGAGGAGGCTTAAAAATGTTCATGCGGCTGGGCACAGTGGCTAACGCCTGTAATCCCAGCACTTTGGGAGGCTGAGGTGGGTGGATCATGAAGTCAGGAGCTTGAGACCAGCCTGGCCAATATGTTGAAACTCTGTCTCTAATAAAAATACAAAAAGTAGCCAGGTGTGGTGACGTGTGCCAGTAATCCCAACTACTTAGGAGGTTGAGGCAGGAGAATCTCTTGAACCCAGGAGGTGGAGGTTGCAGTAAGCTGAGATCTCGCCACTGCACTCCAGCCTGTGTGACAGAGCGAGACTCTGTCTCAAAAAAAAAAAAAAAAGTTCATGCCTTTTGACCTAGTAACTTTTATTGAGAAATCTGTGATTTTAAAACAAAATCCAATATATAGAAATATCTTTATGTATAAGGATATTAATTACAATAATGAAAAAAACATACAAAAGAAGAGTGGCTAGGTCCTCTGTTTGGAAATAGCCTACAGCCAGTGAAAGCTGTGTGTAAGAAGATTTTGTAATATGATAGAAAGTTGCGTATTGATAATAAAGTTTTGAAAAGCAAGATTCAAAATAACTCATAAGCATGACGACACTAAGTCATCCTGCACAGTCACCCATATGCACAGAAACCAGGAGTGGAAACTCAGGGGCAGCTGCAAAGCACAGCTCCAGGCCCCTTCCCTCTGAAGTCTGAGGCTCTGCCAGGCAAAGGTTCATCCCGATCCTCCCAGGGGAGACACTGGCAGTTTCCATCCTTCTGCTTCTTTATACCTTTTTATATTTTCTGTACTTGAGATTTTACTTCCTAAGAAGATAAAATACCTATTAGAAAGTTTTAAAAATTTGAAATAAAATTTTAAAGAAGTCCAAATGTCTGGTCAGGCGCGTTGGCTCATGCCTGTAATCCCTGCACTTTGGGAGGCCGAGGTGGGCAGATCACGAGGTCAGGATTTCGAGACCAGCCTGGCCAACATAGTGAAACCCTGTCTCTACTAAAAATACAAAAAATTAGCTGGGCTTGGTGGCGGGTGCCTGTAATTCCAGCTACTCGGGAGACTGAGGCAGGAGAATCGCTGGAACTCGAGACGCAGAGCTTGCAATGAGCCAAAATCGTGCCACTACACTCCAGCCTGGGTGATAAGAGCAAAACTCCATCTCAAAAAAAAAAAAAAAAAAAGTCCAAATGTCCATTCCCAACTCAGCTTCAAGGAAAGTCTCCTCTAGACTCCACAGGGTAGAAATTCCTGTTGATAGTACCTTCAGAAGGTAAGAAAGGAACTCTTCCTCCAGCATGCCTGACGCATCTTTGGGTTTTAGGCATTGGACAACTGATAAAGGCAACACTGAGAGTACGATCAATGTATAGACGACTGATTGTCATATAATATGAATCTCACCACACCTGAGAGAGTGGGATAGAGTCTCTCATTTTCATAGTTTGGGCATCTGAGTCCCTGAGAGCCTGAATGCCTGACATGGATTGTCCAAGAATGTTGGCCTTGAGACTCTAAATGGCCCTGGGTCTCCTGTGAAGCCCCCTGTGCATGCACCACACCCGCAGAGGCTCCACAACAGCGGGAAGAGCACCCAGGGTCAGAGCCCAGACGAGTTCACACTCGGGGACCATCCACATCCAGGGCGTGCAGAGGAGGGGCCGAGGTGAGAGCCCAACCCTTGCCTAGGCTGTGGTGACAGGTGGGCTGCACGGGGGTCCCAGTGCTCCTGGAGCTATCATTCTTTATCTCCTGAAGACCCCGGATCTGCACATACCAAAACTCTGCATTTCTGGTGGAGCAGTCTTCTCTTTTGAGATGTAAACACTACTTCTCGAATCTTAAAGCCAGCTATTGCCACTCCTAAGGGACAAGCCTCTAACTCCACTGAAATTAGCCTCAGAATTTCAGCTGAGCATCTGAGCCACAGGCAGGAAGTCTGTGGGGTTCGTACCTGGCTGATCTGGAAGGTGGTCCTGAAAGGTAGTGTGTGACTAGGTGGGCTTTGAGGGGCATGGATGTCCCTGATGAGAGGAGAACAAGACAGATGGGAAGGTTCCAAAAGTGAACTTTAGTGGGCCCTGTGCCCAGCACTAGGATTTGGAAAATGTCTTCCCAGCCACTTTTGGCCTGTGGGTTTTCATTCTGCTTTTCTGTCTGCCAAACCATTGCAGGCAATCCCTTCATTTGGTAAACATTTATCAAATACCTACTGTGTGCAGGGCATTGTTTTAAGAGGAGCTGGGACTGAGGTAAGAGGAAATAAACCCTCCTTGCTCTCAAGGTGTGCCCAGTCTTGCTCAGGCAGAGATCAGTAAGGAAATTATAACACAAATTAAGAGAGGAAAAAGGAAGAAACTGGTCAGGCGGGCAGTTATGGTGGGTCCTCAGTTGAATTATTTCAAACAAAAGAACAGCCTACAGGCACAGAGAAGGGAACTTGCACAGGGGAGCTTGCCTAAGACATGCCCACAGCTGCACAAATAAGAAAGGTTACACAGGAGACTTGCCCAGACATGTCTGCAATGGAAAATTCTGTCCCCCGATACATGGGCAGTAAGGGAAACAAAGCAATATGGAGTAACTCAAGCTAAGGGCCTGCATGGGCACTAGGAGGATGGGGTGGAGCTACCGGAAATTCGTGCCTTATGCAAATGAGACATCCAGCCCTCATCAGTTTCCTGTAAAAGCCTTTGCATTCAGGTGTAAAAATGGCAACTGTCTTCCAAGCCCCCTCTCCGCAGGGGAGAGCTTTCTTCTTTTGCTTATTAAACTTTTGCTCCAACCTCACCCTTTGTATTCACGCTCCTTAATCCTCTTGGTGGTGAGACAAAGAACTCCAGGTGACACCCCACAAGGAGAGACTGAGAGGCTGCTATGTTGTGGTGCATCGGCCAGACTAACAAACTGGCTAGTGGGACATGCACACTTGCTTGGTAGACATATATGTAGATCTTTAGCTCTGACTAATGAAGGAATACCAAAAATCTCATAAAAGAAAATAATATTATTTGAGCTTTGTTTTGCGGTATAAGTGGGAGCCCCACAGGCACCCAGGATAGGAGAGCTTTGCTCAGAATCCAGGAAGTGAACATCTTTCCCTGGGCCAGGCCGAGAATGAGACTAAGCTGATTGAGGAGCCTGGTGCTTCCTGGCAAGAAAGGGTGTCTGAATCATCATTCTCAGTAAACTATCGCAAGAACAAAAAACCAAACACCGCATATTCTCACTCGTAGGTGGGAACTGAACAATGAGAACACATGGACACAGGAAGGGGAACATCACACTTCGAGGACTGTTGTGGGGTGGGGGGAGGGGGGAGGGATAGCATTGGGAGATATACCTAATGCTAGATGACGAGTTAGTGGGTGCAGCGCACCAATATGGCACATGTATACGTATGTAACTAACCTGCACATTGCGCACATGTACCATAAAACCTAAAGTATAAAAAAAAAATAAAATAAAATAAATAAATAAATAAAAAAGAAAGGGTGTCTGACACCTGACTATCCAGAAGTCACAGCTACTCAATATTGAGACTTGAAACAGAGAGAGAGACAGAGAGAGAGAGAGAAAGATCTGATTTGAAAAGCAGAATTCTGCTGGGGGCTTGTTAAATGCAGAGTTTCTGATACAGTAGGTCTAGGCCAGGCCCTGAAGATTGAATATCTAACTTCCGAGGTGATGCCAATGCTGCTTCCCCCAGGACCACACTTTGAGAACCACCACCCTAAGGCAATCTGTGTTGATTTCTAATATCAGAAGAGGGCTGGGAGTGGGCTGGGAGGCAGAGGTGTAAGATCAACAAGACCACACCTGACCCATCCTGGACAGCTCCCCACCCCAATTTTGCAGCCTTTGATTTCCTGGGAGTCCTGGGAATGGAAGACACCCAGGAAGGGACCAAATGTGCGGTCACAGGGTGATCCAGAGGCTCAGCTTCATACAGCACCTGGGGCTCCCGCCACTCCACAACTGGCCCCCACACCCTCAGTCTTTCCCACCCCTCACGACACTGACCTCCAGACCTTCCTCGACTGCTCTCAGCTGGTTGGGCCTGGGATGTGACCCTAGAAGCTCTGAGTGTACCTTCTGATTCAAAGATAGGGTGATCTCATATGACAAGTACTCAGATTGGCTATTAATAGGACCTTGAACATTTGGCAAATGGCTTCAGTCATGTGTGCTTGAGAATTCCAGTGTTTTCTAGATATCGCATCCATGAGCCCACACAAACACTAGAGGACATCGTGAGCATACTGAAACCCATAAATGCTGCACTGGATCCCCTAGAATCCCTTTCCCACTCAGACTAAGATTTGAACAAAATTTCCTTCACCAAACAAATTGCATTTAATTAATCATGCTGTTATTTTACCTTGTAATGGAAAAAAGACAGATGTAAAGAAAGATAATGCAATTAAAAAGAAAACAATGTACTGAATTAAAATGGCAGTAAACCTCCTTGTTAAAGGAATAACATAATATTTAAAAAATTTTAAAATTTTATTTCAATACAGGTTAAAAAATTCTATTCGTTTTTAAAAAGTTTTTCATTTTGAATTTTTTGGGGTTTGTTTGGTCTCCCTAGAAATTATCTTTTATTTCTTGATATAGTTCAAAATTCAAAATTCAAAATGTTCAAAAGGTAAAATGTCTCTCTCTTACCCTGTCTCATCCCCAACTGGCAACCAAGGAGATCAACTTCTTGCTTATTCTTCCACATATATTTTATGCATATGCAAGGAAATATAAATGTGCACATATATGTCCTTTTCCCTTTTCACACAAATTTTAGCAGACTCTATATGTTATTCTACACCTTGCTTTATTTCTTCTTAACAATGTATCATGGAGACCATCCCATGAGGGAATATCAAGAGTTTCCTGTGTCTTTTTTCTTTTGTGTTAAATGTTTGTAGACTCCACCGTGTAGATATGCAGTGCTTGTTTTGGTTTTCTTAGGAAGGTAGGGAGGCCTCCTTATGTTACCCAGAGTGGAGTAGAGTGGCTATTCACAGGTGAATGCTACTGTGCCCAGCTTGCAATGCTTTTTTAACCAGTCCCCTAGTGACAGACATTTGGATTATTTTTTCTTTTATTTTTCATTTTCTTTCTTTCTTCTTTTCTTCTTGCTTTTACAAACAGGGTTGCAACATATAATTCTGAATACAGTCATTTTTCAGGAATGCAGATGTATTTTTGGACACATTGTTAGAAGTGGAACTGCTGGGTGTATGCATTTTTAATTTGGACAGAAATAGCCATACTGCCTTTCCTGAAAACATTTCCAGTTTGCAGGCCCATCTGCAATATATCAGAGTACCTGTTTTGGTACCACTATTTTTTTTTATTATAAAAATATGTAGAGATATATATTTGGGAGCCGTCTGTGTCTAGACGATATTTAAAATCCTGGGAGTGGAGGACACCGGAGTGATTAGGAAGGTAGTAACACCCCAGAGTGCTCCAGCATCTACAGCAAAAGGAGCCAATGAAGGGGGACTGAGGAGGAGCAGCCAGTTGGGGAGGAAGATAACTTGACCTGTAAAATGTCAAAGAAGATTTTAAAGGGGGGAGTTGATACAACCTCTTCAGAGAACAATTTGACATCCTATAACATCACGTGGTAAAAGCACAGTAATCCCATTCCTACATCCATATCTTTGGGAACTCACACAGGGGACCAGAGAGAGATGACCTAGGATGTTCATTGTGGCAGTGTCTGTAACAGAAACAAGCTAAAGGTCACGGACAGAAGAGATAAATTGTGGGATATTCCTCCCATGAATACTATCCAGCACTGAAAACAAATGAACTGTTTCTATGGGTGTGGGTTCACCTCATAGACCATATTAAATGATAAAGCAAGCCACAGAATGACACATTCAACAAAAAACAATTTATACAAAGTCTAAAATCATGTCAAACAAAGGGATTTAAAAAACCTCGTAACAATATAAAGGCATTCACCAAATTCAAGACATCCACCACTCCCCACTGGCAGTCCTTGCTTTACTCAGTAGAGTATCGACTGAAACACATACATAACAGAACTGTGGAAAATCAGGGCTATCTGCATATATTTCTATTATTTTCTATGGATACTACATATAGCCAATAATATTAAAATGTTACAAATTGACGAACCTGGGTAGTGGCTTCACAAAGATTTCTTTTAATTCTCTATTCTTCCACCTAGAACTACTTCAGCTAGATCAAGTGGTGGCAGTGATCTGCAAAAGTCAGAGGGCACAGTTACCATGACAACCCCAACAAGCAGCCAAGGTGGTACTTGACCTGCAGGGAGTGTGGGGAAGGTTAACAGAGGGCAGTGTCCCAGGGTCAGAGCAGAAGGACAGCCAGCAAGGGCACTGCTTGATATCTATGAAAAGAAAGCAAGAATTGAGGAGCAGGAGGCTGAGGGTGTTTGATTCAAGACAAAGTCATACTCCATTCTCAATGCCTAGACCTCACCTAACTTTCAGATTCAGATCCCAGTGACAGAGGAGGAGTCCATATCCCTAGGAGGAAGAACCCTGGAACACCCTGGAAGTATATGCTGGGTCAATTCCCTGAGCTCTTCTGCAAAGGAACCTACAGCCATTTACACAGGAGACTGTACACTGGGAAAGGGAAATAGGCAGAATTTGGGTGAGTATTGACTTTGTGTGTGAGCTAACATTGATGCCCAGATTCCTACAGCACCATCATGTCCCATCACAGAGGGGCTTCCAGAGGCCAGGACACATTATAGCTCATAATCCCGTAGTCCCAGCCCTGTTTAGTTCCCTATTCCATGAGTGCATAATGGCATTGATGCACTGGCAGCTGTATTGACCCCCACCCTGCGTCTCTAGCCTGTGGATTAATGGCTTTTATTGCGTTGAAGGCTAAAGGGAAACCTCTGAAACTGCCCCCATCCCAACTGAAGTGATATTACATCCCAGGGCAGGTCTTGGAGGTTATTGCAGGTATTGTGGGGGTAGCACCACCATTAGAGAGCTGTAGGAAGTGGGGTGGTGTTGGAGTTGCCTATTATCTCCATGTATTCTGTCCTTGCAGAAGCCCAATAGGACCTAAAGAATGAACAGGATTACTTCAGACTTGACCAAGTAGCAGTCTTGATTGCAGCTGCCATGCTGGCTGGATATCACTGCTAGCAGAGGTTAATAAGGCTGCAGGCAAATGGTGTGCAGCTGTGGATTTGCTGAGTGCATTCCTTTCTAATTAGAAAGTGGATATGGAGTAATTCACATTCATACCACATTTACTTATAGTTTCCCTGAGAGCTATTATAACTCTCCTGTCATCTGTAACATAGTCTCAAGAGATGCTGGACATTCTACAGAATATTAAATCTGTTCATTTCATTGGCAACATCATAGATTGGGATGGATGAGAAAGAAAGTGGAGAGTATGCTGGAGGTCTTAGTAAAACACATGCACCCCAGAAAGAGGAGGATAAATCTTACAGAACTTTAGGAGTGGCAACTGCAGTGAAATTTTATAGGTCCGGTGGCTAGGGGCATGCAGAGATATTTCTTCCAAGTAAAAACAAAAGAAAACAGAAAAAAAAAAAAAAAACCTCATTGCATCTTTCATCTTCAGTGAAAAAAAAAAAAAAAAAAAGAGAGAGAAGCAGACTGCCTGGTGAATCTCTTTGGGTTCTGAGAGCACCACATTCCATATCTAGGTATATCATTTTGGCCACATTTTGGGTGACATAGGAGGATACCAGCTTCAAGTGGGGCCTACACAGGAAAGGACTCTGCAGTAGATCCAGGCTGTGTGCAGGCAGCCACCATCCCTCAGACCCCCTGGTGCTGGAGGTGGCAGGGCTGGGGAAAGATGAAGGATGGAGTGAACTGAGCATCAGTGGGAAAGTCACAATGGAGGGCCTGGGATTCTGGAGTAAGTTCATGTCATCCACAGCAGAAATACATGCCCCCTTCTCAAAGCAACTTTTAGTGTTGCTGGCCCTGATCAGGTAGGATTCTTGACCACAGGACACTGAGAACCATGTGATTCCAAGTGCTTGTATGAATTGGCTTCTGTGTGACCTACGGAGTTATAGATTGGACAGGCCCAACAGTGTCCATCATGAGATGGAAATGGTCCATGTGGAATGAGCCCGAACCCCAAGTTAACACCCCATCTGCCCACAAAATACCTGCCCCTGAGGTGGCACTGAACAACCAAGCAGACAAATGGAAGTTAGCCAGCCTTCACTGGGGGCCAACTCAGGCCTTGCAGGGTGGGAACATGCATGCAGGAACCACAATAGCTCCCTTCACGTGCCCATCCTGCCAGGTCAGTCAATGGCCTTGGTCGGTGGGAGTCAGTGCTGCTGGACCCATAGGTGCCTCCAAAAGGTGAGACTCCCACCTACCAAGGCTGAACTAGCTGCTGCCACCTCTGAATATCCAACTTGTCAGGATTAGAGACCCGTGATAGGCCCTGATGAGCCCTGCTAGGGCACTATTTCTTTAGGTGATCAAAGCGCCACTAAATGACACATTGACCACATTGAGCCTCATCTTGGAAGGGCCAGAGGTTCATCCTCACAGGGATAGGCTTGTTTTTCCCTATTCTCAGACTCTCAGCCAGCACCACTATCCAGGAGCTGCTGACATTCTTGATCCACAGGTTTGGAATTACTCTCAGCACTGCATCTTCCTGGGGGACCCACCTCACAGGAAAATGGAAGTGGGTGTGGCATGGGCCATGACCAGGGGATCCACTGATCCTATCACCATCTGCACCATGCGGGGCTGCCAGCCACACAGAACACTGGACAGGCCTTCAACAGGCACAACTCAGAACCAGCTTGGAGGAAACACTGAGGAATGGGCGCCATCTTTCAGGGCACAGTGCATTTATTGAATCAGAGACATCACTATGGTGCTGTATTCTCAGTAGGAAGAAACTTGGGTCCAGAAACCAAGGGATGGAAGAGGGTGTGGCTGCATGTCCCATCCCTTATATTCTCCCACTGTGGAACTCGCACTTCTCATCTCCCAAATCTGGGCTTTGTATTATAGGAGGTCCTGGTTTTCCACAGGGAGGCACTCAGACAAGGGGACAAACGAGAGCCCATTGACTACACGTTACAGTTGCCCCCAGCACAGTATGGGCCTAGAGACAAGCAGGGAAGAAGAGCACTCCCCTCCTCTCCAGGCAGGGGTGACGGACCCAGATCCCCAGGACAAGGCAGGGCTGCTGATACACAGTAAGGGCAGGAGGAGTTTGTGTGGAACCCAGAGATTCACTTGGGGGGCTCCTTGTTTCCCTTGTCCCATTGTAAATGTGAACAGAATCGTCCAGCAACCCAGTCTGAGAGAGTTTGATTTCCAAAGACCCAGACCCCTCAGGAGGAAGATTTGAACCTCTTTTCCAGGAAATTTCCCAAGGCCTTGCTCCTGTGCTCTGTCATTCTCAGCAGCATTGGTGCAGAGGCCCTGCTTCCCATGGGCTGCTCCCAGCCACTGACACGTAACAGCAGGGACACTAAGACAGACCATTCCTGGGCAACAGGGACTCCTCTGTTGGCCGTCTGTGGCTGGAGGACTCCTCCATGGCCTTGCTCAGCTCTCCTTAGATTGCCTGTGGTCTGGGATGCGTCCAACAAACCTTCTTTCCTTTTGTCCAGCACTGGAGTCACCCTTGCCTCTGGGCCTGCCACTTTTCCCAGGGTTCTCTGGCTCCCTCCCCATATTCTTTGACAGGTGTGTCCCCCCAATAAACCTTGTGAGAGGCCCTGAGCCAGAAGCACTCAAGGAAATATATCCCAGATTCCTGACCACTGGAAACTGTGGGAGATGATAAGTTTTTGTTGTTTTGGGCTGTCAAACTTTATGTTATTTATTATACAACAATAGACAATAGCGCTTCAAAAGAGAGAATGAGTTACTACACTTTAATTTTTATTTACTCTAAATTAACTAAAAGATATTCAATGTTATTTGGTTTTAAGATTTCAGTATTTCCATGTATCAATAGGATGTATTTTATTAACATTCACAACAATCTATTTATTTGAACTTCAGTATCCTACTGTGACCCAATTAAACAGAAAAGGAAGCTCCTGACTATGCGAGGATGATTCAGTGATGGGCTCCACATAACCACCCCTGGTGATTCACCTTCCCCGGTTACTCAATCAACACTACTGTAGGTGCCGCTGTGAAGGGATTCTGCAGATATAAGCAAGGTCCCAAATCAGTTGACTTTAAGGCCATGATTATTCTGGCTTGGACTGTTCTAATCAGGTGAGCTCTTAAAACAACTTATTTCTTCTTCAGCAAAGAGATTCACAGTGTGAGCGAGATTCAATGTGAGGGGCTTCCTCTGCTGTGAGCTTTGAAAAATGGAGGGGCCATGTGGCAAAGGATATGGTGGGTTCCAGGAATTGAGAGCAGCTCCACCCCACCTCCACCTGACAGCTGCCAAGGAACAAAGACTACAATCCTACAACTGCCTGAAACTGAATTCTGCTACCAAGCTCTGTATAAGCTTGAAGAAGGACCCAAGCCTCAAGATGAGGATACAGCTTCGTGAAATCCTGAACTGAGAATCATCCACACCAGGCCTGGATTTCTCATTAAGGAAATGTAGAGAAATAAATGGGTGCTGTATAAAGCCAGTGAGTTAGTGGTAATATGTTATGCAGTAACAGAAAATTCATACGTAGGCTCAACAGATAAGCATATAACATTTTCTCTACTGGAATAAATTAATGAATTGAAATGTATACTCCTTGTATAAGATAAAATCTTTCCTAATTTTTTGGTATTCTTCATTTTATAATTTTTATGCAATGCAATTACATTTTAATACAATCATATTCATTAATTCACCAAAGACCAAAGCTAACTTTGTATCTACTATGTACCAAATATGTCTTTACATACTGTGCAGTTGGTTCAGTCCCCACACCTGCTTTCCTCATGTGTCCTGCCCTGGGTCTGCAGTCACAGTTTTGGAAACTTCTCGGGTCCAAGACTAGGGGGTTTCTCTAGGACCTCATGGCCCTGTCTCTTCCCTAGCCCCTCACAGGATGATTTCTTCGCGGAGGTAGAGAAGGAGGTGCTCAGGCTGTGTGTAACTATGGGAGACAGATGTGGAGGAGCTCACCTATGCCATAATTCCTCCTCTCCCACATCTCCTGCAGGCTCTGACGAGGTCTTGTTTTTGTTCTACCCCAGGCAGTGACAGTGACCAGGGCTGTGATGTGTCTCCCACAGCTTGTAAAGGTGACGTCCTGGAGGGCCTTATGTGGAAGGGGGATGGGGTAGAGGGGACAAGACTGGATTATGGTGATTCTTTGGGACACTTTGAGTGTGTAGTGGGGAGTTCAGAACGTTACACTTTATGGCCACTGACCTGAATTTGTTCATGACTATTGTTTTCTGTAGCCTGAGACAGCTGTCTTGTGAGGGAATGAGATGCAGGATTTCTTCATGCTTCCCCTTTGTGACTTCAAGAGCCTCTGGCGTCTCTTTCTGCAAAGGTATCTGAATGTGTCTGCCTCCCTGTTAGCCTAATGTGAGGAGGTGGGGAGACCAGCCCTCCCCCATGTCCGCTATGACCCCCTTCCCCATGCTGAATTAGCTGACTTTACAAGAAGAAAATTACCGTCAATAATGTGGATGGGCCTCATCCGATCAGTAGAAGACTCTGAGAGCAGAAACTGAGGTTTCCCAGAGAAGAAGAAAACCTGCCTCAGAATTAGAACATCTTCTTTCTGTGTTTTCAGCCTGCTGGCTTATCCTGCAGATTTTCATACTTTACCGCCCTAATAATCACATGAGTAAATATCATAATATGAATACAAATACACACACACACACACCCTATTGGTTCTGCTTCTCTGAAGAATCTAGACTGATAGAGACTGTGGTATGAAGAGTGGTTCTAGGGGAACAGAATCTTTTTAAAAATTTTATATCTAACCATAAAAAATACTTTATTAAAATGTTGAAATGTATATAAGCATAATTATAAATTAGCATATTAAGAATTGACTTGGCAAATAAGAAAGAATTGTTTTCTTTTCCTGATACAGTACAAGCAACAGTAATTTGGATCTTCCTCACTTTCAGCCACCATTTGCCCTAGGTATCCTTCACTTAAGTTTCTGGCTTGTGTTTTGGAGTGAAAATTCACATGGATACTAAGAAGCAACTCTAATAATGTGAATCAGGTATCAAAAACTCCTTATGGCATGTTAACATGTGATGATGGTTCATATATATTCCAACATCTCACAACAGGCAAGCATTATTTCCAGAAGAAAATTAAGTCACTTTTGTAGCTGCTAGTGAATGTTCTACAAATGAACACTGAAGATTTAAGGCATTGTTCTGCCCTGGAGCAGTGCTTCTGTGGCTCCAGCAAACTGTACAAAGGCTTTCTTTAATAATATATATATTATTTTGTATACACAAATATTATATGTATACACACCCCCTGAAACTAAAAGTTGAAAAAAGAAAGAATACAAATATATCTTCTGTGATAGTTCAATTACTTCACTCCATCGATGATTTTCTTGGGCATAGAACTGAAACTATCAGTCAATGATGTGTGTTTATACACCTGGCTGTGATTCAAATGGTTATGAATAAATGGTCTTCCATTTCCTATTGCCACTATAACATGGTTATTTGTCCCTGATCTAACAACACCTTCTCCAGCTCCATTCTCTGGCCACTGAGATTAATAGTCCAAGTGGTATTTTGGGGTCACTAAGTGGTTTGACAGGACAAGGTTGATTTGAGCTAATACTTCTGGCATGTCCATTTTGATTTGTAACAGAAGCTTTTTCTGGATTCATCCCCTACAAGGTGAGCTGGAAAACTGCAACCATCATCCACGCTTGAAAATACGGGAGGCAGCCAGTATTTCTCTTTATGGCCAAACACTTGTCTCCAATTTTTACTATTGTCCTGGTTTTTAAACCAACCAGCAGCAGTAGCTGAAAAGAGAGAGACACTGAAGAAGAACTTTGCAGGCATAAAGAAAAGAATTATTTGGAGCTTTGCTGTGTATCTGTCAGTTCATTCTACTCCGCTAGAACGTGGCGTTCTCAGGACTTGATGTCCTGCAGGCCCCCAGCTGAGGGCAGCGAGCACCCTGAGAGCCAGCTGGACTCCCCTCTTGGAGTGTAATCGCACAGCAAGAGCATCTGCATGTGGAGTGGTCTTTCACTTCTGGAACCATCTCTCTTGGTCATGGTGACTACTTCCTTCCTTTTTCCTTCCTTCCTCTGTCTTGTTGCTAGGGATAACTTTGCCCCTGCTGGCATCATGTCCTGAAGAGCTGAGGATGACACATCCTGGCTGGCATCCTCCCTGGTTGGCCTTGGGTCACTGTCTAAGTGCAGCCCATAGCAGGAGGTTGTGGGAATGAGCTGCACTGCCTCGTGGAGCTGTCCCTGTGGGAGTGGCCTGCAGGTGTTTGTACCTGTGGCACTTTCACAACTCTTTTCAAGACTCAAGAATGTGCTGTGGGAGGAGAGCAGGTCTGGGTCCTCACCTGTGTCCCCCATCTGCTCATCTGGGTGGCTGTGGGGCTGACGTTTTCAGAAATGAGAAACGCTGCCCCTTCACAAGGCACTACCTAGTTTTTCTCTTCTGGAAGGTGGCAGCACAATGCCCAGGTTGAGATGGACACAGGAGTCAGCATCCTAAAGTAAAACATGTGATTCTAATAGAAATACCTGAGCTTTTCAACGTGAATGAACAGGACCTTCCACCCTCTGGCAACTGTGTATTTCTCCTTGAGATCTGACCAAAAAAAAAAAAAAAAAAGAAAGAAAGAAAAGGAAAGAAAGAAAGAAAGAAAGAAAAAAAAAAGCAGGAGAAAGTGTGGTGGCTGGGGTATGGGGAGCTGGGACCCTGGCCCTGTGCAGGTGAGTTGCCATTTCTTCTGGGGAGCCCACCACCATCCTGGGCTCTGGCAGGTTGAGGCACCGCAGAGCCAGGCTTCCTGACGATGCCGTCTGTCCCAGTGGCTCACCGGAAGCCACAGCACCCAGATTAGTTTTGTGTTGATAGAAATTTTTAAAGTATTATGTTACATAATTTTACGCTTTTTGAGGAGGCAAATAAGTTTCTCTAGCTAAGTTGCTCCTCATGGCAATCTCTCTGATGTGCTTGAAGACGGCCAGATCTGTGGGGTTCCCAACCTCATTGAATACTTGTGCTTCCCTGCGGGGTCTATTTTCAGGAGTCTTTGCCTGTTGGTTGCCCCTGACTGCTGACCTCATGCCCTCTGGTGGAAGCCATGCTCTTCCTTGCTCACTGAGGGTCGGAAAACTGGAAAATTATGGTCGATGAGGATAGGCAGTAACATTTGTTCTGTGTGGCACTGTCATTACCCGCACTTGACGGTGAAGCCATGTTTCAGAAACTACAAAACGTGGCCCCATCCCTTGGCTGCCAAGTAGCCTAGTGGCAATGTGAGCCCGAGTGGACGACACTGTGACACAGGACAGGGTGGATTCAAGGACCCTTTCCCAGCTCAGGGATTGACTGCATGGCCGAAGGTAACCAGGGTTGAGAGGAACCTGGAGACATGCTGGTGTGGGGCCGGGTGAGAGCCTGGAGAGAGCCTCCACCTGTCCTCACAGCACCTGGGGGAGACACACTGAGGAGGGGGCACCTGCCCCTCCACTCTGCCTCACCACTGTCCCCCATCTCACTGGCATCCCTGGTGTCCACAAGGCTCTTTTCACGTGTCTCTTCCTTAACCTTCAGAACCTCTCTGTGAGGTCAGTATTGGGTTTGCATTTCCGGAGTTGAGGGAAGACTTTGAGCCTCGGACACTCCCAAGGGAGGGGTCCACACTCTATGACTGATGCCACAGTTGAGCCCCAGAAGCTTGGACTTCGGACCCCAGAGTGTTCTGAGCTCTGAGTTGCTCTGGGCTGGCAGTGCCCTGTGCCAGCTGCACTGAGGCAGCTGTGTGCCTGCTGGTCCTACAGGATTTCCCACCTGAAACCAGAAGCAGATCAGGATTTCCCAAATTGTCTCTAGCCCTAATGGGTGACATATCCACTGTTTTAACGAGGCAATAATTGCAGCTACCACTTCTGTGGTGGGTGTTGCCATGTGCCAGGCATCTTTCTGGGTACTTGGCATATGTAAACACAAGCATTTACAATGGAAGCTCGTGAAGCACAGAGAGGTTAAGTGACTTGGTCGAGGTCACACAGCAGTAAGTAGTGGAGCTGGAATTTGAGCTGAGACAATCTGCTGGCATCATGTCAGATACAGTGAGATGACTGGAGGTGGGAAGAAGCTGGGGTGTGTCGGTTACACAGAGTACACATGGCCTCTGTAGTAAGCTGGAGCCTGTGGCCACCCAAAGGTGGATTTGTCCATGAGCTGAGGACAGGTTTCTAATGTGCCAGATGAGGTGAGTAGGAGATTATGCACTTGTGTCTTCAGTCTTGTCCTCCCCGTCTTTGTCATCTCCCAAGGATGGAGCATCTGTCATGTACACACTGAGTGACACCGCTCATGCTGGGTGAGCATAAGCGCTCGCTGCAGCTGCAGGCCCCCAGGGTCCTGGTGAGAGGCAGTCAGCACCTACAGCTGCTGGGGCTCCACCAGATTGCATTTTGAGGACACCAGCTCTGCACCATCCTTGACCCAGACGGTGGGCTGCATGGGACCACCTCCAGGCAGGGAGAAACTCAGTCCTGTGGTGTCCCTGAGGCCAAAGAACAACTGCTCCTGATGGTTTCAAGACCTCAGTGGGAGGCTGCAGCAGGCCTTGAGTGAGGGAGGATCAGCTCCCAGAACCTGGGTCCTGCCAGACAACACTCAAACCTGGGGCTGGTAAATAATTCCCAAAAGGGCCTGGGGCAACATTTTCAACTTTGCCAACCAGTCTCTATACCAAAGACTTAACTCTGCCCTTGTAGCATGAAGCAGCCTTCCATAGACATCCTGCTGGTCTCCCCCAGCAGGGCTGCTCCCAGTCCTAGGGGATCAGAAGTAGCGGCTGAATAGCCACAGCCATACAAAGCACTAGGGTGCAGGCCAAGGTGTCTGTGGCAGGGGCTGGGGCTGCAGTTTCTCAGGCAGCATGCACAGGCATGCTGCTCCCCACAGCTTAGCTTGGCACTAGCAGGAGGAGAGTGCCCCTTAGAAGCCTGGGGGCCACTGGAGCCCGACTGAGTGTGTGCAACTCCCAAATGGGCTTGGTGCCCATAAATCCAGCACCATTCTGGGCTGCTGACCCACCATTGCATAGTGCACCCCAGCTGAGCCAGCTGTCCTTGGCCCACCAAGCCTCAGACCATGCCCAGCCTAGCTTACTGGGGCACAGGGACACTGGAACAGAATTTTAAGAATGAATGTACTGAATTTGGTAGGGAGGTTTCTTGAATTGTTTCTCTAATCTATTTGGATTTAAAGGCACAAATGACTCTACTTCCATTAGTACAGAGAGTGTGAATACTCAGAATATCACCATTGGATAGACCTAATCAAATACTTATAAGGGTGACTATGTATTTGAGACCTTAGAAGACTTTGTTAAACTAGCTATTATAAGGTGATTAGCTAATTTTTGCCAATTGTGCTGGACAAAATGGGGAAAGAAAAAGATGAACTCAGGGCTGCAAACGTCCAGCTCATGAGTCACATAAATCACCTAAAAGTTTCTATGTTTCCTTTGAATGAAATCCTAATCTCTTGTAGCTGCAGGGCTGAAATTTCTGAAAAATAAACACAGCATCTTATTCTGTGGGTGGCTAAATTACAACACAAAACAAATCCCAAACTTAAAGACTATCTGTTATTTAAGTGAAGGCATTGATTCGGAATGAATGGGATCCTGAAAATCAGAATGGGGACATCTGGGCAGATCCTAATGAAGCTAAAGACACTGAACTCCTGAATTCCTCTGAGAATTACTTGCCAGTTTCTTTCAACCACATTTGGCGAAGTTAATCCAGCTTTCCCTAATGAAAAGGTAATGGTCTTCTCTGAGGTAGTTGCCCTCAAGACCCTGTGATTCTACTCAACATTTACCCCCAACACCCCTCTGTGATTCCAGATCTGTAAATAGCCTTGAGTCCTAGCATGCCCTGAAAGGTGAGGTGGAGTATGTCTGTATGACGATTTAGAGAAGCAATGTGACAATGTGATGAAAATAATTAAAAATGTTTAAAAGTCTGTGTCCTAATGTTTATCACTTGAGTATCCTATGAATTTTCTAAAATTCCAAACATAGAAGAATCTGTCTATATAAAGATGCTTGTTAAAACATTATTTACAACAAGACGAAATGAAAGCAGATGGATCCAAAAGAAGTTGGGTTACGTCTTCTTATCTGAAGTGGGATGTGGCTTGTAAAAGTATGTAAACTTTATTCAGAGCTTATAACATGGGAAACTACTTGTATAATAATACATTCCAAAAGCAACATCCAAGATAACCCTTAACATATTAATGCAACTTTGCAAAATGACAGCATATATAAAAATACATATATAGAAAATAACAAAATGAAACTCAGCACCACTGCACAAGACAGGTCCAGGGACCAACATTTGCACTGCAGTCTACAAAGGTTCAACAATATAATAGCAGTGATTTTTTTAAATAAAGGCCTAGGCGATGTTTCTATCTGTGCATTTTAAAGTCTTCTATGATCAAATACGGTTTCACTTTTCCAATATAAAAACATATATTTTAACATTTAAAATAAAGCATTTGAAGTAAAATAGCAATGAAATGAGGCCAGACAAGGTGGCATGCACCTGTAGTCCAGCAACCCAGGAGGCTGAGGCAGGAACATTGCTGGAGCCCAGAAGTTCAAGGATGTAGGACACTATGATCACAGCTGTGAATAGTCACTGCATTCCAGCCTGGGCAACATAGCAAGACCTTATCTCTATAATAATAATAATAATAATAGTCACAATCTTCTTTCTGCCTCAGGCTAAATCTGCTTTCTCATTTGAACCCAAAGGGCAGAAATGCCTACTGAGTGCTCCACCAGAGAAAAGAAATGAGTTCTTCCTTCACAATCCATGATCCAATTTTTGGTTATAGAGTTCAGCTGAGCAATAAAGGCAACACTAAGAACACCATCAATATATAGATTACGGATTGTCATGTATGTGTTCGTGTATAAATGTGTGTGTCTATATATATATTACATATGTATAATATATATATACAATTAACACTACACCTGAAGGAGGGAGATGGATTCCTCCATTTCATAGATGAAAATCTGAGCCCCTGTGTACTTTGAGGCTTGGTCTGGGTTCACTGAATATCAGCCTTGAGAATTTGGAGACACTCAGCCTCCTGCAGGGCCCATCTAGGCATGAGCCACACCACTGGAGACTCCTCAACAGCAGAAGAGCAGCTGAGACCCAGGAACGCCTACACTTGTAGAGGGTCCATGTCCAGTGGAATACAACTGAAGGGTGGATGAAGGGTAGAGTCTAGCTGCTTCCTTCAGCTGGGGGTGGCAGATGAGTGGGTCAGTCAGCTACCCATGAGGTGTATCAAGTTCTTAGGGTTGTCTTTCATTCCTCTGCTGAGAACTCCATCCTGCACAGACAAAAACCATATATTCACTGGTGAACAGGATCCTTTTTAGAAATGCAAACTTCCCTAACATTAAAGCCAAACATCGTCCCTCCCAGTGCATCATCTTATTTGGATAATCTCCTAACTTCCCCTGAAGTTAGTCCCAGAGTTGCATCTGACCATTTGGATCCAAGACAGAAAGTTATTTTGGGGTTTGGACCTGGCTGATCTTGGACCGTGTTCTGAAAGGAGGCTTTCTACTTGCAGAAGAGCAAGGGTGAGCTCTGAATAAGAAATGAAATCCTGAGGGGAAAAGACAGACGGGCAGATTCCCAAGCAAACCTGGAATATATTTGCCAGCCTCTTTTTTGTTGTGATAAAATACACATAAACACAAAATTTGCCATTGTAACCATTTAAGTGTACAATGCAGTAACATTTAGTAGGTGCACAACATTATGTAGCCATCATCACTAGTAAGTTCCAGAGCATTTTCACCACCCTAGAAGGAAACTCTGTACCCGTTAAGCAGTCACCTTCCACTCTCCCCTGCCACCAGCCCCTGGCACCATTAACCCAGTTTCTGTCTCTCTAGATTTACTTCTTCTGAATATTTTATTAAAACGGAATCATACAATATATGGCCTTTTGTGACTGGCTTCTTTCATTTGACATGTTTTCAAGGTTCATCCAAGTTGTAGCATGTATCAGTACATTATTCTTTTTATGGTCAAGTAATATTCCATTGTAGAATAGACTACATGTTGTTTATCCATTCATCAGTTGATGGGCATTTTCTTTTAAATTAAATAGAGAAAACAAAAGAGGAGTTACAAATTACCACCCCCCAAAAGATACTTGCTTTTCTATTTACCCATGAAGTTACTTTTAACTGTGTACTTTTTTGCTTCAGATGACTTCAAGTTGCCATCTAATGTCCTTTTATTTCAGTGTGAAGCACTCCTTTTAGCATTAATTGTGGAATAGATTTACTAGAGACAAATCCCATCAGCTTTTATTTACCTGTGCATGTCTGAATTTCTCCATTATTTCTGATGGGGAGTTTTGCCAAATATACAACTGTCAGTTGACAGGATTTATTTTTCTTTCTGAACTTTAAGTTTGTCATGCCAGTGTCTTCTGAACTCCATGGTTTCTGAAGAACACTTGGCTGTTAATCTCATGGAGGATCCTTGTACTGGACGAGTCCCTTGTCTTGTTGTTTTCAAGACACTCTGTTTGTCTTTAACTTTTGACAGTTTCATTATAATGTCTCTCAGTGTGGACATCTTTGAATTACTGCTACTTTAAATGTTTCAGTGTGTTGGATACCCAGATTCCTGTTTTTAATAAAATTTCAGAAGTTTGGGGTCATTATTTCTTCAAATACTCTTTCCCTCCCCTTCTTTCTTCTCTATTCTGGAGACTCCCAAAATGCATATGCTTGGTGTGTCTCTCATATCTCTTCTGTTCATTTTTCTTCATATTTTTTTCCCTTCTGCTCCTCAAATGGGCAATTTCAATTGGTGTTTGTTTGTGTTTACTGATTCTTCATTCTGCATACTAAAATCTGCTCTTGAAGCCCTCCAGTGAATTTTCCACTTTGCTTCCTGTATATTTCAGCTCCAGAATTTCCATTTGCTTCCTTTTCACAATTATTTATTGATTTCTGCTATTTAGTGAAACATAGTTCTCCTGATTTTCTTTAGTTATTTGTCCATGATTTCCTTTAGCTCTTTAGCTATGTTTAAGACAGCTGATTTAAAGTCTTCGTCTAATAAGTCAGTCCAGTGCTTGGCCTTCTTCAGGAACAATTTCTTTCCATTGCTTTTCCTGTGAATGAGTCATACTTTCATACATGCATAACTCAAGTTTTTTGAAGTTGAAAACTAGACATTTTTAATATTATAATGTGGCAACTCTGAAAATTACATTTTCTAAACTATTTTTGTATAGACTGTATTCTTTGTTGTGTGTGGTCACTGAAGTCTCCTAGTTGTACATGTGTGGTCTTATTTCTGAGTTCTCTATTCTGTTCCATTGGTCTATGTGTCTGTTTTTGTACCAGTACCATGCTGTTTTGGTTACTGTAGCCTTGTTGTATAGTTTGAAGTGGAGTAGCATGATGCTTCCAGCTTTTTTCTTTTTGCTTAGGATTGTCTTGGCTATACAAGCTCTTTTTGGTTCCATATGAATTTTAAAATAGTTTCTTCTAATTCTGTGAAAAATGCCAATGGTATTTTAATGAGATTAGCATTGAATCTATAAATTACCTTGGGCAGTATGGCCATTGTCACGATATTGATTCTTTCTAACCGTGAGCATGGAGTGTTTTTCCATTTGTTTGTGTTCTCTCTGACTTACTTGAGCAGAGATTTGTAGTTCTCCTTGAAAAGGTCCTTCAATTCCCTTGTGAGCTGTATTCCTAGGCATCTTATTCTGTTTGTAGCAATTGTGAATAGGAGTTTATTCACAATTTGACTCTCTGCTTGTCTATTGTTGGTGTATAGGAATTCTTGTGACTTCTGCACATTGATTTTGTATCCTGAGGCTTTACTGAAGTTGCTTATCAGCTTAAGAAGCTTTTCAGCTGAAACAATGGGGTTTTCTAGATATAGGATCATGTCATTTGCAAACAAAGACAATTTGACTTCCTCTCTTATTATTTGAATATCCTTTCTTTCTCTTACCTGATTGCCCTGGCCAGAACTTCCAATACTATGTTGAACAGGAGTGGTGAGAGAGGGCATCATTGCCTTGTGCTGGTGTTAAGGAGGGATGCTTCCAGCTTTTGCCCATTCAGTATGATACTGGTTGTGAGTTTGTCATGGATGACTTTTATTATTTTGAGGTATGTTCCTTCAATACCTAGTTTATTGAGAGTTTAAAAATATGGAATCCTTCATGAATTTGCATGCCACCCTTTTGCAGGGGCCATGCTGATCTTCTCTGTATCATTCCTATTTTAATATACGTGCTGCCAAAGTGAGTACTGATCACAAGTTCTTAGAAGTGGAGATAACTGAAGAAATGTGGGTGAGATGGAGTGTTGAATTTCATCTGCAGTAATTTCTGCATCTAATAAAATGGGATTATCTCTGTCTTTCATTCTTTAATCAAGTGGTAAAATGCATTACAGATTTAAAGTGTAAATATTCTTGTATTCTGGGGATGAATAACCTGGGCAGGATATTTAATTTGTTTATAGCTCATTGGTGGACACAATCTAGTACTATTTTTCTCAGTATTTTTACCTCTAATTGCTTAGAAGTGATTATCTTATCATGCTTTTCTCTTATGTATTCCCTAGCTGGCTTTAGAATCAATGTCATTTATGCATAAATGATAATGAGTTTACTGGCTTTCTCTATGTTTCCTCATTCTCTTGAATATTACGTGTAAGTTCAGTAACCTTCTTCGAAGTTTTGGTGGAACTTATCTGTAAAACAGTCTGGATACGCCTGAAGGGAAATAAAGTTTTACAACTGTTTTAACTTCTTTACTTGTAGTACGTCCTTCCCATTGACATAATCTTGTTCATAGTTTCAAAATTATTTAAACCTCTACTATATCTTTAGTGGCATATTTATCTACCATAATGTTATTTTATTCTTAATTACCATTGTCTGTTTTATTTCTCTGTCCAAAGAAACAGCTACTTTTAGTGAGCTGGGCCCTTAGCAGTGGTAACTGCCAGGTCAGCCTTGGTGAGTGGCGACTCAATTGCTGTGCCCATGCAGTGTCCATCCAAGCCACTGTGGCCACTTTGTGCAGGGACTCCATGAGCAAGGCCTGTGTGGCTGAGTGGCATCGTCCATCAAGCCATCTCACTCACCTGGTTACAGGGAGCCCCATCCCCTTAAAGACCCTCTGGTGGGCATCCACACAAAACCACTATCTTCACACACTCAGCCTATAGCAACAGGTCTATGCGTACCTCTCTCCTGTACCTCCCAATTTTCCAACTCTATTTTCCTCAAGTTCGTGACTGGCCAGCCAAGCCATGAGCCACTGCCCATGACTCATTCATTCATGCACTACTGGGCATCATTTCACACCCCCCAACTCCCATGGGCTTGTTTGGGTTTGCTTCCTAGTTCCTGGCTCGAGAGCCATTTCCAAAGCTGTTCTGGTGTCAACTCCCAAGCCTACTGCTCTTGTTGTAGATTTTCCTCTTTATATGTATTTATTTCCTGGAATTAAAAACAATTGCACTAATTTTTTCAATCCAGCATTTCCAAGGATGTGCTGTAGGAGCAATTCTTCTTAGCGTAGATAGAATTGCTTCAAAACATCAGCAAAGTATATTTGAGTGAAGGACAACACGCATGGAGAAAGGAGGACAACCCACAAATGGGCAGTGGAGTTTCACAAAGTGAACACTCGGGCAAACAACACCCACATCAAAGTACACCAGTCACAGCCTCCCGGAAACACCTTTGGGTCCTAATCAGTCATAAACCACCCTGCCCACCCTGGAGTAGCCACTCTTGATTTCTAACACAGATGAGTTCTACCAGTTCCAGTTGAATGGCATTATACAGTCACCATCATGCCCCTGGGTCTCATCATCTCACTGTGTGTGGTTGTCGTAGCCTATTCACTCCCATGGCTGTCCAATGCTCCACTTTATAAATAGCTCACGTTTCTTGTCCCTTCACTGTTGATAGACAACTGTGTTGTATCCAGATTTTACACATCATGCTGCTATGAATAATATTTTCATATATTTTGGCACACACATACATGCATTTTTATTGGTTGATAACTAAGAGTGCTATTGCTGGGTCATAGGTGAGTAGATGCTTGGCTTAGTCTCTCGTAAACAAGTTTCTAGTAGTAAACAAACAGTAGAGGAGGGTGAATCTCTTACTTATAAATTATTCAGATAATAAATGAGGAAGGAAAGAGAGACTGAGACTGTAATAACTCTTTTGCAACCCATCATGAATTAACAGATTTAGCCATTGAACAGCAATGGCAATTAACAACACAATAAAACAAAAAACTAATGTGAGGTTCTTCCTCTTGATGGAAGAACACAATACAGCACCATCAAACAAGTACAAGTGAGAAAGAAACCAAGCCTGAATAGAAGCTAACCTCCATAGCCAATTACCAATTTAGAGGCAATACAAATAATAAAAACACATATTAAACAATGTCTTGGGGAGCAGTCAGCAAAATGCACACTATGGGAAGCTCTACCACACAATATAAATTTCAAGAAATAATCTATAGAATAAAAGGGAATAAAAGCATATTTCTAAAGGTAAAACTAAATTATAATTTTGGATGATGAAAGTACAAAATAGAACAAAGAAATTATGATCGTAAAAGTCAGGATGTATTTTTATTTGGGGGAGGAAAGAGTTTATTGCTGAGCTGGGGCAAATGATGGGGCTTCTGGTTTTCTCCGCAAACGTCTATCCCTAGTGGTTAATGGGTGTTTACTTTTTATTCAAGGACACAAATTTTAGACCGTTTCTTTTTCCTTTTGGAGTCCTACATTTTATTTTATGACACAAAAGCTAATGAAAAAATAATTTATAGAGTACGGTTACTGTTTTGCACAAAGCCCTCTCCCCATCTTCCCTCTGAACACCCAGAACAACCAGCAGCCCCAGGACCCCCAGCAGGGGTGACCTCACTTCTAGGTGTGCATGCAGCTCACATCACCAGAGGCAATATGCAGGTCTACTCCTTGACTCCTGGAAGAACCTGATAGGACACAGCTGAGGGGAAGCCTTCCCCGCCGTCTGCAGGCTCTTGGCCATCAGTGTAGAGGGAGCGGGTCCTCACCTCTCCACAGGCGCCTTCACGGCCAGAGCCTCCTCTCTGCATGGGGAGTAAGGCCTGGCCCTTCCCCTGAACACGGTGACAGGGATCTCGCCAAAGGTGGAGATGACACCATTCCTGCCCCACCAACCTCACGCTTCTTTTACTTTACAGGAAAGTTGACTCAGGCTGGTGTTCAGTGAAGAAATCCCAAGTGCATGGAAAAGAGAGGTGGGTCTCAGGGCTGTGCGCGATCTGCAAAAGGAAGCGCATGGACCACCAGGTGACGATGCTGCGCTGCTTCTGCTCCCAGGAGGTGGATGCCCAGGACGAGCTTTGAGGTGGAGAGAGGGATGTCATTGCTCATCCTCCAGGTTCAAAGTAAAAACCTTCCCGCCAATCTTGGTCGCGCGTTCTGGTGTAGCGGGCGGGCTCAGAAGTGCTCATCGCTGCTGTCATGGTTCGTTTGCTAAACTGCATCGTCGCTGTGTCCCAGAACATGGGTAATGGCAAGAACGGGGACCTGCCCGGGCCGCCGCTCAGGAATGAATTTAGGTATTTCCAGAGAATGACACAAACTCTTCAGTAGAAGGTAAACAGAATCTGGTGTTATGTGTAGGAAGACCTCGTTCTCCAAGCCTGAGAAGAATCAACCTTTAATGGATAGAATGAATTTAGTTCTCAGCAGAGAACTCAAGGAACCTCCACAAGGAGCTCACTTTCTTGCCAAAAGTCTGGATGAGATCTTAAAACTTACTAAACAATCAGAATTAGCAAATAGAGTAGACATGATTTGGATAGTTGGTGGCAGTTCTGTTTATAAGGAAGCCATGAATCACCCAAGCCATCTTAAACTATTTGTGACAAGGATTATGCAGGACTTTGAAAGTGACACGTTTTTTCCAGAAATTGATTTGGAGAAATATGACTTCTGCCAGAATACCCAGGTGTTCTCTCTGATGTCCAGGAGGAGAAAGTCATTAAGTACAAATTCGAAGTACATGAGAAGAATGATTAATATGAAGGTGTTTTCTGGTTTAAGTTGTTCCCCCTCCCTCTGGAAAAAAAAGTATATATTTTTACATTAGAAAAAAAAGACTTTTGTTGACTTTAGATCTATGGATAATTATTTCTAAGCAATGTGTTTTTACTCCCCACTAATCTTGAATATATCACATACCATTTATGAAACATTCTTGCTATAACAAAATGCCTCTCCAAGACCCTGACTGAGTCCCCAACACCTGCTACAGTGAGCTGCCATTCCACACCCATCACATATGGGACTCTTGCCAGTCCTTGACATTGTCAGCCTTTTCAAATGTTGGTAGTATTTCTTAAAGATGAAGATGCACATACTCTTCAACTGAGCAGTTTCACTAGTGGGAAATAGCGAAAGCTTCTTACGTGTATACCCAGAGGTTTGCACACAAATGTTGCAGCCTTGTTTGTAACAGTGAAAAATTGAAAACAACCTGGAAGTCCAGTGATGGGAAAATGAATATATTTCTGTCTTTTGGGGAACCCAAAGCAGGTTCCAAGACTGCAATTTCAGTGAAAGCAGTTTATTTGGTAGGTCTTACCAGAAATCATCAAATGAGGTATGGAGAAATGGTACTGAGAAGTTAAGAAAACCAGTTTAAAGTCAGTGAGCAGGTTCTCATTGGTAACAAGCTCCATACTGCTGAGATACAGGGAAACAGAGGGGAGAAAGCTGGAGTATTGATCCCCCACTCCTTGGTTGTCAGCTCCCTGTCCTGTGTGTGGGTGGAACGTACTCCAGCTGCTCTATAGCAAGTCTCAGGTGTTTGCAGCAAGAAGCTGCTGGCATGCGTGGGAACAGTGAATGGCAAACACTTAAAGCAATTCCATGCTTATGTATATAAGCTTTTCATATCTTTTTTTTGACAGTTTCACTCTTGTTACCCTGACAGAGTGCAATGGCGTGACCTCAGCTCACTGCAACCTCTGACTTCCCAAGTTCCAGCAATTCTCCTGCCTCAGGCTCCCAAGTAGCTGGGACTACAGGCGCGCGCCACGATACCCGGCTAATTTTGTGTTTTTGGTGAAGACGGGGTTTCACCATGTTGATCAGGCTGGTCTCGAACTCCTGACCTCAAGTGATCTGCCCGCCTCAGCCTCCCAAAGGGCTAGGATTACAGGCGTGAGCCACCGCACCTGGCAGATCTTTATTCTTTTTATGTAGTTAAAAAGTATAAAGCCACACATGGTTTATTTGAAATATTTTATGTTTTAAAAAAATACAGAAGCAGGAAAACCGATTCTATGTTCAAGTGAGGGATGATGGTAGTTTGAACCAAAGGGTTGCATGTAGTAAGAAACTGTGATTTAAGATATATATATTTTAAAGTTGGAAGTAGCAGGATATTCTGATGGAGTTTGACCTGGGTTTTGGGCCCACTGAGTTTGAGATGCCTTTGAGAAATGAAGGAAGTAGAGAGAGAATAAAAGAAAAACTGGCCAGGCACAGTGGCTCACACCTGTAACACAGTGGCTGAGCATTTTGGGAGGCAGAGACAGGCAGATACCTTGAGATCACCTTGGGCAACATGGTGAAGCCCCATCTCTACAAAAAATACAAAAGTTAGCTGGGCATTTTGGTGCACACCTGTAGTCCCATCTACTCAGGGGGCTGAGATGGAAGGATCAATTGAGGCTGCAAGTTTGAGGCTGCAGTGAGTTGTGATTGTGCCACTGCACTCCAGCCTGGGTGACAGAAGAGACCCTGTCTCAAAAAAGAAGCTGCAAACAATGGAACCATGCCTTCAGAATTCTAGAAAGAAAGTTATTTTCAACTTATAAATCTATATTCAGCCAAATAATCAAGGGTGAAGGTAAAATAATACATTTTTAGGCATGCAAAGACTCAGGGGTTACCTCCATGTACCCTTTGTTGGGAAGCTATTGGAGAAAATACTCCAGCAAAATGAAGGAGTAGACAACGCAGAGAATGACATGGATCCAGCAAATAGGATCCAACACAGGAAATATTCCAGCTATGGAGCTGGCTTTAAAAAGAAACAGTAAAAATATTAATAGGTTAGCTGGGTGGAAAGGCCCATGCCTGTAGTCCAGCTACTCAGGAGGCTAAGCAAGAGGTTGGCTTGAGCCCAAGATTTCCAGACCAGCCTGGCCACCACAGTGAGATTCCCTTCTCTTAAAAATAATAATAGGTTATTGCCAGATTTGGGGCATTTGGAAAGAAGTTCATTGAAGATAAAGCAAAAGTTAGAAAAAAAAAAAAAAGGGGAAGGGTGGTTAGGCAATCATTAATTCTAGGGCAGAAGGAAGTACAGGACAGGAAGTAAGAGCATAATACTCTGTTTTTCTCAAAAATGAGCAATATGTACATACTCATAATGATGTGGTGACTACTTAGTCCCTAAATCTGGTAACTACTTTGGGACAATATGGGGGGAAAAGTGAAGGTAGTGATGGTGTAAGAGCTAAATCCTCATCTGTCATATCAAGAAGTCACTATAGAATGGATAAAATAATCAAGAAATGACTAAGCAGTTATGTGAGGAAAAAAATAGAAGACATTGCTAAAAGAGTTAAAAGTCATTGCTCTGGAGAATTAGGAGGGATGGGGCAGGGGACTGTTAGGATGCATTATAAACTGAAGAGTCTTTTTAAAAATTACATGTATTAATATATGCACCCACTTGAAAAACTAAAAAAATAATAATTTGGAAAAACCCATGAAGGCAACTACCAGGAGGAAAAACTAAGAGAATGAAAAGTGCTTGCCTCTGGAAAGGACAACTGGCAGGACCGTTGTTTTCATTGTAAGACTTTTGGAGCCATTTGATTTTACTTAACCATTTTCATGTATTTCTTTAATAAAAACAACTCTATTATAATGAAAAGTTACACTTGTTCATAGAAAACAAACAAACAAACAAAAAAACCTTCCTGCCCAGCCCATCTCATTCTCCCTGAATCCCCAGTGCTAATGGGGACTGTCTCCTTCTCACCTGCCTGGACTAGGCTTTTTAACACTGGAAAGTGGATGTGATATCTAGTTTCAGCATGTCCTGGTTTATTGTGCTGCCAGTAAAATAAAATCAAAATACACATTGAATAAATAATAAATAAAATAACCCATGGTGAGCAAAGGTTTACAACGTTTGTTGTTGTTGTTGTTTTTTGAGTCAAGATCCCACTCTGTGGTCTGGGCTGGAGTCCAGTGATGCGATCACAGCTCACTACAGACTTGAATCCATGAGCCCAAGGGATCTTCCCATCTCAGCCTCCCCAATACCTGGGAATACAAGGGCCCACCACCGTGCCCAGCTAAGCTTACTTATTTTTATATCTTTTAGAGATGAGGGTCTCACAATGTTGTTCAAGCTGGTCTCCAACTCCTGATCTCAAGCAATCCTCTTGCCGTAGTGTCCTGAATTGCTGGGATTACAGGGGTGAGCTGTCATGCCCAGCTTGTAATGTACTGACACCATCAAGGTTTCCTTCTCCACATGTGGACACAGCAGCAGACGCCCCTTGTCTCTTGGGTCAGGACACTGGGTAGAGTGGAAGAGCAAGGCAACAAAGTCACTGCAGAAAGCGTCCATGTGGAAGAGGTCCAGCAGGGAGGGCCAGCTGTCCCAGGACCACCATATTTAGGGATAACTCCTCTTTCTGGGCAGGACTGTTCTTTGATCACTTTTATATTCACGATAGTTCTGAAATCGTAGGATGATGAGACTCAAGACTGGCTAGGATTTGTTTTCAAAAAACCATCTCCGAGATTTGTTGATCTTTTGAATGGTTTTTGTGTCTCAATTTCCTTCAGAACTTAACTCATTCTTAACATTTCACAGTCTACTTTCAGTTAATAATGTACTAGTGCCCATAAATATAGAAATATTGCAACCATTTATCCTTTACAAAATGTCCATCTTTTATGGTATAGATATTATGTGTAATATATCTATATAGGTTGTAAGTCCCACGATAAAAAACTTTTTCTTATCTTTAAACAGTTCTATGTATATAAAGTAAGAATAAATGAGGGGAGCAAGATAGCCTTTTGCGCTTAGCTCAATATTTACCATTTTTGATCATCTTCATCTTTTTTGATAATCTCATTTTCCACCTGATATCATTTGCCTCTAGTCTGAAGAATTTTCTTTACCAATTGTAATTGTACAGATCTGCTGGTGACAAATTCTCTTAATTTTCTTTTACCTGAAATATCTCATTTGCCTATCCTTGAATGACATCTATGCTGGATATAGAATTCTTAGTTGATCTTTTTGTCTTCCAGCACTTTAAAGATGTTATTCTACTTTCTTTTGTTTCTATGGTTTCTAATAAAAAGTCATTGATCAGGACAAGAGGAACAGAGAAACAAAAACCGGGAAAATAACATGGTAGACGTAAAACTTATCATATCAATAATGACAAAAACCTATATGAATCAACACTCCAATGAAGGGCAGAGATTGTGTGACTTGGTTTAAAAAAACATGGAACCCAACCATATGCTCTTTCCAGACATGAACTTTCTTTTTTTTTTTTAATTTAACTTTTATTTTTAGTTAAGGGGTACATGTGCAGGTTTGTTATATAGGTAAAGTTGTGTCATGGGGTTTTGTTGTACAAATTATTTCTCTACCCATCAGTACCCACCCAAGTATTAAGATTTAGTACCCATTAGCTATTTTTCCTGATCCTCTCCCTCCTCCCACCCTCCGCCCTCAAGTGGACCCCAGTGTGTGTTGTTCCCCTCTGCATGCCCATGTATTCTCATCATTTAGCTCCCACTTATAAGTGAGAACATGTGGTATATAGTTTTCTGTTCCTGCGTTAGTTTGCTAAGAATAATGGCCTCCAACTCCATCTATGTTCCTGCAAAGAACATAATCTCATTCTTTTTTTATGGCTGTATAGTATTCTATGGTGTATATGTGCCACATTTTCTTTATCCAGTCTACCATTGATGGGCATTTAGGTTGATTCCAAGTCTTTGCTATTGTGAATAGTGCTTCAATGAACATATGTGTACATGTAAGTCATGCACTTTCTTTTTTTATTTAATTTATTTTATTTTGCTTTAAGTTCCAGATACATGTGCAGAACGTGCAGGTTTGTTACATATGTATAGTCTGCCATAGTGGTTTGCTGCACCTATTCACCCATCCTCTAAGTTCCCTCCTCTAGCCCCCGACTCCCCAACAGGCCCTGGTGTGTGTTGTTCCCCTCCCTGTGTCCATGTGTTCTCATTGTTCACCTCCCACTTAAGAGTGAGAACATGTGGTGTTAGGTTTTCTGTTCCCATGTTAGTTTGCTGAGGATGACTTTGAGCTTCATCCATGTCCCTGCAAAGGACATGAACTCATTCCTTTTTATGGCTGTGTAGTATTCCATGGTGTATATCTACCACATTTTCTTTACCCAGACTATCATTGATGGGCATGTGGGTTGGTTCCATGTTTTTGCTATTGAAAATAGTGCTGCAATAAACATACGTGTGCATGTGTTTTTATAGTAGAATGATTCATATTCCTTTGGGTATATACCCAGTAATGGGATTGCTGGGTCAAATAGTATTTCTGGTTCTAGATCTTTGAGGAATGGTCACACCATCTTCCATAATGGTTGAACTATTTTACATTCCCACCAACAGTGGAAAAGCATTCCTATTTCTCCACAGCCTCACCAGCATCTATTGTTTCCTCACTTTTTAATAATTGCCATTCTGGCTGGCAGGAGATAGTACATCATTGTGGTTTTGATTTGCTTTTCTCTAATGATCACTGATATTGAGCTTTTTTTCATATGTTTCTTCTTCTGAGAAGTGTCTGTTCATATCTTTGCCAATTTTTGATAGGTCTTTTTTTTTTCTTGTAAATTTGTTTAATTTCCTTGTAAACATACATGTGAGCTCTCATCATTCTTGTTTAAACTCCTAAGAGGCATCCAAACCAGTGCAACATGGCAAGAAAATGAAATAAGAAACCAATAGAAGGACCAGGTATGGTGGCTCATGCCTGTAATCCCTGCATTTTGGGAGGCTGAAGTGGGAGGATCACTTGAGTTCAGGAGTTTGAGTCCAGCCTGATAGTGACACCTCATCTCTACCAAATACAAATAATTTTAAAAGAAAAAAGATCAATAGATAGGAAAGGAAGAAACAAAAGTCTTTGTCACCAACTTAATTGCACATGTAGAAAACACTAGGGAATTCTGAAAAGGTCTCTGGAATTAATCATTGAATTTGCAAAATAGTTCATAAAATATATTTAATAAGTCACTTACATGAACATGAAAAGATAGCAAACTAGTCATCAAAGAAGTGCAAGTTAAAACAACAATGAGAAACCATCACACATCACCCAGAATAGGTAAAGTTAAAAAGATATTTGATAAGTCTAAATACTGTCAAGAATATGGAAAAAATAGGAATGTCTGATATTGCTGGTAGGAATGCGAAAAATGTGGCAATTTGTAAAGCGGTATGGCAATTTCTTATACAGTTACCCATCTATTACCACATGGCCCAGCAATTCCACAAATATGTATTTATCCAAAAGAAATAAAAATGTAAGGCCACACTTGTAAGCAGTTATTTATAGTGGCTTCATTAATAACAAACCCTAGCTGGAGTAATCCACATGTCTATCAACTAGAGAACAGAGAAACCAGTGAATAAACTGGGATTCCAGCAATACTCAGCAGCTGCTCAGCAACAAAAATGAATGAATGGCATCATCTCAAACATCGCTATGCTAAGGGAGAGACCAAACGAAGGACTACATAACATACGATTGCATGTCCATGAAATTCTGGAAATTTCACTATTGCAGTGACAGAAAACAGAGCGGTGGTTGAATGAAGGGAAGGGGTGAGGGTGGGAGGCAAGGATTAAATAGAAAGGGGCAGAAAGAAAAGTTTTTAGGGAAAAGAAACGGTTCTCTACAGCACCACAATTCAGGAGTAACTGGGTGGTGGGAACTAAGGGGAGAGGAGGGCGTGAGGGAAGAGGGCAGAGAGAAGGGCTGGGGAAGCAGGAGGTGAGGAAAAGGAGCAGAGGAAAGGACTCTAAAGCAGTGGAAGAGCCTAGCAGGGGATTCTTTGCATTCGGTGTTTCTCTACTGGGCAGTGTGGTAGTTACACGACTATAAATAATTACCAATATTCACCAAAAAGCGCAGCTAAAACTGGTGAATTTTATTACACATAAATGCCCTAATAAGCAAAAAAAAAAAAAAAAAAAAAAAAAAAAAAAAAAAGGTGGGCGGAGGGGAGGCAAAAATAAAGACATTTTTAGATCATCAAAGCCATAAAATTAATTTCCTAGGGATCCTGTACTACATTTAATTTTAAAGTAAGTGCTTCAGGGTGAAGGAAAATGATACTAGATGGTGACTCAGATATACAGAAAGGAACAATTAACAACAGAAATGATGCACATACACATGTCACATTTAAAAGAAAAAAGATCAATGATAGGAAAGGAAGAAACAAAAGTCTTTCTTTGTCACCAACTTCATTGCATATGTAGAAAACACTAGGGAATTCTGAAAAAGTCTCTGGAATTAATCATTGAATTTGCAAAATTGTTCATAAAATATATTTAATAAGTCACTAGATGAACATGAAAAGATAGCACTCATTTTCTTAATTTCCTGAAGACATATGGCTATTGTCTAAAACAAAAAGTATTACACTGTATCATTGAGTCTATATAATATAGATTGATGTAATATATAAAACAATAATAGTATAATGGTAGGTTAAATGAAACTACACTGTTACAAGTGTCCTTTATTTTGCTGGATGTAGTTTAATATTACCTGAACTTCACCATGAAAAGTCAAGGAATTGGGTTTCAATTCTTACAACAATAAAAAATTAGTGTAAAGAAATATAGCCAAAAGCCACTAGGAGAATTAAAACCATAAACTAAAAAATGTTTATTTGACAAATAAGAAAGTAGTAAAGGAGGAACAGAAACAAAAAGATATGAGACAAATTGAAAACATATAGCAACATGGTAGACCAAAATCCAGCCATAGTAAGTGAAGAAATGACACGAACTTGCTCACATTAGCAGGACTGCTGAGCACTGTGGGGAGAACAGACATGGGCAGGTGGCGAGGGGACAGTGTTAGTGCCACAATTCAGGAGTGACAGAGTAGCGGGGACTAAGGGCAGGGGGGTGTGAGGGATGAGGGGGCAGACAGAAGGGCTGGAGAGGCAGGAGGTGAGGAAAAGGAGCAGCGGAAAGAATTGCAAAGCAGTGGAAGAGCCTAGCAGGGGTTCTTTGCATTCGGTATTTAATACATTTTGTTGGACTTCCTAAAAACTAATTGGCTCCTTATGATTAAAAAAAAAAAAAAACAGTTACAAAAATACCAAGTGTCCAGATAAAATATGCACACCGCTTGGATGTGCAGAGTTCAGGAAAACAGGCAGTGCTTGAGCGCTGGTGAAGAGCATTGGGTCTGCATGGAGCACTCGCAACTCTGAGGTGATGACTACAGGCTCCCAGTTGTAATAGACAGTAACAAACCCTGCTTCTTTATATTCAGGAGATGTTCTGGACTCACACAGGGAAACTCGGGGTAGGGAATGAAGATAATTTTAAATGCAACAACCCAGAGTCACAGATCCATAGTCTGGGAAAGTAAAACTTCTGAGCTTTGAGAGTTTAATTGTAATGCTGTTTTGACACAGGTCTTTTACAAATTGGAATTCTAATCATTCAGAGATTGCCAATATTGCGCTACCTACTGTGTTAATAAACAGAAAGGAAACTGGTCTCCATGAGAATCTCTATGTGGTGCCTTCAGACAAAACTTCACCAGGTTTAGAGAGAAACCCCCTGTTTCTACGCCTCCACTCCCAAGGCGAGCTCACTCTGTGGCATCAAGTTCCCCATGCTCAGTTTCCCTATACAAGAGTCCAAGGGGAGAGGTAAGGAGTGGGAGGCAGGGAGTCCAGTTCAGGGACGGGGATTCCAGGAGGAGAAGTGAAGGGGAAGGGGGTGGGCGCAGCCTGGGGGTCTCTCCCTGGTTTCCACAGACAGATCCTTGTCCAGGACTCAGGCAGTGTGACAAAGAGGCTTGGTGTAGGAGAAGAGGGATCAGGACGAAGTCCCAGGTCCCGGGCGGGGCTCTCAGGGTCTCAGGCTCCGAGGGCCGTGTCTGCATTGGGGAGGCTCAGCGTTGGGGATTCCCCACTCCCCTGAGTTTCACTTCTTCTCCCAACCTGTGTCGGATCCTTCTTCCAGGATACTCGTGACGCGTCCCCACTTCCCACTCCCATTGGGTGTCGCGTGTCTAGAGAAGCCAATCAGTGTCCGAGTTCTAAAGTCCCCACGCACCCACCCGGACTCAGAGTCTCCTCAGACGCCGAGATGCGGGCCATGGCGCCCCGAACCCTCCTCCTGCTGCTCTCGGGGGCCCTGGCCCCGACCGAGACCTGGGCCGGTGAGTGCGGGGTCGGGAGGGAAAGGGCCTCTGCGGAGAGGAGCGAGCGGACCGCAGGCGGGGGCGCAGGACCCGGGGAGCCGCGCCGGGAGGAGGGTCGGGCGGGTCTCAGCCCCTCCTCGCCCCCAGGCTCCCACTCCATGAGGTATTTCAGCACCGCCGTGTCCCGGCCCGGCCGCGGGGAGCCCCGCTTCATCGCAGTGGGCTACGTGGACGACACCCAGTTCGTGCGGTTCGACAGCGACGCCGTGAGTCCGAGGGTGGAGCCGCTGGTGCCATTGATAGAGCAGGAGGGGCCGGAGTATTGGGACCAGGAGACACAGAAAGCCAAGACCCAGGCACAGAATGACCGAGTGAGCCTGCGGAACCTGCGCGGCTACTACAACCAGAGCGAGGACGGTGAGTGACCCCGGCCCGGGGCGCAGGTCACGACCCCTCATCCCCCACGGACGGCCCGGGTCGCCCCGAGTCTCCGGGTCCGAGATCCGCCCCGAGGCCGCGGGACCCGCCCAGACCTTCGACCGGAGAGAGCCCCAGGCGCCTTTACCCGGTTTCATTTTCAGTTGAGGCCAAAATCCCCGCGGGTTGGTCGGGGCGGGGCGGGGCTCGGGGGACTGGGCTGACCGCGGGGACGGGGCCAGGGTCTCACACCTGGCAGAGGATGTATGGCTGCGACGTGGGGCCCGACGGGCGCCTTCTCCGTGGGTATTGCCAGTTCGCCTACGACGGCAAGGATTACATCGCCCTGAACGAGGACCTGAGCTCTTGGACCGCCGCGGACACCGCGGCTCAGATCACCCAGCGCAAGTGGGAGGCGGCCCGTGAGGCGGAGCAGTTGAGAGCCTACCTGGAGGGCCTGTGCGTGGAGTCGCTCCGCAGATACCTGGAGAACGGGAAGGAGACATTGCAGCGCGCGGGTACCAGGGGCAGTGGGGAGCCTTCCCCATCTCCTATAGGTCTCCCGGGATGGCCTCCCACGAGGAGGGGAGGAAAAGGGGATCAGCCCTAGAATGTCGCCCTCCCTTGAATGGAGAATGGCATGAGTTTTCCTGAGTTTCCTCTGAGGGCCCCCTCTGCTCTCTAGGACAATTAAAGGATGACGTCTCTGAGGAAACGGAGGGGAAGACAGTCCCTAGAATACTGATCAGGGGTCCCCTTTGACCCCTGCAGCAGCCTTGGGCACCGTGAATTTTTCTCTCAGGCCTTGTTCTCTGCCTCACACTAAATGCGTTTGAAGGTCTGATTCCAGCTTTTCTGAGTCCCTCGGCCTCCACTCAGGTCAGGACCAGAAGTCGCTATTCCCCCCTCAGAGACTAGAACTCTCCAAGGAATAGGAGATTATCCCAGGTGCCTGTGTCCAGGCTGGTGTCTGGGTTCTGTGCCCCCTTCCCCACCCCAGGTGTCCTGTCCATTCTCAGGGTGGTCACATGGGTGCTGCTGGAGTGTCTCATGAGAGACGCAAAGCGCCTGAATTTTCTGACTCTTCCCATCAGACTGCCCAAAGACACACGTGACCCACCACCCCGTCTCTGAACATGAGACTATCCTGAGATGCTGGGCCCTGGGCTTCTACCCTGCGGAGATCACACTGACCTGGCAGCGGGATGGGGAGGACCAAACTCAGGACACCGAGCTTGTGGAGACCAGGCCAGCAGGAGATGGAACCTTCCAGAAGTGGGCAGCGGTGGTGGTGCCTTCTGGAGAAGAGCAGAGATACACATGCCATGTGCAGCACGAGGGGCTGCCGGAGCCCCTCACCCTGAGATGGGGTAAGGAGGGGGATGAGGGGTCGTGTGTCTTCTCAGGCAAAGCAGGAGCCCTTCTGGAGCCCTTCAGCAGGGTCAGGGCCCCTCATCTTCCCCTCCTTTCCCAGAGCCATCTTCCCAATCTACCATCCCCATCGTGGGCATTGTTGCTGGCCTGGCTGTCCTAGCAGTTGTGGTCATTGGAATTGTGGTCCCCGCTGTGATGTGTAGGAGGAAGAGCTCAGGTAGGGAAGGGGTGAGGGGTGGGGTCTGGGTTTTCTTGTCCCACTGGGGGTTTCAAGCCCCAGGTAGAAGTGTTCCCTGCCTCATTACTGGGAAGCAGCATCCACACAGCGGCTAATCCAGCCTGGGACCCTGTGTGCCAGCACTTACTCTTTTGTGCAGCACATGTGACAATGAAGGACGGATGTATCACCTTGATGATTACGGTGTTGGGGTCCTGATTCCAGCATTCATGAGTCAGGGGAAGGTCCCTGCTAAGGACAGACCTTAGGAGGGCAGTTGGTCCAGGACACACACCTGCTTTCCTCATGTTTCCTGATCCTGTCCTGGGTCTGTAGTCATAGTTCTGGAAATTTCTCTTGGGTCCCAGACTAGGGGGTTCCTCTAAGATCTCATGGCCCTGCTTCCTCCCAGTCCCCTCACAGGACATTTTCTTCCCACAGGTGAGAAAGGAGGGAGCTACTCTCAGGCTGCATGTAAGTGGTGGGGGTGGGAGCGTGGAGGAGCTCACCCACCCCATAATTCCTCCTGTCCCACGTCTCCTGTGGGCTCTGACCGGGTCCTGTTTTTGTTCTGCCCCAGGCAGCGACACTACCCAGGGCTCTGATGTGTCTCTCACGGCTTGAAAAGGTGAGATTCTTGGGGTCTAGAGTGGGCGGGGGATGCGGCAGAGGGGAAAGGCCTGGGTAATGGAGATTCTTTGATTAGGACGTTTCGAGTGTGTGGTGGGCTGTTCAGAGTGTCATCACTTACCATGACTGACTTGAATTTGTTCATGACTGTTGTTTTCTGTAGCCTGAGACAGCTGCCTGTGTGGGACTGAGATGCAGGATTTCTTCACGCCTCCCTTTTGTGACTTCAAGAGACTCTGGCATCTCTTTCTGCGAAGGCATCTGAATGTGTCTGCATCCCTGTTAGCATAATGTGAGGAGGTGAAGAGACAGCCCACTCCCGTGTCCACCGTGACCCCTGTTCCCATGCTGACCTGTGTTTCCTCCCCAGTCATCCTTCCTGTTCCAGAGAGATGGGGCTGGATGTCTCCATCTCTGTCTCAACTTCATGTGCACTGAGCTGCAACTTCTTACTTCCCTACTGAAAATATGAATCTGAATATAAATTTGTTTTCTCAAATATTTGCTATGAGAGGTTGACGGGTTAATTAAATAAGTCAATTCCTAGAATTTCAGAGAGCAATTAAAGACCTGAGAACCTTCCAGAATCCGCATGTTCGCTGTGCTGAGTCTGTTGCAGGTGGGGATGGAGAAGGCTGTGAGGAGGCGAGTGTAGACGGGGCCTGTGCCTAGTTGCTGTTCAGTGCTTCATGAGCTTTATGTTGTCAGTCCTCAGCTGGGTCACCTTCACTGCTCCATTGTCCTTGTCCCTTCAGTGGAAACTTGTGCAGCGGAAGCTGTGACCACAGAGGCTCAGACATCGCCCAGGGCGGCCCCTGCACATGGGGGTCTCTGTGAGTTCTGAGACAAATTTTCAGAGCCATTCACCTCCTGCCCTGCTTCTAGAGCTCCTCTTCTGCTCTGCTCGCCTGCCCTCTCTCCCTGCCCTGGTTCTAGTGATCTTGGTGCTGAATCCAATCCCAACTCATGAATCTATAAAGCAGAGTCTAATTTAGACTTACATTTGTCTGTGAAATTGGACGCATCATCAAGGACTGTTATTTCCTGAAGAGAGAACCTGATTGTGTGCTGCAGTGTGCTGGGCCAGGGGGTATGGGGAGGGGGGTTGCTGTAGAAAAAGGGATGGGGGAGGGAGGGCACACAAGCAGCACTGCTGAGAAAAACATAGGCGGCCTCTATCTCAGTGTGAGGGGACCTTGTGCTGTAGCTGCCACAAAACAGAATTTGGCCTGAGGCTATGTTAATAAAGATACTGCCTTTAGAATAGGAGGTTCTCTACAGTGATCATTCATTCAACTCACCTTTGTCATTGGCCAGACATAGGACAGAATGGTTCTGCATCTGGGGAACACCACTGAAGTTATAATCAGAAAAATCTCTGACCTTTTGTAGCGTATGTTCCAGTGGGAAGAGGCAGATGATAGATTCACTATAACCAGAGTAAGGAAGGAAAGTGCTAGAAGGTGGTAAGTGCTGTGAGGCAGGTGATCCAGGATGTGGGCAGTGGGGACAGGGAAAGTGGCTGTTGTGCTGGGTAGTCAGTGTGTGCCTTGTTGCAAAGGCGACCTCTGAGGAAAGACTGAGGGACATGAGGATGTCTGGGGAAGTTCTTTCCAGGCAGAGAACCTCTAGTCCAAATGCACTATGGCAGGAAGGTGTCTGTGTTCCCAGGAGAGCAAGGAGGCCAGGAGGGCTCGACAGAGAGAAACTGAGGTGAGGTCAGAGGTGTGACCAGAGCAGGTGGGCTTGAGAGGAGTGGGGTTGGATCTGACCTTTGCTCTGAGTGGGATGAAGAGTTAGAGGACAGTTTTGAGCAGAAGAGGGCCATGATTTAACTTCTCTTTTAAAAGGTTCTCTCTGACTGCTGTGCTGAGAACAGAATTGAGAGGTGAGGGATGAGGGAGGCAGAAGGGAAAATAGTAGGAAGCGAGTGCAGTATTCCAGCCTGGAGATGTCGGTTACCTTGACTGGGGTGTGAGCAGGGGAAATAGTGGGACGTGAGGGGATTCTGGATGCATTTGAAGATGGACTCACAGCATTTGCCAATGGATTGTATCTGTGGTGTAAGAAAGACAAATCAAGGACACCCATAGTTGTAAAATGAGTGAGTATAAGGTTGGAGCTGCTGTCAGTGGAGATGGGGAGACTCTGGCAGGAGCATACTGAGGAGGGGACATCACAGGCACTCAGTGGAGGAGATGTCTACTAGGAATGCAGGTGAGGGAGCTGGGGTGGAATTTGGACAGACAACTCCAGAGTTTAGAGGAAAGGAAAAATAGACTGGGCAGGAGAAATAGATTTAGGAGGTCACACCATATAAACGATACTTAAAACCTCAAGCATGGATGAGGGCACCAAGAGAGTGATTGATTGTGGAAAAGAATGAGTGCAAGGACTGAACCCTGGACCTCCAGTTCTAAGGGATGTGATCAGACCACACCCAGAGCAGACTGCACAGTTCTGACCCCAAGTCTAGAGGACACTCAGACAAGGAACTCTCGTGTGCACAGGGATCACCCGGACATGGTGCTGAGATCCAGGAAGTCTGGAGTTGAGCAAGAGATTCTGGATTCATGACAAGGCTGGAGCTCATGTTGCTGGTCTCCAGATCACACTTGGAGAAGCAAGAACACCAGGATCCCACATGTCTGAGCATCAGCCTCGCCTCTAGGGCTTGTTATAGAAACGATTCCTTGGTCTTGTGCATAATACTCTGAGACAGGGGTTCTGGGGAGTGGCCTGAGTATTTTCTAAGCCCCGCCAGCAATCCTGTTGCTCAGACAGATTGGGAACCACAGAGATCAGTGATCAGAGAGTTCCCAAGGTGGGTGGGTGGGTGGGGTGGCTTTTCAAACCCTGTTTAAAAGAGGATTTTTCTCACAGAAAGGAAAGGGAGGATGTATATCATCAGTATGAGATATGATATTCCCTGTTGTTCTCTCCACCATGGGGAAGAGGCCAGGTAGACAATTCAGGATGTGGCTCTCGCACAAAGAACACCTCTGAATGCCGCTCTCTGACACTCGCCCACAGACTCATTTCTCACTCACTTCTTGGAGCAAACTATGGAAACCAAATTTCTGTAATGTACACATAAAGTCGTATCTGGTATTGGGGGTTAGTTTTATTGCGGGGAAGGCCACAGAAGCAGGCTGGAAATTACACATCCAGGAACAGAATCCACAGCCCACCCTGGATCAAGTCCCTCCTAGGAACAACTGCCCCTGCTGCTGAGCACAGACAGCACTGCTCACACCTCTGACACCCTGGTCCTGGACACTGGACCCTGGACCCTGATGTCACTGCTGCACCTGGAAATTGGACATTACTACTGTCACTCAGCCATCTTTACTAAAATGCATTCTGCACAGTCCCAGCCTCTCTGTCAACTCATTCTGGCTCAGAGTCTGGCAGTGATACAGGAGTTAAGAAGAAATTATTTAGACAGGTAGTGAGGGTACGGCAGGCTTTTAATGAAAAGCAGGCTCCAAATTATTTTCTTTTCTAACGAGGAGCAGCCTGTAATATCAAGCTCCAGACATAGACAAGTAAGCTGGAAGCTTGCACAGGTGAATGTCGGCAGCTGTGCCAATAGGAATAGGACGCCTGGGACTGGGCATTTCACAATGGCGGCTCCATCTTCCCTTCTCTTTGCCAGGCACGTTTACAGTAAGGAGCAGACAACATGGTGCCGGCCAAGTGGAAAGCCCATTTGCATAATAGGATGAGGGTGGGGTGAACAGCCTTCCACACGCACTGTGTAAATATCACACCTGGTCCAACCAACCTGTGGGCCCTACATAAATCAGACACCATCTCCTCAAGCCTGCCTGTAAAATCCGATGCACTCCCATTCCAGGCCGGAATTTCCTTTTGGGTGTCCCTGTCTCTCACAAGAAGGAGCTGTTCCCCTTTGTCTTTCTTTTGCCTATTAAACCCTTTGATCCTAACTCACTCCTCGTGTGTCAGTGTCCTTCATCTTCTTGGCGTGAGATGATGAACCCTTAGTATTTACCTGAGACAACGACACCTCTTGAGCAGGTGGCCATCGGACTGGTGGAGCTTAAGACTCATGTCCATGATCAACTGCAGGGGTGACTGGAGTGTTGTCCTCTTCCAGGGAGGGAGGCGGTGTCTGTCTCCTCTCAACATTTTACATGTTGTAAACCAAAAATAAACATCAAAGCCACCCCCTCCTAAACATTTTAATCGACACCCTCAGCCAGGGCGCTCAAAAGTTAACCTTAAAGACTGGCTCAGGCCACCATGGGAAGCAGGCGTTGAGCATGCCTTATTATGCCCTCTTCCCTTTTGGAATTCAGGAAAAGCTGACCAGCATTTACCATCAACACAGACCTTAAGTCTGATCAGAAACGTTTACAATCTATTCTCTCTAAAGCCTGCCACCTGGAGGCGTCATCTGCATGAGAAAATTTTGGACTCCACAACCTCTTATCATAACCCAGACATTCCTTTCTATTGATAATAACTCAACCAATTGCCAATCAGAAAAATTAAAAATCTACTTATAACCCAGAAGCACTATCCCCCACCCTTGCTTGCTTCAAATTGTTCCAACTTTCCGGACCGAACCAATGTATAGCTTAAATGTATTTGATTGATGTCTCATATCTTCCTAAAATGTGTAAAAACAACCTGTGCCCCAATCACCTTGAGCACATGTTCTCAGGGTCTACTGAGGGCTGTGTCATGGGTGTGGTCACTCATTTTTGGCTCAGAATAAATCTCTTCAAATATGTTTCCGAGTTTGACTCTTTTCATCAACAGTGTGGAATTCTGATGTAGTAAGAGGGTTCAAGTGCTGGAGTGTGAGGGGTGGGGAAAGGTGACAAATTTTAGTTCTTGGAACAGTGATCCAGGACAAGAACTTTATCTGGTACCTGGTAGGCACGCAGAGTGGCTGAATGAACCAGTGACTAATAAATAACATATTTCCACCCATTCCCTTGAGGATAGGTTATTACATCAAGTTTTTGTCTATCCCATTTTATAGTCTAGATTATTGGAGTGGCATTCTGTGATGATGAAATGACTATGCAAACATCTTCCCTCAGCATTGTCTTTTAGTAGGATTAAAACACCCAGGTTTGTAAGATAGAGGTTCTGGGTCCACACTGATGGTTTTTGTTTGTTTGTTTGTTTTGGGTTTTTTTGTTTTTTTGAGACGGAGTCTCGCTCTGTCACCCAGGCTGGAGTGCAGTGGCGCCATCTCGGCTCACTGCAAGCTCCACCTCCCGGGTTCACGCCATTCTCCTGCCTCAGCCTCCCGAGTAGCTGGGACTACAGGCGCCCGCCACAACGCCAGGCTAATTTTTTGTATTTTTAGTAGAGACAGGGTTTCACCGTGGTCTCGATCTCCTGACCTTGTGATCCGCCCGCCTCACCCTCCCAAACTGCTGGCATTACAAGTGTAAGCGACCGCGCCCGGCCTCCCAGTGTTTTATATTAATATTTATATTTTCTTGTGTGTGGAAATATTTCTGGGAAGAGAATCTCTAACATTTATTAGTTTTTATGTGACACCCTCAAAGGCCTAAAAAATCCTAACTTCTAGGTTAGAGGTAGGACCACTCCACGTCTAGACAATGAACAGCTGGTAGCAACCTGTGTTTAGGGACATGAAATAAATGCTTTTACTTGTTTATCTTTTCCTCTGGGACCGAAGAAGGTAGAGGTTTACTTGCTTACTCTTACTGTAAGTTTCTCTCTGTGGGATGGTGATGTGGTTTTCCTCCACCCAAATAACTTTCTGATTCTCCAACAGCAGCTGGGAGTCCCACAATTCGACTCAATTCTGACACTAACTACCTGGAGTACGCCTCAGACTCCACAGGTTTACCGGCTCAGTCCTACAAGTCTGTCCTCACTTTAGATGCAAGTCACAAGTATCGGGTCCCAGGTTACCTGCACTTCTGTCTATCATGGCTGCAAAGTCAGGGATTTCTCACCTCCCAAGGTTTGAGAATTCTTAAACTAACTCAAAGAACTCAGGAAGTTGCTATAGCCGTGTAAACCAAAAAAGTCTGAGACAGGTCTCAGTCAGTTTAGAAGTTTATTTTGCCAAGCTGAAGATGCACCTTGGAAACAGAGACACAAATCATTGTAGCATCTGTGGCCCATGCTTTTTCCTACAGGGTTTTGAGGGCTTCAATATTTACATGGGAAAGAGCAGCCAGGAGAGGAAAAAAACAGTCAACTATGCATTCATCTCATGCTCAGTAAATCTGCATTTTACATAAGATAAAGTAAACGTTGGGTAGAAAAGTCAAATATGCGTTTGTCTCTGGGTGAGTGGAAGGATGATTTCTAGTCTTGTCTTTGTCCTGTACCTGTGAAGATAAGCTGTTAATTTACATTGTCAGGGGAAAATTCAACAAAACTCTGTTTTAGAGTAAACATGTTGGGGCCCACAAGGAATTATCTTGTGAGCAGTTTGTGAGGGAGGCCACCTGGGGAGATATGGGGTCTTCTATCTTTGCAGTTATTTGTTTAGGAACAAAAGAAAGGCAGTTTTTCCACCACTCAGTCTCCAGACTTAACTTTTCCCTTCGGTATAGTGAATTTGGAGTCCTGAAATTTTATTTTCCTTTCACACTCAGTACTGCAGTTCTTTATTGTTATAGCTTAAATCCCCACCTTTTTGGCACCTGGGACCGGTTTCATGGAAGACAGTTTTTCCATGGACCACTGGAGGTGGCGGAGGGCAGAGGGAAATGGTTTCGGATGAAACTGCTGTACCTCAGATGATCAGGCATTAGTGCTTCATAAGGAGCATGCAATCTAGATCTCTCGCATGCAGAGTTCACAATAGGGTTCGTGCTTCTAAGAGAATCTAATTCCGCCACTGATCTGACAGGAGGTGGAACTCTGGTGGTCATGCTCAGGCTCTCTCACCCACCGATCACCTCCTGCTGTGCGGTCTGGTTCCTACCAGGCCAGGAACCTGTATCGGTCCGCAGCCCAGGGGTTAGGGACCCCTGGTTTAAATTATGCCACTAGAGCAGAACTCCTGAGACTGGATAACTTATAACAAACAGAAATTTGTTTCGTTCATGGTGTCGAGGATGGGAATTCCCAGATCAAGGGACTGTATCTGGTAGAAAACAAAAGGACAAGAGAGGGTGAGAGGTAGGGGGAAAAGGAAGTCAAACTCACAGCCTCAGGTCCTTTTATGACGAGCCTTAATCCATTAATGAAGGCAGAGCTCTGATGGTCCAATCACCTCTCAAAAGTCCCATTTCTTAAAAATGTTGCATTTGGGATGAAATATCCAACAGATGCTTTTTTGGGGAAACATTCAAATCATAGCAGTCATAAAGGATACAAATAAGCAGCCAGATGAAGAGGTGCACAGGGGAGGCCTGGAAGGGCTCTGAGCATAGGAGCCTCTGTCCCCATGGAGATGGGGTTCGCCATCCTCCCAGCACGTGGACACACGGATGTGCTCAGCAATTGGGAAGCTCTCTGAAATCCAATCTGCAGAGGTTTCTATGGAAATTTCATTGTGGAGGCATGATTAATTAAATCACTGGCCATTGTGTGACTGAACTCAACCTTGAGCCTCTCTTTCCTTCCCAGACTTTAGGGATGGGGCTAACAGTTCCAGTCCTCTAATCACAGCTTCGTGTTTCTGGCAATCAGCCCCCATCCTGAAGCTATCTAGGAGCCCCTCACCCCATAGTCATCTCATTGCCATATTGAAGTCACGTTTATCACTGAGGAGACTGCAAATGTTTTAGAACCTGGTTGTCAGGAAACAGGGAAAAGACCAAATATTTTTATTGGACCACAGATCACACCCTGGTTTTGACCACATTATCTGTTTTTATAAGATTTATTATTTTATTTTAGAGATAATCTCTTCCTCTGTTGCCCAGGGTAGAATGCAGTGGCACAACCATAGCTCACTCTAACCTCGAATTCCTGAACTCAAGTGAGCCTTCTGCCTCAGCCCCCTGAGTAGATAGCATTACAGGTGCACACCACCATGCCCAACTAATTTTTAAATATTTTGTAGGAATGGGTCTCACTATTCTGCCCAGTCTGGTCTCAAACTCCTGGCCCTAAACAATATTCCTACCATTGCCTCCCAAACTGATGGAATTACAAGTGTGAGCCACTGTGCCTGGCCAATCACAGATCTCCTACACCAGAAGAATCATAACAGTGAAAAGATCCTGGCACATTACCACAATCCTCTTTGGTCATTAACAATGATCCCAGTGCAATCCATAAACAGGAATAGTTTCAGCAACATATGGCTGTACCCTTTCAGGCATCTGGTAAAATTGAGCTAAGAGACGATATCATCTCTTGCTTATACCTCTTTCAAGTAGTTCATGTAACATTGGATTTTACTCATTACATAACCCATTTATTCATTCATTTACCCTCAGCTACTATTTCTCCTTCTCTTCATTTATACTAAACATTTATAATTTTGGAAGGAACACTAGGTTCTGCTGCTGTGCTGGCTTAGACTGCAGGGACCAATACTGTTCTAGCAAGTGTCTCCCGTCATCCATTCCAGTTCATAGAGGGTAGGGTTATACAGGTAGAGAACTGGTTGGCTATCTGACCCCAGGCAATACAGCTGCATTCAGTGTTAGCCCCAACTTTGCCAGATGCAGTGAAGGCGCAACCTACTTCTACAGGCCCTTAGGAATTATTACATAATGGACATAAAATATACTTACAGTTTCTTGCTTAGGAATAATTCCTGTTTCTGGACTCTATTTGCATCCCTAGTCCTGGGACCACTGCATCAGGTATGAGAAAAGCAAGTTGAGGTGAATTACAGTCATCATTCCAGTGTCCTCCCACCTTGGGAAGGAACAGATGTAGATCACACCAGCACCTTCCCCTGATCCACCAGGGAAAGAGAGGATACTGTCATGTCAAGTGTGAGCACACTCATGGAGGTGTATAAACCCACCCTCTGTGCTTCTTTCCCCACTCTTACCTTTACACACCCAATTGACTATTTTAATTCTCTATGGAACTCTTCCTCTGAGGAGGATATCTCTCTGACCATTGTTGGAGATTTTGAGCAGGTGCATTTTCTGGTATAAAGAAATATGACTCGGTGGTCCACATGGTTGTAGTACCTCCCATTCAAGTTCTTTTGTAACGCTCGAGCATTTGCATCTGAGATAAAGTAGGGACCTCTCTTAGAAGCCTGCCAGGGCCTCCCAACCTGGAAATAAAGAAAAACCTTCAGTTCCTTCAAGAGAAATTCCAGGCACCTAGCTAGCCCTAAAAAGTAAGTGAGTGACCTTATAAGCAAGAAGGTAATGATAGCTTAAAACAATAGCCAAGGAAGTTAGAGTCACAAGATGTTTGATTCCCTATAGAAACTAAAAATAACATCTTAACATATGTCCCTGAGTTGTTTTTCAGAAACATGGATTCCCACCTAATAGATCCACTGACAGGGAGACCTTATAAAGGGGAAACTGAGGACTGAACTCTGACCGCCATTCTTTGTTCTAAATTTCTTCCTGAGGGGCCTGGAGAGAGTCAAGCCCACAGGCCAGGCTGAACATTCCTGTCTACTGCCCCCAGCTGTGTAAGGAAGCTGTGTAAAGAGGCTTTGCTTCCTTATCTATCACAAATCAGAGAATCTTTAAGTCTACCTAAGACCTGTAAGTGCCCTCATCAGGATAACGGCCACCTTTTAAGGCCAAAGCAGTGTATAACTTCTATGCATTGATTTATGATGTTGCCTGTAACTCTGCTTTCCCGAAATTTGCCCCTGCCTTTAAAAATTCTTGCTTGTGAGCCATCAAAAATGTTGGGTCTTAAGCGTGAGCTGCCCGATTCTCCTTGTTTGGCGCCGTACACATAAATGCCCTCCTTTGTCCTACTACAATCTCAGCGTGGATGGTGGATGTTTGCTTTTACTGCCCCAGGTGAGTGGACACCAGTTCAGTTTGGTAACACACCTACCACCAGCTGAACAAAGCCCACTCCAGGGTGAAGATCTATTCCTGCCAAGACCCATTTGCTGCTTCCTGGGGCTACTCGTATCAGTCTAACTTGCCAGCTATGTATTTTCAAGACCCTCCCATAAAAGAATCTGCCACATAGCCATATGCTATCTTTTTTTTTTTGTTAAAGAAAGCACTTCCTATGTGCATTTTGTGCCTGTGATGTGTGGAATGCAAGATGAATATGTCTTGATTCCACCTATCTCGGCATTGCTACAGCCCCAATGTCTACTTATTTCATGGACTCAGGTGATCACCACAAGCAAACGTGGATTTTTTTTGTTGTTGTTTTTGAGATGTGGTCTTGATATGTTTCCCTGGCTGGCCTCAAATATTGCTCAGGCTAAACTCTAACTCCTGGACTCAAGATATCCTTCTGCTTCAGCCGCTGTCATAGCTGGAATTACAAGTGCATCTGGGAAACACTTGGAGATAAATTCTTGTTGATTTCAATCACCTTTCAAACCTGGAAGGGAGTTATTCTGAGGGGCACTGAACAGCACTGAGGGGACGGTGCTAAACGATTCATGAGAAACTGACCTCATGATCCAACCACCTCCCTCCCTCCAGGCCCCACCTATAATGCTGGGGATCACATCTCGACATGAGATCTGCACAAGAACAACATCCAATCTATACCAGACATCAACAGATCTTACATTAATGAACCCCTCAAATTACCATAGTGATTTCCATAGGACTTGGCTCATATGGGCATTCTTTTCATAGGCAAGTTTTTCATTGCTCTCCTGATTAATTATACGGCCAGGCCATTAGTCCCTCCCTGTAAGTCAGTAAAAACTAAAACGTAGGAGCTTTATCATTGTTCAATTCTTACACCACTGCTAAGAAAACACCATGCAATTAAGTCCACAAGAGCCCTTAAGTTTTTACCTTCTTTGATCAAAGACGCGGACTTCCAAACAGGATGTTGTCCATTCATCTTGCAAATGCTATACACAAACCAACCAGCTGTTTGTGGGTCAGTTGACTGATACTGGAGTTCAAATCCCAGCGCTGTCTGCTACAGAGTTCCATCTTGCTCGAGGAAGGCCAGTGTTTTGCTTAATTTACACCTTCAATTAATTGAATGAAGCCCACCCACATTATAGACATCAATCTACTTTATTCAAAGTCTAGCTATTCATATGTTAATCTCATCCAACAAACATTCTCACAAATCATCCAGAATAATGCTTGACCACCTATCTAGGCACCATGCTTTAGCCAAGATGACCAATAATTTTTTTTATTATTATACTTTAAGTTCTAGGGTACATGTGCACAACGTGCAGGTTTGTTACATATGTACACATGTGCCATGTTGGTGTGTTGCACCCATTAACTCATCATTTACATTAGGTATATCTCCTAATGTTATCCCTTCCCACTGCTCCCACCTCACGATAGGCCCCAGTGTGTGATGTTCCCCACCCTGTGTCCAAGTGTTCTCATTGTTCAATTCCCACCTATGAGTGAGAACATGCAGTGTTTGGTTTTCTGTCCTTGTGATAGTTTGCTGAGAATGATGGTTTCCAGCTTCATCCATGTCCCTACAAAGGACATGAACTCATCCTTTTTTATGGCTGCATAGTATTCCATGGTGTATATGTACCATATTTTCTCAATTCCGTCTAGCATTGATGGACATTTGGGTTGGTTCCAAGTCTTTGCTATTGTGAATACTGCTGCAATAAACATACGTGTGCATGTGTCTTTATAGCAGCATGATTTATAATCCTTTGGGTATATACCCAGTAATGGGATCACTGGGTCAAATGGTATTTCTAGGTCTAGATCCTTGAGGAGTTGCCACACTGTCTTCCACAATGGTTGAACTAGTTTACAGTCCCACCAACAGTGTAAAAGTGTTCCTATTTCTCCACATCCTCTCCAGCACCTGTTGTTTCCTGACTTTTTAATGATTGTCATTCTAACTGGTGTGAGATGGTATCTCATTGTGGTTTTGATTTGCATTTCTCTGATGGCCAGTGATGATGAGCATTTTTTCATGTGTCTGTTGGCTACATAAATGTTTTATTTTGAGAGGTGTAGTTCATATCCTTTGCCCACTTTTTGATGGGGTTGTTTGATTTTTTCTTGTAAATTTGTTTAAGTTCTTTGTAGATTCTGGATATTAGCCCTTTGTCAGATGGGTAGATTGTAAAAATTTTCTCCTATTCTGTAGGTTGCCTCTTCACTCTGATGGTAGTTCTTTTGCGGTGCAGAAGCTCTTTAGTTTAATTAGATCCCATTTGTCAATTTTGGCTTTTGTTGCCATTGCTTTTGGTGTTTTAGTCATGAAGTACTTGCCCATGCCTATGGCCTGAATGGTATTGCCTAGGTTTTCTTCTAGGGTTTTTATGGTTTTAGGGATGACCAATAAAATTAATTATGACATTCTTCAATATAAGAATACTCTGAGGAAATTAGCCTGTGACCCTAATAAAACAAGGAGCAAACAACTGTTTCTAAAAATTTACAACCAAGAGTCAAAAAGCCCTCCCTATAGATTGTTTCTCAAGTTCACTCTGTAATTCTGGGTAAAAAAATACATGTATTTGTTGAAAACCACAGAAGAAGAGAAAATTGAAAAAGCAGAAAGTGAAAAAAATAAGAATAATAATAAAGATGACAGCAGTTATTTCATTGGAAACAATGCAAATGAGGAGACAGATGAGCAACATCTTTAGAGTCCTAAAAGGAAAATGCTGTGAAACTAGATTCTATTCCAGAAAATAATACCTTTTTCAAATATATATGTATAATTTTAATTGACGAATTATAATACATTTGTGAGATATTGTTTGATGTATTGATATATGTATACTGTGTGTAATGATTAAATTAAGCTAACACACCTTGAATATATCTATCAAAAAATAAAGGGATTTTAGGCCAGGCACAGTGGCTCACGCCTGTCATCCCAACACTTTGGGAGGCCGAGGTAGGTAGATCACAAAGTCAGGAGTTCAAGATCAGCCTGACCAACATGGTGAAACCTTGTCTCTACTGAAAATACAAAAATTAGCTAGGCATGGTGGCATGCTCTTGTAATTCCCAGCTACTCAGAAGGCTGAGGCAGGAGAATCACTTGAACATGGGAGGCGGAAGTTGCAGTGAGCCAAGATCACATCATTGCACTCCAGCCTGGGCAATAGAGTGAGACTCTGTCTCAAAAATAAACAAACAAACAAACAAATGGGTTTTAGACATATAGGGAGTGAAAAAATAACCAGCAGACCTAAACTATAATAAATGTTTCAGTCCTCTAGGCAAAAAGAAAATTAAGGGACTAGTTGGCACAGCATTTAATGATGAAGAGACAGCTTCATTTCCCCCTCCCACTGAGACAGAGAACACAGCCCCAGGGCCTGGGAATTCCTCAACTGAATCCACCACCTTGGGCACCTGTGCACTCCTCTTGGGTACCTGAGGTTGGGTGCAATCACCTTAGCTGTCACCTACCTGCAAACACCACCTATGGGCATCCCACCCAGCCTCTCACAGCTGCCGCTAACAATGCACACTGCTTGGGACCCAGAGAAGCAGCCCACCACTGCCACTGCCAAGTTAGCTGCCCAGGAGCCAAAGACCCCACCCACCCACCCAGTCAACCACTGCCACTACTGGCATCCAAGCAAGCCACCTAGAGGCCCAGGAATCAGCCCACCAGTAACCACCAACACAAGTGCCAGTATACACCACCTTGGGGAACAAAGATAGGAACACTTGGCACACCACGGCCACCACTGGAGCCTGAAGACTGTCTCATGTGGCATCCCAGTCCCCAGCACATCTTCACCACAGCCTCACTAATAACCACACCCTAATGCACAGAAGATATCACAGATACCATTAACACTGTCTACAGCCAAAGAAATTATACAGAGACCATAGTACTCTACTATGTACTACACCCAGAATCAAATTCAAAGTACCCCACACAACCACCACCATAGACTCATCTTTAGGAAAAAGTTCTCCACTATGAAACAAAATTCAAAAACAGGAAGAAGTGACTGTTATATCAGATGCAAAAATGTTAATGTTAGGACACAGAAACATGAAAAAGCAAAAAAGAAAAAAAAAGTCCCAAAGGAAGATAATAGATCTTAATCAAAAAGAAATTTTCAAGATTCCAGATAAAGCATTCAAAACATTTATTTTACAGAAGTTCAGTGAGATACAAAAGAATTCTGAAAAAAAATACAAAGAAAACATAAAAATAATTCAGGATATGAATAAGAAGTTTACAAAAGATATAGATTTTAAAAAAACAAACAGAAATTCTGGAATTAAAGTATTCGTGACATGAAATTCCAAATACATTTGAAAGCTTCAACAATATACTAGGTCAGGCAGAAGGAAGAATTCCAAAACTTGAAGACATACATTGTGAAATAATTCAATAAGACAAAGACACACACAAAAAAAGAATGAGAAAAGCCTTTTTGACACTTGGTACAATATAAACAACCAAATATTCAAATTACTGGTATCCTCAAGACCAAAGAGACAAAGAACAGATAAGAAAACCTATTTAATGAAAGAATAGATGAAAAATTCCCAAGTCCAGCAAGTGATTTAGACATTCAGATACAAAATGTTCAACAATTCTGAGAAAAATACAATGCAAAAAGTTCTTCTCCATGGCATATAATCAGACTTTCTATAGTCTAAGGTAAAACGCAAATCCTAAAAATAGCAAGAGAAAAGCGTTTAGTCACTTACAAAGGAAACCCCATCAGACTATCAGCAGATTTCTTTTTCTTTTTTTTCTGTCTTTCTTTTTTTTTTTTTTTGAGACAGAATCTTGCTATGTTGCCAGGCTGGAGTGCAGTGGCGCGATCTCGGTTCACTGCAATCTCGGCTTCCTGGGTTCAGGTGATTCTCCTGCCTCAGCCTCCCAAGTAGCTGGGATGACAGGCACACGTCACCACACCCAGCTAATTTTTCTTTTTTTTGTATTTTTAGTAGAGACGGGATTTCACAATGTTGGCCAGGATGGTCTCGATCTCTTGACCTCATGATTCGCCCACCTCAGCCTCCCAAAGTGCTGGGATTACAAGTGTGGGCCACTGTGCCCAGCTCTAACAGCAGATTTCTTAGCAGAAATCTTACAGGCCAGAAGAGAATAGGATAGTATAATCAAAGTCCTGAAAGAAAAGAACAGCCAAGCCAAAAGTAATAAGCCAAGCCAAGAGTAATAAACCAAACATAATTATTCTTCATAATTGAAAAAGAAATTATCTTTCCAAGACAAGCAAATGCTTAAAGGCTTCATTACCACTAGACAGGGCCTACAGGAAATGCTCAAGAAAGTCCTAAACCTGGAATTGAAAGGACATTTTCAACATTTCCGCATTATCACCATGAAAACATACACAAGCATAAAACTCACTGGTAAAGCAATCACACAAAAGAGGAAGAGAAAGGTCTCAAATGGTCCTACTACAGAAATTCACCAAACCATAATGACAAGCAATAAGAGAAAAAGACAGTAATAAAGGACATATAAAACAACCAGAAAACAACGTGACAGGAACAAAGCTGTTGGGAACAGGCCCCCCAAAATCTGGCCATAAACGGGCCTCAAAACTGGCCATAAACAAAATCTCTGCAGCACTGTCACATGTTCATGATGGCCATGACGCCCATACTGGGAGGTTGTGGGTTTACCAGAATGAAGGCAAGGAACACCTGGCCCACCCAGGGCAGAAAACTGCTTAAAGACATTCTTAAACCACAAACAATAGCTTGAGCGATCTGTGCCTTAAGGACATGCTCCTGCTGCAGATAACTAGCCAAACCCATCCCTTTATTTTGGCCCATCCCTTTGTTTCCCATAAAGAATACTTTTAGTTAATCTATAATCTATAGAAACAATGCTTATCACTGGCTTGAGTTAATAAATACAGGGGTAAATCTCTGTTCGAGGCTGTCAGCTCTGAAGGCTGTGAGACCCCTGATTTCCCACTTCACACCTCTATATTTCTGTGTGTGTGTCTTTAATTCCTCTAGTGCCACTGGGTTAGGGTCTCCCTGACCGAGCTGGTCTCGGCACAAAGCCTCACATATTAATAAAAATCTGGAATGTAAACAGATTAAATTCTCCACTAATAAGATTTAGAATGGCTGAATAGGTAGAAAACATGATCTAACTACATTCTGCTTACAAAAAAACTCACCGGTTATACCACTTCACCACGATCCATAGATACAGAAGGTAAAAGAATGGCAAGAGGTTATCTATGGAAACCGAAAGTGAGCAGGAGTAGCTATACTTATAGCAGATAAAATAAACTGTAAGTCAAGACAATTTTTTAAAAAGATATGGAAGGCCATCACATAATCATAAAGAGATCCTTCCAAGAAGAGAATAGAACAATTCTAAATATATATGCACTAAACACTGGAGCATCTAGACTCATAAAACAAGTATTACTACATCTAACAAGAGAGATAGACTCCAATACAATAATAGTGGAGGACTTCAACATCCAAACCTCAGCATGAGACAGATCATCTACACAGAAAATCAAGAAAGAAACATTGGATTTAAACTGAATTTTACACCAAATAAAGCTAACAGATATTTACAGAGCATTCTATCTAACACTACAGAATATACACTCTTTTCATGAACACATGGAAAATTTTATGGGAGATAGTCTATGTTAAGCCACAAAACAAGTCTCAACAAATTTTCAAAAATTGAAATCATATTAAATATCTTCTCTGGCCACAGTGGAATAAAACTAGAAATATACACCAAGAGAAATGTTGGCAACTAGACCAATACATGGAAACTAAACAACATGCTCCTGAATAACCATTGAGTCAACAGAGAAATTAAGATGTAAATCAAAAAGTTTCTTGAAACAAATGAAAATGGAAACAGAACATACCAAAACCTGTGGGATACAGCTAAACAGGGCTAAAAGGGAGGTTTATAGCAATAAATACCTACCTAAGAAAAGTAGAAACATTACAAATTAACAATGTAACAATGAACCTCAAGAAACTGGAAAAGCAAGAAAAAAACACATCGAAAATTAGCAGAAAAGAAATAATAAAGATCATAGTAGAACTAAATAAAGACTTTTAAAAACCATGTAAATGATTAACAAAATGAAAAGTTTGTTCTTCAAAAACATAAACAAAATTGATAAACCACTAGCTAAACAAACCTAGAAAAAAAGAGAGAAAATTTGTTAAGAATAAAAGTTCCTCTTCAAAGTTTTCCTTTTTGGTTTAGAATGATAAGTGTTAAGAAGATAGTTCCTCTTAGAATCTTCCTTTAAGTTTCCCTCACTCTTCGTATTAACAAATCTTCTATTTTACTAATGACTTTTATTGTGCCCCCAAGGAGTTGTTACATACAGTAAAGAAATAAACACATTCTATGTTCTTGTACTTGAACCAAGGCCTGACTCCTTTGCCCCTAGCCTGCCTGGATCTGCCTGGACATGCCCAGACATGACCCAGCTTGCAGCCTATGCTCTTTCCTTATTTGGAAACATTATTGTCTTCCTGGTTTCCCATAAGCGACCCCCTCCTTTCCCTTGTTCCCCATTGCACCTTTACCTTATTTGGGAAAGTTTAAGTTTTTGGCCAACTGGGATCAGTTTAGATTATGTGGTCCAGTTCCAGCCAATGGAGACAGGACACAATAGTAGAAACAATTTGCGTTAGGAATAAAAACCCCTGCTTTCCTTTGTTCTGGGTGCTCTCATGGCAATCAGGCTTATGGGAAGCACCCTTCTGTGGAAGTAAAAATTGCCTTGCTGAGAAATCCTTTGTTCAAGTGTTTGTTTTCTTTGTGACTCCGAGCTTTATTTCTAACAATTTTCCGGGGGCTTGTCCAGGATTCCCATTCTCCTTTGGGAAGGGGTCTTTGGTCACGCCATCTAGGGGAGGCGCACCCCACTGCCCCACTGTGGTGGCCCCAGGGACGGGAGATTGAGACTACCCATTGTGACGAATAAACCCAGGCTCTCAGCAATGTGGAAGGAGAAGGCCTGCAAGTATCGTGATAACCAGGTAACTCTGTGCACAGATCAAGGTAAAAAAAGTCTCAAAGGCAACAGTATTTCCTTGGTGGTCGCAATATTCTGAAGGTTAAACGGTGTGTAAGGTAACAAGCACTACTGCTGTGCAGAGTGAGTGAGTCCAATCTGTGATTCTGTGGTCACCTCATACAGCTTATGGTGGCCCTCTTGTAGGGATCCTGACATTGGGGTTTATACAGTACTGCTGATGCTAAGGGGAACCTAATTTCCTCTGGGAAAGAAGTCAGAGTGGATGAAGCAAAAGGAGAAGATTGCAAGGAACCTCCAGGGTAGGGGTTAAACCTCCAGGGAAGGATAGGTGAGAAATCTCTAGTTCGAGGGACTGAGCCTAACCAGTATTCAACATGGGAAATACCCTGAGTAAGACAGAAGGTAAAAAGGAAAAGGCAGACAGTGAAATCACCTCTGATAGTCCTTTAGGACTCATGTTAAAATATTGCAAGGATACGAGAGGACTAAACAGAAGAAAAAGCAACAGATGATAAAGTATTATTGTTTCATTTGGACCAAGGAACCTATTCTAAAGCCTTCAGTTTTCTGGCCAAAATTCAGATCAAATGAGGATTGGACTTGCCAGCTTTTAATAGAATATGTAAATAAGAGTCCTGTTTCCCAGGAGGAAATACATTATGCTGTGTGTTGGTGGCAAGGGCCCATCCTCCTTTGTCATCTAAAAACTAAAGGAGACAAGCCAGAAACTACTTCTCATGAAATTAATACACCTTACTCCAAGAACCCCACCAACACATGGGATCCCTTAGACCATCTTCCCCCACCAAACCTTCTTCCCCCAACCAGTAGACCAACATCACCCACCTCCCCCTCCAGTAGATATAACAGTCCCAGACCTTTCCCCTACTCAGATTTTTTTTCCCTCCTTATAACCCTGATTCTTGGGGTCATCACCAGCTTGAATGCCCTCCCTCAGGAAGACTTCAACGTGAGTTAGAACAATGTAAAAAAGATATCTAATACTTCCCTTTTCTCCCTTCTTCTAGGGGTTCGGCTACAAACCTCTTCCCATTGAGGGAAGTGCCTCTAGGAGGAGGGGACATTGGCTTTGTAAATGCTCCCCTGACCAGTTCAGAAGTCCAGAGCTTGAAAAGGGAACTCAAACCACTCTTACACAATCTCTATGGAGTGGCAGGTCAGACTGATCAATGTTTAGGACTCCAGTTGTATACTGGGCTAAGTTAATGTCCATCATAGGCATCCTTTTTTCAGGGGAAGAAAGGAGCTTGATGCATAGGGCCGCTATGACCATTTGGGAGTGTGAGCATCCTCCTGGTCAAAACGTCCCTGCAGCCAAACAGAAATTTCCTACTCAAGATCCCCAGTGGGATACTAACAACATAGCTCATAGGAGGAATATGAGAGACCTGCAAGAAATGATAATAAAAGGAATTAGAGAATCGGTACCCCACACCCAGAATATGACCAAAGCTTTTAATATACAGCAAGGAAAAGATGAGGGGCTTAGGGAATTTTTTAATAGGCTTAAGGAACAAATAAGGAAATATGCTGGTTTAGATGGAGGAGACCCACTTGGACAAGGAATGTTAAAGCTTCACTTTGTCACAAATAGCTGGCCAGACATTACCAAGAAATTACAAAAGATAGAAAATTGGAAGGACTGTCCCATAGAGGAACTCTTAAGGGAAGCCCAAATGGTGTATGTACGAAGGGATGAAGAAAAGCAAAAGGACAAGGCAAAGATTATGCTGTTCTTACAGCAGGGAACTCCCCAATAGACAGCTCAAAGAAATGTCACTGGTAAATCTGTTAGGTACCCGACTGCCAGACCCTATAATGGAGGTAAAGGAATCAAACCAGGGAACAAGGGAATTAAAAGAGGAATAGGGCAAAATAAATGCTTCAAGTGTGGGAAGGAAGGTCACTTTAAAAGAGAATGCCCTGAATGGAAAAAATAAAAAGAAATCACCCCACTTATGATCTTTGAGGAGGAATGGGGGGCCAGGGGCTCTACTCTTTTTACCTTAAGTCCCACCAAGAGCCCTTGATAAATTTAGAGGTGGGACCCAAACCTTTTTAATTGACTCAGGAGCTGCTGATTCCTCAGTTTGTTATCTTCCCCCTGGTGTAACTTGGTCACAAGAAGAACTTTTTATTTCGGGAGCAAAAGGGGATGGGTTTAAAGCAAAAGTCTTAGAGGAAACAAAAATTAAATATCAGAACCACTCAGTAAATATTAAACTTCTGTTAATCCTGGAGGCAGTAAAAAACCTATTAGGAAGAGATTTAATGCTAAAATTAAACCTAGGCCTTTATGTTAATCAAGGAAATCTCCTCTCCTTAAATTTGCTTGCTACTCTAAATGAGGGATACATCCATCCAGATGTATGGTCAAAGGAAGGAAACCGAGGAAAATTATGAATTTCCTCAATCCAAGTTAAATTGAAAAACCTGGGGGAAGCGGTAAAAAGAAAACAATATCCAAGTCCCTTAGAAGCTAAGATCAATTTAAAGCCCATAATAGAAAGCCTTCTCCATGGTGGACTCATTGAACCCTGTATGTCTCCTTATAACACTCCCATACTACCTGTGAAAAAGCCAGATGGGTCATATCGGCTAGTGCAAGATCTTCGATCTATTAACCAAATAGTTCAAACAACTCACCCTGTTGTTCCTAATCCTTATACTATTATTAGTAAAATTCCATACAACCATGAGTGGTTCACAGTAATAGATCTAAAGGATGCCTTCTGGGCTCACCCACTAGCAAAGATAGCCTGTGAATGGGAGGACCCTCACTCTGGTTGAAAATAACAGTAACGATGGACAGTTTTGCCCCAGGGATTTACAGAATCTCCAAATTTGTTTGGTCAAATACTAGAACAGATCATAGAAAAGTTTTACAAACCACCATATATATGCCTGCTCCAATACATGGATAATATCCTTATTTCAGGGGAGGATAGACAAAAAGTAGAAGGATTTTCAATAGTTTTTTTAAAAACAATTTACAACTGGAGGGGTTATGAGTGTCAAAAAAGCAAACTTCGGTTTGTAGAACCTGAAGTCAAGTATTTAGGGCACTTAACCAGTAAGGGCAAATGGAGAATTGGATTTGAATGGATTGAAGGCATCATATCCTTACCTCTGCCTGAGACAAAGAAGGAACTTAGAAAGTTTTTAGGGTTAGTAGGGTATTGTCGCTTATGCATAGACTCTTATGCTTTGGTAACCAAACCTCTATGTAAAAAAAACTTACACAGGATGAATCAGACCCTCTTATATGGTTTTTACCAGAAATACAGCAGATAAAAAAATTAAAAGAGTTACTAGTGACAGCCCATGTTCTAGCCTTACCCTCTTTAGAACTGCCCTTTCATCTTTTCGTTAATGTAGGTAATGAAGTAGCCTTAGGGGTACTTACTCAAACACATGGAGGCCATTGGCAACCCATAGCCTTCTTGTCAAAAATTCTTGACCCAGTAGTCCATGGATGGCCCGAGTGTGTCCAATCAGTGGCAGCAACAGCCTTGCTCATAGAGGAGAGCAGAAAATTAACCCTTGGGGAAATCTTATCATTAGTACTCCTCACCAAGTGAGAACAATTCTCAATCAGAAGGTGGGAAGGTGGCTTACTGATTCAAGAATTTTAAAGTATGAAGCCATCTTGTTAGAAAGAGATGATCTAACCTTAACCACTGATGACTCAATTAATCCAGCTGCTTTCTTAACAGGAAACCCCAACCCACAGACCCCTGATCTTTGCCCAGAGCACAGATGTTTAGATTTAATTAGTTATCAAACAGAAGTTAGACCTGATCTAAATGAAACACCCTTTCAGACTGGGAAACACCTGTTTGTAGATGGTTCCTCCTGAGTAATCAAAAGAAAAAGGCATAACGGGTATTCAATGATAGATGGAGATACCCTCATAGAAATAGATTCTGAAAGGTTACCAAATGACTGGTCTGCACAAACATGTGAGTTGTTCACATTAAATCAGGCCTTAAAATTTCTGCAAATCAAGAAGGAACAATCTATAGAGACTCCAGGTATGCCTTTGGAGTAGTCCATACTTTTGGAAAAATTTGAACTGAGCAGGGCCTCATTAACAGCAAAGGTCAAATTTTAGACCATAGAGACCTAATAATACAAGTACTAGAAAATTTACAGTTGCCAAAAGAAATAGCTGTTGTACATGTCCCAGGGCATCAAAGGAATCCTTCATTTGAAGGCCAGGAAAAAAATCTCACTGACCAAATAGCTAAGCAAGCTGCCTCTTCTCCAGCAGAACCCATTTTTCGACTAACCCCTTGTCTTTCATCTTCAGCTGCACTCCCTATCTTTTCTCAAGCAGATCAGGAAAAACTAAAAAAAATAGGAGCTGAGGAAAACTCAAAGGAAAGTGGGTATTACCAGATGGAAGGGAAATGTTATCCAAACCTCTTATGAGGGAAATATTGTCACAGCTTCATCAAGGATCTCACTGGGGTCCTCAAACCATGTGTGATGCAGTCCTTAGGGTTTATGGGTGCATAGGAATATACACCCTCACCAAGCAAATGGTGGAAAGTTGTATAGTGTGCAGAAAATCTAATAAGCAGACCCTAAAAAGACAACCTCCCAGAGGGAGAAATCCTGGGTTAAGGCCATTTCAAAGTGTCCAAGTTGACTATACTGAAATCCCCCCAATAGGCCGCCTTATGTATTTACCAGTAATAGTAGATCATCTTACCCACTGGGTAGAAGCCATCCCTTTTCCAAGTGCAACAGCCAGTAATGTGGTGAAAGCTCTGTTAGAACATATCATACCCAGGTTTGGAATAACAGAGAACATTGATTCAGATAATGGGACCCAATTTACCGTGCACATTATTAAAGGACTAATCCAAGTATTGGGGACTAAATGGGAATATCATCCTTCCTGGCCTCCACTTCATCAGGGAGAGTAGAAAGAATGAATCAAACTTTAAAGAGTCATCTAACCAAATTAATTTTAGAAACTCGCCTGCCATGGACAAAATCTCTTCCCATTGCTTTACTAAGAATCCAAACTTCCCCTCGGAGGGATCTTGGCCTGTCTCCTTATGAAATGCTTTATGAGTTACCTTATCTAAACACTGCTACTGACCTTCCTATGATCGAAACAAAAGATCAGTTCCTTAGAAATTATGTATTTGGTCTGTCTTCCACTCTTTGTTCCCTCAGGACTCAAGGTCTCCTAGCACAGACTCCACTCCTTGAATTCCTGGCCCACCAACATCAACCCAGAGATCACGTCCTTATCAAAGGCTGAAAAGAGGGAAAGCTTGAGCCTACCTGGGAAGGACCCTATCTGGTGCTCACAACAACTGAAACAGCAGTTCGGACCACTGAAAAAAGGTGGACCCATTATATTCGAGTCAAGAAGGTGTCACCTTCTCCAGAGACATGGACCATTATTTCGTCAACTCCCACCAGAGTAACAATAAAAAGAAAAACTTTATCTATATATTTTTCTTCTTTTCTTTCCCTTAACTGCCCCCATCTCATCATTAATGTAACTAGATCAAGTTTGCCCAAAATTATTACCTTTGATGCTTGTCTAGTCATGCCTTGTGGAAATTTACAGGACTGCCTCAGATAAATATCTTTGTCCCTGTTGGACTTCTTCAGATTGGAAAGATATAGCAAATTCTTGTAAAGATCATGATAACCCCAAAAATAGTAGTTGTATTAACTGGTGGGAATGAGACTCTTGTCCCCTTAAAACAGAGTCCATATGCTATACTTGGTCTAATGTCCTATGGAACACCAAAGGTCCAGGCTGGACTGCTCCCACCAGTCTTTGCCAGTCCTTAAAGTCGTATATCCATTTTACAAAAGGGATTGCCTCTTCTAATTGTCCATATAACCAATGTAATCCTATTCAGCTTACTATTACTATTGCAACGTCCCAAAACTCTTCCCCTTCATTAAGTCGTATTTATGGCATAGGGGCCAACATCTCAGGAAAGGATCATAGGGGAATTTTTGAAATCTGCTTTATTGCCCCTTCCACCTCTCTATCACATCTTCCTCAAACCATCACCCCACCTATATCCAGTGACAAAACCAAAGTAGCTATAGTAGAGGTAAAAGACCTGAGGCAAACTCTAGCCATTGAAACTGGGTCTCAGGATGCAACTGCCTGGCTGGAATGGATTAAATATTCCATCCACAGTCAAAATCAGAGTGATTGTTCTGCTTGGGCACACAGCAAATCAGAGGCCCAAATTGTCCCCTTTCCACTGAGATGGTCTTGTAATAGACCAGATATGGACTGGTTGGTAGCTCTGCTCCAAGACCCCACACCTGGGGTAATAAATCACGTCACTTTCTCTGCTATTCCCTGAGGTCCAGCACCCTGGGAGTCAGCCCCTGAAGGCCATTCAGCCTCCATCTTCTGGGAGCAAATTTGCTTCGTGTCTCTCACAACAGGGATAAAACTTGGCTTTCCTTGGAAACCTGACAGGATGCAGTGAGGTCAAGCACTTCCAAGGGCTAACCCATCAGTCTGCCCTTATCTATCCCCGAGCAGCTGTATGGTGGTATTGTGGTGGACCTTTGTGGGACACTCTGCCAAATAATTGGAGTGGTACTTGCGCTCTAATTCAATTGGCTATCTCTTTCACCCTGGCATTTCATTCACCAAAAAAATTAACAACCAGGCATCGTAGTACAAGAACTGTTCCTGTAAGTCTTTTGATTCCAACGTTTATATAGATGCTATTGGAGTGCCAGATGAATTTAAAGCTTGAAACCAAATAGCTGCAGGATTTAAGTCATTATTCAGGTGGGTGACTATAATAAAAATGTAGATTGGATAGCCGGGCGCAGTGGCTCACGTCTGTAATCCCAGCACTTTGGGAGGCCAAGGCAGGTGGATCATGAGATCAAGAGTTTGAGACCAGCCTGACCAACATAGTGAAACCCTGTCTCTACTAAAAATACAAAAATTAGCTGGGTGTGGTGGCACACACCTGTAATCCCAGCTACTGAGGAGAGTCACTTGAACATGGGAGTCGGAGGTTGCAGTGAGCCGAGATTGCACCACTGCACTGCAGCCTGGGTGACAGACTGAGACTCCATCTCGGAAAAAAAAACTGTAGGTTGGATAAATTATATTTACTACAATCAGCAATGATTCATTAATTGCACAAGGGATGCTATGAGGGAATAGCTGAGCAACTAGGACCCACCAGCCAGATGACTTGGGGAAATAGAACTGCACTTGACATGATACTAGCAGAAAAAGGCAGGGTTTGTGTTACCATTGGAACTCAATGTTGTATTTTTATCCCTAATAATACTGCCCCTGATGGAACTATAACAAAAGCACTTCAAGGTCTTACTGCTTTATCAAATGAACTAGCTAAAAATTCTGGAATAAATGATCCTTTCACTAGCTTAATGGAAAGGTGGTTTGGTAAGCGGAAAGGACTCATGTCCTCAATTCTCACCTCACTGGCTCTCATAATCAGTGTATTTATCCTTGTAGAATGTTGTATTATACCTTGCATTCGTGAATTAGTGCAAAGGCTTATAGAAAAGGCTCTTACCAAAACCCCTTTCAATTCTCCTCCCCCGTACTCAGATGAGTTGTTCCTTCTGACTGATTAAGAAGAGCCACAAAGTCAAGATATGTTAAGCAGATTTGAAGAGGAAGAACTGTAAAATCAAGAGGGGGAAACTGTAAAGAATAAAAGTTCCTCTCCAAAGTTTTCCTTTTTGGTTAAGAATGATAAGTGTTAAGAAGATAGTTCCTCTTAAAATCTTTCTTTACGTTTCCCTTGCTCTTCATACTAACAAATCTTCTAATTTACTAATGACTCTTTATTGTGCTCCAAGTAGTTGTTACATACAGTAAGAAATAAACACATTCTATGTTCTTGTACTTGAACCAAGGCCTAATTCTTAGTCTGCCTGGCTCTGACCAGACACGCCCAGACATGACCCAGCTTGCAGCCTATGTTCTTGCCTTATTTGGCTGTCTCCAGCCAATGGAGACAGGACATAATAGGAGAAACAACTAGCATTAAGAATAAAAACCCCTGCTTTCCCTTGTTCTGGGTGCTCTCATGGCAATCAGGCTTATGGGTAGCACCCTTCTGCAGAAGTAAAAATTGCCTTGCTGAGAAATCCTTTGTTCAAGTGCTCATTTTCTTTGTGACTTCAAGCTTTATTTCTAACAGACTCAAACAAAATCAGAAAAGAAAATAGAAACATTACAACTGATATTGCAAAAATACAAAAGACCATCAGAGACTATTATGAACAATTCTGTACTGACAAACTGGAAAACCTGGAGGAAATGGATAAATTCCTGGAAACAAACAACCTACTAAGATAAAATTAGGAAGAACAGAAAACCTGAAGCCCTAACATACATGAACCATTCTCACAGTGGTTCCAGTGGGCCCCTGACCACCCTGTGATTATTTCCTCAGTGCTGGTTTGCATAATTGAAATAGACCTACTCAGCAACAGGGAAAATCCACAGATCAGTTCCTTTTTTTTAACTTTTATTTTCAGTTCAGGGGTACAAGTGCAGGCTGTTTTACAGGTAATCTTGTGTTGTGGGAATTTGGTACACAGATTATTTAATCACCCAGGTTTTAAGCCTATTACCCGTTAGTTATTTTCCCTGATCCTCTTCTTCCTCCCACCCTCCACCGTCTGAAAGTCCCCAGTGCCCTGTGTGTGCTATTCCCCTCTATGTCTCTATGCATTCTCATCATTTAGCTCCCACTTGTAAGTGAGAACATGCAGTATTTGGTTTTCTGTTTCTGCATTAGTTTGCTAAGGTTAATGGCTTCCAGCTTCATCCATGTCCCTGCAAAGGACATGATCACATTCCTTTTTCTGGCTGCACAGTATTCCATGGTATACATGTATCACATTTTCTTTATCCAGTCTATAATTGATGGACATTTAAGTTGATTCCATATCTTTGCTATTGTGAACAGTGCTGCAATGAACATATGTGTGCCTACGTCTTTACAATAGAATGATTTATATTCCTTTGGGTATAATGGTATTTCTGTCTTTAGGTCTTTGAGAAATCACCACACTGTCTTCCACAATGGCTGACCTAATTTGCACTCCCACCAACAGTGTATAAGTATTCCTTTTTCTCCACAACTTTGCCAGCATCTGCTATTTTTTGACTTTTTAATAATAGCCATTCTGACTGGTGTGAAATGGCATCTCACTGTGGTTTTGATTTGCATTTCTCTAATCATCAATGATGTTGAGCATTTTTCATGTTTGTTGGCTGCATGTATGCCTTCTTTTGAGAAATGTCTGTTTATATGCTTTGCCCACTTTTTAATGGGGTTGTTTTGTTTTTTCTTGTAAATTTGTTTAAGTTCCTTATAGATATTAGACTTTTGTCAGATGCATAGTTTGCAAAAAATTTTCCCCCATTCTGTAGGTTGTTTTCTCTGTTGATAGTTTCTTTTGCTGTGCAGAGCTCTTTAGTTGAATTAGATCCCATTTGACAATTTTTGCTTTTGTTGCACTTGCTTTTGGCATCTTTGTCATGAAATCATTGCCCATGCCTATGGCCTAAATGAGGTATTGCCTAGGTTGTGTTAGAGTTTTTACAGTTTTGGATCTTACATTTAAGTCTTTAATCCATTTTGAGGTGATTTTGGTATATGGCATAAGAAAGGGGTTGGGTTTTAATCTTCTGCATATGGATAGCCAGTTATCCCAGAACTATTTATGAATAGGGAATCCTTTCCCCATTGCTTGTTTTTGTCAGGTTTGTCAAAGATCATAGTTGTAGGTGTGTGGTCTTCTTTCTGGGTTCTCTATTCTGTTCCATTGGTCTATATGTCTATTTTTGTACCAGTACCATGCTGTTTTGGTTACTGTAGCCTTGAAGTATAGTTGAAATCAGGTAGCATACACTGGACATGGTGGCTCATGCCTGTAATCCCAGCACTTTGGGAGGCAGAGGCAGGTGGATCATGAGGTCAGGAGTTTGAGACCAGTCTTGTCAACAAGGTGAAACCCCATCTCTACTAAAGATACAAAAAATTAGCTGGGAGTGGTGGCACGTGCCTGTAATCCCAGCTACTCAGGAGGCTGAGAAAAGGAGAATCACTTGAACCCAGAAGGTAGAGGTTGCAGTGAGCCAGGATCACACCATTGCACCCCAGCCTGGATGACAGGGTGAGCCTCTGTCTCAAAAAAAAAAAAAAAAATCACGTAGTGTAATGCCTCCAGCTTTGTTCCTTTTGTTTAGGATTGCCTTGGCTATTCAGGGTCTTTTTTGGTTCCAGGTGAATTTTAAAATAGTTTTTTCTAGTTCTGTGAAGAATGTCAGTAGTAGTGGCCGGGCGTGGTGGCTCACGACTGTAATCCCAGCACTTTGAGAGGCTGAGGCAGTGGATCAGGAGGCCAGGAGATGGAGACCATCCTGGCTAACAGGGTGAAACCTCATCTCTACTAAAAGTACAAAAAATTAGCCCAGTGTGGTGGCAGGTGCCTGTAGTCCCAGCTACTCAGGAGGCTGAGGCAGGAGAATGGCATGAACCCAGGAGGCGGAGCTTGCAGTGAGCCGAGATCACGCCACTGCACTCCAGCCTGGGTAACAGAGCAATACTCTGTCTCAAAAAAAAAAAAAAAAAAAAAAGAATGTCAGTGGCAGTTTGATAGGAATAGCATTGAATCTATACATTGCTTTGGGCGGTATGGCCATTTTCACAATATAGATTCTTCCTATCCATGAGCATAGAAAGTTTTTCCATTTGTTTGCATCATCTCTGATTTCTTTGAACAGTGGTTTATAGTTCTCCTTGTAGAGACCTTTTACCTCCCAAGTTAGCTGTGTTCCTAGGTATCGTATTCTTTTTGTGGCATTTGTGAATGGGAGTTCATTCCTGATTTGGCTCTCAGTTTGCCTGTTGTTCGTGTGTAGAAATGCTAGTAATTTTCTCACATTGATTTTGTATCCTGAGACTTTGCTGAAGTTGTTTATCAGTTTTTAAGCTTTTGGGCTGAAACTATGGGTTTTTCTATTTACAGAATCATGTAATCTGCAAACAGGAATAGTTTGATTTCCTCTCTTCCTATTTGAATACCCTTTATTTATTTCTCTTGCCTGATTGTCCTGACCAGAACCTCCAATACTATGTTGAATAGGAGTAGTGAGAGAAGGCATCCTTGTCTTCTGTCGGTTTTCAAGGGGAATGCTTCCAGCTTTTGCCCATCGGTATGATGCTCGCTGTGCGTTTCTCGTAATTGGCTTTTATTATTTTGAAGTGTATTCCTTCACTATCTAGTTTATTGAGAGTTTTTTTAAAACATGAATAAATGTTGAATTTTATCAAAAGCCCTTTCTGCATCTACTGAGATAATCATGTGGTTTTTGTCTTTAGTTCTGTTTACATAATGAGGCACATTTATTAATTTACATAGGTTGAACAAACCTTGTATACTGGGAATGAAGTCTACTTGATTGTGGTGGATAAGCTTTTTGATATGCTGCTGGATTTGGCTCACCAGCATTTTGTCAAAGATTTTTGTATCAATGTTCATCAAGAATATTGGCTTGAAGTTTTCTTTTTTGTTGTATCTCTGCCACATTTTGGTATCAGGATGATGCTGGTCTAATAGAATGAGTTAGGGAGAAGTCTCTCCTCCTAAATTTTTTTTTTTTTTTTGGGAACAGTTTCAGTAGTAATAGTACCAGCTCTTCTTTGTACACCTCATAGAATTTGCCTGTCAATCATCTGGTCCTGGGCTTTTTTTGGTTGGTAGGCTGTTTGTTACTGCCTTAATTTCAGAACTCATTATTAGTCTGTTCAGTGATTCAATTTCTTCCTAGTTCAGTCTTGGAGGGGGCAGGTGTATGTGTCCAGGAATTGATCCTTGCCTTCTAAATTTTCTAGTTTATTTGCATAGAGGTGTTCATAATATTTTCTGGTGGTTGCTTGAATTTCTGTGGGGTCAATGGTAATGTCCCTGTTACTGTTTCTAATTGTGTTTATTGGAATCTTCTTTACTAGCCTAGCTAGGGGTCTATTGATTTTATTAATTAAAAAAAAAAAAAAACTAGGCCAGGAGCAGTGGCCTCACACCTGTAATCCCAGCACTTTGGGAGGCTGAAGCAGGCAGATCACCTGAGGTCAGGAGTTCAAGACCAGCCTGACCAACACGGAGAAACCCCATCTCTATTAAAAATACAAAAAAATTAACCGGGTATGGTGACACATGCCTATAATCCCAGCTACTCGAGAGGCTGAGGCAGGAGAATCACTTGAACCCAGGAGGCAGAGGTTACAGTGAGCAGAGATCACGCCACTGCACTCCAGCCTGGGTAACAAGAGTGAAACTCCAACTCAAAAAAAAAAAATTTCTGAATTCGTTGGTCTTTTGAGTGGATTTTCATGTCTCTGCCTCCTTCAGGAGACAATGTCTTTGTTAATTTTTTTTTACTAAGTCTTGTCTTCTGCTAGCTTTGGGATATGTTTGCTCTTTGTTCTCAAATTCTTTCAGTTGTGATTTTAGGTTATTAACTTGAAATCTTTCTAAGTTTTTGATGTGGGCATTTAATGCTATAAATTTCTCTCTTAACACTGCCTTAGCTGTTTTCCAGAGATTCTGGTACATTGTATCTTTGTTCTTATTATCTTCAAAGAACTTCTTGATTTGTGCCTTAATTACATTATTTACCCAAAAGTCATTGAAGAACAGGTTATTCAATTTCTATGTAATTGTATGGTTTGAGTGAATTTCTTAGCCTTTATTTTGAATTTGATTGCACTGTGGTCCAAGAGACTATTTGTTATGATTTCAGTTCTTTTGCATTTGCTGAGTGTTTTACTTCCAATTCTGTGATCAATTTTAAAGTGCCATGTGGCAATGCAAAAAATGTATATTCTGTTGCTTTGGAGTGAAGACTTCTGTAAATATTTATCAGGTCCATTTGATCCAGGGCTGAGTTCAGGTCCTGAATATCTTTGTTAGTTTTCTGTCTTGATGATCTGTCTAATATTGTCAGTGGAGTATTAAAATATCTTACTATTATTGTGTGAGATTCTAAGTCTCTTTGAAGGTCTCTAGGAACCTACTTTATGAATCTAGGTGTTCCTGTATTGGATGCATATATATTTCAGATAGTTAGATCTCCTTGTTGAATTGAACCCTTTACCATTATGTAATGCCCTTCCTTGTCTTTTTTTATCTTTATTGGTTTAACACCTGTTTTTCAGAAACAAGGGTTGCAACCCTGGCTTTTTTTCTGCTTTCCATTTGCTTGGTAGATTTTCTTCCTTCTTTTTATTTTGCGCCTATATGTGTCATTGCATGTGAAATGGGTGTATTGAAGACAGCATACTGATAGGTCTTGGTTCTTTATCCAGCTTGCCACTCTATGTCTTTTAAATGGGGCATTTGGCCCATTTACATTTAAGATTAGTATTGATATGTATGGATTTGATCCTATCATCATGAGGTTAGCTAGTTACTTTGCAGACTTGCTTATGTGGTTGCTTTATTGTCTCACTAGTCTGTGTACTTCATTATGTTTTTGTAATGGGTGGTAACCATCTTTCCATGTTTAGTGCTTCCTTCAGGAGTTCTTGTAATGCACATCTAGTAGTAATGAATTCCCTTGGTATTTGTTTGTCTGAAAACGATCTGATTTCTCCTTTGCTTATGAAGCTTAGTTTGGTTGGATATGAAATTCTGGGTTGGAAACTCTTTTCTTTAAGAATGTTGAATATTGGCCCTCAATCTCTTCTGGCTTGTAGGATTTCCACTGAAAGATCCACTGTTAGTCTGATGGGCTTCCCTTTGTAGGTGATCTGGCCTTTCTCTCTGGATACTCTTCATATTTTTTCTTTCATTTTAACCTTGGAGCATCTGATGATTATTTGTCTTGGGGATGATCTTCTCATGGAGTAACTTACTGGGGTCCTCTGCATTTCTGAATTTGAATGTTGGCCTGTCTAGCTAGGTTGGGGAAGTTTTCATGGATGATATCCTGAAATGTTTTCCAAGTTGGTTCCGTTCTCCCCATCTCTTTCAGGTACACCAATCATTCATACATTTAGTTTCTTTACATAATCCTATGTTTTTCAGATATTTTGTTCATTCCTTTTCATTCTTTTTTCTCTAGTCTTGTCTTCTTGTCTTATTTCAGAAAACCAGTCTTCAAGCACTGAGATTCTTTTCTCCACTTGCTCTATTCTGCTATTAATACTTGTGAGTGCACTATGAAATTCTTATAGTGTGTTTTTCAGTTCTATCAGGTTGGTTATCAGATTCTTTTGCTGATTTCTTCTCATCTTTGTGGGCTTATCTACCCTCAATCTTTGAGGTTGTTGACCTTTGAGTGGATTTTTTTTCTCTTCTTTTGTTTTCTCTTTTAACAGTCTGGCCACTTTTCTGTAGGGCTGTACAGTTTGCTAGGGGCCTGCTACAGTCCCTAGTTGCCTCAGATTTTCCAGTACCTGAAGGTATCACCAGTCGAGGCTATGTAACAGCAAAGATGGCAGTCTGCCCCTTCCTCTGGGAGGTGTGTTCCAGGAAAGTATAGACCTGTTGCCAGCCTGAACACACCTGTAGGAGGTGCCGGAGACCCTGGTTGGGAGGTCTTGCCCAGTCAGGAGGAATAGGATCAGGACCTAGAGGTTTACAAAAGGAGGAATGCTCCCTCAGGAGACACAGAAATGAACCATTGAGCTGGAAGCTAAGACAGTCTCTCAGGCCCTTCAGCTCCTCATGATTCTGAATCAACAAGGAAGGAGTTACTGCACTGTCTGGGGTGATTGGTCCTGGTCATCAGGGGGAATTGGTCTGCTACTACACAATGGCAGTAAATAGGACCATGTCTGGAACACAGGAGGTCTTTTAGAGCATCTCTTAGTCATACTCTGCCCTATAATTAAAGTCAATAAAACCTACAACAACCCAAGTCAGGTAGGACTACTAATGACCCATACCTTTCAGGAATGAAGGTTTGAGTCACCCAAGCAGGAAAAGAAACCTGATTAGCTGACGGACTTGCTGAAAGCAATGGGAATATAGGATGGTTAGTGAAAAACAACAAAAAAAGTATTTATAAATACTAGTTGTGCTGGCACAGTGGCTCATGCCTGTAATCCCAGCACTATGGGAGGCTGAGGCAGGTGGATTGCTTAAGTCTAGGAATGTGAGACCAACCTGAGCAAAATGCTGAAACTCCATCTCTACTGAAAATAAACACAAAAAGTTAGTCAGACTTGATGGTGTGCTTGTAGTCCTAGCTACTTAGGAGGTTGAGGTAGGAGGATCACTTGTGCCCAGGGGGTGGCAGTTGCAGTGAGCTGAGGTAATGCCACTGCATTCCAGCCTGGGCAACAGAACAAGACCCTGTCTCAAATAAATAAGTAAGTAAATAAATAAATAAATAAATAACCAGCTGTAACCATGTGAGCACTTACAGAAATAAAGACAGTAAATGTTATCGGCATTACTTCTTTATGTTTTTATAATGATGTTTATGTCTGTGTGCATGTATCCATACATGTATTGAACAAATACCTTTCTTTTCATCTTTTCCTGATCATCTGTAATAAAACATAAGATGTGCTAACAGTAATTCCCTTTTATTAATGAAAGTTTAACTTTTATTACACATGGTATTTAGGTTACAGTATATCAAAGAGAAGAGTGCATATCATGCATTCAGTTTGAATCTTTTTCTGAGGAAAGGGTTAGTGTGTTTTTAGTTGGATGCAAGCTAATTGTATCATCTTTGGCAAATGTAAGACTTTATAGTTGTTTTTATTTGGAGACGAAGTAAGGTTTAAGGAAAATGTTAATGGGTGCCAAGTTCACAAGCATGGACTGGGATGGTGGGTCTTATGTGTCAATTTTACTAAACCATAGCACCTAGTTATTTAATCAAACTCTAAATTTATATGTTGATACGATGGTGTTTTGCAGTTGTGATTAAAATCTGATGTCAGTTGATTTCATGAAAGGGAAATTACCCTAAAAAATGTGGGTGGGACTTTTTGAATCACTTGAAGGCCTTTGGGCGAAATGTGAGTCTTCCCAGAGAAGAAAAAATTCTGCCTGAAGATGACAGTAGCAACTACACTTTAGGTTTCCAATCTGCCAGCCTGGTCTACAAATTTTAGACTGAAGGCTGCAACATTATGACTTTCCAGCCTGCCAGCCTGCCGAGGTGTAACTTGTGACATCAATAACGTAAAATGAGGGGTGGGAAAAGATGTAAAGAAGCAGAGTTTCATATTGGTTTCGATTCAAGATTGTTATAACTGTATTGTTATATATAATACCACAGTAACCACAAAGAAATATACACAACATATACACAAAAGAAAATGAGAAGGCAATTAAAACATATCACTAGAAAAAAATCGACTAAATGAAAAATGACTAAAAACAAAAGAAGGTTGGAATGAAGGAGATGAGGGACAAAACAGCTATAAGACATGCATAAAACCAACATCACAGTTACAGAAGTAAATCCTTCCTGATCAGTAATTACTTTAAATGTAAATGTAAATGGATTAAACTCCCCAATCAGAATTCAGAGATTATCACAATGGATAGAATAAAAAGAATCTGGCTGGGTACGGTGGCTCACACTTTTAATCCCAGCACTTTGGGAGACCGTGGCGGGCAGATCACGAGATCAGGAGTTCGAGACCAGCCTGGTCAACATGATGAAACCCCATCTCTACTAAAAATAGAAAAAAAATAGCCGGGTGTAGTGGCAGGTGCCTGTAATCTCAGTTACAAGGGAGGCTAAGGCAGGAGAATTGCTGGAACCGGGGAGGCAGAGGTTTCAGTGTTTCAGTGAGCCAAGATCGTACCACTGCACTCCAGCCTGGGCAACAGAGTGAGAGTCCGTCTCAAAAAAAAAAAAAAAAATCTCACTTTGGATCTAATGACACACAGAAGTTGAAATTGGAAGGATAGGGAAGGATATTCATGAAAATAGTAATTAAGTATTTTTAATGATCTCTCATAGGGTTTTATGTGTTGGCTGGGCTCAGATGATGGCCTGGGAGTGTTACATGATCCAGGGATTGAAATGGAAGGGACCAGACACAGGCAGGATGGTTAACAGCAGTGCCCAGACTGACACAGCCACACTTCTGCCATATTTTATTGGGTAACGCAGATATCAGATCTGCTCATGTTTAAGGGGATGGAGAGAACTTACTTCTTGATGAGGGAGTGGTGGATCAAACTAAAGAAAACAAAGTGTGATGGAAAATACTTCTGCAGCCATCTTTGGAAAATACATGCAATCCAAAACATCCTATCTGCCAGAAAGGAAAAACGCCATCACGCCTTACCCCTCCAGTCTAAGCCTTGTGATTCTATAGTATCCTGGGGAAGGATCATGTCTTAGGAAGCAGGTGGGGAGTCGAAGCTCTAAATAAAGCCCCATCTACAGCCACAATTTCACTTTGTTTTGATGAAATTTTGTGTCATTTTCGATAAAATGGGTGCTCACAAATCTCTCTTCAGGGATCTCTCCAGTGGCGGGGATGATATGCTTCCTTCTCCACAGTTCTACTTTATAGATAAGTGGATCTAGATCTCAGTTTCAGTTATTTAAAACACCAGAGACTTGGATGCATGCATGTCACAAAAAGGTGAAAGAATGCTCCTGTCACTTTCCCTTCTCTCACTCACTGCTCCCTGAACAAGAACCTGCTCTACCCTGACCTTTTGAATGGGGAGGAGGATCGCACTCCTGCCTAACCTTCAAGTTTCCAGAGATAAACCTGCTGCCCAAACAGCATGGTTCATTATAAAGACCAAACCCTACACCAAGAGCTCTTCCCTTATCCACCATAGCAGAAACTGAATCCCATGGAAAGGCCCAGAAAATTCTGGCTCAAAAGGACCAACGTCACGTCCCTTCCACCAAAATGAAGCCAACATATTCATCACAATATGGGGTATTGATGAGGATATCAAAATGATTACCAAAAAAATTTGACAAATATGTTCTTTTTATTATGTCAACTTTTTTTGTCCTCCAAATATAAAGAAAATAAGCCTGCACAGCAGGAGAAGTTGTTCCCCTGGGAGAGCATCCTCTTTCCAGTTGAAAATCTGGTACTGGAATCACTAGAATGGAGGAAGGCTTTCTGGTATGACACAGCACCGGGTCTTGGGGCAGCCAGAATTAGGCAGGGCTCACCCTCTGGGTGACACCAACTTTTGGCTCTCCGTGTTTTTGTTCTCATTGCAAGAACAAAACTTCAGAGTATCAAGAGCCAAAGAGATTTCCTCTATTTTATTCTTTAGAAAATGCAATCTCAAGGATAATCAGACTGTTACGGGCTAAATTGTATCCCCCTGAAATTGGCATGTTGATGTCCTAACCCCTAGTACCTGAGAGAGTGACTGCATTTGGAGAGGTCTTTAAGGAGGTCATTAAAGTAAAATGAGGTCATATGAGTGTGCCCTAATTCAATGTGACTAATGTCCTTACAAAAAGAGAAGATTAGACACAGACAGATACAGAGGAATCACCATGTGAAAACACAGAGAGAATACATCTACAAGCCAAGGAAAAAAGCGTTAGAAGAAATCAGCACTGCCGACACCATGATCTTGAGCTTCCAGCCTCCAGAACTGTGAGACAATGAATTTCTGTTGTTTAAGTCACACAGCATGTGGTACTTTGTTATGGCAGCTGTAGCAAATTAAAACAAACATATTATATTGCCCAATGGAGAGTTTTACCTGACTCCACTCTGGCTCCAATTTGATTAAGGTCTATATGCTCTGGGACCTCTCCAGCTCCTCATGAGAAATGACAAAGAATGCCATATCCAGCTCCTGGGGTCCCTGATGGCAGTAAGAGGCAGCTCCTAATGGGAGGAGCTTTGAGGTGACCAAGGCCTCATAGACTTCTTCACTGTTGGGCCACTTGGCTTCAGTCCCCTGACCACAATGGATCCATGGGCCTGGATTCACCTCTGACATTCGTGTCTTTTTTTTCTTGGACTTCCACAAGTGGTCTCTGGTAGAGATGGAGGGAAAGGACACAAGGATTCAAAATCCTGACTACCCTGGTGGCCCCCCCTCACTTCCACTCAGAGACAACACGGCCATTTCTCTAAACTCCTGAGGACACGACCAACATAAGTAACGGAGCACGGGGAGGTGCCTTGAACAGAGCTCCATGGAAGGGTGGCTGGTGGCCTCTAGACCCTTTGTCTATATGTGCTGGGCTTCCTTAGTATGAAATGTCCCAGCGACAGCCACATTCTATGCTTGGATCCTCAAACCAAAGTGTGTGAGGGTCTTAGCCCTGGCCAAATGAGCACTGAATTCAAGAGAGACCAGGAAGCCTTCTGAATATTGGGACACTTTACTCCTGAATCCTGAATCCTGGATCCTGGAAGTTGGCTTCTGGCCAGGGAGGCAGGTGTCATTATATCTGGGCTGCCTCTGTGAGGCCTCTTTTCCCTCTGCCTTTCACATCTTTCTACCCCCGTTAGTCCCAGAACAGATAGAAACATTCTGCCTTCTTAGATGCCTCTTGCTACAAATTTCAATGCCATTTGATTGAATTAATAAATGAAAGCAACTTTAATACAAGACGAGGTTTAAAGAGTGGTATTTGACATGGGTTTAGAATGAATAATGGATCAAGTAATGAATTTTGAGAAAATTCATGTAAAATTTATTTTTAACCATTTTATTAACTTGACTGTGGAATTAATAAATGATTCCAAATTAATACAAAAAAGTGCAATTACAAACATGTGAATGCACAGAAGTGTGAATGAGGGGCAATGCACACAAGAAAAAAGGTGTGTACCAGAAGAAATTCTTCATTCCAGGTTTTTACTGATCCCTCTGGTCAAGATGGGCTAAAAGTCCAAAAATCTGCTTTCCTCACATGGTCAAATGATTCAGCATAAAATACAACTGACTGAACACAATTATCAATGCTTTGAATATATTAGAAAAAAATCAATAAGGAAAAATAATCCTACCATCACTAAGATTTTAAGTTATAATAAAATAAAGCCCAGAAATGTATTGTTTGTTCCCAATTCCAGTGATTATAGGATTGCAGTGTTTGGCTTTCAAAAGACCATTTAAAACAACTCAGGGAAGTTTTCTTAACAAACTCTATAGCAGGACCACAGCTAAACCTATGAGCAGTAGTAGAAGTAAACAACGACACTGTCTTTAAAATTTTGGTTTTTTTTTTAAATTTGTTATTATTATACTTTAGGTTTTAGGGTACATGTGCACAATGTGCAGGTTAGTTACATATGTATACATGTGCCATGCTGGTGCACTGCACCCACTAACTCGTCATCTAGCATTAGGTATATCTCCCAATGCCATCCCTCCCCCCTCCCCCCACCCCACAACAGTCCCCAGAGTGTGATGATCCCCTTCCTGTGTCCATGTGTTCTCATTGTTCAATTCCCACCTATGAGTGAGAATATGCGGTGTTTGGTTTTTTGTTCTTGCGATAGTTTACTGAGAATGATGATTTCCAATTTCATCCATGTCCCTACAAAGGACATGAAGTCATCATTTTTTATGGCTGCATAGTATTCCATTCAGGACATAGGCATGGGCAAGGACTTCATGTCTAAAACACCAAAAGCAATGGCAACAAAAGCCAAAATTGACAAATGAGATCTAATTAAACTAAAGAGCTTCTGCACAGCAAAAGAAACTACCATCAGAGTGAACAGGCAACCTACACAATGGGAGAAAATTTTCGCAACCTACTCATCTGACAAAGGGCTAATATCCAGAATCTACAATGAACTCAAACAAATTTACAAGAAAAAAACAAACAACCCCATCAAAAAGTGGGCGAAGGACATGAACAGACACTTCTCAAAAGAAGACAGTTATGCAGCCAAAAAACACATGAAAAAATGCTCAACATCACTGGCCATCAGAGAAATGCAAATCAAAACCACAATGAGATACCATCTCACACCAGTTAGAATGGCGATCATTAAAAAGTCAGGAAACAACAGGTGCTGGAGAGGATGTGGAGAAATAGGAACACTTTTACACTGTTGGTGGGACTGTAAACTAGTTCAACCCTTGTGGAAGTCAGTGTGGCGATTCCTCAGGGATCTAGAACTAGAAATTCCATTTGACCCAGCCATCCCATTACTGGGTATATACCCAAAGGACTATAAATCATGCTGCTATAAAGACACATGCACACGTATGTTTATTGCGGCACTATTTATAATAGCAAGGACTTGGAACCAACCCAAATGTCCAACAATGATAGATTGGATTAAGAAGATGTGGCACATAAAATTTCATTTTGAAAAACATGTTTGAAAGTGGCTGACTGGCTCCTAATTTAACCACTACCATTTGAAGTCATATGTTAGATTGGCAAAGTCATCATAATTTTTATGTATTTTATTTTTGTAATGCAAGTGCTTCACTCTGCTATCTGATAAAAGAAAATATCAAGCCAGGCATGGTGATGCATGCCTTGTAGTCCCAGCTACTCAAGAGCCTGAGGCAGGAGGTTCCTTCAGCCCAGGAGTTCAAGGCTGCAGCAAGCTATGAGGGTGCCACTGAACTCCAGCCTGGGCAACAGAGAATACAATTTTAATGTAAAATTTTAGTGTTAGGAGTTCAACCTTGAACTGATTCTGTGAGATCCTATTTGAGAGAAGATGTTGTGTACAATGAAGTTTGGGGAATATCAACAAGAGGTAAATGCCTACCTTGTTTCTAATTTACAAACTAAAAGGTAATTCCATAAACTTTTAATGCTAAGCTAAATCATTGTAGAATGAATGACAAAAAAATTATCCTACAAAACATAACCAGTTGCAGATATATTTGAACATTAATTAGAAAAAAGATGAATGAAAGACATGTTTTAGGAATAAAAACTACAGAAGAACTGTAGAAGCTTATCACGCCCTTGGCTGGAGTTACGCAAAGTTACTACTCATCCATAAATTGGGATTAGCATGGTGGCTGCTTCTTAAAGTTGGTACAAGGATTAAATGTGTTTTAATGCATCAAAAGCATCTAGAAAAGTGCCTGAGACATAGTGAGTGCTAAAGTCTCTCTAAGTAAATAAAAAATATGTAATAGTGATGCTAAATTCAAGATCCTGATCCTCTGTACACACCCAATGTGTTCAAAATTCTGTTCATCTTCCCTTCCACATTCACAGTGAAATGTTTCTGATTAATTTAATGGGCTGTGTGAGGTGTTCATCATCTTTTACATTAAACTTGGTACATTGTACAACACTCTTACATTGTAGTAATTTACCAAGCTAACACGGGCTTACCTTGTTTTTAATCCTTTTCACACACAGCATAGAATTATATTGCTATATTTTTAAATTTCAGATGATTTGAAAAATATTTACACTATAGTAGCCAAACAGTAATAATTATAAGCAACTTGGATAAAACATTTGAAATTAGAGAACTATATTTAGAATACATTTCTCACCTTACAGAAAAATTTCCTATTGAAAACCCCTTTATTGCGCATACAACTAAGAATTCAGCATATTTTTCTATACCCAGAGAGAACAGAGATAAACAGGGTCCTTTCGTGTGGTTTGGGTATTTTATTAGATGCTGAGTTCAAGAAAGTCTTACCCCTGAGAAGCTGAAATTCCATTTTTCTTTGAAATGGGGTCTTTTCAAAGTTAGTAACAATGAAGCTGTCATTCACACGATGGATGGCTGAACCAAAAGACAGAGACAGCGCATGCTGCATTTTGTTTTTGTAATGTTGCCTTGTCCACAAGGCACTATTTACACTTAAATCAATTAAAATTATATTAATTTTAAAAGTCGGTTTTCCCAGTTTCTCACTTGTACTAGCCACATTTCAAATACTCAGAATTCATGGGTGGCTGGTGACTGACATAATGAACAGCACAGATATAGGCATTCCATCACTACAGAAGGGAACTGGACAGCAGTGTGCCAGTGTTTTAAGGACAGAATCCTGAGTAGAATTATAGGATGATGACAATTCCGAGTTCCCATTCCAATTCATGGTCTCTTCTCTGATGAGTGGTGTAGGGGGAAACCCATCTCTTTTGTGAATAAAGGTTAATTTTTCCAACTACAGATAAATAATTAGCATTACTTTTTTTTTAACCAGTTTTACACTGTTAAGTTACAACCAAAAGTGAAGGACTTGAATTACATTTACATTTTAACACATGGTTTTAAAGGGAAGATCCGTGTGAAAAAGAAAAAAACTCAGAAAAAAACCCCAGAAGTTTTCATACCAATTCCCATAGCAATAACAATCCCTTTTCTGTCATTAGAGTTCATCCTCATTCTGATTTCATAGTAATCCTGTTCATGTCTTTCTTTAAAGCTTTACCCCATGCATACATTTCTAAAACAACATAGGTTATCTCAAACTTTATATAAATTTTGAATTTTTCATACAAATGGAATCATGCTGTGTATATTCTTACAAGACTTCATTTTAGATCAAATGTATGTTTGCTAAGTTTTTATAGGTGTCTGTAGAGTATTCATGTTTATTATTTGTAACATTTCATTGAATAAATAAATCATATATTAAATTAACCCTTCTCTCGTTTATGGTCATTTCATTTGTTGTCAGATTTTTAAAATTACAAGCAATGCTGTTACAAGCCTTCTAGCACTAGTATGTTGGCACAATGGGCACATATCTGTCAAAATTATACACCTAGGAGTGGAGTTACTGGTATATGTGTATGATATCCCACTCAAAGAGATGATGCCACACTGCTAGATAAAGTGGCTGTGGCAAGCGGTGTGTGGTAGATCTTGATGGTCTGTATTCTCACCAGTGTTTGGAAAACTCAATGATTTTAACATAGAAATTCTAGTGGATTTTTAAAAATATCTTATTATGTTTTCTTCATTAAACTTTATTGAGATATAAATCACATACCACTCACCCATCTAAAGTATACAATTCAATGATTTTTCACATATTCAGAGTTTTAAATCTGCATATTTAATTTTAGAACATTTTCATCATCCCAAGATAATCCACGGCTTTATAATATGTCTCTCTATACAGTGAAGTAAATCCATAAATTTTGAGTTTTCACTTCAAGAGTGTTTTTTCTATCATTGGCAACTTTCCTAGCTTGACAGGCACTTTTCCAAGTACCTTTAAAAATTTTATTTTTAATAGAGATTTCATTCAGTAATCAGATTTGGAGAGCACTGACAAATTTTGCCACACTGAGACTTATAATACATGAACATGTAATGTTTATTTATTAAATACTCTTAAATAAAGTATTGCTGGTTTTACTTGTGCATCTTTTAGTAGATTTATTCCAAAGATCTTGAAATATTGTGCTAGTGTTCACAGTATCTCTTTCTTTGTTGAATTTCAGTGTTGGTTGTGGTATGTATAAATATAAATAATTTTATATAGTTTTAATTCAATGACTTTGCTTAAAGCTTTTATTAATTCAGGTAGTTGATATATTCTGTTGCCTGATTGCACTAGCTAGGAAATCCAGTGTAATTTTGAGTGCAATGGAGAGGGCAGGTCTGCTGGTATCTTCTCTGTGCCCTCCTGATCCACGCTCCATGTACCCTCCCTGCTCCGTGTCCCGGACACTGTGCTGCATGGCCTGCTGGACCACAAAAGGCAACCTTGCTGTCTGGCTTTTATTTGGGATCAGCTAAATGGGAGCATCATCATGGAGAGAGTGATGAGGAGCACTGGTTGGAGGGATTTCTCCCCATAGCTTTCAGTATTGACATAGGGAGAAATGAGACATGATTGGCCTGGATTCATTAATGTGGGACCTTCACCCAGTATCTTAGATTAAATGTGTTATTTTGAACACCTAAGAGTGATGTTAATAGTCAGCCAGGTTAGCTAATTAAAACCCGAATTCAACTGTGGCCTAGCACAGTGTTTCTCAAATTTGACTGCCCTTTCCATCACGTGGGAGATTTTAAATAGCCCCAGGTCTAGATCAACACGTAAAACCAGTGAAATCTAATTCATCAAAAGTAGGATCCTGGAAACAGTATTGTTCCTAAAACTCTCCAGGTTTGACTCCAATCAGCAGCCAAGTTAAAAACTAGTAGCTCAAAGCAGTGGTTCTCAATATTTGGTATGTATCAAAATCATCTGGGAATTGTAGCAAAACTACACAGGCCCAGATATTATTCTAATTTAACAGGCTAGAGCCTTGAGTTTATTAAAACAAATCATCTCTCCAGATTTTGCTATATGCAACAGTTTGTGAAAACCAGTAGCCTATATCAACAGAATCCCTATCACAGGCAAACTGCAGAGGAAAGTGTCTGAACACAGCTCAGAGAGACGGAAAAGTGGGAATGTATCCATTATGTGCAAACTACTTAACATCTCCTAACCACATCTCCCGGGAGGGCTGAGAGGATGCCCCCTCTCACCAAGGCATTAAGGTGCCACGTGACACATACAGGTATAAAAACTGCTAGGTCTGCTGAACAGTCACCAACCTTGAGTCCTGGGTATTCAGAAATTCTTATCCAGTAGCTACACCAGTTGATATGTCAGAGCCCCTCAAATAAGCAGAAGGCTAGTGCCCTTGAGAAAGGACCCTATAATTCACTCCGAGATATATTCTTTTTACAGGCCTTTCCCAGAGGAACTTTTAGTCATTTATCGCTGTCCACTGGGGAATGGAAAACCCCAAATAATCTGGGAGCTCAAGTTTAATGTCTCTAATCCTGTCAAAGGTTACCCTGGGGTTAATACTTAGTTGTAACCTGCATAAAAATCTTTCCCTACACTAAAGTGATGAAGATATTCTACTATATTATTGTAAAGAGATGAGTACAATCACATTTTTTTACAAGAGATGAGTACAATTGCATTGTTCCATATAGATAACCAATTGTTCCTAAATTATTTTCTAAATCCTTTTCCTTTACCCACTGATCTGTAACGTTGCCTCTGCTTTACATACGTTCAGGGCTTTCTATTCTATTCCAAAGTTCTAGTTTACTACCCCTGTCTCAACATTCTGACTCTCTTAATTAAAATAACTCTAACATAAGTCTTAATATCTGCTAAGGAAATTCTCTCTGCTTTGTATTCTTACTTAGAGTGTCGTAGCTACTTTTTATCTTTCATATTTTGATATAAGGCTTAAAATTGGCTTCCTATGTGTCACAAAAATGATTGATAAACATTGGATTGAGATGTATTTGAGTTCTTAGAGTACTGTAGGAAATTAATGTCATTATTATATTGAATCATCCAAGCCAGGATCCTGGTAAATTGATTCAGTTAATTCACTGTCTTCTTTAATTACTGTCTTCTATTATTACTCAGTAGGGTTTTTTAAATATCCCAATTGATATCTTGTATAGAATTTGTTAGGTTTAGTTTTAGAAGTTTATATGTACGCACTTTTGCTGAATCAATTTTTTTAAATTTTCATTTTTTATCTGTGCAAAACAGCTCTATAATTTCCTCTACCTACCAAGCAAAAATATCTTATTAACTTCTGGATCATGAGGTCAGGAGATCGAGAACATCCTGGCTAACATGGTGAAACCCTGTCTCTACTAAAAATACAAAACATTAGCTGGGCATGGTGGTGGGTGCCTGTAGTCCCAGCTACTGGGGAGGCTGAGGCAGGAGAATGGCGTAAGTAAACCTGGGAGGCGGAGCTTGCAGTGAGCCGAGATCGCGCCACTGCACTCCAGCCTGGGCGACAGAGCGAGACTCTGTCTCAAAAAAAAAAAAAAAAAAAAATATATATATATATATATATATATACACATATATATCTTATTAACTTCAAGAGTGTTCTAATCATTTGTATTTTCTGCATTCAGCATATTACCATTTGCAAATTATGAGTTCTGTTCCTTCTTTTCAAACCTTTTTATGTGTATTTCTTTTCCTCTTTATGACACTGGGAAGATCCTCAATTACAATTTTTAATAAGAGCAGTGAAAACTGCTGGACCACTCAAACAAAAATTGAGCTGCCACTCCTGAGAACTGACTGTGTTGCTCTTATGGGTCAGCCCTTTGGGTCCCATCCTAATCCCAGGGATTTACAGTGCCACATATGCACCCTCAGCCTTTAGATGTAGCCTTTATCCACCTAGCCCTCCAAGGTCTCAGACACTGCCCAGAGCAGCCAACATCACCCAAGACAAAAGCAGCCCTGCAGCTCAACTTGCTCTTCTACATTTCTGCCTTCTCCTTGTTCCTGGCCTGGAAAATCTTTGCTGCTTGGTTAGCCCCTTCATACTTTCCACCAGATTTTTCCAATATGTACTCTTTTCCCACTTGTCCAGTAGTACTCAATGGGAGGGATGATCCAAATTACATAATTAATAATTGCTCAAAACTAAAGTACAAAGTACAATTTTTATGTCAATGTCACATGCCAAGAGAGAAAATGCATAGGTATCAGTAGTGACTACTGAAGCATGTGTAACTTAGAGGTAATAAAAACAAAAATGTTAGGTAATATCTATCTATTTCAGATTAAAATCTATATCAATAAATTCAAACTTCTAGGAAAAATATCTGCATATGTAATATATGACTGTGACTCCGATAGACAAACGTGGGAATATAGTATGAAGATACTTCTCATCATCTTCACCCTATGAGGCAGTCAGTGTGAAATGAGAACCAGTGATTTGAAATGTGTTGCAAGACTACGAAAAGCACTAGAGCAAGTTCTACACAAATAAAGCAATCTCCTCATAAATGACACTGGCCTTATCTGTGAGATGCACGTCCTTATCAAAATGGAGTTAATTCTAGGTAGGTGATCTTGTTTAAATAACATGGACTCTGACTCACTAGCTGGTCCACCATCGGTTTTTCCCTTTACTAAAAGGGAGGCCCCACACTGAGCCAGCATTTCCCAACAGGAGGTCTCTTGCTGACATCAGCTTCCAACAGGGTAAATTTTCATGGGAACCCAAAGAGAAGAGGAAGAGCTCAAGAAAAAGGGCCTAAAGAAATGACAAGAATGATAACATTTTACACTTCGATTGTGCTATGTGTCAAATAGTGGTCTTAGCAATTTAAAAATGCCAATTCATTTTATTCTGACTACACATCCACGGCTTGTGCCTGTTATTTTTCCCTTTCACAGTTAATGCCATAGGAATGAAGATCACACAAAAGTAGGGATGGAGCCGGGTTTGCACCCAGACAATTCTGCCCCAGGGCCATGCTCACACCACTGCACTTTTCCAGAATGTGAGGGTGGGCGGAGAGTCCAGCTCAGGGAGAGAGATTGGAGTGAGAAAAGAAGGAGAGTGGGCTGACTGGATCACTATGATGGTCTGGATCCACGATTCCAGGAGAGAAAGACAAGGATTATGTCATTCAGGGAAAATATCCAGATAGGACGCCCTTATCAGTTGGTCTCGGGTTCTAGAGAAGCCATCAGAATCAGTGGAGGAGGAGCTTCATAAAGTGGGAGATCTCCAGGATCCTTCCTGGACTCCAAGACACCCAGAGAAGCCGGATCCTGGGTCCCGGAACCCCCTTCCTGCTCCTCTGTGGGTCCTGACCTTGTGGAGAACTGGGCTGGTGAGAACATCAGGATGAACTGGGCTGGGGAGGCAAGAGGGAAAGGGCGGCTTGGAGGGCTTAGCAGCTCCTCTCGCGGCGCCTCCGCCCCGGGCTGAGGTCTGCAGATTCCTCAGGTCACTTCTCCCAGAGCCGCCGCCCCACGCACCCTCCCCCGGTTCCCGTCCCTCTGTCCCCTCCCCAGCTCCCCCCACACAGTAAGAAGCTCCCAAGTGAGCGGCTCCGGTACCGGGCGGGACGTGGGAGGGAGCCCGGGAGGCTGTGTCCCCGCGGGGAGTCAGGGCGAGGGCGTCCGGGAGAGAGGGGGCGAGTGGGGACCCGAGGGGAGCGGGGCGGGGTCCCAGGCTCCCTGCGCCTCTCCCACCCGCAATGTGCCGGTTCCCGGAGCCCAGGCCCGCACCCTGGGTACTTGAAGGCCGCCGGGCTCCGCTTTCACCACGTGAGCCCTGAGTTCCTCAGCAGCGCCTTCGTGGGCGGCACGCGATTCCTGAGCTTCCACAGCCGCGGCGAGAATCAGAGCGTGAAGCCGCGGGCGCCGCGGGTGGAGAAGATGGGACAGGGCTGTGGGCGCCCTGAGGAAAGTTCTCGAAGACCGCAGGGAATGTGTTACTGAGGGGCCTGAGGTTCCTGGGCCGGTAGCACCACCAGGGTCAGCCGGTGAGTGACCTCAGACTCCAGGCACAGGTGTCCCCCGCCCCGATCCCAGAGTGATGGGCCCGGGTCTCCCAGGGATGGGGGGCGGGGCCTCAGCTGATCCCTCCCAGGTGGGGAAGGGCTGGGGACATTTTGCTCCAGGTTTCTCCTTCAATCTGGATCATGACTGACTTGTTCTCTGACCAATGACAGAGGGAGGAAGGAGCTGGGGTGGGCGGGGCGACCTCCCTCCCCTCCCCGGCCCCGCCTCCGGCTCGCCCTGGGGCAGGTCCAGGGCACCGCACCTGCAGATGCTGCTGCCTGGCTGGGTGGTGGCTCCGGACAGGAGCTTCCTCGGAGGACACTTTAAGTCCGCCTACGACAAGGAGATTTCATGTCCCTGAACGAGGACCTGCAGACCTGGACAGCGGTTCAAAGAGCAGCTTGGAGGATCCAGCGCACTTCGGAGAGGTTCTGGACCGGGGAGGCCACAAGGGAAGCCCCGATGTGTCACTGCACTAGATGGCTGCTCAGACACCTGGAGCATGGCAAGGAGATGATGTTGCCGGTAGGTACTGGGGTCCTCCGGGCCCCACGTCAGGACCTCTCGGAGCTGGAATTATGTTCCTTGGAGGCATCCATGTTTGAGGAAAGAGGAGACCGAACAGTCTCCTTCTCCTCCTCCTCCTCTTCCTCCTCTTCCTCCTCATCCTCCTCCGCATTTCTACTGCGGGGTTGGGGATTCTGGTCCAGGCTCCTGAGGCTCTCCCATGGATGGGTGGGGAGGGAGGACAGAGAAGGAGTGCAGGGAGGTAAATAGGAAAGGACAGTAGTTACCCTTGTCAACAATGATGTACTTGGGTCCAGCTTCACCGGGAATCTTTTTCTTTCCTGGTCCTCTGTGCCCAACAATTACATATAATCTTTAACCCAACCAGAAGATAAAACACCAGGAAACGGAATCAGCAGAGACACAGTGGATGAAAGTACCACGAAGGACTGCTAGGTTCTAATAGAAAGTAGCAGTTGTGAGTATCAAAAGTTATAAACCTTTTTGCAAATCACAAAAGAAACAGACTTTTTTTTGTTTTGTTTTTTTGAGACGGAGTCTCTCTCTGTCGCCCAGGCTGGAGTGCAGTGGCGAGATCTCAGCTCACTGCAAGCTCCGCCTCCCAGGTTCACGCCATTTTCGTGCCTCAGCCTCCGGAGTAGCTGGGACTACAGGCGCCCGCCACTACGCCCAGCTAATTTTTTGTATTTTTAGTAGAGACGGGGTTTCACTGTGTTAGCCAGGATGGTCTCGATCTGCTGACCTCATGATCCGGCCGCCTCGGCCTCCCAGAGTGCTGGGATTACAGGCGTGAGCCACCGCGCCCGGCCGAAACAGACATTTTAAGACTGAAAAGTGGTATCACCAATGTTAGAACCAAAAAATTGGACTTGAGGGTGCCTCACCCGAGGGGGTTGAGTTAAACTCTGTTCCTGTTCCTTCTAGAGCCCCGTGGAGATTCCTGCTGTGCAGCAAAGCCTGGGAGGGGCCCCTGGCTGTGGCAGGCAGGCTGAGACGTCATAGGTGAGATATGAGGAAGGGGACCTGGTGGACTCCCGGAGGCCTGGTACCCAGGGAAGGCCAGTTCCTAGGGCTGCCTCTGGACTCCAGAACCTTGATCTAAAGTCAGATTTTCCCGCTCCTCCATGAGCTTCCAGGAGCAGGGCCACATGGGGCTCAGAAAGTCCCACAGTGCCTGAAGTGGGTCTGTCTCTTGTCGGACAAAAATTCTCAGGTCTTTCTCTTTCAGATTCTTAAATTTCTTAAAAGAGATTGAATTGGAATTACCCAGGCCCCAAACTGAATCAAGGAATTGGGAGTGTGTGATGTGCGTGTGTCTGTCTGTGCACATGTGGATGTATAAACAGGTATGGGCATCTGTGTGTATGTGTGTGTTTATAAGTGCGTATATGTATGTATCTGTACATATTTATGTATATAAGTAGTTATGGGTATGTATGTGTGTGTGTGTGTGTTACTCTGTGACTTCCTCATACTTGGCACCACCCTGGGCTTTTCCTGGTTGCCCCCCACACCATAGGTTGTAAGGGACAGATCAGTGCTCCACCTGCAGGCACAGAACGGGGGGTCAGGATAAGTGTTGGGGAGAGTTGGTTTCATCACACCTGGAATAAGGAAACAAGACCTAAATGGATGGGTCCCACTCTTTTACAGAATTGTACCTTAAAAAAAGAGTCAGTCACGTTCCTAAGGGATTACATGAATTAAATCATTTAAACCTCACAAGAGCCCTATGACCTAGAGACAGCTATCAGCCCCATTTTACAGACAAGGAAACTGAGGTCACTAGGAAGTTTAGTAACTGTCAATGGGCTGACTCATGACTCTAAGGAGACAGTCTGACTGCTGAGCCCAAGTAACCGCTCTGTCATACTCACCCTCACACCCATCTACTGGCTCCCTGTGGGTCACCTCCTCCTGTGGGCTCTGACCAGCTTCCCTTTCTTCTCCAGGCACAGAGACTGGACCGAAGTGTATTGCATTTGCCACAGTCCTGACTAGGGAGTCATGGGGTTGAAGTGACCCATAGGCTGATGGAGTGTGCTTCCTGGATGCAGGGGAAAGGGAGATTTATATCTGCCCTGGAGGGAGTCAGTGGTGTTTGCATCATGGCATATGAGGTGCACTGTCTAGAATGCTGAAGGATAAAGACCAGCAGGGGCCATGCAGAGTCTATTTATCACTGTTTTACTTCACAGCCTGCATGGGCCTGAGAGCAGTGGGGTATTCACTCATCTCCTTACAATCCCTACTGGTTCCTGACCTCTCTTCTTCCAACTGGTAATACCTGCACTCAAGGTTGAACCATGAGGAGGAGTCTACCCACACCCCAGACCACCGGCACTTCCTCTTCTCTGCCTGCCACTCCCTAGTGGGGCCTCCTGGATGGTGTGAGAGGAGAGCGACGGGGATAGTAAGAGAACTTGACATTTACAATGGTAAAGAGAAAGTGGGATGTCAACCTATGAGAAAGATAAGGGCTGCCATAGGGAAGGGGATGAGAGAAGTTCTAACTGTCCCCAAGGGTCACTTAATTCAGTGAAAGCTGTGGGAGGTTTTTCAGTTAGCTATTCCTATGTAAGGAATTGCCACAAACTTAGCAGCTTACAACAACACACATGTATTATCCAACATTTCTACGGGTCAGGAATCCAGACACAGCTATGCAGTTTTCTCACATGATTTTCATCAGAGTGCCATGGCTGGGTCTTATCTGGAGGCTGAACTGGGGAAGGATCCACTTCCAAGCTCAAGCAATTGTTGGCAGGATTCATTCCTCCATGTCTGTTAGACTGACAGCCTCAGTTCCTTACTGGCTGGTGGCCAGAGGCTGACTTCAGCTCCTTGCCACACAGGCCTTTCTGCTTCATCAACACTTGGAAACAAGGCAGAAGACAGAGTCATCGAGTAATACAGAAGTGGGGCTGTCATATGACCTCATCGCAGAAGTGACATCATTTTTGCCACTTTCTAATAGTTAGAAGCAAGTTTAGGTCCCACTGGTTCTCAGCTGGATGAGATGCCAAGAGACAGGATCACGGGGCATCATCTTAGGGTCTCTACGCAGAGGCTGGACCATGACTGAACAAGATCATTACAAACCCGGGTCCTGGACTGGGCCAGATGATCTGCAGAGCTGAGCTGTGTTTATGAAATCAAAGCCCTGGAAACAAAAATCAAGAGATGCCCACTGGAAAGGCTGGTCTTGCATTCTGTGTGAAAGCTAAGATGGCGTTCTCTCCAAATGTTTTTCTCTATTACTTTTCAAGCCTCCTGCATCTGTAAAGAAGCAACACCACTAAACCTATCTGTTTTGTTTTCATTCGAGTGTCATACTGTTAGGCACATCTCCTTTCACTATTTCTTCAAGCTTGTTTTCATGCAGAATCCCACAAACTTCTGGTAATTACACTTCGTTGATTTCTTTGCCTTCACTCAGTTTATTTTTTAGTGATTTTATTTCTCTTGTATGGATAAATTAGTCCATTTAATTAGGGAATTTGTGTCTTCTAAAGAAACCGTTCTATTATTTTTTGGACCATATGGGTAAGATCCTCTTGTCAAGCCTCAGCTCACTTCCCACATGGGCACAAGACAAAATTACTGGGGGTCCTGGAAAGTCGGGGATTGGCATAGTTCTTAAGCAGGATCAGACATGTAAGTCACAAAGATGTAAGGCATATATCTTTGATTTCCTTATGACCCTGATGACAGCATACCTGGCACTCAATACCTGTCTGTAGAGGTGAACTCAACTCAACTCCTCCCTGATCACTCAATACCATGTGAGCCCAAGCGCCTCTTATGTCATGGGCCAAATTCCCTTGTTTTATGTCATTTTTCCAGATGGGGTGCTGTTCATATGGGGACCTTTCTCCTTTTCCACCTCATTTTCCATGTGTGAAACACTGGGTCTTGATCACTCAGATCTCTCAGGGTCCTTTCTACCCTTTCCTCCATCCTAATATTTTCCCTACAGTTCCAGCCAGGGTTTCCCCGAACCTCTTCTTCTCCATGTATCCAGTCTAGCATCTCTCAGTTCATTCTTCACACTTAAACCAGAGTGATTCTTCTGGAATGCAGATCTGACCAAGATTCTTCCTGACTTCAGTGCTGCCAGTGCTGCACATTGTCCTCGGATAAAAGCCAAGGTTCTCCCCAACCCCACAAGCCTTAGTCATTGAACCTGCTCACTGCTCCAAGCTAGCTTTTTGCCCCTGTGCTCCTTTCTCTCTAATCTCTACCCTGAACTGCTGACAGTTCCCCCAGACTCCCTGTGTGCTCTTTCTTCTGAGCCTTTGTTTGTGATACTGATTCCCTAAAAGATTTCTCCTGCCATTCACCTGGATTAACTGTGTTCCACATCCAGTTCTCTGTTTAGACATTGCATCCTTTTGGAAGCAGTTTTCCCGTACTAATTATAGTAGCCTGCATTTACCTGTTTTTTTAGTCCCCTTGTGGAATCTTTGATGTTTGACTCACTGAGGCCTAGGAGAGCCTGACACATAGTAACTGCCTAATAAATATTTGCTAAATAAATGTGGGGTTCACCATGAGGTACCACCTTGTACATGCAAGAATGGCATTAATTTGGCTGGGCGCAGTGGCTCAAGCCTGTAATCCAGCATTTTGGGAGGCCAAGGCAGGCAGATCACAAGGTCAGAAGATCCAGACCGTCCTGGCTAACATGGTGAAACCCTGTCACTACCAAAAATACAAAAAATTATCCGGGCGTGGTGGCACGCGCCTGTAGTCCCAGCTACTTGGGAAGCTGAGGCAGGAGAATTGCTTGAACCTGGGAGGTAGAGGTTACAGTGAGCTGAGATTGTGCCACTGCACTCCAGCCTGGGAGACAGAGCAAGACTCTGTCTCAAAAAAAAAAAAAGAAAAAAATGGCATTAATTAAAAAGTGAAAAAACAATAGATGTTGGCGTGGATGTGGTGAAGAGAGAACACTTTTACACTGCTCGTGGTGAGAATGTAAATTAGTACTAGCACTATGGAAAACAGTATGGAGATTCCTTAAAGAACTAAAACTAGATCTACCATTTGATCCAGCAATCCCACTACTGGGTATCTACCCAAAGGAAAATAAGTCATTATATGAAAAAGACACATGTACACGCACATTTATAGCAACACAATTCACAATTGCAAAGATATGGAACCAATCTAAGTGCCCACTGACCAACCAGTGGCTAAAGAAAGTGTGGTGTATATACACTATGGAATACTACTCAGCCATAAAAAGGAATGAAATAATGTCTTATACAGCAACTTGGATGGAGCTGGAGGCCATTATTCTAAGTGAAGTAACTCAGGAATGGAAAAACCAAATAATGTTCTTACTTATAAATGAGAGCTAAGCTATGAGGACACAAAAACATACAAAATGACAGAATGGACTCTAGGGGCTTGTTGGTGGAGGTTGGGAATAGGGTGAGGGATAAAAGGCAACACTGGGTACAGAGTACACTGCTCGGGTGACGGTGCCCCAAAATCTCAGAATTCACTGCTAAAGAACTCACACACATAACCAAAAACTACCTGTCCCCCAAAAACTATTGAATAAATTTTAATAAATGTGGGGTTGATTTGTAATTTAAAATTTATTTTGAATGTCCAATACAAGAACAAGATTTAAAAGATTATAATAATAAAAATGTGTATAGTGTGCAAAGCAAATTTCCTCCTCCACCCCATCCACAATTCTTCCAAATTCCTTGCCTGGACACAACCACTGTTACCAGTTTCAGCAAGAAATTAAGACAGAAATTAAAGTTCTGCTCCTCATAATAATCAGGATCAATTATCCCTGCTTATACAGTAATCCCTCCTTTTCCCAACAGCCTCCTAGCATGAGGAATCCAAATTGAACAGGTAACAAACACACCCTTAAACGTAATGTAACTTGTACTCTGTTCCATGGTAGGAACTTCCTTCTCTGGGATCTCAAACTCCTAGATCAGCTGAGTACATCGAGGGGATGGGAAGCACCAACACCCCACGTGGATTACTGGAAGTGCTGGTGAGTATAGTCATTCCTTCTTCCACCTCTGGTGGTTAGAGACTTACTCTGCCTGTTGGAGACTTGGCACCATATAACAGCTGCTGGCATAACCTTAGTGTATGCTTCATCCTGAAGGACATTACCCATCCTGATAGGATGTGATCTTCAAGATAAAACTCAGCTACACCCTCAAGAGACCATTCCACTGCTCTATCAGCTGGCAGGGTGTGTGGTGCAGTATGGGGTAGAACCAGGAGATCTCATGGTCGTGTGCCTACTACCAGACAGCCTTTGCTGTAAAGTAGGTCCCTTAGTCTGGGGCAATGTTATGTGGGTCCCCTATTAGGAGATCATACATATGTGAGCCTTTAGGTAATGTTTCTGAGTGTGGCACTTTGGGAAGAAAGAACACACTCATACCGCTAATAGAAGGCAACCTAAATCTGACAGAACCCCTGCCTTTTTCATTGTGAAAAAGTAAGAATAGAATCAATTTGCCATCAAATTGCTCATTGGCCTCCATAAGCGAAGGTAATCTGTTGGAGTTTATTTATTGCTGGAAGGTAGGTTGTGACAATAACCATGTCAGTCATGCTGAAGGGAGCCCAAGCCTTGGGACCCACCCACAGTGCGTCTCTGCCACCATAGATACTGCTTTCAAGAGCCTGTTTCATGAGCACTGGGATGGTTAAGGACAGAGGCTGGCTGATGTGTACCAAATGATTCATCCTGTACACGTGGTTGTTTAGACTACTTGTATAGAGGGTAATTTTTGCTGAGTATTAACATCTGATACAAAAGATCCAAGCACTTTGTATCTACTGTATGCCTCTTTCCAGATATTCCTGTTCCTGATCTTCCTATCTTGCTCCTTCCAGGCCCCAGACCCGCTATTTAAACCATTTGCCTTTGCCTATGAGTCTGTGCATATTCTCATCTCAGGCCACTTCTGTCTACACAAAGTGGGTGAATCAGAGCCCCACCTGCCTATTGGCAGGACCCTCTTCAACGCTGTCTCTGCTCATTCCTGAGTTGCCCACACTGCAGACCCACTCTACTGCTGCCTCACACCAACACACTAAGCTGGCATGTTTATGAAGAAGCTCAGAATTTTCTTCTTAAGTCAGCTGGTCATAGAAACTACCCATAAGGTCATTGGTGAGAGTCGAGGTCAAGGCAAATTTCCAGCGGTGTGAGGTGACATGGGGTCTGAGCAAGGTCTTTATGTAATTAACATCAGTACTCAGAACATACATACTTTAACCCAGGGGTCAGCCAGTGGTTTCAGTAAAGGCCCAGATGGTTTCCCTTTGCTGTGTGTGTGTTCATTCCCCTCTCTGAAGCTATGTGTAACCCCATAGGGATCACAGGGGTTCCCATCAACCACAGCCAGCTACATCCACAGAAGCCTTGATCCTTGTTAGCAGATGGGAGAGGGTGGCTTGGAGGATTGAAATCCCTACTTCATAAGACTCTGGATACTTACACAGTTACTTCCTCCTGTGCTTCTACATGAATCTCAGCACTGTGTTTGGGACACTGTCTGCACTCTTATTCTTCATGCAATTCTGTTTGCTCCTCAGATGGCCGCTTTTCCTTTGAAGCTCAACAGTGGCCATCACGTACTTGGGCTGAGGGTTACTGGTTAACTCTGTGGGATTCTGGGATCAGTTCCTTCCCTTTCTTAGCCATCCCTGTGCTTTACAAAACTTAGCTTCACAATTATACTCATCTCTCTCTGTGTGCACCTCTAAGAAATTACTGATAAAACACTTGAGTTTTTTTGAAATTACAAAAATATATACAAGAAAATGTTTATGGGGCCAATTGATTATCACGGAAAAGCGTAAACTTTCCTGTTTTCTGCCTCTCATTAGATTTTATCCCCCAAAATTGAACTCATTTCAAACTTCTGGCTTAACTAGGAGTTGCTGTAGCCAGCCTATTCTAGACAGCATCCTGTAAGCCCCCGGGATTGGCGGACACAAGACCACTTTTTCCATTCATATATGTGGTTCCATTCTGGCCAGATCAGTGGACTTCCAGTGCCCTTCTTGAGTCATACTGAGGTAAATTACTCAGACCACGAACTCACATTTTTAAATAAATAAAATAGCAGCATAGTTAAGAATTTATTTATCCCGTTACTGGGTATATACCCAAAGGATTATAAATCATTCTACTATAAAGACACATGCACACATGTGTTCACTGCAGCACTATTTACAATAGCAAAGACTTGGAACCAATCCAAATGCCCATCAATGATAGATGGGATAAAGAAAATGTGGCACATATACACCATGGAATGTTATGCAGCCATCAAAAAGAATGAGTTCATGTCCTTTGCAGAGACATGGATGAAGCTGGAAACAATCATTCTCAGCAAACTAACACAGAAACAGAAAACCAAACACCACATGTTCTCACTTATACTCAGGAGTTGAACAATGAGAACATGTGGACACACGTAGGGAAACATCACATACCGGGGTCTGTCGGGGGATGGGGGCAAGGGGAGGGATAGCATTAGGAGAAATACCTAATGCATGCAGGGCTTTAAACCTAGATGACGGGTTGATGGATGCAGCAAACCACAATGGCACATGTGTACCTATATAATGAACCTGTACATTCTGCACATGTATCCCAGAACTTAAAAGTATAATTAAAAAAAAAAGAATTTGTTTCATTTGTATAGTCCATTAAATTTTTTGGACGTTTTTTAAACGTGCACTTTTCATAGTTTTTGATACATCCTAGCTCCAATAAATAACTTGCTAAAATTACTAAATCTCATAGATATGCCAATGGTTTGCATCATCTTATGGCACATTTGCTTGTCAAACTGAGATCAGCCAGTCCACCTTCATTCACTGTTAGTAACTCATGTGTTGCATTGTTAAAAACCCAGTATCACCTCATCTCCCCTCTAGCATCTTCTCTGCAGAGGAGAAGCCATCCTGCGGCCCAGGAGAGATGGTGGGACAGGCCTGTACCCATCAGTGGTGGCTGCAGGTAGAGGAGCAGGCAGATGTCAGGTTCTCAATGGCTTCCCCGCTAGGCTAGAGACCCACCTGCTTTGCTTGTGCGGACTAAGATGACTGATAAGAGCTTTCTCATAGGTTCTGCAGAATACAGCAATCTCACAGCAGGATTCTGAGAACCTCCCATCCATGCTTCAAGCTGAAGTCTTCAGTGTCTGCTTCCCTGACCTCCCTACTGTAGCTTCCAGGAGCTCCAATGGTGACTGGTATTATTATAGTATCCTGCTACCGCTATAACAAACTACCACAACTATGTGGCTTAAAACAACACAAATGTATTCTCTTATAGTTCTGGAGGTAAGAAGTCAAAAATGGGTCACTACGGGCTAAAATTAACATGTCGTCAGAGCTGCATTTCTTCTGAGGCTGTAAAGGAAAATCTGTTTCCTCACCCTTTCCAGTTCCTTGGGGCTGCCTGCATTCTTTAGCTTGTGGTCTCTTCCTCCATCTTCCAAGTCAGCAGTCACATCACTTTGACCTCTGATTCTGTTGTCATAGCTCTAACTCTAATGCTGCTCTCTACTCCTTTCACTTATAAGGACTATTGTGATTACATTGAACCTGCCCAGATAATCTAGGATAATCTTCCCATCTCAAGAGCCTCAGCTTAATCACATCTGAAAAGTTCCTTTTGCCCTATTTTTATAAGTTCCAGGGATTAGGACACAGACATATTTAGGAGACCATTATTCTGCCTGTCACATGACTTCACCAATATTTGCTACCCGTGGTTTCCAAACATTAGTGTGTGCTCTTATTTCTATTTATTCCTGAAATACCAGAGTGAGTCTGTTTTTCTGAAAACAGCTCACTAAGGCCCAGAGGAGCTCAAAAATTTTCTGTCTGTTGTCTCAAAGTCTCCAAATTGTACTGATTCTTCAATGTGCAATGGCTGTAAATTCTGACTCCCCAAGAGGTTTTCACAGTATTCATGTCCACTTCCTTCATCAGTCGTCTTCTTGTCTTATATCTCCATGTTTACATTTTTCTTCTCCTACCACTGTAGTTCTGCCTTGATTCTTCAGCCATGGCCTTCCTTTTACATGCATGTGCTTCAGCCAGTTCTCTAGGAAGACATTCCAGACAGCTCATTATCATTTGTTACTATGTTTATTTGACTGCAGAGCTTTCAAGAGTTGTAACTTTCTATTTTTAAAATTTTAGTGTAAAAATAATTCATGCTCACAGTAGGAAATGAAACAATCAAAACATGCATAAATATACTTTTGAATCTCTCCTGTCACTAAATCCAAACCCACTTAACTAAGGTGATTACTGTTGTATCATCTGACTCTCTGCATGTCTACTTTCTTCACTTGCGGGCAAACCATAGTGAGTGTTTTTATCTGGTAGCTTATGTTGAGCTGTAATAACTGTAAATTTTATATGTAATTTAATCATTTTCAGGACAACTTGAGATGTAATTTAAATAGTATAAAATCCACACATTCAAAATATACAATTCAGTGGTTTTTAGAATATTCACAGTTGTGCCTCCATTACCACAATCAATTACAGATCCTTTTATCTCCTCCCAGCCCTGCAGAAAAATCCATATCCAAACCCCAGCCCTAAGAAACTACCAACCTATGTTTTAGCTCTACAGATTGACCTATTCTGAACATTTTATGTAATGAAATTATACAACATGTGGCGTTTTGTGTCTGTCTTCTTTTACTTACCAGAACGTTTTCAAAGTTTGTGTGGGTCGTAGCTTGTATCAGTACTTCACATCTTTTTCATTGCTTAATTATATTCCATTGTATGGATATATCACAATTTGTTTATTTATTAATTGGTGACGTTTTGGTCCTTCTCATTTGGATTATGATTAATAATGCTGCTATAAACATGGCATATGAGTTTTTATGTGAACTTATGTTTTCATTTGTCTTGGGTATACTGTATACATAGGAGGGGATTGCTGGGTCATGTAATAACTTAATGTTCAACAATTTGAGCTACTGCTAGCCTGCTTTCTAAAGGGGCTATGTCTCTTAAATCCCCATCAGCAAAGTGTGAGTGTTCTAGTATCTCCACATTCTCATCAACACTGATTATTATCTTTTTAATTATAGCCTTTCTAGTGGGTGGGAAATAGTATCTCATTTTTGGGTTGATGTGCATTTCCCTGATGGTTAATGGTGTTGAACATGTTTCTATGTGCTTATGGGTCTTTTGTATATTATTTGTCTTATTATTATTATTTTATTATTTATTGTGTATTATTATCTTATTATTACCAATACTATTATATTGAGTTACAACCATTCTTTATATATTCTAGATACAAGTCCTTTCCTTGCCAGATATAAGATTTGCAAAAATTTTCTCCCATTCAATGAGTTTCTTTTCACTTTCTTGGTGGTGTCCTTAGACTCACACATTTTTAATTTTGATGATGTTCGATTTATCTTTTATTTTCTCTTTTTGCTTGTGCCTTTGGTATCATTTAAGATCAGGTATTTTTACCTAATCCAGACTCATGAAGATTTATGCTTATGTTTTCTTCTAAGAGTTTTCTAATGTTAAGTCTCACATTTAGGTCTTTGATACACTTTGAGGTTATTTTTATATGTCATGTGAAGCAGGGATCCAGCTTTATTCTTTTACTTACGGATAGCCTGTTGTCTCAGCACTACTTGATGAAAGGATAATTTCTTCCCCCCACTGAATTATATTTGTACTGTTTTCTAAAACCAGTTAACCATAGAAGTGAAGAGTATTGCTGGGCCCTGAATTTTGCTCCGACTTCATTCTTTTTAGTGTTGTTGTAAGTTGTATTTTTTAATAACATTTGTATTAATGCATTGATGCTCTATAGAAGCACACTCGATTTTTGTATTTTGATCTTGTAGCCTAGCAATGTGCTAAACTCATTTAGTATTAGTGGTTTAGTAGTTGCTAAACTCATTTTTAGTGAATTCTTTTGTATTTCTATATATACATTTTATCATCTGCAATTGAGATAGTTTTACCTCTTGCTTTTTAATCTAGATGACTTTTAATTCATCTTATTGCTCACTGTAGCTTTTGAAAAATTACGTTGTATTCACAGTGCTCTACCATTTGATATTTTTATTTCTATTATATCATGAACATCCTTTGAATTTCACAGAAAAAATGGTTTAACTCATCATTTTAATGCTGTTCAATAGTATCCTATATGCACCTACTCCCCTGGGGTAAATATTTAGGTGGTTTCATTTATTTGTCACTCACTCTACAGACATCTATACACACATATTCTCACAGCTATCCCAGAGTTTTCTGGTTTCCCATAGCATCAGTGGTTAAACTCACGATCTGTCTGACCAGCTAGACACACTGACTGACTGACAATTCCATTGCTACTGTGTATAATTTAACATCAACAACTACATTTGGAACTCAGATCATCTAGGCCCAGCTACACTTAATCTTTCCTAGTCTCAGAGATTCCCTCTCTGCCTGTTAATTTCTCTATCCCTGAAACTACCCTTGTACTCCAGCCCAAGCGGTTTCCTAGCCCAATAGTCCTGGATCTGCCACTTGCTATCTAGAAGATATCATCTGCAGAAGGTACGTAAGGAATTTATCTCCATTCACTTTATATTTAGTTATCAAATCTCCATGTAGCTCAGGTAGATCGAGCTGCAAACATTCTCGTGTTTAGTAATTTAGCCACTGAGCACACCATCATTGCTCTTTTCATACCTTAGTCCTACTCAAAGATTAAAGTGACAGCTTCCCACTTATGATAAAAAAGTATAAAACATTCTGAGGGACCTGTAAACTATAAAGCTAAAATATCAGCTTCTGCATGCAACATATATGTCAAATTCTATGTCCAATACTCTTCTCATTTTTAGAATTAATTCTGCAAACTTGAAGATTGAGCTTTTTATGAACTGATTGGCATCTGCTGTGCTCACCAGATTATTCCCACTTGACTGAGAGGATGGTGGCAGCAAGAGCTCCTTCCTTTCAGAGGCTTTTAAAAATGCTTATTGGGAAGAATGTACCACATAAGGCATTTAACTAATGAAACCACAGATATAACCACTGGCAAAAAAATCAAACAAACATTTCTTTAACTGCCCTGTACCTGGTACATTCTCTGCCTCCTGCTAAGGAAGTATCTCCTCTCCCTTCACTTCACAGACTGGAATTTTCCAAATTCCTAGTCTCAACAAGACAAACTGTATTTTGAAATCACTGTTTTCCAAGAATACCCGGAGTATTACCATGACTCCAGAAGATACCTTCAACCAAGACTCATAATCTGACTGTATGAAACCTTCAGATAAGGTATTGGGAACTTCTGTAAAATTGTAGCTGGGCTGTGATTAGAGAATTTTCACAATATCAACAAATCTTACAAAAGAGCTGCTGATCCAACAGGTCCTCAGAGATCCTGTGTGGGAACCAGAAGGTATTCTGTGAAAAATGACAATAAGAATAACCATAATAACAATAATGGCTGCATTTAAAAGGCTCTTGCTGTATTTCAGGCACTGGTTTTCGTACCTACATGGATTATTTTGTTCAATATTTATCACAACCATATGGGAAGGATGTTATTATCCACAATAAATAAATGAAATCTGTAAACTGTAACTTGTTCAAGAAAATTAGGTACAGAGATGTTAAGTTACTTGCCCAAAGTTCCATAATTTTGAAGATATGAGGCTAGAATTCAGTTCCAGGCCATTTTACACTAGATCTACTGCTTTAGCCACTGTATGATTGTACCAAGACTGACCTAAAGCTACTTCCCCTTCCCCAACAGGTTCTTTTATGACAGTAAGTATAAAATACAGGGCTAATGAAGTATTGGGTGCAGAGAGGGGTTGGAAAGAATGCGGTATTTCAGACTATGCTTACTATGATTAAAAATCACAATTCCATGGTGACTAGAGTTTATCTTAAACTTTCCTCGCTGGCATTCCATTGCATCCAGTTGAGAGAACACTCTAGCTCCCTACATCCCAGAACATGTAGATCTGTCCGTGGTTCTGAAAGACACACTGGCAGGTCCCGCCAACTACGTGAATAGCATTCATATTGTGGAAAACTGCCCACTAGTAAAAATGTACAGTTGAATTTGTACATTCGTTACTTACAAGGTTGAAGAACCTGAAGTACTGAACAATCCAACAATAACTTGGAAAGATACCATAGAAAGACCCGCAGAATATTCTTTTTATATGCATTATACTGAAATGTACAAAACAAAACCAGAATAGGACACATTATGAGTGAGAAGTTTATCTTGAAATTTTAATCAGAATACGAAGAAAAGAAATCCAGCACTAGACTTGGAAAAAGATAAAATAATTTGTATTTCAATTAAGAATATTTATAGATTCTCAATATATACACTATCAATATATACACTATCCTTTTAAACCTCAATTTATATTTTTATGTTTTTTTCTTTCACATCATACTTTCTACCTGGGATATCTTTTTGTGACTAAAGTACATTCTTTAGAACTTCCTGTACCTTACTAGATGTGTTTGTATTAAATTGTTTGTCTTCAAAATTCATTGAGATTTAAATTTTATGATTATATTTTCATGCTTAAGTGTTATGTGTTTGTCTCTTCAAATTTTTCTGAAGGTTGTTTATAGTTTCTTATTCACTAAATATATTTAACAATCTGTTCTTTAATCATAGCCCATTTAGCAATTTTATATCCTATATGATTATTCTGATTTCTCAGTTATATGATTGTATGATTCTGCTGTCTGTTGTATTTTCTTGTTCTTTCACGGTGCTTTGTCTCTTATGAACATTGTTCTCTGTTGTTGCTCTTAACTGTGAAGTGCTCCTTTTGCTGGTGTAATGATTTTTTGGAATTTTCAGAGTGCCAATGACAGTACAAGTTTTCCAGAGAAGTTTTGCTTGATTTTCCAAGGTTCCTTGGAGTCTGCACTACTTTAAAATAAATTCATGGCTTGATGATTTTCAGGGAGTGTGAACTCGGGCTGCAAATCCACTTCTCTTTAATCTCAGGAGAAGGTTTTGCCCCCCTCCACTCAGCACCAAGGTGACTTTCTGGGGAGACCTTCAAGCATGGATGTTTTCCTTCTACTGAGGAACTGGCTTTAAGGAACCTGGTAAAATGGGGAGAACACTCTATTAAATTTCCCACTCTGAGTGCTACCTGAACTTTGTCTTCTATTCCAAATACCTTAGGAGGCCATGAAAACTAAAGCTTAATTATCCTACATTAAGTAAATAAGCTCAGCAAAAAAGTAAATGCAGAATTCCTTGATTTAGGATTCGACAATTTTTATTAAAGTGTAAGCCTCTGAATGCTCCTACATTGTGTTTTATTTTTTCACCATCCATTTTTGTTAGCATGAGGGTAGATATGTTTACCTAAATGTGCCGTGTGAGTGGTTCAAATCTCCTCCCTAACACTCCTTATCACAAACCTTCCCATCGTATTCCTTTGAAGTCACTGACTATCTAAGCAAACTACTAGCTACTGCTGTGCATTGATTAGGACCCAACAGTAAGACGTTTCTCCTTTTGGTAAACTGGACTTCCAGATGGTCTAATTGAACATCTTCTCACTGGAAGTATTTTTATTTCCATTACTCTTAATGATGATTCCTGAAAGAGACTCTAATGCCCTGACAGTTAACTCTGGGGTATCCAAGCATATTCACATTTTTTTCCTCTACAGTCAATTGTCCATAGGGAACCACTCAAGACCTCAACAATGAGACAAGGGAGAGTGGACTCTCCAGTGGTGATAAGAATATGAGGAGTACAGTACAAATTATTAGGCAACTTACCTGGCCTTATGGGACCTGCTAAAGTCCGATGCTGTATATACCATTTCCCTTTGCAGACTGAGGGCTGGTGAGCATGAGTGACCACATAGAACTCAGGTGGTAATGGGCATCTCAAGTCACTCGGTCATTTTCTCTATCATGATCATAGAATTCAGAATCTACCAGGGCCCAGTAGTAAGCCAGAAGCTATTATTCAAATTGAGAAAAAGAATGGAACTTTTTCCCCAAAGCCTGAAACTTGGGCAATGAGTCCTATGACTGCCACACACACACACACACACACACACACACATACACAGACACACTCAACAATATCCAAATAAGCATTTAGGGTCAAATGGCAGATATGCTTGACTTTTGCCGGATCAAAATGACATTTCCATTTATTATGGAATGTTTCTGTACTTGTACTAGCTCATAGGATTTTGGATTAGAGAAATGCCCTTGCAGGATATGAAGTCGTACTTTTTCATTGGTGAAATCATCTGTCCTCATTAGAGTTTAATAATATCAGTGCAGTTATTTCTCAAAGAGCTTGTACTCCTTAGAGTTGGTGGAATTCCTCAAGTTAAAAAGACCAGGGCCTCAATAATGGGAGGTCTCATTGCCGATAGCTACAACCGGCTGTAGTATTTATTAAAAACATGTGAGTGCATGGTTTGGGGAAAGAATCAAGAACAAAAGCAGTGCTTGTTTTGCACTTCACTGAACCACTTCCGTGGCCTCCATTCAACTTTAGCTGCAGTTTTGGTGACTTGATTCACAGACTGTCGGAAAGTTATGAGCTATGGAATGTGCTCTCTCCAGTACTAAAGAGTCCAGTCATACGTAGGGTGTCCTTCTTTATCATTGTGGGTTGTATAAAGTCAGTGATTCCCAGAGAAACTTGGGATCACAGATGCCAGGCCTAATCTTCTTTTATTATTCATTCAATCTTTATTTTTTCAAACAATGGTCTCACTCTCTTGCCCAGGCTGGAGTCCAATGGTACGAACACAACTCACTGCAGCCTCGACCGCCCCAGGCTTAGGTGATCCTCCCACTTCAGCCTTCCAAGTAGCTGGGACTACAGCTGTGTGCCACCGCACCTGGCTAATTTTTGTGTTTTTTGTAGAGATGGGTTTTTGTCATGTTACCCAGGCTTGTCTTGAACTCCTGGGCTCAAGCAATCCATCCACCTTGGCCTCCCGAAGTTGTGGGATTACAGACATGAGCCACTGCACCCAGCCCTAATCTTATTTTAATTTTAGAAATCTAACTTCACAGTTTCTGATGCCTGGATCCATATTTGTCTCAGAAGATTGAATTGTGGACTGTGACCTTCTCTCCCAAAAGTCTCTTTCAGGGTAGAACTTCTGGTTATAGCAACATGAAGAGATAGACCAGCAAGTTTTCCTCCAATAGAAATGTGAAAACTTGACTAAATAGTAAAATAAACATTTGAAGTCACTGGAAAATTAACAAAGACAAGCAATATGTGATAAGAGCTTTCATGTTAAAGACATCTTCTGTCTTAGGTAAGGACTGCAAGTTGGTGGCCTTTCCTTCTTACCTATGAGTGCTCTACGGCCTCCCAGCAGATAACTGCAGCCCTAATGGCTCAATGTGGGCAGTTTATAGAGTTCAGAGCCCAAATCAGCTAGAAATTCAAATGAGCATGTTGGAAGAGAGCTGCAGAAGAGTTGAGATCAACAATGTGAATGCAAATTATGCTCATCCTTGGTTGAACACTAGACTCTGCATGGGTGTGGGCCACTCAGGGGTATCTGGTGAAAAATCAGAAAGAAACTAGAGGGAGGTCTACCTTCCAAAGAGATAAATGATCCTGGTGAGACCTGCAAGTCTGTAGTAACATGGACTGAGTGCATTTGCCAACCTGCACAGAGCTCAGGTAGAAGAAAGCAAAAATCTTACTGGCTTGAGGGGTGAAAGGGCAGGATTTGAGGCCAACAGAACAATTGGAAATTCAAAGAGAATTCCAGAAACAAAGCAACCACAATGAAGTTGAATCACAAAATCTGAGTATAAATGACTCAAATACTTGGTCAACCTCTAAATTGCAAAGATGCAGGACCCACATCCAGAAACCCGCGGTGAAACTACATAAGATACTAAGTGGGAATTCTCAAATAGAAAAAAAAGAAAATGAAAGTATTCTGGATGAGGTCCACAGAAGTTTTGAGATGGCAGAACAAAGAACAAGTCCATGACTGTGAATATAAATCTCTAGAATGTGCTCAATCCAAAAATCAAAAAAGATTGAAATAAGATTAAAGAAGACAATGAAGAAAACCTCATAAACCCATTGCAGAATACAAAGCAGGTGACCAGACATGCAAGTGGACCCTCAAAAGAAGATCGAGACACAGGATCAGAAAAAATATTTGAGAAAATAATAGTTGAAAGGTTTCCAAATTTGGTGGAGAATTTTAACTCATATCTAAGACATTCAACAAATGAAAGCAAAATAACTGCATAGAAAATTACAAATAGGGTGGCCAAGGCCTTGGCCTGGCCTGAGGCAACTTAGCTATCCCCAGGGATGTGTGTTCTGGTATGGAATAAGATCAGGGAGCTACCGGTGCAATCTCTGCCTCTACACCAGGGGGACTGGTCATTTTAATTTCGATTGCAGTTACTGCTGATATCTGAACCAAAGTGGTGATGCTTCCTGAGGGAAATGTCTGAAGCCATTAGTCAATTAGACCATTATGAGCCATGCCTCCAATGAAGAGGAACATCTAATCCTAGCATTTGCAGCAGGGAGCTCTGCCTGAAGGGATTACAGTGACATGAAAGTGTAGCCAACAGCACTCTTGTCACTATTTCACACCAGTTAAGCAATCTGAGCGTACATGCTAAAGACATATTTGGTGAGCTAATTAAGGAGGCTAACGACTTCCACATTAGATCAAATTCTCTTCCAATTTGTTGTCTCATGGTCAAAGTCACTCAGCTGGATTCAGCAGTGGAAGAGGTGTCACCACAGGATATCAACATGGAGAAAGTTCTCAAAAGTTCCCCAGCCCAAGACCAGCAAGCAGTTTCAAAGAGCAGAATTTCGACTCCTGCTGCTGACATTTACAATCAGAGTGATTGACCACCTCCCCTGAGTAGCCTGAGAGCACACGGAGATGATAAAGACAGGCTGAAGTTCTATACTTATCCTTCCCATTTCTTTGACCTCTGGAAAGAAGAAATGCTTCAGGACACAGAAGACAAGAGGAAAGACAAAAGGCATCAAAAGTAGCCAAACCACATAGATGGCACCACTCATGTTGTGAAAAAGATCAGAAAAGTCAGAAACAAGCACCATGAGTGCAATATGATGGCATATGACAAAGAACTTAGACCCAACAACAGGTTGTCTCAGTGTGTACCATGGAGCATCCTCCAAGAATCTCTGTTCCCAGACAGCAGGTCCCATACAATGGATGTTAGGGATGCTCTTATCTAGCTACTCCAAACCATTCTCATGACCCTTCCTAGGCAGCTGAAGATGCATCTCCACATGGGCCCACAAACCAGGCCCCTGAGCTTGAGTGCCACCCCTCCTCTGCCTCAGTGAGGCACATGGCCCTATATGGACCTCAAGAGCGGCCCCCACTTCGCTGCCCTACACCAGCTGTGTCCCAATCCTGTGCACTCATGGCTCCGGGAGACTACAGGATGCTCCCAGCACAGGTGCTTGAATATTACAACCCATAAGGACCTCTTTCTCTTCCCTGTTTTTCAGTACAAACTGCCTTTGCTGCCCTCTGCAAATCCTCCTGCCGCTTCCTTCCTCATATCAGTTGGCTCCACACACTTACCCTCCTCCTCATCCTCCCTCCACTGGCCCCTGGGTCCAGCCTTCCCTCCTCCAGCCACACACTTTTCTCACCAGGCCTCTTGGCTCAGTTCTTTTTTGTCTTCCCCATGCATTCGCCCCCTCACCACCACCAGTAGCTGAGGCAAAGTGTCAGGAACCGGCACCGCCACCAGAAAGTGATATTAGAAGTCATCTTTTGCTTCTATTGGAATGGGGATTTGGCTGGAAACGGTGCAGGATCTGTGTGAGCAAGAGGCCAAGAGTGAGCCCCTTGGGAAGGACAAGGCCACAACCCTGTCAAATACATTGCAGTGGAGGAGAACAGGGATTCTGAGGGAGACTCAGAGTGACAAAAACAACTGGCCCAACCAAGGCAGTGCTGGGGCTAGCTCTATGCAACAGGTGGGTAGCTGGTACCAGGCTGGGTGACAGCCAGGAGACCATATGCTAAGAATGTACTGAAGATTTCAAGTGGTCTCAGCACTCAACGGTATTATAATCCTGTAGCTGAGCACCTTTTGTATTAATGATGTGATATTGCTTCTGCACATCCAAAAATTCTGGGTTTTCTCAGTATTTACTGTGTAACACTGAAATGCCATTAAACATAGAATATCATGCTGCACATGAGGAAATATGCTGTAACTATTACATTATCCGGAAAATAGTGTTTTGCTTTCCTGTAGGTCATGAAAGTACTTAGTGTAGTTTGAGTTTACTCTTATCGATCACTACAATTCTGCAGATGTGCTGTGTGATGCTGCCTGGCCCTAGGTCTTTGAAGATTAATGAATGTGTTTCAGGTGGATATCTTCAGATGAGTAGTTGATATTGTTTTACTGTTTTGGGGTGTTTTATGAGTTTGAAAAGCTGTTGGTTCTAGAGGGAAAGGTTTAACAAATAAGGGGAATCCAGTATTTCTGCTTTCATTTTCTTGGCGTGGTATCCTCTGCGTGAATTTGAATGCTGAGTTGAATAGTTTTATTGCCTTAGTACACACTTGTCAAATGTAAAGTTGGAAGGACCTTTTTCAGGAAGGGTTTCCTGTGAACATTCACTTAGTAAATGCTTGTGGATGATTCTTGTAAGAGGTCTCAGTGCTTAGCAGTAATGAAAATGAAGAACAAGGTCCTTTCACCTTCAGGGGACTTTGGGGATGACACTCAAAATATTTGCCAGGCCTTACAGCTTGGACATCAACCAGCAGGAGCAGAGGTGAGTGGTCCCGGAGCTGGGCAGCTCTGGGCAGAGCAGCTGCATGTGGGCCCTGGGTGCTAAGCGGTCCTGCTCATTGTATGTCCTGGAAGAGCTGTGTTCTAAGGGAGGCCACAGGAGTTCTTAGCTCCTCACTGTGTGACAGACTGTGCTTCAGAGGGCACTGTGCTCCACTTGGTCTTATTGAAAGTTTACATTGAGGGGAAAGTTGATATTGACAGCTGTTCACTCTTCATGTGCTGTGTTCAGATTACAGATGAATCTATGAGCTGGGCCTTATCCTAGAAACACACGGTTCTCTTCCCTCATGTTGCTGTTGGCACATCAAATGTTAGTAAGTATCTCTCAAGATTACCTTGATAGACCCATAGCTGTAGAAGAGCACTTTGTTCTCACCCCTGCCCTTCCCATTATTCTTGCACTGTGGTCATGCCAGAGACACATGGGGTTTATTTTCCTGGCTAAGGCAAACTGTTGGGAAATGCAAGAATGAGAGCTTCTATTTTGTAATTCTGGATGAAGAATAACCGCTTGTTTAGAACAAATACAAGTCCCAGGCTTTGATTATAGTTATGACTTCAAAAATATGCTAAGACCATTTACTTACTGAGGAGATCTTACCTACTTATAGTATTTCAAATTGATTGCAGTCATTAGTGACTTTCAGTTACGATGAAGGGAAGAATTTGAGCTGAATGCAGTGTTGTCTGAGGTGACGATAGGAGTGGAAATGGGATGGTAACTAATGGATTTTTATTAATGAGTTCCGAGAAAATCAACCAGCCCCCACAAGCCACAACTCTGTGTCTCTGGGTGACACCTGGCTGACTTGAGGCGGTCATCATATAATACACATCACGTAAATTTTAGTCACATGGAATTTGAAACTCTGAAAACCCAATGTCTGCAGCTCCCTTTCCAGACTATGCTTGTGCTAGTTTATCTGATCTCCTCAGCTGTACCAGCTGCTGTGGCACAAGCTTCTTTAGCTTCTCTTTTTAGAGCTAGTTAGTATTTGGCTGTCGCTATAATTTTCTTGAATATAAGTAAACGTTATTTATAAACTTTTAAATTCCTCTCTTTAATTTTTCTCTCTCTTCTTTTAATGTAGAGGCCAACTACGCTGGCATTATTCTTAGGACTTTTACCATTTTGAAAGTCTTACTTTGTCTTTATTATAATAATTTGTCTTTTTGATACTTTTGTGTTAGGAGTTGCCTGTTATCATCCTAGAACTTATATTTGTTAATTCTTCTTTGTTTTTTTTTTAATGACTCTGCTCAGGATGGAGAGAGCACATTAAAGCTGCTATTTATGTCTGATTACTCTTATTTCTATCTTATTATAATAAAATTAGTGGCGCTTTTCTCATAAGTATTCATGAGTTTATTATTAGTTATTCTTCAGTAGTTTAATCAATACGTTATTTTTAATGTGAGTCTATGACTAGTAAAAAAGCTTTGTCCTGTTGTGTTCCACAACCTTAAAAGAATGGAAAATGACTAAAATTCAGTTTAGATTGTTTTAAAGTATTGTTCCAGCAAATTAAACTTAATCTAAAATTTAAATCTAGACCCTTTCTAATATGGCTTTTAAGAAATGTTTGGTCTTCATTTTTCAAAATAATTTATCAAAACTGATAGACTGGAATAAGAAAATGTGACCCGTATACACCATGGAATACTATGCAGCCATAAAAAAGGATGAGTTAATGTCCTTTGTAGGGACATGGATGAAGCTGGAAACCATCATTCTCAGCAAACTATCGCAAGGACAAAAAACCAAACACCACATGTTCTCATTCATAGATGGGAATTGAACAATGGACACAGGAAGGGGAACATCACACACCGGGATCTGTCATGGGGTGGGGGGAGTGGGGGATAGCATTAGGAGATATACCTAATGTAAATGACGAGTTAATGGGTGTAGCACACCAACATGGCACATGTATACATATGTAACAAACCTGCACGTTGTGCACATGTACCCTAGAACTTAAAGTAAAATAAAAAGGAGAAAAGAAAAATTTATCAAAACAAATAGACAACAACATCTGCAAGCATATTTCATTTCTATATATTTCATGTTTAAATTATAGTTATAAATTACAAGGTTATTATTTTAAACTCTCTCCAGTTTTATTTCATAAGCCTATGCTATGAGAAGAAAAGGTTATAAGAAATTATACCTTTTATAATTATAAATTATAATTGTCTATGTTATGAGAAAAAGTATTATAAAAATTATTACAGTATAAATGTAACTAATATAAATATAAATTACAATTAAGTCTATGCTATGAGAATAAAAACTTACCATTTCACATAATCTTTTTTTCCTAATAGCATAGACTTAGCCAAAGGGGATGAAAAGATTACTTAGTATCACACATTAGCTACACAAACATGATGTTGTTGGCAAAAGGTAAATGATGTTGCATTATTAATTCGAAACCATAAGATTTGGTGCACTTTTATCTTGTTTACTAAGGGACACGATCAGAAAATTGACATTTTTCTTCTAGAAAGTTTGTAGGACTTCAAAATCTTTTCTCAGCACAAAGTAGCTAGGTTTTGAAAGTTTTATCATGATTTAAAAGTGAAATACATGATATGTTTTAATTCATTAAAGACTAGTGGAAATGTATCAGTCAGAGTAGCAAGTAATTTTTAAATATAAATCAGAGTATCTGTCATCTTGCAGGGTTACCATGCTGTTGTAAGTTGAATCTAAAGTGGTATTTAAAAAAAAAAAAAACAACTCCTGTTACACAATGTGTATCTCTTTGTATATCTCACTATACAGTATGTACAGGTAACATCTAAATAAAATTATGCTTTTAATCCTTACAAAAAGGGGTTAAAGAAAGAAAATCCCACCAGCACATAGGAGCCAGCTGGCTGGGCTCTTGTTTAACACTCCAAGCAATACCTGCAAATGGGGATTCCTCCTAGGGAGCCTGCAGCCTGTCAGCAGGGCTCAAGAGTTTGTGAACAGCAAAATCCAGCATGGGAAGGAGGCTATGCTCATCAAGCCCACTTGTTCCCACAGGAGGTTTCAAGTGTCTTCTGTGAATCGCCTTTCAAGCAAGGGTTTCTGGCATTTGTTGAAAACTCAGCCACCAGTACTGCAAGATTTAAGATTATTTACAACAGTTCACAGGAACAAGAATGATACCTCAGTTCATTTATCAGTAAAGATTGCATAGAGGGATGCAGTGATCTAACAACTATGCAACAGTGGGGAACTGTGGACATGGCCAAAGCAGACTGGAGCTCTGCGGTAATTACAGAGCTGGCCCCAAGCTGATGTCCTCCCTGATGTCATCACTAACAATGACAGCACTTCCCGGTGAGTGAATATGGGGCAAAACAGCTTTTCCTTATTTTGGCTCAGGATTAAAATGTGGACCAACTTGTCCCTAACCATAGGGCCAAGAAGGTTGATGGATCCCTTTAGTTTGCCTCTGACTTGGCCCCTTGGGTTCCAGATCGTGACACATTCTGACTTAGAATTCAGTCACTGACACAAGAAATGTTATTTCTCTTTGGAGCATTTTTATTACTAACCATTCTCCATGTGCCTGCACTCCTCTATCTGTAAACCAGTGTTCCTCAGTCACATTTATCCAGACCCCCATGATGAATCTATGGTTGGCTTACTGCTATTGCCCATGAGCCAGAATTATTTTGCTGAGCTTCCCTTTACAGAGTTTGTATTATGACATCAACGAATATTTTGAATGTGCCTTTTCAAACCACATGCATCTCCCCCCATCACCATCTTTATCCCACGCCATCCCATCTTGAGAATCACTGCTGTGAACCAGTGTTTAACCTTCACACCTCACAGATTTCTTAGGAAACTTTCAACAATTCCTTCAGTGGTGCAAGGCCCTGAAAATATGGCAGTCAAAGTAGTCCTAAACAGTGTGTATTGATGTGATTAAACTACCAGCAAAATTATAACAAAATGTAAAACATTATCATAGAAAACCTACAGACTCCTCCCCCAAGAGTCTGATATTCAAGAGATGCGATGAATTCCCTTACCTAAATGTGGCCTGGACTTAGTGGCTCAGTTTCTTCTAATGAATGAAAGAAAGCAGAAGTTACAATCAGCAACTTCAGAGGTGAGGGCATAAATGCACTGTGATTTACTACTTAGTCTACTTCTGTCTTCGATCACTTATTCTGGGTTTTATAATAATTTCATTGGACAATTCACTTGCCTTGTTGAATGGTCAGTCAGCTAAGGAAACATCCACATGGAAAGAACCAGAATTTCTGCCAACAGCCGCATGAATGAGCACTGAATAGGATCCTTTCATGCCAATCAAGCCTTCCATTTTGGGCTGACATCTTGATTGCAACCTTCTGAGAGATCCTGAGCTAGACCTGCCCTCTTAAGCCACTCAAGGATCCCTGGTCCACAGAAAATGCGAGAGATAATACATTTTTATTGTTTTCAGCTAGGTTTTTGGAGTAATTTCTTTAACGTCAACAGATAACAAATGCATGGGGACCAACAATGCAATCAGTGCTAACTTCTCATTAGAAACAATAGAGGCCAGAAGACGTTGGAATGATATATTCAAAGTCTGATATAAAAGGGGCTAAACAAGAATTCAATGAAACTGTGATTTCAAATGCATGTGATTATAAAAATTATTGATGTTATCTTTAGAAATACTTTAAAACTTTTCTAATAAGTAGTTTTAAAAATTATTTTTATAGTAGTTGCCCTAGGGATTATAATCCTTAACTCATTCTCTAAATTTCATAGTCCACTTTTAGTTAATAATGCATATCATTAACTAGGCCAGGTGTGGTGGCTCATGCTTGTAACCCCAGGACTTTGGGAGGCCAAGGTGGGCAGATCATAAGGTCAGGAGTTCGAGACCAGCCTGGCCAATGTGGTGAAACCCCGTCTCTACTAAAAATACAAAAATTAGCCGAGTGTGGTGACAGGCGCCTGTGATCTCAGCTACTTGGGAGGCTGAGGCAGAATTGCTTGAACCTGGGAGGTGGAGGTTGCAGTGAGCCAAGATTGTGCCACTGTGCTCCAGCCTGGGTGACAGAGCAAGACTCCGTCTCGAAAAAATAGTAATAATAATAATAATGTATATTAGTAACTAAACCTTCTATACAATGTTTATCCTTTATGCTGTAGATATTATATGTAATATATCTACATAGGTTATAAGCTCCACAAGAACATTTTATTCATTTATTTTACCTTTAAAATGTTATATGTATATAAAGTAAGAGGAAATGGGGAGAAAGATAGCTTTTTTCATTTAACCAGGTATTTTTAATTGATTTTTAAATTTTTGTGGGTACATAGTAGGTATGTATATTTGCAAGGTACATGAGATGTTTCGATACAGTAATGCTGTGGTTCCTGCAACCTCATAGGGGTACCACGTTGATGGTCTTGGACAAGATCTGGGAGAATACGCTGGATTACCAGGCAGACACTCTTGTTCTCTTCCCTTAATTTCTCTCAAACAATTAGAGTCTCTCTCCGTCTGTCCTGAGCCACCTAACATTGTGGACAGAGTGACACAAGCACTCCTTTGGCCACCACCTGTATGACTGTGCTGGGTCAGACCTGAAGCCCGCACAGCACTGGGTCTCACCAAGGCCTACTCTAACCATTCCTTGGCTACTGGCTATGTTCACTCAAGGCCCTGGAGCTCTGCAATCAGCTGATGGCAAAGCCAGCTAGGCCTGTGTATTTCCCTGCAGGATTCCAAGGTCCCCCAGGCCCTGGGTGCATCCAGAGTTGCCATCGAGGAATCAGGGATTAGCCAAAAGCATTAGAAGTCTACCTGGTGTGGTATTGTACTGTGGCTGAGCTGCCAATCAAACCACAAGACACAATTTTTTCCCACTCTTCCCTCTCCTTTCCAAAGGCAGAGGACTCTTACCCTACAGCCACTGCCAGTACGGGCCACAAGAAGTTCCGCCAGACTACTGCCAGTGTTTCATTAAAGGCCCAAGGTCTCTTAAGTCAGCTTGTCATGAATGCTGCCTAGCCTGGGATTCACCCTTCAGGGCAATGGGCTCCCCTCTGGCCCAGGGCAGGTCCAGAAATGCCATCCAAAAGGGAAATCCTAAAATTGGGGACCCCAAGAATGCACTTGGTGCTCTACCCCGCTGTGACCGTGCTGATACCTAAGGCACAAGACAAAGTTCCCTTTATTTTCCCTCTGCTTTTCTGAAGCAGGAGGAGTTTTGCCCCATGGCCACCATAGCTGGTAATGTGCTGAGTCTCACCAGAAGTCAACAAGTATCAGAGGCTCACCCAAGACCCTCGACATAGTACGTGGGTATTGCTGCTGGCAATTCTGGGCCTAAGGGCTCTACAGTTACATGTAAAGAATGCTGCTAGTACTAGGTCCTTTTCTTCAAGGCAGCAGGTTACCTTCTGGCCCAGGGTGTGTCTAGAAATGCCATCTAGGAGCTAGGGCCTAGAATGGGGGCCTCATGACTTACTGGTGCCCTATCCTGCTGTAACTGAGCTGGTATCCAAGACGCAAGACAAAGTCCTCCCCACTGTTTTCTCTCTTCTCCTCAAGTGGAAGAAAGAGGTCATCTCTTTGGAGCCACGAGCTGCACAGCCTGGGTTGATGGAAGGGGTGATGTCAGCATTCCCTTGGCTGCCCCAGCTGGTGTCTTACTTGGTCACATACTCCCCCAGTCCACTCTCTCTGGGCCTAGTTCAGCACTAGGACTCACCTAAGACTTGCAGTCCTTATGGCCTAGATTGCCTTTCAAGTTCACGTAGAGACACAGAGCACCATAATGCTTAGTGGTGAGGTTTGCAGGAGCTCAAGTTCTGACTGCTGGTATTGGAGATTCCCTTGTGGCTAGGGTTGGTTTAAATGTTCCGTCTGTAGGTGGACATCGGATGAATTTGGTCCAGGTTTTCTTTCGCTCCAACAAGACCGCACTGAGTTCAATGCCTCACATTTGCTGTGTTCTCCCTCCCCTAGTGCCCAGAGATGCTATCTGCACCAGGCCACTGCTGCCTAGGGGTGGAGGAGGAGTGGCATTAGTGATTCCAGACTTTTTTCTATCTTTTCAGTGCCTCTTTTAGTGAAATGAAGTTAAGACCAGGTACTATAAGTGCTCACCTGATTCTGGATTCTCATAAAAGCGTTTTTTTCTGTGTTCATAGTTGTTAAATTGGTGATCTTGTGGGAAGGATGATTGGTGGGTGGTCTTTGGAGGGGATGATTGATGGAGCCCCTATTTTGCCATATTGCTTTGCCTCCCCATCTGCCATTTTTGATGATCTTCATCTTTTCAGGTAATCTCATTTTCCCCTTGGTCTAAATAGCCTTTAGCATGAGGAATTTCCTTTACTACTTCTTATTGTGGAAGTCAGCTGGTGACAAATTCTCTTAGTTTCCTTTTTTTTTTTTTTTTTGAGACAGGGTCTTGCTCTTTTACCCAGGTTGGAGCCCAGTGGCCCAATCCTACCTCACAGCAGCCTGGAACTCTTGGGCTCAAGTGATCCTTCCATCTCAGCCTCCTGAGTAGCTAGGACTACAGGTGCATGCCACCACACCTGGCTAATTAAAAAAAAATGTAGAAACAGGTTGTCATTGTGTTTTCCAGGCTGGTCTCAAACTCCTGGCCTCAAGTGATCTTCCTAACGTGGCCTCCCAAAGCACTGAAATTACAGGTATGAGCAACCATGCCAGGTGTAATAATCATCTTTTACCTGAAATATTTATTTATTTTGCTTTTATCTTAAAGAACATTTTTACTGGACACAGAATTCTTAGTTGACTTTTTCTTCTTCCAGCACTTTAAAGATGTTGTTCCACTTTCTCTTGTTTCTATGTATTCTGATAAGAAGTCATTGGTCAGCACAAGAGGAACAGAGAAACAAAAATGGAGAAAATAATAGAAGTCCTAAAATCTGTGATAGAAATAATGACAAAAACCTTTATAGATCAACACTCCAATGAAAGGACAGAAACTGTCTAACTAGGTTAAAGAAACAGAATGCAAACATATGGTATTTTGAGGACATGCACTTTCAATATAAAGGCACTGGTATTGTTTGGCTCTGCGTCCCCACCCAAATCTCATCTGGTGTTGTAATCCCCTTGTTTCAGCGGAGGGACCTGGTGGGAGGTGATTGGATCATGGGGGGTGATTTCCCCCATGCTGGTCTCATAATAGTGAGTGAATTCTCACAAGGTCGGATGGGTTAAAAGTTTGGCACTTCCTGCCACCTCCCTCCTGCTGCCAAGTAAGATACGCCTTGCTTCCCCTTCACCTTCTGCCATGATTGTAACTTCCCTGAGAGCAACCCCCCCACCGCCATGTGGAATGGTGAGCTAATTAAACCTCTTTGCTTTATAAATTGCCCAGTCTCATGTAGTTCTTTCCAGCAGTGTGAAAACACACTAATGCAGGCACACGTAAGTCTAAGTCGAATGAAAATGGATGGAAAAAGCAATGTCATGCAAACAGTAAGCATAAGGAGGTTGAAAGAGTTATATTACTACCAGTAAAAAAGACATTTTCAAATGAAATGTATTACCAGAGATTAAAAAGAGACATAATAACAAAAGGGTCAATTCAACAAAAAGACATGCAATCAGAAATGGGCCCAATAGCTTAACTTCAGAGTTCATGAAAAAAATTGACAAAATTACAGAGAGAAATGGAGAATTCTATGAGCATGATTAGACATTAAAACTTTCTCTTTACCAACAAATTTAAAAACTGTAGAAAATTCCAGCAAAGACCTAGAAAAACAAAAAGCATTAGCCATATAGCCTTTATTGATTTATATACATATGAACATCAATGAAAAAATACATATTGTCTCAAGTATGAATGATACATTGACCAAGAGAAACTGTATTTCAGGCCATAAAACAATACATTTGAAAATACTGAAATCGTACAAGATATATTTTCCAACCATATGGAAAGACATTAGAAATCAGTAACAATAAGATAATCCTGGGGACTGAATGTTTTTGCCATCCCCTAAATTCACATATTGAAACCTAATCCCCAATGTGATGGTGTTTGGAGGTGGGGCCTTTAGGAGGTGATTAAGTCGTGAGGGCAGAGCCCTTATTGGTGAGATTAGTCCCCTTATAAAAGGGACCTCATTGAGCTCCTTTACCTCTTCCACCAAGGACACCAAGAAAAGACCCATCTGTGAGTCAGGAAACACCCTGCATCACACACTCACTCTGCCATTGTCTTGACCTTGGACTTCCCAGGCTCTGGAATTGTGATAAATAGATTTCTGTTGTTTATAAGCCACACAGACTATGGTATTCTGTTACAACAGCCCAGATGGACTAAGACAGATGATCGTAAATCTACCAAATATTTGGAAATTAAATATCAAAATTCTAAATGACAATTTTGTCAAAGAAGAAATCACAAGAGAAATTAGGAAGTCCTCTAAACTGAAGGATATTAAAGTACAATAAATCAAAATCTATGGGATGCAGCTGAAGTAATAGAGAAAAACTGATATTTTTAAGGTTTCAAATTAGTAACTTGGCTTCTGCCATAAAAAAAGGAACAAATTAAACCAAAGCATGCAGAGGAAGGAAATAATAATGAAACAGAAGTCAATGAATCAGAAAGATAAATAAAATTAATAAATCCAAAAGTTGGTTGTATGGGAAAATAATCAGCAAAGTTTATAAACCCCTAGCTAGATTGATCAAGGCAAAAAGACACAAATTAACAATATCAGGAAGAAAAGAACATCAGTGCACAGTCTTCAGGTCCTGAAAAGAAATATTAATAATTTCATGCCAATACGTTTGACAACCAAATGAACAATTTCCTTGAGAGAGAAAACCATGAAAATTGACCCAAGAAGAAATAGAATATGTGACCAGCATATATGAATTGTAAAAGTTGAATTTGTAATTGAAATCCTTCCCATAGAGGAAACTCCAGGTCCAGAAGGCTTCAGTGATGAATTGTATGGAACATATAGTTGAGAAATAAGATCAATTTTACACACACCATTTTAGAAATTAAAGGAGGCAACCATTTTCAACTCAATTTATGAGGCAAACATTACCCAGATTAAAAAAAGAAGAAGAAAACCCAGACAACAAAATCACAAGAAAAAAGAATCAAGAACAACTATTTTTTTAATTTTTAATTTTATTTATTTATTATTATTATACTTTAGGTTTTAGGGTACATGTGCGCAATGTGCAGGTTAGTTACATATGTATACATGTGCCATGCTGGTGCACTGCACCCACTAACTCGTCATCTAGCATTAGGTATATCTCCCAATGCTATCCCTCCCCCCTCCCCCCACCCCACAATAGTCCCCAGAGTGTGATGATCCCCTTCCTGTGTCCATATGTTCTCATTGCTCAATTCGCACCTATGAGTGAGAATATGCGGTATTTGGTTTTTTGAAGAACAACTATTTCTCTTGAACACAGACCTCAAATTCTGTGCAAAAAGTTATTAAATTCAAATAAACATAAAAAGAACAATATGTCATGCCAGATTGGTTTTTTATGGGAAAGTGTTTGGTTCAACACCTGCAAATTAAATAATACAGCTCACTCAATTAATATAATAAAAAAACAGGCTGGGTGTAGTGGCTCACGCCTGTAATCTCAACACTTTGGGAGGCCGAGGTCAGCGGGTCACTTGAGGTCAGGAGTTCGAGACCAGCCTGGCCAACATGGCAAAATCCCGTCTCTACTAAAAATACTAAATTAGCCTGGCATGGTGGCGGGCACCTATAATCCCAGCTACTCAGGAGGTTGAGGCAAGAGAATCTCTTGAACCCAAGAGGCGGAGGTTGCAGTGAGCCAACATCACGCCACTGCACTCCAGCCTGGGTGACACATTGAGATCCTGTCTCAAAAAAAACCTTTTTTGTTTTGAGACAAGGTCTCACTCTGTTACCAAGGCTGAGTGCAATGGCACACTCATAGCTAACTGCAGCCTCGAACTCCCAGATTCAAGCAATCTTCCTGGCTGTCGCAGCCGTCTGTGCAAGTGCCAGAACAGACACCAGCAGCTCCATCCTCGCAACGCCACCACCACTGCAGGTGCGAGCATTGCACAGGAACACCACAGCCCCCACTCCTGGTGGTACCCCACACCAGCCGATGCATCTGCACCCCGCTGTGCTGCCTCAGCTGCTGGTGTGTAACACCTGAAACTAAAATAAACAGTAAATAAATGAATAAATACCATTAAAAAAATTTTAAAAAGGTATCAAATGAAGATGCCAAAAGTCAAGTGCAACAAAAACAAAAACTGACAAATGGGACCTAATTAAAGAGCTTCTGCACAGCAAAATAAACCATCAACAGAATAAACAGTCAGCCTACAGAATGGGAGAAAATATTACAAACTATGCATCTGACAAAGGTCAAATATCCAGAATCTATAAGGAATGTAAAGACATTAACAAGCAGAAAACAAGCAATCCCATTAAAAAGTAGGCAAAAAACATAGACAAACACTTTTCAAAAGAAGACGTACACAGGGCCAACAAGCATATGAAAAGATGACCGACATCACTAATCACTACAGAAATATGAACCCAAACCACAATGAGATACCATCTCACACAGTCAGAATGGATATTATTACAAATTCAAAAAATTACAGATGCTGGCAAGGTTGCAGGGAAAAGGGAACGCTTAAAGACTGCTGCTGGGAATGTAAATTAATTAGTTGGGCCATTATGGAAAGAAGTTTGGTGATTTTTCAAAGAACTTAGAACTACCATTTGACCCAGCAATCCCTTTATTGGGTCTATCCCCAAAGGAATATAAAATATTCTACCATAAAGACACATGCACGTTTATGTTCATTGCAGCGCTATTCAGAGTATCAAAGACATGGAATCAACCTAAATGCTCATCAATGGTAGACTGGATAAGGAAAACGTGGTACATATACACCATGGAATACTACACATCCATAAAAAAGAACAAGGTCGTGTCCTTTGCAGCAACATGGATGAAGCTAGAGACCATTATCCTGAGAACTACCACAGGAACAGAAAACCAAACACCACGAGTTCTCGCTTATAAGTGGGAGCTCAACAGTGAGTACACATGGACTCAAAGAAGGGAACAGCAGACACCAGGGCCTACTCGAGGGTGGAGGATGGGAGAAGAGTGAGGATTAAAAAACTTCCTATCAAGTACCATGCTTCTAATCTGTATTGTGAAATAATCTGTACACCAAACCCCCATGACATGCAATTTAAATATATAACAGGCCTGCACATGTACCACGGAACCTAAAAGGTAAAAAATAATAATGAAAAATAGATGCAGCACTCATTTGTGACAAAATGTGTCAGTAAATAGGAATTGTAGGCAAGTTCTTCAATTTGATAAAGGGCTTCTATGTAAAACCTACAACTCACATGATATTTTATGATGAAAATTGATTACTCTCTACCTAAGACCAGGAAAGCAGCAAAGATATTGTCCTGGACGTCCTGGCCAGAGCATTAAGCCAAGAAAAAGAAATGAAAGACTTATAAATGAAAGAGAAGTAAAGTGTCCTAGTTTGCAGGTGACAATATTATGCAAGTGGAAAGTATTAAGGCAAATAAAATTTCTAGAAGTAATAAGTGAATTTATCAGAATTGTAGGGTACAATTCCTATACAAAAGTAAAGCATCTATAAGTAATGTAAAATCAGAATAATGAAAAATTTAAAAATCCACTTATAAAACAATGATTAAAGTAATACCATGTTCAGGCATCAGTTTTTTAATAGAGTGTCTGATTTCTACACTAAGATCTACATGGCACCACCGACAGAAAGTAAAGATGATCGAAATAAACAGAGAAGTAGTGTATGCAAGAACTGGAATCTCCAATGTTATTAATTCTCCAAGATTGAGTTATTAAATTAAGTGCAATTTGAATTAAAACACCGGTGAACTTTAAAAGAAATGTTTAAAGAAATTGGCAAACTGAAGCTACCATTTCTATGGAAATAAAAATAACTTTGAAGAGCCAAAATAATTTAAAATGAAGAAATTTGGAGGATGCATATTGGGTGATTTCAATATTTACTATAATCTCTAGTAATAAAAAGCAGTGTGATATTGGCATAAAATAGGCATAAATCAATGGAATACAATAAAGAGTACCTGAATAGAACCACACAGACACGTCTGATCTTAACCCTGACCTAGGGTAGGGGCGCCCTCTTATATTCAGACGCCTGTCCTGCTGCCGGGAGCCCAGGGAGACCCAGGGGAGGTCTTGGCTGAGCATGTGAGATGGGAGCTCAGGGCCACCATCCTTAGCCCTGTGGCCACTGCGGGGCGCCGCCGCGCTGCTCTCAGATTCTCTGAGCAGAAGAGAGGGCCCGGCGCGGTGGCTCGCGCCTGTAATCCCAGCACTTTGGGAGGCAGAGGCGGGCGGATCACGAGGTCAGGAGATCGAGACGATCCTGGCTAACACGGTGAAACCCCATCTCTACCAAAAATAGAAAAAATTAGCCGGGCGTGGTGGCGGGCGCCTGTAGTCCCAGCTACTTGGGAGGCTGAGGCAGGAGAATGGCGCGAACCCGGGAGGCGGAGCTTGCTGTGAGCCGAGATCGCGCCTCTGCACTCCAGTCTGGGGGACAGAGCGAAACTCCATCTCAAAATAAAAAAAAATAAAAAAAAAACGAAGAGAGTAGCGGGGCTGTAAGTCAGGCAGAGATGGCTGACTCGGGGCTGAGCATCGGTGGGGGTGAAGGAGCCTCTGAGCAGCAAGGGACCCCACAACGGTGAGAGGAGAGGGAAGCTCTGGAGCCTTGTGCCGTCCCTGAGGTTTCTGTCTCCTTCCTGCATCCCCTCTCTCCAGCCCTTCATAACAACACTCTGGAAAACCGAAAAGAAGAAACATTTTCTTCTACTCCTTCTTTCTTTTCGTGCTCCTTCTTCATGTAAGAACAATAACACGGGCATAACTGCTTTCCAGGAAGGATGCATGAGACTTGGTAACGTACTCATTTATGGCAGAGGACATGTGGTCTGGGGAGGAAGGAAAATTTCCCCTGTAATACCTTTGGAATGTTTTGAGGAATCTTTTCAAAACATGTTACGTGAAAAAATCCCTTTCATTGGCATGGCCCTCTCCAGTGACCGCCCAGGTTACCCAGATGTGGCTGTGCAATGGGGCCAGGCTGAGGTCCTCCATGGCGTGGTTCATCCAGCACGCCCAGGTGTCCACACCTCAGAACCTCTGCACAGCTGCTCCCCTGCCTGGAAGCTCATCTCCAGGGCTCCCTTCCACCCTGACATTCTCTTCATTCTCCTCATTCCCACCACAGCCCGTCCCTGCACTGCCCACTTCATGTGGCATCGTGGCATCTCCCATCCCCTCTGACCCCACCCTGCTTTGTTTTTGTTCACAATCCTTTTACTAACATTTAAGAATTATTTACTTATGTATCTATTTTGAGAGACCAGGTTGTGCTCTGTCACCTAGGCTGGAGTGCAGTAGTGCAGTCTTGGCTCACTTTAGCCTCAAACTCTTAGGCTCAAGTGATCCTCCCACCTCAGCCTCCCAAGAAGATGAGGACTACAGGCGTGTGCCACCACACTCAACTAGTTTGTATTTCTTTTTGGTACACATGGAGTCTTGCTATGTTTCCCAGGCTGGTCTCAAACTCCTGGCCTCAAGGGGTCCTCCCACTTCAGCCTCCCAAAGTGCTGGAATTACAGGTATGAGCCACTGTGCACAGCTACAAATGTACTCATTTTAATTGCTGATAGTCTCCTCTAGAATACAAGCTTCATGAGGACAAGGACAGTGATTTTGATTGTTCACAGCTGTATTTCCCTTGCCTTGAATAGTGCCTAATTGTTACTTTAAATATACTAGTTGAGTGAATAAATGAATGAATGCGTGCATAGACTCACACACCAACACACTCAGACACAAAGATGCTGCCACACATATTGACATGTTCTTACTTGGATACTCTCTACACAATGACACAATCACACAGAAAATACACACAACTGACACATTCTCACACACATGCTCTTGAATGCTCTTAAAGCTTAATATTCTTTTTTTTCTTTACTCTATTTTTAATTTTTTTGAGACAAGGTCTCACTCTGTCACCGAGGCAGTGGCATGATCATAGCTCACTATAACCTTGAACCCCTAAGCTTAAGCAATCCTCCACCTCAGCTTCCCAAGCAGCTAGAACCACAGGTATACCCGCCACCAGATTCAATTAACTGTTTAGTATTTTGTAGAGATGGGGTCTTCCTATGTTTCCCAGGCTGCTCTTGAATTCCTGGCCTAAAGTGATCCTCCCACCTCAGCCTCTCAAAGCTGTGGGATTACGGGCATGAGCCACCTCATCTGGTCTTGAAGCTTAATTTCCATTCCACATGATGTTGTGAACATTTCTCATGTGATTATGTATTATTACCTTTAATTTTTTCTCCAAATAATTACACAAAATTGCAAAGAGTCTGAAAGTTTGAAAGAATACAATGGTCACCATAGATCTAATTATTTCCTTTGTGTACGTAATAAATTATATTCCTATAATTTTTGCTGAAACATCTGACAATCACTTGCCAACGTCATGACCCTCATTCCTAAATACTTCAGTACTCATCTCCTAAAAAATAACATTTCTCCAACGATAATACTATTATTGCACTGAAGAGAGTTACTACAATTCCCTAATATTACGAAATTTCCAAGTAATGTAAAATTGTCTTAATAATTTCCCAAACGTCTTTCTTGTGGAGGTGAGCAGAGCTCAGGAGCTCCAGCCCTCTCTGAGGTTTCTGTTTTCCCTGCAACTTCTCTCTCCAGCCCATTGAGAGCAACATTTGGGGAAACTGAAAAGTAGAAACATTTTCTTCTTCTTTCCATTGCTCAGGTTTTTTAAAACTCCCATTTACTCAGTTTTCTTTTATTTGGAAACAACACCTGCATGTCCACATAGTATTCTAAGGTGTGGACATGCATATTGGCATTATCAAATCTGAGCACAGCTCCCCTGGGCCTCAGTCTCTTCAGCAGGACAGAAGAGGGCCCCTGTGCTGGGGTCACACGTAGGACCCAGAAGTGACACCACCTGCAGAAGGTGTCAGGGTAGACATGAGACCTGGAATGATCTCACTTCTCTTCCTCACGTTCAAGAGTCAATCTTCTAAGAATCCCCCTGCCTCAGGTACTCCATTCTGTCATCAGGGGGTCAAGAAAGGTACAGACAGCACTAAGACCCAACCACTCCACCATCCTCACCTCCATGGACAGAGCCCAGGTGAGAGCCGCCCCTGCTCCTTCTCCTTTGTCTCCCACAGCTTCAGCGCCATCATCTGCCTCGAGTCCACCAGGACTGAGCTCCTCATGCCGTTTCCCTGTTTGTGTCGGTCACACTGGGCCCCCCAAACACCCTGCATTGGCATCTCAAAATGCTCTGCACACCCCTCTTCTGTCCCCTTCATCCTCCCTCCCAACTCTAGAAATCTTCCCACTGCACCCCCTGGAATTCTCAGCCCTTGATCAGGAAAACCTCCACATCCTCTCTCAGAATGTTCCTGCGCCTTGCAGCTCCAGCAGGAACCTGGGTTTCCCAGAGGACACAGACCCTTCGGAAGTCCTCCCACATGGGGACTTTCCCCAGGGACTTGTACCTTTGCACTCACTTCTCATTGTGGTTTTGAGACCTTTCTGCCTCCCTCCTCCTTAACCTCCCTAAGCTGTCATCAGATTAGGGCCCCACTCCCCTCCTTGTAGCCATTCCCTGTGGGCCCCAGGCCGTTCCTCTCAATCCTGACTTGTAGCTCCTGGTTCAATGGCTCGCTCTCCAGCAGTGCTGTCTCCTTGATCTTGATGACTTCAACAAATGTAGGTATGGTAGGCTGAGTAATGGTCCCCAAAAGAGTCCAGTCTCCATCCTTAGAACCTGTGAACAGGTTGCATTGCACAGCAAAAGGGACATTACTCATGTAACGAAGATTAAGGACCTTAAAAGAGGGAGATTGTCCTGGACTATTTGCATGGGCCCAATCAAAGCACATGAGCCATTAAAAGCAGAGAACCTGCTCTGACTGGAGTCAGAGATGTTGCAGAAGAGGGAGGAAGAGGAGACATAGGAGAGGAAGTCAGAAGTTCCAAGCAGGGGCATTGGATGTGCCACAGGGGCCACGTGTAAGGATGCAAGAGAAGGCTCTAGGAGCTAAGTGTTGCTCTCAAATGACAGCCAGAAAAGAAACAGTGACCTCAGTCCTATCTGCAAGGAAGTGAATTCAGACAAGAGCCTGAATAAACTTGGGAGTGGATTTTTCCCCAGAGTCTCCAGGAAGGAACACAGACCTGCCCATACCTTGATCTTAGCCCCATGAGACTGTCTGGACTTGCAACCCACATGATTGTGACGTGATAAAGAGGTGTTGTTTAAAGCCACTTGGCTTGTGGTATTTTTTTTTTTTTTTTTTTTTTTGAGACGGAGTCTCACTCTGTCACCCAGGCTGGAGTGCAGTGGTGTGATCTCAGCTCACTGCAAGTTCCGCCTCCCAGATTCACACCATTCTCCCACCTCAGCCTCCCGAGTAGCTGAGACTACAGGCACCCGCCACCATGCCCGGCTATTTTTTTTTTTTTTTTTTTTTTTTTTTTTGTATTTTTAGTAGAGACGGGGTTTCACCATGTTAGCCAGGATGGTCTCGATCTCCTGACCTTGTGATCCACCCGCCTCAGCCTCCCAAAGTGCTGGGATTACAGGCGTGAGCCACCACGCCCGACCTGCTTGTGGTAATTTTATGACAGCAATAGACACTCATACAGCAGAGAGGATGCCCTCACTCCCTGGCATCTGAGATCCTAAACCTCCTCTCCTCCATGACCTTCTCCTCTGCTGCACCTGGACCCTGTGCCCTTGTCATCTAGGCATCATCATGGCCAAGAACCCCAGCCCTTAAATACTCTCAATCTCACACTTCCCACTCTCTGACCATCTTCCCACTTATCCCCTTGCAGGGTGGCCACAGGCTCTGAGGATACAGATACTATCATTTTATCATATGCTGTAATTTGATATCAGCAAATAATTCATTCTCTATGTACCTGCTTTTCAGGCTTGGTGTCCACCCTGTAGTACATCAATTCCAGCAATCCTTTGACCACCCCCCCAGCACCCGCTACCCCGGGATTCCCAATCTAGTGATCCTGGCATCTACTCATTGTCCCTCAGCCTTGGGTGTTCTCTCCTCCCTCCTCACCTATTTTGAATTCTGTGGTAAATAATTTCCATCCGTCCCTTGCCTTTCCCTTGCATTGTCACACTTGCTTGGCAAAGCTACACAGCTGGTGGATTCCACCTCTGCCTATGCTGCACCTGCCCCCATGAGCTGCAGGAGGCTGGAGAGCAGCACACAGCATGCTGACTGTTCTCTCTACTTTAACGACCCAAACCTCATGGGGAGCCACGGCCAGCAATCACCCTCTCCCTGCATGGTTCACCCTCCGTCTCCTCCTGGCCTGGGTGACAATTACACACCTTCTCTCTGTGCTCACACATCCAACCCTCCTTCCCCATTCTTACTTCAGCTGATGACCTTGCTTCCTACCTCACTGAGAGAAATGAACACATTAGAAGACAATTTCACAGATTCCACCATTATCAGCTCATGCATTTACAGCCGCGCCACTTGATGGCCCTTCCACCACATAGACAGTTGTTGTAGGTTAACCTACTCCCAGCCAGAGCCACTTCCTCTGCCGGTGTCCAAACCGCATCCTGTCTCATCTACTTAAAGTTATTAATTCATCAGTCCATTCTTTTTTTCTCTTTCGTCATCATCATTTTTCTCTTTCCACTGGACCACTGTGGCAGTCACAGGAATGCACATCTGAGGCCCTCAGCTAGAGGAAGTGTAACTGATGATGGTCTCAGCTATTCCAGCCTGAAGCCTATCGCCACATTTGCTCTGAAACCATGTTCCCATGAGCTTCTTCCAGCCAATGGCTGAGAATAGCAGGGAAGCTAAGGCGGGACCTTTCCTCCACTGAAGGCTGACTGAGCTTCAGGGCTCCCTGATCCCCTTACTGAACTTCCCTTAGCTTGCACTGGGTCTGGGGTGCTTCCACCTGACTCTCCCTCCCTCTCTCCTTCACTGGGGTTTAGATTTGCATCACCCTCTGATGGCTTTCCCAGTGTTTTTTGTTCTCCTCCCCAATTTCTCTCACAAGCATTTCCCCTAATAAATTCTTGCACATCTAATACTATATTAGGGTCCTCTCCTCTGGGGACCCTAACTAACAAGACTGGTATCAGGAGTGCTCCAAGAACACAGGCAAAGGCATGGGGATTTGGGATGAGCTCACCCACTGCCTGGCTGGCCAAGAAGATGCCATCTGGGTTGGTGGAGGACACAGAAAGTGCATAGCACAAGGTGCAGCCGAGCAACTGTGGATCTGCCCAGTGCTGACCTGAGAAGATGGCCTGGTTAGGGGAAGCTCTGGCAGGTGTGATGATAGAAGCCTCTGCACAATAACGACAGGGTGAGAGGGAAACCTACAAAGACAGTGGAGTTGGCTGGTTACTACTCAGCTATGTTGATGTCCTATAAAAGGAGAATGAGAATCTGAGGGTTGTTAACAGCAGTCACTGGCTATGTGTGCGAGCCTCTACAGTGTCTCATGGACACTCCTTTATCTCCTATACAGGAAGGGCAGATAGCATAGAATAGCAGCTGAAGACATCATTGTGAGGGTCACAGCACTCAAGAGATGTTTGACACTCAGTCAAGGCACGCCTGTTGTGGGAAAGTCAGGGCCCTGCTGGAGAAACCTGAGATTATGCAAATTGGAACAGGGTTATCCGATGGGTGCCCTCCGGGACCCTCTGGGCATGCAGAGGAGGCTCGCCTTTCTCTAGTAATGGTTCCCACTTCCTATGCTGGAAGATGCTGCAGAAGCCTCACCCCTATGATGCCGCAGGAATCCCACTCAGGAGCTTTGCGGGAACTAGCCAGCATGTCCTTGTAGGAACACACAGAGCACTTCTGGGATTGGAATTTGAGTGTGTTTGATCAAGGGGTCAGAATGTCAGGCTGGATGAATAAAAATCCTTTGGCTTAAAGGCACTTTCTCAGGACATGGGTTTATCAAGGACTCCAGGGCATGAGGCACACTCACTGCTGGGTGGCTCTGTGTAGACTGGAAAAAATAATGCCCAACTCTCAACAAGTTAGCCACGACTTAGTTGCCCTGGAACATGCAGAGGATGAAATAAGAAGGCTGAGGAAAGTCGAGGTGTAGATGAAGCCACTATGTGAGGCCAGAGGCCCACCAGGGTCATGCCCCACCAGAAGGCCCAGAGGGCACACCTTGTACCAGAGCCCTCATGAATATGCTGGTGAGAGAGACCTGCATGAATAAGAAGTGTCAGGGTTCTGTCCTCTGTAGGATAGGGATGATGATAGGTAACGTGGTCTCAGAGTTGGGCTAGTTACTATCTGTTGGGAGGGTGTGGCCCCGAAGAGATAGAGATCAAGTGGTGGCAGTGACCTGCAAAAGTCAGAGGTCACAGTTACCATGACAACCCCAACAGAGCAGCCAAGGTGGTGCTTGACCTGCAGGGAGTGTGGGGAAGGTTAACAGAGGGCAGTGTCCCAGGGTCAGAACAGAAGAGCAGCCAGTAAGGGCACTGCTTGATATCTATGAAAAGAAAGCAAGAATTGAGGAGCAGCAGGCTGAGGGTGGTTGATACAATACAAAATCATAATCCATTCTCAATACCCAGACCTCAGCCAACTTTCAGACTCAGATTCCAGTGACAGAGGAGGAGTCCATATCTGTAGGAGCATGGAAGTATATGCTGGGTGAATTCCCTAGCTCTTCTGTAAAGGAACCTACAGCCATTTACTCAGGAGACTGTATGCCAGGAAAGAGAAATAGGCAGAATTTGGGGGAGTATTGTCATTGGGTGTGAGCTAACATTGATGCCCAGATTCCCACAGTACCATCATGTCCCATCACAGAGGGGCTTCCAGAAGCCAGGACACATTATAGCTCATAATCCCATAGACCCAGCCCTGTTTAGTTCCTGATTTCATGAGTGCCTAATTGGCCTTGATGCACTGGCAGCTGGAGTGACCCCCACACTGGATCCCCCGCCTGTGGAGTAAGGACTCTTATAGGGCTGAAGGCCAAAGGGAAACCTCTGAAACTGCCCCCATCTTATCTGAATCAGAAGTGGTATTACATCCCAGGGCAGGTCTTTGGAGGTTATTGCAGGTATTGTGGGGGCAGCACCACCGTTAGAGAGCTGTAGGAGGTGGTGTAGTGCTGGAGTTGCCTTTTATCTCTGTGTATTCTGTCATTGCAGAAGCCTGATGGGGCCTAAAGAATGAACAGGATTACTTCAGACTTGACCAAGTAGCAGTCTTGATTGCAGCTGCCATGCTGGCTGGATATCACTGCTAGCAGAGGTTAATAAGGCTGCAGGCAAATGGTGTGCAGCTGTGGATGTGCTGAGTGCATTCCTTTCCAATTAGAAAGTGGATATGGAGTTATTCACATTCATACCACATTTACTTATAGTTTTCCTGAGAGCTATTATAACTCTCCTGTCATCTGTAACATAGTCTTAAGAGATGCCGGACATTCTACAGAATATTAAATCTGTTCATTTCATTGGCAACATCATAGATTGGGATGGATGAGAAAGAAGGTGGAAAGTATGCTGGAGGCCTTGGTAAAACACATGCACCCCAGAAAGAGGAGGATAAATCTTACAGAACTTCAGGAGCGGCCACTGCAGTGAAATTTTATGGGTCTGGTGGCTAGGGGCATGCACAGATATTTCTTCCAAGTGAAAACAAAACAAAACAAAACACAACAGAAAAAAAAAAAAACCCGTTGCATCTTTCATCCTCACTGAAAAAAAAAAAAAAAGAAGCGGACTACTGGTGAATCTCTTCGGGTTCTGACAACACCACATTCCATATCTAGATATATCATTTTGGCTACATTTTTGGTGACATAGGAGGATGCCAGCTTCAAGTGGGGCCTACACAAAAAAGGACACTGTAGCAGATCCAGGTTGTGGTCAGGCAGTCACCATCCCTCAGTCCCCTTGGTGCTGGAGATGGCAGGGCTGGGGAAAGATGCAGGATGGAGCTGAACTGAGCGTCAGTGGGAAAGTCACAGTGGAGGGCCTGGGATTCTGGAGTAAGATCATGTCATCCACAGCAGAGACACATGCCCGCTTCTAGAAGCAACATTAGTGTTGCTGGCCCTGATCAGATACAATTATTGACCTTGGGACACCAAGAACCATGTGATTCCAAGTGCTTGTACGAATTGGCTTCTGTGTGATCTAGACAGTCATAGATTGGACAGGCCCAACAGTGTCCATCATGAGATGGAAATGGCCCATGTGGATTGAGCCTGAACCCCAAGTTAACACCCCATCCACGCAGAAAATACCTGCCCATGAAATGGTAGTGAACAACCAAGCAGACAAATGGAAGTTAGCCAGCCTTCACTGGGGGCCAACTCAGACCTGGCAGGATGGGCGCATGCATGCAGCAACCACACTAGCTCGCTTCACGTGCCCATCATGCCAGGTCATTCAACCGCCTTGGCAGGTGCAAGTCAGTGCTGCTGGACCCATAGATAGCCTCATATTTGGAGGCTACAACGGGCCCAGCACAGCACTGACTCCCACCAACCAAGGCTGGTCTAGCTGCTGCTGCCTCTGAATATCCAACTTGTCAGGATTAGAGGCCCGTGATAGGCCTTGATGAGCCCTGCTAGGGCACTATTTCTTTAGGTGATCAAATAGCCACTAAGTGACACATTGACCACATTGAGCCTCATCATGGAAGGGCCAGAGGTTCATTCTCTCAGGGATAGGCTTGTTTTTCCCTATTCTCAGACTCTCAGCCAGCACCACTATCCAGGAGCTGCTGACATTCCTGATCCACAGGTTTGGAATCACTCTCAGCACAGTGTCTTCCTGGGGGACCCACCCCACAGGGAAATGCAAGTAGGTGCGGCATGGGCCATGACCAGGGGATCCACTGATCCTATCACCATCTGCACCATGCAGGGACTGCCGGCCACACAGAACACTGGACAGGCCTTCAACAGGCACAACTCAGAACCAGCTTGGAGGAAACACTGAAGAATGGGTGCCATCTTTCAGGACACAGTGCATTTATTGAATCAGAGACATCACTACGGTGCCGTATTCTCAGTAGGAAGAAACTTGGGTTCAGAATCCAAGGGATGGAAGAGGGCGTGGCTCCATATCCCATCCCTTATATTCACCCACTGTGGAATTTGCACTTCTCATCTTCCAAATCTGGGTTTTGTAGTATAGGAGGTCCTGGTTTTCCACAGGGAGGCACTTGGACAAGGGGACAAACAAGAGCCCATTGAGCTACACATTACAGTTGCTTCCAGGGAATTCTGGACAGTATGGGCCCAGAGAGAAGCAGAGGAGAAGAGCACTCCTGTCCTCTCCAGGCAGGGGTGATGGACCCTGATCCCCAGGACGAGGCAGGGCTGCTGATACACAGTAAGGGCAGGAGGAGTTTGTGTGGAACCCACAGATTCACTTGAGGGCCTCCTTGTTCCCCCTGTCCCATTGTAAATGTGAACAGAATCGTCCAACAACCCAGTCTGAGAGAGTTTGATTTCCATAGGCCCAGACCCCTCAAGAGGAAGGTTTGAGCCACTCTCCCAGGTAATTTCCCAAGGCCTCACTCTTGTGCTTTGACATCCTAAGCAGCATTGGTGCAGAGGCCCTGTTTCTCATAGACTGTTCCCAGCCACTGACAGGTAACAGCAGGGACACCAAGGCAGACCATTCCTGGGCAACAGGGACTCCTCTGTCAGCCATCTGTGGCTGGAGGACTCCCCCATGGCCTTGCTCAACTCTTCTTAGATTGCCTGTGGTCTGGGATGCGTCCAACAAACCTTCTTTCCATTTGTCCAGCACTGGAGTCAGCCTTGCCTCTGGACCTGCCACTTTTCCCAGGGTTCTCTGGCTCCCTCCCCATATTCTCTGATAGGCGTGTCCCCCAAAAAACTTTGTGAGAGGCCGTGAGCCAGAAGCACTCGAGGAAATCTCTCCCAGATTCCTGACCACTGGAAACTGTGGAAGATGATAAGTATTTGTTGTTTTGGGCTGCTAAGCTTTACGTGATTTATTATATAGCAATAGACAAATAACAGAGCTTCAAAAGCGAGAATGAATTATTGCACTTTCATTTTTATTTGCTCTAAATTAAGTAAAAGATATCCAATGTTATTTGGTTTTAAGATTTCAGAATTTCCATGTCTCAATAGGATGTACTTTATTACCATTCACAACAATCTATTTATTTGAACTTCAGTATCCTACTGTGACCCAATTAAACACAAAAGGAAGATCCTGACTATGCGAGGATGATGCAGTGATGGCCTCCACATAACCACCCCTGGTGATTCACCTTCCCTGGTTACTCAATCAACACTACTGTAGGTGCTACTGTTATGGAATTCTGCAGATATAAGTAAGGTCCCAAGTCAGTTGACTTTAAGACCATGATTATCCTGGCTTGGACTGTCCTAATCAGGTGAGCTTTTAAAACAACTTTGTTCTTCCTCAGAAAAGAGGTTCAGAATGTGAGCGAGATTCAATGTGAGGGGTTTCCTCCACTGTGAGCTTTGAAAATGGAGGGGCCATGTGGCAAAGGATACTGGTGGGCTCCAGGAATTGGGAGCAGCTCCACCCCACGTCCACCTGACAGCTGCAGGGAACAAGGACTACAATCCTACAACTGCCTGAAACTGAATTCTGCCACCAATCTCTATACAAGCTTGAAGGAGGACCGTTGAGGCTCTCATGAGTTGGAGTATCAGAGGAATCATGCTGTAGCTAAAATAAAGCCAATGTCACCAATGCGATTATATAAGATTTCTTGAAGGGCTGCTGTGTTAGCATCTGCTCGGCCATGTCATCAGCCAATTAGTAGAGAAGATATAATTTCTACACCCTCACATCCAATGAAAAGTTAGAAAAGGTTGTTAGCGGTAACTAGGGTTAATATTGTGGTGAGAAAGATGAGTAGATATTTAAAAAACTAATTAACGTTCGGATCTGAGTTTATATACCATAATGACAATTCTATAATAGATCAAGTGAAAATAGTGCTACTGGAATAAACATTGTGGAGAAGTAGTCTAGTTTGAAGCTTAATGAGAGGTCTGGGGTTCGGATTGTCATTCAGTATCAGTTTGAGATGATAGCTTCCTGGTCTGTGCACATAAATATTGTTGTAGGAAGGAGGCTAGTGGTGAAAGTGCATGTGATAGCTGTTTTTATGTAATATGGTTACGAGTTCTTCTTGCGAGGGTTGATGAAGGTGATAATAATTGGTGAGGTTAAGGAGATTAAGGTTATTATAGTAACGGAAAAATGCATGATTATTACTTTTATTTTGACTTGCACCAATATTTTTGGTTCCTAAGACCGATGGATTACTCTTATCTTCTAAAAGTTGAGAAAGCCATGTTGCTAGGCATGGGGGCATGAGTTAGCAGTTCTTGCATACTTTCTCGCTAAATAAGAAGTTGTGGACTTCTGTTATTAGATCCACAATCTAACATTTTGATTAAACTATATTTACAGGGAGTGAATCCTAAAGTAATTTTAGGATTTAGAGATAGTAGGAGAATGGGTGAAAGGTGTGTAAATATTAGTGTATTTTCTCATGTAAAGGAGGGTTTAATGTTGTTAATATAGTATGTAAGTGCCCCTCGTCGTGTTGTGACAAGTATATAGAGGGAAGAAAGGGCTGTGATTAATATATTAAGTCCTATAAGCATGATAGTGATGTTTGATCAGGAGAATGAAGCCATTGTTACAAGGAGCTTTCCCACTAGTTTAATAGTGGGGGGTAGGGCAAGGTTGGCGAGGTTTGCGGTAAGTCATCGAAAGGCTATTAGTGGAAGTTGTTCTTGAAGTCCTCGAGACAGTAATATGATCCGGCTGTGGATTCGCTCATAGTTTGAATTTGCTAGGCAGAATAGTAAGGACGAAGTAAGTCCATGAGCAATTATAAGGATAACTGCACCGGTAAAACTTCAGGGGGTTTAAATGAGGATAGCTACAACAACAAGTGCCATGTGGCTTATGGAGCAATATGCAGTGAGTGACTTTAGATCAGTTTGTCATAGACAGATGGAGCTTGTTATAACTATACCTCATAGGGATAATATTAGGAAAGGGTAGGCTATGTATTCTGTCAGAGGGCTGAGAATAAGGGTAAATCGTATTATGCCATAGCTGCCTAATTTTAGGAGCACTGCTCTGAGTACTATTGAGCTGGCAATAGGGGCTTCTACATGGGCCTTGGGGAGTCATAGGTGAAGCTGTATAGGTGTATTTTTACTATGAAAGCCATTATACATGCCAATCATATGAGATAGTTGGATCAGGAGATTGATAGTTCTTGAGTGGTGAATGTTAATACTATTATGCTCAGTGAGCCTAGGGTATTTTGGGTAAAAATAAGTATAATAAGTAGGAGAAGGGATCCCACTAGTGTGTAAAATAAGAAATATGTGCCTGCATTGAGGCATTCTGGTTGGTTACCTCATCGGGTGATAATAATTAAGGTAGGGATAAGTGTAGCTTCAAAGAGGATATAAAACATAATTAGTTCTGTGGCTGTAAAGGCTATGATTAGAAAAGTTTGTAGGGAAATCAATATGGAAGCATAAAGTTTTTTCTGTAGGGGTGATTCATTGAAGAGGTAATACTGGCTTGCTATAATTATGCGAGGTAGCAGTCAGGTGATTAAAATTAGAAGGGGTGATGTTAGCGGATCAGAGGAGAAAGTTAATGAGAAGTTGAACAGATTGTCATTGAATTGGTGAAAGAATAATAGGGCAATGAAGCTAGGCTATGGGTAGTTACAGTGATTCAGACTGTATGATTCTTAGAGAGTCATGTCATTGATAGTAGTATAATTGTGGGAATAATTATTTTTGACATTGAAGTAAATTTAGTTCATGTACATAGTCCAAGCCATATGTATTGGAAATTGAAACTAGTAAAGCAAGGCCTACCACCATTCGCAGGCAATAAATACTAGTAGAGTAATGGGTATAATATTTGCTAGGGTGAAGTGTATGTTTAAAGCTATAAGGATATTTATGATGAATAATGATAATATTATTCCTTCTAGGCATAGTAGGGATGACATCAGGTGGGATTGATAGATTAGTACCCCCAGAAGTGATATAGTAAATGCTAATACAGTGTTTATGTAAATAGAGGGCATTTGGTAAGTATGACTATCATAATCTAATGAGTCAAAATCATTTATTTTTGGCTTAAACTACTTATCAATTCAGCTCAGTCTAATCCTTTTTGAGTTCATTCATAAGTCAACCCTAGGAGTAAAATGATAACTAGCAAAAGGGATGTACTGATTATTAGTGACAGGTTGGTCGTTTGAAGGGCTCATGGTAGGGGTAATAGTAGGGCGATTTCTAAGTCAAATAGGAGAAATGTGATGGTTACTAGAAAGAATTTTATGGAGAAGGGAATGCGGGCGGAGGATAGTGGGTCAAATCTGCATTCGCAGGGGTTGGATTTTTCTACATAAATATTAAGTTGTGGGAGCCAGAATGTAATGGTTATTAGTAACAGGGCTAATAGGGTATTGATTACTAGGGCTCATGTTAGGTTAATTACTCTTTTTCAGATGCTATGTAAACTAACTGATTGGAAGTCAATGGTACTGTTTATACTAAAAGAGTGACATCCTCATCAGTAAATAGAAATATACAGAAATAGTCATACTACATGGACACAGTGTCAGTATCAGGCGGCATCTTCAAAGCCAAAGTGGTGATTAGATGAAAGTGATATTTTAATTGGCAGAGAAGGCAGATAGTGAGGAATGTTGACCCAATAATTACATGAAGTCCACGAAAGCCTGTAGCTGTAAAAAATGTTGAACCATAAATTCCATCAGAGATAGCAAAGGGGTCTTCGAGGTATTCTGAGACTCGTAGGAGGGTGAAGTAAATACTTAGTAAAATTGTAACAAGTAGTGCTTGAATTACATGTTTTCGATTACTTGAGCTCAAGTAATTGAAACTCTTGATGCAAGCAACAAGGATGTATTCAGGAGAGGTACTTCTAGGGGGTTGGGGGGGAAATGCCTGTTGGGGGACGATGTCCTCCTAATTCTGGAGTAGGGGCTAAACTAGAGTGGTAGAATGCTCGAAAGAACTCAGAGAGGAAGAATACTTCTGAAATAATAAATAGGACTATTCCGTATCGGAGGCCTTTTTGAACGGTTGTTGTGTGGTGGCTTTGAAATGCACTCTCTCGGATAATGTCACGTCGTCATTGGTATACAGTTAGTGTATTAGTTAGTAGGCCTAGGGTTAAAAGAGTAGTAGATTTAAAGTGATCATACAGCTAGGCCGGATGTCATTAGGAGGGCTGAGAGAGCTCCTGTCAATGGTCAAGAGCTGGGTTTGACTAAATGATAGGCTTGTGTTTGGTGGGTCATTATGTATTGTCATGTAAATAAAGGCTCACTAAAAGTGTAAAGATATAGGCTTGGATAAGGGCTACAGCAAATTCGAGGGTGGTTAATAGAATTATGAAGGCGACTGAAGCTGTGGGAAGGTTAATAGTTGATAGTACTAGCGTGGTTCCTCCAACTAAGCGCATGAGTAAGTGACCGGCTGTAATGTTGGCTGTTAGACACACAGCTAGTGCTATTGGTTGAATAAATAAACTAATGGTTTCGATGATTACTAGTATAGGAATAAATAGTATGGGTGTGCCTTGTGGTAGGAAGTGAGCTAAGGAGTTTTTAGTTTTAAAGCAGAAGCCTGTGATTACTGTACGTGCTCACAAGGGGATTGCTATAGCTAGATTTATTGATAGTCAGGTGGTTGGCATAAATGAGTGGGGTAGGAGTCCAAGGAGATTGGTTGAGGTAATAAAGAGAATTAGAGATATCAGCATAAGGGATCAGGTTCATCCTTTAATATTATGTATGACTGTTATTTGTTTTAGGATAAAACAAGTATTCAATCATTGTTGAATAGAAATTAATCAGTTATTGATTAGATAGCTAGAGGTTGGAAATAGTGTGGAGGGGAACAGAATGATTGGTGCTGCTGCGGGTAAACTAGGATTGTTGGGGCAATAAATGAAGTGAACAGATTTCCATTCATTTTAATTCTCAAGGGTGGTTATGTTTTTGTATTTTAATTATTTTTGGTGCAGTGGGTATATGATAAGTGATATTTGATACTTTTAGTTGAATAATAGAGAATAGAGTTATGATCACTGATATGATAATAATAGGTCATGTGTAAGTATCTAGTTGAGGCATTCACTGTAGAGAGGTATGATTTCTCTCCGTCCTTAACTTAAAAGGTTAATGCTGGGGTAGCTTTACAATGATATTATAGAGCTGATACAGATCAAGTTTTGAAAGTTTTTAATGGAACTAACTCTAGAACAATAGGTACAAAACTGTGATTAGACCCACAAATTTCTGAGCACTGTCCGTAGTAGAGGCCTGGTCGTGTAGCGGTTAAGGTAAATTGGTTTAGGTGTCCAGGGATCGCATCTGTTTTTAAACCCAATGAGGGGATAGTTCATGAGTGTAGGACGTCTTCAGATGAAATTAGTATGCAGATGGGAATTTCTATTGAGAGAATTGTTCAGTTACCGACTTTGAGGCGTCGAGGTTCTCCTGGTTTTAAGTCTGTTGTTGGGAGTATATAAGAATCAAAGCTTAATTCTTCATAATCTGTATATTTGTAGCTTCAATCCATTGATGCCCAATTGTTTTAATGGTAAGAGAAGGGTTATTGATTTTGTCTGTTATATATAGGATGTGTAGAGATGGGAGGGGGATTAAGATTAAGATGATGGCAGGCAAGACAGTTCAGATGGTTTCTATTTCTTGGGCATCTATGATGCTAGGATTAGTCAGTTTTTTGTGAGTAGTAGAGAAATAATGTACAGAACTAAGGAACTGATTAGAAAAATAATTATAAGGGTGTGGTCTTGGAAGGTAAGTAGTTCTTCTGTAATAGGGGATGTGGCATCTTGAAGGCCTTAATTGAGCTGGATGGGCCATTAAGATATATAGGGTTTAACCTATAACTTAACTTTGACAAAGTTATGAAATAATTTTACTAATATCTTATCGAAAAAGTCATAAAGGTTATTGGATTGGCCTGAAACCAGTTTTGGGGTGTTCAATTCCTTCCTTTTTCGTTTAGGTTTTCATGTAGGCTGCTTCTTCGAATAGGGTGGGGGACAGCCATATAGTCATTCTAGGTTGGTAGATGGTTGTTCAATTACTAGAACTTTTCATTTTGAAGTGAAGGCTTCTCAGGTCATGAAAATTATTGGTATTACTGCTGTCGGGGAAATAAATGAGCCTATGGATGAGATAATATTTCATGTGGTATATGGGTCGGGATAATCGGAGTAGCGTTGAGACATGCCAGATAGGTCAAGGAAATGCTGTGGGGAAAAAAGTTAAATTAACGCCTATAAATACAATAGCAAAATGAGCTTTAGCATAGGCTTGATTGAGTGTATAGCCTGAAAATAAAGGGAATCAGTGAATAAAGCCCCCTACAATAGCAAATACGACTCCTATTGATGAGATGTAATGGAAGTGGGCTACAACATAATATGTATCATGTAATACAATATCCAATGATGAGTTGGCTAGTACAATGCTGGTCAAGCCTCCTACTGTAAAAAGGAAAATAAACCCTAAGGCTCAGAGCATTGCGGGGATCACTTGGTATTGCTGCTGTAAAATGTAGCTAGTCAGCTAAAAAGTTTGACGCCAGTGGGAATAGCAATAATTTTAGTAACAGAGGTGAAGTAGGCTCATGTATCTACATCTACATCTATTCCTACTGTAAATATGTGGCCCATACGATAAACCCTAAGAAACCGATTGATATTATAGCTCACACCATGCCCATATATCCAAATGGTTCTTTTTTTCCAGAACCACTGGATATGGGAAATTATCCCAAAGCCTGGTAGGATGAGGATGCAGACTTCAGGGTGACCAAAGAATCAGAATAAGTGTTTATATAAGATAGGATCACCTCCACCAGCTGGGTTGAAGAAGGTAATGTTAAGATTGCCATCAGTCAACAATATAGTAATGCTGGTGGCTAAGACTGGGAGAGAAAGGAGTAGGAGAACTGCTGTGATTAGGACTGATCAGACAAAGAGGCAGGTGTGATATTGGGACATGGCTGGGGGTTTTATATTAATAATTGTGGTAATAAAGTTGATGGCTCCTAAAATAGAAGAAATGCCTGCCTGGTGGAGTGAGAAGATAGTTAAGTCTATGGAGGCTCCTGCGCCAGCTTCTACTATGGCGGACGCAAGTAGCAATAGAAAAGAGGGTAGAAGGAGTCAGAAACTCTTATTATTTATATGGGGAAATGCTATATCAGGGGTGCCAATTATCAGAGGGTATAATCAATTGCTAAATCCCCCAATTATAATTGGTATTACTATGAAAAAATTATGACAAATGCGTGGGCTGTGACGATGACATTATAAATTTGGTCATCTCTTAGTAGAGTACCTGGTTAACCCAGTTCAGCCCGAATAAGGAGACTTAAAGCTGTACCCACTACCCCTGCTCATGCACCAAATAATAGACATAATGTCCCGATATCTTTGTGGTTGGTTGAGAACAGTCAACGGTTGGCGAACATAAGTGAAGCAAGAAAAAAAGGTAAAATGGCTGAGTAACGCATTAGACTGTAAATCTAACGACGGAAGTCAAAAAAGCTTCCTTTTACCAGTCCCCAGGTGATTTTCATGTTGAATTGTAAATTCAAAGAAGCAGCTTCAATCCTGCTGGGGCTTCTCCCGCCTTTTTTTCCAGCAGCAAGAGAAGTAGATTGATTTGTAACAGTAGCTTTTTCTGGATTCATCCCCTACAAGGTGAGCTGGAAAACTGCAACCATCACCGAAACTTGAAAATACTGGAAGTAGCCAGTATATTTCTTCATGGCCAAAGATCTGTCTTCAATTTTCACTGTTGAACTGTTTTTTTTTCAACCAACCAGCAGTAGTAGCTGAAAAGAGAGAGGGCACTGAAGAACTTTGCAGGCACAAAGAAAACGAAAAGTATATGGAGCTTTGCTGTGTATCTGTCAGTTCGTTCTACTCCACTAGAACATAGCATTCTCAGGACTTGATGTCCTCCAGGGGCCCCAGCTGAGGGCAGTGAGCCCCTGAGAGTGACCTGGACTCCCCTCTTGGAGTGTAATCGCACAGCCACAGCATCAGCATATGGAGTTGTCCTGCACTTCTGGAACTGTCTCTCTTGGTCCTGGTGGCTACTGTGACATTGTCCTTCCTTCCATTTTCCTTTCTGAAGGGGGCCAGCTGCTCCACACCTGTGGGTATTTCTCGTCAGGTGGGACGAGAGACTGAGAAAAGAAATAAGACACAGAGACAAAGAGAAAGAACAGTGGGCCCAGGGGACTGGTGCTCGGCACATGGAGGACCCACACCGGCACCGGTCTCTGAGTTCCCTCAGTATTTATTGATTACTATTTTCACTATCTCAGCAAGAGGTATACGTCAGGAGAGCAGGGTGATAGTGGAGAGAAGGTCAGCAAGAAAACATGTGAGCAAAGGAATCTGTGTCACAAATAAGTTCAAGGGAAGGTATTATGCCTGGATATGCACGCAGGCCAGATTTATGGTTCTCTCCACCCAAACATCTCAGTGGGGTAAAGAATAACAGAGCAGCATTGCTGCCAACATGTCTCACCTCCCGCCACAGGGCGGTTTTTCTCCTGTCTTAGAATTGAACAAATGTACAATCGGATTTTATACCAAGACATTCCATTCCCAGGGGCAGATAGGAGACAGAGGCCTTCCTCTTATCTCAACTGCAAGAGGCTTTCCTCTTTTACTAATCCCCCTCAGCACAGACCCTTCACAGGTGTCGGGCTGGGGGACGGTCAGGTCTTTCCCATCCCATGAGGCCATATTTCAGGCTATCACATGGGGAGAAACCTTGGACAATACTCGGCTTATCACATGGGGAAAAACCTTGGACAATACCCGGCTTTCGATGGCAGAGGTCCCTGCGGCTTTCCGCAGTGCGTTGTGCCCCTGGTTACTCAAGAATGGAGAATGGCGATGACTTTTACCAAGCATACTGCCTTTAAACATTTTGTTAACAAGGCACATCCTGCACAGCCCTAGATCCCTTAAGCCTTGATTCCATACAACACTGTGAGCTCAAGGTTGGGGCAAAGTTACAGATTAACAGCATCTCAGGACAAAGCAACTGTTCAGGGTACAGGTCAAAATGAAGTTTCTTATGTCTTCCTTTTCTACATAGACAGAGTAACAGTCTGATCTCTCTTTTCCCTACACTTTCTTCCTCCGTCTTGTTGCTAGGGATAACTTTGACCCTGCAGGCACATGTCCTGAAGAGCTGAAGATGACACATCCTGGCTGGCATCCTCCCTGGTTGGCCTTGGGTCACTGTCTAAGTGCTGCCTGTGGCAGAAGGTTCTGGGAATGAGTGGCACTGCCTCATGGAGCTGTCCCTGTGGGAGTGGCCCGCAGGTGTTTGTACCTGTGGCATTTTCACAACTCTTTTGAAGACTCAAGAATGTACTGTGGGAGGAGAGCAGGTCTGGGTCCTCACCTGTGTCCCCCATCTGCTCATCCAGGTGGCTGTGGGGCTGACGTCGGAAATGAGAAACACTGCCCTTTCACAAGGCACTACTCAGTTTTTCTCTTCTGGAAGGTGGCAGCACAATGCCCTAAAGTAAAACAAATGATTCTAACAGAAATACCTGAGCTTTTCAATGTGAATGAACAGGGCCTTCCACCCTCTGGCAACTGTGTATTTTTCCTTAAGATTTAACACACACACAGAAAAAAAAAAAAGTTGTGGGGGAAAGCAGGAGAAGGTGTGCTGACTGTGATGCAGGGAGCTGGGACCCTGGCCCTGTGCAGGTAAGTTGCCAGGTGCTTCTGGGGAGGTCACCGCCATCTGGGCTTTGGCAGCCTTCCTGATGATGCAGTCTGTCCCAGTGGCTCACCAGAAGCCACAGTGCCCAGATTAGTTTTGTGTTGATAGAAAAATTTTAAACTATTATGTTACATAATTTTATGCTTTTTGAAGAGCAAATAAGTCTCTCTGACTAAGTTGCTCCTCATGGCAATCTCTCTGATGTGCTTGAAGACGGCCAGATCTGTGGGGTTCCCACTCTCAGTGAATACTTGTGCTTCCCTGCGGGGTCTATTTTCAGGGGTCTTTGCCTGTTGGTTGCCCCTGACTGCTGACCTCATGCCTTCTGGTGGAAGCCATGCTCTTCCTTGCTCACTGAGGGTTGGAAAACAGGAAAATTACGGTCAATGAGGATGGGCGGTAACATTTGCTCTGTGTGGCACTGTCATCACCCGCACTTGAAGGTGAAGCCGTGCTGCAGAAGGTACAAAACGTGGCCCCATCCCTTGGCTGCCAAGTGGCCTAGTGGCAATGTGAGCCCAAGTGGATGACACTGTGACACAGGACAGGGTGGATTCAAGGGCCCCTTCCCACTTCAGAGATTGACCGCAGGGCTGGGGCGATCCAGGGCTGAGAGGAACCTGGAGTTATGCCGGGGTGGGGCTGGGCAACAGCCTGGAGAGAGCCTCCACCTGTCCTCACAGGGCCTGGGAGAGACATAATGAGGAGGGGGCACCTGCCCCTCCACTATGCCTCACCATTGTCCCCCAGCCACACTGGCATCCCTGGTGTCCACCAGGCACTTTTCACACGTCTCCTCCTTAACCTTCAGAACCTCTCCATGAGGTCAGTGTTGGGTTTGCATTTCTGGAGTTGAGGGAAGACTTTGAGCCTGGGAGACTCCACAGAGACAGATCCACACTCTATGACTGACACCACAGTTGAGCCCCAGCAACTCGGACTTCAGAGCCCAGAGTGTTCTGAGCTCTGAGTTTCTCTGGGCTGGTGGTGCCCTGTGCCAGCTGCTCTGAGGCAGCCGTGTGCTTGCTGGTCCTACAGGATTCCCCACCTGAAACCAGAAGCAGATCAAGATTTCCCAAATTGTCTCTAGCCCTGAATGGGTGACATCTCCACTGTTTTAATGAGGCAATAATCACAGCTACCACTTCTGTGGTGGGTGTTGTAGTGTGCGAGGCATCTTTCTGGGTACTTGGCATATGTGAACACACACATTTACAATGGAAGCTCGTGAGGCACAGAGAGGTTAAGTGACTTGGTCAAGGTCACACAGCAGTAAGTAGTGGAGGTGGAATTTGAGCTGAGACAATCTGCTCAAGGGCTCAGACCCTCACTGCTGGCATCATGCCAGATACAGTGAGATGACTGGAGGTGGGAAGAAGCTGGGGTGTGTTGGTTACACAGAGTACACATTGCCTTTGTAGTAAGCTGGAGCCTGTGGCCACCCAAAGGTGGATTTGTGCATTAGCCGAGGACAGGTTTCTAATGTGCCAGATGAGGTGAGTAGGAGATTATGCCCCTGTGTCTTCAGCCTTGTCCTCCCCATCTTTGTCATCTCCTGAGGCTGGAGCATCTGTCATGTGCACACTTAGTGGCACCGCTCATGCTAGGTGAGTCGCTGCAGCTGCAGGCCCCCAGGGTCCTCGTGAGAAGCAGTCAGCACCTGCAACTGCTGGGGCTCCACCAGGATGCATTTTAGGACACCAGCTCTGCACCATCCTTGACCCAGACAGTGGGCCCCATGAGACCACCTCCATCCAAGCAGGGAGCAGCTCAGCCCTGCGGTGTCCCTAATGCCAAAGAACAACTGCTCCTGGTTTCGAGACCTCAGCGGGAGGCTGCAGCAGGCCTTGAGTGAGGGAGGATCAGCTCCCAGAGCCTGGGGTCCTGCCAGACAATATTCAAACCAGGGGCTGGCAAATAATCCCCCAAAGGGCCTGGGGCAACATTTTCAACTTTGCCAACCAGTCTCTGTCTCAAAGACTTAACTCTGCCCTTGTAGCATGAAGCAGCCTTCCATAGACATCCTGCCGGTCTCCCCCAGACACGTTGCTTCCAGTCCTAGGGGATCTGAAGTAGTGCCTGAATGGTCACAGCCATGCAAAGCACTAGGGTGCAGGCCAGGGTGTCTGTGGCAGGGGCTGGGGCTGCAGTTTCTCAGGCAGCATGCACAGGCATGCTGCTCCCCACAGCTTAGCTTGGCACTAGCAGGAGGAGAGTGCCCCTTAGAAGCCTGGGGGCCACTGGAGAGCGACTGAGTGTGTGCAACTCCCAAATGGGCTTGGTGCCCATAAATCCAGCACCATTCTGGGCTGCTGACCCACCAGTGCATAGTGCACCCCAGCTGAGCCAGCTGTCCTTGGCTCACCAGGCCTCAGACCATGCCCAGCCCAGCTTACCGGGGCACAGGGACACTGGAACAGAATTTTAAGAATGAGTGTACTGAATCTGGGGTGAGGGGGGCGGTTCTTGAATTGTTTCTCTAATCTATTTGGATTTAAAGGCACAAATGACTCTATTTCCAGTAGTACAGAGAGTGTGAATACACATAATATCACCATTGGATAGACCTAATCAAATACTTATAAGATCTGGGTGGCCATGTATTTGAGACCTTAGAAGACTTTGTTAAACTAGCTATTATAAGGTGATTGGCTGATTTTTGCCAATTGTGCTGGACAAAATGGGGAAAGAAAAAGATGAACTCAGGCCTGCAAACTTCTAGCTCATGAGCCACATAAATCACCTAAAAGTTTCTATGTTTCCTTTGAATGAAATCCTAATCTCCAGGGCTGAAATTTCTGAAATTTCTGAAAAATAAATGCAGAGTCTCATCCTGCGAGTGGCTAAATTACAACACAAAACAAATCCCAAACTCAAAGAATATATGTTATTTAAGTGAAGGCATTGATTGGGAATAAATGGGATCCTGAAAATCAGGATGGGGACATCTGGGCAGATCCTGATGAAGCTAAAGACACTGAACTCCTGAATTCCTCTGAGAATTATTTGCCAGTTACATTCAACCACATTTGGCAAAGTTAATCCAGCTTTGCCTAACGTAGAGGTAATGGTCTTCTCTGAGGTAGCTGCCCTCAAGACTCTGTGATTCCACTCAACATTTACCCCCAACACCCCTCTGTAATTCCAGATGCGTAAATAGCCTTGAGTCCTAGGAAGTCCTGAAGGGTGTGGTGGAATATGTCAGTATGATGATTTAGAGAAGCAATGTGACAATGTGATGAAAATAATTAAAAATGTTTAAAATTCTGTGACCTAATATTTATCATTTGAGTAGTCTATGAATTTTTTAAATTCCAAACATAGAAGAATCTGTCTATATAAAGATGCTTGTCAAAACATTATTTACAACAAGACAAAATGAAAGCAGATGGATCCAAAAGAAGTTGGGTTACATCTTCTTATCTGAAGTGGGATACGGCTTGTAAAAGTGTATAAACTTTATGCAGAGCATGGGAAACTACTTGTATAATAATACATTCAAAAAGCAGCATCCAAGATAACCCATAACATATGAATGCAACTTTGTAAAATGACAGCATATGTAAAAATATATATATAGAAAATAATAAAATGAAAATCAGCACCACTGCACAAGACAGCTCCAGAGACCACCATTTGCGCTGCAGTCTACAAAGTTTCAACAATATAATAGCAGTGATTTTTTAAAGAAAGGCCTAGGTGATGTTTCTATCTGTCTGTGCTTTTAAAGTCTTCTGTGATCAAATAGGGTTTCACTTTTCCAATATAAAAACATATATTTTAACATTTAAAATAAAACATTTGAAGTAAAATAACAATGAAATGAGGCCAGACATGGTGGCATGCACCCGTAGTCCCTGCTACCCAGGAGGCTGAGGCAGGAACATTGATAGAGCCCAGAAGTTCAAGGATGTAGTACACTATGATTACAGCTGTGAATAGTTACTGCACTCCAGCTTGGGCAACATAGCAAGACCTTATCTCTATTATAATAATAATAATAGTTACAGTCTTCTTTCTGCTTCAGGCTAAAGCTACTTTCTCATTTGAACCCAAAGGGCAGAAATGCCTACTGAGTGCTCCACCAGAGAAAAGAAATGAGTTCTTCCTTCACAATCCACGATCCAATTTTTGGTTATAGAGTTCAGCTGAGCAATAAAGGCAACACTAAGAACACCATCAGTATATAGATTACTGATTGTCATGTATGTGTTCATGTATAAATGTGTGTCTATATATATAATATATATTTATTTACTTATATATAATTACCACTACACCTGAAAGAGGGAGATGGATTCTTCCATTTCATAGATGAAAATCTGAGCCCCTGTGAACTTTGAGGCTTGGTCTGGGTTCACTGAATGTCAGCCTTGAGAATTAGGAGACAGACTCCTGCAGAGCCCACCTAGGCATGTGCCACACCAGTGGAGACTCCTCAACAGCAGGAAGAGCAACTGAGACCCAGGAACGCCCACACTTGTAGAGGAATTAACTGAAGGATGGGCGAAGGGTAGAGTCTAGCTACTTCCTTCAGCTGGGGGTGGCAGATGGGTGGGTCAGTCAGCTACCCATGAAGAGTATCATGTTCCTAGGGCTGTCTTTCATTCCTCTGCTGACAACTCCATCCTGCACAGACAAAAACCATATATTCACTGGTGAGCAGGATCCTTTTTAGAAATGCAAACATAACCTCCCTAACATTAAAGCCAAACATTGTCCCTCCCAGTGAACCATCTTATTTGGAGAATCTCCTAACGTTCCCTGAAGTTAGCCCCAGAGTTGCATCTGAGCATTTGATCCAAGACAGAAACTAATTTTGGGGTTTGGACCTGGCTGATATTGGACCGTTTTCTGAAAGGAGACTTTCTACTTGCAGAAGAGCAAGGGTGAGCTCTGAATAGGAGATGAAATCCTGACGGGAAAAGACAGATGGGCAGATTCCCAAGCAAACTTGGAATATATTTGCCAGCCTCTTTTTTGTTGTGATAAAATACACACAAACACAAAATTTGCCATTGTAACCATTTAAGTGTACAATGCAGTAACATTTAGTAGGTGCACAACATTATGTAGCCATCATCACTAGTAAGTTCCAGAGCATTTTCACCACCCTAGAAGGAAACTCTGTACCCGTTAAGCAGCCACCTTCCACTCTGCCCTGCCACCAGCCCCTGGCACCATTAACCCAGTTTCTGTCTCTCTAGATTTTCTTCTTCTGAATATTTTATTAAAATGGAGTCATACAATATATGGCCTTTTGTGACTGGTTTCTTTCATTTGACATGTTTTCAAGGTTCATCCAAGTTGTAGCATGTATCAGTACATTATTCCTTTTATGGTCAAATAATATTCCGTTGCAGAATAGACTATATGTTGTTTATCTGTTCGTCAGTTGATGGGCATTTTCTTTTAAATTAAATAGAGAAAACAGAAGGGGAGTTACAAATTACCACCCCCAAAAAAATACTTGGTTTTCTATTTACCTATGAAGTTACTTTTAGCTGTGTACTTCTTTGCTTCATATGACTTCAAGATGCTACCTAATGTCCTTTTATTTCACTGTGGAGCACTCCTTTTAGCATTAATTGTAGAATAGGTTTACTAGAGACAAATGCCATCAGCTTTTATTTACCTGTGCATGTCTGAATTTCTCCATTATTTCTGATGGAGAGTTCTGCCAAATATACAACTGTCAGTTGACAGGCCTTCTTTTTCTCCAGGCTTTTTTTTTCTTTCTGAACTTTATGTTTGTCATGCCAATGTCTTCTGAACTCCACGGTTTCTGAAGAATACTTGGTGGTTAATCTTATGGAGGATCTTTATACTTGATGAGTCCCTTCTCTTGTTTTCAAGGCGCTCTGTTTGTCTTTAACTTTTGACAGTTTCATTATAATGTCTCTCAGTGTGAACATCTTTGAATTACTGCTACTTTAAATGTTTCAGTGTGTTGGATACTCAGATTCCTGTTTTTAATAAAATTTCAGAAGTTTGGGGTCATTATTTCCTCAAATACTCTTTCTCCCCCCTTCTTTCTTCTCTCTTTTGGGGACTCTCAAAATGCATATACTTGATGTTGTCTCTCAGATCTCTTCTGTTCATTTTTCTGCATACTTTTTCCCTTCTGCTACTCAAATGGGTAATTTCAATTGGCCTATGTTCGCATTTACTGATTCTTCATTCTGCATGGTAAAAGCAGCTCTTGAAGCCCTCCAGTGAATTTTCCATTTTGCTTCCCGTACATTTCAGCTCCAGAATTTCCATTTGCTTCCTTTTCACAATTATTTGTTGATTTCTGCTATTTAGTGAAATATACTTCTCCTGATTTTCTTTAGTTATTTTTTAGCTCTTTGACTATGTTTAAGAGAGCTGATTTAAAGTCTTTGTCTAGTAAATCAGTTCAGTGCTTGGCCTTCTTCAGGAACAATTTCTTTCCATTGCTTTTCCTGTGAATGAGTCACTCATGATTTCTGAAGTTGAAAACTAGACATTTTTAATATTATAATGCAGTAACTCTGAAAATTACATTTTCTAAACTATTTTTGTATAGACTGTATGCTTTATTGTGTGTGGTCACTGAAGTCTCCTAGTTGTAGATGTGTGGTCTTATTTCTGAGTTCTCTATTCTATTCCATTGGTCTATGTATCTGTTTTTGTACCAGTACCATGCTGTTTTGGTTACTGTAGCCTTGTAGGATAGTTTGAAGTCAAGTAGCATGGTGCCTCCAGCTTTGTTCTTTTTGCTTAGGACTATCTTGGCTATACAAGCTCTTTTTGGTTCCATATGAATTTTAAAATAGTTTCTTCTAATTCTGTGAAAAGTGTCAATGGTAGTTTAATGAGAATAGCATTGAATCTATAAATTACTTTGGGCAGTATGGCCATTTTCACGATATTGATTCTATCCATGAGCATAGAGTGTTTTTCCATTTGTTTGTGTTCTCTCTGATTTACTTGAGCAGCGGTTTGCAGTTCTCCTTGAAGAGGTCCTTCAATTCCCTTGTGAGCTGTATTCCTGGGCATCTTATTCTGTTTGTAGCAATTGTGAATAGGAGTTTATTCACGATTTGACTCTCTGCTTGTCTATTGTTGGTGTATAGGAATGCTTATGACTTCTGCACATTGATTTTGTATCCTGAGACTTTACTGAAGTTGCTTATCAGCTTAAGAAGCTTTTCAGCTGAAATAATGGGGTTTTCTAGATATAGGATCATGTCATTTGCAAACAAAGACAATTTGACTTCCTCTCTTCCTATCTGATTATGCTTTCTTTCTCTTACCTGATTGTCCTGGCCAGAACTTCCACTACTATGTTGAATAGGAGTGGTGAGAGAGGGCATCCTTGCCTTGTGCTGGTGTTACAGGGGAATGCTTCCAGCTTTTGCCCATTCAGTATGATACTGGTTGTGTCTGTCATAGATGACTTTTATTATTTTGGGGTATGTTCCTTCAATACCTAACTCTCAAACTTTATTGAGAGTTAAAAAATATAGAATGCTTCATGAATTTGCATGTCTTGTGCAGGGACCATGCTGATCTTCTCTGTATCGTTCCTATTTTAATATATGTGCTGCCAAAGCGAGTACTGATCACAAGTTCTTAGAAGTGGAGATAACTGAAGAAATGTGGGTGAGATGGATTGTTGAATTTCCATCTGCAGTAATTTCTGCATCTAATAAAATGTGATTATCTCTATCTTTCATTCTTTAATTAAGTGGTAAAATGCATTACAGATTTAAAGTTTAAATATTCTTGTATTCTGGGGATGAATAACCCGGGCAAGATATTTAATTTGTTTATAGCTCATTGGTGGGCAAAGTCTACTACTATTTTTCTCAGCATTTTTACGTCTAATTGCTTAGAAGTGATTATCCTATCATGCTTTTCTCTTATGTATTCCCTAGCTGGCTTTAGAATCAATGTTTTTTATGCATAAATAATAATGAGTTTACTGGCTTTCTCTATGTTTCCTCATTCTCTTGAATATTATGTATAAGTTCAGTAACCTTCTTCGAAGTTTTGGTAGAACTTATCTGTAAAACAGTCTGGATATGCTCGAAGGGAAATAAAGTTTTACAAACGTTTTAACTTCTTTACTTGTAGTAAGTTCTTCCCATTGACATAATCTTGTTCATAGTCTCAAAATTATTTAAACCTCTACTATATCTTTAGTGGCATATTTATCTATCATAATGTTATTTTATTCTTTTTTTTTGAGACAGAGTTTCGCTCTTGTTGCCCAGGCTGGAGTGCAATGGCACGATCTCAGCTCACTGCAACCTCCGCCTCCTGGGTTCAAGCGATTCTCCTGCCTCAGCCTCCCCAGTAGCTGGGATTACAGGCATGTGCCACCACGCCCGGCTAATTTTTTATTTTTAGTAGAGACGGGGTTTCTCCATGTTGATCAGGCTGGTCTACGAACTCCCAACCTCAGGTGATCCACCCGCCTTGGCCTCCCAAAGTGCTGGGATTACAGACATGAGCCACCATGCCCAGCCTGTTATTTTATTCTTAATTACCATTGCCTGTTTTATTTATCTGTCCAAAGAAACATTTGCTTTTGGTGGGCTGGGCCCTCATCAGTGGCAGCTGCCAGGTCAGGCTTGGTGAGTGGCAACTCAATTGCTGTGCCCTTGCAGTGTCCATTCCAGCCACCGTGGCCACTTTGTGCAAGGACTCCATGAGCAAGCCCTGTGTGGCTGAGTGGCACCATGCATCAAGCCATCTCGCCCACCTGGTTACAGGGAGCCCCATCCCCTTAAAGACCCTCTGGTAGGCAGCCACACACAACCACTATCGTCACACACTCGGCCTATAGCAAGAGGTCTATGCGTACCTCTCTCCTCTACCTCCCAATTTTCCAACTCTATTTTCCCCAAGTTTGTGACTGGCCAGCCAAGCCATGAGCCACTGCCCATGACTTGTTCATTCATGCACTACTGGGCATCATTTCACACCCCCCAACTCCCATGGGTTTGTCCGGGTTTGATTCCTAGTTCCTGTCTCGAGAGCCATTTCTAAAGCTGTTCTGGTGTCAACTCCCAAGCCTACTGCTCTTGTTGTAGATTTTCCTCTTAATATGTATTTATTTCCTGGAATTAAAAACAATTGCACTAATTTTTTCAATCCAGCATTTCCAAGGATGTGCTGTAGGAGCGATTCTTCTTAGCATAGATAGAATTGCTTCAAAACATCAGCAAAGTATATTTGAGTGAAGGACAACACGCATGGAGAAAGGAGGACAATCCACAAATGGGCAGTGGAGTTTCACATAGTGAACACTTGGGTAAACAACACCCACATCAAAGTACACCAATCACAGCCTCCCAGAAAGACCTCTGGATCTTACTCAGTCATAAACCACCCTCCCCAACCCTAGCCACTCTTGATTTCTAACACAGATGAGTTCTGCCAGTTCCAGTTGAATGGCATTATACAGTCACCATCATGCCTCTGGGTCTCATCTTCTCGCTGTGTGTGGTCATAGCCTATTCACTCCCATGGCTGTCCAATGCTCCACTTTATAAATAGCTCACATTTCTTGTCCGTTCACTGTTGATAACAATTGTGTTGTATCCAGATTTTACAAATCATGCTGCTATGAATAATATGTTCATATATTTTGGCACACACATACATACATTTCTATTGGTTGGTAACTAAGAGTGTTATTGCTGGGTCATAGGTGAGTAGATGCTTGGCTTAGTCTCTTAAAAACCAAGTTTCTGGTAGTAAACAAACAGTAGAGGGGGGTGAATCTCTTACTTATAAATTATTCAGATAATAAATGAGGAAGGAATGAGAGATTGAGACCATAATAACTCTTTTGCAACCCATCATGAATTAACAGATTTAGCCATTGAACAGCAATGGTAATTAACAACACAATAAAAGAAAAAACTAATGTGAGGTTCTTCCTCTTGATGGAAGAACACAATACAGCACCATCAAACAAGTACAAGTGAGAAAGAAATCAAGCCTGAATATAAGCTAACCTCCATAGCCAATTACCAATTTAGAAGCAATACAGATAATAGAAATACATATTAAACTATGGCTTGGGGAGCAGTCAGCAAAATGCACACTATGGGAAGCTCTACCACACAATATGAATTTCAAGGAAGAATCTTTAGAATAAAAGAAAACAAAATCATATTTCTAAAGGTAAAACTAAATTATGATTTTGGATGATAAAAATATAAAATGGAACAAAGAAATGATGATCATAAAAGTCAGGATGTTATTTTTATTTGGGGAGGAAAGAGTTTATTGCTGAGCTGGGGCAAATGATGGGGCTTCTGGTTTGCTCCGCAAACGTCTATCCCTGGTGGTCAATGGGTGTTAACTTTTTATTCAAGGACACAAATTTTAGACCGTTTTCTTTTCCCTTTTGCAGTCCTAGATTTTATTTTGTGACACAAAGGCTAATGAAAAGATAATTAATAGAGTATGGTTACTGTTTTGCACAAAGCCCCCTCCCCATCTTCCCTCTGAGCACCCAGAACAACCAGCAGCCCCAGGACCCCCAGCAGGGGTGACCTCACTTCTAGGTGTGCATGCAGCTGATATCACCAGAGGCAACATGCAGGTCTACTCCTTGACTCCTGGAAGAACCTGATAGGACACAGCTGAGGGGAAGCCTTCCCCGCCGTCTGCAGGCTCTTGGCCATCAGTGCAGAGGGAGCGGGTCCTCACCTCTCCACAGGCGCCTTCACGGCCAGAGCCTCCTCTCTGCATGGGGAGTAAGGTCTGGCCCTTTCCCTGAACACGGTGACAGGGATCTCTCCAAAGGTGGAGATGACACCATTCCTCCCCCACCAACGTCACGCTTCTTTTGCTTTACAGGAAAGTTGACGCAGGCTGGTGTCCAGTGAAGAATTCCCTGGTGCTTAGGAAGGAGAGGTGGATCTCAAGGCTGTGCGTGGTCTGCAAAAGGAAGCGCATGGACCACCAGGGGGAGCTGCTGCGCTGCTTCTGCTCCCAGGAGGTGGATGCCCAGGAGGAGCTTTGAGGTGGACACAGGGATGTCATTGCTCATCCTCCAGGTTCGAAGTAAAAACCTTCCGGCCAATCTTGGCCGCGCGTTCTGGTGTAGCCAGCAGGCTCGGAGGTGCTCACCCCTGCTGTCATGGTTCGTTTGCTAAACTGCATCGTCGCTGTGTCCCAGAACGTGGGCATTGGCAAGAACAGGGACCTGCCCTGGCCGCCGCTCAGGAATGAACTTAGGTATTTCCAGAGAACGACACAAACTCTTCAGTAGAAGGTAAACAGAATCTGGTGATTATGTGTAGGGAAACCTGGTTCTGATTCCTGAGAGAATCGACCTTTAAAGGATAGAATTAATTTAGTAATCAGCAGAGAACTCAAGGAACCTCCACAAGGAGCTCATTTTCTTGCCAGAAGTCTGGATGAGATCTTTAAACTTACTGAACAACCAGAATTAGCAAATAAAGTAGACATGATTTGGATAGTTGGTGGCAGTTCTGTTTATAAGGAAGCCATGAATCACCCAAGCCATCTTAAACTATTTGTGACAGGGATCATGCAAGACTTTGAAAGTGACACATTTTTTCCAGAAACTGATTTGGAGAAATATAAACTTCTGCCAGAATATCCGGGGGTTCTCTCAGATGTCCAGGAGGAAAAAGGCATTAAGTACAAATTTGAAGTATATGAGAAGAATGATTAATATGAAGGTGTTTTCTGGTTTATTTTAAGTTGTTCCCCCTCCCTCTGGAAAAAAAAAGTATGTATTTTTTCATTAGAAAAAAAGACTTTTGTTGACTTTAGATGTATGGATAATTATTTCTAAGCAACATGTTTTTATTCCCTGCTAATCTTGACTATATCAGGTACCACTTATGAAACATTCTTGCTATAACTAAGTGCCTCTCCAAGACCCTGACTGAGTCCTCAGCACCTGCTACAGTGAGCTGCCATTCCACATCCATTGCATATGGGACTCTTGCCAGTCCTTGACATTGTCAGGCTTTTCAAATATTGGTAGTATTTATTAAAGATGAAGATGCACATACCCTCCAACTGAGCAGTTTCACTAGTGGGAAATACCAAAAGCTTCTTACGTGTGTACGCAGAGGTTTGCACACAAATGTTGCAGCCTTGTTTGTAACAGTGAAAAATTGAAAACAACCTGGAAGTCTAGTGATGGGAAAATGAATATATTTCTGTCTTTTGGGGAACCCAAAGCAGGTTCCAAGACTGCAATTTCAGTGAAAGCAGTTTATTTGCTAGGTCTTACCAGAAAACATCAATTGAGGTATGGAGAAATAGAACTGAGAAGGTAAGAAAACCAGTTTAAAGTCAGTGAGCAGTTTCTCATTGGTAACAAGCTCCATACTGCTGAGATACGGGGAAACAGAGGGGAGAAAGCTGGAGTATTGATCCCCCACTCCTTGGTTGTCAGCTCCCTGTCCTGTGTGTGGGTGGAACGTACTCCAGCTGCTCTATAGCAAGTCCCAGGTGTTTGCAGTAAGAAGCTGCTGGCATACATGTGAACAGTGAATGGCAAACACTTAAAGCAATTCCATGTTTAAGTATAAAAGCTTTTCATATATATTTTTTTTTTGACAGAGTTTTGCTCTTGTTACCCTGACAGAGTGCAATGGCGTGACCTCAGCTCGCTGCAACCTCCGACTTCCTGGGTTCAAGCGATTCTCCTGCCTCAGGCTCCCAAGTAGCTGGGACTACAGGTGCGCGCCACGACGCCCAGCTAATTTTTTGTTTTAGTGAAGACGGGGTTTCACCAGGTTGGTCAGGCAGGTCTCGAACTCCTGACCTCAAGTGATCCACCCGCCTCGGCCTCCCAAAGTGCTGGGATTACAGGCGTGAGCCACCGCACCTGGCAGATCTTTATTCTTTTTATGTAGATAAAAAGTATAAAGCCACACATGGTTTATTTGAAATATTTTATGTTTTAAAAAAATACAGAAGCAGGAAAACCAATTCTAAGTTCAAGTGAGGGATGATGGTAGTTTGAACCAAAGGGTTGCATGTAGTAAGAAACTGTGATTTAAGATATATTTTAAAGTTGGAAGTAGCAGGATATTCCGATGGAGTTTGACCTTGGTTTTGGGCCCACTGAGTTTGAGATGCCTTTGAGAAATGAATGAAGTAAAGAGAGAATAAAAGAAAAACTGGCCAGGCACAGTGGCTCACACCTGTAACACAGTGGCTGAGCATTTTGGGAGGCAGAGACAGGCAGATACCTTGAGATCACCTTGGGCAACATGGTGAAGCCCCATCTCTACAAAAAATACAAAAGTTAGCTGGGCAGTTTGGTGCACACCTATAGTCCCATCTACTCAGGGGGCTGAGATGGAAGGATCAATTGAGGCTGCGAGTTCGAGGCTGCAGTGAGTTGTGATTGTGCCACTGCACTCCAGCCTGGGTGACAGAAGAGACCTTGTCTCGAAAAAGAAGCTGAAAACAATGGAACCATGCCTTCAGAATTCTAGAAAGAAAGTTATTTCCAACTTATAAATCTATATTCAGCCAAATAATCAAGGGTGAAGGTAAAATAATACATTTTTAGCCAAGCAAAGACTCAGGGGTTACCTCCATGTACCCTTTGTTGGGAAGCTATTGAGAAAATACTCCAGCAAAATGAAGGAGTAGACAAAGCAGAGAATGACATGGATCCAGGAAATAGGATCCAACACAGGAAATATTCCAGCTATGGAGCTGGCTTTAAAAAGAAACAGTAAAAATATTAATAGGTTAGCTGGGTGGAAAGGCCCATGCCTGTAGTCCAGCTACTCAGGAGGCTAAGCAAGAGGTTGGCTTGAGCCCAAGATTTCCAGACCAGCCTGGCCACCATAGTGAGAGTCCCTTCTCTTAAAAATAATAATAGGTTATTGCCAGATTTGGGGCATTTGGAAAGAAGTTCATTGAAGACAAAGCAAAAATGAAAAAAACAAGGGGGAAGGGTGTTTAGGCAATCATTAATTCTAGGGCACAAGGAAGTACAGGAGGAAGTAAGAGCATAATACTCTTTTTCTCAACAGTGAGCAATATGTACATACTCATAATGATGTGGTGACTACTTAGTCCCTAAATCTGGTAACTACTTTGGGACAATATGGGGGGAAAAGTGAAGGTAGTGATGGTGTAAGAGCTAAATCCTCATCTGTCATGTCAAGAAATCACTATAGAATGTATAAAATAATCAAGAAATGACTAAGTAGTTATGCGACGAAAAAAATAGAAGACATTGCTAAAAGAGTTAAAAGTCATTGCTCTGGAGAATTAGGAGGGATGGGGCAGGGGACTGTTAGGATGCATTATAAACTGAAGAGTCTTTTTAAAAATTACATGTATTAATATATGCACCCACTTGAAAAACTAAAAAAATAATAATTTGGAAAAACCCATGAAGGTAACTACCAGGAGGAAAAACTAAGAGAATGAAAAGTGCTTGCCTCTGGAAAGGACAACTGGCAGGACTGTTGTTTTCATTGTAAGACTTTTGGAGCCATTTGATTTTACTTAACCATTTTCATGTATTTCTTTAATAAAAACAACTCTATCATAATGAAAAGTTACACTTGTTCATAGAAAACAAACAAACAAACAAAAAAACCTTCCTGCCCAGCCCATCTCATTCTCCCTGAATCCTCAGCGCTAATGAGGACTGTCTCCTTCTCACCTGCCTGGACTGGGCTTTTTAACACTGGAAAGTGGATGTGATTTCTAGTTTCAGCATGTCCTGGTTTATTGTGCTGCCAGTAAAAGAAAATCAAAATACACATTGAATAAATAATAAATAAAATAACCCATGGTGAGCAAAGGTTTACAATGTTTGTTGTTGTTGTTGTTGTTGTTTGAGTCAAGATCCCACTCTGTGGTCTGGGCTGGAGTCTAGTGATGTGATCACAGCTCACTACAGACTTGAATCCATGAGCTCAAGGGATCGTCCCATCTCAGCCTCCCCAATACCTGGGAATACAAGGGCCCACCACCACGCCCAGCTAAGTTTACTTATTTTTATTTATTTTAGAGACGAGGGTCTCACAATGTTGTTCAAACTGGTCTCCAACTCCTGATCTCAAGCAATCCTCTTGCCTTAGTGTCCTGAATTGCTGGGATTACAGGGGTGAGCTGTCATGCCCAGCTTGTAATGTACTGACACCATCAAGGTTTCCTTCTCCACATGTGGACACAGCAGCAGACGCCCCTTGTCTCTTGGGTCAGGACACTGGGTAGAGTGGAAGAGCAAGACAACAAAGTCCCTGCAGAAAGCGCCCACGTGGAAGAGGTCCAGCAGGGGAGGGCCAGCTGTCCTAGGGCCACCATATTTAGGGATAACTCCTCTTTCTGGGCAGGCCTGTTCTTTGATTACTTTTGTATTCGCGATAGTTCTGAAATTGTAGGATGATGAGACACAAGACTGGCTAGGATTTGTTTTCAAAAAACCATCTCCAAGATTTGTTGATCTTTTGAATGGTTTTTAGTGTTGCAATTTCCTTCAGAAATTAACTTATTCTTAACATTTCACAGTCTACTTTCAGTTAATAATGTACTAGTGCCCATAAATATAGAAATATTGCAACCATTTATCCTCTATAAAATGTCCATCTTTTATGGTATAGATATTATATGTAATATATCTATATAGCTTGTAAGTCCCACGATAAAAAACTTTTTCTTATCTTTAAACAGTTCTATGTATATAAAGTAAGAATAAATGAGGGGAGCAAGATAGCCTTTTGCACTTAGCTCAATATTTACCATTTTTGATCATCTTCATCTTTTCTGATAATTTTATTTTCCACCTGGTATCATTTGCCTTTAGTCTGAAGAATTTTCTTTACCAATTGTTATTGTACAGATCTGCTGGTGATAAATTCTCTTAATTTTCTTTTACCTGAAATAGCTCCTTATTTGCCTATCCTTGAAGGACATCTATGCTGGATATAGAATTCTTAGTTGACCTTTTTGTCTTCCAGCACTTTAAAGATGTTATTCTACTTTCTTTTGTTTCTATGGTTTCTAATAAGAAGTCATTGTTCAGGACAAGAGGAACTGAGCAACAAAAACTGGGGAAATAACGTGGTAGACCTAGAACTTGTCATATCAATAATGACAAAAACCTATATGAATCAACACTCTAACGAAGGGCAGAGATTGTGTGACATGGTTTAAAAAACTCAGAACCCAACCACATGCTCTTTCCAGACATGCACTTTCTTTGTTTTTTTTTTAATTTAACTTTTGTTTTTAGTTAAGGGGTACATGTGCAGGTTTGTTATATAGGTAAACTTGTGTCATGGGGTTTTGTTGTACAAATTATTTCTCTACCCATCAGTACCCACCCAAGTATTAAGATTTAGTACCCATTAGCTATTTTTCCTGATCCTCTCCCTCCTCCCACCCTCCGCCCTCAAGTGGACCCCAGTGTGTGTTGTTCCCCTCTGCATGCCCATGTATTCTCATCATTTAGCTCCCACTTATAAGTGAGAACATGTGATATATAGTTTTCTGTTCCTGCGTTAGTTTGCTAAGAAGAAGGGCCTCCAACTCCATCCATGTTCCTGCAAAGGACATAATCTCATTCTTTTTTTATGGCTGTATAGTATTCTATGGTGTATATGTGCCACATTTTCTTTATCCAGTCTACCATTGATGGGCATTTAGGTTGATTCCAAGTCTTTGCTATTGTGAATAGTGCTTCAATGAACATATGTGTACATGTAAGGCACACACTTTCTTTTTTTATTTAATTTATTTTATTTTACTTTAAGTTCCAGGATACATGTGCAGAATGTGCAGGTATACATACGTATACATATGTATAGACTATACATACGTATAGTCTGCCATGGTGGTTTGCTGCACCTATTCACCTGTCCTCTAAGTTCCCTCCCCTCGCCCCTGGCTCCCCAACAGGCCCTGGTGTGTGTTGCTCCTCTCACTGTGTCCATGTGTTCTCATTGTTCAACTCCCACTTAGGAGTGAGAACATGCAGTGTTAGGTTTTCTGTTTCCATGTTAGTTTGCTGAGGATGGTGACTTCCAGCTTCATCCATGTTTCTGCAAGGACATGAACTCATTCCCTTTTATGGCTGTGTAGTATTCCATGGTGTACATCTATCACATTTTCTTTGCCCAGACTATCATTGATGGGCATGTGGGTTGGTTCCATGTCTTTGCTATTGAAAATAGTGCTTCAATAAACATACCTGTGCATGTGTCTTTATAGTAGAATGATTCCTATTCCTTTGGGTGTATACCCAGTAATGGGATTGCTGGGTCAAATAGTATTTCTGGTTCTAGATATTTGAGGAATGGTTCATCCTCCATAATGGTTGAACTATTTTACAGTACCACCAACAGTGGAAAAGCATTCCTATTTCTCCACAGTCTCACCAGCATCTATTGTTTCTTCACTTTTTAATAATTGCCATTCTGACTGGCAGGAGATAGTACATCTTTATGGTTTTGATTTGCTTTTCTCTAATGATCATTGATATTGAGCTTTTTTTCATATGTTTCTTTTTCTGAGAAGTGTCTGTTCATATGCTTTGCCAATTTTTGATGGGGCTGTTTTTTTTTTCCTGTAAATTTGTTTAAGTTCCTTGTAAACATACATGTGAGCTCTCATTGTTCTTGTTTAAACACCTAAGAGGCATCCAAACCAGTGCAACATGGCAAGAAAATGAAATAAGAAACAAATAGAAGGACCAGGCATGGTGGCTTATGCCTGTAATCCCTGCATTTTGGGAGGCTGAAGTGGGAGGATCACTTGAGTTCAGGAGTTTGAGACCAGCCTGATAGTGAAAACTCATCTCTACCAAATACAAATAATTTTAAAAGAAAAAAGATCAATAGATAGGAAAGGAAGAAACAAAAGTCTTTCTTTGTCACCAACTTCATTGCATATGTAGAAAACACTAGGGAATTCTGAAAAAGTCCCTGGAATTAATCATTGAATTTGCAAAATAGTTCATAAAATAAATGTAATAAGTCGCTTAGATGAACATGAAAAGATAGCAAACAATACTAGTCATCAAAGAAGTGCAAGTTAAAACCACAATGAGAAACCATCACACATCACCTAGAATAGGTGAATTCAAAAAGACATATGATAAGTCTAAATACTGTCAAGAATATGGAAAAAATAGGAATGTCTGATATTGCTGGTAGGAATGCAAAAAATGTGGCAGCCAATTTGTAAAGCGGTATGGCAATTTCTTATACAGTTACCCATCTATTACCACATGGCCCAGCAATTCCACAAATACATATTTATTCAAAAGAAATAAAAACATAAGGCCACACTTGTAAGCAGTTATTTATAGTGGCTTCATTAATAACAGACCCTAGCTGGAGTAATCCACATGTCAATCAACTAGAGAACAGAGAAACCAGTGAATAAACTGGGATTCCAGGAATATTCAGCAGCTGCTCAGCAACAAAAATGAATGAATGGCATCATCTCAAACATCGTTATGCTAAGGGAGAGACCAAACGAAGGACTACATAACATACGATTGCATGTCCATGAAATTCTGGAAATTTCACTATCGCAGTGACAGAAAACAGAGCGGTGGTTGAATGAAGGGAAGGGGTGAGGGTGGGAGGCAAGGATTAAATAGAAAGGGGCAGAAAGAAAAGTTTTTAGGGAAAAGAAACGGTTCTCTACAGCGCCACAATCAGCAGTGACTGGGTGGTGGGAACTAAGGAGAGAGGAAGGTGTGAGGGAAGAGGGCAGAGAGAAGGGCTGGGGAAGCAGGAGGTAGGAAAAGGAGCAGGGGAAAGGACTCTAAGGCAGTGGAGGAGCCTAGCAGGGGGTTCTTTGCATTCGGTGTTTCTCTACTGGGCAGTGTGGTAGTTACACGACTATAAATAATTACCAATATTCACCAAAAAGCACAGCTAAAACTGGTGAATTTTATTACACGTAAATGCGCTAATAAGCCAAAAAAAAAAAAAAAAAAAAAAAAAAGGCGGGGAGGGGAGTGGAGGCAAAAATAAAGACATTTTTAGATCATTAAAATCACAAAATTCATTTCCTAGGGGTCCTGTACTACATTTAATTTTAAAGGAAGTTCTTCAGGGTGAAGGGAAATGATACTAGATGGTGACCCAGATATAGAGAAAGGAACAATTAACAACAGAAATGATGCACATACACGTGTCACATTCACACTCATTTTCTTAATTTCCTGAAGACATATGGCTACTTGTTTAAAACAAAAAGTATTACACTGTATCATTGAGTTTATAATATAGATTGTGTAATATATAAAACAATAACAGCATAGTGGTAGGTTAAATGAAACTACACTGTTACAAGTGTCCTTTATTTTGCTGGATGCAGCTTAATATTACCTGAACTTCACCATGAAAAGTCAAGGAATCGGGTTCCATTCTTACAACAATAAAAAATTAGTGTAAAGAAATATAGCCAAAAGCCACTAGGAGAATTAAAAACATAAACTAAAAAATGTTTATTTGACACATAAGAAGGTAGCAAAGGAGGAACAGAAACAAAAACATACGAGACAAATTGAAAACATAGCAAAATGGTAGACCAAAATCCTACCATTGTAAGTGAAGAAATGACACGACCTTGTTCACATTAGCAGGACTGCTGAGCACTGTGGGGAGAACAGACATGGGCAAGAGGTGAGGGACAGTGTTAGTGCCACAATTCAGGAATGACAGGGTAGCAGGGACTAAGCTGGGGGGTGGGGGTGTGAGGGATGAGAGGGGCAGACAGAAGGGCTGGAGAAGCAGGCGGTGAGGAAAAGGAGCAGAGGAAAGAATTCTAAAGCAGTGGAAGAGCCTAGCAGGGGGTTCTTTGCATTCGGTATTTAATACATTTTGTTGGACTTCCTAAAAACTAATTGGCTCCTTATGATTAAAAAAAAGAGTTACAAAAATACCAAGTGTCCAGATAAAATATGCACACTGCTTAGATGTGCAGAGTTCAGGAAAACAGGCAGTGCTTGAGCGTCGGTGAAGAGCATTGGGACTGCATGGAGCACTCGCAACTTTGAGGTGATGACTACAGGCTCCCGGTTGCAACAAACAGTAACAAACCCTGCTTCTTTGTATTCAGGAGATGTTCTGGACTCATACAGGGAAACTCGGACTAGGAAATGAAGATAATTTTAAATTCAGAAACCCAGAGTCACAGATCCATAGTCTGGGAAAGTAAAACTTAGGAGCTTTGTAATGCTGTTTTGACACAGGTCTTTTACAGATTGGAATTCAAATCATTCAGGGATTACCAATATTGTGCTACCTACTGTATTAATAAACAAAAAGGAAACTGGTCTCTATGAGAATCTCTACGTGGTGCCTTCAGACAAAACTTCACCAGGTTTAGAGAGAAACCCCCTGTCTCTACACCTCCATTCCCAAGGTGAGCTCAGTCTCTGGCATCAAGTTCCCCGTGGTGAGTTTCCTTGCACAAGAGTCCAAGGGGAGAGGTAAGGAGTGGGAGGCAGGGAGTCCAGTTCAGGGAAGGGAATTCCAGGAGGAGAAGTGAAGGGGAAGGGGGTGGGCGCAGCCTGGGGTTCTCTCCCTGGTTTCCACAGACAGATCCTTGTCCAGGACTCAGGCAGACAGTGTGACAAAGAGGCTTGGTGTAGGAGAAGAGGGATCAGGACGAAGTCCCAGGTCCTGGGCGGGGCTCTCAGGGTCTCAGGCTCCGAGGGCCGTGTCTGCATTGGGGAGGCTCAGCGTTGGGGATTCCCCACTCCCCTGAGTTTCACTTCTTCTCCCAACCTGTGTCGGGTCCTTCTTCCAGGATACTCGTGACGCGTCCCGACTTCCCACTCCCATTGGGTGTCGCGTGTCTAGAGAAGCCAACCAGCGTCGCCGCGGTCCCAGTTCTAAAGTCCCCACGCACCCACCCGGACTCAGAGTCTCCTCAGACGCCGAGATGCGGATCATGGCGCCCCGAACCCTCCTCCTGCTGCTCTCGGCGGCCCTGGCCCCGACCGAGACCTGGGCCGGTGAGTGCGGGGTCGGGAGGGAAATGGCCTCTGTGGGGAGGAGCGAGGGGACCGCAGGCGGGGGCGCAGGACCCGGGAAGCCGCGCCGGGAGGAGGGTTGGGCCGGTCTCAGCCCCTCTCGCCCCCAGGCTCCCACTCCATGAAGTATTTCTACACGGGCATGTCCCGGCCCGGCCGCGGGGAGCCCCGCTTCATCTCCGTGGGCTACGTGGACGACACGCAGTTCGTGTGGTTCGACAGCGACGCCGTGAGTCCGAGAGAGGAGCCGCGGGCGCCATGGATAGAGCAGGAGGGGCCGGAGTATTGGGACCGGAACACACAGATCTACAAGGCCAACACACAGACTTACCGAGAGAGCCTGCGGAACCTGCGCGGCTACTACAACCAGAGCGAGGACGGTGAGTGACCCCGGCCCGGGGCGCAGGTCACGACCCCTCATCCCCCACGGACGGCCGGGGTCGCCCCGAGTCTCCGGGTCCGAGATCCGCCCCGAGGCCGCGGGACCCGCCCAGACCCTCGACCGGAGAGAGCCCCAGGCGCCTTTACCCGGTTTCATTTTCAGTTGAGGCCAAAATCCCCGCGGGTTGGTCGGGGCGGGGCGGGGCTCGGGGGACTGGGCTGACCGCGGGGACGGGGCCAGGGTCTCACACCTGGCAGAGCATGTATGGTTGCGACGTGGGGCCCGACGGGCGCCTCCTCCGCGGGTATGACCAGTTCGCCTACGACGGCAAGGATTACATCGCCCTGAACGAGGACCTGAGCTCCTGGACCGCCGCGGACACCGCGGCTCAGATCACCCAGCGCAAGTGGGAGGCGGCCGGTTGGGCGGAGCAGTTCAGAGCCTACCTGGAGGGCCGGTGCGTGGAGTCGCTCCGCAGATACCTGGAGAACGGGAAGGAGACGCTGCAGCGCGCGGGTACCAGGGGCAGTGGGGAGTCTTCCCCATCTCCTATAGATCGCCCGGGATGGCCTCCCACGAGGAGGGGAGGAAAATGGGATCAGCGCTAGAATGTCGCCCTCCCTTGAATGGAGAATGGCATGAGTTTTCCTGAGTTTCCTCTGAGGGCCCCCTCTGCTCGCTAGGACAATTAAGGGATGACGTCTCTGAGGAAACGGAGGGGAAGACAGTCCCTAGAATACTGATCAGGGATCCCCTTTGACCCCTGCAGCAGCCTTGGGCACCGTGAATTTTTCTCTCAGGCCTTGTTCTCTGCCTCACACTAAATGCGTTTGAAGGTCTGATTCCAGCTTTTCTGAGTCCCTCGGCCTCCACTCAGGTCAGGACCAGAAGTCCCTGTTCCTCCCTCAGAGACTAGAACTTTCCAAGGAATAGGAGATTATCCCAAGTGCCTGTGTCCAGGCTGGTGTCTGGGTTCTGTGCTCCCTTCCCCACCCCAGGTGTCCTGTCCATTCTCAGGGTGGTCACATGTATGCTGGTGGAGTGTCCCGTGAGGAGTGCAAAGCGCCTGAATTTTCTGACTCTTCCCATCAGAGCCCCCAAGGACACACATGACCCACCATCCCATCTCTGACCATGAGACTACCCTGAGGTGCTGGGCCCTGGGCTTCTACCCTGCGGAGATCACACTGACCTGGCAGCGGGATAGGGAGGACCAGACCCAGGACACCGAGCTTGTGGAGACCAGGCCAGCAGGCGATGGAACCTTCCAGAAGTGGGCAGCTGTGGTGGTGCCTTCTGGAGAAGAGCAGAGATACACATGCCATGTGCAACACGAGGGGCTGCCGGAGCCCCTCACCCTGAGATGGGGTAAGGAGGGGGATGAGGGGTCGTGTCTCTTTTCAGGGAAAGCAGGAGCCCTTCTGGAGCCCTTCATCAGGGTCAGGGCCCCTCATCTTCCCCTCCTTTCCCAGAGCCATCTTCCCAGTCCACCATCCCCATCGTGGGCATTGTTGCTGGCCTGGCTGTCCTAGCAGTTGTGGTCATCGGAATTGTGGTCGCTGCTGTGATGTGTAGGAGGAAGAGCTCAGGTAGGGAAGGGGTGAGGGGTGGGGTCTGGGTTTTCTTGTTCCACTAGGGGTTTCAAGCCCCAGGTAGAAGTGTTCCCTGCCTCATTACTGGGAAGCAGCATCCACACAGGGGCTAACCCAGCCTGGGACCCTGTGTGCCAGCACTTACTCTTTTGTGCAGCACATGTGACAATGAAGGACGGATGTATCACCTTGATGATTATGGTGTCCTGATTCCAGCATTCATGAGTCAGGGGAAGGTCCCTGCTAAGGACAGACCTTAGGAGGGCAGTTGGTCCTGGACACACACCTGCTTTCCTCATGTTTCCTGATCCTGTCCTGGGTCTGTAGTCATAGTTCTGGAAATTTCTCTTGGGCCCAAGACTAGGAGGTTCCTCTAAGATCTCATAGCCCTGCTTCCTCCCAGTCCCCTCACAGGACATTTTCTTCCCACAGGTGGGAAAGGAGGGAGCTACTCTCAGGCTGCGTGTAAGTGGTGGGGGTGGGAGTGTGGAGGAGCTCACCGACCCCATAATTCCTCCTGCCCCACGTCCCCTGCGGGCTCTGACCGGGTCCTATTTTTGTTCTACCCCAGGCAGCGACAGTGCCCAGGGCTCTGATGTGTCTCTCACGGCTTGAAAAAGTGAGATTCTTGGGGTCTAGAGTGGGTGGGGGGCACGGGGCAGAGGGGAAAGGCCTGGGTAATGGATTCTTTGATTGGGACGTTTCGAGTGTGTGGTGGGCTGTTCAGAGTGTCATCACTTACCATGACTGACTTGAATTTGTTCATGACTGTTGTTTTCTGTAGCTGGAGACAGCTGCCTGTGTGGGACTGAGATGCAGGATTTCTTCACGCCTCCCTTTTGTGACTTCAGGAGACTCTGGCATCTCTTTCTGCAAAGGCATCTAAATGTGTCTCACCTCCCTGTGAGGAGGTGGAGAGACAGCCCACCCCTGTGTCCACCGTGACCCCTGTTGCCATGCTGACATGTGTTTTCTCCCCAGTCATCTTTCCTGTTCCAGAGAGATGGAGCTGGATGTCTCCATCTCTGTCTCAACTTCATGTGCACTGAGCTGCAACTTCTTACTTCCCTACTGAATATATGAATCTGATTATAAATTTGTTTTCTCAAATATTTGCTATGACAGGTTGATGGGTTTATTAAATAAGTCAATTCCTAGAATTTGAGAGAGTAAATAAAGACCTGAGAACCTTCCAAAATCCGCATGTTCGCTGTGCTGAGTCTGTTGCAGGTGGGAGTGGAGAAGGCTGTGAGGAGCCCAGTGTGGACAGGGCCTGTGCCTAGTTGCTGTTCAGTTCTTCATGGGCTTTATGTGGTCAGTCCTCAGCTGGGTCACCTTCACTGCTCCATTGTCCTTGTCCCTTCAGTGGAAACTTGTCCAGCGGGAGCTGTGACCACAGAGGCTCAAACATTGCCCAAGGCTGCCCCTGCACACTGGGGTCTCTGCGTTCTGAGACAAATTTTCAGAGCCATTCACCTCCTGCCCTGCTTCTAGAGCTTCTCTTCTGCTCTGCTGTCCTGCCCTCTCTCCCTGCCCTGGTTCTAGTGATCTTGGTGCTGAATCCAATCCCAACTCATGAATCTATAAAGCAGAGTCTAATTCAGAATTATATTTGTCTGTGAAATTGGACCCATCATCAAGGACTGTTATTTCCTGAAGAGAGAACCTGATTGTGTGCTGCAGTGTGCTGAGGCAGGGGGTGTGCGGAGGGGGTTGCTGTAGAAAGAGGGATGGGGGAGGGAGGGCACACAAGCAGCACTGCTGAGAAAAATATAGGCAGCCTCTATCTCAGTGTGAGGGGACCTTGTGCTGTAGCTGCCACAAAACAGCACTTGGTCTGAGGCTATGTTAATAAAGATACTGCCTTTAGAATAGGAGGTGCTCTACACTGATCATTCATTCAACTGACCTTTGTCATTGACCAGACATAGAACAGAATGGTTCTGCATCTGGGGAACACCAGAAAAATGTCTGGCCTTTTGTAGCATATGCTCCAGTGGGAAGAGGCAGATGGTAGATACACTATAACCAGACTAAGGAAGGAAAGTGCTAGAAGGTGGTAAGTGCTGTGAGGCAGGTGATCCCGGATGTGGGGTCAGGGGACAGGGAAGGTGGCTGTTGTGCTGGGTAGTCAGTGTGTGCCTTGTGTTTACCTTTGAGGAAAGATTTGAGGGACATGAGGATGTCTGGGGAAGTTCTTTCCAGGCAGAGGAACCTCCAGTCCAAATGCACTATGGCAGAAAGGTGTCTGTGTTCCCAGAAGAGCAAGGAGGCCAGAAGGGTTGGACAGAGAGAAACTGAGGTGAGGTCAGAGGTGCGGCCACAGCAGGTGGGCTTGAGGGGAGTGGGGTTGGATCTGACCTTTGCTCTGAGTGGGACAGAGTTAGAGGACAGTTTTGAGCAGAAGAGCGCCATGATATAACTTCTTTTTTAAAAGGATCTCTCTGACTGCTGTGCTGAGAACAGAATTGAGAGGTGAGGGACGAGGGAGGCAGAATGGAAAACAATAGGAAGCGAGTGCAGTATTCCAGGCTGGAGATGTCGGTTACCTTGACTGGGGTGTGAGCAAGGGAAATAGTGGGACGTGAGGGGATTCTGGATGCATTTGAAGATGGACTCACAGCACTTGCCAATGGATTATATCTGTGGTGTGAGAAAGACGAATCAAGGACACCCATAGTTGTAAAATGAGTGAGTAGAAGGATGGAGCTGCTGTCAGTGGAGATGGGGAGACTCTGGCAGGAGCATACTGAGGAGGGGGCATCCCAGGCACTCAGTGGAGGAGATGTCTACTAGGAATGCAGGTGGAGGAGCTGGGGTGGAATTTGGACAGACAACTCTAGAGTTTAGAGGAAAGGAGAAATAGGCTGGGCAGGAGAAATAGATTTAGGAGGTCACACCATATAAACGATACTTAAAACTTCAAGCATGGATGAGGGCCCCAAGGGAGTGATTGACTGTGGAAAACAATGAGGGCAAGGACTGAACCCTGGACCTCCAGTTCTAAGGGATGTGATCAGACCACACCCAGAGCAGACTGCACAGTTCTGACCCCAAGTCTAGAGGACACTTAGACAAGGAACTCCCGTGTGCACAGGGATCACCCGGATGTGGTGCTGAGATCCAGGAAGTCTGGAGTTGAGCAAGAGATTCTGGATTTATGACAAGGCTGGGGCTCATGTTGCTGGTCTCCAGATCACACTTGGAGCCGCCAGAACACCAGGATCCCACATGTCTGAGCATCAGCCTTGCCTCTAGGGCTTGTTATAGAAACGATTCCTTGGTCTTGTGCATGATACTCTGAGACAGGGGTTCTGGGGAGTGGTCTGAGGATTTTCTAAGCCCTGCCGGCAGTCCTGTTGCTCAGACAGATTGGGAACCACAGAGATCAGTGATCAGAGAGTGCCCAGGATGGGTGGGTGGGGTGGGTTTTCAAACCCCGTTTAAAAGAGGATTTTTCTCACAGAAAGAAAAGGGAGGATGTATATCATCAGTATGAGATATGATATTCCCTGTTGTTCTCTCCACCACGGGGAACAGGCCAGGGAGACAATTCAGGATGTGGCTCTCACACAAAGAACACCTCTGAATGCCGCTCTCTAACACTCGCCCACAGACTCATTTCTCACTCACTTCTTGGAGCAAACTATGGAAAACAAGTTTCTGTAATCTACACATAAAGTCATATATCTGGTATTGGGGGCTAGTTTTATTATGGGGAAGGCTACAGAACCAGGCTGGAAACTACACATCCAGGAACAGAATCCACAGCCCAACCTGGATCAGGTCCCTCCTAGGAACAACTGCCCCTGCTGCTGAGCACAGACGCCACTGCTCACACCTCTGACATCCTGGTGATAGACACTGGACCCTGAGGCTAGGGCAGATGTCACTGCTGCACCTGGAAATTGGACATCACTAGTGTTACTCAGCCATCTTTACTAAAATGCATTCTGCACAGTCCCAGCCTCTCTGTCACCTCATTCTGGCTCAGAGTCTGGCAGTGATACAGGAGTTAAGAAGAAATTATTTAGACAGGTAGTGAGGGTATGGAAGGCTTTTAATGAAAAGCAGGCTCCAAATTATTTTCTTTTCTAACAAAGAGCAGCCTGTAATATCAAGCTCCAGACATAGACAAGTAAGCTGGAAGCTTGCACGGGTGAATGCCGGCAGCTGTCCAATAGGAATAGGATGCCTGGGACTGGGCATGTTCACAATGGCAGCTCCATCTTCCCTTCTCTTTGCCAGGCACGTTTACAGTAAGGAGCAGACAACATGGTGCCGGCCAAGTGGAAAGCCCATTTGCATAATAGGATGAGGGTGGGGTGAACAGCCTTCCACACGCACTGTGTAAATATCACACCTGGTCCAACCAACCTGTGGGCCCTACATAAATCAGACACCATCTCCTCAAGCCTGCCTGTAAAATCCGATGCACTCCCATTCCAGGCCGGAATTTCCTTTTGGGTGTCCCTCTCTCTCACAAGAAGGAGCTGTTCCCCTTTGTCTTTCTTTTGCCTATTAAACCCTTTGATCCTAACTCACTCCTCGTGTGTCAGTGTCCTTCATCTTCTTGGCGTGAGATGATGAACCCTTAGTATTTACCTGAGACAATGACACCTCTTCAGCAGGTGGTCATCGGACTGGTGGAGCTTAAGACTCATGTCCATGATCAACTGCAGGGGTGACTGGAGTGTTGTCCTCTTCCAGGGAGGGAGGCGGTGTCTGTCTCCTCTCAACATTTTACATGTTGTAAACCAAAAATAAACATCAAAGTCACCCCCTCCTAAACATTTTAATCGACACCCTCAGCCAGGGTGTTCAAAAGTTAACCTTAAAGACTGGCTCAGGCCACCATGGGAAGCAGGCGTTGAACATGCCTCATTATGGCCTCTTCCCTTTTGGAATTCAGGAAAAGCTGACCATCATTTACCATCAACACAGACCTTAAGTCTGATCAGAAACATTTACAACCTATTCTCTCTGAAGCCTGCCACCTGGAGGCGTCATCTGCATGAGAAAATTTTGGACTCCACAACCTCTTATAACCCAGACATTCCTTCCTATTGATAATAACTCTACCAATTGCCAATCAGAAAAATTAAAAATCTACTTATAACCCAGAAGCACTATCCCCCACCCTTGCTTGCTTCAAATTGTTCCAACTTTCTGGACCGAACCAATGTATAGCTTAAATGTATTCGATTGATGTCTCATATCTTCCTAAAATTTGTAAAAACAACCTGTGCCCCAATCACCTTGAGCACATGTTCTCAGGGTCTCCTGAGGGCTGTGTCATGGGTGTGGTCACTCATTTTTGGCTCAGAATAAATCTCTTCAAATATGTTTCCGAGTTTGACTCTTTTCATCGACAGTGTGGAATTCTGATGTAGTAAGAGGGTTCAAGTGCTGAAGTGTGAGGGGTGGGGAAAGGTGACAAATTTTAATTCTTGGAGCAGTGATCCAGGACGAGAACTTTATCTGGTACCTGGTAGGCACGCAGAGTGGCTGAATGAACCAGTGACTAATAAATAACATATTTCCACCCATTCGCTTGAGGATAGGTTATTACATCAAGTTTTTGTCTATCCCAGTTTATAGTCTAGATTATTGGAGTGGCATTCTGTGATGATGAAATGACTATGCAAACATCTTCCCTCGGCATTGTCTCTTAGTAGGATTAAAACACCCAGGTTTGTAAGATAGAGGTTCTGGGTCCACACTGACGTTTTTTTTGTTTGTTTGTTTTGTTTTGTTTGTTTTTTTGAGACAGAGTCTCGCTCTGTCACCCAGGCTGGAGTGCAGTGGCGCCATCTCGGCTCACTGCAAGCTCCGCCTCCCGGGTTCACGCCATTCTCCTGCCTCAGCCTCCCGAGTAGCTGGGACTACAGGCACCCGCCACCACGCCAGGCTAATTTTTTGTATTTTTAGTAGAGATGGGGTTTCACCGTGGTCTCGATCTCCTGACCTTGTGATCCGCCCGCCTCAGCCTCCCAAAGTGCTGGCATTACAAGCGTGAGCTACCACGCCCGGCCTCCCGATGTTTTATATTAATATTTATATTTTCTTGTGTGTGGAAATGTTTCTGGGAAGAGAATCTCTAACATTTATTAGTTTTTATGTGACACCCTCAAAGGCCTAAAAAATCCTAACTTCTAGGTTAGAGGTAGGATCACTCCATGTCTAGACAATGAACAGCTGGTAGCAACCTGTATTTAGGGACATGAAATAAATGCTTACATTTGTTTATCTTTTCCTCTGGGACCAAAGAAGGTAGAGGTTTACTTGCTTACTCTTACTGTAAGTTTCTCTCTGTGGGATGGTGATGTGGTTTTCCTCCACCCAAATAACTTTCTGATTCTCCAACAGCAGCTGGGAGTCCCACAATTCGACTCAATTCTGACACTAACTACCTGGAGTTCGCCTCAGACTCCACAGGTTTACGGGCTCAGTCCTACAAGTCTGTCCTCACTTCAGATGCAAGTCACAAGTATCGGGTCCCAGGTTACCTGCACTTCTGTCTATCATGGCTGCAAAGTCAGGGATTTCTCACTTCCCAAGGTTTGAGAATTCTTAAACTAACTCAAAGAACTCAGGAAGTTGCTATAGCCGTGTAAACCAAAAAAGTCTGAGACAGGTCTCAGTCAGTTTAGAAGTTTATTTTGCCAAGCTGAAGATGCACCTTGGAAACAGAGACACAAATCATTGTAGAATCTGTGGCCCATGCTTTTTCCTACAGGGTTTTGAGGACTTCAATATTTACATGGGAAGCAGCAGCCAGGAGAGGAGAAAAACAGTCAACTATGCATTCATCTCATGCTCAGTAAATCTGCATTTCACATAAGATAAAGTAAACTTTGAGTAGAAAAGTCAAATACGCGTTTGTCTCTGGGTGGGTGGAGGGATGATTTCTAGTCTTGTCTTTGTCCTGTACCTGTGAAGATAAGCTGTTAATTTACATTGTCAGGGGAAAATTCAACAAAACTCTGTTTTAGAGTAAACATGTTGGGGCCCACAAGGAATTATCTTGTGAGCAGTTTGCGAGGGAGGCCACCTGGGGAGATATGGGGTCTTCTATCTTTGCAGTTATTTGTTTAGGAACAAAAGAAAGGCAATTTTTCCATCACTCAGTCTCCAGACTTAACTTTTCCCTTTGGCATAGTGAATTTGGAGTCCTGAAATTTTATTTTCCTTTCACACTCAGTACTGCAGTTTTTTATTGTTATAGCTTAAATCCCTACCTTTTTGGCACCTGGGACCGGTTTCATGGAAGACAGTTTTTCCATGGACCAGTGGAGGTGGCGGAGGGCAGAGGGAAATGGTTTCGGATGAAACTGTTGTACCTCAGATGATCAGGCATTAGTGCTTCATAAGGAGCATGCAACCTAGATCTCTCGCATGCAGAGTTCACAATAGGGTTCGTGCTTCTATGAGAATCTAATTCCGCCACTGATCTGACAGGAGGTGGAACTCTGGTGGTCATGCTCAGGCTCTCTCACCCACTGATCACCTCCTGCTGTGCGGTCTGGTTCCTACCAAGCCAGGAACCTGTACCAGTCCGCAGCCCGGGTGTTAGGGACCTCTGATTTAAATTATGCCACTAGAGCAGAACTCCTGAGACTGGATAACTTATAACAAACAGAAATTTGTTTCCTTCATGGTGTCGAGGATGGGAATTCCCAGATCAAGGGACTGTATCTGGTAGAAAACAAAAGGACAAGAAAGGGTGAGAGGTAGAGGGAAAAGGAAGTCAAACTCACAGCCTCAGGTCCTTCTATGATGAGCCTTAATCCATTAATGAAGGCAGAGCTCTGATGGTCCAATCACCTCTCAAAAGTCCCATTTCTTAAAAATGTTGCATTCGAGATGAAATATCCAACAGATGCTTTTTTGGGGAAACATTCAAACTGTAGCAGTTATAAAGGATACAAATGAGCAGCCAGATGAAGAGGTGCACAGGGTGAGGTCTGGAAGGGCTCTGAGCGTAGGAGCCTCTGTCCCCATGGAGTGGGGTTCACCATCCTCCCAGTACGTGGACACACGGATGTGCTCAGCAATTGGGAAGCTCTCTGAAACCCAATCTGCAGAGGTTTCTATGGAAATTTCATTGTGGAAGCATGATTAATTAAATCACTGGCCATTGTGTGACTGAACTCAACCTTGAGCCTCTCTTTCCTTCCCAGACTTTAGGGATGGGGCTAACAGTTCCAATCCTCTAATCACAGCTTCGTGTTTCTGGCAACCAGCCCCCATCCTGAAGCTATCTAGGAGCCCCTCACCCCATAGTCATCTCATTGCCATATTGAAGTCACGTTTATCACTGAGGAGATTGCAAATGTTTTAGAACCTGGTTGTCAGGAAACAGGGAAAAGACCAAATATTTTTATTGGACCACAGATCACACCCTGGTTTTGACCACATTATCTCTTTTTATAATATTTATTATTTTATTTTAGAGATAATCTCTTCCTCTGTTGCCCAGGGTAGAATGCAGTGGCACAAACATAGCTCACTCTAACCTCGAATTCCTGGACTCAAGTGATCCTTCTGCCTCAGCCTCCTGAGTAGATAGCATTACAGGTGCACACCAACATGTCCAACTAATTTTTAAATATTTTGTAGGAATGGGTCTCACTATTCTGCCCAGTCTGGTCGCCAACTCCTGGCCTTAAACAATGTTCCTACCATTGCCTCCCAAACTGATGGAATTACAAGTATGAGCCACTGTGCCTGGCCAATCACAGATCTCCTATACCAGAAGAATCATAACAGTGAAAAGATCCTGGCACATTACCAGAATCCTCTTTGGTCATTAACAATGATCCCAGTGCAATCCATAAACAGGAATAGTTTCAGCAACATATGGCTGCACCCTTTCAGGCATCTGGTAAAATTGAGCTAAGAGACGATATCATCTCTTGCTTATACCTCTTTCAAGTAGTTCATGTAACATTGGATTTTCCTCATTACATAACCCATTTATTCATTCATTTACCCTCAGCTACTATTTCTCCTTCTCTTCATTTATACGAAATATTTATAATTTTGGAAGGAACACTAGGTTCTGCTGCTGTGCTGGCTTAGACTGCAGGGACCAATACTGTTCTAGCAAGTGTCTCCCGTCATCCATTCCAGTTCTTAGAGGGTAGGGTTATACAGGTAGAGAACTGCTTGGCTATCTGACCCCAGGCAATACAGCTGCATTCAGTGTTAGCCCCAACTTTGCCAGATGCAGTGAAGGCACAACCTACTTCTACAGGCCCTTAGGAATTATTACATAATGGACATAAAATATATTTACAGTTTCTTGCTTAGGAATAATTCCTGTTTCTGGACTCTATTTGCATCCCTAGTCCCGGGACCACTGCATAAGGTATGAGAAAAGCAAGTTGAGGTGAATTACAGTTATCATTCCAGTGTCCTCCCACCTTGGGAAGGAACAGATGTAGATCACACCAGCACCTTCCCCTGATCCACCAGGAAAAGAGAGGATACTCTCATGTCAAGTGTGAGCACACTCATGAAGGTGTATAAGCCCACCCTTTGTGCTTGTTTCCCCACTCTTGCCTTTACACACCCAATTGACTATTTTAATTCTCTATGGAACTCTTCCTCTGAGGAGCATATCTCTCTGACCATTGTTGGACATTTTGAGCAGATGCATTTTCTGGTGTAAAGAAATATGACTCGGTGGTCCACATGGTTGTAGTACCTCCCATTCAAGTTCTTTTGTAACACTCCTAGCATTTGCATCTGAGATAAAGCAGGGACCTCTCTTAGAAGCCTGCCAGGGCCTCCCAACCTGGAAATAAAGAAAAACCTTCAGTTCCTTCAAGAGAAATTCCAGGCACCTAGCCAGCCCTAAAAAGTAAGTGAGTGACCTTATAAGCAAGAATGTAATGACAGCTTAAAACAATAGCCAAGGAAGTTAGAGTCACAAGATGTTGAATTCTCTATAGAAACTAAAAATAACATCTTAACATATGTCCCTGAGTTGTTTTTCAGAAACATGGATTCCCACCTAATAGATCCACTGACAGGGAGACCTTATAAAGGGGAAACTGAGGACTGAACTCTGACCGCCATTCTTTGTTCTAAATTTCTTCCTGAGGGGCCTGGAGAGAGTCAAGCCCACAGGCCAGGCCTGAACATTCCTGTCTACTGCCCCCAGCTGTGTAAGGAAGCTGTGTAAAGAGGCTTTGCTTCCTTATCTATCACAAATCAGAGAATCTTTAAGTCTACCTAAGACCTGTAAGTGCCCTCATCAGGATAAAGGCCACCTTTTAAGGCCAAAGCAGTGTATAACTTCTATGCATTGATTTATGATGTTGCCTGTAACTCTGCTTTCCCGAAATTTGCCCCTGCCTTTAAAAATTCTTGCTTGTGAGCCATCAAAAATGTTGGGTCTTAAGCGTGAGCTGCCCGATTCTCCTTGTTTGGCGTCGTACACATAAATGCCCTCCTTTGTCCTACTACAATCTCAGTGTGGATGGTGGATGTTTGCTTTTACTGCCCCAGGTGAGTGGACACCAGTTCAGTTTGGTAACACACCTACCACCAGCTGAACAAAGCCCACTCCAGGGTGAAGATCTATTCCTGCCAAGACCCATTTGCTGCTTCCTGGGGCTACTCGTATCAGTCTAACTTGCCAGCTATGTATTTTCAAGACCCTCCCATAAAAGAATCTGCCACATAGCCATATGCTATCTTTTTTTTTTGTTAAAGAAAGCACTTCCTATGTGCATTTTGTGCCTGTGATGTGTGGAATGCAAGATGAATATGTCTTGATTCCACCTATCTCTGCATTGCTACAGCCCCAATGTCTACTTATTTCATGGACTCAGGTGATCACCACAAGCAAACGTGGATTTTTTTTGTTGTTGTTTTTGAGATGTGGTCTTGATATGTTTCCCTGGCTGGCCTCAAATATTGCTCAGGCTAAACTCTAACTCCTGGACTCAAGATATCCTTCTGCTTCAGCCGCTGTCATAGCTGGAATTACAAGTGCATCTGGGAAACACTTGGAGATAAATTCTTGTTGATTTCAATCACCTTCCAAACCTGGAAGGGAGTTATTCTGAGGGGCACTGAACAGCACTGAGGGGACGGTGCTAAACGATTCATGAGAAACTGACCTCATGATCCAACCACCTCCCTCCCTCCAGGCCCCACCTGTAATGCTGGGGATCACATCTCGACATGAGATCTGCACAAGAACAACATCCAATCTATACCAGACATCAACAGATCTTACATTAATGAACCCCTCAAATTACCATAGTGATTTCCACAGGACTTGGCTCATATGGGCATTCTTTTCATAGGCAAGTTTTTCATTGCTCTCCTGATTAATTATACGGCCAGGCCATTAGTCCCTCCCTGTAAGTCAGTAAAAACTAAAACGTAGGAGCTTTATCATTGTTCAATTCTTACACCACTGCTGAGAAAACACCATGCAATTAAGTCCACAACAGCTCTTCTGTTTTTACCTTCTTTGATCAAAGACGTGGACTTCCAAACAGGATGTTGTCCATTCATCTCGCAAATGCTGTACACAAACCAACCAGCTGTTTGTGGGTCAGTTGACTGATACTGGAGTTCAAATCCCAGCGCTGTCTGCTACAGAGTTCCATCTTGTTCGAGGGAGGTCAGTGTTTTGTTTAATTTACACCTTCAATGAATTGAATGAAGCCCACCCACATTATAGATATTAATCTACTTTATTCAAAGTCTGGCTACTTATGTGTTACTCTCATCCAACAAACATCCTCACAAATCATCCAGAATAGTGCTTGACCACCTATCCAGGCACGATGCTTTAGCCAAGATGACCAATAAATTTTTTTTTTATTATTATACTTTAAGTTCTAGGGTACATGTGTACAACGTGCAGGTTTGTTACATATGTATACATGTGTCATGTTGGTGTGCTGCACCTGTTAACTCATTATTTACATTAGGTATTTCTCCTAGTGCTATCCCTCCCCACTGCCCCCACCCCACGACAGGCCCTGGTGTGTGATGTTCCCCCCTGTGTCCAAGTGTTCTCATTGTTCAATTCCCACCTATGAGTGAGAATATGCGGTGTTTGGTTTTCTGTCCTTGTGATAGTTTGCTCAGGATGATGGTTTCCAGCTTCATCCATGTCCCTACAAAGGACATGAACTCATCCTTTTTTATGGCTGCATAGTATTCCATGATGTATATCATGTATATCATGGAATCACATCTACCACATTTTCTCAATCCCATCTACCATTAATGGACATTTGGGTTGGTTCCAAGTCTTTGCTATTGTGAATACTGCCACAATAAACATACATGTGTATGTGTCTTTATAGCAGCACAATTTATAATCCTTTGGGTATATACCAAGTAATGGGATCACTGGGTCAAATGGTATTTCTAGTTCTAGATCCTTGAGGAATCGCCACACTGTCTTCCACAATGGTTGAACTAGTTTACAGTCCCACCAACAGTGTAAAAGTGTTCCTATTTCTCCACATCCTCTCCAGCAGCTGTTGTTTCCTGACTTTTTAATGATCGCCATTCTTACTGGTGTGAGATGGTATCTCATTGTGGTTTTGATTTGCGTTTCTCTGATGGCCAGTGATGATGAGCATTTTTTCATGTGTCTGTTGGCTGCATAAATGTTTTCTTTTGAGAAGTGTCTGTTCATATCCTTTGCCCACTTTTTGATGGGGTTGTTTGATTTTTTCTTGTAAATTTGTTTGAGTTCCTTGTAGATTCTGGATATTAGCCCTTTGTTAGATGGGTAGATTGTAAATATTTTCTCCCATTCTGTAGGTTGCCTGTTCACTCTGATGGTAGTTTCTTTTGCAGTGCAGAAGCTCTTTAGTTTAATTAGATCCCATTTGTCAATTTTGGTTTTTGTTGCCATTGCTTTTGGTGTTTTAGTCATGAAGTCCTTGCCCATGCCTATGGCCTGAATGGTATTGCCTAAGTTTTCTTCTAGGGTTTTTATGGTTTTAGGGATGAACAATAAAATTAATTATGACATTCTTCAATATAAGAATACTCTGAGGAAATTAGTCTGTGATCTAATAAAACAAGGAACAAACAACTGTTTCTAAAAATTTACAACTAATAGTCAAAAAGCCCTCCCTAGAGACTGTTTCTCAAGTTCACTCTATAATACTGGGTAAAAAAAAAAAGCACATATTTGTTGAAAACTACAGAAGAAGAGAAAGTTGAAAAAGCAGAAAGTGAAAAAAATAAGAATAATAATAAAGATGACAGCAGTTATTTCACTGGAAACAATGCAAATGAGGAGACAGATGAGCAACATCTTTAGAGTCCTAAAAGGAAAATGCTGTGAAACTAGATTCTATTCCCAGAAAATAATACCTTTTTCAAATATATATGTATAGTTTTAATTGACAAAGTATAATACATTCGTGAGATACTGTTTGATGTATTGATATATGTATACCCTATGTAATGATTAAATTAAGCTAACACACCTTGAATATATCTATCAAAAAATAAAGGGATTTTAGGCCAGGCACGGTGGCTCATGCCTGTCATCCCAACACTCTGGGAGGCCGAGGTAGGTAGATCACCAAGTCAGGAGTTCAAGACCAGCCTGACCAACATGGTGAAACCTCGTCTCTACTAAAAATACAAAAATTATCTAGGCATGGTGGTACGCTCCTGTAATTCCCAGCTACTCAGGAGGCTGAGGCAGGAGAATCACTTGAACATGGGAGGCAGAGGTTGCAGTAAGCCAATATCACACCATTGCACTCCAGCCTGGGTAATAGAGTCAGACTCTGTCTCAAAAATAAATAAATAAATAAATAAATAAACAAACAAATGGATTTTAGACATACAGGGAGTGAAAAAATAACCAGCAGACCTAAACTATAATAAATGTTTCAGTCCTCTAGGCAAAAAGAAAATTAAGGGACTAGTTGGCACAGCGTTTAATGATGAAGAGACGGCTTCATCGCCCCCTCCCACTGAGGCAGAGAACACAGCCCCAGGGCCTGGGAATTCCTCAACCCAATCCACCACCTTGGGCACCTGTGCACTCCTCCTGGGTACCTAAGGTTGGGTGCAATCACCTTAGCTGTCACCTACCTGCAAACACCACCTATGGGCATCCCACCCAGCCTATCACAGCTGCCGCTAACAATGCACACTGCTTGGGACCCAGAGAAGCAGCCCACCACTGCCACTGCCAGGCTAGCTTCCCAGGAGACGAAGACCCCACCCACGCACCCAGTCAACCTCTGCCACTACTGGCATCCAAGCAAGCCACCTGGAGGCCCAGGAATCAGCCCATCAGTAACCACCAACACAAGTGCCAGTATACACCACCTTGGGGCACAAAGATAGGGACACTCCGCACACCACTGCCACCACTGGAGCCTGAAGACTGTCTCATGTGGAATCCCAGTCCCCAGCACATCTTCACCACAGCCTCACTAATAACCACACCCTAATGCACAGAAGAAATCACAGATACCATTAACACTGTCTACAGCCAAAGAAATTATATGGAGACCATAGCACTCTACTATGTACTACACCCAGAATCAAATCCAAAGTACCCCACACAACCAACACCATAGACTCATCTTCAGGAAAAAGTTCTCCACTATGAAACAAAATTCAAAAATAGGAAGAACTGACTGTTATATCAGATGCAAAAATATTAACGTTAGGACACAGAAACATGAAAAAACAAAAAAGAAAAAAAAAGTTGCAAAGGAAGACAATAGATCTTAATAAAAAAGAAACTTTCAAGATTCCAGATAAAGGATTCAAAACACTTATTTTACAGAAGTTCAGTGAGACGCAAAAGAATTCTGAAAAAAAATACAAAGAGAACATAAAAATAATTCAGGATACAAATAAGAAGTTTACAAAGATACAGATTTAAAAAAAAAAAAACAGAAATTCTGGAATTAAAGAATTCATGACATGAAATTCCAAATACATTTGAAAGCTTCAGCAATACACTAGGTCAGGCAGAAGGAAGAATTCCAAAACTTGAAGATATACATTGTGAAATAATTCAATAAGACAAAAACACACACAAAAAAAGAATGAGCAAAGCCTTTGTGACATTTGGTACAATATAAACAACCAAATATTCAAATTATTGGTATCCTCAAGACCAAAGAGACAAAGAACAGATTAGAAAACCTATTTAATGAAAGAATAGATGAATAATTCCCAACTCTAGCAAGTGATTTAGACATTCAGATACAAAATGTTCAACAATTCTGAGAAAAATACAATGCAAAAAGTTCTCCTCCATGGCATATAATCAGTCTTTCTATAGTCTAAGGTAAAATGCAAATCCTAAAAATAGCAAGAGAAAAGTGTTTAGTCACCTATAAAGGAAACCACATCAGACTAACAGCAGATTTCTTTTTCTTTCTTTTTTTTTTTTGAGATGGAGTCTCGCTATGTCACCAGGCTGGAGTGCAGTGGCGCGATCTCAGTTCACTGCAACCTCCGCCTCCTGGGTTTAGGTGATTCTCCTACCTCAGCCTCCCAAGTAGCTGGGATGACAGGCACATGCCAGCACACATAGCTAATTTATTTATTTTTTTGTATTTTTAGTAGAGACAGGATTTCACCATATTGGCCAGGGTGGTCTCGATCTCTTGACCTCATGATCCACCCACCTCAGCCTCCCGAAGTGCTAGGATTACAGGTGTGAGCCACTGTGCCCAGCTCTAACAGCAGATTTCTTAGCAGAAATCTTACAGGCCAGAAAATAGGATGGTATAATCAAAGTCCTGAAAGAAAAGAACAGCCAAGCCAAGAGTAATAACCCAAACATAATTATTCTTCATAATTGAAAAAGAAATTATCTTTCCAAGACAAGCAAATGCTGAAAGGCTTCATTACCAATAGACAGGGCCTACAGGAAATGCTCAAGAAAGTCCTAAACCTGGAATTGAAAGGACATTTTCAACATTTCCACATTATCACCATGAAAACATGCACAAGTATAAAACTCACTTGTAAAGCAATCACACAAAAGAGGAAGAGAAAGGTCTCAAATGGTCCTACTACAGAAATCCACCAAACCATAATGACAAGCAATAAGAGAAAAAGACAGTAACAAAGGACAAATAAAACAACCAGAAAACAACAATGTGACAGGAACAAAGATGTTGGGAACAGGCCCCCAGAAATCTGGCCATAAACTGGCCCCAAAACTGGCCATAAACAAAATCTCTGCAGCACTGTGACATGTTCTTGATGGCCATAATGCCCACGCTGGAAGGTTGTGGGTTTACCGGAATGAGGGCAAGAAACACCTGGCCCACCCAGGGCGGAAAACTGCTTAAAGTCGTTCTTAAACCACAAACAATAGCATGAGTGATCTGTGCCTTAAGGACATGCTCCTGCTGCAGATAACTAGCCAAACCCATCCCTTTATTTTGGCCCATCCCTTTGTTTCCCATAAGGAATACTTTTAGTTAATCTATAATCTATAGAAACAATGTTTATCACTGGCTTGAGTTAATAAATACAGGGGTAAATCTCTGTTTGAGGCTGTCAGCTCTGAAGACTGTGAGACCCCTGATTTCCCACTTCACACCTCTATATTTCTGTGTGTGTGTCTTTAATTCCTCTAGTGCCACTGGATTAGGGTCTCCCTGCCCGAGCTGGTCTCGGCACAAAGCCTCACATATTAACAAAAATCTGGAATGTAAACAGATGAAATTCTCCACTAATAAGATTTAGAATGGCTGAATGGGTAGAAAACATGATCTAACAACATTCTGCTTACAAAAAAACTCACCGATAATACCACCTCACCACAATCCATAGAGACAGAAAGTAAAAGAATGGCAAGAGGTTATCTATGGAAGCCAAAAGTGAGCAGGAGTAGCTATACTTATAGCAGATAAAATAAACTGTAAGTCAAGAACAATTTTTTTAAAAGATAAGGAAGGCCATCACATAATCATAAAGAGATCCTTCCAAGAAGAGAATAGAACAATTCTAAATATATATGCACTAAGCACTGGAGCACCTAGATTAATAAAACAAATATTACTACATGTAACAAGAGAGATAGACTCCAATACAATAATAGCGGGGGACTTCAACATCCCAACCTCAGCATGAGACAGATCATCTACACAGAAAATCAAGAAAGAAACATTGGATTTAAACTGAATTTTACACCAAATAAAGCTAACAGATATTTACAGAGCATTCTATCTAACACTACAGAATATACACTCTTTTCATGAACACATGGAACATTTTATGGGAGATAGTCTATGTTAAGCCACAAAACAAGTCTCAACAAACGTTCAAAAACTGAAATCATATTAAATATCTTCTCTGGCCACAGTGGAATAAAACTAGAAATATACACCAAGAGAAATGTTGGCAACTAGGCCAATACATTGGAAATTAAACAACATGCTCCTGAATAACCATTGAGTCAACAGAGAAATTAAGATGTAAATCAAAAAGTTTCTTGAAACAAATGAAAATGGAAACACAACATACCAAAACCTGTGGGATACAGCTAAACAGGGCTAAAAGGGAGGTTTATAGCAATAAATACCTACCTAAGAAAAGTAGAAACATTATAAATTAACAATATAACAATGAACCTCAAGGAACTGGAAAAGCAAGAAAAAAACACATCCAAAATTAGCAGAAAAGAAATAATAAAGATCATAGTAGAACTAAATAAAGACTTTTAAAAACCATGTAAATGATTAACAAAGTGAAAAGTTTGTTCTTCAAAAACATAAACAAAATTGATAAACCACTAGCTAAACAAACCTAGAAAAAAAGAGAGAAAATTTGTTAAGAATAAAAGTTCCTCTTCAAAATTTTCCTTTTTGGTTTAGAATGACAAGTGTTAAGAAGATAGTTCCTCTTAATATCTTCCTTTAAGTTTCCCTCGCTCTTCAGGCTAACAAATCTTCTATTTTACTAATGACTCTTTATTGTTCCCCCAAGGAGTTGTTACATACAGTAAAGAAATAAACACATTCTATGTTCTTTTACTTGAACCAAGGCCTAACTCCTTTGCCCCTAGTCTGCCTGGATCTGCCTGGACATGCCCAGACATGACCCAGCTTGCAGCCTATGCTCTTTCCTTATTTGGAAATATTATTGTCTTCCTGGTTTCCCATAAGTGACCCCCTCCTTTCCCTTGTTCCCCATTGCACCTTTACCTTATTTGGGAAAGTTTAAGTTTTTGGCCAACTGGGATCAGTTTAGATTGTGTGGTCCAGTTCCAGCCAATGGAGACAGGACACAATAGCAGAAACAACTTGTGTTAGGAATAAAAACCCCTGCTTTGCTTTGTTCTGGGTGCTCTCATGGCAATCAGGCTTATGGGTAGCACCCTTCTGCAGAAGTAAAAATTGCCTTGCTGAGAAATCCTTTGTTCAAGTGTTCATTTTCTTTGTGACTCTGAGCTTTATTTCTAACAATTTTCTGGGGGCTTGTCCAGGATTCCCATTCTCCTTTGAGAAGGGGTCTCTTGTCACCCCATCTAGGGGAGGTGCACCCACTGTCCCACTGCGGTGGCCCCAGGGACAGGAGATTGAGACTACCCATTGTGAAGAATAAATCCAGGCTCTCAGCAATGTGGAAGGAGAAGGCCTGCAAGTACTGCAATGACCAGGTAACTCTGTGCACAGACCAAGGTAAAAAAAAGTTGCAAGGGCAACAGTATTTCCTTGGTGGTCGAGATATTCCAGAGGTAAAGGGTGTGAAAGGTAACAAGCACTACTGCTGTGCAGAGTTCTGTGGTCACCTCAGAGTTTCTGTGGTCACCTCATATGGCTTATGGTGGCCCTCTTGTAGGGATCCTGGCGTTGGGGTTTATACAGTCCCACTGATGCTAAGGGGAGCCTAATTTCCTCTGGGAAAGCAGCCAGAGTGGACAAAGCAGAAGGAGAAGATTGCAAGGAACCTCCAGGGTAGGGGTTAAACATCCAGGGAAGGATAGGTGAGAAATCTCTAGTTCGAGGGACTGAGCCTAACCAGTATTCAACATGAGAAATTCCCTGAGTAAGACAGAAGGTAAAAAGGAAAAGGCAGACAGTGAAATCACCTCTGATAGTCCTTTAGGACTCATATTAAAATATTGGAAGGATACGAGAGGACTAAACAGAAGAAAAAGCAACAGATGATAAAGTATTTTTGTTTCATTTGGACCAAAGAACCTATTCTAAAGCCTTCAGTTTTCTGGCCAAAATTTGGGTCAAATGAGGATTGGACTTGCCAGCTTTTAATAGAATATGTAAATGATAAAAGTCCTGTTTCCCAGGAGGAAATACATTATGCTCTGTGTTGGTGGCAAGGGCCCATCCTCCTTTGTCATCTAAAAACTAAAGGAGACAAGCCAGAAACTACTTCTCATGAAATTAATACACCTTACTTCAAGAACCCCACCAACACATGGGACCCCTTAGACCATCTTCCCCCACCAAACCTTCTTCCCCCCACCCAGTAGACCAACATCCCCCACCTCCCCCTCCAGTAGATATAACAGTCCCAGACCTTTCCCCTACTCAGATTTTTTTTCCCTCCTTATAACCTTGATTCTTGGGGTCATCCACAGCTTGAATGCCCTTCCTCAGGAAGACTTCAATGTGAGTCAGAACAATGTAAAATTGATATCCAAAACTTCCCTTTTCCTCCTTCTTCTAGGGGATCGACTACAAACCTCTTCCCATTGAGGGAAGTGCCTCTAGGAGGAGGAGGCATTGGCTTTGTAAATGCTCCCCTGACCAGTTCAGAAGTCTGGTGCTTGAAGAGGGAACTCAAGCCACTCTTAGACGATCTCTATGGAGTGGCAGATCAAATTGATCAATTTTTAGGACTCCAGTTGTATACTGGGCTGAGTTAATGTCCATCATAGGCATCCTTTTTTCAGCAGAAGAAAGGAGCATGACGCATAGGGCCACTATGACCATTTGGGAGTGTGAGCATCCTCCTAGTCAAAACGTCCCTACAGCCAAACAGCAGTTTCCTACTCAAGATCCCCAGTGGGATAATAACAACATAGCTCATAGGAGGAATATGAGAGACCTGCAAGAAATGATAATAAAAGGAATTAGAGAATCGGTACCCTGAACCCAGAATATGACCAAAGCTTTCAATATACAGCAAAGAAAAGAAGAGGGGCTTATGGAATTTTTTTTTCTTTTTATTATTATTATTATTATTATTATTATACTTTAGGCTCTATGGTACATGTGCGCAACGTGCAGGTAAGTTACATATGTATACATGTGCCATGCTGGTGCGCCGCACCCACCAACTCGTCATCTAGCATTAGGTCTATCTCCCAATGCTATCCCTCCCTCCTCCCCCCACCCCACAACAGTCCCTGAAGTGTGATGTTCCTCTTCCTGTGTCCATGTGTTCTCATTGTTCAATTCCCACCTATGAGTGAGAATATGTGGTGTTTGGTTTTTTGTTCTTGCGATAGTTTACTGAGAATGATGATTTCCAATTTCATCCATGTCCCTACAAAGGACATGAACTCATCATTTTTTATGGCTGCATAGTATTCCATGGTGTATATGTGCCACATTTTCTTAATCCAGTCTATCATTGTTGGACATTTGGGTTGGTTCCAACTCTTTGCTATTGTGAATAATGCCGCAATAAACATACGTGTGCATGTGTCTTTATAGCAGCATGATTTATAGTCCTTTGGGTATATACCCAGTAATGGGATGGCTGGGTCAAATGGAATTTCTAGGTCTAGATCCCTGAGGAATCGCCACACTGACTTCCACAAGGGTTGAACTAGTTTACAGTCCCACCAACAGTGTAAAAGTGTTCCTATTTCTCCACATCCTCTCCAGCACCTGTTGTTTCCTGACTTTTTAATGATTGCCATTCTAACTGGTGTGAGATGGTATCTCATTGTGGTTTTGATTTGCATTTCTCTGATGGCCAGTGATGGTGAGCATTTTTTCATGTGTTTTTTGGCTGCAGAAATGTCTTCTTTTGAGAAGTGTCTGTTCATGTCCTTCGCCCACTTTTTGATGGGGTTGTTTGATTTTTTCTTGTAAATTTGTTGGAGTTCATTGTAGATTCTGGATATTAGCCCTTTGTCAGATGAGTAGGTTGCGAAAATTTTCTCCCATTTTGTAGGTTGCCTGTTCACTCTGATGGTAGTTTCCTTTGCTGTGCAGAAGCTCTTGAGTTTAATTAGATCCCATTTGTCAATTTTGGCTTTTGTTGCCATTGCTTTTGGCGTTTTAGACATGAAGTCCTTGCACATGATAGTGTATCTAGAAAACCCCATTGTCTCAGCCCAAAATCTCCTTAAGCTGATAAGGAACTTCAGCAAAGTCTCAGAATACAAAATCAATGTACAAAAATCACAAGCATTCTTATACATCAATAACAGACAAACAGAGAGCCAAATCATGAGTGAACTCCCATTCACAATTGCTTCAAAGAGAATAAAATACCTAGGAATCCAACTTACAAGGGATGTGAAGGACCTCTTCAAGGAGAACTACAAACCACTGCTCAAGGAAATAAAAGAGGATACAAACAAATGGAAGAACATTCCATGCTCATGGGTAGGAAGAATCAATATCGTGAAAATGGCCATCCTTCCCAAGGTAATTTACAGATTCAATGCCATCCCCATCAAGTTACCAATGACTTTCTTCACAGAATTGGAAAAAACTACTTTAAAGTTCATATGGAACCAAAAAAGAGCCCGCATCGCCAAGTCAATCCTAAGCCAAAAGAACAAAGCTGGAGGCATCACGCTACCTGACTTCAAGCTATACTACAAGGCTACAGTAACCAAAACAGCATGGTACTGGTACCAAAACAGAGATATAGATCAATGGAACAGAACAGAGCCATCAGAAATAATGCCACATATCTACAAGTATCTGATCTTTGACAAACCTGACAAAAACAAGAAATGGGGAAAGGATTCCCTATTTAATAAATGGTGCTGGGAAAACTGGCTAGCCATATGTAGAAAGCTGAAACTGGATCCCTTCCTTACACCTTATACAAAAATCAATTCAAGATGGATTAAAGACTTAAATGTTAGACCTAAAACCATAAAAACCCTAGAAGAAAACCTAGGCAATACCATTCAGGAATTTTTTTAATAGTCTTAAGGAACAAATGAGGAAATATGCTGGTTTAGATGGAGAAGACCCACTTGGACAAGGAATGTTAAAGCTTCACTTTGTCACAAATAGCAGGCCAGACGTTACCAAGAAATTGCAAAAGATAGAAAATTGGAAGGGCTGTCCCATAGAGGAACTCTTAAGGGAGGCCGAAAAGGTGTATGTATGAAGGGATGAAGAAAAGCAAAAGGACAAGGCAAAGATTATGCTGTTCTTACAGCAGGGAAATCCCCAATAGACAGCTCAAAGAAATGTCACTGGTAAATCTTTTAGGTACCTGACTGCCATACCCTATAATGGAGGTAATGGAATCAAACCAGGGAACAAGGGAATTAAAAGAGGAATAGGGCAAAATAAATGCTTCAAGTGTGGGAAGGAAGATCACTTTAAAAGAGAATGCCCTGAATGGAAAAAAGAAAAAGAAATCACCCCACTTATGATCTTTGAGGAGGAATGGGGGGCCAGGGGCTCTACTCTTTTTACCTCAAGTCCCACCAAGAGCCCTTGATAAATTTGGAGGTGGGACCCAGACCTTTTTAATTGACTCAGGAGCTGCTGATTCCTCAGTCTGTTATCTTCCCCCTGGTGTAACTTGATCACAAGAAGAACTTTTTATTTTGGGAGCAAAAGGGAAGGGGTTTAAAGCAAAAGTCTTAGAAGAAACAAAAAATGAATATCAGAGCCACTCAGTAACTATTAAACTTCTGTTAATCCTGGAGGCAGGAACAAACCTATTAGGAAGAGATTTAATGCTAAAATTAAACCTAGGCCTTTATGTTAATCAAGGAAATCTGCTCCCCTTCTTAAATTTGCTTGCTATTCTAAATGAGGGATACATCCATCCAGATGTATGGTCAAAGGAAGGAAACCGAGGAAAATTACGAATTTCCCCAATCCAAGTTAAATTGAAAAACCTGGGGGAAGTGGTAAAAAGAAAACAATATCCAATTCCCTTAGAAGCTAAGATCAATTTAAAGCCCATAATAGAAAGCCTTCTCCATGGTGGACTCATTGAACCCTGTATGTCGCCTTATAACACTCCCACACTACCTGTGAAAAAGCCAGACGGGTCATATCAGCTAGTGCAAGATCTTTGATCTATTAACCAAATAGTTCAAACAACTCACCCTGTTGTTCCTAATCCTTATACTATTATTAGTAAAATTCCATACAACCATGAGTGGTTCACAGTAATAGATCTAAAGGATGCCTTCTGGGCTTGCCCACTAGCAAAGATAGCCTTTGAATGGGAGGACCCTCACTCTAGATGAAAATAACAGAATCGATGGACAGTTTTGCCCCAGGGATTTACAGAATCTCCAAATTTGTTTGGTCAAATACTAGAACAGATCATAGAAAAGTTTTACAAACCACCATATATATGCCTGCTCCAATACATGGATAATATCCTTATTTCAAGGGAGGATAGACAAAAAGTAGAAGGATTTTCAATAGGTTTTTTAAAAATAATTTACAACTGGAGGGGTTATGAGTGTCAAAAAAGCAAACTTCGGTTTGTAGAACCTGAAGTCAAGTATTTAGGGCACTTAATCAGTAAGGGCAAATGGAGAATTGGATTTGAATGGATTGAAGGCATCATATCCTTATCTCTGCCTGAGACAAAGAAGGAACTTAGAAAGTTTTTAGGGTTAGTAGGGTATTGTCACTTATGGAGAGACTCTTACGCTTTAGTAACCAAACCTCTATATAAAAAAAACTTACACAGGATGAATCAGACCCCCTTATATGGTTTTTACCAGAAATACAGCAGATAAAAAAAATTAAAAGAGTTACTAGTGACAGCCCATGTTCAAACCTTACCCTCTTTAGAGTTGCCCTTTCATCTTTTCGGTAATGTAGGTAATGAAGTAGCCTTAGGGGTACTTACTCAAACACGTGGAGGCCATTGGCAACCCATAGCCTTCTTGTCAAAAATTCTTGACCCAGTAGCCCATGGATGGCCCGAGTGTGTCCAATCAGTGGCAGCAACAGCCTTGCTCACAGAGGAGAGCAGAAAATTAACCTTTGGGGAAATTTTATCATTAGTACTCCTCACCAAGTGAGAACAATTCTCAATCAGAAGGCGGGAAGGTGGCTTACTGATTCAAGAATTTTAAAGTATGAAGCCATCTTGTTAGAAAGAGATGCTCTAACCTTAACCACTGATGACTCAATTAATCCAGCTGCTTTCTTAACAGGAAACCCCAACCCACAGACCCCTGATCTTTGCCTAGAGCACAGATGTTTAGATTTAATTAGTTATCAAACAGAAGTTAGACCTGATCTAAATGAAACACCCTTTCAGACTGGGAAACACCTGTTTGTAGATGGTTCCTCCTGAGTAATCAAAGGAAAAAGGCATAACGGTTATTCAAGATAGATGGAGATACCCTCACAGAAATAGAGTCTGAAAGGTTACCAAATGACTGGTCTGCACAAGCATGTGAGTTGTTCACATTAAATCAGGCCTTAAAATTTCTGCAAATCAAGAAGGAGCAATCTATACAGACTCCAGGTATGCCTTTGGAGTAGTCTATACTTTTGGAAAAATTTGGACTGAGCGGGGCCTCATTAAGAGCAAAGGTCAAATTTTATACCATAGGGACCTAATAATACAAGTACTAGAAAATGTACAATTGCCAAAAGAAGTAGCTGTTGTACATGTCCCAGGACATCAAAGGAATCCTTCATTTGAAGGCCAGGGAAATAATCTCACTGACCAAATAGCTAAGCAAGCTGCCTCTTCTCCAGCAGAACCCATTTTTCGACTAACCCCTTGTCTTCCATCTTCAGCTGCACTCCCTATCTTTTCTCAAGCAGATCAGGAAAAACTAAAAAAAAATAGGAGCTGAGGAAAACTCAAAAGGAAAGTGGGTATTACCAGATGGAAGGGAAATGTTATCCAAACCTTATGAGGGAAATATTGTCACAGCTTCATCAAGGATCTCACTGGGGTCCTCAAACCATATGTGATGCAGTCCTTAGGGTTTATGGGTGCATAAGAATATACACCCTCACCAAGCAAATGGTGGAAAGTTGTATAGTGTGCAGAAAATCTAATAAGCAGACCCTAAAAAGACAACCTCCTGGAGGGAGAAATCCTGGGTTAAGGCCATTTCAAAGTGTCCAAGTTGACTCTACTGAAATGCCCCCAGTAGGCCGCCTTAAGTATTTACCGGTAATAGTAGATCATCTTACCCACTGGGTAGAAGCCATTCCTTTTCCAAGTGTAACAGCCAGTAATGTGGCCAAAGCTCTGTTAGAACATATCATACCCAGGTTTGGAATAACAGAGAACATTGATTCAGATAATGGGACCCAATTTACCCTGCACATTATTGAAGGACTAATCCAAGTATTAGGGATAAAATGGGAATATCATCCTTCCTGGCCTCCACTTCATCAGGGAGAGTAGAAAGAATGAATCAAACTTTAAAGAGTCATCTAACCAAATTAATTTTAGAAACTCACCTACCGTGGACAAAGTCTCTTCCCATTGCTTTACTAAGAATCAAAACTTCCCCTCGGAGGGATCTTGGCCTGTCTCCTTATGAAATGCTTTATGAGTTACCTTATCTAAACACTACTACTGACCTTCCTATGATCGAAACAAAAGATCAGTTCCTTAGAAATTATGTATTTGGTCTGTCTTTCACTCTTTCTTCCCTCAGGACTCAAGGTCTCTTAGCACAGACTCCACTCCTTGAATTCCTGGCCCACCAACATCAACCCGGAGATCAGGTCCTTATCAAAGGCTGAAAACAAGGAAAGCTTGAGCCTACCTGGGAAGGACCCTATCTGGTGCTCACAACAACTGAAACAGCAGTTCGGACCACTGAAAAAAGGTGGACCCATTATACTCGAGTCAAGAAGGTGTCACCTTCTCCGGAGACATGGACCATTATTCCGTCAACTCCCACCAGAGTAACAATAAAAAGAAAAACTTTATCTATCTCTTTTTCTTCTTTTCTTCCCCTTAGCTGCCCCCATCTCATCATTAATGTAACTAGATCAAGTTTGCCCAAAATTATTACCTTTGATGCTTGTCTAGTCATGCCTTCTGGAAATTTACAGGACCAAAGACAACTTACTGCTACAGATAAATATCTTTGTCCCTCTTGGACTTTCTCAGATTGGAAAGATATAGCAAATTCTTGTAAAGATCATGATAACCCCCAAAATAGTAGTTGTATTAACTGGTGGGAATGGGACCCTTGTCCCCTTAAAACAGAGTCCCTATGCTATACTTGGTCTAGAGTCCCTATGCTATACTTGGTCTAATGTCCTATGGAACACCAAAGGTCCAGGCTGGACTGCTCCCACTAGTCTTTGCCAGTCCTTAAAGCCATATATCCATTTTACAAAAGGGATTGCCTCTTCTAATTGTCCATATAACCAATGTAATCCTATTCAGCTTACTATTACTATTGCAACATCCCAAAACTCTTCCCCTTCATTAAGTCGTATTTATGACATAGGGGCCAACATCTCAGGAAAGGATCATAGGGGGATTTTTGAAACCTGCTTTATTGACCCTTCCACCTCTCTATCACACCCTCCTCAAACCATCACCCCACCTATATCCAGTGACAAAACCAAAGTAGCTATAGTAGAAGTAAAAGACCTGAGGCAAACTCTAGCCACTGAAACAGGGTCTCAGGATGAAAATGCCTGGCTGGAATGGATTAAATATTCCATCCACCGTCAAAATAAGAGCGATTATTATGCTTGGGCGCAGGGTAGAGCAGAGGCCCAAATTGTCCCCTTTCAACTGAGATGGTCTTGTAATAGACCAGATGTGGACTGTATGGCAGCTCTGCTCCAAGACCCCACAGCCTGGGGTAATAAATCATGTCAAAGACTTTCTCTGCTATTCCCTGAGGTTCAGCACCCTGCAGGTCAGCCCCCAAAGGCCATTCAGCCTCCATCTTCTGGGACTAAATTTGCTTCGTGTCTCTTACAGCAGGGAGAAAACGGCTTTCCTTGGAAACCTGACAGGATGCAGTGAGGTCAAGCACTTCCAAGAGCTAACCCATCAGTCTGCCCTTATCCATCCCTGAGCAGATGTATGGTGGTATTGTGGTGGACCTTTGTGGGAGACTCTGCCAAATAACTGGAGTGGTACTTGTGCTCTAATTCAATTGGCTATCTCTTTCACCCTGGCATTTCATTCACCAAAAAAATTAACAACCAGGCATCGTAGTACAAGAAGTGTTCCCATGAGTCTTTTGATCCCAACATTTATTTAGATGCTATTGGAGTACCAGATGAATTTAAAGCTTGAAACCGAATAGCTGCAGGATTTAAGTCATTATTCAGGTGGGTGACTATAATAAAAATGTAGATTGGATAGCCGGGCGCAGTGGCTCACGTCTGTAATCCCAGCACTTTGGGAGGCCAAGGTGGACGGATCACGATGTCAGGAGTTTGAGACCAGCCTGGCCAACATGGTGAAACCCTGTCTCTACTAATAATACAAAAATTAGCTGGGCGTGGTGGCACGCACCTGTAATCCCAGCTACTCAGGAGAGTTGCTTGAACATGGGAGTCGGAGGTTGCAGTGAGCCAAGATCACACCACTGCACTCCAGCCTGGACGACAGACTGAGACTCCATCTCGAAAAAAAATATGTAGATTGGATAAATTATATTTACTACAATCAACAGCGATTTGTTAATTGCACAAGGGATGCTATGAGGGAATAGCTGAGCAACTAGGACCCACCAGCCAGATGGTTTGGGAAAATAGAATAGCACTAGACATGATACTAGCAGAAAAAACTGGGGTTTGTGTTATGATTGGAACTCAATGTTGTACTTTTACCCCTAATAATACTGCCCCGATGGAACTATGACAAAACACTGCAAGGTCTTACTGCTTTATCAAATGAACTAGCTAAAAACTCTGGAATAAATGATCCTTTCACTAGCTTAATGGAAAGGTGGTTTGGTAAGTGGAAAGGACCCATGTCCTCAATTCTCACCTCACTGGCTCTCATAATCAGTGTACCTATCCTTGTAGAATGTTGTATTATACCTTGCATTCGTGAATTAGTGCAAAGGCTTATAGAAAAGGCTCTTACCAAAACCCGTTTCAATTCTCCTCCCCCTTACTCAGATAAGTTGTTCCTTCTAACTGATCAAGAAGAGCAACAAAGTCAAGATATGTTAAAGAGATTTGAAGTGGTAGAACTGTAAAATCAAGAGGGGGAAACTGTGAAGAATAAAAGTTCCTCTCCAAAGTTTTCCTTTTTGGTTTAGCATGATAAGTGTTAAGAAGATAGTTCCTCTTAAAAGCTTTCTTTAAGTTTCCCTCGCTCTTCATACTAACAAATCTTCTAATTTACTAATGACTCTTTATTGTGCTCCAAGTAGTTGCTACATACAGTAAAGAAATAAACACATTCTGTGTTCTTGTACTTGAACCAAGACCTAACTTCTTGTCTGCCTGGATCTGACCAGACATGCCCAGACATGACCCAGCTTGCAGCCTATGCTCTTTCCTTGTTTGGAAATATTATTGTCTTCCTGGTTTCCCATAAGTGACCCCCTCCTTTCCTTTGTTCCCCATTGCACCTTTACCTTTTTTAGGAAAGTTAAAGTTTTTAGCCAACCGGGATCAGTTTAGACTGTGCGGTCCAGCTCCAGCCAATGGAGACAGGACACAATAGTAGAAACAACTTGCGTTAGGAATAAAAACCCCTGCTTTCCCTTGTTCTGGGTGCTCTCGTGGCAATCAGGCGTATGGGTAGCACCCTTCTGCAGAAGTAAAAACTGCCTTGCTGAGAAATCCTTTCTTCAAGTGCTCATTTTCTTTGCAACTTCGAGCTTTATTTCTAACAGACTCAAACAAAATCAGAAACAAGAGAAACATTACAACTGATATTGCAAAAGTACAAAAGACCATCAGAGACTATTATGAACAACTTTGTACTGATAAACTGGAAAACCTGGAGGAAATGGATAAATTCCTGGAAACAAACAACCTAACAAGATTAAATTAGAAAGAATAGAAAACCTGAAGCCCTAACATCCGTGAACCATTCTCACAGTGGTTCCAGTGGGCCCCTGACCACCCTGTGATTATTTCCTTAGTGCTGGTTTGCATAATTGAAATAGACCTACTCAGTAACAGGGAAAATCCACAGATCGGTTCCTTTTTTTAACTTTTATTTTCAGTTCAGGGGTACAAGTGCAGGCTGTTTTATAAGTAAACTTGTGTTCTGGGAGTTTGGTACACAGATTATTTAATCACCCAGGTTTTAAACCTAGTACCCATTAGTTATTTTTCCTGATCCTCTTCTTTCTCCCACCTTCCACCTTCTGAAAGGCCCCAGTGTGTGCTATTCCCCTCTATGTCTCCATGCATTCTCATCATTTAGCTCCCACTTATAAGTGAGAATATGCAGTATTTGGTTTTCTGTTTCTGCATTAGTTTGCTAAGGATAATGGCTTCCAGCTCCATCCATGTCTCTGCAAAGGACATGATCACATTCCTTTTTCTGGCTGCATAGTATTCCATGATATACATGTATCACATTTTCTTTATCCAGTTTAAAATGATGGGCATTTAAGTTGATTCCATGTCTTTGCTACTGTGAATAGTGCTGCAATGAACATATGTGTGCCTATGTCTTAATAATAGAATGATTTATATTCCTTTGGGTATAATGGTATTTCTGTCTTTAGGTCTTCAAGAAATCACTACACTGTCTTCCGCAATGGCTGACCTAATTTGCACTCCCACCAACAGTGTATAAGTATTCCTTTTTCTCCACAACTTTGCCAACATCTGTTATTTTTTTACTTTTTAATAATAGCCATTCTGACTGGTGTGAAATGGCATCTCACTGTGGTTTTGATTTGCATTTCTCTAATCATTAGTGATGTTGAGCATTTTTTCATGTTTGTTGGCTGCAGGTATGTCTTCTTTTGAGAAGTGCCTGTTCATATGCTTTGCCCACTTTTTAATGGGGTTGTTTTGTTTTTTTCTTGTAAATTTGTTTAAGTTCCTTATAGATATTAGACTTTTGTTGGATGCATAGTTTGCAAAAAGTTTTCCCCCACTCTGTAGGTTGTTTACTCTGTTGATAGTTTCTTTTGCTGTGCAGAGCTCTTTAGTTGAATTAGATCCCATTTGACAATTTTTGCTTTCGTTGCACTTGCTTTCGGCGTCTTTGTCGTGAAATCGTTGCCCATGCCTATGTCCTGAATGGTATTGCCTAGGTTGTGTTAGGGTTTTTACAGTTTTGGATCTTACATTTAAGTCTTTAATTCATTTTGAGGTGATTTTGGTATATGGTGTAAGAAAGGGGTTCAGTTTTAATCTTCTGCATATGGCTAGCCAGTTATCCCAGCACCATTTATGAATAAGGAATCCTTTCCCCATTGCTTGTTTTTGTCAGGTTTGTCAAAGATCATAGTTGTAGGTGTGTGGTCTTATTTCCGGGTTCTCTGTTCTGTTCCATTGGTCTATATGTCTGTTTTTGTACCAGTACCATGCTGTTTTGGTTACTGTAACCTTGAAGTATAGTTGAAATCAGGTAGTGTAGGCTGGACGTGGTGGCTCACACCTGTAATCCCAGCACTTTGGGAGGCAGAGGCAGGTGGATCATGAGGTCAGGAGTTCGAGACCAGTCTGATCAACAAGGTGAAACCCCATCTCTACTAAAGATACAAAAACTTAGCTGGGCATGGTGGCACGTGCCTGTAATCCCAGCTACTCAGGAGGCTGAGAAAAGGAGAATCACTTGAATCCAGGAGGCGGAGGTTGCAGTGAGCCGAGATCACACCGTTGCATCCCAGCCTGGACAACAGGGTGAGACTTCGTCTCAAAAAAAAAAAAAAAAATCAGGTAGTGTAATACCTCCAGCTTTGTTCCTTTTGTTTAGGATTGCCTTGGCTATTCAGGCTCTTTTTTGGCTCCAGGTGAATTTTAAAATAGTTTTTTCTAGTTCTGTGAAGAATGTCAGTGGTAGTGGCCGGGCGTGGTGGCTCACACCTGTAATCCTAGCACTTTGGGAGGCCGAGGCAGGCAGATCACGACGTCAGGAGATCGAGACCATCCTGGCTAACAGGATGAAACCCTGTCTCTACTAAAAGTACAAAAAATTAGCTGGGCGTGGTGGCAGGTGCCTGTAGTCCCAGCTACTTGGGAGGCTGAGGCAGGAGAATGGCGTGAACCCAGGAGGCAGAGCTTGCAGTGAGCCGAGATCGCGCCACTGCCCTCCAGCCTGGGTGACAGAGCAAGACTCTGTCTCAAAAAAAAAAAAAAAAATGTCAGTGGCAGTTTGATAGGAATAGCATTGAATCTATACATTGCTTTGGGCAGTATGGCCATTTTCACAATATAGATTCTTCCTATCCATGGGCATAGGAAGTTTTTCCATTTGTTTGCATCATCTCTGATTTCTTTGAACAGTGGTTTTTAGTTCTCCTTGTAGAGACCTTTTACCTCCCAAGTTAGCTGTGTTCCTAGGTATTGTATTCTTTTTGTGGCATTTGTGAATGGGAGTTCATTCCTGATTTGGCTCTCAGTTTGCCTGTTGTTGGTGTGTAGAAATGCTAGTAATTTTCTCACATTGATTTTGTATCCTGAGACTTTGCTGAAGTTGTTTATCAGCTTTAAAAGCTTTTGGGCTGAGACTGTGGGTTTTTCTAGTTATAGAATCATGTAATCTGCAAAGAGGAATAGTTTGACTTCCTCTCTTCCTATTTGAATACGCTTTATTTATTTCTTTTGCCTGATTGTCCTGACCAGAACTTCCAATACTATGTTGAATAGGAGTAGTGAGAGAAGGCATCCTTGTCTTCTGTCAGTTTTCAAGGGGAATGCTTCCAGCTTTTGCCCATCAGTATGATGCTCGCTGTGGGTTTCTCATAATTGGCTTTTATTATTTTGAAGTGTGTTCCTTCACTATCTAGTTTATTGAAAGTTTTTTTAAAAGATGAGTAGATGTCGAATTTTATCAAAAACCCTTTCTGCATCTACTGAGAGAATCGTGTGGTTTTTGTCTTTAGTTCTGTTTATATAATGAGGCACATTTATTAATTTACATATGTTGAACAAACCTTGCATACTGGGGATGAATGCTACTTGATTGTAGCGGATAAGCTTTTTGATGTGCTGCTGGATTCGACTTGCCAGCATTTTGTCGAAGATTTTTGCATCAATGTTCATCAAGAATATTGGCTTGAAGTTTTCTTTTTTGTTGTTGTGGTATCTCTGCCACATTTTGGTATCAGGATGATACTGGCCTAATAGTATGAGTTAGGGAGAATTCTCTCCTCCTCATTTTTTTTTTTTTTGGAATAGTTTCAGTAGTAATAGTACCAGATCTTCTTTGTACATCTAATAGAATTTGCCTGTCAATCATCTGGTTCTGGGCTTTTTTTTGGTTGGTAGGCTCTTTATTACTACCTTAATTTCAGAACTCATTATTAGTCTGTTCAGTGATTCAATTTCTTCCTGGTTCAGTCTTGGAGGGGGCAGGTGCATGTATCCAGGAATTGATCCTTGTCTTCTAGATTTTCTAGTTTATTTGCATAGAGGTGTTCATAATATTTTCTGGTGGTTGCTTGAATTTCTGTGGGGTCAATGGTAATGTCCCTCTTATTGTTTCTAATTGTGTTTATTGGCATCTTCTTTCTTTTCTTCTTTACTAGCCTAGCTAGGGTTCTATTGATTTTATTAATTAAAAAAAGAAACCTAGGCCAGGAGCGTTGGCCTCATGCCTGCAATCCCAGCACTTTGGGAGGCTGAAGCAGGCAGATCACCTGAGGTCAGGAGTTCAAGACCAGCCTGACCAACATGGAGAAACCCCATCTCTATTAAAAATACAAAAAAATTAATTGAGCATGGTGACACATGCCTATAATCCCAGCTACTTGAGAGGCTGAGGCAGGAGAATCGCTTGAACCTGGGAGGTGGAGGTTGCAGTGAGCCGAGATCACACCACTGCACTCCTGCCTGAGTAACAAGGTGAAACTCCATCTCAAAAACAAAAACAAAAACAAAAAACAAAATAAAACAAAAAAAACCCTCCTGAATTCGTTGATCTTTTGAGTGGTTTTTCATGTCTCTGTCTCCTTCAGGAGACAATACCTTTGTTAATTTTTTTATTATTATGTCTTGTCTTCTGCTAGCTTTGGGATATGTTTGCTTTTGGTTCTCAAGTTCTTTTGGTCGTGATTTTAGGTTGTTAACTTGAAATCTTTCTAACTTTTTGATGTGGGCATTTAATGCTATAAATTTCTCTCTTAAAACTGCCTTAGCTGTTTCCCAGAGATTCTGGTACATTGTATCTTTGTTCTTATTATCTTCAAAGAACTTCTTGATTTGTGCCTTAATTTCATTATTTACCCAAAAGTCATTCAAGAACAGGTAATTCAGTTTCTATGTAATTGTATGGTTTGAGTGAATTTCTTAGTCTTTATTTTGAATTTGATTGCACTGTGGTCCAAGTGACTATTTGTTATGATTTCAGTTCTTTTGCATTTGCTGAGGAGAGTTTTACTTCCAATTGTGTGATCGATTTTAGAGTGCCATGTGACAATGTAAAAAATGTATATTCCGTTGCTTTGAGGTGAAGACTTCTGTAGCTATTTATCAGGTCCATTTGATCCAGGGCTGAGTTCAGGTCCTGAATATCTTTGTCAATTTTCTTTCTTGATGATCTGTCTAATATTGTCAGTGGAGTATTAAAATCTCTTACTATTATTGTGTGAGATTGTAAGTTTCTTTGAAGGTCTCTAGGAACCTACTTTATGAATCTGGGTGTTCCTATATAGGATGCATATATATTTCAGATAGTTAGATCTCCTTGTTGAATTGAACCCTTTACCATTATGTAATGCCCTTCTTTGTCTTTTTTAATCTCTTTTGGTTTACCGCCTGTTTTGTCAGAAACAAGGGTTGCAATCGTGGCTTTTTTTCTGCTCTCCATTTACTTGGTAAATTTTCTTCCATCTTTTTATTTTGAGCCTATGTGTGTCATTGCATGTGAAATGGGTGTATTGAAGACAGCATACTGATTGGTCTTGGTTCTTTATCCAGCTTGCCACTCTATGTCTTTTAAATGGGGCATTTAGCCCATTTACATTTAGGGTTAGTATTGATATATATGGATTTGATCCTGTCATTATGATGTTAACTAGTTACTTTGCAGACTTGCTTATGTGGTTGCTTTATTGTGTCACTAGTCTGTGTACTTCATTGTGTTTTTGTAGTGGCTGGTAACTGTCTTTCCATATTTAGTGCATCCTTCAGGAGTTCTTGTACGCAGGTCTGGTAGTAATGAATTCCCTTGGCATTTGTTTGCTTGAAAACGATCTGATTTCTTCTTTGCTTATGAAGCTTAATTTGGTTGGATATGAAATTCTGGGTTGGAGACTCTTTTCTTTAAGAATGTTGAATATTGGCCCTCAATCTCTTCTGTCTTGTAGGATTTCCACTGAGAGATCCACTGTTAGTCTGATGGGCTTCCCTTTGTAGGTGATCTGGCCTTTCTCTCTGGATGCCTTTGACATTTTTTCTTTCATTTTAACCTTGGAGAATCTGATGATTATTTGTCTTGGGGATGATCTTCTCATGGAGTAATTTACTGGGGTCCTCTGCATTTCTGAATTTGAATGTTGGCCTGTCTAGTTAGGTTGGGGAAGTTCTCATGGATCATATCCTGAAATGTTTTCCAAATTGGTTCCATTCTCCCCATCTCTTTCAGGTACACCAATCATTCGTACATTCAGTTTCTTTACATAATCCCACGTTTTTCAGATGTTTTGTTCATTCCTTTTCATTTTTTTTCTCTAGACTTGTCTTCTTATCTTATTTCAGAAAGCCAGTCTTCAAGCACTGAGATTCTTTTCTCCACTTGCTGTATTCTGCTATTAATACTTGTGAGGGCACTATGAAACTCTTATAGAGTGTTTTTCAGCTCTATCAGGTTGGTTACCAGATTCTTTTGCTGATTCCTTCTCATCTCTGTGGGCTTATCTACCCTCAATCTTTGAGGTTGCTGACCTTTGAGTGGATTTTTTTTTCTCTTTTTTTGTTTTCTCTTTTAACAGTCTGGCCACTTTTCTGTAGGGCTGCCGCAGCTTGCTAGGGGCCTGCTACAGTCCCTAGTTGCCTCAGATTTTCCAGTACCTGAAGGTATCACCAGTCAAGGCTATGTAACAGCAAAGATGGCAGTCTGCCCCTTCCTCTGGGAGGTGTGTTCCAGGAAAGTACAGACCTGTTGCCAGCCTGAACACACCTGTAGGAGGTGCTGGAGACCCTGGTTGGGAGGTCTTGCCCAGTCAGGAGGAACAGGATCAGGATCTAGAGGTTTACAAAAGGAAGAATGCTCCCTCAGGAGACACAGAAATGAACCGTTGAGCTGGAAGCTAAGACAGCCACCTGGGCCCTTCAGCTCCTCATGATTCTGAATCAACAAAGGAAGCAGTTACTGCACTGTCTGGGGTGATTGGTCCTGGTCATCAGGGGGAATTGGTCTGCTACTACACAATGGCAGTAAATAGGACTGTGTCTGGAACACAGGAGATCTTTTAGAGCATCCCTTAGTAATACTCTGCCCTATAATTAAAGTCAATAAAAACTACAACAACCCAAGTCAGGTAGGACTACTAATGACCCATACCCTTCAGGAATGAAGGTTTGAGTCACCCAAGCAGGAAAAGAAACCTGATCAGCTGACAGACTTGCTGAAAGCAATGGGAATATGGGATGGTTAGTGAAAAACAACAAAAAAAGTATTTATAAATACTAGTTGTGGCCAGCACAGTGGCTCATGCCTGTAACCCCAGCACTTTGGGAGGCTGAGGCAGGTGGATTGCTTAAGTCTAGGAATGTGAGACCAACCTGAGCAAAATGCTGAAACTCCATCTCTACCGAAAATAAATACAAAAAATTAGTCAGACTTGGTGGTGTGCTTGTAGCCCCAGCTACTTAAGAGGTTGAGGTAGGAGGATCACTTGTGCCCAGGAGGTGGAGGTTACACTGAGCCGAGGCAATGCCACTGCACTCCAGGCTGGGCAACAGAACAAGATCTTGTCTCAAATAAATAAGTAAATAAATAAATAAATAAATAACCAGCTGTAACCATGTGAGCACTTACAGAAATAAAGACAGTAAATGTTATCAGCATTACTTCTTAATGTTTTTATAATGATATTTATGTCTGTGTGTATGTATCCATACATGTATTGAACAAATACCTTTCTTTTCATCTTTTCCTGATCATTTGTAATAAAACATGAGATATGCTAACAATAATTCCCTTTTATTAATGAAAGTTTAACTTTTATTACACATGGTATTTAGGTTACAGTATATCAAAGAGAAGAGTGCATATCATGCATTCAGTTTGTATCTTTTTCTGAGGAAAGGGTTAGTCTGTTTTTAGTTGGATGCAAGCTAATTGTATCATCTTTGGCAAAAGTAAGACTTTATAATTGTATTTATTTGGAGACGAAGTAAGGTTTAAGGAAAATGTTAATGGGTGCCAAGTTCACAAGCATGGACTGGGATGGTGGGTCTTATGTGTCAATTTTACTAAACCATAGCACCTAGTTATTTAATCAAACTCTAAATTTATATGTTGATATGATTGTGTTTTGCAGTTGTGATTAAAATCTGATATCAGTTGATTTCATGAAAAGGAAATTACCCTAAAAAATGTGGGTGGGACTTTTTGAATCACTTGAAGGCCTTTGGGCGAAATGTGAGTCTTCCCAGAGAAGAAAAAATTCTGCCTCAAGATGACAGTAGCAACTACACTTTAGGTTTCCAATCTGCCAGCCTGGTCTGCAAATTTTAGACTGAAGGCTGCAACATCATGACTTTCCAGCCTGCCAGCCTGCCGAGGTGTAACTTGTGACATCAATAACATAAAATGAGGGGTGGGAAAAGATGTAAAGAAGCACAGTTTCATGTTGGTTTCAATTCAAGATTGTTGTAACTGTATTGTTATATATAATACCATAGTAATCACAAAGAAACATACATAAAACAAAGACAAAAGAAAATGAGAAGGCAATTAAAACATATCACTAGAAAAAAATCGACTAAATGAAAAATGACTAAAAACAAAAGAAGGTTGGAATGAAGGAGATGAGAGACAAAACAGCTATAAGACATGCATAAAACCAACATCACAATTACAGAAGTAAATCCTTCCTTATCAGTAATTACTTTAAATGTAAACATAAATGGATTAAACTCCCCAATCAGAATTCAGAGATTATCACAATGGATAGAATAAAAAGAATATGGCTGGGCACGGTGGCTTACACTTTTAATCCCAGCACTTTGGGAGACCGTGGGGCAGATCACGAGGTCAGGAGTTCGAGACCAGCCTGGCCAACATGATGAAACCCTGTCTCTACTAAAAATAGAAAAAAATTAGCTGGGCGTAGTGGCAGGTGCCTGTAATCTCAGTTACAAGGGAGGCTAAGGCAGGAGAATTGCTGGAACCAGGGAGGTAGAGGTTTCAGTGAGCCAAGATCGTACCACTGCACTCCAGCCTGGGCAACAGAGTGAGACTCCATCTCAAAAAAAAAAAAAAAAAAAAGATTCTCACTTTGGATCTAATGACACACAGAGGTTGAAATTGGAAGGATAGGGAAGGATATTCATGAAAATAGTAACTAAGAATTTTTAATGATGTCTTATAGGGTTCTATGTGTTGGCTGGGCTCAGATGATGGCCTGGGAGTGTTACATGGTCCAGGGATTGAAATGGAAGGAACCAGACGCAGGCAGGATGGTTAACAGCAGTGCCCAGACTGACACAGCCACACTTCTGCCATATTTTATTGGGTAACGCAGATATCAGATCTGCTTATGTTTAAGGAGTGGAGAGACCTTACCTCTTGATGAGGGAGTGGTGGGTCAAACTAAAGAAAAGCAAGTGCGATGGAAGATATTTAGATATTTTTGCAGCCGTCTTTGGAAAATACATGCAATCCAAAACATCCTATCTGCCAGACAGGAAGAACACCATCACGCCTTACCCCTCCAGTCTAAGCCCTGTGATTCTATAGTATCCTGGGGAAGGATCGTGTCTTAGGAAGCAGGTGGGGAGTCGAAGCTCTAAATAAAACCCCATCTACAGCCACAATTTCACTTTATTTTGATGAAATTTTGTGTCATTTTCGATAAAATGGGGTCTCACAAATCTCTCTTCAGGGATCTCTCCAGTGGCAGGGATGATATGCTTCCTTCTCCACAGTTCTACTTTATAGATAAGTGGATCTAGCTCTCAGTTTCAGTTATTTAAAACACCAGAGACTTGGATGCATGCATGTCACAAAAAGGTGAAAGAATGCTCTGTCACTTTCCCTTCTCTCACTCACTGCGCCCTGAACAAGAACCTGCTCTACCCTGACCTTTTGAATGGGGAGGAGGGTCGCACTCCTGCCTAACCTTCAAGTTTCCAGAGATAAATCTGATGCCCAAACAGCATGGTTCATTATAAAGACCAAACCCTACACCAAGAGCTCTCCCCTTATCCACCATGGCAGAAACTGAATCCCATGGAAAGGCCCAGAAAATTCTGGCTCAAAAGGACCAACGTCACGTCCCTTCCACCAAAATGAAGCCAACATATTCATCACAATATGGGGTATTGATGAGGATATCAAAATGATTACCAAAAAAATTTGACAAATATGTTCTTTTTATTATGTCAACTTTTTTTATCCTCTAAATATAAAGAAAATAAGCCTGCACAGCAGGAGAAGTTGTTCCCCTGGGAGACCATCCTCTTCCCAGTTGAAAATCTGGTACTGGAATCACTAGAATGGAGGAAGGCTTTCTGTTATGACACAGCACCGGGTCTTGGGGCAGCCAGAGTTAGGGAGGGCTCACCCTGTGGGTGACACCAACCTTTGGCTCTCCGTTTTTTTGTTCTCATTGCAAGGACAAAACTTCAGAGTATCAAGAGCCAAAGAGATTTACTCTATTTTATTCTTTAGAAAATGCAATCTCAAGGATAATCAGACTGTTATGTGCTAAATTGTATCCACCCAAAACTGGCACGTTGATGTCCTAACCCCCAGTACCTGAGAAAGTGACTGCATTTGGAGAGGTCTTTAAGGAGGTCATTAAGGTAAAATGAGGTCATATGAGTGTGCCCTAATTCAATGTGACTAGTGTCCTTACAAAAAGAGAAGATTAGACACAGACACATACAGAAGAATGACCATGTGAAGACATAAAGAGAACACATCTACAAGCCAAGGAAAGAAGCCCCAGAAGAAATCAGCACTGCCAACACCATGATCTTGAGCTTCCAGCCTCCAGAACTGTGAGACAATGAATTTCTGTTGTTTAAGTCACTCAGCGTGTGGTACTTTGTTATGGCAGCTGTAGCAAATTAAAACAAACATATTATACTGCCCAATGGAGAGTTTTACCTGACTCCACTCTGGCTCCAATTTGATTAAGGTCTGTATGTTCTGGCACCTCTCCAGCTCCTCATGAGAAATGACGAAGCATGTCATGTCCAGCTCCTGGGGTCCCTGATGGCAATAAGAGGCAGCTCCTAATGGGGGGAGCTTTGAGGTGACCAAGGCCTCATAGACTTCATCACTGTTGGGCCACTTGGCTTCAGTCCCCTGACCACAATGGATCCATGGTCCTGGATTCACCTCTGACATTCATGTCTTTTTTTTCTTGGACTTCCACAAGTGGTCTCTGGTAGAGATGGAGGGAAAGGACACAGGGATTCAAAATCCTGACTATCCTGGTGGCCTCCCCTCACTTCCACTCAGAGACAACATGGCCATTTCTCTAAACTCCTGAGGACACGGCCAACATAAGTAATGGAGCACGGGGAGGTGCCTTGAACAGAGCTCCATGGAAGGGTGGCTGGTGCCCTCTAGACCGTTTGTCTATATGTGCTGGGCTTCTTTAGCATGAAATGTCCCAGAGACAGCCACATTCTATGCTTGGATCCTCAAACCAAAGTGTGTGAGGTTCTTAGCCCTGGCCAAATGAGCACTGAATTCAAGAGAGACCAGGAAGCCTTCTGAATATCGGGACACTTTACTCCGGAATCTTGAATCCTGGATCCTGGAAGTTGGCTTCTGGCCAGGGAGGCAGGTGTCATTATATCTGGGCTGCCTCTGTGAGGCCTGTTTTCCCTCTGCCTTTCACATCTTTCTACCCCTGTTAGTCCCAGAACAGATAGAAACATTCTGCCTTCTTAGATGCCTCTTGCTACAAATTTCAATGCCATTTGATTGAATTAATAAATGAAAATACCTTTAATACAAGATGAGGTTTAAAGAATGGTATTTGACATGGGTTTAGAATGAATAAATGGATCAAGTAATGAATTTTGAGGAAATTCATGTAAAATTTATTTTTAACCATTTTATTAACTTGACTGTGGAATTAATAAATGATTCCAAATTAATACAAAAAATTGCAATCACAAACGTGTGAATGCACAGAAGTGTGAATGAGGGGCAATGCACACAAGAAAAAAGGTGTGCACAGGAAGAAATTCTTCATTCCAGATTTTTACTGATCCCTCTGGTCAAGATGAGCTAAAAGTCCAAAAATCTGCTTTCCTCACATGGTCATATGATTCAGCATAAAATACAACTGACTGAACACAATTATCAATGCTTTAAATATATTAGAAAAAAATCAATAAGGAAAAATAATCCTACCATCACTAAGATTTTAAGTTATAATAAAATAAAACCTAGAAATGTATCTTTTGTTCCCAATTCCAGTGAATATAGGATTGCAGCATTTGGCTTTCAAAAGACCATTTAAAACAACTCAGGGAAGTTTTCTTAACAAACTCTATAGCAGGGCCACAGCTAAACCTATAAGCAGTAGTAGAAGTAAACAATGACACTGCCTTTAAAATTTCATTGTGAAAAACATGTGTGAAAGTGGCTGACTGGCTCCTAATTTCACCACTACCATTTGAAGTGATATGTTAGATTGGCAAAGTCATCGTAATTTTTATGTATTTTATTTTTGTAATGCAAGTGCTTCACTCTGCTATCTGATAAAAGAAAATATCAAGCCAGGCATGGTGATGCATGCCTTGTAGTCCCAGCTACTCAAGAGCCTGAGGCAGGAGGTTCCTTCAGTCCAGGAGTTCAAGGCTGCAGCAAGCTATGATGGTGCCACTGCACTCCAGCCTGGGCAACAGAGAGAGAATACAATTTTAATGTAAAATTTTAGTGTTAGGAGTTCAACCTTGAACTGATTCTGTGAGATCCCATTTGAGAGAAGGTGTTGTGTACAATGAAGTTTGGGGAATATCAACAAGAAGTAAATGCCTACCTTGTTTCTAATTTACAAACTAAAAGGAAATTCCATAAACTTTTAATGCTAAGCTAAATCATTGTAGAATGAATGACAAAAAAGTTATCCTACAAAACATAACAAGTTGCTAGATACATTTGAATATTAATTAGAAAAAAAGATGAATGAAAGACATGTTTTAGGAATAAAAACTACAGAAGAACTGTAGAAGCTTATCACGCCCTTGGCTGGAGTTACGCAAAGTTACTACTCATCCGTAAATTGGGATTAGCATGGTGGCTGCTTCTTAAAGTTGGTACAAGGATTAAATGTGTTTTAATGCATCAAAAGCATCTAGAAAAGTGCCTGAGACATAGTAAGTGCTAAAGTCTCTCTAAGTAAATAAAAAAATATAAAAGTGATGCTAAATTCAAGATCCTGATCCTCTGTACACACCCAATGTGTTTAAAATTCTGTTCATCTTCCCTTCCACATTCACAGTGAAATGTTTCTGATTAATTTAATGGGCTGTGTGAGGTGTTCATCATCTTTTACATTAAACTTGGTACATTGTACAACACTCTTACATTGTAGTAATTTACCAAGCTAACACAGGCTTACCTTGTTTTTAATCCTTTTCACACACAGCATAGAATTATCTTGCTATATTTTTAAATTTCAGATGATTTGAAAAATATTTACACTATAGTAGCCAAATAGTAATAATTATAAGCAAATTGGATAAAACATTTGAAATTAGAGCACTATATTTAGAATAAATTTCTCACCTTACAGAAAAATTTCCTATTGAAAACCCTTTTATTTTGCACACAACTAAGAATTCAGCATATTTTTCTATACCCAGAGAGAACAGAGATAAACAGGGTCCTTTCGTGTGGTTTGGGTATTTTATTAGATGCTGAGTTCAAGAAAGTCTCACCCCTGAAGAAGCTGAAATTCCATTTTTCTTTGAAATGGGGTCTTTTCAAAGTTGGTAACAATGAGGCTGTCATTCACACAATGGACGGCTGAACAAAAAGACAGAGACAGTGGATGCTGCATTTTGTTTTTGTAATGTTGCCTTGTCCACAAGGCACTATTTACACTTAAATCAATTAAAATTATATTAATTTTAAAAGTCGGTTTTCCCAGTTTCTCACTTGTACTAGCCACATTTCAAGTACTTAGAATTCATGGGTGGCTGGTGACTGACATAATGAACAGCACAGATATAGGCATTCCATCACTACAGAAGGGAGCTGGACGGCAGTGTGCCAATGTTTTAAGGACAGAATCCTGAGTAGAATTATAGGATGATGACAATTCCGAGTTCCCATTCCAATTCATGGTCTCTTCTCTGATGAGTGGTGTAGGGGGAAACCCATCTCTTTAGTGAATAAAGGTTAATTTTTCCAACTACAGATAAATAATTAACATTACTTTTTTTTAACCAATTTACACTGTTAAGTTACAACCAAAAGTGAAGGACTTGAATTACATTTACATTTTAACACATGGTTTTAAAGGGAAGATCCGTGTGAAAAAGAAACAAAACTCAGAAAAAAACCCCAGAAGTTTTCATACCAATTCCCATAGCAATAACAATCCCTTTTCTGTCGTTAGAGTTCACCCTCATTCTGATTTCATAGTAATCCTGTTCATGTCTTTCTTTAAAGCTTTACCCCATGCATACATTTCTAAAACAACATAGGTTATCTCAAATTTTATATAAATTTTGAATATTTCATACAAATGGAATCATGCTGTGTATATTCTTACAAGACCTCATTTTAGATCAGATGTATGTTTGCTAAGTTTTTATAGGTGTCTGTAGAGTATTCATGTTTATTATTTGTAACATTTCATTGAATAAATAAATCATATATTAAATTAACCCTTCTCTCATTTATGGTCATTTCATTTGTTGTCAGATTTTTAAAATTACAAGCAATGCTGTTACAAGCCTTCTAGCACTAGTATGTTGGCACAATGGGCACATATCTGTCAAAATTATACACCTAAGAATGGAGTTACTGGTATATGTGTATGATATCCCACTCAAAGAGATGATGCCACACTGCTAGATAAAGTGGCTGTGGCAAGCAGTGTGTGGTAGATCTTGATGGTCTGTATTCTCATCAGTGTTTGGAAAACTCGATGATTTTAATATAGAAATTCTAGTGGATTTTTTGAAATATCTCATTATGTTTTCTTCATTAAACTTTATTCAGATATAAATCACATACTACTCACCCATCTAAAGTATACAATTCAATGGTTTTTCACATATTCAGAGTTTTAAATCTGCATATTTAATTTTAGAACATCTTCATCATCCCAAGATAATCCACAGCTTTATAATATGTCTCTCTATACAATGAAGTAAATCCATAAATTTTGAGTTTTCACTTCAGGAGTGTTTTTTCTATGATTGGAAACTTTCCTAGCTTGACAGGCACCTTTCCAAGTACCTTTAAAAATTCTATTTTTAATAGAGATTTCATTCAGTAATCAGATTTGGAGAGCACTGACAAATTTTGCCACATTGAGACTTATAATTCATGAACATGGAATGTTTATTTATTAAATACTCTTAAATAAAGTATTTCTGGTTTTACTTGTGCATCTTTTAGTAGATTTATTCCAAAGATCTTGAAATATTGTGCTAGTGTTCACAGTATCTCTTTCTTTGTTGAATTTCAGTGTTGGTTGTGGTATGTATAAATATAAATAATTTTATATAGTTTTAATTCAATGGCTTTGCTTAAAGCTTTTATTAATTCATATAGTTGATATATTCTGTTGCCTGATTGCACTAGCTAGGAAATCCAGTGTAATTTTGAGTGCAATGGAGAGGGCAGGTCTGCTGGTATCTTCTCTGTGCCCTCCTGATCGACGCTCCATGTACCCTCCCTGCTCCGTGTCCCGGACACTGTGCTGCATGGCCTGCTGGACCACAAAAGGCAACCTTGCTGTCTGGCTTTTATTTGGGATCAGCTAAATGGGAGCATCATCATGGAGAGAGCAATGAGGAGCGCTGGTTGGAGGGATTTCTCCCCGTAGCTTTCAGTATTGACACAGGGAGAAATGAGACATGATTGGCCTGGATTTATTAATATGGGATCTTCACCCAGTATCTTAGATTAAATGTGTTATTTTGAACACCTAAGAGTGATGTTAATAGTCAGCCAGGTTAGCTAATTAAAACCCGAATTCAACTGTGGCCTAGCACAGTGTTTCTCAAATTTGACTGCCCTTTCAATCACGTTGGAGATTTTAAATAGCCCCAGGTCTAGATCAACATGTAAAACCAATTAAATCTAATTCATCAAAAGTAGGATCCTGGAAACAGTATTGTTCCTAAAACTCTCCAGGTTTGACTCCAATCAGCAGCCAAGTTAAAAGCTAGTGGCTCAAAGCAGTGGTTCTCAATATTTGGTATGTATCAAAATCATCTGGGAATTGTAGCAAAACTACACAGGCCCAGATATTATTCTAATTTAACAGGCCAGAGCTTTGAGTTTATTAAAACAAATCATCTCTCCAGATTTTGCTATATGCAACGGTTTGTGAAAACCACTAGCCTATATCAACAGAATCCCTATCACAGGCATACTGCAGAGGAAAGTGTCTGAACACAGCTCAGAGAGACGGAAAAGTGGGAATGTATCCATTATGTGCAACCTACTTAACATCTCCTAACCACATCTCCCTGGAGGGCTGAGAGGATGCCCCCCTCACCAAGGCATTAAGGTGCCACGTGACACATACAGGTATAAAAACTGCTAGGTCTGCTAAAAAGTCACCAACCTTGAGTCCTGGGTATTCAGAAATTCTTATCCAGTAGCTACACCAAAGTCAGTTGATATGTCAGAGCCCCTCAAATAAGCAGAAGGCTGGTGCCCTTGAGAAAGGACCCTATAATTCACCCAGAGATATATTCTTTTTACAGGCCTTTCCCAGAGGAACATTTAGTCATTTATCACTGTCCACTGGGGAATGGAAAACCCCAAATAATCTGGGAGCTCAACTTTAATGTCTTTAATCCTGTCAAAGGTTACCCTGGGGTTAATACTTTGTTGTAACCTGCATAAAAATCTTTCCCTACACTAAAGTAATGAAGATATTCTACTATATTATTGTAAAGAGATGAGTACAATCACATTTTTTTACAAGAGATGAGTACAATTGCATTGTTCCATATAGATAGCCAATTGTTCTTAGATTGTTTTCTAAATCGTTTTCCTTTACCCGCTGATCTGTAATGTTGCCTCTGCTTTACATACGTTCAGGGCTTTCTATTCTGTTCCCAAGTTCTAGTTTACTATCCCTGTCTCAACATCCTGACTCTCTTAATTAAAATAACTCTAACATAAGTCTTAATATCTGCTAAGGAAATTCTTTCTGCTTTTTATTCTTATTTAGAGTGTCGTAGCTACTTTTTGTCTTTCATATTTCGATATAGGGCTTAAAATTGGCTTCCTATGTGTCACAAAAATGATTGATAAACATTGGATTGAGATGTATTTGAGTTCTTAGAGTACTGTAGGAAATTAATGTCATTATTATATTGAATCATCCAAGCCAGGATCCTGGTAAATTGATTCAGTTAATTCACTGTCTTCTTTAATTACTGTTTTCTATTATTACTCAGTAGGGTTTTTTAAATATCCCAATTGCTATCTTGTATAGAATTTGTTAGGTTTAGTTTTAGAAGTTTATATGTACGCACTTTTGCTGAATCAATTTTTTTAAATTTTCATTTATCTCTGTGCAAAACAGCTCTATAATTTCTTCTACCTACCAAGCAAAAATATTTTATTAACTTCTGGATCATGACGTCAGGAGATCGAGACCATCCAGGCTAACATGGTGAAACCCCGTCTCTACTAAAAATACAAAAAATTAGCTGGGCATGGTGGCGGGCGCCTGTAGTCCCAGCTACTCGGGAGGCTGAGGCAGAATGGTGTAAGTAAACCCGGGAGGCGGAGCTTGCAGTGAGCCGAGATCGCGCCACTGCACTCCAGACTGGGCGACAGAGCGAGACTCCGTCTCAAAATATATATATATATATATTTATATATGTATCTTATTAACTTCAAGAGTGTTCTAATCATTTGTATTTTCTGCATTCAGCACATTACCATTTGCAAATTATAAGAGTTTTGTGCCTTCTTTTCAAACCTTTTTAAGTGTATTTCTTTTCTTCTTTATGACACTGGGAAGATCCTCAATTACAATTTTTAATAAGAGCAGTGAAAACTGCTGGACCACTCAAACAAAAATTGAGCTGCCACTCCTGAGAACTGACTGTGTTGCTCTTATGGGTCAGCCCTTTGGGACCCATCCTAATCCCAGGGATTTACAGTGCCACATATGCACCCGCAGCCTTTAGATGTAGCTTTTATCCACCTAGCCCTCCAAGGTCTCAGACACTGCCCAGAGCAGCCAACATCACCCAAGACAAAAGCAGCCCTGCAGCTCAACTTGCTCTTCTAGATTTCTGCCTTCTCCTGGTTCCTGGCCTGGCAAATCTTTACTGCTTGGTTAGCCCCTTCATACTTTCCATCAGATTTTTCAAATATGTACTCTTTTCCCACTTATCCAGTAGTACTCAATGGGAGGGATGATCCAAATTACATAATTAATAATTGCTGAAAACTCAAGTACAATGTACAATTTTTATGTCAATGTCACATGCCAAGGGAGAAAATGCATAGGTGTCAGTAGTGACTACTTAAGCATGTGTAACTTAGAGGTAATAAAAACAAAAATGTTAGGTAATATCTATCTATTCCAGATTAAAATCTATATCAATAAATTCAAACTTCTAGGAAAAATATCTGCATATGTAATATATGACTGTGACTCCGATAGACAAACGTGGGAATATAGTATGAAGATACTTCTCATCATCTTCATTCTATGAGGCAGTCAGTGTGAAATGAGAACCAGTGATTTGAAATGTGTTGCAAGACTATGAAAAGCACTAGAGTAAGTTCTACACAAATAAAGCAATCTCCTCATAAATTACACTGGCCTTATCTGTGAGATGCATGTCCTTATCAAAATGGAGTTAATTCTAGGTAGGTGATCTTGTTTAAATAACATGGACTCTGACCCACTAGCTGGTCCACCATCTGTTTTTCCCTTTACTAAAAGGGAGGCCCCACACTGAGCCAGCATTTCCCAACAGGAGGTCTCTTGCTGACATCAACTTCCAACAGGGTAAATTTTCATGGGAACCCAAAGAGAAGAGGAAGAGCTCAAGAAAAAGGGCCTAAAGAAATGACAAGAATGATAACATTTTACACTTTGATTGTGCTATGTGTCAAATAGTGGTCTTAGCACTTTAAAAATGCCAATTAATTTTATTCTGACTACACATCCATGGGTTGTGCCTGTTATTTTTCCCTTTCACAGTTAATGCCATAGGAATGAAGATCACACAAAAGTAGGGATGGAGCCGGGTTTGCACCCAGACAATTCTGCCCCAGGGCCATGCTCACACCACTGCACTTTTCCAGAATGTGAGGGTGGGTGGAGAGTCCAGCTCAGGGAGAGATTGGAGTGAGAGAAGGAGAGTGGGCCCACTGGATCACTGTGATGGTCTGGACCCACGACTCCAGGAGAGAAAGACAAGGATTATGTCACTCAGGGAAAATATCCAAAGTCTCTGGTTTAAACTTAAGCTTCTCCAGCTCTAGGACAGGTGGCTGGAGGGAAGAGAAACGAAGCCAAAGCCGCAGCTCTGAAGATTTCACTCTCCTGAGAATTCTGCAGGAGTTTCCCTGACCTCATGGCCACCTCTCACCCTTTGCTCTTGTTTTTCCCCCAGGACTGATAAGACGTCCAGATAGGACGCCCTTATCAGTTGGTCTCGGGTTCTAGAGAAGCCATCAGAGTCAGTGAAGGATGAGCTTCATAAAGTGGGGATCCTGGGATCCTTCCTGGACTCCAAGATACCCAGAGAAGCCGGATCCTGTGTCTCGGAACCCCCTTCCTGCCCCTCTGTGGGCCCTGACCTTGTGGAGAACTGGGTTGTGAGGAGACGATCAGGATGAACCGGGCTGGGGAGGCAAGAGGGAAAGGGCGGCTTGGAGGGCTTAGCAGCTCCTCTCGCGGCGCCTCCGCCCCGGGCTGGGGTCTGCATACTCCTCCGGTCACTTCTCCCAGAGCCGCCGCCCCACGCCACCCTCCCCGGGTTCCCGTCCCTCTGTCCCCTCCCCAGCTCCCCCCACACAGTAAGAAGCTCCCAAGTGAGCGGCTCCGGTGCCGGGCGGGACGTGGGCGGGAACCCGGGAGGCTGTGTCCCCGCGGGGAGGCAGGGCGAGGGCGTCCGGGAGAGAGGGGGCGGGTGGGGACCCGAGGGGAGCGGGGCGGGGTCCCAGGCTCCCTGCGCCTCTCGCGCCCGCAATGTGCCGGTTCCCGGAGCCCAGGCCCGCACCCCGGGTACTTGAAGGCCCCCGGGCTCCGCCTTCACCACGTGGGCCCTGAGTTCCTCAGCGGCGCCTTCGTGGGCGACACGCGATTCCTGAGCTTCCACAGCCGCGGCGAGAATCAGAGAGTGAAGCCGCGGGGGCCGCGGGTGGAGAAGATGGGACAGGGCTGTGGGCGCCCTGAGGAAAGTTCTCGAAGACCGCAGGGAATGTGTTACTGAGGGGCCTGAGGGGCCTGAGGTTCCTGGGCCGGCACCACCACCAGGGTCAGCCGGTGAGTGACCTCAGACTCCGGGCACAGGTGTCCCCCGCCCCGACCCCAGAGTGATGGGCCCGGGTCTCCCAGGGATGGGGGGCGGGGCCTCAGCTGATCCCTCCCAGGCGGGGAAGCGCTGGGGACATTTTGCTCCAGGTTTCTCCTTCAATCTGGATCATGACCGACTTGTTCTGTGACCAATGACAGAGGGAGGAAGGAGCTGGGGTGGGCGGGGCGACCTCCCTCCCCGCCCTGGCCCCGCCTCCGGCTCGCCCTGGGGCAGGTCCAGGGCACCGCACCTGCAGATGCTGCTGCCTGGCTGGGTGGTGGCTCCGCACAGGAGCTTCCTCGAAGGACACTTTAAGTCCGCCTACGACAAGGAGATTTCATGTCCCTGAACGAGAACCTGCAGACCTGGACAGCGGCTCAAAGAGCAGCTTGGAGGATCCAGCGCACTTGGGAGAGGTTCTGGACCGCGGAGGCCACAAGGGAAACCCCGATGGGTCACTGCACTAGATGGCTGCTCAGACACCTGGAGCATGGCAAGGAGATGATGCTGCTGGCAGGTACTGGGGTCCTCCGGGCCCCACGTCAGGACCTCTCGGAGCTGGAATTATGTTCCTTGGAGGCATCCATACTTGAGGAAAGAGGAGACCGAACAGTCTCCTCCTCCTCTTCCTCCTCTTCCTCCTCTTCCTGCTCTTCCTCCTCCTCCTCCGCATTTCTACTGCGGGGTTGGGGATTCTGGTCCAGGCTCCTGAGGCTCTCCCATGGATGGGTGGGGAGGGAGGACAGAGAAGAAGGAGTGCAGGGAGGTAAATAGGAAAGGACAGTAGTTACCCTTGTCGACAATGATGTACTTGGGTCCAGCTTCACCGGGAATCTTTTTCTTTCCTGGTCCTCTGTGCCCAACAATTACATATAATCTTTAACCCAACCAGAAGATAAAACACCAGGAAACGGAATCAGCAGAGACACAGTGGATGAAAGTACCACGAAGGACTGCTAGGTTCTAATAGAAAGTAGCAGATGTGAGTATCAAAAGTTATAAACCTTTTTGCAAATCAGAAAAGAAACAGACTTTTTTTTTTTCGTTTTTTTGAGACGGAGTCTCTCTCTGTCGCCCAGGCTGGAGTGCAGTGACGCCATCTCAGCTCACTGCAAGCTCCGCCTCCCAGGTTCACGCTGTTCTCCTGCCTCAGCCTCCTGAGTAGCTGGGACTACAGGCGCCCGCCATTACGCCCGACTAATTTTTTGTATTTTTAGTAGAGACGGGGTTTCACTGTGTTAGCCAGGATGGTCTCGATCTGCTGACCTCATGATCCACCCGCCTCGGCCTCCCAGAGTGCTGGGATTACAGGCATGAGCCACCGCGCCCGGCCGAAACAGACATTTTAAGACTGGAAAGTGATATCACCAATGTTAGAACCAAAAAAATGGACCTGAGGGTGCCTCACCCGAGGGGGTTGAGTTAAACTCTGTTCCTGTTCCTTCTAGAGCCCCGTGGAGATTCCCGCTGTGCAGCAAAGCCTGGGAGGGGCCCCTGGCTGTGGAAGGCAGGCTGAGACCTCATAGGTGAGATAGGAGGAAGGGGACCTGCTGGACTCGCGGAGGCCTGGTACCCAGGGAAGGCCAGTTCCTAGGGCTGCCTCTGGACTCCAGAACCTTGATCTAAAGTCAGATTTTCCCGCTCCACCAGGAGCTTCCAGGAGCAGGGCCACATGGGGCTCAGAAAGTCCCACGGTGCCTAGGAAGTGGGTCTGCCTATTGTCGGACAAAAATTCTCAGGTCTTTCTCTTTCAGATTCTTAAATTTCTTAAAAGAGATTGAATTGGTATTACCCAGGCCCCAAACTGAATCAAGGAATTGGGAGTGTGTGATGTGCGTGTGTCTGTCTGTGCACATGTGGATGTATAAACAGGTATGGGCATCTGTGTGTATGTGCATGTTTATAAGTGCGTATATGTATGTATCTGTACATATTTATGTATATAAGCAGGTATGGGTATGTATGTGTGTATGTGTGTGTGTTACTCTGTGACTTCCTCATACTTGGCACCACCCTGGGCTTTTCCGGGTTGCCCGCCACACCATAGGTTGTAAGACACAGAACAGCGCTCCACCTGCAGGCATAGAACGGGGGTCAGGATAAGCGTTGGGGATAGCTGGTTTCATGACACCTGGAATAAGGAAACAGGACCTAAATGGATGGGTCCCACTCTTTTACAGAATTGTACCTTAAAAAAAGTGTCAGTCACGTTCCTAAGGGATTTACATGAATTAAATCATTTAAACCTCACAAGAGCCCTATGACTTACAGACAGCTATCAGCCCCATTTTACAGACAAGGAAACTGAGGTCACTAGGAAGTTTAGTAACTGTCAATGGACTGACTCATGACTCTAAGGAGACAGTCTGACTGCTGAGCCCAAGTAACTGCTCTGTCATACTCACCCTCACACCCATCTATTGGCTCCCTGTGGGTCACCTCCTCCTGTGGGCTCTGACCAGCTTCCCTTTCTTCTCCAGGCACAGAGACTGGACCGAAGTCTATTGCATTTGCCACAGTCCTGACTAGGGAGTCATGGGGTTGAAGTGACCCATAGGCTGATGGAGTGTGCTTGCTGGATGCGGGGAAGGGAGATTTATATCTGCCCTGGAGGGAGTCAGTGGTGTTTGCATCATGGCATATGAGGTGCACTGTCTAGAATGCTGAAGGGTAAAGACCAGCAAGGGCCATGCAGAGTCTATTCATCACTGTTTTATTTCACAGCCTGCATGGGCCTGAGAGCAGTGGGATATTCACTCATCTCCTTCCAATCCCTACTGGTTCCTGACCTCTCTTCTTCCAATTGGTAATACCTGCACTCAAGGTTGAACCATGAGGAGGAGTCTACCCACACCCCAGCCCACCGGCACTTCCTCTTCTCTGCCTGCCACTCCCTAGTGGGGCCTCCTGGATGGTGTGAGAGGAGAGCGACGGAGATAGTAAGAGAACTTGACATTTACACTGGTAAAGAGAAAGTGGGATGTCAACCTATGAGAGAGATAAGGGCTGCCATAGGGAAGGGGATGAGAGAAGTTCTAACTGTCCCCAAGGGTCACTTAATTCAGTGAAAGCTGTGGGAGGTGTTTTCAGCTATCTATTCCTATGTAAGGAATTGCCACAAACTTAGCAGCTTACAACAACACACATGTATTATCCCACATTTCTACGGGTCAGAAATTCAGACACAGCTATGCAGCTTTCTCACATGATTTTCATCAGAGTGCCATGGCTGGGTTTTATCTGGAGGCTGAACTGGGGAAGGATCCACTTCCAAGCTCAAGCAATTGTTGGCAGGATTCATTCCTCCATGTCTGTTAGACTGACAGCCTCAGTTCCTTACTGGCTGGTGGCCAGAGGCTGACTTCAGTTCCTTGCCACACAGGCCTTTCTGCTTCATCAAAACTTGGAAACAAGGCAGAAGACAGAGTCATCGAGTAATACAGAAGTGGGGCTGTCATATGACCTCATCGCAGAAGTGACATCATTTTTGCCACTTTCTATTGGTTAGAAGCACGTTTAGGTCCCACCGGTTCTCAGCGGGATGAGATGCCAAGAGACAGGATCACCGGGCTTCATCTTAGGGTCTCTATGCACAGGCTGGACTATGACTGAACAAGATCATTACAAACCTGGGTCCTGGATTGGGCCAGATGATCTGCAGAGCTGAGCTGTGTTTATGAAATCAAAGCCCTGGAAACAAAAATCAAGAGATGCCCACTGGAAAGGCTGGTCTTGCATTCTGTGTGAAAGCTAAGATGGCGTTTTTCTCTATTACTTTTCAAACCTCCTGCATCTGTAAAGAAGCAACACCACTAAACCTATCTGTTTTTGTTTTTTTTTCATTCGAGTGTCATACTGTTAGGCAAATCTTCTTTCACTATTTCTTCAAGCTTGTTTTCATGCAGAATCCCACAAACTTCTGGTAATTACACTTTGTTGGTTTCTTTGCCTTCACTCAGTTTATTTTTTAGTGATTTTATTTCTCTTGTATGGATAAATTAGTCCATTTAATTAGAGAATTTGTGTCTTCTAAAGAAACCTTTCTACTATTTTTTGGACCATATGGGTAAGATCCTCTTGCCAAGCCTCAGCTCACTTCCCACATGGGCACAACACAAAATTACTGGGGGTCCTGGAAAGTCGGGGATTGGCATAGTTCTTAAGCAGGATCAGACGTGTAAGTCACAAAGATATAAGGCATATACCTTTGATTTCCTTGTGACCCTGATGACAGCATACCTGGCACTCAATACCTGTCTGTAGAGGTGAACTCAACTAAACTCCTCCCTGATCACTCAATACCATGTGAGCCCAAGCACCTCTTATGTCATTGGCCAAATTCCCTTGTTTTAAGTCATTTTTCCAGATGGAGTGCTGTTCATATGGGGACCTTTCTCCTTTTCCACCTCATTTTCCATGTGTGAAACACTGGGTCTTGATCACTCAGATCTCTCAGGGTCCTTTCTACCTTTCCTCCATCCTAATATTCTCCTTACAGTTCCCGCCAGGGTTTCCCTGAACTTCTTCTTCTTCATGTATCCAGTCTAGCATCTCTCAGTTCATTCTTCACACTTAAACCAGAGTGATTCTTCTGGAATGCAGATCTGATCAAGGTTCTTCCTGACTTCAGTGCTGCCAGTGCTGCACATTGTCCTCGGATAAAAGCCAAGGTTCTCCCCAACCCCACAAGCCTTAGTCATTGAACCTGCTCACTGCTCCAAGCTTGCTTTTTGCCCCTGTGCTCCTTTCTCTCTAATCTCCACCCTGAACTGCTGGCAGTTCCCCCAGACTCCCTGTGTGCTCTTTCTTCTGAGCCTTTGTTTGTGATACTGATTCCCTAAAAGATTTCTCCTGCCATTCACCTGGATTAACTGTGTTCCACATCCAGTTCTCTGTTGAGACATTGCATCCTCTTGGAAGCAGTTTTCCTGCACTAATTATAGTAGCTTGCATTTACCTGTTTTTTTAGTCCCCTTGTGGAATCTTTGATGTTTGACTCACTGAGGCCTAGGAGAGCCTGACACATAGTAACTGCCTAATAAATGTTTGCTAAATAAATGTGGGGTTCACCATGAGGTACCACCTTGTACATGCAAGAATGGCATTAATTTGGCTGGGCGCAGTGGCTCAAGCCTGTAATCCAGCATTTTGGGAAACCAAGGCAGGCAGATCACAAGGTCAGAAGATCGAGACCATCCTGGCTAACACGGTGAAACCCTGTCACTACCAAAAATACAAAAAATTATCTGGGTGTGGTGGCACGTGCCTGTAGTCCTAGCTACTTGGGAAGCTGAGGCAAGAGAATTGCTTGAACCTGGGAGGTAGAGGTTACAGTGAGCTGAGATTGTGCCACTGCACTCCAGCCTGGGAGACATAGCAAGAGTCTGTCTCAAAAAAAAAAAAAAAAAAAAAAAAAAAAGAAAAGAAAGAAAAAAATGGCATTAATTAAAAAGTCAAAAAACAATAGATGTTGGCATGGATGTGGTGAAGAGAGAACACTTTTACACTGCTAGTGGTGAGAACGTAAATTAGTACTAGCACTATGGAAAACAGTATGGAGATTCCTTAAAGAACTAAAACTAGATCTACCATTTGATCCAGCAATCCCACTACTGGGTATCTACCCAAAGGAAAATAAGTCATTATATGAAAAAGACACATGTACACACACATTTATAGGAACACAATTCACAATTGCAAGGATATGGAACCAACCTAAGTGCCCACTGACTAACCAGTGGCTAAAGAAAGTGTGGTGTATATACACCATGGAATACTACTCAGCCATAAAAAGGAATGAAATAATGTCTTATACAGCAACTTGGATGGAGCTGGAGGCCATTATTCTAAGTGAAGTAACTCAGGAATGGAAAAACCAAATACTGAATGTTCTTACTTATAAATGAGAGCTAAGCTATGAGGACACAAAAACATACAAAATGACAGAATGGACTCTAGGGGCTTGTTGGTGGAGGTTGGGAATAGGGTGAGGGATAAAAGGCAACACTGGATACAGAGTACACTGCTCAGGTGACGGTGCACCAAAATCTCAGAATTCACTACTAAAGAACTCACACACATAACCAAAAACTACCTGTCCCCCAAAAACTATTGAATAAATTTTAATAAATGTGGGGTTGATTTGTAATTCAAAATTTATTTTGAATGTCTAATACAAGAACAAGATTTAAAAGATTATAATAATAAAAATGTGTATAGTGTGCAAAGCAAATTTCCTCCTCCACTCCATCCACAATTCTTCCAAATTCCTTGCCTGGACACAACCACTGTTACCAGTTTCAGCAAGAAATTAAGACAGAAATTAAAGTTCTGCTCCTCATAATAATCAGGATCAATTATCCCTGCTTATACAGTAATCCCTCCTTTTCCCAACAGCCTCCTAGCATGAGGAATCCAAATTGAACAGGTTACAAACATACCCCTAAACGTAATGTAACTTGTACTCTATTCCATGGTAGGAACTTCCTTCTCTGGGATCTCAAACTCCTAGACCAGCTGAGTACGTTGAGGGGATGGGAAGCACCAACACCCCATGTGGGTTACCGGAAGTGCTGGTGAGTATAATCATTCCTTCTTCCACCACTGGTGGTTAGAGACTTACTTACTCTGCCTGTTGGATACTTGGCACCATATAACAGCTGCTGGCGTAACCTTAGTGTATGCTTCATCCTGAAGGACATTACCCATCCTGATAGGATGTGATCTTCAAGATAAAACCCAGCTGCACCCTCAAGAGACCATTCCACTGCTCTATCCACTGGCAGAGTGTGTGATGCAGTATGGAGTAGAACCAGGAGATCTCGTGGTCGTATGCCCACTACCAGACAGCCTTTGCTGTAAAGTAGGTCCCTTAGTCTGGGGCAATGTTATATGGGTCCCCTATTAGGAGATCATACATATGTGAGCCCTTAGATAATGTTTCTGAGTGTGGCACTGTGGGAAGAAAGAACAAACTCATACCGCTAATACAAGGCAACCTAAATCTGACAGAACCCCTGCCTTTTTCATTGTGAAAAAGTAAGAATAGAATCAATTTGCCATCAAATTGCTCATTGGCCTCCATAAGCGAAGGTAATCTGTTGGAGTTTATTTATCGCTGGAAGGTAGGTTGTGACAATAACCATGTCAGTCATGCTGAAGGGAGCCCAAGCCTTGGGACCCACCCACAGTGCATCTCTGCCACCATAGATACTGCTTTCAAGAGGCTGTTTCATGAGCACTGGGATGATAAGGACAGAGGCTGGCTGATGTGTACCAAATGATTCATCCTGTACACATGGTTGTTTAGACTACTTGTATAGAGGGTAATTTTTGCTGAGTATTAACATCTGATACAAAAGATCCAAGCACTTTGTATCTACTGTATGCCTCTTTCCAGATATTCCTTTTCCTGATCTTCCAATCTTGCTCCTTCCAGGCCCCGGACCCGCTGTTTAACCCATTTGCCATTGCCTATGAGTCTGTGCATATTCTCACCTCAGGCCACTTCTGTCTACACAAAGTGGGCGAATCGGAGCCCCACCTGCCTATTGGCAGGACTCTCTTCAATGCTGTCTCTGCTCATTCCTGAGTTGCCCACACTGCAGACCCACTCTACTGCTGCCTCACACCAACACACTAAGCTGGCATGTTTATGAAGAAGCTCAGAATTTTCCTCTTAAGTCAGCTGGTCATAGAAACTACCCATAAGGTTGCTGGTGAGAGTCGAGGTCAAGGCAAAGGTCCAGCAGTGCGAGGTGACATGGGGTCTGAGCAATGTCTTTATGTAATTAACATCAGTACTCAGAACATACATACTTTAACCCAGGGGTCAGCCAGTGGTTTCAGTAAAGGCCCAGATGGTTTCCCTTCACTGTGTGTGTGTTCATTCCCCTCTCTGAAGCTATGTGTAACCCCATAGGGATCACAGGGGCTCCCATCAACCACAGCCAGTTACATCCACAAAAGCCTTGATCCTTGTTAGCAGATGGGAGAGGGTGGCTTTGAGGATTGAAATCCCTGCTTCACAGGACTCTGGATACTTACACAGTTACTTCCTCCTGTGCGTCTACATGAATCTCAGCACTGTATTTGGGACACCATCTGCACTCTTATTCTTCACGCAATTCTGTTTGCTCCTCAGATGGCCACTTTTCCTTTGAAGCTCAACAGTGGCCATCACGTACTTGGGCTGAGGGTTACTGGTTAACTCTGTGGGTTTCTGGGATCAGTTCCTTCCCATTCTTAGCCATCCCTGTGCTTTACAAAACTTAGCTTCACAGTTAAACTCCTCTCTCTCTGTGTACACCTCTAAGAAATTACTGATAAAACACTTGAGTTTCTTTGAAATTACAAAAACATATACAAGAAAATGTTTATGGGGCCAATTGATTATCACGGAAAAGCATAAACTTTCCTGTTTTCTGCCTCTCATTAGAATTTAATCCCCCAAAATTGAACTCATTTCAAACTTCTGGCTTAACTAGGAGTTGCTGTAGCCAGCCTATTCTAGACAGCATCCTGTGAGCCCCCGGGATTGGCGGACACAAGACCACTTTTTCCATTCATATATGTGGTTCTGTTCTGGCCAGATCAGTGGACTTCCAGTGCCCTTCTTGAGTCATACTGAGGTAAATTACTCAGACCATGAACTCAGATTTTTAAATAAATAAAATAGCAGCATAGTTAAGAATTTATTTATCCCATTACTGGGTATATACCCAAAGGATTATAAATCATTCTACTATAAAGACACATGCACACATGTGTTCACTGCAGCACTATTTACAATAGCAAAGACTTGGAACCAATCCAAATGCCCATCAATGATAGACTGGATAAAGAAAATGTGGCACATATACACCATGGAATGTTATGCAGCCATCAAAAAGAATGAGTTCATGTCCTTTGCAGAGACATGGATGAAGCTGGAAACAATCATTCTCAGCAAACTAACACGGAAACAGAAAACCAAACACCGCATATTCTCACTTATAAGCAGGAGTTGAACAATGAGAACATGTGGACACACGGAGGGAAACATCACATACCGGGGTCTGTCGGGGGATGGGGGCAAGCGGAGGGATAGCATTAGGAGAAATACCTAATGCATGCGGGGCTTTAAACCTAGATGACCGGTTGATGGATGCAGCAAACCACCATGGCACATGTGTACCTATATAATGAACCTGTACATTCTGCACATGTATCCCAGAACTTAAAAGTATAATTAAAATAAAAGAATTTATTTCATTTGTATAGTCCATTAAATTTTTTGGACATTTTTTAAACCTGCACTTTTCATAGTTTTTTATACATCCTAGCTCCAATAAATAACTTGCTAAAATTACTAAATCTCATAGATATGCCAATGGTTTGCATCATCTTATGGCACATTTGCTTGTCAAACTGAGGTCAGCCAGTCCCCCTTCATTCACTGTTAGTAACTCATGTGTTGCATTGTTAAAAACCCAGTATCACCTCATCTCCCCTCTAGCATCTTCTCTGCAGAGAAGTCAGTTACTATATCTCCCAGGATCCCCTTCCCTGTATAGTTCCAGTTTACATTTTCCAGTGGGAGAGATTTGCATAAGAAATGGGGCCCAGGAGAGATGGCGGGACAGGCCTGTACCCATCAGTGGTGGCTGCAGGTAGAGGAGCAGGCAGATGTCAGGTTCTCAGTGGCTTCCCCGCTAGGCTAGAGACCCACCTGCTTTGTTTGTGCGGACTAAGATGACTGATAAGAGCTTTCTCATAGGTTCTGCAGAATATAGCAATCTCACAGCAGGATTCTGAGAACCTCCCATCCATGCTTCAAGCTGAAGTCTTCAGTATCTGCTTCCCTGACCTCCCTACTGCAGCTTCCAGGAGCTCCAATGGTGACTGGTATTATTATAGTATCCTGCTGCCGCTATAACAAACTACCACAACTATGTGGCTTAAAACAACGCAGATGTATTCTCTTATAGTTCTGGAGGTAAGAAGTCAAAAATGGGTCACTACGGGCTAAAATTAACATGTCGTCAGAGCTGCATTTCTTCTGAGGCTGTAAAGGAAAATCTGTTTCCTTGCCTTTTCCAGCTTCTTGGGGTTAACTGCATTCTTTAGCTTGTGGTCTCTTCCTCCATCTTCCAAGTCAGCAGTCACATCACTTTGACCTCTGATTCTGTTGTCACAGCTCTAACTCTGATGCTGCTCTCTACTCCTTTCACTTATAAGGACTATTGTGATTACATTCAACCTGCCCAGATAATCCAGGATAATCTTCCCATCTCAAGAGCCTCAGCTTAATCACATCTGAAAAGTTCCTTTTGCCCTATTAGGAGACATTTTTATAAGTTCCAGGGATTAGGGCACAGACATATTTAGGAGACCATTATTCTGCCTGTCACATGACTTCACCAATATTTGCTACCCGTGGTTTCCAAACATTAGTGTGTGCTCTTATTTCTGTTTATTCCTGAAATACCAGAGTGAGTCTGTTTTTCTGAAAACAGCTCACTAACGCCCAGAGCAGCTCAAAAATTTTCTGTCTGTTGTCTCAAAGTCTCCAAATTGTACTGATTCTTCAATGTGCAATGGCTGTAAATTCTGACTCCCCAAGAGGTTTTCGCAGTATTCGTGTCCACTTCCTTCATCAGTCGTCTTCTTGTCTTATATCTCCATGTTTACATTTTTCTTCTCTTCTACCACTGTAGTTCTGCCTTGATTCCTCAGCCATTGCCTTCCTTTTCATGCATGTGCTTCAGCCAGTTCTCTAGGAAGACATTCCAGACAGTTCATTATCATTTGTTACTATGTTTAGTTGACTGCAGAGTTTTCAAGAGTTGTAACTTTCTATTTTTAAAATTTTAGTGTAAAAATAATTCTTGCTCACAATAGGAAATCAAACAATCAAAATATGCATAAATATACTTTTAAATCTCTCCTGTCACTAAATCCAAACCCACTTAACTAAGGTGATTACTATTGTATCAGCCTACTCTCTGCATGTCTACTTTCTTCACTTGCACACAAACCATAGTGAGTGCTTTTATCTGGTAGCTTATGTTGAGCTGTAATGACTGTAAATTTTATATGTAATTTAATCATTTTCAGGACAACTTGAGATGTAATTCAAATAGTGTAAAATCCACACATTCAAAATATACAATTCAGTGGTTTTTAGAATATTCACAGTTGTGCCTCCATTACCACAATCAATTACAGATCCTTTTATCTCCTTCCAGCCCTGCAGAAAAATCCAAATCCAAGCCCCAGCCCTAAGAAACTACCAACCTATGTTTTAGCTCTACAGATTGACCTATTCTGAACATTTTATGTAATGAAATTATACAACATGTGGCCTTTTGTGTCTGTCTTCTTTTACTTACCAGAACGTTGTCAAAGTTTGTGTGCGTGGTAGCTTGTATCAGTACTTCACATCTTTTTCATTGCTTAATTATATTCCATTGTATGGATATATCACAATTTGTTTATTTATTAGTTGGTGATATTTTGGTCCTTCTCATTTGGATTATGATTAATAATGCTGCTATAAACATGGCATATGAGTTTTTATGTGAACTTATGTTTTCATTTCTCTTGGGTATACTGTATACATAGGAGGGGATTGCTGCGTCATGTAATAATGTTCAACAATTTGAGCTACTGCTAGCCTGCTTTCTAAAGGGGCTATGTCTCTTAAATCCCCACCAGCAAAGTGTGAGTGTTCTAGTATCTCCACATTCTCATCAACACTGATTATTATCTTTTTAATTATAGCCTTTCTAGTGGGTGGGAAATAGTATCTCATTTTTGGGTTGATGTGCATTTCCCTGATGGTTTAATGGTGTTGAACATGTTTCTATGTGCTTATGGGTCTTTTGTATATTATTTGTCTTATTATTATTATTTTATTATTTATTGTCTATTATTATCTTATTATTACCAATATTATTATATTGAGTTACAACCATTCTTTATATATTCTAGATACAAGTCCTTTCCTTGCCAGATATAAGATTTGCAAAAATTTTCTCCCATTCAATGAGTTTCTTTTCACTTTCTTGGTGGTGTCCTTAGACTCACACATTTTTAATTTTGATGATGTTCGATTTATCTTTTATTTCCTCTTTTTGCTTGTGCCTTTGGTATCATTTAAGATCAGGTATTTTTACCTAATCCAGAGTCATGAAGATTTATGCTTCTGTTTTCTTCTAAGAGTTTTCTAATGTTAAGTCTCACATTTAGGTCTTTGATAGACTTTGAGGTTATTTTTATATGTAGTATGAAGTAGGGATCCAGCTTTATTCTTTTGCTTATGGATAGCCTGTTGTCTCAGCACTACTTGATGAAAGGATAATTTCTTCCCCCTGCTGAATTATATTTGTACTGTTTTCTAAAACCAATTAACCATAGAAGTGAAGAGTATTGCTGGGCCCTCAATTTGGCTCCGACTTCATTCTTTTTAATGTTGTTGTAAGTTGTATTTTTTAATAACATTTGTATTAATGCATTGATACTCTATAGAAGCACACTCAATTTTTGTATTTTGATCTTGTAGCCTACCAATGTGCTAAACTCATTTAGTATTAGTGGTTTAGTAGTTGCTAAACTCATTTTTAGTGAATTGTTTTGTATTTCTATATATACATTTTATCATCTGCAACTGAGATAGTTTTACCTCTTGCTTTTTAATCTAGATGACTTTTATTTCATCTTATTGCTCATTGTAGCTTTTGAAAAATTACGTTGTATTCACAGTGCTCTACCATTTGATATTTTTATTTCTATTATATCATGAACATCCTTTGAATTTCACAGAAAATATGGTTTAACTCATCATTTTAATGCTGTTCAATAGTATCCTATATGCACCTACTCCCCTGGGGTAAATATTTAGGTGGTTTCATTTATTTTTCACTCACTCTACAGACATCTATACACACATATTCTCACAGCCATCCCAGAGTTTTCTGATTTCCCATAGCATCAGTGGTTAAACTCATGATCTGTCTGACCAGCTAGACACACTGACTGACAATTCCATTGCTACTGTGTATAATTTAACATCAACAACTACATTTGGAACTCAGATCATCTAGGCCCAGCTACACTTAATCTTTCCTAGTCTCAGAGATTCCCTCTCTGCCTCTTAATTTCTCTATCCTTGAAAGTACCCTCGTACTCCAGCCCAAGTGGTTTCCTAGCCCAATAGTCCTGGATCTGCCACTTGCTAACTAGAAGGCATCATCTGCAGAAGGTACGTAAGGAATTTATCTCCATTCACTTTATATTTAGTTATCAAATCTCCATGTAGCTCAGGTAGATTGAGCTGAAAACATTCTCGTGTTTAGTAGTTTAGCCACTGAGCACACCATCATTGCTCTTTTCATACCTTAGTCCTACTCAAAGATTAAAGTGACAGCTTCCCACTTATGATAAAAAAGTATAAAACATTCTGAGGGACCTGTAAACTATAAAGCTAAAATATCAGCTTCTGCATGCAACATATATGTCAAATTCTATGTCCAATACTCTTCTCATTTTTAGAATTAATTCTGCAAACTTGAAGATTGAGCTTTTTATGAACTGATTGGCATCTGCTGTGCTCACCAGATGATTCCCACTTGACTGAGAGGATGGTGGTAGCAAGAGCTCCTTCCTTTCAGAGGCTTTTAAAAATACTTATTGGGAAGAATGTACCACATAAGGCATTTAACTAATGAAACCACAGATATAACCACTGGCAAAAAAATCAAACAAACATTTCTTTAACTGCCCTGTACCTGGTACATTCTCTGCCTCCTGCTAAGGAAGTATCTCCTCTCCCTTCACTTCACAGACTGGAATTTTCCAAATTCCTAGTCTCAACAAGACACACTGTATTTTGAAATCACTATTTTCCAAGAATACTCAGAGTATTACCATGATTCCAGAAGATGCATTCAACCAAGACTCATAATCTGACTGTAAGAAACCTTCAGATAAGGTAGCTGGGCTGTGATTAGAAAATTTTCACAATATCAACCTTACAAAAGAGCTGCTGATCCAACAGGTCCTCAGAGATCCTGTATGGGAACCTATGAAAAAGAAACATCCTGAAGGTATTCTGTGAAAAAAGACAATAAGAATAACCATAATAACAATAATGGCTGCATTTAAAAGGCTCTTGCTGTATTTCAGGCACTGGCTTTCATACCTACATGGATTATTTTGTTCAATATTTATCACAACCTTATGGGAAGGATGTTATTATCCACAATAAATAAATGAAATCTGTAAACTGTAACTTGTTCAAGAAAATTAGGTACAGAGATGTTAAGTTACTTGTCCAATGTTCTATAATTTTGAAGATATGAGGCTAGAATTCAGTTCCAGGCCATTTTACACTAGATCTACTGCTTTAGCCACTGTATGATTGTACCAAGACTGACCTAAAACTACCTCCCCTTCCCTAACAGGTTCTTTTATGACAGTAAGTATAAAATACAGGGCTAATGAAGTATTGGATGCAGAGAGGGGTTGGAAAGAATACGGTATTTCAGACTATGCTTACTATGCTTAAAAATCACAATTCCATGGTGACTAGAGTTTATCTTAAACTTTCCTCCCTGGCATTCCATTGCATCCAGTTGAGAGAGCACTCTAGCTCCCTACATCCCAGAACATGTAGACCTGTCCGTGGTTCTGAAAGACACACTGGCAGGTCCCGCCAACTACGTGAATGGCATTCATATTGTGGAAAACTGCCCACTAGTAAAAATGTACAGTTGAATTTGTCCATTCGTTACTTACAAGGTTGGAGAACCTGAAGTACTGAACAATCCAACAATAACTTGGAAAGATACCATAGAAAGACCCGCAGAATATTCTTTTTATATGCATTATACTGAAATGTACAAAACAAAACCAGAATAGGACACATTATGAGTGAGAAGTTTATCTTGAAATTTTAATCAGAATACGAAGAAAAGAAATCCAGCACTAGACTTGGAAAAAGATAAAATAATTTGTATTTCAATTAACAATATTTATAGATTCTCAATATATACACTATCCTTTTAAACCTCAATTTATATTTAACCATCCATTTACCTTTATTTTTTGTTTGTTTTTTTCTTTCACATCATACTTTCTACCTGGGATATCTTTTTGTGACTAAAGTACATTCTTTAGAACTTCTTGTACTTTACTAGGTGTGTTTGTATTAAATTGTTTGTCTTCAAAATTCATTGAGATTTAAATTTTATTATTATATTTTCATGCTTAAGTGTTATGTGTTTGTCTCTTCAAATTTTTCTGAAGGTTGTTTATAGTTTCTTATTCACTAAATGTATTTAACAATCTGTTCTTTAATCATAGCCCATTTAGCAATTTTATATCCTATATGATTATTCTGATTTCTCAGTTATATGATTGTATGATTCTGCTGTCTGTTGTATTTTCTTGTTCTTTCATGGTGCTTTGTCTCTTATGAACATTGTTCTCTGTTGTTGTTCTTAACTGTGAAGTGCTCCTTTTGCTGGTGTAATGATTTTTTGGAATTTTCAGAGTGCCAATGACAGTACAAGTTTTCCAGAGAAGTTTTGCTTGATTTTCCAAGGTTCCCTGGAGTCTGCACTACTTTAAAATAAATTCATGGCTTGATGATTTTCAGACAACCCAGGAAGTGTGAACTCAGGCTGCAAATCCACTTCTCTTTAATCTCAGGAGAAGGTTTTGCCCCCCTCCACTCGGCACCAAGGTGACTTTCTGGGGAGACCTTCAAGCATGGATGTTTTCCTTCTACTGAGGAACTGGCTTTAGGGATCCTGGTAAAATGGGGAGAACACTCGATTAAATTTCCCACTCTGAGTGCTACCAGAACTTTGTCTTCTATTCCAAATACCTTAGGAGGCCATGAAAACTAAAGCTTAATTATCCTACATTAAGTAAATAAGCTCAGCAAAAAAGTAAATGCAGAATTCCTTGATTTAGGATTTGACAATTTTTATTAAAGTGTAAGCCTCTCAGCGCTTCTACATTGTGTTTTATTTTTTCACCATCCATTTTTGTTAGTATGAGGGTAGGTATGTTTACCTAAATGTGCCGTGTGAGTGGTTCAAATCTCCTCCCCAACACTCCTTATCACAAACCTTCCCATCTTATTCCTTTGAAGTCACTGACTATCTAAGCAAACTACTAACTACTGCTGTGCATTGATTAGGATCCAACAGTAAGACGTTTCTCCTTTTGGTAAACTGGACTTCCAGATGGTCTAATTGAACATCTTCTCACTGGAAGTATTTTTATTTCCATTACTCTTAATGATGATTCCTGAAAGAGACTCTAATGCCCTGACAGTTAACTCTGGGTTATCCAAGCATATTCAGATTTTTTTCCTCTACAGTCAATTGTCCTTAGGGAACTCCTCAAGACCTCAACAATGAGACAAGGGAGAGTGGACTCTCCAGTGGTGATAAGAATATGAGGAGTACAGTACAAATTATTAGGCAACTTACCTGGCCTTATGGGACCTGCTAAAGTCCGATGCTGTATATACCATTTCCCTTTGCAGACTGAGGGCTGGTGAGCATGAGTGACCACATAGAACTCAGGTGGTAATGGGCATCTCAAGTCACTCGGTCATTTTCTGTATCATGATCATAGAATTCAGAATCTACCAGGGCCCAGTAGTAAGCCAGAAGCTATTACTCAAATTGAGAAAAAGAATGGAACTTTTTCCCCAAACCCTGAAACTTGGGCAATGAGTCCTATGACTGCCACACATACACACACACACACACATACACACACACACTCAACAATATCCAAATAAGCATTTAGGGTCAAATGGCAGATATGCTTGACTTTTGCCTGGATCAAAATGACATTTCCATTTATTATGGAATGTTTCTGTACTTGTACTAGCTCATAGGATTTTGGATTAGAGAAATGCCCTTGCAGGATATGAAGTCGTACTTTTTCATTGGTGAAATCATCTGTCCTCATTAAAGTTTAATAATATCAGTGCAGTTATTTCTCAAAGAGCATGTACTCCTTAGAGTTGGTGGAATTCCTCAAGTTAAAAAGACCAGGGCCTCAATAATGGGAGGTCTCATTGCCGATAGCTACAACCGGCTGTAGTATTTATTAAAAACATGTGAGTGCATGGTTTGGGGAAAGAATCAAGAACAAAAGCAGTGCTTGTTTTGCACTTCACTGAACTACTTCCGTGGCCTCCATTCAACTTTAGCTGCAGTTTTGGTGACTTGATTCAGAGACCGTCGGAAAGTTATGAGCTATGGAATGTGCTCTCTCCAGTACTAAAGAGGCCAGTCATACGTAGGGTGTCCTTCTTTAACATTGTGGGTTGTATAAAGTCAGTGATTCCCATAGAAACTTGGGGTCACAGATGCCAGGCCTAATCTTCTTTTATTATTCATTCAATCTTTATTTTTTCAAACAATGGTCTCACTCTCTTGCCCAGGCTGGAGTCCAATGGTACAAACACAACTCACTGCAGCCTTGATCGCCCCAGGCTTAGGTGATCCTCCCACCTCAGCCTTCCAAGTAGCTGGGACTACAGCTGTGTGCCACCGCACCTGGCTAATTTTCGTGTTTTTTGTAGAGATGGGTTTTTGTCATGTTACCCAGGCTTGCCTTGAACTCCTGGTCTCAAGCCATCCATCCACCTTGGCCTCCCGAAGTTGTGGGATTACAGACATAAGCCACTGCACCCAGCCCTAATCTTATTTTAATTTTAGAAATCTAATTCGACAGTTTCTGGTGCCTGGATCCATATTTGTCTCAGACGATTGAATTGTGGACTGTGACCTTCTCTCCCAAAAGTCTCTTTCAGGGTAGAACTTCTGGTTATGGCAACATGAAGATATAGACCAGCAAGTTTTCCTCCAATAGCAATGTGAAAACTTGACTAGTAAAACAAACATTTGAAGTCACTGGAAAATTAACAAAGACAAGCAATATGTGATAAGAGCTTTCATGTTAAAGACATCTTCTGTCTTAGGTAAGGACTGCAAGTTGGTGGCCTTTCCTTCTTACCTATGAGTGCTCTACAGCCTCCCAGCAGATAACTGCAGCCCTAATGGCTCAATGTGGGCAGTTTATAGAGTTCAGAGCCCAAATCAGCTAGAAATTCAAATGAGAATGTTGGAAGAGAGCTGCAGAAGAGTTGAGATCAACAATGTGAATGCAAACTATGCTCATCCCTGGTTGAACACTAGACTCTGCATGGGTGTGGGCCACTCAGGGGTATCTGGTGAAAAATCAGAAAGAAACTAGAGGGAGGTCTACCTTCCACAGAGATAAATGATCCTGGTGAGATCTGCAAGTCTGTAGTAACATGGACTGAGTGAATTTGCCAACCTGCACAGAGCTCAGTAGAAGAAAGCAAAAATCTTACTGGCTTGAGGGGTGAAAGGGCAGGATTTGAGGCCAACAGAACAATTGGAAATTCAAAGAGAATTCCAGAAACAAAGCAACCACAATGAAGTTGAATCACAAAATCTGAGTATAAATGACCCAAATACTTGGTCAACCTCTAAAGTGCACAGATGCGGGACCCACATCCAGAAACCCACGGTGAAACTACATAAGATACTAAGTGGGAATTCTCAAACAGAAAAAAAAGAAAATGAAAGTATTCTGGATGAGGTGCACAGAAGTTTTGAGACGGCAGAATAAAGAACAAGTCCATGACTTTGAATATAAATCTCTAGAACGTGTTCAATCCCAAAATCAAAAAAGATTGAAATAAGATTAAAGAAAACAATGAAGAAAACCTCATAAACCCATTGCAGAATACAAAGCAGGTGACCAGACATGCAAGTGGACCCTCAGAAGATGGAGACACAGGATCAGAAAAAATATTTGAGAAAATAATAGTTGAAAGGTTCCCAAATTTGGTGGAGAATTTTAACTCATATCTAAGATATTCAACAAATGAAAGCAAAATAACTGCATAGAAAATTACAGATAGGGTGGCCAAGGCCTTGGCCTGGCCTGAGGCAACTTAGCTAGCCCCAGTGATGTGTATTCTGGTATGGGGTGAGATCAGGGAGCTACCGGTGCAATCTCTGCCTCTACACCAGGGGGACTGATCATTTTAATTTCGATTGCAGTTACTGCTGATATCTGAACCAAAGTGGTGATGCTTCCTGAGGGAAATGTCTGAAGCCATTAGTCAATTAGACCATTATGAGCCATGCCTCCAGTGAAGAGGAACATCTAATCCCAGCATTTGCAGCAGGGAGCTCTGCCTGAAGGGATTACAGTGACATGAAAGTGTAGCCAACAGCACTCTTGTCACTATTACGCACCAGTTAAGCAATCTGAGCGTACATGCTAAAGACATATTTGGTGAGCTAATTAAGGAGGCTAACTACTTCCACATTAGATCAAATTCTCTTCCAATTTGTTGTCTCATGGTCAAAGCCACTCAGCTGGATTCAGCAGTGGAAGAGGTGTCACCACAGGATATCAACATGGAGAAAGTTCTCAAAAGTTCCCCAGCCCAAGACCAGCAAGCAGTTTCAAAGAGCAGAATTCCTACTCCTGCTGCTGACATTTACAATCAGAGTGATTGACCACCTCCCCTGAGTAGCCTGAGAGCACACAGAGATGATAAAGACAGGCTGAAGTTCTATACTTATCCTTCCCATTTCTTTGACCTCTGGAAAGAAGAAATGCTTCAGGACACAGAAGACAAAAGGCATCAAAAGTAGCCAAACCACATAGATGGCACCACTCATGATGTGAAAAAGATCAGAAAAGTCAGAAACAAGCACCATGAGTGCAATATGATGGCATATGACAAAGAGCTTAGATCCAACAACAGGTTGTCTAAGTGTGTACCATGGAGTATCCTCCAACAGTCTCTGTTCCCAGACAGCAGGTCCCATACAATGGATGTTAGGGATGCTCTTATCTAGCTACTCCAAACCATTCTCACGACCCTTCCTAGGCAGCTGAAGATGCATGTCCACATGGGCCCACAAACCAGGCCCCTGAGCTTGAGTGCCACCCCTCCTCTGCCTCAGTGAGGCACATGGCCCTAAATGGACCTCAAGAGCGGCCCCCACTTCGCTGTCCTACGCCAGCTGTGTCCCAATCCTGTGCACTCATGGCTCCGGGAGACTACAGGATGCTCCCAGCACAGGTGCTTGAATATTACAACCCATAAGGACCTCTTTCTCTTCCCTGTTTTTCAGTACAAACTGCCTTTGCTGCCCTCTGCAAATCCTCCTGCCGCTTCCTTCCTCATATCAGTTGGCTCCACACACTTACCCTCCTCCTCATCCTCCCTCCACTGGCCCCTGGGTCCAGCCTTCCCTCCTCCAGCCACACACTTTTCTCACCAGGCCTCTTGGCTCAGTTCTTTTTTGTTTTCCCCATGCATTCGCCCCCTCACCACCACCAGTAGCTGAGGCAAAGGGTCAGGAACCTGCACAGCCACCAAAAAGTGATATTAGAAGTCATCTCTTGCTTCTATTGGAATGGGGATTTGGCTGGAAAAGGTGCAGGATCTGTGTGAGCAAGAGGCCAAGAGTGAGCCCCTGGGGAAGGACAAGGCCACAACCCTGTCAAATACATTGCAGTGGAGGAGCACAGGGATTCTGAGGGAGACTCAGAGTGACAAAAACAACTGGCCCAACAAAGGCAGTGCTGGGGCTAGCTCTATGCAACAGGTGGGTAGCTGGTACCAGGCTGGGTGACAGCCAGGAGACCATATGCTAAGAATGTACTGAAGATTTCAAGTGGTCTCAGCGCTCAATGGTATTATAATCCTGTAGCTGAGCACCTTTTGTATTAATGATGTGATATTGCTTCTGCACATCCAAAAATTCTGGGTTTTCTCGGTATTTACTCTGTAACACTTAAATGCCATTAAACATAGAATATCATGCTGCACATGAGGAAATATGCTGTAACTATTACATTATCCAGAAAATAGTGTTTTGCTTTCCTGTAGGCCATGAAAGTACTTAGTGTAGTTTGAGTTTACTCTTATTGATCACTACAGTTCTGCAGATGTGCTGTGTGATGCTGCCTGGCCCTAGGTCTTTGAAGATTAATGAATGTGTTTCAGGTGGATATCTTCAGATGAGTAGTTGATATTGTTTTACTGTTTTGGGGTGTTTTATGAGTTTGAAAAGCTGTTGGTTCTAGAGGGAAAGGTTTAACAAATAAGGGGAATCCAGTATTTCTGCTTTCATTTTCTTGGCGTGGTATCCTCTGCGTGAATTTGAATGCTGAGTTGAATAGTTTTATTGCCTTAGTACACACTTGTCAAATGTAAAGTTGGAAGGACCTTTTTCAGGAAGGGTTTCCTGTGAACATTCACTTAGTAAATGCTTGTGGATGATTCTTGTAAGAGGTCTCAGTGCTTAGCAGTAATGAAAATGAAGAACAAGGTCCTTTCACCTTCAGGGGACTTTGGGGCTGACACTCAAAATATTTGCCAGCCCTTACAGCTTGGACATCAACCAGCAGGAGCAGAGGTGAGTGGTCCCGGAGCTGGGCAGCTCTGGGCAGAGCAGCTGCATGTGGGCCCTGGGTGCTAAGCAGGCCTGCTCCTTGTATGTCCTGGAAGAGCTGTGTTCTAAGGGAGGCCACAGGAGTTCTTAGCTCCTCAGTGTGTGACAGACTGTGCTTCAGAGGGCACCGTGATCCACTTGGTCTTATTGAAAGTTTACATTGAGGTGAAAGTTGGTATTGACAGCTGTTCACTCTTCATGTGCTGTGTTCAGATTACGGATGAATCTATGAGCTGGGCCTTATCCTAGAAACACACGGTTCTCTTCCCTCATGTTGCTGTTGGCACATCACATGTTAGTAAGTATCTCTCAAAATTACCTTGATAGACCCATAGCTGTAGAAGAGCACTTTGTTCTCACTCCTGCCCTTCCCATTATTCTCGCACTGTTGTCATGCCAGAGACATGTGGGGTTTATTTTCCTGGCTAAGGCAAACTGTTGGGAAATGCAAGAATGAGAGCTTCTATTTTGTAATTCTGGATGAAGAATAACCGCTTGTTTAGAACAAATACATGTCCCAGGCTTTGATTATAGTTATGACTTCAAAAATATGCTAAGACCGTTTACTTACTGAGGAGATCTTACCTACTTATAGTATTTCAAATTGATTGCAGTCATTAGTGACTTTCAGTTACGATGAAGGGAAGAATTTGAGCTGAATGCATTGTTGTCTGAGGTGACGATAGGAGTGGAAACAGGATGGTAACTAATGGATTTTTGTTAACGAGTTCCGAGAAAATCAACCAGCCCCCACAAGCCACAACTCTGTGTCTCTGGGTGACACCTGTCTGACTTGCGGTCATCATATAATACACATCACATAGATTTTAGTCACATGGAATTTGAAACTCTGAAAACCCAATGTCTGCAGCTCCCTTTCCAGACTATGCCTGTGCTAGTTTATCTGATCTCCTCAGCTGTACCAGCTGCTGTGGCACGAGCTTCTTTAGCTTCTCTTTTTAGAGCTAGTTAGTATTTGGCTGTCGCTATAATTTTCTTGAATATAAGTAAACATTATCTATAAACTTTTAAATTCCTCTCTTTAATTTTTCTCTCTCTTCTTTTAATGTAGAGGCCGACTATGCTGGCATTATTCTTAGGACTTTTACCATTTTTAAAGTCTTACTTTGTCTTTATTATAATAATTTGTCTTTTTGATACTTTTGTGTTAGGAGTTGCCTGTTATCATCCTAGAACTTACATTTGTTAATTCTTCTTTGTTTTTTTTTTTAATGACTCTCCTCAGGATGGAGAGAGCACAGTAAAGCTGCTATTCATGTCTGATTACTCCCATTTCTATCTTATTATAATAAAATTAGTGGCGCTTTTCTCATAAGTATTCATGAGTTTATTATTAGTTATTCTTCAGTAGTTTAATCAATACGTTATTTTTAATGTGAGTCTATGACTAGTAAAAAAGCTTTGCCCTGTTGTGTTCCACAACCTTAAAAGAATGGAAAATGACTAAAATTCAGTTTATTTTAAAGTATTGTTCCAGCAAATTAAACTTAATCTAAAATTTAAATCTAGGCCCTTTCTAATATGGCTTTTAAGAAACGTTTGGTCTTCATTTTTCAAAATAATTTATCAAAACTGATAGACTGGATTAAGAAAATGTGGCCCATATACACCATGGAATACTATGCAGCCATAAAAAAGGATGAGTTCATGTCCTTTGTAGGGACATGGATGAAGCTGGAAACCATCATTCTCAGCAAACTATCGCAAGGACAAAAAACCAAACACCACATGTTCTCATTCATAGGTGGGAATTGAACAATGGACACAGGAAGGGGAACATCACACACCGGGATCTGTCATGGGGTGGGGGGAGTGGGGAATAGCATTAGGAGATATACCTAATGTAAATGACGAGTTAATGGGTGCAGCACACCAACATGGCACATGTATACGTATGTAACAAACCTGCACGTTGTGCACATGTACCCTAGAACTTAAAGTAAAATAAAAAGGAGAAAAAAAAGAATTTATCAAAACAAATAGAGAACAACATCTGCAAGCATATTTCATTTCTATATATTTCATGTTTAAATTATAGTTATAAATTACAAGGTTATTATTTTAAACTCTCCCCAGTTTTATTTCATAAGCCTATGCTATGAGAAGAAAAGCTTATAAGAAATTATACCTTTTATAATTATAAATTATAATTGTCTATGCTACGAGAAAAAGTATTATAAAAATTATTACAGTATAAATGTAACTAATATAAATATAAATTACAATTAAGTCTATGCTATGAGAATAAAAACTTACCATTTCATATAATCTTTTTTTCCTAATAGCATAGACTTAGCCAAAGGGGATGAAAAGATTACTTAGTACCACACATTAGCTACACAGACATGATGTGGTTGGCAAAAGGTAAATGATGTTGCATTATTAATTCGAAACCATAAGATTTGGTGCACTTTTATCTTGTTTACTAAGGGACACGATCAGAAATTTAACACTTTTCTTCTAGAAAGTTTGTAGGACTTCAAAATCTTTTCTCAGCACAAAGTAGCTAGGTTTTGAAAGTTTTATCATGATTTAAAAGTGAAATACATGATATGTTTTAATTCATTAAAGACTAGTGGAAGTGTATCAGTCAGAGTAGCAAGTAATTTTTTAATATAAATCAGAGTATTTGTCATCTTGCAGGATTACCATGCTGTTGTAAGTTGAATCTAAAGTGGTATTTAAAAAAAAAAAACAAAACTCCTGTTACACAATGTGTATCTCTTTGTACATCTTACTATACAGTATGTACAGGTAACATCTAAATAAAATTATGCTTTTAATCCTTACAAAAAGGGGTTAAAGAAAGAAAATCCCACCAGAACATAGGAGCCAGCTGGCTGGGCTCTTGTTTAACACTCCAAGCAACACCTGCAAATGGGGATTCCTCCTAGGGAGCCTGCAGCCTGTCAGCAGGGCTCAAGAGTTTGTGAACAGCAAAATCCAGCATGGGAAGGAGGCTGTGCTCATCAAGCCCACTTGTTCCCACAGGAGGTTTCAAGTGTCTTCTGTGAATCGCCTTTCAAGCAAGGGTTTCTGGCATTTGTTGAAAACCCAGCCACCAGTAGTGCAAGATTTAAGATTATTTAAAACAGTTCACAGGAACAAGAATGATACCTCAGTTCATTTATCAGTAAAGATTGCATAGAGGGATGCAGTGATCTAACAACTATGCCACAGTGGGGAACTGTGGACATGGCCAAAGCAGACTGGGGCTCTGCGGTAATTACAGAGCCGGCCCCAAGCTGATGTCCTCCCTGATGTCATCACTAACAATGACAGCACTTCCTGATGAGTGAATACGGGGCAAAACAGCTTTTCCTTATTTTGGCTCAGGATTAAAATGTGGACCAACTTGTCCCTAACCATAGGGCCAAGAGGGTTGATGGATCCCTTTAGTTTGCCTCTGATTTGGCCCCTTGGGTTCCAGATCATGACACACTCTGACTTAGAATTCAGGCACTGACACAAGAAATGTTATTTCTCTTTGGAGCATTTTTATTACTAACCATTCTCCATGTGCCTGCACTCCTCTATCTGTAAACCAGTGTTCCTCAGTCACATTTATCCAGACCCCCATGATGAATCTATGGTTGGCTTACTGCTATTGCCCATGAGCCGGAATTATTTTGCTGAGCTTCCCTTTACAGAGTTTGTATTATGACATCAACGAATATTTTGAATGTGCCTTTTCAAACTACATGCATCTCCCCCCATCACCATCTCTATCCCAAGCCATCCCATCTTGAGAATCACTGCTGTGAACCAGTGTTTAACCTTCACACCTCACAGATTTCATAGGACATTCAACAATTCCTTCAGTGGTGCAAGGCCCTGAAAATATGGCAGTCAAATTAGTCCTAAACAGTGTGTACTGATGTGATTAAACTACCAGCAAAATTATAACAAAATGTAAAACATTATCATAGAAAACTTACAGACTCCTCCCCAAGAGTCTGATATTCAAGAGATGCGATGAATTCCCTTACTCTAAATGTGGCCTGGACTTAGTGGCTCAGTTTCTTCTAATGAATAAAAGAAAGCAGAAGTTACAATCAGCAACTTCAGAGGTGAGGTCATAAATGCACTGTGATTTACTACTTAGTCTACTTCTGTCTTTGATCACTTATTCTGGGTTTTATAATAATTTCATTGGACAATTCACTTGCCTTGTTGAATGGTCAGTCAGCTAAGGAAACATCCACATGGAAAGAACCAGAATTTCTGCCAACAGCCACATGAATGAGCACTGAATAGGATCCTTTCATGCCAATCAAGCCTTCCAGCTTGGGCTGACATCTTGATTGCAACCTTCTGAGAGATCCTGAGCTAGACCTGCCCTCTTAAGCCACTCAAGGATCCCTGGTCCACAGAAAATGTGAGAGATAATACATTTTTATTGTTTTCAGCTAAGTTTTTGGAGTAATTTCTTAAACGTCAACAGATAACAAGTGCATGGGGACCAACAATGCAATCAGTGCTAACTTCTCATTAGAAACAATAGAGGCCAGAAGACATTGGAATGATATATTCAAAGTCTGATATAAAAAGGGGCTAAACAAGAATTCAATGAAACTTTGATTTCAAATGCATGTCATTATAAAAATTATTGATGTTATCTTTAGAAATACTTTAAAACTTTTCTAATAAGTAGTTTTAAAAATTATTTTTATAGTAGTTGCCCTAGGGATTATAATCCTTAACTCATTCTGTAAATTTCAGAGTCCACTTTTAGTTAATAATGCATATCATTAACTAGGCCAGGTGTGGTGGCTCATGCTTGTAACCCCAGGACTTTGGGAGGCCAAGGTGGGCAGATCATAAGGTCAGGAGTTCGAGAGCAGCCTGGCCAATGTGGTGAAACCCCATCTCTACTAAAAATACAAAAATTAGCCGGGTGTGGTGGCCGGTACCTGTGATCTCAGCTACTTGGGAGGCTGAGGCAGAATTGCTTGAACCTGGGAGGTGGAGGTTGCAGTGAGCCAAGATTGTGCCACTGTGCTCCAGCCTGGGTGACAGAGCAAGACTCCGTCTCGAAAAAATAGTAATAATAATAATAATAATGTATATTAGTAACTAAACCTTCTATACAATGTTTATCCTTTATGCTGTAGATGTTATATGTAATATATCTACATAGGTTATAAGCTCCACAAGAACATTTTATTCATTTATTTTACCTTTAAAATGTTATATGTATATAAAGTAAGAGGAAATGGGGAGAAAGATAGCTTTTTTCATTTAACCAGGCATTTTTAATTTATTTTTTAATTTTTGTGGCTACATAGTAGGTGTGTATATTTGCAAGGTACATGAGATGTTTTGATACAGTGATGCTGTGGTTCTTGCAACCTCATAGGGGTACCACGTTGATGGTCTTGGACAAGATCTGGGGGAATACGCTGGATTACCAGGCAGACACTCTTGTTCTCTTCCCTTAATTTCTCCCAAACAATTAGAGTCTCTCTCCGTCTGTCCTGAGCCACCTAACATTGGGGACAGAGTGACACAAGCACTCCTTTGGCCACCACCTCTATGACTGTGCTGGGTCAGACCTGAAGCCCGCACAGCACTGGGTCTCACCAAGGCCTACTGTAACCATTCCTTGGCTACTGTGTATGTTCACTCAAGGCCCTGGAGCTCTGCAATCAGCTGATGGCAAAGCCAGCTAGGCCTGTGTGTTTCCCTTCAGGATTCCAAGGTCCCCCAGGCCCTGGGTGCATCCAGAGTTGCCATCCAGGAATCAGGGATTAGTCAAAAGCATTAGAAGCCTACCTGGTGTGGTATTGTACTGTGGCTGAGCTGCCAATCAAACCACAAGACACAATTTTTTCCCACTCTTCCCTCTCCTTTCTAAAGGCAGAGGACTCTTACCCTAGAGCCACTGCCAGTACGGGCCACAAGAAGTTCCACCAGACTACTGCCAGTGTTTCATTAAAGGCCCAAGGTCTCTTAAGTCAGCTTGTCATGAATGCTGCCTAGCCTGGGATTCACCCTTCAGGGCAATGGGCTCCCCTCTGGCCCAGGGCAGGTCCAGAAATGCCATCCAAAAGGGAAATCCTAAAATTGGGGACCCCAAGAATGCACTTGGTGCTCTACCCCGCTGTGACCGTGCTGATACCTAAGGCACAAGACAAAGTTCCCTTTATTTTCCCTCTGCTTTTCTGAAACAGGAGGAGTTTTGCCCCATGGCCACCATAGCTGGTAATGTGCTGAGTCTCACCAGAAGTCAACAAGTATCAGAGGCTCACCCAAGACCCTCGACATAGTACGTGGGTATTGCTGCTGGCAATTCTGGGCCTAAGGGCTCTACAGTTAGCATGTAAAGAATGCTGCTAGTACTAGGTCCTTTTCTTCAAGGCAGCAGGTTACCTTCTGGCCCAAGGTGTGTCTAGAAATGCCATCTAGGAGCTAGGGCCTAGAATGGGGGCCTCATGACTTACTGGTGCCCTATCCTGCTGTAACTGAGCTGGTATCCAAGATGCAAGACAAAGTCCTCCCCACTGTTTTCTCTCTTCTCCTCAAGTGGAAGAAAGGGGTCATCTCTTTGGAGCCACGAGCTGCACAGCCTGGGTTGATGGAAGGGGTGATGTCAGCATTCCCTTGGCTGCCCCAGCTGGTGTCTTACTTGGTCACATTCTCCCCCAGTCCACTCTCTCTGGGCCTAGTTCAGCACTAGGACTCACCTAAGACTTGCAGTCCTTATGGCCTAGATTGCCTTTCAAGTTCACTTAGAGACACAGAGCACTATAATGCTTAGTGGTGAGGTTTGCAGGAACTCAAGTTCTGACTGCTGGTATTGGAGATTCCCTTCTGGCTAGGGTTGGTTTAAATGTTCCCTCTGTAGGTGGACATCAGATGAATTTGGTTCAGGTTTTCTTTCGCTCCAACAAGACCGCACTGAGTTCAATGCCTCACATTTGCTGTGTTCTCCCTCCCCTAGTGCCCAGAGTTGCTCTCTGCACCAGGCCACTGCTGCCTAGGGGTGGAGGAGGAGGGGCATTAGTGATTCAAGACGTTTTTCTATCTTTTCAGTGCCTCTTTTAGTGAAATGAAGTTAAGACCAGGTACTATAAGTGCTCACCTGATTCTGGATTCTCATAAAAGCGTTTTTTTCTGTGTTCATAGTTGTTAAATTGGTGATCTTGTGGGAAGGATGATTGGTGGGTGGTCTTTGGAGGGGATGATTGATGGAGCCCCTATTTTGCCGTATTGCTTTGCCTCCCCATCTGCCATTTTTGATGATCTTCATCTTTTCAGGTAATCTCATTTTCCCCTTGGTCTAAATAGCCTTTAGCATGAGGAATTTCCTTTACTACTTCTTATTGTGGCAGTCAGCTGGTGACAAATTCTCTTAGTTTCCTTTTTTTTTTTTTTTTTTTTTTGAGACAGGGTCTTGCTCTTTTACCCAGGTTGGAGCCCAGTGGCCCAATCCTACCTCACAGCAGCCTGGAACTCTTGGGCTCAAGTGATCCTTCCATCTCAGCCTCCTGAGTAGCTAGGACTACAGGTGCATGCCACCACACCTGGCTAATTAAAAAAAAAATGTAGAAACAGATTCTCATTGTGTTTTCCAGGCTGGTCTCAAACTGCTGGCCTCAAGTGATCTTCCTACCTTGGCCTCCCAAAGCACTGAAATTACAGGTATGAGCAACCATGCCAGGTGTAATAATCATCTTTTACCTGAAATATTTATTTTTTTTGCTTTTATCTTTTATTCCCAAATTGTCTCTAGCCCTGATGGGTGACATCTCCACTGTTTTAATGAGGCAATAATTGCAGCTACCACTTCTGTGGTGGGTGTTGCCATGTGCCAGGCATCTTTCTGGGTACCTGGCATATGTGAACACACACATTTACAATGGAAGCTCGTGAAGCACACAGAGGTTAAGTGACTTGGTCAAGGTCACACAGCAGTAAGTAGTGGAGCTGGAATTTGAGCTGAGACAGTCTGGTCAAGGGCTTAGGCCCTCACTGCTGGCATCATGCCAGATACAGTGAGATGACTGGAGGTGGGAAGAAGCTGGGGTGTGTTGGTTACTCACAGTACACATGGCCTCTGTAGTAAGCTGGAGCCTGTGACCATCCAAAGGTGGTTTTGTGCATGAGCCGGGGACAGGTTTCTAATGTGCCAGATGAGGTGAGGAGGAGATTATGTACTTGTGTCTTCAGCCTTGTCCTCCCTGTCTTTGTCATCTCCTGAGGATGGAGCATCTGTCATGTGCACAATGAGTGGCACCGCTCTTGCTGGGTGAGTCACTGCAGCTGCAGGCCCCCAGGGTCCTCATGAGAGGCTGTCAGCACCTGCAGCTGCTGGGGCTCCCCCAGGATGCATTTTGAGGACACCAGCTCTGCACCATCCTTGACCCAGACAGTGAGCCCCATGGAACCACCTCCAGGCAGGGAGCAGCTCAGCCCTGCGATGTCCCCAATGCCAAACAACAACTGCTCCTGCTGGTTGCAAGACCTCAGCAGGAGGCTGCAGCAGGCCTTGAGTGAGAGAGGATCAGCTCCCAGAACCTGGGGTCCTGCCAAACAACACTCAAACCAGGAGCAGGTAAATAGTTCCCAAAAGGGCCAGGGTCAACATTTTCAACTTTGCCAACCTGTCCCTGTACCAAAGATTTAACTTTGCCCTTGTAGCATGAAAGCAGCCTTCGATAGACCTCCTGCTGCTCTCCCCAAGATGGGCTGCTCCCAGTCCTGGGAGCAGTCCTGGGGATTGGAAGCAGCGCATGAATGGCCACAGCCATACAAAGCACTAGGGTGCAGGCCAGGGTGTCTGTGGCAGGGCTGGGGCTGCAGTTTCTCAGGCAGCATGCGCAGGCATGCTGCTCCCCACAGCACAGCTGGGCATTAGCCGGAGAAGAGTGCCCCTTAGAAACCTGGGGGCCACTGGAGTCTAACTCAGTGTCTGTGACTCCCGAATGAGCTTGGTGCCCATAAACCCAGCACCATTGTGGGCTGCTGACCCACCAGTGCATAGTGCACCCCAGCGGGGCCAGGTGTCCTTGGCCCGCCAGGCCTCAGACCATGCCCAGCCCAGCTTGCTGGGGCACAGGGACACTGGAACAGAATTTTAAGAATGAGTTCACTGAATATTTTGGGGGGTGTTTCTTGAATTGGTTCTCTAATCTATTTACATTTAAAGGCACAAATGACTATTTCCAGTAGTACAGAGAGTTCTAATACTCAGAATATGACCATTGGATAGACCTAATCAAATACTTATAAGATCTGGGTGACCATGTATTTGAGACCTTACAAGACTTCGTAAGTTTAAGGTGATTGGCTGATTGCTACCAATTGTGCTGGACAAAATGGGGAAAGAAAAAGATGAACTCAGGGCTGCAAACTTCCAGCTCATGAGCCACATAAATCACCTAAAAGTTTCTATGTTTCCTTTAAATGAAATCCTAATTTCCTGTAGCTGCAGGGCTGAAACGTCTGAAAAATAAATGCAGAGTCCCATCCTGCGGGTGGCTAAATTACAACAAAAACAAATTCCAAACTCAAAGAATATCTTTTATTTAAGTGAGGGCATTGATTGGGAATACTTGGGATCGTGAAAATTGGAATGGGGACATCTGGGCAGATCCTGATGAAGCTAAAATTCTGCTGAGAATTGTTTGTCAGTTACATTCAATCACATTTGGTGAAGTTAATCCAGCTTTGCCTAACAAAAAGGTAATGGTCTTCTCTGAGGTAGCTGCCCTCAAGACCCTGTGATTCCACTCAACATTTACCCCCAACACCCCTCTGTGATTCCAGATCCATAAATACCCTTGAGTCCTAGCATGTCCTGAAAGGTGAGGTGGAATATGTCAGGACAATGATTTACAGAAGCAATATGACAACGTGTATGAAAAGACTTAAAAATGTTTAAAATTCTGTTACCTAATATTTATCATTTGAGTAGTCTATGAATTTTTTTAATTCCAAACATAGAAGAATATCTCTATATAAAGATACTTGTCAAAACATTATTTACAACAAGACAAAATGAAAGCAGATGGATCCAAAAGAAGCTGGGTTACATCTTCTTATCTGAAGTGGGATGCAGCTTGTAAAAGTGTATAAACTTTATGCAGAGTTCATAACATGGAAAACTACTTGTATAATAATACATTCAAAAAGCAACATCCAAGATAACCCATAATCAACGCAACTTGGTAAAATAACAGCATATATAAAAAATATATATAGAAAATAACAAAATGAAAATCAGCACCACTGCACAAGACCACCATTTGCGCTGCAGTCTACAAAGTTTTAACAATATAGTAGCAGTGATTTTTTTCAAAGAAAGGCCTAAGTGATGTTTCTATCTGCGCATTTTAAAGTCTTCTGTGATCAAATAGAGTTTCACTTTTCTAATATAAAAACGTATATTTTAACATTTAAAATAAAACATTTGAAGTAAAATAACAATGAAATGAGGCCAGACAAGGTGGCATGCACCTGTAGTCCCAGCTACTCAGGAGGCTGAGGCAGGAACATTGATAGAGCCTAGAAGCTCAAGGATGTAGTACACTATGATTACAGCTGTGAATAGTTACTGCACTCCAGCTTGGGCAACATAGCAAGACCTTATCTCTATAATAATAATAATAACAATAATAGTCCAGATCTTCTTCCTGCCTCAGGCTAAAGCTACTTCTTCATTTGAACCCAAAGGGCAGAAATGTTTACTGAGGGCTCCACCAGAGAAAAGAAATGAGTTCTTCCTTCACAATCCATGATCCAGTTTTTGGTTATAGAGTTCAGCTGAGCAATAAAGGCAACACTGAGAACACCATCAATATATAGATTACTGATTGTCATATATGTGTTCATGTATATATATGTGTGCGTGTGTGTATATATATAATTATATATAATTACCACTACACCTGAAAGAGGGAGATGGATTCTCCCATTTCATAGATGAAAATCTGAGTCCCTGAGAACTATGAGGCTTGGTCTGGGTTCACTGAATGTCAGCATTGAGAATTAGGAGACAGTCAGCCTCCTGCAGAGCCCATCTAGGCATGAGCCACACCAGTGGAGACTCCTCAACAGCAGAAGAGCAGCTGAGACCCAGGAATGTCCACTCTTGTAGAGGGTCCATGTCCAGTGGAATACAACTGAAGGATGGGTGAAGGGTAGAGTCTAGCTGCTTCCTTCAGCTGGGGGTGGCAGATGGGTGGGTCAGTCAGCTACCCATGTGGTGTATCATGTTCCTAGGGTTGTCTTTTATTCCTCTGCTGAGAACTCCATGCTGCACAGACAAAAACCATATATTCACTGGTAACCAGGATACTTTTTAGAAATGCAAACATAACTTTTCTAACATTAAAGCCAAACATTCTCCCTCCCAGTGAATCATCTTATTCGGATAATCTCCTAACTTCCCCTGAAGTTAGCCCCAGAGTTGCATCTGACCATTTGGATCCAAGACAGAAAGTCATTTTGGGGTTTTGACCTGGCTGATCTTGCTGGATGGTGTTCTGAAAAGAGGCTTTCTACTTGCAGAAGAGCAAGGGTGAGGTCTGAATAGGAGATGAAATCCTGGGGGAGAAGACAGACAAGCAGATTCCCAAGCAAACTTGGAATATATTTGCCAGCCTCTTTTTTATTGTGATAAAATACACATAAATACAAAATTTGCCGTTGTAACCATTTAAGTGTACAATGCAGTAACATTTAGTAGGTGCACAACATTATGTCGCCATCATCACTATCAAGTTCCAGAGGATTTTCATCACCCTACAAGGAAACTCTGTACCCGTTAAGCAGTCACCTTCCACTCTCCCCTGCCACCAGCCCCTGGCACCATTAACCCAGTTTCTGTCTCTCTAGATTTGCTTCTTCCGAATATTTTATGCAAATAGAATCATACAATATGTGGCCTTTTGTGACTGGCTTCTTTCATTTGACATGTTTTCAAGGTTCATTCAAGTTGTAGCATGTATCAGTACATTATTCCTTTTATGGTCAGATAATCTTCCATTGCAGAAGAGATTACATGTTGTTTATCCTTTCATCAGTTGATGGGCATTTTCTTTTAAATTAAATAAAGACAACAAAAAAGGAGTTACAAACCAAGCCCCCCCATAAAAATATATTTGCTTTTATATTTACCTATGAAGTTACTTTTAGCTGTGTACTTTTTTGCTTCATATGGCTTCAAGTTGCTATCTAATGTCCTTTTATTTCAGCCTGAAATAAAAGGCTCTTTATAGCATTAATTGTAGAGTAGGTTCACTAGAGATAAATGTCATCAGTTTTTATTTACCTGTGAATGCCAAAATTTCTCCATTATTTCTGAAGGAGAATTTTTCCAGATATACAACTGTCAGTTGACAGGTTGTTTTTTTTTCTCTGAACTTTAGGTTTGCCACGGTTTCTGAACACTTGGCTGTTAATCTCATGGAGGATCCTTGTACTCGATGAGTCCCTTCTCTTGTTGTTTTCAAGATGCTCTGTTTGTCTTTGACTTTTGACAGTTTGATTATAATGTCTCTCAGTGTGGACGTCTTTGGAATTATGCTACTTTAAATGTTTCAGTGTGTTGAATACTCACATTCTTGTCTTTGATAAAATTTCAGAAGTTTGGGGTCATTATTTCTTCAAATACTCATTCTCCCTGCTTCTTTCTTCTCTCTTTTGGGGACTCCCAAAATGCATATGCTTGATGTTGTCTCTCAGATCTCTTCTGTTCATTTTTCTTCATACTTTTTCCCTTCTGCTCCTCAAATGGGGCAATTTCAATTGACCTATGTTTGCATTTGCTGATTCATTCTGCATACTAAAATCTGCTCTTGAAGCTCTCCAGTGAATTTTCCATTTTGCTTCCTGTACATTTCAGCTCCAGAATTTCCATTTGGTTTCTTTCCACAATTTTTACCTCTGTATTGATTTTCGCTATTTAGTGAAATGTAGTTCTCCTGATTTTCTTTAGTTATTTTTCCAAGGTTTCCTTTAGCTCTTTGACTATGTTTAAGACAGTCGATTTAAAGACTTTGTCTAGTAAGTCCATCCAGTGCATGGCCTTCTTCAGGAACACTTTCTGTCCATTGCTTTTCCTCTGAATGGATCATACTTTCATACATGCATAACTCATGTTTTTTGAAGTTGAAAACTAGACATTTTCATTATAATGTGGTAACTCTGAAAATTACATTTTCTAAACTATTTTTGTATAGACTATATTCTTTACTGTGTGTGGTCACTGAAGTCTCTGTTCTGTTAGCTTAGTGGTCTTCTAGTGGTTTGACAGAGATTTCCTTAAATGTCTTGAGCCGAAAAGAAAAACATTTCCAGTCTTTTCACCCAGGCTCTGTGGGTGTGTTGGGATCATGCCTTCAACAGTCAGTTGGGCAGTTTAAACTCTGCCTTTGCCTTTACTTTTTGCTTGTGCAGCTGTTGAAAGTCAGCTAGAGGTGTGAACAAGGGACCTTCTCAGGTGCCTGTGAGCATGTGCCCCTCACTGGTCATGTACAAGGCTATCTAGGTTCCCAGGAATATGGAAGCTGTCCAAAACCCTGCTTCCCCAGAGCATCTCACTCCCAGCTTTCCCTTCCATTGTTTTCTGCATGTCCATTACTTTCCTCAATTGATTTTTTTTTTTTTTTGCCCCAGAGGTAGCTGCTGACTAGCTTTTAAAAGTTAGTTTATTTTTTTAATCAAATGCTCTCTACCTTGGCTGACTCTCTGCCCTGAGACAGATCAAAGTAGAGGGAACATGCAAACCATTTCTGTTTATCCTTCAGGGAGTTGCCCAACAGGACAAAAAAAATAGAATTTTTTTTAGATAAAGATCTACTCAGCTCCATCTGGCAACAGGAACCCACACTGGGAACCTAGGCTGCTGTCTTCAAGACCACTGCTGACCTGGAAAGGGAGGAATGGGCTAAGGGAAAGTTGGGATCCCACTAAGTTCTGCTACTGAGTACACTTGTTTTTTTCTGCATTCACTTGGTTGCTATAAACCTTTGAGGATTTTTCAGTTTCAAATCACTTGATTGTTTGTCAACCCAATCAGAATATCTGTTAGTGCAGTCCAGAAATCTGTGTTTTAACAACTCTCCTCAAGATTTTGTGTGTGTGTGTGCGCTGTTTCACAAGCATATTGTCTCTTGTGCCATCCCTCTTGTGGGGGATGGGCTTCTCGAGTTTCCTATGCCACCATGTTCTCTGATGTCACTCCCCTCAGCTGCTTTTGAATTGTGCTTATGCATCACAATTCCTGGCCTGTTAATTATCTCCAGGAAACATTTTTACTGGGTAAACATTCATCAAACCCCTACCTTATTCTGGGTACTGTACTCCATGGACTGGAGTCTCAGAAAAAGAAACCAAACTTCCTCAGACCTCATGGATGGCACAGCCTAGATAGGGATGGGAAGATGGATGAGGAAATGATAACACAACATCTTAACTGCTTTACATTATTTTTTTCATTTTAACTCTACATTATTAACATTTTATAATGACAATATTGATTTACATGTACCTATGATTACCTATTAATCAATCTTTCTTTCTTTCTCTTTCTTTCTTTCCTTCTTCCTTCCTTTCTTCCTTCCTTCCTTCCTCCCTTCCTCCCTTCCTCCCTCCTTTCCTTTCTTTCTTCCTTTCTTTTTCCTTCCTGCCTGCCTGCCTTCCTTCCTTCCTCCCTCCATTTTCTTTTTTCTGTTTTTCTTTCTTTCTTTCTTTCTTCCTTCCTTCCTTCCTTCCTTCCTTTTCTTTCTTTCTTTCTTTTTCTTTCTTTCTTCCTTTCTTTTCTCTTTCTTTCTTCCTTTCTTTCTTTTCTCTTTCTTTCTTTCTTTTTTATATATTTTATGACCCAAATATTTTTAGAGTAGAAATTTTTCCAATAAACCAATGGTCCTATTTATACAAAAATGTCCTTATTTTACCCTTATTTTTGAAAGATGGATTTGCCAGCCACAAATTTCTGCTTTGACATTGGTTTTCCCTGAGCTCTTCGATGATACTGTCTCTTCTGGTTGCTGTGGGTGATGAGGAGAAGTCAGCTACATTCTAACCCAGTTGCTTTTCAGATGATCTGTGTTTCTTCTGTGGCTACCTTTAAGATCACCGTTTCTCTTTAGCATCTGACACTCCAGGGCAGTATGAGTAGATGTCGTTCTCTTTCGTTCACAGGGTTATGCATACGTTTGCTTAATCTTTAACCATAATGTCTTTATGGAATGCCTCCTCCCATTTACTCTCTTTCCATATTCTAGGAGTTCAGCTAATGTTAAACCTTATTCAGCCAACATATTCACTGTGAAACCCAGAATAATAACTTCACAAATATATCCAAACCCTAAGCCCCGGAACTTTTAAATATGTTACCTTACAGAACAAAAGGGACGTATGATTAAGGGTTTGGACTTTGTGATGGGGAGATTATTTTGGATTATCTGGGCAGGCTCAATCTGATCACAAGTTCTTTTTTTATTTTAATTTTTATTATAAGTTCCGGGATACATGTGTAGGATGTGCAGGTTTGTTACATAGACAAATGTGTGCCATGATGGTTTGCTGCATCTATCAACCTGTCACCTAGGTGTTAAGCCCAGCATGCATAGCTATCTTTCCTAATGTTCTCCCTCCCCTAACCCACTCTACGACAGGCCCCACTGTGTGTTGCTTCCCTCCCTGTGTCCATGTGTTCTCATTATTCAGCTCACACTTATAAGTGAGAACATGAGATGTTTGGTTTTTTGTATTTGAATTAGTTTGCTGAGGAGAATGGCTTCCAGCTCCATTCATGTCCCTGCAAAGGACATGATCTCACTCCTTTTTGTGGCTGCATAGTATTCCATGGTGTATATGTACCACATTTTTCTTTATCCAGTCTATCATTAATGGGCATTTGGGTTGATTCCATGTCATTGTTATTTTGAATAGTGCTGCAATGAACATATGTGTGCATCTATCTGCGTAATGCAATGATTTATATTCCTTTGAGTATACACCCAGTAATGGGATTGCTGGGTCAAATAGCATTTCTGGTTCTTGATCTCTGAGGAATGGCCACACCACCCTGCACAATGGTTGAACTAGTTTACATCCCCACGAACAGTGTAAAAGCTTTCCTGTTTCTCTGCAAACTTTCCAGCATCTGCTGTTTCTTGACTTTTTAATAATCTCCCTTATGGCTGGCATGAGATGTTATCTCATTGTGGTTTTGATGTGCATTTCTCTAATGATCAGTGATGTGGAGCTTTTTTTCATATGTTTGTTGGCCTGTGAATGTCTTCTTTTGAGAACTGTCTGTTCATGTCCTTTGCCCACTTTTTAATGGGGTTGTTTGTTTTGTTTTGTTTTGTTTTTTTCTTGTAAATTTAAGTTCCATGGAGATTCTGGATATCAGGTTTTTGTCAGATGGATAGATTGCAAAATTTTTCCCCCACTTCGTAGGTTGTCTGTTCACTCTGATAATAGTTTCTTTTGCTGTGCAGAAGCTCTTTAGTTTGATTAGATCCCTTTTGCCAATTTTGGCTTTTGTCGCAATTGCTTTTGACATTTTCGTCATGAAATGTTTGACTGTTCTTATGTCCTGAATGGTATTGCCTAGATTTTCTTCTAGAGTTTTTATAGTTTTGGGTTTTACATTATGTCTTTAATCCATCTTAGTTAATTTTTGTATAAGGTGTAAAGAAGGGGTCCAGTTTCAATTTTCTGCAATGGCTAGTCAGTTTTCCCCATACCATTTATTAAATAAAGGATATTTTCCTGGTTGCTTGTTTTGGTCAGGTGTGTCAAAGATCACATAGTTATAGATGTGTAGTCTTATTTCTGAGTTCTCTATTCTGCTCCATTGATCTATGTGTTTGTTTTTGTACCAGTACCATGCTGTTTTGGTTACTGTAGCCTTGTAGTATAGTTTGAAGTCGAGTAGTATGATGCCTCCAGCTTTGTTGTTTTTGCTTAGGATTATCTTGGCTATACAAGCTCTTCCTGGTTCCATATGAATTTTAAAATAGTTTCTTCTAATTCTGTGAAAAATGTCAGTGGTAGTTTAATGAGAATGGCATTGAATCTATAAATTACTTTGGGCAGGATGGCCATTTTCACGATACTGATTCTTCCTATCCATGAGCATAGTAGTGTTTTTTCATCTGTTTGTGTCCTCTCTGATTTCCTTGAGCAGCAGTTTTTAGTTCTCCTTGAAGAGGTCCTTCAATTCCCTTGTGAGCTGTATTCCTAGGCGTCTTATTCTGTTTGTAGCAATTGTTAATAGGAGTTTATTCATGATTTGACTCTCTGCTTGTCTATTGTTGATGTATAGGAATGCTTGTGAGTGTTCCACACTGATGTTGTATCCTGAGACTTTACAGAAGCTGCTTATCAGTTTAAGAAGCTTTTCGGCTGAGACAATGGGGTTTTCTACATATATGATCATGTCATTTGCAAACAAAGACAATTTGACTTCCATTCTTCCTATTTGAATAACCTTTCTTTGTCTTACCTGATTACCCTGGCCAGAACTTCCAATACTGTGTTGAACAGGGGTGGTGAGAGAGGGCATCCTTGTTTTGTGCTGGTGTTAAAGGGGAATGCTTCCAGCTTTTGCCCATTCAGTGTGATATCGTTTGTGGGTTTGTCATAGATGGCTTTTATTAAAGGTATGTTACTTCAATGCCTAGTTTATTGAGAGTTTAAAAATATGGAATGCTTCATGAATTTGCATGTCACCCTTGTGCAGGGGCCATGCTAATCTTCTCTGTATCATTCCAATTTTAATATATGCGCTGCCCAAGTGAGCACTGATCACAAGGTCTTAAAGGTGGAGATAACTGAAGAAATGTGGGTGAGATGGAGTGCTGAATTTCATCTACAGTAATTTCTGCATCTAGTAAAATGTGACTATCTCTGTCTTTTATTCTTTAATTAAGTGGTAAAATGCATTACAGATTTAAGGTTTAAATATTCTTGTATTCTTGGGATACATAACCTGGGCAAGATATTTAATTTGTTTATAGCCCATTGGTGGACACAGTCTACTACTATTTTTCTCAGTATTTTAATATCTAATTGCGTAGAAGTGATTATCTTATCATGCTTTTCTCTTATGCATTCCCTAGCTGGCTTTAGAATCAATGTTATTTATGCATAAACAATGATGAGTTTACTGGCTTTCTCTATGTTTCCTCATTCTCTTGAATATTATGTATAAGTTCAATAACCTTTGAAGTTTTGGTAGAACTTATCTATAAAACAATATGGATATGCTTGAAGGGAAATAGAGTTATAAAAACGTTTTAATTTCTTTACTTGTAGTAAGTTCTTCCCATTGACATAATCTTGTTCATAGTTTCAAAATTATTTAAACCTCTACTATATCTTTAGTGGCATATTTATTTGTCATAATGCTATTTTATTCTTAATTACCATTGCCTGTTTTATTTCCCTGCCCAAAGAAACAGCTGCTTTTGGCAGGCTGGGCCTTCAGCAGTGGCAGCTGCCAGGTCAGCCTTGGTGAGTGGCGACTCAATTGCTGTGCCCATGCAGTGTCCATCGCAGCCACTGTGGCCACTTTGTGCAGGGACTCCATGAGCAAGGCCTGTGTGGCTGAGTGGCATCGTCCATCAAGCCATCTCGCCCACCTGATTACAGTGAGCCCCATACCCTTAAGGACCCTCTGGTGGGCATCCACACAAAACCACCATCTTCACACACTCTGCCTATAGCAAGAGGTCTATGAGTACCTGTCTCCTCCACCTCCCAATTTTCCAATTCTATTTTCCCCAAGTTCGTGACTGGCCAGCCAAGCCATGAGCCACTGCCCATGACTCATTTATTCATGCACTACTGGGGCATCATGTCACATCCTCCACCTCCCATGGACTTGTTTGTATTTTGATTCCTAGTTCCTGGCTCGACAGCCATTTCCAAAGCTGTTCTGGTGTCAGCTCCCAAACCTACTGCTCTTCTTGTAGATTCTCCTTTTTATCTGTATTTATTTCCTGGAATTTAAAAAAATTGCACTAATTTTTTCAATGCAGCATTTTCCAAAGATCAGTAGGAGTGATTCTTCTTACCATAGATAGAATTGCTTCAAAACATCAGAAATGTATATTTTAGTGAAGGACAACAGTGTCTGGAGAAAAGAGGACAATCCACAAGTGGGCAGTGGATTTTCACAAAGTGAACACTCTAGCAAACAACACCCACATCAAAGTACACCAATCACAGCCTCCCGGAAACATCTTTGGGTCCTACTCAGTCATAAACCACCCTCCCCACCCTAGAGTAGCCACTTTTGATTTCTAATATGGATTAGTTCTGCCAGTTCTAGTTGAATGGCATTACACAGTAACCATCATGACCCTGGGTCTCATCATCTCGCTGTGTGTGGTTGTAGCCTATTCACTCCCATGGCTGTCCAATGCTCCACTTTATAAATAGCTCACATTTCTTGTCCCTTCACTGTTGATAGACAATTTTGTTGTATCCAGATTTTACAAATCGTGCTGCTATGAATAATATTTTCATATAGTTTGGCACACACATACATGCATTTCTATTGGTTTAGAACTAAGAGTGCAACTGCTGGGTCATAGGTGAGTAGATGCTTGGCTTAGTCTCTCAAAAACCAAGTTTCTACTAGTAAACAAACAGTAGAGGAAGGTGAATCTCTTACTTTAGAAGTTATTCAGATAATAAATGAAGAAGGAATGAGAGACTGAGACTATAATAACTCTTTTGCAACCCATCACGAATTAACAGATTTAGCCATTGAATAGCAATGGCAATTAACAACACAATAAAAGAAAAAACTAATGTGAGGTTCTTCCTCTTGATGGAAGAATACAATTCAGCACCATCAAACAAGTACAAGTGAAAAAGAAACCAAGCCTGAATAGAAGCTGATCTCCATAGCCAATTACCAATTTAGAGGCAATACAGATAATAGAAATACATATTAAACTATGCCTTGGGGAGCAATCAGCAAAATGCACACTATGGGAAGCTCTACCACACAATACAAATTTCAAGGAAGAATCTATAGAATAAAGAGAACAAAAGCATATTTCTAAAGGTAAAACTAAATCATAGTATTGGATGATAAAAATATAAAATAGAACAAAGAAGTGATGATTGTAAAAGTCAGGTTGTGTTTTTATTTGAGGGAAGAAAGAGTTTATTGCTGAGCTGGAGCAAATGATGGGGCTTCTGGTTTGCCCCACAAACGTCTATCCCTGCTGGTTAATGGGTGTTTACTTTGTATTAAAGGACACAAATTTTAGACATTTTTTTCTTTTGGAGTCCTATATTTTATTTTATGACACAAAGGCTAATAAAAAAATAATTTATAGAGTATGGTTACTGTTTTGCACAAAGCCTCCTCCCCATCTTCCTTTTTGGACACTGAGCACCCAGAACAACCAGCAGCCCCAGGACCCCCAGCAGGGGTGACCTCACTTCTAGGTGTGCATGCAGCTCACATCACCAGAGGCAATATGCAGGTCTACTCCTTGACTCCTGGAAGAACCTGATAGGACACAGCTGAGGGGAAGCCTTCTCCGCCATCTGTAGGCTCTAGGCCATCAGTGTAGAGGGAGCGGGTCCTCACCTCTCCACAGGCGTCTTCACGGCCATAGCCTCCTCTCTGCATGGGGAGTAAGGCCTGGCCCTTAGCCTGAACACGGTGACAAGGATCTCGCCAAAGGTGGAGATCACACCATTCCTCCTTTAGCAACCTCACCCTTCTTTTGCTTTACAGGAAAGTTGACTCAGGCTGGTGTCCTGTAAAGAAATCCCAAGGAGAGGCCGGGTGCAGTGGCTCACGCCTGTAATCCCAGCACTTTGGGAGGCCTAGGCGGGCGGATCACGAGGTCAGGAGATTGAGACCATCCTGGCTAACATGGTGAAACCCCGTCTCCACTAAAAAATACAAAAAATTAGCCGGGCGTGGTGGCGGGCGCCTGTAGTCCCAGCCACTCGGGAGGCTGAGCCAGAATGGCGTGAACCCGGGAGGCGGAGCTTGCGCTGCTCCTGCTCCCAGGAGGTGGATGCCTAGGATGAGCTTTAAGGTGGAGAGAGGAATGTCATTGCTCATCCTCCAGGTTCCAAGTAAGAACCTTCCTGCCCAGCCCATCTCGTTCTCCCTGAATCCTCAAGCTAATGAGGACTGTCTCCTTCTCACCTCCCTAGACTGGGCTTTTTAACACTGGAAAGTGGATGTGATTTCTAGTTTCAGCATGTCCTGGTTTATTGTGCTGCCAGTAAAATAAAATCAAAATACACATTGAATAAATAATAAATAACCCATAGTGAGCAAAGGCTTACAATGTATTTTTTTGAGTCAAGACCTCACTCTGGCCTGGGCTGGAGCCCAGTGGTGGGATCGTAGCTCAATGCAGCCTTGTATTTATGAGCTCAAGGGATCTTCCCACCTCAGCCTCCACTATACCTGGAAATACAAGCGCCCACCACCAGGCCCAGCTAAGTTTACTTATTTTTATTTTTTTTAGAGATGAGGGTCTCACTATGTTGTCCAAGCTGGTCTCCAATTCCTGGTCTCAAGCAATCGTCTTGCCTTAGCATCCTGAATTGCTGGGATTACAGGCATGAGCTGTCATGCCCGGCTTGTAATGTACTGACACTATCAAGGTTTCTTTCTCCAAGTGTGGACACAGCAGCAGACAACCCTTGTCTCTTGGGTCAGGACACTGGGTAAAGTGGAATAGCAAGGCAACAAAGTCACTGCAGAAAGCACCCACGTGGTAGAGGTCCAGCAGGTAGAGCCGCCTGTTCCAGGGACACCATATTTAGGGATAACTCCTCTTTCTGGGCAGGACTGTTCTTTGATTACTTTTGTATTCACAATAGTTCTGAAATCGTAGGATGATGAGACTCAAGACTGGCTAGTGTTTTATTTTGGTTTAGTTTTATTTTGTTTTGTTTTCAAAAAACCATCATGAGATTTATTAATCTTTTGAATGGTTTTTGTGTCTCAATTTCCTTCAGAACTTAACTCATTCTTAACATTTCACAGTCCACTTTCAGTTAAAAATGTACTAGTACCCATAAATAGAGAAATCTTGCAACCATTTATCCTCTATAAAATGTCCATCTTTATGGTACAGATATTATATGTAATATATCTACATAGGTTATAAGTCCCACAAGAAAAAAACTTCTTCTTATCTTTAAACAGTTCTATGTATATAAATTAGAGTAAACGAGGGGAACGAGATAGCCTTTTGCACTTAGCTCAGTATTTACCATTTTTGATCATCTTCATCTTTTCTGATAACCTCATTTCCCACCTGGTATCATTTGCCTTTAGCTTGAAGAATTTTCTTTACCAATTGTTATTGTGCAGATCTGCTGGTGACAAATTCTCTTAATTTTCTTTTACCTGAAATATCTCCTTATTTTGCCTGTCCTTGAAGAACATCTGTGCTGGATATAGAATTCTTAGTTGTCCTTTTTTTCTTCCAGCACTTTAAAGGTGTTATTCTACTTTCTTTTGTTTCTATGGTTTCTAATAAGAAGTCATTGGTCAGGACAAGAGGAACAGAGAAATCAAAACTGAGGAAATAACATGGTAGACCTAAAACTTATCAATAATGAAAAAAAAACCTATATGAATCAACACTCCAATGAAGGGCAGAGATTGTGTGAATTGGTTAAAAAAAAACACACACACACAGAACCCAACCATATGCTCTTTCCAGATATGCACTTTCTTTGTTTCTTTTTTTTTTATTTAACTTTTATTTTTAGTTAAGGGGTACATGTGCAGGTTTGTTATATAGGTAAACTTGTGTCATGGGGTTTTATTGTACAGATTATTTCTGTACCCATTAGTACCCACCCAAGTATTAAGCCTTAGTACTCATTAGCTATTTTTCCTGATCCTCTCCCTCCTCCCACCCTCTACTCTCAAGTGGACCCCAGTGTGTGTTGTTCCCCTCTGCGTGTCTATGTGTTCTCATCATGTAACTCCTACTTATAAGTGAGAACATGTGGTAGTTGGTTTTCTGTTCCTGCCTTAGTTTGCTAAGGATAATGGCCTCCAACTCCATCCATATTCCTGCAAAAGACATGATCTCATTCTTTTTTATGGCTGCATAGTATTCTATGGTGTATATGTGCCACATTTTCTTTTTCTTTTTCTTCTTTTTCAATGGAAAATAACTTTTATTGAGACCCCACCAGTTGCAAAATCTGTTCCCGGCATTAAGCTCCTTCTTCCTTTGCAATTCAATCTTTCTTGAGTGGTCCCATGAATGCTTTCTTCTCCTCCATGGTCTGGAAGCAGCCATGGCCAAACTTGGAGGTGATGTCAATGAACTTAAAGTCAATCTTCTCCAGAGCCCGCTGCTTTGTCTGCACCAGCAAGGACTTGCGGAGGGTGAGCACCCGCTTCTTGGTTCCCACCACACAGCCTTTCAGCATGACAAAGTCATTGGTCACTTCACCGTAGTAGACAAAGCCACCCAAAGGGTTGATGCTCTTGTCAGACAGGTCATAGTCAGTGGAGGCATTGTTCTTGATCAGCTTGCCGTCCTTGATAAGGTAGGTAGCCCTGGCCAATCTTATAGATCTTCTTGTTGATCTCAGTGCGGTGATGGTAGCCTTTCTGCCCAGCGCGTACCACAGAGAAGCCCACACGAGCAGGATGCCATGCCCCAATACAGGCCACCTTGTGCAAGCCTCGGTGGGTCTTGCAGGGCAGCTTCTTGGTGTGCCAATGACTGGTGACCCCTTTGTAGCCTTTGCCCTTGATCACCCTGATGACGTCGATCATCTCATCCTGCCCAAACACTTGGTTCACAGGTACCTGCTGCTTGAGCCTCTCGCCAGCCCAGTCCAGCTTCTCAGCCACAGTGCCTCCGTTCACCTGGATCTCCATCAGGTGGGCCTTCTTCTGGTGCAGAGGAAGCAGGCGCATCTGGGTGTGGGCAATGACGCAGATGACTTGGCAGTACTTCTTCATGCTGCTGAAGTCCTTCTCCAGCTGCTTCTTGCCATCCTCATCCTGCCATTTCTTGCAGTACTTGGTAAAGGCCTTCTTCTTAGATTTATGCCAGTTCTTATAGAAATGCCTCTTGCATTCATCACTGATGTGCTCAGCGAAGACAGTCTTGCAAGTCCGGAGGCCTTGAGGGGTTTCCACATAGCCCACAATGCCCACAACCACCATGGGTGGCCTCTCCACAATGGTCACAGCCTCCACCACCTCCTTCTTTTTCACCTTGGATCCTGGCCTGTCGACTTCCCGCACGATGTGGGTCATGCCAGCCTTGTATCCCAGGAAGGCTGTGAGGTGGACCGGCTTGGACGGGTCATCCTTAGGGAAGCTCTTCACCTTCCCACGATGCCTGCTGCTGCGCTTCCAAGGCAGAAAGCTGAGGGACCCATGTCTGGGAGTGGAGAACTTTCTGTGAGACATCACGCCATCAAATCCTGCCAGTAGAGCATATGTGCCACATTTTCTTTATCCAGTCTACCATTGATGGACATTTAGGTTGATTCCATGTCTTTGCTATTGTGAATAGTGCTGCAATGAACATATGCATACATGTAAGACATGGGCTTTCTTTTTTTAATTTACTTTATTTTATTTTACTTTAGGTTCCAGGATACATGTGCGGAACCTGCAGGTTTGTTACATACGTATAGTCTGCCATGCTGGTTTGCTGCACCTATTGACCCATCCTTTAAGTTCCCTTCCCTCGCCCCCTACTCCCCAACAGGCCCTGATGTGTGTTGTTCCCCTCCCTGTGTCCATGTGTTGTCATTGTTCAACTCTCACTTAGGAATGAGAACATGAGGTGCTTTGTTTTCTGTTCCTGTGTTAGTTTGCTGAGGATGATGACTTCCAGCTTCATCCATGTCCCTGCAAAGGACATGAACTCATTCCTTTTTCTGGCTGTGTACTATTCCATGGTGATATGCACCACATTTTCTTTATCCATCTATCATTGATGGGCATTTGGATTGGTTCCAAGTCTTTTCTATTGTAAATAGTGCTGCAATAAACATATGTGTGCATGTGTCTTTGTAGTAGAATGATTTATATTCCTTTGGGTAGATACCCAAAGGGTCAAATAGTATTTCTGTTTCTAAATCTCTGAGGAATGGCCACACTGTCCTCCACAATGGTTGAACTAGTTTACATTCCCAACAACAGTGTAAAAGTGTTCCTATTTCTCCACAGCCTCACCAGCATCTATTGTTTCTTGACTTTTTAATAATTACCATTCTGACTGGCAGGAGATGGTATCTCATTGTGGCTTTGATTTACATTTCTCTAATGATCAGTGATATTGAGATTTTTTTATTTTTCTCATTAAGATTTTAATGTCTCATTTTGAAAAAAGTAAAGGAAGTTTCCATTTTTTTTTAGAATAAAGATTTAGGGCACCCAAATGCCCCCAAAGCCAACAGAAAAATAGCTTTGCTCTGTCGTTTCCCTAAGAAAGCACTGCAGTTACTCAAAATACGCTCAAAGAAAAAAAATGCAATCCTCTGAGTTCTAAGTTTCACGAAAGGACCACATGTTAAACTATGTACATCGATTTGATGTGTAAGTATGTAATAAATATGTACACATACATTCCTATCTGCTTCACATCATTCTAGAGTATTCATAGTATATGAAGATGGGATTTAGAAATGTGAAAAGGCTGTAACAGTGAAAAGGAAAAAAAGAGTACAATGGTTTTTAGACCAGTAGAATAATAATGCTTAGCTAGTTAATTATTTTAACTTTGGAGCAGACTAAAAAAGTTGTTTTGAAATAAATGGTACCTGTAAGTGATGCTTACTGCAATACTTGTTAAGTGTTATTTGTCACCACTGACAGGAATTATATAGTGCTAGTAACACAGCTCCCACTGTCCTAGAATTCCTCTAAATGGCCAGCTATTGCTACCATTATCTTGATAAGCATTTCAAGAATTGTGTTGCTGAGCCTTTTAAAAGATAACTAGTTTATAACCTATGTCTCCATATGTGCCTACATCAGTTACTCATGGTCCCAAAGAAGTATAAAAGAGGATATAAGCTGCTGAAGATTTCACAGAAGAAACGGAGATATCAGAAATTTCATGATCATCAAACTTAAACCACCGCTGTTTTGCTGCATTTTTACAGTAGGCTGTGTAATGGCCTCCATCCAGCCCACCGCAGTGATCTGAAACAGAAAACAAATTATATTTCTTCAAATTGTTCTTTGGACCAATAACATACTGTGACAAGGCAAGATTTTCTAACGGGAAGTCCACAGATGTCTGTAATTTTTGTTTCCACCTGCCATTGTACGAAAAATGTTTCAGATGCACTAAAAGCACAGGTGGTAACTTCCAGATTTCTTCTTTAAGAATCCCATTGAGCTCTGCAATGATTGCAGTAAAAATCTGTTGTTATCTATGAGTTTTTCTTCTTTGGAAAATAATCTAAGGCAATCCTATAATGTACAATTACTTGTGGATGCTATCAGTAGAGACAAATACATGAAGGCCTCAAATGTCCTAGACTTTTTGTGACGGGTGAGGCACTGTACTGTAGATTTGAATTGACCCTGAAAAAGTACAACAATAATAGACTCATTGAGCCGCTTGTGTTTCTGTCAGGCATGTTCTGCAGCTTTAAAGTAATTGAGATGATCATTATTTTCTTCTTTATATGTCTTTCGATTATCAGTTTTATTTAGATCTTCATGGAGACCATCCATTAGGAACAGAAGAAATTCTTGTGAATCTTGTTGACTGTATCCTGCAAAATGGTAATTGATCTTCCCAATGGTGATTTTAAGGTCTTTTGGACTGATACATCTATACTGTCCTGTCCACAGGGCTTTCATGATTATACCAAATACTTTTGCCACTTCACCTTTATGCCCCTAACAAATTTGACTTGTTAATATCATCCTGATAACAGTTTCAGTTGAAATAATCAGCCAAATGTGGAGCATTACATAGGCACTGCAATATTGAGTTCATGTAACAAGTATTTCTTAAGTTATGAAGTCCAGTAAGAGCTGGTCCAGAATCTCCGAAAACAGGATTGAGGTTCCAAATCTGAGAAGAAGAAAGCCTTGAGATCTCAGCTTTAGGGTAGCATGTTGGCTTGTTTTCCTGATTAACTGTTGGAGTTACTGCTGGCTTCCTCTTCTCTTCCTCTTGAATAGCCTGGGTTATATCTGGGGAGGAGTAAGAGCATTTCAGTTTGGAAGGTTCCCTATCCTGCTTAGCAGGAATCTGTGGCTTGCCTTTACGAGTTGGAGTGGTGGAAGAAGGTGCAGATGAAGGAGCCATTTCCAGTGGGTACATATGAACAGTGTTAGCGGTGAATGATAACGAAGGGTTCCAGTGATTGGGTCAAGAAACTTGGCCCAGCCTGAAGGCAGTCCTGGTACCATCCTCCCCATTTCTTCACTTCGTGCTATTATCGAAGGTTCTCGAGTTTTATTTCTTTCAGTATCATCTGTATCCTCTCTAAAAGTTTCTGTCCTTAGAATTCCAGTTTCTAGTTGTCCTTTAATCTTAAAAGGCTTGCCTGAACCTGAATCCCCTGTCGCAGATGTATGGGACACATCTCCTGTTGACTTTTTCTGTACTTCTGGGGGTGAACACCTTTTCCCCCATCCTCTACAGACTTCTCGGCACCAGAAGTTTCATGTTCACTTTTACTTTGTCTTTTTACTCTTGTTATTTCTTTGCCCTTCTTTGCTGAGGTTTCTTTATCCTCTTTCTTGGCCTGTTCACGTTCTTTCTTCTCCATTCCTTCTTTTGCTTTTTGTTGCTTCTGTGTAATTTCATTTTCTTCAGCTTCTTGTTTCTTTTTGGCTTTTTGCTCATGATCTTCCCTCCTCAGTTTCTTTCTGTTTTTTCTGTCTTTCCCGAAGTTCTTTTTCTTGTTTGTTTTTCTCCATTAAAAGAGCAGTTTCTGCATGAATATGAGGCTTTTCTTCATCTGTTAACATGAGAGTTGGAGAGGAAACTACTGGCTTGGCGGAAAAATCAGGAATAACTTTTTCATTCTGATGAGACTGTTGCTCATGATTTGTACTTTCAGATTTGATTATATGCTCTTCAGGCAATTTGACTGCCAGTTTTTTAGTATGATCAATCTGTGGAACATTCTTTATGCTAGGCACTGGCTGAATTATGGGTGAAACATCAGATTTAGAAGCAGCAACTGGTTCAACTGGAATTGATATATTCAGTGGTCCCGTCCTCTCATTTTGATCATTATCACTTATTTGATCACTTATCAATTCTATATTTTCATCCACTTCTACAGGTGGAGGTGGCATCTGGGCAGCAGGTTTAGAAGGAATTGATTCTTCCAATAAGGGATAAGTAAAATCCAATGAAATACACAACTCTTCATTCTGGTGTTGTGGAGGTGGAGTGACCTTAGCATTTGTTGTATACTGGGAACAGCAAAGGAACCAGTTTTTATAGCCTCCCTCTAAAACCAAAGGCCCAAGGCCCATTGCACAGGACAGTCTTACTTTCCCACTTGAAAAGTGCATCTTTCAGATGCCAGAGAGTTGTCCCAATCCGTAAATCTTTTGCAGAACTAAACCAGTCAAGAAGTACCATATACTCCACATTCCCCCTCTTCTTCCATGTATCTATAGAATCATCTGGGAGGTGTGCTTCAATACAACTAGCAGTGACTCCTGGACTGATGGCTTCTTCAGGAATACTGAGAGAATGTAAAATACAGGAATCCTGATAACCCTGCATTCTTTGAGCATCCATTATAATCAAGCTGATGTTTTTATCCATCATCATTTTGTATAGTTCCTTTGCTGTGATTGCTCCTTTCTCTTTGGTCTCACATTTTTCAATATTTTCACCATTGCTCTTTTGGGTTTTGTCTTTGGAATCCAATACAATCTCCAAAGAACCTTTAGCCAACGTGCTGCCATCCTCTCTTCCTGTTTCCTGCCTTTTTTGTTGTAGCCACTGTGCTTTCCCCTGCCTGTCCTTTTCTAGATTTCAAGTTTTTTCCAGATTTCAACTTCTTCATATCTTAGTTTAAGGCTTTCAGAGAGTCATTCAGTTTCTCCAGTGGCTTTTTTTATATTTGCAGGTCCAAGTATTGAATGGAAGCAGTCCTGCTGTTGCTTGAAACCAGGTCTTTTTTGGATAGGATTATAAACAGTCGCATATTTCATATATGTGTGTGAGCTTTTTTTCATATGTTTCTTGGCCACGTAAATGTCTTCCTCTGAGAAGTGTCTGTTTATATCCTTTGCCCACTTTTTGATGGGGATGGGGTTTTTTCTTGTAAATTTGTTTAAGTTCCTTGTAAACAAACATGTGAGCTCTCATCATTCTTGTTTAAACACCTAACAGTCATCCTAACCAGTGCAACAAAGACCAGGCATGGTGGCTCATGCCTGTAATCCCTGCATTTTGGGAGGCTGAGGTGGGAGGATCACTTGAGATCAGGAGTTTGAGACCAGCCTGATAAGTGAGACCTCATCTCTACCAAATAAAAATAATTTTAAAAGAAAAAAGATCAATGGATAAGAAAGGAAGAAATGAAAGTCTTTCTTTGTCACCAGCTTCATTGTATATGTAGAAAACACTAGGGAATTCTGAAAAAGTCTCTGGAATTAGTCATTGAATTTGCAAAATAGTTCATAAAATATATGTAATAAGTCGCTTAGATGAACATGAAAAGATAGCAAACAATACTAGTCATCTAAGAAGTGCAAGTTAAAATCATAATGAGAAACCATCACACATCACTTAGAACAGGTAAAGTTAAAAAGACATATGCTAAGTCTAAACACTGGCAAGAATATGGAAAAAATAGGAATGTCTGATATTGCTGGTAGAAATGCAAAAAATGTGGCAGCCAATTTGTAAAGCGGTATGGCAATTTCTTATACAGTTACCCATCTATTACCACATGGCCCAGCAATTCCACAAATATGTATTGATCCAAAAGAAATAAAAATGGAAGGCCACACTTGTAAGCAGTTATTTATAGTGGCTTCATTAATAACAAACCCTAGCTGGAGTAATCCACATGTCAATCAACTAGAGAATAGAGAAACCAATGAATAAACTGGGATTCCAGCAATACTCGGCAGCTGCTCAGCAACAAAAATGAATGAATGGCATCATCTCAAACATTGTTATGCTAAGGGAGAGACCAAACAAAAGACTACATATGATTGCATGTCCATGAAATTCTAGAAATGTCACTATTGCAGTGGCAGAAAGCACAGTAGTGGTTGAATGAAGGGAAGGGGGTGAGGGTAGGAGGCAAGGATTAAATAGAAAGGGGCATAAAGGAAGTTTTTAGAGAAAAGAAACTGTTCTCTACAGCGCCACAATTCAGGAGTGACTGGGAGGGGGAAGTAAGGGAAAGAAGGTCTGAGGGATAAGGGGCAGAGAGAAGGGCTGGGGAAGCAGGAGGTGAGGACAAGGAGCAGGGGAAAGGACTCTAAAGCAGTGGAGGGGCCTAGTAGGAGGACGTTTGCATTTGGTGTTTCTCTACTGGGCAGTGTGGTAGTTACACTATAAATAATTGCCAATATCCACCAAAAAGTGCAGCTAAAACTGGTGAATTTTTTTACACGTAAATGCCCTAATAAGCAAAAAAAAAAAAAGGGGGGGGGGGAGGGGGGGAGGAAAGAAGGCAAAAATAAAGACATTGTTAGATCATCAAAACTATAAAATTCATTTCCTAGGGGTCCTGTACTACATGTAATTTTAAAGGAAGTTCTTCAGGCTGAAGGGAAATGATACTAGACGGTGACCCAGATATACAGAAAGGAACAATTAACAACAGAAATGATGCACATACACATATCACATACACACCCATTTTCTTAATTTCCTTAAGATATGTGACTGCTTGTCTAAAACAAAAAGTATTACACTGTATCGTTGAGTTTATAACGTATATTGATGTAACATATACAATAATAATAGCATAATGATAGTTTAAATGAAACTACACCATTTGAAGTGTCCTGTATTTTGCTGGATGCAGCTTAATATTACGTGAACTTCACTGTGAAAAGTCAAGGAATCGGGTTTCAATTCTTACAACAATAAAAAATTAATGTAAAGAAATATAGCTAAAAGCCACTAGGAGAATTAAAACCATAAGCTAAAAAATGTTTACTTGACACATAAGAAAGTAGCAAAGGAGGAACAGAAACAAAAAGATATGAGACAAATTGAAAACGTATAGCAAAATGGTAGACCAAAACCCAACCATTGTAAGTAAAGTGACACGACCTGAGTCACATTAGCAGGACTGCTGAGCACTGTAGGGAGAACAGACATGGGCAGGAGGTGAGGGACAGTGTTAGTGCCACAATTCAGGAGTGACAGGGTGGCGGGGACTAAAGGGTGAAGAGGGTGTGAGGGATGAGAGGGGCAGACAGAAGGGCTGGAGAAGCAGGAGGTGAGGAAAAGGAGCAGGGGAAAGAATTCTAAAGCAGTGGGAGAGCCTGGCAGGGGGTTCTTTGCATTCGGTATTTAATACATTTTGTGTGACTGCCTTAAAACTAATGGCCTCCTTATGATTTTTTTTTAAAAAGGGGTTACAAAAATATCAAGTGTACAAATAAAATATGCACACTGCTTAGATGTGCATAGTTCACTAAAATGGGCAGTGCTGGAGCGCTGGTGAAGAGCATTGGGACTGCATTGAGCCCTCGCAACTTTGAGGTGATGACTACAGGCTCCCGGTTGCAATAGACAGTAACAAACTCTGCTTCTTTGTATTCAGGAGATGTTCTGGACTCACAGAGGGAAACTCGGGCTAGAGAATGAGGATAATTTTAAATGCAACAACCCAGAGTCACAGATCCACAGTCTGCGAAAGTAAAACAGGAGCTTTGAGAGTTTAATTGTAATGCAGTTTTGACACAGGTCTTTCATAGATTGGAATTCTAATCATTCAGGGATTACCAATATTGTGCTACCTACTGTATCAATAAACAAAAAGGAAACTGGTCTCTATGAGAATCTCTACCTGGTGCTTTCAGACAAAACTTCACCAGGTTTAAAGAGAAAACTCCTGACTCTACACGTCCATTCCCAGGGCGAGCTCACTGTCTGGCATCAAGTTCTCCATGGTGAGTTTCCCTGTACGAGAGTCCAAGGGGAGAGGTAAGTGTCCTTTATTTTGCTGGATGTAGTTTAATATTACCTGAGGTAAGGTAAGGCAAAGAGTGGGAGGCAGGGAGTCCAGTTCAGGGACGGGGATTCCAGGAGGAGAAGTGAAGGGGAAGGGGCTGGGCGCAGCCTGGGGGTCTCTCCCTGGTTTCCACAGATAGATCCTTGGCCAGGACTCAGGCAGACAGTGTGACAAAGATGCATGGTGTAGGAGAAGAGGGATCAGAACGAAGTCCCAGGTCCCGGGCAGGGCTCTCGAGGTCTCAGGCTCCGAGGGCCGTGTCTGCATTGGAGAGGCGCAGCGTTGGGGATTCCCCACTCCCCTGAGTTTCACTTCTTCTCCCAACCTGCGTCGGGTCCTTCTTCCTGAATACTCATGACGCGTCCCCAATTCCCACTCCCATTGGGTGTCGGGTTCTAGAGAAGCCAATCAGCGTCTCCGCAGTCCCGGTTCCAAAGTCCCCAGTCACCCACCCGGACTCAGATTCTGCCCAGACGCCGAGATGCGGGCCATGGCGCCCCGAACCCTCCTCCTGCTACTCTCGGGGGCCCTGGCCCTGACCGAGACCTGGGCCGGTGAGTGCGGGGTCGGGAGGGAAACGGCCGCTGCGGAGAGGAGCGAGGGGCCCGCCCGGCGAGGGCGCAGGACCCGGGGAGCCGCGCCGGGAGGAGGGTCGGGCGGGTCTCAGCCCCTCTCGTCCCCAGGCTCCCACTCCATGAGGTATTTCTACACCGCCGTGTCCCGGCCCGGCCGAGGAGACCCCCGCTTCATCGCAGTGGGCTACGTGGACGACACGCAGTTCGTGCGGTTCGACAGCGACGCCGCGAGTCCGAGAGGGGAGCCGCGGGCGCCGTGGGTGGAGCAGGAGGGGCCGGAGTATTGGGACCAGGAGACACAGAGCTACAAGCGCCAGGCACAGTATGACCGAGTGAGCCTGAGGAACCTGCGCGGCTACTACAACCAGAGCGAGGACGGTGAGTGACCCCGGCCCGGGGCGCAGGTCACGACCCCTCCCCATCCCCCACGGACGGCCGGGGTCGCCCCGAGTCTCCGGGTCCGAGATCCGCCCCGAAGATCCCCGCTGCGGAACCCGCCCAGACCCTCGACCGGAGAGAGCCCCAGGCGCCTTTACCCGGTTTCATTTTCAGTTTAGGCCAAAATCCCCGCGGGTTGGTCGGGGCTGGGGCGGGGCTCGGGGGACTGGGCTGACCGCGGGGACGGGGCCAGGGTCTCACACCATCCAGAGCATGTATGGCTGCTACGTGGGGCCCGACGGGCGCCTCCTCAGCGGGTATAACCAGTACGCCTACGACGGCAAGGATTACATCGCCCTGAACGAGGACCTGCGCTCCTGGACCGCCGCGGACACGGCGGCTCAGATCACCCAGCGCAAGTGGGAGGCGGCCCGTGAGGCGGAGCAGTGGAGAGCCTACCTGGAGGGCCTGTGCGTGGGGTCGCTCCGCAGATACCTGGAGAACGGGAAGGAGACGCTGCAGCGCACGGGTACCAGGGGCAGTGGGGAGCCTTCCCCATCTCCTATAGGTCTCCCGGGATGGCCTCCCACGAGGAGGGGAGGAAAATGGGATCAGCGCTAGAATATCGCCCTCCCTTGAATGGAGAATGAGATGAGTTTTCCTGAGTTTCCTCTGAGGGCCCCCTCTGCTCTCTAGGACAATTAAGGGATGAAGTCTCTGAGGAAATGGAGGGGAAGACAGTCCCTGGAATACTGATCAGGGGTCCCCTTTGGCCACTTTGACCACTGCAGCAGCTGTGGTCAGGCTGCTGACCTTTCTCTCAGGCCTTGTTCTCTGCCTCACACTCAATGTGTTTGAAGGTTTGATTCCAGCTTTTCTGAGTCCTTCGGTCAGGACCAGAAGTCGCTGTTACTCCCTCAGAGACTAGAAATTTCCAAAGAATAGGAGATTATCCCAGGTGCCTCTGTCCAGGCTGGCGTCTGGGTTCTGTGACCCCTTCCCCACCCCAGGTGTCCTGTCCATTCTCCGGATGGTCACATGGGTGCTGCTGGAGTGTCGCAAGAGAGATGCAAAGTGTCTGAATTTTCTGACTCTTCCCGTCAGAACCCCCAAAGACACACGTGACCCACCACCCCGTCTCTAACCATGAGGCCACCCTGAGGTGCTGGGCCCTGGGCTTCTACCCTGCGGAGATCACACTGACCTGGCAGCGGGATGGGGAGGACCAAACTCAGGACACTGAGCTTGTGGAGACCAGGCCAGCAGGAGATGGAACCTTCCAGAAGTGGGCAGCTGTGGTGGTGCCTTCTGGACAAGAGCAGAGATACGCGTGCCATGTGCAGCACGAGGGGCTGCCGGAGCCCATCACCCTGAGATGGGGTAAGGAGGGGAATGGGGGTCACATCTCTTCTCAGAGAAAGCAGAAGTCCTTCTGGAGCCCTTCAGCCGGGTCAGGGCTGAGGCTTGGGGGTCAGGGCCCCTCACCTTCCCCTCCTTTCCCAGAGCCGTCTTCCCAGTCCACCATCACCATCGTGGGCATCGTTGCTGGCCTGGCTGTCCTGGTTGTCCTAGCTGTCCTAGGAGCTGTGGTCACCACTGTGATGTGTAGGAGGAAGAGCTCAGGTAGGGAAGGGGTGAGGAGTGGGGTCTGGGTTTTCTTGTCCCACTGGGAGTTTCAAGCCCCAGGTAGAAGTGTGCCCCACCTCGTTACTGGAAGCACCATCCACACATGGGCCATCCTAGCCTGGGACCCTGTGTGCCAGCACTTACTCTTTTGTGAAGCACATGTGACAATGAAGGACGGATGTATCACCTTGACGATTATGGTGTTGGGGTCCTGATTCCAACATTCATGAGTCAGGAGAAGGTCCCTGCTAAGGACAGACCTTAGGAGGGCAGTTGGTCCAGAACCCACAGCTGCTTTCCTCATGTTTCCTGATCCTGCCCTGGGTCTGCAGTCATGGTTCTGGAAACTCCTCTTGGGTCCAAGACTAGGAGGTTCCCCTAAGATCAAATGGCCCTGCCTCCTCCCTGTCTCCTCACAGGGCATTTTTTTCCCACAGGTGGAAAAGGAGGGAGCTGCTCTCAGGCTGCGTGTAAGTGATGGCGGCGGGCGTGTGGAGGAGCTTGCCTACCCCATAATTCCTCTTGTCCCACATCTCTTGCGGGCTCTGACCAGGTCTTTTTTTTTGTTCTACCCCAGGCAGCAACAGTGCCCAGGGCTCTGATGAGTCTCTCATTGCTTGTAAAGGTGAGATTCTGGGGAGCTGAAGTGGTTGGGGGTGGGACAGAGGGAAAAGGCCTGGGTAATGGGGATTCTTTGGAACGTTTCGAGTGTGTGGTGAGCTGTTCAGAGTGTCACACTTACCATGACTGACCTGAATTTGTTCATGACTATTGTGTTCTGTAGCCTGAGACAGCTGCCTGTGTGGGACTGAGATGCAGGATTTCTTCACACCTCTCCTTTGTGACTTCATGAGCCTCTGGCGTCTCTTTCTGCAAAGGCATCTGAATGTGTTTGCGTTGCTGTTAGCGTAATGTGAGGAGGTGGAGAGACAGCCCACCCCCGTGTCCACCGTGACCCCTGTCCCCACCCTGACCTGTGTTCCCTCCCCAGTCATCTTTCCTGTTCCAGAAAGATGGGGCTGGATGTCTCCATCTCTGTCTCAACTTCATGGTGCAGTGCAACCTCTTACTTCCCTAATGAAGTTAAGAACCTGAATATAAATGTGTTTTCTCAAATATATGCTATGAGGGGTTGATGGATTAATTAAATAAGTCAATTCCTAGAAGTTGAGAGAGCAAATAAAGACCTGAGAACCTTCCAGAATCCGCATGTTCACTGTGCTGAGTCTGTTGCAGGTGGGGGTGGGGAAGGCTGTGAGGAGCCGAGTGTGGAGGGGCCTGTGCCTAGTTGCTGTTCAGTTCTTCATGGGCTTTATGTGGTCAGTCCTCAGCTGGGTCACCTTCACTGCTCCATTGTCCTTGTCCCTTCAGTGGAAACTTGTTCAGCGGGAGCTGTGACCACAGAGGCTCACACATCGCCCAGGGCAGCCCCTGCACACGAGAGTCCCTGTGCTTTCTGAGACAAATTTTCAGACCCATTCAGCTCCTGCCCTCCTTCTAGGGCTCCTCTTCTGCTTTGGTCTCCTGCCCTCTCTCCCTTCCCTGATTCCAGTGATCTTGGTGCTGACTCCAATCCCAACTCATGAATCTAAAGCAGAGTCTAATTTAGATTTATATTTGTTTGTAAAATTGGGTCCATAGTCTAGAATTTTTCCTTCCTGAAGAGAGAAACCTGATTGTGTGCTGCAGTGTGCAGGGTGGTTGGTGTGGGAGGAGGGATAGGGAAGGGAGGACACACAAGCAGCTCTGCTGAGAAAAGTACAGGCGGCCTCGGTGTCAGTGTGCGGGGACCTTGTGCTGCAGCTGCCACAAAACAGCACTTGGCCTGAGGCTATGTTAATAAAGATATTGGCTTTAGAATAGGAGGTGCTCTACACTGATCATTCATTCAACTCACCTTTGTTGTCAGCCAGACATAGGACAGAAAAGTTCTGCATCTGGGGAATGCCATTGAAGTAAAATCAGAAAAATATCTGGTCTTTTGGAGCATATGCTCCAGTGGTAAGAGGCAGACAATACATACACTATAACCAGAGTAAGGAAAGAAAGTGATGGAAGGTGGTAAGTGCCATGAGGCAGGTGATCCGGGTACGGGCAGTGGGGACAGGGAAGGTGGCTGTTGGACAGGAGTGGTCAATGTGTGCCTTGTTGTAAAGATGACCTTTGAGGAAAGATTTGAGGGACATGAGGATGTCTGGGGAAGTTCTTTCTAGGCAAGGAAACTCCAGTCCAAATGCACTAGGGCAAGAAGGTGTCTGTGTTCCCAGAAGAGCAAGGAGGCCAGGAGGGCTGGACATAGAAACTAGATGAGGTCAGAGGTATGGCCAGAGCAGGTGGGCTTGAGGGGAGTGGGGTTGCATCTGACCTCTGCTCTGAGTGGGATGGGGAGTTAGAGGACAGTTTTGAGCAGAAGAGAGCCATGATATGACTTCTTTCTTAAAAGGATCTCTGATGGCTGTGCTGAGAACAGAATTGAGAGGCGAGGGACGACGGGGGCAGAAGGGAAAACAGTAGGAAGCGAGTGCAGTATTCCAGGCTGGAGATGTCGGTTATCTTGACTGGGGTGTGAGCAGGGGAAATAGTGGGATGTGAGGGGATTCTGGATGCATTTGAAGATGGACTCACAGCATTTGCCAATGGATTGTATCTGTGGTGTGAGAAAGACGAATCAAGGACACCCATAGTGGTAAAATGAGTGAGTAGAAGGAAGGGTGGAGCTGCTGTCAGTGGAGATGGGGAGACTCTGGCAGGAGCATACTGAGGAGGGGGCATCACAGGCACTCAGTGGAGGAGATGTCTATTAGGAATGCAGGTGAGGGAGCTGGGGTGGCAGTTGGGCAGACAACTCCAGAGTTTAGGGGAAAGGACTGGGCTGGAGAAATAGATTTAGGAGGTCACACCACATAAACGATACTTAAAACCTCAAGCATGGATGAAGCACCAAGGGAGTGATTGACTATGGAAAAGAATGAGCGCAAGGACTGAACCCTGGACCTCCAGTTCTAAGGGATGTGATCAGACCACAGAGCAGACTGCACAGTTCTGGCCCCACGTCTAGACGACACTCAGACAAGGAACCCCCATGTGCACCAGGATCACCTGGACGTGGTGCTGAGATCCAGGAAGTCTGGAGTCGAGCAAGAGATTCTGGATTTATGACAAAGCTGGAGCTCATGTTGCTGGTCTCCAGATCACACTTGGAGTAGCCAGAACACCAGGATCCCACATGTCTCTGCATCAGCCTCGCCGGTAGGGCTTGTTATGTAAATGATTCCTTGGTCTTGTGCATAATATTGTGAGACAGGGGTTCTGGGGAGTGGCCTGAGTATTTTCTAAGCCTCCACCAGAAATCTTGTTGCTCAGCTGGATCAGGAACCTCAGAGATCAGAGAGTGCCCAGGGTGGGTTGGTGGGTAGGGTGGGGTGGGTTTTCAAACCATGTTTAAAAGAGGATTTTTCTTGCAGAAAGGAAAGGGAGGATGTATATCATCAGTTATGAGATGTGATATTCCCTGTTGATCTCTCCACCAGAAGAAGGGAAGAGGCCAGGTAGACAATTCAGGATGTGGCTGTCACACAAGAAACACCTCCATGCTGCTCTCTGACCCTGGCCCATAGATTCATTTCTCACTCACCTCTTGGAGAAAACTATGGAAAACAAATTTCTGTAATTTACACATAAAGTAGTGTATCTGGTATTGGGGGTTAATTTTATTGTGGGGAAGGCCACAGAACCAGGCTGAAAACTACACATCCCGGAACAGAATCCATAGCCCACCCTGGATCAGGTCCCTCCTAGGAACAACTGCCCCTGCTGCTGAGCACAGACACCACTTCTCACACCTCTGACATCCTGGTGCTGGACACTGGACCCCAAGGCTAGGATAGATGTCACTGCTGCACCTGGCAACTGGACATCACTACTGACACTCAGCTATGTTTACTAAAATGCATTCTGCACAATCCCAACCTTTCTGTGTCACCTCATTCTAGCTCAGAGTCTGACAGTGATATAGGATTTAAGAAGAAATTATTTAGTCAGGTAGTGAGGGTACAGAAGTCTCAGTAAGGTTTTCTTTTTAATGGAAAGCAGGCCCCAAATCATTTTCTTTTCTGACAAAGACCAGCCTGTAAAATCAAGCTTCGGACATAGACAAGCAAGCTGGAAGCTTGCACGAGTGAATGCTGGCAGCTGTGCCAATAAGAAAAGGACACCTGGGACTAGGCATGTTCACAATGATGGCTCCATCTTCCCTTCTTTTTACCAGCCATGTGTTCAGTAAAGAGCAGACAACATAGCATCGGCCAATAAACTCACTCCTTGTGTGTCACTGTCCTTAATCTTCTTGGCGAGATACAATGAACCCTGAGTATTTACCTGAGACAACAATGCCGCTTCAGCAGGTGGTCATCTGACTGGTGGAGTCTAAGACTCATGTCCATTATCAACTGCAGGGGTGACTGGAGTGTTGTGCTCTTCTAGGGAGGGGGGTGGTTTCTATCTCCTCTTAACACTTTCTTTACATGTTGTAAACTGAAAATAAACTTCAAACCCACCCTCTCCCAACCATCTTAATGGACACCCTCCTCAGCCAGGGCACTCAAAAGTTAACGTGAAACACTGGCTCAGGCCATCATGGGAAGCAGGTGTTGAACATGCCTCATTATGCCCTCTTCCCTTTTGGAATTCAGGAAAAGCTGACCAGCATTTAACATCAACACAGACCTTAAGTCTGATCAGAAACATTATAATCTATTCTCTCTGAAGCCTGCCACCTGGAGGCTTCAACTGCATGATAAAATTTTGGACTCCACAACCTCTTACCATAACCCAGACATTCCTTTTTATTGATAATAACTCAACCAATTGCCAATCAGAACATTTTAAAATCTACCTATAACCTAGAAGCAGTACCCCCCAACCCCCGCTTGCTTCAAATTGTTCTGCTTTTCTGGACTGAACCAATGTATATCTTAAATATATATTATTAGTGTCTCATATCTTCCTAAAATGTATAAAACCAACCTGTACCCCAACCACCTTGAGCACATGTTCTCAGGGTCTCCTGAGGGATGTGTCATGGCCTGTGGTCACTCGTATTTGGCTCAGAATAAATATCTTCAAATATTTTATGAAGTTTGCCTCTTTTCATTGACAGTGTGGAATTCTGATGTAGTGTGCAATTCTGATGAACCCTCTTGGGTTCAAGTGCTGGAGTGTGAAGGGTGGGAAAAGAATGACAAATTTTAATTATTGGAGCAGTGCTCCAAGACAAGAAATGTATCTAGTATCTGGTAGGCATTCAGAGTGTCTGAATGAACCAGTGACTAATAAATAACATCTTTCCACCCATTCCCTTGAAAATAAGTTATTACATCAAGTTTTTGTCTATCTCAGTTCATACTCCAGATTATTGGAGTGGCATTGTGTGATGGTGAAATGATTATTCACACATCTTCCCTTGGCATTGTCTCTTACTAGGATTAAAACACTCAGGTTTGTAAGATCTCAGAGGATCTGGTTGCACACTGATGTTTTATATTAATATTTATATTTTCTTGTGTGTGGAAATATTTCTGGGGAGAGAATCTCTGACACTTATTAGTTTTTATGTGACCCCCTCAAAGGCCTAAAAAATCCTAACTTCTAGGTTAGAGGTAGGGCCACTCCATGTCTGGACAATGAACAGCTGGTAGAAACCTGTGTTTAGCAGACTTAGGGACATGAAATAAATGCTTAATTTTTTTTTATCTTTTCCTCTGGGACCGAAGAAGGTAGAGGTTTACTTGCTTACTCTTACTGTTGTTGCGAGAAGTCAAGGACCCCGAATGGAGGGACTGGCTGGAGCTGCGGCAGAGGAACATAAATTGTGAAGATTTCATTTTAATATGGACATTTAACAGTTCCCAAATAATACTTTTATAATTTCTTATGCCTGTCTTTACTTTAATCTCTTAATCCTGTTATCTTCATAAGCTGACGATGTACGTCACCTCAGAACCACTGTGATAATTGTGTTAACTGTACAAATTGATTGTAAAACATGTGTTTGAACAATATGAAATCAGTGCACCTTGAAAAAGAATAGAATAACAGCGATTTTTATGTAACAAGGGAAGACAACCATAAGGTCTGACTGCCTGCGAGGTTGGGCAAAAAGAGCCATATTTTTCTTCTTGCAGAGAGCCTATAAACAGATGTGCAAGTAGGAGAGATATCGCTAAATTCTTTTCCTAGCAAGGAATATTAATATTAATACACTGGGGAAGGAATGCATTCCTGGGGGGAGGTCTATAAACGGCCGCTCTGGGAATGTCTGTCTTATGCAGTTGAGATAAGGACTGAGATACGCCCTGGTCTCCTGCAGAACCCCCAGGCTTACTAGGGTGGGGAGTAACTCTGCCCTGGTAAACTTGTGGTCAGACTGGTTCTCTGCTCTCAAACCCTGTTTTCTGTTGTTTAAGATGTTTATCAAGACAATACGTGCACTGCTAAACATAGACCCTTATCAGTGGTTCTGCTTTTGCCCTTTGTCCTGTTCCCTCAGAAGCATGTGATCTTTGTTAGACCCTTATTAGTAGTTCCACTTTTTGCCCTCAGAAGCATGTGATCTTTTTACCTACTCCTTGTTCTTACACCCTCTCCCCTTTTGAAACCCTTAATAAAAACTTGTTGGTCTGAGACTCAGGCGGACATCACGATCCTACTGATATGTGACGTCACCCCCGGTGGCCCAGCTGTAAAATTCCTCTCTTTATACTGTCTTTCTTTATTTCTCAGCTGGCCGACACTTATGGAAAATAGAAAGAACCTATGTTGAAATATTGGGAATGGGTTCCCCCAATATACTGTAAGTTTCTCTCTGCGGGATGGTGATGGGGTTTTCCTCCAGCCAAATAATTTTCTGATTCTCCAACAGCAACTGGGAGTCCTAGAATTTGACTCAATTCTGACACTAACCACCTGGAGTTAGCCTCAGACTCCACAGGTTTAAGGACTCAGTCCTACAAGTCTGTCCTCACTTCAGATGCAAGTCACAAGTATCGGGTCCCAGGTTACCTGCACTTCTGTCTATCATGGCTGCAAACTCAGGGGTTTCTCACCTCCCAAGGTTTGGGAATTCTTAAACTAACTCAAAGAACTCAGGAAGTTGCTATAGTCATGTAAACCAAAAAACATCTGAGACAGGTATCAATCAGTTTAGAAGTTTATTTTGCCAAGCTGAAGATGTACCTTGGAAACAGAGACACAAATTATTGTAGCATCTGTGGCCCATGCTTTTTACTAAGAGGGTTTTGAGGACTTCAATATTTACAGGAGAAAGAGCAGGCAGGAGAGGAAAAAGGAACAGTCAACTATGCTTTCATCTCGTGTTCAGTAAATCTGCATTTTACATAAGACAAAGTAAATGTTGGGTAGAGAACTCAAATACACATTTGTCTCCAGGTGAGTGGAGGGATGATTTCTGGTCTTGTCTTTGTCCTGTACCTGTGAAGATAAGCTGTTAATTTACATTGTCAGGGTGAAATTCAACAAAACTCTGTTTTAGAGTAAAGATGTTGGGGCCCACAAGGAATTATCTTGTGAGCAATTTGTGAGGGAGGCCACCTGGGGAGATATGTGGTCCTCTATCTTTGCACTTATTTGTTTAGGAACAAAAGAAAGGCAGTTTTTCTATCACTCAGTTACCAAGCTTAACTTGTCCCTTTGGTATAGTGAATTTGGTGTCCCGAAATTTTATTTTGCTTTCACACTCAGTATTGTAGTTTATTATTGTTATAGCTTAAATCAGTGGTCCCCAACTTTTTGGCACCAGGGACCAGTTTCGTGGAAGACAATTTTTCCATGGACCAGCAGAGGTGGCAGGGAATAGAGGGGAATGGATTGAGGATGAAACTGTTCCACCTCAGATGATCAGGCATTAGTGTTTCATATGGAGCATGCAACCTAGATCCCTCGCATGCAGAGTTCACAATAGGGTTCATGCTCTTATGAGAATCTAATTCCACCACTGATCTGACAGGAGGCGGAGCTCAGGTGGTCATGCTTATGCTCTCTCACCCACCAGTCACCTCCTGCTGTGCGGTCTGGTTCCTGCCAAGCCAGGAACCTGTACCAGTGCACAGCCGGGTGTTAAGGACTCCTGGTTTAAATTATGCCACTATAGCAGAACACCTGAGACTGGATAACTTAAAACGAACAGAAATTTATTTGGTTCATGGTTGTTGAGGAAGGGAATTCCAAGACCAAGGGACTGTACCTGGTAGAAAGCAAAAGGGCAAGAGAGGGTGAGAGGTAGGGGGGATAAGAGGTCAAACTCACAGCCTCAGGTCCTTTTATGATCAGACTTAATTCATTAATGGGGGCAGAGCTCTGATGGTCCAATCATCTCTCAAAGGTCCCGCCTCTTAAAAATGTTGCATTCAGGATGAATTACCCAACAGATGCTTTTCTAGGGAAACATTCAAACCATAGCAGTTATAAAGGGTACAAACGAGCAGCCAGATGAAGAGGTGCACAGGGTGTGGTCTGGAAGGGCTCTGAGCACAGGAACCTCTGTCCCCATGGAGATGAGGTTCACCATCCTCCCAGCACATGGACACATGGAGGTACTCACCAATTGGGAAGCTCTCCAAAACCTAATCTCTAGAGGTTTCTATGGAAGTTTCATTGTGTAGGCAAGATTAATTAAATCAATGGCCACTGGTGACTGAACTCAACTTCCAGCCCCTCTTTGCTTCTCAGAGGTAAGGGATGGTGCTGAAAGTTCCAATCCTCTAATCACAGCTTCGTGTTTCTGGCAACTAGCCCCCATCCTGAAGCTATTTAGGAGCCCCTCACCCCATAGTCATCACATTGGCATATTAAAGTCATACTTATCACTGAGGAGATTGCAAATGTTTTGGAACCTGCTTGTCAGGAAACAGGGAAAAAGACCAAATATTTTGATTGGGCCACAGATCACACCCTGGTCTTTGACCACATTATCTCTTTTTATAATATTTATTTATTTCAGAGACAAGGTCTTGCTCTGTTGTGCAGGGTAGAATGCAGTGGCACAATCATAGCTCATTGTAACCTTGAATTCCTGGGCTCAAGTGATCCTCCTGCGTCAGCCTCCTGAGCAATAGCATTACAGGTGCACACCAGCATGCCCAACTAATTTTTTAAAGATTTTGTAGGAATGGGGTCTCACTATTTTGCCCCGGTTGGTCTCAAACTTCTGGCCTTAAACAATCCTCCTACCATGGCCTCTGAAACTGATGGAATTACGAGTCTGAGCCACTGTGCCTGGCCAATCACAGATCTCCTACGCCAGAAGAATCATAACAGTGAGAAGATCCTGGCACATTACCAGAATCCTTTTTGGTCATGAACAATTATCCCAGGGGAGATCGTTCCAAGATAGCCGAATAGGAACAGCTCCAGTCTACAGCTCCCAGCATGAGTGGTGCAGAAGACGGGTGATTTCTGCATTTCCAACTGAGGTACTGGGTTCATCTCACTGGGACTTGTCACAGAGTGGGTGCTGCCCACAGAGTGTGAGCCAAAGCACGGTGAGGCATCGCCTTACCAGGGAAGCACAAGGGCTCAGGGAATTCCCTTTCCTAGCCAAGGGAAGCCATGAGAGATGGTACCTGGAAAATAGGGACACTCTCACCCTAATACTGTGCTTTTCCAACAGTCGTAGTGAACGGCACACCAGATTATATCCCGCGCATGGCTCGGTGGGTCTCATGCCCATGGAGCCTTGCTCACTGCTAGCACAGCAGTCCGAAATTGAACTGGGAGGTGGCAGTGAGGCTGGGGGAGGGGTGTCTGCCATTGCTGAGGCTTGACTAGGTAAACAAAGTGGCAGGAAGCTCAAACTAGGTGGAGCCCACCGCAGCTCAACAAGGCCTGCCTGCCTCTGTAGACTCCACCTCTGGGGGCAGGGCATAGCTGAACAAAAGGCAGCAGAAACTTCTGCAGACTTAAATGTCCCAGTCTGACAGCTTTGAAGAGAGCAGTGGTTCTCCCAGCATGGAGTTTGAGATCTGAGAATGGACAGACTGCCTCCTCAAGTGGGTCCCTGACCCCCGAGTAGCCTAACTGGGAGACACCTCCCAGTGGGGACAAAATGACACGTCATACAGCCGGGTGCCCCTCTGAGACGAAACTTCCAGAGGAAGGATCAGGCAGTAACATTTGTTGTTCTGCAATATTTGCTGTTCTGCAGCCTCTGCTGGTGTTACCCAGGCAAACAGGGTCTGGAGTAGACCTCCAGCAAACTCCAATAGGTGTGCAGCTGAGGGTCCTGACTGTTAGAAGGAAAACTAACAAACAGAAAGGAATAACATCACCAAAAAGGACATCTACACCAAAACCCCATCTGTAGGTCACCATCATCAAAGACCAAAGGTAGATAAAACCACAAAGATGGGGAGAAACCAGAGCAGAAAAGCTAAAAATTCTAAAAATCAGAGAACCTGTTCTCCGCCAAAAGATCGCAACTCCTCGCCAGCAATGGAACAAAGCTGGACAGAGAATGACTTGACAAGTTGAAAGAAGTAGGCTTCAGAAGATTGGTAATAACAAACTTCTCCGAGCTAATGGAGGATGTTCAAACCCATCGCAAGGAAGATAAAAACCTTGAAAAAATATTAGGTGAACGGTTAACTACAATAAACAGCATAGAGAAGATCTTAGATGACCTGATGGAGCTGAAAATCATGGCATGAGAACTACTTGATGCATGCACAAGCTTCAGTAACCAATTTGATCAAGTGGAAGAAAGGGTATCAGTGATCGAAGATCAAATGAATGAAATGAAGTGAGCAGAGAAGTTGAGAGAAAAAAGAGTAAAAAGAAATGAACAAAGCCTCCAAGAAATATGGGACTATGTGAAAAGAGCAAATCTACATTTGATTGGTGTACCTGAAAATGACAGGGAGAATGGAACCAAGTTGGAAAACGCTCTTCAGGATATCATCCAGGAGAACTTCCCCAACCTAGCAAGGCAGGCCAACATTCAAATTCGTGAAATACAGAGAACGCCACAAACATACTCCTCAAGAAGAGCAACCCAAAGACACATAATTGTCAGATTCAACAAGGTTGAAATGAAGGAAAAAATGTTAAGGGCAGCCAGAGAGAAAGGTCAGGTTACCCACAAAGGGAAGCCCATCAGACTAACAGTGGATCTCTCGGCAGAAACTCTACAAGCCAGAAGAGAGTGGGGGCCAATATTCAACATTCTTAAAGAAAAGAATTTTCAACCCAGAATTTCATATCCAGCCAAACTAAGCTTCATAAGTGAAGGAGAAATAAAAGCCTTTACAGACAAGCAAATGCTGAGAGGTTTTGTCACCACCAGGCCTGCCTTACAAGAGCTCCTGAAGGAAGCACTAACATGGAAAGGAACAACCAGTACCAGCCACTGCAACAATATGCCAAATTGTAAAGACCATCGATGCTAGGAAGAAACTGCATCAATTAATGGGCAAAATAACCAGCTAACATCGTAACGATAGGGTCAAATTCACACATAACAATATTAACCTTAAATGTAAATGGGCTAAATGCCCCAATTAGAAGACACAGACTGGCAAATTGGATAAAGAGTCAAGACCCATCAGTGTGCTGTATTCAGGAAACCCATCTCATGTGCAGAGACACACATAGGCTCAAAATAAAGGAATGAAGGAAGATGTACCAAGCAAATGGAAAACAAAAAAAGCAGGGGTTGCAATCCTAGTCTCTGATAAAACAGACTTTAAACCAACAAACATCAAAAGAGACAACGAAGGCCATTACATAATGGTAAAAAGATCAATTCAACAAGAAGAGCTAACTATCCTAAATATATATGCACCCAATACAGGAGCACCCAGATTCATAAAGCAAGTCCTTAGAGACCTACAAAAAGACTTAGACTCCCACACAATAATAATGGGAGACTTTAACACCCCACTGTCAACATTAGACAGATCAACGAGACAGAAAGTTAACGAGGATATCCAGGACTTGAACTCAGCTCTGCACCAGGCAGACCTAATAGAGACCTACAGAACTCTCCACCCCAAATCAACAGAAAATACATTCTTCTCAGCACCACATTGCACTTATTCCAAAATTGACCACATAGTTGGAAGTAAAGCACTCCTCAGCAAATGTAAAAGAATAGAAATTATAACAAACTGTCTCTCAGACCACAGTGCAATCAAATTAGAACTCAGGATTAAGAAACTCACTCAGAACCACTCAACTACATGGAAACTGAACAACCTGCTCCTGAATGACTACTGGGTACATAACGAAATGAAGGTAGAAATAAAGATGTTCTTTGAAACCAGTGAGAACAAAGACACATCATACCAGAATCTCTGGGACACATTTAAAGCAGTGTGTAGATGGAAATTTATAGCACTAAATGCTCACAAGAGAAAGCAGGAAAGATCTAAAATCCACAGCCTAACATCACAATTAAAAGAACTGGAGAAGCAAGAGCAAACACATTCAAAAGCTAGCAGAAGACAAGAAATAACTAAGATTAGAGCAGAACTGAATAAGATAGAGACACAAAAAAAACTTCAAAAAATTAACGAATCCAGCATCTGGTTTTTTGGAAAGATCAACAAAATTGATAGACCGTTAGCAAGACTAATAAAGAAGAAAAGAGAGAAGAATCAAATAGACACAATAAAAAATGATAAAGGGGATATAATCACCGATCCCACAGAAATACAAACTACCATCAGAGAATACTATAAACATCTCTATGCAAATAATCTAGAAAATCTAGAAGAAATGGATAAATTCCTGGACACATACACCCTCCCAAGACTAAACCAGGAAGAAGTTGAATCCCTGAATAGACCAATAATAGGCTCTGAAATTGAGGCAATAATTAATAGCCTACCAACCAAAAAAAGTCCAGGACCAGATGGATTCACAGCCAAATTCTACCAGAGGTACAAAGAGGAGCTGGTACCATTCCTTCTGAAACTATTCCAATCAATAGAAAAAGAGGGAATCCTCCCTAACTTATTTTATGAGGTCGGCATCATCCTGATACCAAAGCCTGGCAGAGACACAACAAAAAAAAGAGAATTTTAGACCAATATCCCTGATGAACGTGGATGCAAAAATCCTCAATAAAATACTGGCAAACCGAATCCAGCAGCACATCAAAAAGGTTATCCACCATGATCAAGTGGGCTTCATCCCTGGGATGCAAGGCTGGTTCAACATACACAAATCAATAAACATAATCCAGCATATAAACAGAACCAAAGACAAAAACCACGTGATTATTTCAATAGATGCGGAAAAGGCCTTCAACAAAATTCCACAGCACTTCATGCCAAAAACTCCAAATAAACTAGGTATTGATGGGACGTATCTCAAAATAATAAGAGCTATCTATGACAAACCCACAGCCAATATCATACTGAATGGGCAAAAACTGGAAGCATTCCCTTTGAAAACTGGCACAAGACAGGGATGCGCTTTCTCACCACTCCTACTCAACATAGTGTTGGAAGTTCTGGCCAGGGCAATCAGGCAAGAGAAAGAAATAAAGGGTATTCAATTAGGAAAAGAAGAAGTCAAATTGTCCCTGTTTGCAGATGACATGATTGGATATTTAGAAAACCCCATCGTCTCAGCCCAAAATCTCCTTAAGCGGATAAGCAACTTCAGCAAAGTCTCAGGATACAAAATCAATGTGCAAAAATCACAAGTATTCCTATACACCAATAACAGACAAACAGAGAGCCAAATCATGAGTGAACTCCCATTCACAATTGCTTCAAAGAGAATAAAATACCTAGGAATCCAACTTACAAGGGATGTAAAGGACCTCTTCAAGGAGAACTACAAACCACTGCTCAATGAAATAAAAGAGGACATAAACAAGTGGAAGAACATTCCAAGCTCATGAATAGGAAGAATCAATGTTGTGAAAATGGCCATACTGCCCAAGGTAATTTATAGATTCAATGCCATCCCCATCAAGCTACCAATGACTTTCTTCACAGAATTGGAAAAAACTACTTTAAAGTTCATATGGAACCAAAAAAGAGCCTGCATTGCCAAGACAATCCTAAGCCAAAAGAACAAAGCTGGAGGCATCACACTACCTGACTTTAAACTATATTACAAGGCTACAGTAACAAAAACAGCATGGTACTGGAACCAAAACAGAGATATAGACCAATGGAACAGAACAGAGCCCTCAGAAATAATATCACACATCTACAACTATCTGATCTTTGAGAAACCTGACAGAAACAAGAAATGGGGAAAGGATTCCCTATTTAATAAATGGTGCTGGGAAAACTGGCTAGCCATATGTAGAAAGCTGAAACTGGATCCTTTCCTTACACCTTATACAAAAATTAATTCAAGATGGATTAAAGACTTAAATGTTAGACCTAAAACCATAAGAACCTAGAAGAAAACCTAGGCAATACCATTCAGGACATAGACATGGGCAAGGACTTCATGACTGAAACACCAAAAGCAATGGCAACAAAAGCCAAAATTGACAAACGGGATCTAATGAAACTAAAGAGCTTCTGCACAGCAAAAGAAACTACCATCAGAGTGAACAGGCAACCTACAGAATGGGAGAAAATTTTTGTAATCTACCCATCTGACAAAGGACTAATATCCAGAATCTACAAAGAACTTCAACAAATTTACAAGAAAAAATCAAACAACCCCATCAAAAAGTTGGCAAAGGATATGAACAGATACTTCTCAAAAGAAGACATCTATGCAGCCAACAGACACGTGAAAAAATGCTCATCATCGCTGGTCATCAAAGAAATGCAAATCAAAACCAAAAGGAGATACCATCTTACACCAGTTAGAATGGCGATCATTAAAGTCAGGAAACCACAGGCGCTGGAGAGGATGTAGAGAAATAGGAACACTTTTACACTGTTTGTGGGAGTGTAAGCTAGTTCAACCATTGTGGAAGACAGTGTGGCAATTCCTCAAGGATCTAGAACTAGAAATACCATTTGACCCAGCCATCCTATTACTGGGTATATACCCAAAGGATTATAAATCATGCTACTATAAATGCATATGTATGTTTATTGCACTATTCACAATAGCAAAGACTTGGAACCAACCCAAATGTCCATCAATGATAGACTGGATTAAGAAAATATGGCACATAACCCGGGTGCAGTGGCTCACGCCTGTAATCCCAGCACTTTGGGAGGCTGAGGCGGGTGGATCACGAGGTCAGGAGATCGAGACCATCCTGCCTAATACAGTGAAACCCCGTCTCTACTAAAAACACAAAAAAAATTAGCTGGTCATGGTGGTGGGTGCCTATAGTCCCAGCTACTTGGGAGGCTGAGGCAGGAGAATGGCGTGAACCCAGAAGGCAGAGCTTGCAGTGAGCGAGACTGCGCCACTGCACTCCAGCCTGGGCGACAGAGTGAGACTCCATCTCAAAAAAAAAAAAAAGAAAAAAAGAAAATGTGGCACGTATACACCATGGAATACTATGCAGCCATAAAAAAGGATGAGTTCATGTCCTTTGCAGGGACGTGGATGAAGCTGGAAACCATCATTCTGAGCAAACTATCACAAGGACAGAAAACCAAACACCGCATGTTCTCACTCATATGTGGAAATTGAACAATCAGAACACTTGAACTCAGGGTGGGGAACATCACACACCAGGGCCTATCATGGGGTGGGGACAGGGGGGAGGGATAGCATTAGGAGAAATACCTAATGCAAATGACAAATTAATGAGTGCAGCACACCAACATGGCAGATGTACACATAGGTAACAAACCTGCATGTTGTGCACATGGACCCTAGAACTTAAAGTATAATAAAAAAAAATTATCCCGGTGCAGTCCAAAAACAGGAGTAGTCTCAGCAACACATGGCTGCACCCGTTCAGGCATTTGGTAAAATTGAGTTAAGAGACAATATCATCTCTTGCTTATATCTCTTTTGAGTAGTTCATGTAACATTGGATTTTCCTCATTGCATAACCCATTTACTCATTCATTTACCGTCAGCTACTATTTCTCCTTCTCTTCATTTATACCAAACATTTCTAGTTATGGAAGGGACATGAGGTTCTGCTGCTGTGCTGACCTAGACTGCAGGGACCAATACTGTTCTAGCAATTGTCTTGAATCATCCATTCCAGTTCATAGAGGGTAGGGTTATGCAGTAGAGAACTGGTTGGCTATCTGACCCTAGGCAATACAGCTGCATTCAGTGTTAACCCCAACTTTGCCAGATGCAGTGAAGGCACAACCTACTTCTCCAGACCCTTAGGAATCATTACATAATGGACACAAAATATATTTACAGTTTCTTGCTTAGGAATAATTCCTGTTTCTGGACTTTTATTTGCATCCCTAGTCCTGAGACTACTGCATCAGGTGTGAGAAAAGCAAGTTGAGGTAAAGTACAGTCATCATTCCAGTGTCCTCCCACCTTGGGAAGGATTGTATATAGATCACACCAGCACCTTCCCCTGATCCACAAGGAAAAGAGAGGATACTTTCATATCAAGTGTAAGCACACTCATGAAGGTGTATAAGCCCGCCCTTCATGCTTGTTTCCCCACTCTTGCTTTATACAACCAATGTTTCAATGGACTATTTTAATTCTCTATGGAACTCTTCCTCTGAGAAGGATGTCTCTCTGACATTTTGAGCAAGCGCATTTTCTGGTGTAAAGAAACGTGACTCGGTGGTCCACATGGTTGCAGTACCTCCCATTCAAGCTCTTAGTAGCACTCTGAGCATTTGCATCTGAGATAAAGCAGGGACCTCTCTTAGAAGCCTGCCAGGGCCTCCCAACATGGAAATAAAGAAAAACCTTCAGTTCCTTCAAAAGAAATTCCAGGCACCTAGCCAGCCCTAAAAAGTAAGTGAGTGACCTTATAAACAAGAAGGTAATGATAGCTTAAAACGATAGCCAAGGAAGTTAGAGTCACAAGATGTTGGACTCTCTATGGAAACTAAAGAGAACATCTTAACATATGCCCCTGAGTTGTTTTTCAGAAACTCGGATTCCCACCTAATAGATCCACTGACAGGAAGACCTCAGATCAGGGGAAACTGAGGACTGAACTCTGACCACCATTGTTTGTTCTAAATTTCTTCCTGAGGGGCCTGGAGAGAGTAAAGCCCACAGGCCAGGCCTGAACATTCCTCTCTACTGCCCCCAACTGTGTAAGGAAGCTTTGCTTCCTTATGAATCACAAATCAGAGAATCTTTATCTCTATCTATGACTTGTAAGCTCCCTCATCAGGATATTCCTCCTTTTAAGGCCAAACCAGTGTGTAACTTCTATGCATTGATTTATGATGTTGCCTGTAACTCTGCTTTCCTGAAATTTACCCCTATCTTTAAGAAACCTTGCTTGTGAGCCATTGAGGAGGTTGGGTCTTAACTGGGAGCTGGCTGATTCTCCTTGCTTGGCACCCTACAAATAAATGCCCTCTTTTCTCTCCCTACAAAATCTCAGTATGGATGTTTGTTTTTACTGCCCCAGGTGAGTGGACTCCAGTTCAGTTTGGTAACACATCTACCACCAGCTGAGCAATGCTCAGCTCCAGGGTGAGTATCTATTGCTGCCAAGACCCATTTGCTGCTTCCTGGGTCTACTGGTATCAGTGTAACTTGCCAGCTCTGTATTTTCAAGATCTTCCCATAAGAGAATCTGCCACATAGCCATATGCTATCTCTGTCTCTCTGTCTTTCTTTTTTTGTTAAAGAAAACACTTATATGTATTTTATGCCTGTGATGTGGGGAATGCAAGAGGAATATGCCTTGATTCCACTTCTCTCTGCATTGCTACAGCCCCAGTGTCTACTTATTTCATGGACTCAGGTGATCATCACAAGCAAACGTGGATTTTTTTTAGATGTGGTCTTGATATCTTCCTCTGGCTGAACTCAAATACTGCTCAGGCCAAACTCTAACTCCTGGACTCAAGATATCCTTCTGCCTCAGCTGCTCTCATAGCTGGAATTACAGGTGCACCTGGCAAACACTTGGAGATAAATGCTTATTTATTTCAATCACCTTCCAAACCTGGAAGGGAGTTATTCTGATGGGCATTGATGGGCACTGAGGGGATGGTGCTAAACCACTCATGAGAAACTGCCCCCATGATCCAACCACCTCCCTGAAGGTCCCACCTCTAATGCTGGGGATTCCATCCAACATGAGATTTGGGCAAGAACAACGTCCACTCTATATCAGGCATCAACGTGTCTTACATTAATGAACCTCTCAAATTACCATAGTGATTTCCATAGGACTGTGTCTCATTTGGGCACTCTTTTCATCGGCAAGTTTTCCATTGCTTTCCTGATTAATTATATGGCCAGGCCATTAGTCACTGCCTGTAAGTCAATAAAAACTAAAACATAGGAGCTTTATTATTGTTCAATTCTTCCACCACTGCTGAGAAACACCCTGCAATTCAGCCCACAAGAGTTGTTCTGTTTTTATCTTCTTTGATCAAAGCGGTGGACTTCCAAACAGGATGTCGTCCATTCATCTTCCAAATGCTGTACACAAACCAACCAGCTGTTTGAGTTCAGTTGACGGATATTGCAGTTCAAATCCCAGCACTGTCTGCTGCAGAGTTCCATCTTGCTCAGAGAAGGTCAACGTTTTGTTTAATTTACACCTTCAATGAATTGAATGAAGCCCACCCGCATTATAGAGATCAATCTGCTTTACTCAAAGTCTAGTTATTTTGCATTAATGTTATCCAAGAAACATTCTCACAAATCATCCAGAATAATGCTTGATCACCTATCTGGGGACGGTGGTTCAGCCAAGATGACAAATGAAATTAATTATGACATTCTTCAATATAAGAATATTCTGAGGAAATTAGCCTTTGTCCTAATAAAACAAGGAACAAACAACTGTTTCTAAAAATTTTCAATCAACAATCAAAAAGCCATTCCTATAGATTGTTGCTCAAGTTCATTCTATAACTGTGTGTGAAAAAAACATGTATTTGTTGAAAACAGAAGGAGAGAAAAATGAAAAAGCAGAAAGTAAAAAAAAAGACATGAGAATAATAATAAAGATGACAGCAGTTATTTCACTGGAAACAATGCAAATGAGGAGACAGATGAGCAACATTTTAAAGTCCTAAAAGGAAAATACCATGAGACTAGATTCTATTCCCAGAAAATAATACCTTTCTAAAACATATATATGTATAATTTAAATTGACAAATCATAATACATTCATGATATGTTGTGTGATGTACTGATATATGTATACCATGTGTAATGATTAAATCAAACTAATTAACCAATTAACATACCATGAATATAGCTATCAAAAAATAGATTTTAGACATATAGGGAGTGAAAAAAGTTATAACTAGCAGATCTAAACTATAATAAATGTTTTAGTTCTTCAGGCAAAAAGAAAATTAAGGGACTAGTTGGCACAGCATTTAATGATGAAAAGACAGCTTCATTTCCTTTTTCCACTGAGACAGAGAACACAGCCCAGGGTCCTGGGAATTGTTCAACCCAATCCACCACTGTAGACACCTGAGCACTCCTCCTGGGTAGCTGAGGTTGGGTGCTATCACCTTAGCTGTCACCTACCTGCAAACACCACCTATGGGCATTCCACCCAGCCTATCGTAGCTACTGCTAACATTAATGCACACTTTTTGGGACCAGTAGTTCTCCTTGTAGACATCTCTTACCTCCCAAATTAGCTTTATTCCTAGGTATTGTATTCTTTTTGTGGCAATTGTGAGTGGGAGTTCATTCCTGATTTGGCTCTTGGCTTGCCTGTTGTTGTCAGTGTGTAGAAATGCTAGTAATTTTTGCACGTTGATTTTGTATCTTGAGAATTTGCTGAAGTTGTTTATCAGCTTAAGAAGCTTTTGGACTGAGGCTATGGGTTTTTCTAGTTATAGAATCATGTCATCTGCAAACAGGAATCATTTGAATTCCTCTCTTCCTATTTGAACACCTTTCTTTTTTTTTTTTTTTTTTTTTTATTTCACTTGCCTGATTGCCCTGGTCAGAATTTCCAATACTGTGTTGAACAGGAGCAGTGAGAGAAGGCATCCTTGTCTTGTGTTGATTTCAAGGAGAATGCTTCTAGCTTTTGCCCATTCAGTATGAAGTTGGCTGTGGGTTTGTCATAGATGGCTTTTATTGTTTTGAGGTATATTCCTTCAACACCTAGTTTATTGAGAGTTTTTTTAAAAAACATGTATAGAGTTTGAATTTTATCAAAAGCCTTTTCTGCATCAACTGAGACAATCATGTAGTTTTTGTCTTTAGTTCTGTTTATGTGATGAATCACATTTATTGATTTGCATATGTTGAACTAACCTTGCATCCTGGCGATGAAGCCTACTTGATAATGGTGGATAAGGTTTTTGATGTGCTGCAGGATTTGGTTTGCCAGCATTTTGTTGGAGATTTTTGCATTAATGTTCATCAAGAATACTGGCCTGATGTTTTCTCTTTTTTGTTGTTGTTGTATCTCTGCCACATTTTGGTATCAGGATGATGCTGGCCTAATAGAATGAGTTAGGGAGGAGTCTCTCCTCCTCATTTTTTGGGAATAGTTTCAATAGGAATGGTACCATCTCTTCTTTGTGCATCCAGTAGAATTCACCTGTCAATCATCAGGTCCTGGGCTTTTTTTTTTTTTTGGTAGGCTCTTTATTACTGCCTCAAGTTCAGAACTCATTATTTTTTCAGAGATTGAATTTCTTCCTGGTTCAGTCTTGGGGGCGGTGTATGTGTCCAGGAATTTATCCATTTCTTCTAGATTTTCTAGTTTATGCGCATAGAAGTGTTCATAATATTTTCTGGTGGTTGCTTGTATTTCTGTGGGGTGAGTGGTAATGTTCCTCTTATTGTTTCTGATTGTGTTTATTGGAATTTTCTCTCTTTTCTTCTTTATTAGCTTAGCTAATGGTCTATTTTATTAATTTTTTTAAAAAACCTCCTGAATTTATTGATCCTTCAAACGGTTTTTTGTGTCTCTGTCTCCTTCAGGAGACAATACCTTTGTTAATTTTTTTTGGTTATTTCTTGTCTTCTGCTAGCTTTGGGGTATGTTTGCTCTTCATTCTTAAGTTCTTTTAGGTTTGATTTTAGGTTGTTGACTTGAGATCTTTCTAACTTTTTGATGTGGGCATTTACTACTATAAATTTCCCTCTTAACACTGCCTTAGCTGTTTCCCAGAGGTTCTGGTACATTGTATCTTTTTTCTCATTAGTTTCAAAGAACTTCTTGATTTCTGCCTTAATTTCATTATTTACTAAAAGTCATTCAAGAACAGGTTATTTAATTTCTATGTAATTGTATGGTTTTAGTGAATTTCTTATTCTTGATTTTGAATTTGATTGCACTGTAGTCTGAAAGACTATTTGTTATGATTTCAGTTCTTTTGCATTTGCTGAGGAGTGTTTTACTTCTGATTGTGTGATTGATTTTAGAGTAAGTGCCATGTGGCAATGAGAAAAATGTATATTCTGTTGTTTTGGGGTGCGGAGTTCTGTAAATATCTATCAGGTCCATTTGCTTCAGGGCTGAATAGAGGTCCGGAATATCTTTGTTAATTTTCTGTCTTGATGATCTGTCTAATATTGTCAGTGGGGTATTAAAGTCCACCACTTCTATTGTGTGAGATTCTAAATCTCTTTGATGGTCTCTAAGAACCTGCCTTATGAATCTGGGTGTTCCTCTATTGGATGCATATATATTTAGGATAGTTAGATCTCTTCATTGAATTGAACTCTTTACTATTATGTAATGCCCACATTTATCTTTTTTGATCTTTCTTGGTTTAAAGTCTGTTTTGTCAGAAACTAGGATTGCAACCCTGGCTTTCTTCTGCTTTCCATTTGCTTGGAAAATTTTCCTCCATCTCTTTATTTTGCGCCTATGTGTGTCATTGAATGTAAGATGAGTGCATTGTAGGCAGCATACTGATAGGTCTTGGTTCTTTATCCAGCTTGCCCTTCTGTGTCTTTTAAATGTGGCATTTAGCCCATTTACATTTAAGGTTAGTATTGATATGTATGGATTTGATCCTGTCATCATGGTGTTAGCTGGTTACTTTGCAGACTTGCTTATGTGGTTGCTTTATTGCGTCACTAGTCTATGTACTTCAGTGTGTTTTTGTAGTGGCTGGTAACTGTCTTTCCTTTTCATATTTAGTGCTTCTTTTAGGAGTTCTTGTAATGCAGGTCTGGTGGTAATGAATTCCCTTGGCATTTGTTTGTCTGAAAAGAATTTTATTTTATTTTTTTTGGTTATGAAGCTTAGTTTGGCTGGATATGAAATTGTGGGTTGGAAATTCTTTTCTTTAACAATGTTCAATATTGGCCCTCAGTCTCTTCTGGTGTGTAGGGTTTCCACTTGGAGGTCCACTGTTAGTCTGATGGGCTTCCCTTTGTAGGTGACCTGGACTTTCTCTCTGGCTGTCCTTAACGTTCTTTCTTTCATTTCAACCATGGAGAATCTGATGATTGTGTCTTGGGGATGATCTTCTCATGGAGTAACTTACTAGTGTTCTCTGCATTTCTGAATTTGAATGTTGGTCTGTCTAGCTAGGTTGGGAAAGCTCTCATGGATGATATCTTGAAATGTGTTCCAGATTGATTCTATTAGTCCCATCTCTTTCAGGTATACCAATAATTCATGGATTCAGTTTCTTTACATAATCTGATGTTTCTCAGAGGTTTTGTTTGTTCCTTTTCATTCTGTTTTCTCTATTCTTGTCTTCCTGTCTTATTTTAGAAAGCCGGTCTTCAAACACTGAGAGTCTTTCCTCCACTTGTCCTATTCTGCTGTTAATACTTGTGAGTTCACTATGAAATTCTTTTAGTGTGTTTTTCAGCTTTATCAGGTTGGTTTCATTCTTCTATAATACCGGCTATTTTGTCTGTCAGCTCCTGCAATGTTTTATCATTATTTTTAGCTTCCTTGGATTGGGTCACACTGTACTCCTTTAGCACAATGAACTTCTTCCCTCTCCATATTCTGAATTCTACTTCTGCTCTTTCAGCCATCTCAGCTTTAGCCTGGTTCCAAACCCGTGCTGGCTTTTTGAGTTTTCAGCATTCTTGTGCTGATTCTTTCTCATCTTAGTGGGCTTATCTACCTTCATTCTTTGAGGTTGCTGATCTATGAATGGGTTTTGTTTTTCTCTTCTTTTGTTTTCTCTTTCAACAGTCTGGCCACTTTTCTGTAGGGCTGCTGCAGTTTGCTGAGGGCCTGCTCCAGTCCCCAGTTGCCTCAGATTTTCCAGTAACTGGAGATATCACCAGTGAAAGCTACATAACAGCAAAGATGGCAGTCTGCCTTTTCCTTTGGGAGCTCTGTCTCAGGAAAGTACAGACCTGTTGCCAGCCCAAACACACCTGTAGGAGGTACTGGAGACCCTGGTTGGGAGGTCTTGCCCAGTCAGGAGGAATAGGATCAGGATCTAGAGGTTTACCAAAGGGAGGAATACTCCCTCAGGAGACACAGAAATTATTCCATTGAGCTGGAAGCTAAGACACCTACCCGGGCCCTTCAGCTCCTCACGTTACTGAATCAACAGACAGAGGAAGGAGTTACTGCACTTTCTGGGGTGATTGGTCCTGGTCATCAAGGGGAAACTGGCCTGCTACTACACAATGGCAGTAAATAAGACTATGTTTGAAATACAGGAGATCTTTTAGAGCATCTCTTAGTAATACTCTGCTCTATAATTAAAGTCAATAAAAACTACAACAACCCAAGTCAGGCAGGACTACTAATGACCCATGCCCTTCAGGAATGAAGGTTTGAGTCTCCCAAGCAGGAAAAAAAACCTGATCAGCTGACGGACTTGCTGAAGGCAGTGGGACTATGGGATGGTTAGTGAAAAAAAGCTATTTATACTGGTTGTGGCCAGCACTGTGGCTCATGCCTGTATCCCCAGTACTTTGGGAGGCCAAGGCAGGTGGATTCCTTAAGTCAAGGAATGTGAGACCAACCTGGGCAACATGCTGAAATTCCATCTCTACTGAAAATACATACAAAAACTTAGTCAGACTTGGTGGTGTGCTTGTAGTCCCAGCTACTTAGGAGGTTGAGGTAGAAGGATCACTTGTGCCCAGGAGGTGGAGTTTGCAGTGAGCCAAGGTAATGCCACTGCATTCCAGCCTGGGCAACAGAACAAGACCCTGTCTCAAATAAATCAGTAAATAAATAAATAAATAAATAAATAAATAAATAACCAGCTGTAACCATGTGATCAGTTGCAGAAATAAAGACGGTAAATGTTACGAGTATTACTTCCTTATGTTTTTACAATGATATTTATGTCTGTGTGTATGTACCCATATGTGTATTAAGCAAATACCTTTGTTTTCATCCTTTCCTTATCATCTTGTAATAAAACATAAAATGTGCTAATAATAGTTCCCTTTTATTAATGATGGTTCAACTTTTTTTAAACATGGTGTTTAGGTTACAGTATATCAAAGAGAAAAAATGCATATCATGCATTGAGTTTGAATTTTTTTCTGAGGAAAGGGTTAGTGTTTTTAGTTGGATGCAAGATAGCTGTATCATCTTTAGCAAAAGTATGACTTTATAATTGTTTTTATTTGGAGACTAAGTATGGTTTCAGAAAACATTAATGGGTGCCAAGTTCACAAGCATGGACTAGGGTGGTGGGTATTATGTGTCAATTTTACTAAACCATAGTATCTAGTTATTTAATCAAACACTAATTTATATGTTGCTATGATGGTGTTTTGCACTTGTGGTTAAAATCTGATGTCAGTTGATTTTATGAAAAGGAAATTACCCTCAAAATTGTGGGCGGGACTTTTTGAATCAGTTGAAGGTCTTTGGGCAAAACGTGAGGTTTCTCAAAGAAGAAAAAATTCTGCCTCAAGATGACAGTAGCAACTACAGTTTAGATTTCCAATCTGCCAGCCTGGTCTACAAATTTTAGACTGAAGACTGCAACATTGTGACTTTCCAGCCTGCCAGCCTGCAGAGGTGTAATTTGTGACATCAATAATATAAAATGAGGGGTGGAAAAAGATGTAAAGAAGCAGAGTTTTCATATTGGTTTCAATTCAAAATTGTTATAATTGTATTGTTATGTGCAATACCATAGTAATCACAAAGAAAATATACATAAAATATACACAAAAGAAAATGAGAAGGCAATGAAAACATATCACTAGAAAAAAAATCAACTAAACACAAAGGAAGGTTGGAATGAGGAAGATAACGGACGAAACAGCTATAAGACATGCATAAAACCAACATCACAATTACAGAGGTAAGTCTTTCCTCATCAGTAATTACTTTAAATGTAAATGGATTAAACTCCCCAATCAGAATTCAGAGATTATCACAATGGATATAATAAAAAGATTCTAACCATATGCTGGCTACAAGATACTCACTTTGGATCTAAGGACACATACAATTTGAAAATGAAAGGATGGAAAAGGATATTCCTGAAAATAGTAACTAAGGATTTTTAATGATCTCTCATAGGATTTTATGTGTTGACTGGGCTCAGATGATGGCCTTGGAGTTTTACATGGTTCAGGGATTGAAGTGGAAGGAACCAGATGCAGGCAGGATGGTTAATAGCAGTGCCCAGAACTGATACAACCACGTTTCTGCCCTATTTTATTGGCTAACCCAGATATCAGATCTGCTCATGTTTAAGGGGATGGAGAGAACTTACCTCTTGATGAGGGAGTGGTGGATCAAACTAAAGAAAACAAAGTGTGATGGAAAATACTTCTGCAGCCATCTTTGGAAAATACACGCAATCCAAAACATCCTATCTGCCAGAAAGGAAGAACACCATCATGCCTTATCCCTCCAGTCTAAGCCCTGTGATTCTATAGTATCCTGGGGAAGGATCATGTCTTAGGAAGCAGGTGGGGAGTTGAAGCTCTAAATAAAGCCCCAACTACAGCCACAATTTCACTTTATTTTGATGAAATTTTGTGTCATTTTTGATAAAATGGGGGCTCACAAATCTCTCTTCAGGGATCTCTCCAGTGGCGGGGATGATATGCTTCCCTCTCCACAGTTCTACTTTACAGATAAGTGGATCTAGCTCTCAGTTTCAGTTATTTAAAACACCAGAGACTTGGATGCATGCGTGTCACAAAAAGGTGAAAGAATGCTCTGTCACTTTCCCTTCTCTCACTCACTGCGCCCTGAACAAGAACCTGCTCTACCTTGACCTTTTGAATGGGGAGGAGGATCGCACTCCTGACTAAGCTTCATGCTTCCAGAGATAAACCTGCTACCCCAACAGCATGGTTTATTATAAGGACCAAACCCTACACCAAGAGCTCTTCCTTCACCTACCAGGGCAGAAACTGAATCCCATGGAAATGCCCAGAGAAATTGTGGCTCAAAAGGTCCAGTGTCATGTCCCTTCTGCCAAAATGAAGCCAACATATTCATCACAATATGGGGTATTGATAAGGATATCAAAATGATTACCACAAAAATTTGACAAATATGTTCTTTTTATTACGTCAACTTTTTTGTCCTACAAATATAAAGAAAATAAGCCTGCATAGCAGGAGAAGTTTTTCCTCTGGGAGAGAATCCTCTTCCCAGTGGAAAAGCTGGAGCCAGAATCACTAGAATGGAGCAAACTTTGAGGAATGACACAGCAAGGCGTCTTGGGGCAGCCAGAGTTAGGAAGGGCTCACCTTCTGCGTGACACCAACCTTTGGCTCTTTTTTTTTTTTTTTTGTTCTCACTGCAAGAACAAAATTTCAGGGTATTAAGAGACAGAGTCAAGCCAAAGAGATTTAATCTGTTTTACTCTTCAGAAAACACAATCTCGGCCAGGAGCGGTAGCTTGCGCTTGTAATCCCAGCATTTTGGGAGGCCGAGGTGAATAGATCACCTAAGGTCAGGAGTACAAGACCAGCCTGGCCAACATGGTGAAACCCCGTCTCTACTAAAAATACAAAAATTAGCTGGGCGTGGTGGCAGGCATCTGTAATCCCAGCTACTCGGGAAGCTGTGACAGGAGAAATGCTTGAACCTGGGAGGCGGAGGTTGCAGTGAGCCGAGATCCTGCCACTGCACTCCAGCCTGGGTGACAGAACAAGGCTCCATCTCAATAAAAGAAAAGAAAACAAAAGAAAGAGAAGAAAAAGAAAGAAAGGAAGGAAGGAAGGAAGGAAAAGGAACCTTCAGGATAATCCAGACTGTTATGGGCTAAATTGCATCCCTCCAAAAATTGGCATGTTGATGTCCTAACCCCCAGTACCTGAGAAAGTGACTGCATTTGGAGAGGTCTTTAAGGAGGTCATTAAGGTAAGATGAGGTCATATGAGTGGGTCTTAATTCAATGTGACTAGTGTCCTTATAAAAAGAGAAGATTAGACACGGACAGATACAGAGGAATCACCATGTAAAGTCACAGGGAGAACACATCTACAAGCCAAGGAAAGAAGTCTCAGAAGAAATGTGCACTGCCAACACCATGATCTTGGACTTCCAGCCTCCAGAACTGTGGCACAATAATTTTTCTGTTATTTACATCACCCAGTGTGTAGTACTTTGTTATGGCAGCCCTAGCAAATTAAAACAAACATATTACCCTGCCTAGTATCTGGACATGAAATTTTTTCAAGATTATGAATTATCAGGGATTTCTAAGAAGTGAGTGAATCAATTGAAAATTGACAGGCGTAGATGATAAAGGGTCATTTACAAGCCACTTTGGGTCCCATGGTCACCACTCAAAAATGGAGATATCCCCATTTCTTTTCAGTTTTACTCAGAACAAAGCTTGTGGTTCCAACCTGATATATAATCACAAGCTGTATGTAAGTTTCTTGAGATGTTGAGGGAATGAGTTTTCCTCTAATTTTCTAGAAGTTATGAGAAATAATTATTTTGTAATCATTACTGAAGTAAAAGGGGATTTTTACCCAGGGCTTTGCAGGTATTATGTGTTTTCTTCCTAGTTTTAAGGATCATGTTTCTTAAAATCCCAAGCTGATGGTTGGGCACGGTGGCTCACGCCTGTAATCCTAGCACTTTGGGAGGCCGAGGCAGGTGGATTACCTGAGATCAGGAGTTGAAGACCAGTCTGGCCAAAATGGTGAAACCCTAACTCTACTAAAAATACAAAAAAAATTAGCCGGGCATAGTGGCACATGCTTATAGTTCCAGCTACTTGGGAGGCTGAGGTAGGTGAATTGCTTGAACACAGGAGGCAGAGGTTGCAGTGAGCAGAGATCGTGCAATTGCATTCCAGCCTGGGCGACAAGAGTGAAACTCCATCTCAAAAAAAAAAAAAAAAAATCCTGAACTAATGTTTCTCTCTGCATTTACCCCTTAGTACTGGGGCAACCCTCACTGCATCCCAGTAAGGATGAAATGTGTTCTCATTTCTTCTCACTAGAATGGATGTGTTTATCCATGACTCACAGATGATTAACAAGCACCCGGACTTGGAGAGATTCTCCTGAGGTCACAGCCGTTGAGTGGTGGAGCAGTGACAAGCACATGGCACCATTGGTCTAGCCCAGTATTCTGGGTGCCACAAGAATTGCAGAATTGCAACCTTGATTTTTATATATTTGGTTATTTTCTCTTTTTTTCTTTCCTTTTTTTTTTGTTGTTGTTGTTGAGACAGGATCTCACGCTATCACAGGCTGGAGTGCAGTGGCACAATCTCAGCTGGCTGCAACCTCCACCTTCTGAGTTCAAGTGATCCTCATGCCTCAGCCTCCTGAGTAGCTGGGATTACAGGTGCATGCCACCACATCTGGCTAATTTTTGCATTTTTGGTAGAGATGGAGTTTCATCATGTTTGCCAGGCTGGTCTCGAACTCCTGACCTCAGGGGCTCCTCCCACCTCAGCCTCCTGAAGTGCTGGGATTACAGGTGTGAGCCACCATGCCTGGCCATTTGGTTATTTTCTTAACCAGAGAAGGAAAATGCATGGTGAAAATAAAGTGCAAGAGCCCTAGGCCCTTGCCTTAGATTTACTGGGATGGGGGATGGAGAGAGAGAGGCTGCCACTATTTCTCTGAATTCCAGCTCCCAGTGTTGGTCACTCAACTGAGAGCAGGAAAATTCACCTTGAGCACTTGGGGCATCAGGACAAAGATGACAGGGAGTCCCACATCTACCACGAAAGAGAAAAGGGTCCCTCCTGCCTTATGAATCATGTCCTAGTTTTCTAATTGCATGTGCTTTCCTGCACACATAATGATTTCTCCTTCCTTCAAGCACCAGTTGTCACAGGGCAAATACAGCAACAGCAGAAAGGAATTGCTACTGAGCCTGATGCTCTGATGGAAGCTCTGAGTGGAGACTTTATTTCACAAGTAGGTGCCTCTGAGTCAATGCAGAGTTTTGCCTGACTCCACTCTAGCTCCAATTTGATCAAGGTCTATATGCTCTGGGACCTCTCCAGTTCCTCATCAGACATGACAAAGAATGCCACATGTCCAGCTCCTGGGGTGCCTGATGGCAGTGAGAGGCAGCTCCTAATTGGGGGAGAGCTTTGGGGTTACCAAGGCCTCATAGAGTTCATTACTGTTGGGCCACGTGGCTTCAGTCCCGTGACCACAATGGATTCATGAGCCTGGATTCACCTCTGACATTCGTGTCTTTTTTTCTTGGGCTTCCACAAGTGGTCTCTGGTTGAGATGGGGGGAAAGGAAACAGGGATTCAAAATCTCTGACTGCCCAGTGGCCTCCCCTCACTTCCACTCAGAGACAACCCGGCCATTTTGCTAAATTCCTGAAGACGCGGCCAATATAAGTAACAGAGCACAGAGAGTTGCCTTGAACAGAGTTCCATGGAAGGGTGGCTGGTGCCCTCTAGACTCTTTGTCTACACTTGCTGGGCTTTCTTTAGCATGAAATGTCCCGGAATCAGCCACATTCTAAGCTTGGATCCTCAAAGCAAAGGGTGTGAGGGCCTTAGCCCTGGCCAAATGAGCATTGAATTTGAGAGAGACGAGGAAACCTTCTAAATATTGGGACACTTTACTCCTGAATCCTGAATCCTGGAAGTTGGTTTCTGGCCAGGGAGGCAGGTGTCTTTATATCTTGTCTGCCTCTGTGAGGCCTCTTGTCCCTCTGCCCTTCCCATCTTTCTACGCCCGTTAATCCCAGAACAGATAGAAACATTCTGCCTTCTTTGATGCCTCTTGCTATAAACTTCAATGGCTTTTGATTGAATTAATAAGTGAAATCAACTTTAATAAAACATGAGGTTTAAAGAATGGCATTTGACATGGGTTTAGAATGAATAAATGGATCAAGTAATGAATTTTGAGAAAATACATGTAAAATTTATCTTTAATTCCCAATGGCATTTTATTAACTTGACTATGGAATTAATAAATGATTCTAAATCAATACAAAAATGTGCAATCACAAATGTGTGAATGCACAGAAGTGTGAATGAAGGGCAATGCACACAGGAAAAAAAGATGTGCACATGAAGAACTTCTTCATTCCAGGTTTTTACTGATCCCTCTGGTCAAGATGGGATAAGAGTCCAAAAATCTGCTTTCCTTACATGGTCAAATGATTCAGCATAAAATACAACTGATTGAACACAATTTTCTATGCTTTAAATATATTAGAAAAAATCCATAAGGAAAAATAATCCTATCATCACTAAGATTTTAATTTATAATAAAATAAAGCCTAGAAATGTATCTTTTGTTCCCAATTCCAATGATTATAGGATTTCAGTGTTTAGCTTTGATAAGACCATTTAAAACAACTCAGGGAAGTTTTCTTAACAAACTCTATAGCAGGACCACAGCTAAACCTATGAGCAGTAGTAGAAGTAAACAATGACACTGCCTTTAAAATTTCACTTTGAAAAATGTGTTTGAAAGTGGCTGACTGGCTCCTAATTTAACTATCATTTGAGGTCATACGTTAGATTGGCAAAGTCATTGTAATTTTCATGTATTTTATTTTTGTAATGCAAGTGCTTCACTCTACTATCTGATAAAATAAAATGTTAAGCTGGACATGGTGGTGCGCACTTGCAGTCCCAGCTACTCAGGAGGCTGAGTGGGAGGATCCCTTAAGCCCAGGAGTTCAAGGCTGCAGGAAGCTCTGATGGTGCCATTGCATACCAGCCTGGGCAACAGAGTGAGGCCCTTAGTCTAAAAAATAAATTAATTAATTAAATGTTAACTTCAAATCTTATTGTTAGCAGTTCAACCTTGAACTGATTATTGGAGTTTTTTTTTGAGACGAAGTCTCACTCTGCTGCCAGGCTGGAGTGCAATGGCATGATCTCGGCTCACTGCAACCTCGCCTCCTGGGTTCAAGCGATTCTCCTGCCGCAGCCTCCTGAGTAGCTGGGACTACAGGCAGCTGTCACCATGCCTGGCTAATTTTTGTATTTTTAGTAGAGACGGGGTTTCACCATGCTGGCCAGGCTGGTCTCAAACTCCCGACCCCAGGTGATACGGGCCTCCCAAAGTGCTGGGATTATAAGCATGAGCCACCATGCCTGGCCTTGAGATCTTATCTGAGAGAAGCTGTTGTGAAAACTTAGGGAATATGAACAAGAAGTAAATGTCAATCTTGTTTCTAAATTGCAAACTAAAAGGGAATTCTATAAACCTTTAATACTAAGCTAAATCATGGTAGAATGAATGACCAAAAACTATCCTACAAAACATACCAGCTGCTAGGTGTATCTGAATACTAATAAAAGATGAATGGAAAAAATGTTCTAGGAATGAGGTCAAGAGTTCGAGACCAGCCTGGCCAACATGGTGAAACCCCGTCTCTACTAAAAATTCAAAAATCAGCCGGGCACGGTGGTGGGCACCTGTAATCCCAGCTACTCGGGAGGCTGAGGCAAGAGAACTACTTAAACCTGGGAGGCAGAGGTTGCAGTGAGCCAAGATCGCACCACTGCACTCCAGACTTGGCAACAGAGTGAGAACCTGTCTCAAAAACAAGGAAGGAAGGAAGGAGAAAAGAAAGAAAGAAAGAAAGAAAGAAAAAGAAAGAAAGAAAGAAAGAAAGAAATTATATTTAGAATAAAATTCTTACCTCATAGCAAAATTTCTTATTGAAAAACTACTTTATTTCACATACAAATAAGAATTCAGCATTTTTCTATACCCAGAGATAACAGAGATAAACAGGGGTTTTTTTGTGGGGTTCAGATATTTTATTAGCTGCCGAGTGTACGAAAATCTACCACTGAAGAAGCTGAAATCCCGTTTTTCTTTGAAATGGGATCTTTCCAAAGTTAGTAACAATGAAGTTGTCGTTCACATGATGGATGACTGAACAAAAAGATAGTGATAGTAGATGCTGCATTTTGTTTCTGTAATGTTGGGAACAGGCCCCCCAAAATATGGCCGTAAATTGGCCCCCAAACTGGCCATAAACAAAATCTCTGCAGCACTGTGACATGTTCGTGATGGCCATGATGCCCACGCTGGAAGGTTATGGGTTTACCGGAATGAGAGCAAGGAACACCTGGCCCACCCAGAGTGGAAAATCACTTAAAGGCGTTCTTAAACAACAAACAATAGCGTGAGCAATCTATGCCTTAAGGACATGCTCCTGCTGTAGATAACTAGCCAGAGCGCATCCCTTCATTTTGGCCCATCCCTTTGTTTCCTGTAAGGAATACTTTCAGTTAATCTGTAATCTATAGAAACAATGCTTATCACTGGCTTGCTGTCAATAAATACGTGGGTAAATCTCTGTTCAAGGCTCTCAGCTCTGAAGGCTGTGAAACCCCTGATTTCCCTCTCCACACCTCTATATTTCTGTGTGTGTATCTTTAATTCCTCTAGCTCTGCTGGGTTAGGGTCTCCCCGACCAAGCTGGTCTCAGCAAGCAGCACCCATACGTGGGGGCTTGAATCCAGGTTGAAGTGTCGCCAGAGCAACCGTTGGAGAATGTGGAACTAAGCTGGAGGACACCCAAGTACTCTTAAGCAATCTCCGTGGTGAGTAAGAAGGGGAGCTTGGAAGCATCAGGGTAACAATGGGACAAGTGTGGGCTCTGGTTCGTTCCACCTTGGAACTTTTTCACACTGATGATGAGGAGGAAGGAGAGTATGACGAAGTAACAGAAGAGGTTACAGAGCCGGTTTATTTGCCAGCTAAAGCTAAAGCGGCAAAGGAGGAAGAGTTTCATCCCTACCCTTCTGCACCCCCTCATTATTATTTTGAAGAAAAAGAGTGGCCAGACCCTCCAGATCTTTCTTTTCTGGAGGACACTGGGCAAAAAGTAGTTGCCCCAGTGACTGAGCAGCACCTCGAGCGACCGCTCTCAGTTCTATTCAGGCAGGAATTCAGCAGGCTAGACGAGAGGGTGATATAGAGGCTTGGTAGTTCCCTGTTAGAATACACCACCTGATCAACAGGGAAATATTATAGCTACATTTGAGCCTTTTCCTTTTAAATTACTCAAATAATTTAAACAAGCTATTAATCAGTATGGACCAGGTTCTCCTTTTGTAATGGGACTGTTAAAGAATGTTGCTCTTTCCAGTCGGATGATTCCTACTGACTGGGACACTCTTATTCAAGCTTGTCTAACTCCTGCTCAGTTCTTACAATTTAAAACTTGGTGGGGAGATGAAGCTTCCATTCAGGCTGCTTGCAATGCCCAGGCCCAAACTCAAATTAATATAACATGGACCAACTTTTGGGGGTCGGCCGCTGGGCTGGTTCAGACGCACAAGTGGTCATACAGGATGATGCCATAGAACAGCTTAGAGGAGTGTGCATTAGAGCTTGGGAAAAAAATCACTTCAGGTGGAGAACAATACCCTTCCTTTAGTGCTGTAAAACAGGGACCAAAAGAACTGTATGCAGATTTTATAGCTTGGAATCTCTTAAGACAGGAGTCTCTTAAAAAGGTGATTGCAGATTCAGCTGCTCAGGATATAGTGTTGCAGTTATTAGCTTTTGGCAATGTTAATCCTGATTGCCAGGCTGCTCTGTGACCTGTTAGAGGGAAAGCACATTTAGTTGATTATATCAAGGCCTGTGATGGTATCGGAGGTGATCTGCATAAAGCTACTTTGTTGGCACAGGCAATGGCATGACTGAGAGTGGATAAAGGAAATACTCCATTTCCTGGAGCTTGTTTTAACTGTTTGAAGCATGGTCATACTAAAAAAGAATGTAGAAAAAAATCAGCGAGTCAGGCCGCCATATAGGGGAAAAAAAGAAACTACTGATCCTGAAATATGTCCAAAATGCAAAAAAGGAAAACATTGGGCTAATCAGTGTCACTCTAAGCTTGATAAAGATGGGAACCTGATTTCAGGAAACACCATGAGGGGCCCGTCCCAGGGCCGCATTCCAAACCAGGGCATTTCTGGCTCAGGCCATTCCCTCACCCTTGTACAATGTCTGTCCCCCACCACAGCCAGTAGCACCACAGCAGATTTATGCTGCACAAAAGCTGTGAGCCTTCTGCCTGGGGAAACCCTGCAAAAGGTCCCAACAGGGGTCTGTGGACCCTTGCCAGCGGGAACGATAGGATTATTTCTAAGAAGGTCTAGTTTAAGTTTAAAAGGAGTACAAATACATACAGGAGTCATTGATTCAGATTACAGTGGGGAAATTCAAATTGTTATATCTACTTCTGTTCCCTGAAAAAAGAGCCAGGAGAGCACATAGCACAGCTCCCGATTGTGCCGTATGTGGGAATGGGAAAAAGTGAAATTAAACAAACAGGAGGATTTGGAAGCACAAATAAACAAGGCAAAGCAGCTTATTGGGTGAATCAAATTACTGATAAACGTCCTACCTGTGAAATAACTATTCAGGGAAAGAAATGTAAAGATTTGGTAGATACAGGAGCGGACATTTCAGTCATTTCTCTACAGCACTGGCCGTCCTCGTGGCCGATTCAACACACTCAACTTAAAACAGTTGGAGTTGGTAAAGCCCCTGAAGTATATCAAAGCCGTTATATTTTGCATTGCGAAGGGCCCGATGGACAACCTGGGACTATTCAACCAATTATAACTTCCATACCTATAAATTTATGGGGGAGAGATTTATTACAACAATGGAGAGCACAAGTTCTAGTTCCAGAGCAATTGTATAGCCCTCAAAGTCAACATATGATGCATGAAATGGGGCATGTCCCTGGTATGGGACTAGGAAAAAATTTGCAAGGTTTGAAAAAAAATGCTTCAAGCGGAGAGACAAAGTTCCCACCAAGGTTTAGGGTATCATTTTTGAGGGCAGCCATTGTTAAGCCTCCAGAACCTATACCTTTAAAATGGTTAACAGATAAGCCAATTTGGATAGAACAGTGGCTGCCAAGTAAAGAGAAACTGGAGGCTTTAGAGAACTTCGTTAATGTACAATTAGAAAATGGGAACATAGCTACAACACTTTCCCCTTGGAATTCTCCAGTTTTTGTAATTAAGAAAAAATCAGGTAAATGGAGAATGTTAACTGATTTAAGAGCCATTAATTCAGTTATACAAGCTATAGGAGCATTACAGCCAGGAAAGACTCTTTCTTTACTATACCCTTAGCTGAGCAAGACAGTGAACGGTTTGCATTTACAATTTCTGTGGTAAACAATCTGCAGCCTGCTAAGCATTTTCATTGTTTCACAGATGGGTCTAGCAATGGTAAAGCTTCTTATTCTGGATCAAAAGGTAAAGCTTTCCAGGCAACCTATACTTCAGCTCAAAAAGCAGAGCTTGTAGCTGTAATTGAGGTGCTGACTGCTTTTGATATGCCTGTTAATGTGATTTCTGATTCTTTATACATAGTTCATTCCACACAATTGATTGAAAGTGCTTAGTTATGATTTATACAGATGAACAACTGATGACAAAAACAAAAAGGGGGAGAAACGGGGATTACGAGACAGCCCATACACAACTGAATCTAGCATTATTAACTTTAAATTTTTTGAGGCTGCCCAAAGGCCAGATGTTATCAGCAGCTGAACAGCATCTACAGAAACCAGCTGCAAAAACAGAAGCAGAACAACTGGTTTGGTGAAGAGATCCAGTAACAAAAAGTTGGGAAATAAGTAAAATAATAACTTGGGGTAGAGGTTATGCTTGCGTTTCTCCAGGCCAAAACCAGCAGCCAATTTGGATACTATAAAGACACCTAAAACCTTATCATGAGCCAGATGCCAAGGAAGAGATTCCAGGAGGATCCCAAGGACCCCTTGGTTGCAGCCATGTCGAGACTGATGCTGAGGAGGACCCTAACTGTCACGAGCAACACCCGTTGAACACAGCCACCCACCTGGGGACAGATCAAGAAGCTGTCACAGATGGTGGAAGAAAACCTGAGGAAAGCGGGACAACCTGTCACAATGACTGTTTACTGGAATGAAGGCTGTGAGACTCCTCATTTCCCACTCCACATGCCATATTTCTGTGTGTGTGTCTTTAATTCCTCTAGCGCCACTGGGTTAGGGTCTCCCCGACTGAGCTGGTCTCGGCACTGTAATTCTGCCTTGTCCACATTGCACTATTTACACTTTAATTAATTAAAATTAAATCGATTTTAAAAGCCAGTTTCTTATTTGCACCAGCCATATTTCAAGTACTCAGAATTCATAGAATATGAATGTCTGTATCTGTGCCATAATGAATAGCTCAGCTATAGACACTCCATCACTGCAGAAGGGGGTTGGACAGTGGTATTCCAATGTTTCATGGACAGGATCCTGAGTATAATTACTGAATAATGACAATTCCAAGTTCCCATTTCAATTCATGGTCTCTTCTCTGATTTGTGGTGTAGGGGGCAGCCCATCTCTTTTGTGAATAAAAGTTAACTTTTCCAATTACACGTAAGTAGCTAATATTACTTTTTTTTTTAGTAGTCTTACAGTGTAAGTTACAACCAAAAGTGAAGTACCTGAATTATATTTACATTTTAACAAATGGTTTTAAAGGGAAAATCCATGTGAAAAAGAAACAAAAGTCAGGAAAAAAAAAAACACAGAAGTTTCCATACCAATCCTGATAGCAATAACAATCCCTTTGCTGTCCTGAGAGTTCACCCTCATCCTGATTTCATAGTAATCCTGTTCATGCCTTTCCTTAAAGCTTTACTCCCATGCCTACATCTCGAAAACAATATAGGTTATCTCAAACTTCATATAGATTTTGAATCTTTTGATACAAATGGAATCGTGCTATGTGTATTCTTATGAGACCTTATTTTAGCTCAAATGTATGTTTGCTAAGTTGTTATAGGTGTCTCTAGAGCGTTCATGTTTATTATTCATAGAATTCCACATATTAAATTAATCCTTCTTTGTTTGTGGTCATTTTATTTGTTTTCAGGTTTTAAAAATTACAAACAATGCTGTTGTAAGCCTTCTTGCACATGTATGTTGGCACAATGAGCATATATCTTTCAAAATTATATGCCTAAGACTGGAATTACTGGTGTATGTGTATGATATCCAACCCAAAGAGATGATGCCACACTGCTAGACAAAGTGTGTGACAGCTCTTGATGGTCCATATTCGCACCAACATTTGGAATAGTCAGTGATTTTAATTTAGAAATTCTAGTGGATTTGTCATGACATCTCATTATGTTTCTGTCCTTAAACTTTATTAAGATATAATTCACATATCATTCACCCATTTAAAGTATACAATTCAATGGTTTTTCACATATTTGGATTTTTAAATCACCATATCTAATTTTAGAACATTTTCATGATCCCAAAATGATGACTTTAGAATATGTCTCTCTATAAAATGAAGTAAATCCATAAATTTTGCATTTTGACTTCATGAGTGTTTTTTCTATCATTGGCAACTTTTCAGGTTCGAGAAGCACTTTTCCAAGTTCCTTCAAAAATTATATTTTTAATAGAGATTATCAGTAAACAGATTTGGAGAACATTGACAAATTTTGCCACATTGAGACTTATAATCCATGAACATGGAATGTTTCTTTATTAAATACCCTTAAAAAAAGCACTGCTGTTTACACTTGTGTATTTTTTAGTAAATTTATTCCAAAGATCTTGAAATATTTTGCTAGCGTTCATAGTATCTCTTTCTTTGTTAGATTTGTTTAAGTGTTAGTTGTGGTACGTATATGTTAGGTTCCAGCCCAAATTGGGGTCCTAAGGGAGCCAGGTGGTGGGTAGCTGAAAGAACGCTTGAGGAATTATAGACAGGTGAGACATAGCTTTATTTCTCTCTGGGCATGCGAGCCAGTGAGCAAGCACTATGCACAGTGTTAGTAAGGCAGTTATACTTTTTACAGACAATAATGCTTCCAAGCCAAGCAGGAGCTTATGTGAGTAGTTACATTATGCACCTTACATGGCATGGTTACATAATGCATGGGTTTGTGCACCTGCACTCCAAACCCACTGTGTCATGCTGCACCAGAACACTGCCTTGGCCTACTCCTGACTGAAGTGCAGCCATCTTCCTTACACTCCACTCCCTAGGCCAAGGGTATCTTCTGGGTAAGGACCTGTGCCCATAGAGTGGAGCCCTGAACCTATAACCCACAACAGCAATACAGAGAGCAACAGCTCACTACTAAGATTCCAGCTATGCTACTTATGACTATCAGGGTCCAGTGTAGGCCAGAACCTAGGGATGCCCACCACCTCTGTAGGGGATCATCAGTAAGGCCCTTGTTCACCTTTATTCCCCATGCAACCCCTTGCAGGGCTGCTATTATGTTTTGCCAATCATTAGGGATAAATATACAGCACTGTGTTCCTGCAAGGGCACAGGTGCCTCCTTGGGCAGCAGGTATTATGTTCAATGCCATCCAGTCTTGCAAGAGTACTTTTCTAATCTGATTAACCTCATCCGTTAACAGGAGGAGTGCTACTCAGGTGTAATTCAGAACCCGAGTGGTATGCTCTGCAAGAGCCATCACTTGTGCCTCTATAGTCATAACACGTGCTCTGGAGATGGTTAATGCCAAGGGACTGAACTGCCAGGCAGCTCATCACACCTGTGAAAACTGGGAGGGTAGTGCCTCTCAGTTATGCAGGCATCTGGGTAATGTGGGGAGGACAGTGACAGGTACATAAGGCCACCCCCAGGAACAACGTCCAGTCCAGTTCACTGACAGTTAAGGCCACCCTGTTCACCCACAGAGCCATAAACTCCCAGAGGGCACAAAGACCATCAGGGCCCAACCTTGATGGGACCACTTGTTCCACCACACCTTTGGCGTGGTGACACACGTTATGTTTGCACAGGTCGTGGCAGGTACCTATCTCACAGTGGTGTTACCCTAATGTTGTTCTATGCAGCGCAGCACCCTCGCTAGGGGTACTACATGTTCCCCCGCCAGGTCTGTCCTGCAGACCCTGGCCAACCGATGAATGAAAGGAGTGTAGTGTAAGGATGCAGTGTAAGAGCAGCTAGGGGACTGCCCTGATCAAGTGGCCAAAGTGCAGCAGCCCCGAGAAGCAGGAGCTGCTTGCTTTTATTCAGTACAGGTACAATGCCGAAAGCCCGGAGCAAACACAATCTGTGGGTAATTAACATTTATTGTTCCTCTTTCAAGGAACCTCAGCAGCATGGATGATCAAAGGTCAGTTCCCAGTCAACATAAGTAAACAAGCCTCTTTAAGATAAATTCCTCTACACTCCCTTGTACCTACTCCTTGCCCTCTGCCTCAGGGTTATAGAACAGCTGCCTTCAGCTATTCTCCCCTGGAGCTTTGCAGAGCCTTCTGACCTTTCAGAAGGCCTGTCCCTTTCCCTGTCGTTTCTCCCACCACTCTGACTCCTACATTCCCCCACTAACCAGCCCCATCTATCGTAAACACTATGAGCTAGCCGGGGAGCAGGCGGGCTATGAGTCTTGCAGCACCCTTTGTCCAAAGCTTGCTGCTCCAGGCACCACCACCAGGTCCAGCTGGTGAGTGACGTCAGGCTTCAGACACAAGTGTCCCCTCAACCCCACACTGACCTGCCAGGACAGGGTCTCCCAGGTGTGGGGGGCGGGGCCTCAGCTGACCCCTCACAAGTGGGGAAGTGCAAGTAACATTTCGCTCCGGGTTTCTCCTTCAATCTAGATCATGACTGACTTCTGCCGTGACCAATCACAGAGGGAGGGAGGAGCTGGGATGGGTGGGGTGAGGCAGGAGGGGGTGGGAGACTTCCCTCCGCTCCTCAGCCCTGCCTCAAGCTGACACCAGGATAGGTCCAGGGCCCGCAACAGCAGATGCTGCGCAGCTGCGTGGTGGCACTTGATGGGAGCTTCCTCCAGGGACACTTTCAGTCCACCTACCACAGCGGAGATTTCACGTCCCCAGTTCAGGACCTACAGACCTGACAGCGGCACAAACCACATCCCAGAGGATGAATCACACCTGGGAGAGGTTCTGGATTGCGGAGGCCACAAGAGAACCCCTGATGGCTCACTGCACTAGGTGGCTGCTCAGAAGCTTAGAGCTTGGCAAAGAGAGGCTGCTGCGGGCAGGTACTGGGGTCCTTAAGGCTGCACGCACGTCTGGACCTCCTGGAGCTGGAATTATGTTCCCTGGAGACGTCCCTGTGGGAGGGAAGAGGGGCCAAACCCAGCACCATGCTGCTCCTCCTCCTCCTTCTCCTCTTCTCCTCCTCCTTCTCCTCTTCTCCTCCTTCTCCTCTTCTTCTTCTTCTCCTCGTCCTCCTCCTTCTCCTCCTCCTCGTCCTCCTCCTTTTCCTCCTCCTCCTCCTCCCCCTCCTCCTCCTCCTCCCCCTCCTCCTCCTCCTCCCCCTCCTCCTCCTCCTCCTCCTCCCCCTCCTCCTCCTCCTTCTCCTCCTCCTCTCCCTCCTGCTTCTCCTCCTCCTTCTCCTCCTCCTTCTCCTCCCCCTCCTCCTCCTCCTTCTCTTCCTCCTCCTTCTCCTCGTCTTCCTCCTCTTCCTTCTCCTTCTCCTCCTTTTCCTCCTCCTCCTCCTCCTTCTTTCTTCTTCTTCCTTCTTTTTCCTCTTTCTTCTATCTTCTTTCTTCTTCTTGCGGTTGAGGATTCTGTCCAGGCTCCTGAGGCTGTCCTGAGGGTGGGTGCAGAGGGAGGACAGAGAAAGGAGTGCAGGGAGGTAAATAGGAAAGGACAGCAGTTACCCTTGTCAACAGTGATGTACTTGGGTCCACCTTCACCGGGGGCTCTTTAACATAACCAGAAGATAAAACACCAGGAAACAGAATCAGCAGAGACACAGTGAATGAAAGCAGTCCTACAAACAACTTCTAGGTTCTAATATCAGACTGTAACAGATAGTGAGTATCAGAAGTTTATAAAATCTGAGTGCAAATTAGAAAAGAAACAGAAATTTTAAAACTAAAAAATAACTATTACCAATATTAGAAGCAAAAGAGTGGCTTTGCAGACAATGAGACACATTTTTAGAGAGATTAGAGATTAGGAAAATTGTTTATCCTGAATCTACTTTTAACTTTGAAAATTATTGCTGGGCCTCTCACAAGGAAGCTGATAGCTAAGATACCCACTAAATTTTCTCTATCCATGAGAATCCTACTGTCTATGGCTCAATATGGCTCAGTCTCTGACTCTCCTCAGAGCAGCCATCAGCACTTGTGACCCCTCACTCAGGACTTAATGGGAAAGTCACCTTGAGATGCTGGGCCCGGGGCTTCTACCCAGCAGAGATTATGCTGATTTGACTGTGGGAAGGGGAGGACCAGATCCAGGATGCACAGCATGGGGGCCCCAGGCCTGGGGGATGGGACCTTCTAGAAGTGGGTGGCTATGGTGGTGCCTTCTGGGGTGAAGCAGGGATCCCCATGCCGTGTGAAGCATGAGGGGCTACTCAGGCCCCTTATACTGAGGTGGGTAAAGAGGGGGATGAGGTGAAAACCCCTTCACAGAACTGGCACAGTGGAAGCTGCTCTAGGTCCTGTGGCAGGGCCAGGATTTGGACCTGAAGGTCCAGGCCTCTTTCATTCCCTTCTCAGAACCACCTTCCGAGCTCATGCTGACCATCGTGGGAACCATTGCTGGCTTCGCACTACTTCCTGCTCTGGTCCTTGGAGCTGTGATATGCAAGAAGTTCTCAGGTATGGAAGAGGCTGGAAAGATGGCTTTGCCCCATCTCACCTGTAGGGATCCCACTGTGAGTGGGAGACTTGCCGAGTCACTTCTCCCTCTTCCTGCTGGAGCTGGGCATGGTGAACACAGTCAAGCCACAAACCCTGAGAGGGAACCAGGCAGACTGACAAGGAGGGCACTGCCTGTCAAGTGGCCAATGGCCCCGATCAGAAGAGGTGAAGGGTGAGAGAGGAGGCTGCTGGGAACCAGAAGCTTGGCAGCCAGGAAGGCCGAGCAAGTTGAGACTGACGGTAGAGGCCAGAGGCTGGAGACGCTGGGAGTCAGCTGTGCTATTTGACCTGAGCCCCAAAGTACAGGGGACGGTCCTTTACACAAGGGAGCTTCAGGCCTCATGACCATTTCTGGGCTCTGTATTCCCCTGATCCTCCAAGAGGATTTTAAACATCGAGATAAGGTACCCAGGGCCCCAGGAATCTGATTCTCATATAACCTGAATTACCTTTAATAAAAATATCATCCTTCTATTTTGTTTATTTCTTATAAGATATAAAATATTAAACCAAACTGTTGTACAGTATTAACTAATATGTAGGTACCAAGTGTATGTGGACAGATCCTCCCAGTTGTTTATATTGGAGGAAGGTAGGGGTCCAGCCCCATTCACAGATGAGAACAGCAGGATAGCAACACTCAGGACCACGATACTGGGTGCCCCCAACCCTAAAGGAAAGACCTTCACTGCAAACAGACATCCAGGAGACTGATTGCAGGGTCCTGCGCTGTCTTTCCCTCCTCTCCTGGGTCCTGGGTTCAATGCTTAATTTCCTAATCTCTGCTGGTAGGAATAGTAACCAGGTATTCATGACCCTTGGGCCTCTCTCTACCATGGTACCTAACGGGGTCTTCTGTCCTCATAAGAACTTCAGGAAGGGTCTACTCCAGAAAATCCAGCATGGAAGGGGCATCAGAGGCAGCTCAACTCTAACCCCTGGAATAGAGGATGGAACCACGGTCCTGTGCCTCACCCATCCCATCATCCTACAGTCTCCTCCTGCAGCCTCTGATGGGTCCTCTTTATTGTCATTCTCCAGGTGGTGACAGGATCCCTGACACTGATGTGGTGCTCACAGCTTCCTGAAATATGATCCTTGGGGCCTGATGCCAACAGGATTTGAGGCCGGGGAGCAGCTTTGGGCTGTAGGGGGATCTTTGGATTTGAAGGTAGGGGATGGCAATGGGCTGTCTGTAATGCTCTGGGTGTCAAGGCTGAGAGTGGCTGAGCTGAATCTGGTCATTACCATGTTCTCCACAGTTTGAGAGCTGCCTTCTGCAGACTAGCAAGACACAGATTGTTCTCAGCTCCCCTTGTCTCTGGACCCTGACTTCTCTTCCCCCAGCTGCACAGCTGATAAACTGCGTCTCCTCCCAAGCATAGCCCAGGAAGGATATAGGGAGAGGGGCCCATTCCCCTGATGCCCCAGAACCCCTTCCACATAATCCCAATATCCAGGCCCGGGGTCCCCTTCCCTGGATCAACCTTCCTTTTCTGGGAATGAAAGAGTTACAGTGTTTCCCTCCCAGATCTCCCCTGTGACTCACTCACTCTAAATAAATGTCTTGCTCTATGAGTTATTATTCTCATATCTTTTCTTTGAAGCTGTGATAAGATATTACAAACTATTAAGCGAACATGGAGGCTAGGCATGGTGGCTCACGCCTGTAATCCCAGCATTTTGGGAAGCCAAGACAGGCAGATCACCTGAGGTCAGGAGTTCGAGACCAGCCTGGCTAACACGGTGAAAACCCCATCTCTAAAGATACACAAATTAGCTGGGTGTGGTGGTGGCTGCCTGTAATCCCAGCTACTCGGGACGCTGAGGCAAGAGAATTGCTTGAACCGGGAGGTGGAGGTTGCAGTGAGCTGAAATCACGCCATTGCACTCCAGCCTGGCAACAAGAGATAAACTCTGTCTCGAAAAAAAAAAAAAGAGAGAGAGAGAGAACATGCAGGTTAGGTTCTCTTTTTGGATTCTGAGGACCTGCTGTGCTGGGGCAGAGGCAGGTGGGGAGAGAAGGGCGGGTGGAGGGGCAGGAGCTGAGTGGTGTGCGGCCTCGCTCTGTGCTCAGTAAAGCTTCTGCTGTGGTCATTTCTTGTGTATTTGTCTGGATCCCTCCGTGTGCTGGGATTTGTGCCTGGTCTTTAGGGGCGGGTGCTGCTCCAGGTCGGAGGCTTCACACATCTCTAGGCTGAGCCTTTCTCCAAGTCCATGGAGGTCAAGGGCTGAGAATGGCAGCTCTCCATCCTGCCCTCAGCTCCACTTTGTGTGTGTATGTATTTTTATATGTTGGGTCGTGTGTTCTGTTTCTTGTCCTCTAAAGACTCAGGGCAGCCTCTGCACTTGGGGCTTCTCAGATGCCCCAAATTGATTGTTTTCACCTTTGCCTTCCTTTCTGCTCTGTTTCCAGAATACTCTTATTTTTCCCTTTTATTGTAGTAAGTCAATTTTTTGAATTAACATCATGAATAGATGTGTTAGTGCAATGTCTTAAATACATTCTTGTCACTTCTCCTTTTGTGGGAGCACCCTGTGGTCAGTCAGGGACCTGGCAGGAAAGAGATGGCACCTTTTTTTCTTTTCTGAGACTGAGTTTCACTCTTGTTGCCCAGGCTGGAGTGCAATGGCGTGATCTCGGCTCACCACAACCTCTGCCTCCTGGGTTCAAGTGATTCTCCTGCCTCAGCCTCCCGAGTAGCTGGGATTACAGGCATGCGCCACCACGCCCAGCTAATTTTTTATTTTTAGTAGAGACAGGGTTTCTCCATGTTGGTCAGGCTGGTCTTGAACTCCCAACCTCAGGTGATCCTCCCGCCTTGGCCTCTCAAGGTGCTGAGATTACAGGTTTGAGCCACTGCACCGGCCTGAGATGGCACCTTTTACACAGGTGCCAGCAGGGCTAAGGAAGCCACAAAGGGCGCTGAAGCTCCCTAGGATGATTCCTGACAGGAAACTGTTTTCATCTCGAAGCTTGAAAGAGCAAGGAAGGGAGTAGTTTCCAGAATCCCAGGAAATCTGTAGCTTTCACTAGGGGCAGACCCACATGCCTGTGGCTGTAGGTAGAGGACTGCAATGATTACAGAACCACAGAGCTACCCGCAGGAAGTGAGGGAAATGAAAACCCTGAGTTACTTCTCCCCCCACGCTCCCATCTCCTGCAGGTGCCTGTTATCATCCACACCCAAGCAGAAGCCAGGTGGTGCAGGAGCACAGGCCGTGCCTGTCGTGGTTGCCTTCCAGTGCAGGGGGCAGGGTGGAGGAGGGTGAACGATGGCTCTGTGGGGAGAGAGAAGCAGAGAATAATGCACTCACCTGCTTACAGTGTCCACATTCCTCAGGGAATTCACTTAAATATCCTAGAGTTTGCCCTAATCCAAAGGCATGGCTTCAAAAAAAATACATGTTATTTATTCATTCTGAGGCAGAAATTTAAAAATAATAATAAGTATTGCATTTATTTACTTTAAAAAAAATTAAAGCTAAGGCTTAGAATGTGGCAAGGCAAAAATTAAAAAGAAAAAAGAACAAGTTTTTTTCTGCTTAGCAAGCTTACCTCAAGGACAGTTTTATATATATATATTTTTTTAGATGGTGTCTCGCTCTGTCACCCAGGCTGGAGTGCCATGGCACGATCTCAGCTCACTGCAAGCTCCGCCTCCCAGGTTCACACCATTCCCCCACCTCAGCCTCCCGAGTAGCTGGGACTACAGGCACCCGCCACCACGCCCAGCTAATTTTTTGTATTTTTAGTAGAGACAGGGTTTCACCATGTTAGCCAGGATGGTCTCGATCTCCTGACCTCGTGATCTGCCTGCCTCGGCCTCCCAAAGTGCTGGGATTACAGGTGTGAGCCACTGCGCCCGGCCCAAGGACAGTTATAAGATAACGCTGTCTGAATAGCTAGGGCTAAAAAAATAGGCCTTGGACACTTCTTTTTTCTAGAGCAAAGTTGAAGGAAAAAAAAGAGAAACAAAGATTATTTTACTGTAGAATGCATGAACCAGACACTCAAGCAGCTACAGAAGACATATTGCCAAGAAACTCATCTGAGACAGGGTCAAGTCTTGCCTGTAGTCCTCCTCTGAGTCAAGTGGACTCCCACCAAACAAACTATTTACCCTATAAGATTTTGTTCAATCAGCCACTGTCAAATTAAAAGTGATCTCCAAGAACTAAAAGAACTAACCTTAAGAAAGCAAATGCAGGCTTTAGAAACAGCCATGCAAAGTGTTCATAGTTAAGTACATAAAAGAATGCCTAGAAGTCTAACAGACCCAGTACACCCTTTAAACCTAGTAGCTTTGTTTAAGTTAAAAAGCAGAACCCAGCTTCTCTAAGACCCATGTAAGATAAGCCCCACAGAGTAATCTTGTCCACTCCCACTGCTGTTAAAGTTGCAAGAATCATGCCTTAAAGCCATCACAGTCGGCTAAAATCGGCAGCTCGGGACAAGTGAACCAGCCAGCAACACCCAGATCATCCAACCCGGCTGATCCTGAGACGAGACCAAGCTGCTGCTGAAGACAACAGCCCTGCTCTGGTCACTCCGGAGGCTGACCAGTCTACGCACGGCTGAAGTTAGAAGAAACAACAAGCCTTGCTCTAGTCACACACCGGAAGCTGACTAGTCTATGCACGGCTGAAGCTTAAAGACTCATCAAGCAAGTAAATGTAGTTAGAAATCTTAAGACTGGTAGTTTTCCTGTAATACTAACTGTTTTCCTATTGTTCTGTCACTGTGCTCAACCTCCTCCCCCAAGTGAAGACCTCTTTTGTCCTTGCTAGATTTAAATATGCTGTACATTGTTTTGATGTTGTTACCCCCTTAACCATACTAGAAGAAACACCTACAGAAAAGTGTCCCCACTGTACACATACTACTTAGTCAAAGAACAGTGTAACTAGAACCCTATTGTACTATACTTATAAGTGTACAAAGACTCGCTTAAGAACTTGTACTTATAATCAGACCACCTATTCAAATTGTAACCCAAGAAATGGCCAGCCTTATATATGCTATGACCCTAAGTCTTTACCTGGACTTAGTTTAAGATTCATACGAGTCAAAAAAAAGAAGTCTTATAAGTCAAACCCAAGCCTGTCTTTCCCAGGGCAGGGGGGAGGCCTATATCCATATACTTTAATATTTGTCAGTTAACATCCATGAACACAACCTATCTCACAATCTCTAGTCCTACAAAGTACTATACAAACTGCCAGTATAAAATTGTATGTACACCCCCTGTTTGTCCCTCCAAGGCCCTAGCAATAGCTTGCTGGAACTGCACAATGCAGTTCACTGACCAATCATCACTGAGGCCAAAGCCAATCTTACTCATCAAAGTACCCGCAAAACCAGATTGTAAGACAAGCATTTGCAATCCTGCAAATCTTACTATCTTAAGGCCAAATCTACCTGTATGGACTACAGGCTACTCCATGGCATTACAAAGCTACGGTCAAAAAGCTAAAATAACTTTGTATATTATAAAGAAGACTTGAACCAAGCAGTCAGCCCAGGAGCAATTCCGAGTTTTTAAGTCATTCTTTGAGCATATAAACCAGAAGTTACCAGAGCCTCCTCCTGCAGCCAAAAACCTATTTGCTTAGCTGGCTGAAAACATTGCTGGCAGCCTAGGCGTTTCCTCATGTTATGTTTGTAGAAAGACTAACATAAAAGACCAATGGCCTTAAGGAGCAAAAAAGTTAATGCCTCGAGATAACTTTACTCCGACTGACTCTTTCCCCAAACTGATGCCCACAAGTTCAAGTGTCTGGCTCTTAAAAACTTCTATTATCGAGGCCGGGTGCGGTGGCTCACGCCTGTAATCCCAGCGCTTTGGGAGGCCGAGGCAGGCGAATCACGAGGTCAGGAGATTGAGACCATCCTAACACAGTGAAACCCCGTCTCTACTAAAAATACAAAAAATTAGCCGGGTGTGGTGGCAGGTGCCTGTAGTCCCAGCTACTCGGGAGGTTGAGGCAGGAGAATGGCGTGAACCCGGGAGGTGGAGCTTGCAGTGAGCCAAGATTGCACCACTGCACTCTAGCCTGGGAGACAGAGCGAGACTCCGTCTCAAAAAAAAAAAAAAAAAAGAAAAGAGAGATTCCATCTGCATGTATACATTCAGCCAGGACACAGTGGCCAGGGGTCTTAAACACCACCCAAGGGCCTTCAGACAGTCAAGTTCCTCTTTCTTCTCAGGGTTCAGCCTGAGCCCTGGGGTGACCAAACACACTGTGCAAAGGGCAGGAGCCTCTTCAATGCCAGCTTATTAATCTATCCCCTCCAGTGGTGGGAAATCACACCTCAATCCACAATCCACTATTTCTTCCTGCCCTTACCTCCTCATACCCATCTGGAATTTGGGGGAATGTGGAGGGCAGCCAGCAGCAATAGCAGCAGCTGAGGCCTAAGGAAAACTGAACAAGAAGCCAAGGAAACACATCAGGTGACTGAAATTGTTTGCTGTTCTGCACATGTCCAAGAATGACCCCAAAAGATTTTCAATGACTAATTCTATGGTTACCAACCTACTGGGCCACGTCATAGACATCAAGTGGATGAACATTGCCTTCATCAATGACAGGGGAGCCCCACACCCAGAAGGACACCCACTCTCCCATTCCTTGTTTTTTGTATCTTTTCACACCCTACATCCTCTTCCCTCCCCTCTGGGTGTCTTCCCTCTTTGGGGTCTTCTGTTTCTACCCTCTGTCTCCTTTCAGGTGACCAGAGCAGGCTGGTTTGGAACAGGGCTTGGCCATCACGTTTGTGTCAGATGAGAATGATGCCAGGATCCTCAATGATGGGCAGCATCGCTTTGAGGTCAGTGTTAGGAGCTGCCTGCTGAGACAGATGTCTCCTCCACAGTGAGTGCTGATCTCATGAAACACTTAGGTCCTCCCTGTTCCTTAGTGTGTTTGTCTTCAAGCCCATCAGGTAGGTCATGGGCACCTGATGCATAATGGACACTCGACTGGTTCATACCCCCTGGCCTTTGATGCTGTGTTGGGATGTTTTCCTGACCTCTATGTGGGGTCTCTGTCTTCTCTCATCATATTACATCTCTTCCCCCACCCCCAAGTCCATCCTCTGAACCCACACAGTACACCAGCGTCTCCATGTGTGCCGTGTGTTCCTGCCTCACTTTCCCCTTTTAATGCCTTAATCTGACTGTGCCATATTTTCTCTTCAGTTGAACAGACACAGTAGAGGACTTACCAGTTCTGGGATATGATCGTCTGTCTTTCAGGAGAAGACACCAGGGTGGAGGTGGAGGAGACAATACTGTCCCCACCCCTGACAGCCCCCACCCCATGGCTTCCCTCCTCTGCATCAACACCACTCCTGAACCCCCATTCCTGATTGTCAGAATTTTTAAAATCCTAACTAGGCCGGGCGCGGTGGCTCACGCATATAATCCCTGCATTTTGGGAGGCTGAGGCGGGTGGATCACCTGAAGTCCGGAGTTCAAGACCAGCCTGACCAATATGGAGAAACCCAGTGTCTACTACAAATACAAAAATAACCAGGCATGATGACGGGCGCCTGTAATCCCAGCTATTCGGGAGGCTGAGGCTCAAGAATCACTTGAACCCAGGAGGCAGAGGTTGCAGTGAGCCGAGATCACACCATTGCACTCCAGCCTGGGCAACAAGAGAGAAACTCCATCTCAAAAAAAAAAAAAAAAAAAAAATCCTAAGTAAAAATGGAACACATGTGTGTCTGTGGTATCTGCATGCTACATGTTCTTACTGTGTTTGGGGAGAGGTTATTGTAGGACATGATCCAGGGTAAATTCCTGTAAGGCTGAGGTACACTGCTGTGAGGTCAAAGGAGGGATGGGACTGAGACTGCAGAGCCCTGGCTCCCCACTACCTGCCTGTATTAGTCAGGGTTCTCTAGAACTAACAGAATAAATATACATATAAAGGGGGATTTATTAAGTAGTATTAACTCGCATGATCATACGGTCCCACAATAGGTCACCTACAAGCTGAGGAGCAAGGAAGCCAGTTCGAGTCCCAAAGCTGAAGAACTTGGAGTTTGATGTTCGAGGGCAGGAAGCATCCAGCATGGGAGAAAGATGTAGGCTGGGAGGCTAAGCCAGTCTAGCCTTTTCACATTTTTCTCCCTGCTTTATATTCTGGCCACGCTGGCAGCTGATTAGATGCTGCCCACCCGGATTGAGGGTGGGTCTGCCTTTCCCAGTCCACTGACTCAAATGTTAATCTCTTTTGGCAACACCCTCACAGACACACCCAGGATCAATACTTTGCATCCTTCAATCCAACCAAGTTGACACTCAGTATTAACCATCACACTGCCAACCTCTGGCCTTTTGTGGTCTCTTCCGTTTTCCCAGTGGCCTGGGAGCAGCTGGGATATTTCTGATCCTGGGGTTCCTGGGGGTGGTTCACAGTATTTCCAGTGCTGAGGGGTGCTGTGGGCACTGGTGGGAAGCTTGGGTGTCTCCTCCCAGGCTCTCTTGGTGCCTCCTCATCTGTTTCTTCAGCTTCTGGATCTTGACCATCAGGGCCTGGGCCCTCCTCCCCCTCCAGCAGGGCCTGATCCACTCCAGCTGCTGCTCCAGCAACTCTTTGGCTTGGGCCAGCTCAGCTGTGTGGTGGGGCCAGGGCCCTGGTGAGGGGAGTCAGGGAAGGAGCATCAGCCAGGGCAGGGGGGCTGATGCCCTGGAAAGCTGTGCTGCAGGGTCTCGCTGTAAGTGGGAAATTCTATCTCCCTTTCTCTGTTTCTAGCCCATTAGTTTAAGTCCACCTGTACTGAGAAGCCCAGGGAGCTCCGTGTCTTAGGTACAAGCCTCTGGGGAGCAGATAGAGATCCCTGGCCCAGGAGCTATACTGGAAAGCCCACAGCTGCAGAAAGCCAGGTTGCACCTGTAAAACCCACAGGTGGTTAAAAAAGATAAAATTTGACTGCCGGAGAGGTTTCATTTATATAACAAGAACACCTTCCCAGCCTCTCTCTGTGGGCTATTAATTTAAAGATTTCAGAGATCCCTTATTCTAAACAATTAATGAAAACATCAGGTCTTAAAAGGACACATAGCAGTGTCATGGCTAGCCTTCAAAAATTCCCTTGACTAAATTAAGAGCAAAAAAATCTGACTTCAAACACTTCTGGTAGTTAAAATTAAACACTTCTCAGCCAGGTGCGGTGGCTCATGCCTGTAATCCCAGCACTTTGGGAGGCAGAGGTGGGCGGATCACAAGGTCAAGAGATTGAGACCATCCTGGCCAACATGGTGAAACCCTGTCTCTACTAAAAATACAAAAATTAGCTGGGTGTGGTGGTGGGCACCTGTAGTCCCATCTACTCGGGAGGCTAAGACAGGAGAATCCCTTGAACCTGGGAGGCGGAGGTTGCAGTGAGCCGAGATCACACCACTGCACTCCAGCCTGGGCAACAGAGCAAGACTAAAAAAAAAAAAACATTAAACACTTCTGCCACGGCTCAGGTTTGCCACCTCATCAGGGAACAACTAAGGGCCACCCACCTTGTGACCTAATAGTCATAACTTTGGTTAAGGCACTTGGGAGGATACCTTTTGGTAAAGAAGGTGAAAAGCCAGGAATATCAACTGTTCCTCCTGGCTAAATTCTGGTAATAAGAGATTTGAAAGGATTTTTTTAGAGCTCTATAGTCAAAATGTGACTTAATTAAAACTGATATTTTAGACTTCGGTGTGTACATATTGCTTTAAGGTCTCTTTTCTCCCTGCGTAAACATTTCTCAGTCAACTAAATGTCTCTTTTTCAACCCCCTGCTAGCCACATGCACTGCCTTTGTTTCCCTATTTCTTTATTTTATTATTTTTTTGAGACACAGTCTCACTCTGTCACCCAGGCTGGAGTGCAATGGTGTGGTCTCAGCTCACTGCAACCTCCACCTCCCAGGTTCAAGCGATTCTCCCACCTCAGCCTCCCAAGTTGGGACTACAGGCGCGTGCCACCACGCCCGGCTAATTTTTGTATTTTTAGTAGAGACGGGGTTTCACTATGTTGGCGAGGCTGGTCTCGAGCTCCTGACCTAGTGATCCACCCACCTCAGCCTCCCAAAGTACTGGGATTACAGGCATGAGCCACTGCACCTGGCCTCCCCTATTTATCTCTATCAGCCCCTCCTTCCTCTTGCCAACCTTGGTGCCACATAAGAAAAAAATTAAATAAAATTCTAATAGCCTTGGATCCCTTAAGAAAAATGGAAAAGGCACCATAGACTCATTTTTGTGAAAAACTGCTGTTTTTTCCTCAGGGAATCCCAAGAGGGAATCCAAGAGAGGACAAAATCCTCTCAGATTGAAAACTCTGTTCCTTTGCATTGAGTGACCTGATTTTGGCTTTGAATGGGATCAGAAATCACTTTGTATTGTAAGAAAACTTGACTTTGGCATATATAATGGCTGGGAAATGGGCCGATCACAGAGAGTGGGCTGATTGGCACTGGGTTGCCCAGTAGCCTTGAGAGAATGTTTTTGTAGCAAAACACACTGAAAATATTGCATGGCCAGGTCCCCATGGCATTACTCTTTTTGGGGACTGAAAATTCAGTGTGGGCTCTACCCTAAGTTCAATGGTCCAGTTAAAAGATACAGGCCAAATTAAAAGCACCTATCTAAATGCAGTTGATCTCCTTATAAGATCCTATGATAGACGGGGCGCGGTGGCTCACGCCTGTAATCCCAGCACTTTGGGAGGCCAAGGTGGGCAGATCACAAGGTCAGGAGATTGAGACCATCCTGGGCAACACGGTGAAACTCCATCTCTGCTAAAAATTTAAAAAGTAGCCGGGCGTAGTGGCACATGCCTGTAGTCCCAGCTACTTGGGAGACTGAGGCAGGAGAATCGCTTGAACCTGGGAGGCGGAGGTTGCAGTGAGCCGGGATTGCGTCACTGCACTCTAGCCTGGGCGACAGAGCAAGACTCTGTCTCAAAAAAAAAAGAAAAACTATTTAAAATTGGCAAATGAGGCCAGGAATGGTGGCTCATGCCTGTAATTTCAGCACTTTGAGAAGCGAAGGTGGGATGATCACTTGGCTTCAGCAATTGGAGACACAGCCTGGGTAACACAGAAAAAATAAAAACATTAGCAGGGCGTGGCAGTGTGCACCTGTAGTCCTAGTGAGACAGCCAAATACCTACGCAGATAAAAAAGAGTCGCCAGAGAATCACCAACCCACCTGCACACTGGGAGAATGGGGTGGAGCCTCCAGAAAGTCACGCCTTCGGCAGGCAGGGAGGAGCCTGGTCTCTTCAGCTTGTGTGTGGTGACCTGGAATTCAATCTGTGAGGTGGGGGCCTGTTAGCAGGACTCCCGCTCAATTTGCTGAGGGTTTTTTTTTTCTTTCTTTCTTTTTTCCTTTTCACCCAATAAATCCTACTCTACTCACCCCTCAACGTGTCCATGAGACTAATCTTTCCTGGTCATGTGACAAGAACCCAGTTTTAGTTGAACTAAGGAGCAAATTTCTGCAACACTAGCTACTCAGGAGGCTGAGGAAGGAAAATCGCTTGAGCCCAGTAGTTCAAGGTTACAGTGAGCTAGGATCATGCCACCGCACTCCAATATGAATGACAGAGCATGACCCTGTCTTGAAAAAATAAAAATAAAAATAAAACAATAAAACTGACAAATGAAGAGTCTTATATAAGATCTACTTCTATCGGTGTGCCTGTATGTCTAAGTATTTATATGTGTCATGTGTATATGTGATGGTTCCACTACCAAAATATACAGAAGAGCTCTAATAAATTGGCTTAAAGAAAGAGCACGGTGGCTCATGCCTGTAATCCCAGCACTTTGGGAGGCTGAGGCAGGTGGATCACCTGAGGTCAGGAGTTCAAGACCAGCCTGGCCATCATGATGAAACCCCATCTCTACTAAAAATACAAAAAATTAGCTGGGCATGGTAGCAGGTGCCTGTAATTGCAGCTACTCTGGAGGCTGAAGCATGAGAATCGCTTGAACCCAGGAGGAGGAAGTTGCAGTGAGCTGAGATTGCGCCATTGCACCCCAGCCTGGGCAACAACAGCGAAACTCCATCTGAAGAACAAACAAACAAACGAACAAAAGAAAGTGCTTAAATCAAATATTTTATCAGAAAAATAGAAACTTTAACTCAAATGCATTTTAGTTCATGTGACTTTAGTAATCTTTAGTATATAAAGATAATTTTTAAATTATTGATGAAATACAATAGAAATGACTTTAAAATTTAGACATTTGGTCTGAATTAGGTCAGATACTGCCTTGCCAGATTCCCTTCCCGCCCTCTCCCGACAGAGTTTCTTTGTTGTTGCCCAGGCTGGAGTGCAATGGTGCGATCCCGGCTCACTGCAACATCTGCCTCCTGGATTCAAGCAATTCTTCTACCTCAGCCTCCCGAGTAGCTGGGATTATAGGCGTACACCAGCATACCCGCTAATTTTGTATTTTTTTAGTAGAGATGGGGTTTCATCATGTTGGTCAGCCTGGTCTCTAATTCCTGACCTCAAGTGATCCACCCTCTTAGGCCTCCCAAAGTGCTGGGATTACAGGCATGAGCCACTACGCCCAGCCTAGATGTTTTAAGGTATAATACTTTGCTTCTGTAATACTTTTGATACTTGTTTGTCTATAAATTTCTGTTTTTAGATTTCAGCTTTTTAGGGGGATGAAAAGGCCTAGCTTCAGGTATTTTTATTTGTCCTGCGTTCTGCAGGAGGTACTAATTAAAATTGCTTACCTCCTAGTTTTTTCACTAAAAATAAGAGTTACTAAGAGTTAACATTACAATTCATAGATGTAATTTAAATTACTAGATATAAGATAAATAATTCTACAAGCAACATGCAAAGAAAAGTAGAATGTGGTTTTTGGTGAAAACATAAGAAGGCATGGAAATAGGGCTTTTGTTAAAGGAAAAGTAATTCTGCCTAGTTAGAGGGGTTTATTTTATTTTATTTTATTTTATTTATTTTGAGATGGAGTCTCGCTCTGTTGTCCAGGCTGGAGTGCAGTGACATGATCTCAGCTCACCATCAATCTCCGCCTGCCGGGTTCAAGTGATTCTCCTGCCTCAGCCTCCCAAGCAGCTGGGACTACAGACGTGCACCACCACGCTCAGCTAATTTTTTGTATTTTTAGTAGAGATGGGGTTTCACTATGTTGGCCAAGCTGGTCTCGAACTCCTGACCTTCTGATCCACCCACCTTGGCCTCCCAAAGTGCTGGGATTACAGGTGTGAGCCACCACGCCTGGCCAAAATAATCTTTTATAACTTTTTTTGTTGGAAACATTGCTGATTCTTTTTGCTTTGTTTTTCAGAGTCAAGAAAACTTTTCTTTTGAACATTTACAGCTTTTCACAATGAAGCATACTCTTGTAAGCAAAATTTGAAGCATATTTCTTTCTCTCTACCTGATTTCTCCAGAATTCAGAAAATATTTCTGAGATTTTTGTTTGTTTGTTTGTTTTTTGAGACAGAGTCTTGCTCTGTCTCCCAGGCTGGAGTGCAGTGGGACAATCTCAGCTCACTGCAACGTCTGCCTCCCGGGTTCAAGCGATTCTCCTGCCTCAGCCTCCTGAGTAGCTGGAATTACAGGCACATGCCACCACGCCTGGCTAATTTTTGTATTTTTAGTAGAGACAGGGTTTCACCATGTTGGTCAGGCTGGTCTCGATCTCCTGACCTCATGATCTGCCTGCCTCAGCCTCCCAAAGTGCTGGGATTACAGGCATGAGCCACCATGCCCGGCCTTATTTCTGAGTATTCATGATTTATGGCAATATACTTATTTGCATGAGTTTAATAAGAATCTGTTTTCTTTCTTAACAGGACACAATTTTGACACTGATTATTTTACCAAGGCTTTGGCTAGAATGCCATATTTTAAGATATAAGCAGACTGCTTTGAGAACTTGAGATTGATGTTATAGAGCTGATAAAAAAAAAAAAAAAACCATTGGAAAAACTGACCTTATACTTTGTCTACGCATTTCCTTTACAGTGTTCCTGACAGGTAGTAAGTAAGAATATCACTTTCTCACAGACCTAGGAACCACACGTTATTTTGAGACCTTGAGAAGACAGAAATTTACCTCATTCATACAAGTATCTGCAGGCACAGATAAATCCTTGGCTGGACTCAAGAAAAACTCTAATCTGAGATTCCTTATGAAAAGCTCTAGCAAAACCAATTCAAAAAGAGCCTAGGGCCAAGCACAGTGGCTCAGGCCTGTAATCCCAAAACTTTGGGAAGCCGAGGCGGATGGATCACCTGAGGTTGGGAGTTCGAGACCAGCCTGACCAACATGGAGTAACCCCGTCCTGACTAAAAATACAAAATTAGCTGGGCTTGGTGGTGCATGCCTGTAATCCCAACTACTTGGGAGGCTGAGGCAGGAGAATTGCTTGAACCCGGGAGGCAGAGGTTGCAGTGAGCTGAGATTGCACCATTGCACTCAGCCTGGGCAACAAGAGTGGAAACTCTGTCTCAAAAAAAAAAAAAAAAAAGAGCCTATTGGCCAATAATTATTCTTGCTGCACTTTATGCAAATAATCAGACCAAGTATAATAAGACTAAAACTTATTTTGCAAATACATTGGTCCCACTATGAGTTTGATTTTGGTAAAAATAGGGGACTGGAGAGAGAAAAATTATTTCAAAAAAAATTATAGTATACCCATTATAAGATTGTAGCCTTGTCCATTGTTTTTCAGTTTTCACTATTTGTCTACAATTTATTCAGACTAGATCCTGAATTCTTCCCTGGCTATAAGTCTCCAAACCAACATTTTCAAAAGAAAAATTTCTCCCATTTTTCTCACTTGGAATCACTAAAAATTAAAACTGTGCTTTTCTTACAGCCCTGCAAAATGAAGCTAGAAAACTTAAAAATAGCAGAAATAGTAGCATTTGCAGATAACTGTATTTTCACAAGCTTACTTTATCTTATGTATAATGTAGACTGACTGAGTGCAAGACAAATGCATAACAGACTTTTTCTCTACTCCTTTTTTTTTCACCTACAAAATGTAGATTCACTGAGCACTAATCAGAGCCTCACACACCCCACCTTTGTGCCTGCCTACTGAAGTATGGACTTCTCGGTAGTATATCCTAAATTACTTTTCCAGGATTGAATTCCCTTTGTTTCCATAATCTGGTCTTGGTCCCTCCCTTTTGTTTCTCTTTTTCCCTTTTTTCTTTCTCTCTTCCTCCCTCTATTTTTGTCCAGGGGACAAGAGACTTTACAAGCCCCTAAGAATGAGCCTTCCTAGCAACATGGGATCTAATCTTCTAGGAATAAATCATTCTAGCAGAAGAGGTTAGACTAAACCCATGAGCAGACACTCATTTTCTTCTACCATGCTTTCTCTGAAAGATTTTGAATAACAAGGGAGAAATGTGAAAAGAAAATAGAATCTCAGGATCCCAAACTGCTATGCAAGAAAGTTAAGCTTGGAAACTGAGTCAGGCAAAATTTGCCTTCCTTTTGTTCCCAAACATATAACTGTAATTTTACATGCTTACTTTAGCTTATGTAAAATATAGATTTACTGAACATGATGTGAATGCATAACTGACTTTTTCCTCCCCTCCCTTCTTTTCACATGTAAAATGTAGATTCACTAAGGACTAATCACAGCCTCACAAGTACGTAACCACTTGCATCATTGCCTACCTGTCCTTCCTTTTTTTTTCTTTCCTCTCCTGCTTGCCCTTTCTCCTTTAAATATTGAAGGTCCCAAAATCCTCCTTGGAAAAAGCACAGGTCACAGGTCCTATCGTGGCTTATGTTTCTTTTGCCCCAGCATATTTTCAACCTTGGGAAAATGAACACCGAACTGATTGAGATCTGCCTCAGTCACTTTTTGGTTTACAAAGCTAAATTAACTACATTTGTAAATTAAATACAAGGGGCCAGGTGTGGTGGCTCATGCCTGTAATCCTAGCACTTTGGGAGGCCAAGGTGGGTGAATCACCTGAGGTCAGGAGATCAGCCTGGCCAACATGGCAAAACCCTGTCTTTACTAAAAATACAAAAATTAGCCAGGCATGGTGGCAGGCGCCTGTCATCCCAGCTACTCAGGAGGCTGAGGCAGGAGGCAGAGGTTGCAGTGAGCCGAGATCACACCACTGCACTCCAGCCTGGACGACAGAGTGAAACTCTGTCTCAAAAAAAAAAAAAAAAAAATAGGCTGGGCACATTGGCTCATGCCTGCAATCCCAGCACTTTGGGAGGCCAAGGCAGGCAGATCACGAGGTCAGAAGTTCAAGATCAGCCTGGCCAACATGGTGAAACTCCATCTCTACTAAAGATACAAAAAATTAGCCAGGCGTGGTGGCGCGCACCTGTAATCCCAGCTACTCGGGAGACTGAGGCAGGAGAATCACTTGAACCCAGGAGGCCAAGGTTGCAATGAGCCGAGATCACACCATTGCACTCCAGCCTGGGCAACAGGGTGAGACCCCATCTCAAAAAAAAAAAAAAAATTAGATAGCAGCTGTTTAGGAAAAAAAACAAGAGCTTGGAGTTGCAAAGAAGACAAGCACTCAAACAAAAGGATTTCTCAGCAAGGCAAATTTACTTCTGCAGAAGGGTGCTGCTTGCACTTCTGGCTGCTGCAAGAGCACACCGAACAACGGACGGAAGGGGGTTTTATCCCTAACGCAATCAGCCCCTGCTACTGTGTCCTGTCCCCATTTGCTGAAGTCAGACTGCACAATCTAAGCTGATCTGGACTGGCTATTTCAAATGGAGCAGGAGTGTGTGAGTAAGTAGGGCAGGAAGGGCTGTTTCAGCGAGAAGAAAGAGGCCGTCCTTTACCGTGCAAGACATGTCAGAGCATGTCAGGGCATGGCAAAGGCAGGAAGGGCCCTCTGCAAGTTACAGATTGGGACTGGCGGGAGTTGTTGTTTACAGAGTGGGTAACTAGGAACAAGAAAGTACAAGGAAGTTGGGTTTTAGAATAGAAAACAAAAAACAAGGAAGTTGAAGAAGCTGAACCTTTGAAGAGGAACTTACTGTATCAGAAAAAATGAGGCTTCTGCAAGACAATTGAAATGATACACTCATAACAATCCTTCATGACAGTAATATATTAGCCACCTGAGTTTCTGCTTTAGGTTATGAACTCCAAAATGGACTGGCCCCCAGTAATTTACAGTAGGTAGCCCTAAGCCATAAATAAATAGAATCTGTGAATTTTGGCTTTGTTCATCTGTAAGAACTTAAGAAAGTGCTGGGCATTGGGTCAGTTCAAGTCTATTGGATGAACTGTGAATCTCATAATCATGGAAATGTAGGAATAAAGATAAATATACATAAACCAGGCCGGGCTTGGTGGCTGACGCCTGTAATCCCAGCACTTTGGGAAGCCAAGGCGGGAGGGACACCTGAGGTTGGGAGTTCGAGACCAGCCTGACCAACATGGAGAAACCCCATCTCTACCAAAAATACAAAATCAGCCAGGCATGGTGGCACATGCCTGTAATCCCAGCTACTCAGGAAGCTGAGGCCGGAGAATCACTTGAACCCTGGAGGTGGAGGTTGCATTGAGCCAAGATCATGCCATTGCACTCTAGCCTGGGCAACAGGAGTGGAAACTCTGTCTCAAAAAAAAAAAAAAAAAATGTAAACCACAGATTACCTAATGCTAAGGTTTTGTTACAGGAAAGGAGTCTCAATTCAGACCCCAAGAGAGGGCTCTTGGATCTTGCACAAGAAAGAATTCAGGGCAAGTCCATAGAGTAAAGTGAAGCAAGTTTATTAGAAAAGTAAAAGAACAAAAGAATGGCTACTCCATCAACAGAGCAGCCCTGAGGGCTGCTGGTTGCCCATCTTTATGGTTATTTCTTGATGATATACTAAACAAGGGGTGGGTTATTTATGCCTTTCCTTTTTAGACCATATAGGGTAACTTCCTGTCATTGCCACGGCACTTGCAAACTGTCATGGTGCTGGAGGGAGTGTAGTAGTGAGGACGACCAGAGGTCACTCTCGTCACCATCTTGGTTTTGGTGGGTTTTGGCTAGCTTCTTTATTGCAACCCGTTTTATCAGCAAGGTCTTTATGACCTGTATCTTGTGCTGACCTTCTGTCTCATCCTGTGACTTAGAATGCCTTAACCATCTGGGAATGCAGCCCAGTAGGGTTCAGCCTTATTTTACCCAGCTCCTATTCAAGATGGAGTTGCTCTGGTTCGCATGCCTCTGACAGTTTGAATGACCCCCCAAAACTCATGTTGACATTTAATTGCTATTCTGATAGTATTAAGAGGGGAGACCTTTAAGAGTTGATTAGGTTGAATAGATTAGTGTCATTATTGTGGGAGTGGGCTCCTGATAAAAAGTATGTTTGGCCCCTTTGCCATACCTCCTTTCACCATGGGATGACACTACAGGAAGGCCCCCACAAGATGCTGATACCACGCTCTTGGACTTCCCAGCCTCCAGAGCTGTAAGAAATACATATTTTAATAAATTGCCCAGTCTGTGGTATTCTGTTATAGCAGCAGAAAATGAAACCTGGTTTTTTATGTTATCATGTTTATTTATTTATTTATGTTTGTTATTCTTGAGTCATAATAGAGTCTTACTCAGATGTGCATTCATGCCTGGCCTCTGCAGGAGGGGCCTGTCTTCAGCCAGGGACAAGCAGAACATTATGGTCAGCATCATCCACAAGGTCAAGAGGCCACAGAGCCCCCTGAGGGCAGTATACTGGCCCCTTCGATATTGCATCCTCCCAGCAGGTTAGTAGGACTGCATGACTGACAGGAATCATTGTAGCCTTCATAGGAAAGTTTTCTGGAGACAGGGCTAAGGGATATTGAAGTCTAGCCATTAGATTAATGTGGGAGCTTGCTATCAGAGACCCTGCTGGGCACTTTTTGTTCCTGTCACAGATGACCTTCACAACAACCTTTCAAGAGAGCTCTTTTCATTTCACTTTTCTTGCATGTGGATGTCCAGTTTTTCCAGTGCCATTTGTTGAAAAGACAGTCTTTTCTCCACTGCATTGTCTTTGCTCTGTTGTCTGTATTTACGTGGGTCTATTTCTTGGTTCTCTATTCTGTTTCATTGATCTATTTTTCTGTTCTTTTGCCAATACCACACTGTCTTTTTTAAATTAAACTATTTTGGTTGACAAATAAGTTATATTTGGGTGTACAGCGTCATGTTTTCATATACATATACATTGTAAAATGGCTAAAGCAAGCCATTAACATACACATTACCTCCCATAATTTTTGTGGTAATAATGCTTCAAATAATTTCTCTTATAATTTTGAAATATACGATATGTGGTTACTAAATTTAATCACCATAAAGTACAATCGATCTCTTAAACTTATTCTTCCTATCTAATTGAAATTTTGTGTTGGTTGGGCATGGTGGCTCATGCCTGTAATCCCAGCACTTTGGGAGGCCAAGGCGGGTGGATCACTTGAGGTCACGAGTTCGAGACCAGACTCGTCAACATGGTGAAACTAAAAATACAAAGATTGGCTGGGTGTGGTGTCACATGCATATAGTCCCAGCTACTTGGGAGGTTGAGACACAAGAATCACTTGAACCCGAGTGATTCAGAGACTGCAATGAGCCAAGATCACGCCACTGCACTCCAGACTGGGTGACAGAGAGACTCTTGTCTTTTTTTTTTTTTTTTTTTTTTTTGGTAGAGTCTCTCTCTGTTGCCCAGGCTGGAGTTCAGTGGTGCGATCTCAGCTCACTGCAACTTCCACCTCCCAGATTCAAGCAATTCTCCTGTCTCAGCCTCCTGAGTAGCTGGGACTACAGGCACATGCCACCATGCCCAGCTAATTTCTTTTGTATTTTAGGAGAGATGGGGTTTCACCATGTTGCCCAGGCTGGTCTCTAACTCCTGAGCTCAGGCAATTTGCCTGCCACGGCCTCCGAAAGTGCTAGGATTACAGGCTTGAGCCACTGCACCCAGCCGAGACTCTGTCTTAAAAAAAAAAAAAAAGAAAGAAAGAAAAGAAATTTTGTGTCATTTGCTTACCCCTCCCCAATCCTCCCACCTCCCAGCCTCTCACAACTACCGGTTTACTCTCCATGTATATGAGTTTGGCTTTTTTTACATTCCACATATATGTGACATCATGTTTGTCTTTTTGCGCCTGGCTTATTTCACTTAACATAATGTCTTCTAGGTTCATTCATGTTGTTGACTGAATAGTATCCCATTGTGTATATATACCACATTTTCTTTATACATTCATCCATTAATGGATACTTAGGTTGATTCCATATCTTGGCTCTTGAGAATAACACTGCAGCCAGGTGTAGTGGCTCGCACAGGGAATCCAGCTACTCAGGAGGCTGAGACAAGATGATCACTTAAGGCCAGGATTTTGAGACCAAGCTGGGCAATGTAGTGACACCTCACCTCTAAAGACAGAAGAAAGAATAATGCTGCAATGAACATGGAAGTGCAGATATCTCTTTGACACACAGATTTTATATCCTTTGAATACATATTCAGTGGTAGGATTGCTGGATCATGTGGTATTTCTATATTTTAATTTTTTGAGGAACCTTCATACTCCTTCCAACAATGACTATACCAATTATCTGTCTGGATTACTGCAGCTTTATAGAAAGTCTTGAAGTCAGGTGTGGCAGTACTTTGACTTTGTTTTCCTCCTACATTGTGCTGGCTAGGCCTTTTGCCTCTCCATATAAACCTTTTTTGTTTGTTCGTTTTTTGTCTTTTGAGACAGAGTTTCGCTCCTGTTGCCCAGGCTGGAGCGCAATGGCACAATCTCAGCTCACTGCAACCTCCACCTCCTGGGTTCAAGCGATTCTCCTGCCTCAGCCTCCCAAGTAGCTGGGATTACAGGCACCCACCACCACACCCGGCTAATTTTTGTATTTTTAGTAGAGACGGGGTTTCACCATGTTGGCCAGGCTGGTCTTGAACTCCTGACCTCAGGTGATCCGTCCACCTTGGCCTCCCAAAGTGCTGGGATTACAGGCATGAGCCACCACGCCCGGCCTCTCCATATAAATTTTTAAATCAGCTTGTGAGTATACACAAAATAACGTCCTGGGATTTTGACTGGGATTCCATTGATTCTATAGATCATGTTGGGAAGAAATGACATATTAACAATATTGAGTCTTCCTGCTCTTGAATCTAGCATCTCTCTCCATTTATTTATTTGTTTATTTATTTATTTTTAATTTTACTTTATTTTATTTATTTATTTATATACTTTTTTGAGACAGAGTCTCCCTCTGTCACCCAGGCTGGAGTGCAGTGGTGTGATCTTGGCTCACTGCAACCTCCATCTCCTGGGTTCAAGTGATCATCCTGCCTCAGCCTCCTGAGTAGCTAGGATTACAAGCACGTGCCACCACGCCCAGCTAATTTTTGTATTTTTAGTAGAGACAGGGTTTCACCATGTTGGCCAGGCTGGTCTCAAACTCCTGACCTCAGGTGATCCACCTGCCTTGGCCTCCAAAAGTGCTGGGATTACAGGCGTGAGCCACCGCACCTGGCCTATCTCTCCATTTATTTAGTTCTTCCTTCTTTGATTTCTTTCATCGAAGTTTTACTGTTTTGTTCATATAGCTCTTGTACATAATTGGTTAGATTTGTACCCAAGTATTTCACTTTTGAGGGGTGCTAATGTACATTGTATTGTGTTTTAAATTTCAAATTCTGCATATTCATTGCTGGCTGGTGCATAGGACAGTGATTGGCTTTTACATACTAATTTTCTTTTCTTTTCTTTTCTTTGAGACAGTTTCACTCTTGTTGCCCAGGGTGGAGTGCAATGGCACAATCTCAGCTCACTGCAACCTCCACCTCCCAGGTTCAAGCAATTCTCCTACCTCAGCCTCCTGAGTAGCTGGGATTACAGGCATGTGCCACCATGCCCAACTAATTTTTTGTATTTTTAGTAACGATGGGGTTACTCCGTGTTGGTCAGGCTGGTCTCAAACTCCTGACCTCAGGTGATCCACCTGCCTCAGCCTCCCAAACTGCTGGGATTACAGGCATGCACCACCACACCTAGCTTACATATTAATTTTCTATCCTGCAGTCTTGCTATAATTGCTTGTTAGTTCCAGATTTTTTGTGGATTTTTTAAATTTTCTACATAGAAAATTATGTTATCTATGAACAAAGACAGTTTTATTTCTTCTTTCCCATTATGTGTACCTTTTATTTTATTTTCTTGTCTTACTGCATTAGCTAGGACTTCCAGTATGATATTGGAAAGTGGTGAGAAGGTCATCACTGCCTTGTCCTGACCTTAGTTTCTGCATCTATTGATGTAATCATGTGATTTTTCTTCTCTAGCCTGTTGATGTAATGGGTGACATTAATTGAGTTTCAAATGCTGACCTGACTTTGCATACCTAGGGTGTATGGTTGTTTTTATATATTGTGGATCTTGTTTGCTCATATGTTGTTGAGAATTTTTCGTGTTCTTGAAAGATATGGGTCTGTGGTTTTCTTTTCATGTAAAGCCTTTGGGAATTAGGGTAATGCTGGCTTCATGAAATGAGTTAGAACATATTTCCTCTGTGGCCGGGTACAGTGGCTCACACCTGTAATCCCAGCACATTGGGAGGCCCTGGCGGGCGGATCACAAGGTCAAGAGATCGAGACTTTTCTGGCTAACACGGTGAAACCCCATCTCTACTAAAAATACAAAATTTAGCTGGGCGTGGTGGTGGGCGCCTGTAGTCCCAGCTACTTGGGAGGCTGAGGCAGGAGAATGGCATGAACCCAGGAGGTGGAGCTTGCAGTGAGCCGAGATAGCACCACTGCACTCCAGCCTGGGCGACAGAGCGAGACTTTGTCTCAAAAAAAAAAAATAAAATAAGAAACAAGAAAATATTTCCTCTGTGTCCATCTTCTAGAAAATCGATATGTTTTTCCTTAAGTGTTTGGTAGAATTAATTAGTGAAACCATATAGGCCAATGCTTTCTGTTTTGAAATGTTATTAATTTATTGATTCAATTTATCTTAAATATGTCTATTTCATCTCACTTTTTAAATCAATTAATTTTAGATTAATATGAGATTTAGAGAAAAGTTACAAAGCTAGAACATAGAGTTCTCAAATACCCCAGCTTCTCTTAATGTTAACATCTAACAAAACCATGTCAAGACTGACAAACTAAGAACTTAACAGTGGTATAATACTATTAGTTAAACCATAGACTTTATTTGAATTTTACCAGCTTTTCCACTAATGTCCTTTTTCTGTTCAAGGATCCAATACAGGGCACAATAATGCATTTAGTTTTTAGGCCTCCTTAGTCTCTTCTGATCTGTGAGTTTCTCAGTTTTTACCTATTTTCATGACTTGAAAGTTTTGAAGAATACTGGACAGATAATTTGTAGACTGTCACTCACTTTGGGTTTGTCTGATACTTCCTCATGATTAGATTGGGGTTATGGGTTTAAGGGAAGAATACCATAGAGGGGGAGTGTCCTCATCACATCATTTCTGCGGGGCAGGATGTTAATATGACTCTGATTGCTTAGTTAAGGTGGCATCTGCCACATTTCTCTACTGTAAAGTTACTATTTTTCCCTTTTCATACTCAAGTCTTTGGAAGCAAGTTGGCAAGTCCAACCCACATTCAAGCTGAGAGAAATAAAGCTCCACCTCCTGGAAAGGGGATTCTCTTAATATATTTTTTAGAAGTCTTCTATAAGGAAGATTTGTCCCTTCTTCCCTATTTATTTACCCAATCATTTATGGATTTTAGTATGGAATGGATATTTATTTTATATTTTGGATTATAATCCAATACTATTGTTACTTTGTTGCTCAGATTACTCCAGCTTTGTCCATAGGGAGATCTTTCAGATTGGCTCCTGTGTCCCTTTGACCTGCCCTCATTTTTTGGTGGTATGGGTTGTGGGGTGGGTGGAGGCTTCTTCTTTTCTAGCACTTCTTTTTTTTTTTTTTTTTTTTTTTTTTGAGATGGAGTCTCGCTCTGTTGCCCAGGCTGGAGTGCAGTGGAGTGATCTTGGCTCACTGCAACCTCCACATCCCACATCCTAGGTTCAAGCTATTCTCCTGCCTCAGCCTCCTGAGTAGCTGAGATTACAGGCACCTGCCACCACGCCCGGCTAATTTTTTGTATTTTTAGTAGAGATGGGGCTTCACCATGTTGGCCAGGCTGGTCTCAAACTCCTGACCTTGTGATTCGTCTGCCTCAGCCTCCCAAAGTGCTGGGATTACAGGCGTGAGCCACCGTGCCCAGCTCGTTTGTAGCATTTCAAGATGTTCCAGGCTCATCTTGTATTTTTCCTATTTCACCCCTAGAATCAGCTATTTTTCTAAGGAGCCCTGCTTCCTTCTATTGGAGAATAATGTATCATAACCAAAATCTGGGCATTGGGTGCTCATTTCACTTTCCTAAGAGGACACAGAGGTTCTGTTGATAACACCTGTGATACCTCTGTCTTTGTCTTCTTCATTTAAAAGAATGTAAACAAGAGACACACAGCAAAGGAGATGCAGTACAGAGCAATTTATTGCAAAGGAAAAATGATATTTTGAAAGTTAAGTGCAGACTAGATAGTATATCCTGAGAGAGAGGATTCAGGGTGGGCTGATCCTAAGGATGAGAGAGCGTTGATTATTGCTGCAGAAACTCCCTTTATGGGGGGTCTTACATGATTATTTGTAAAGAGGTGGGAAGAGGTATTACTAGTAAGCATGTTCTGGGTGGTCCTCTGGGTGGGTGGTCCTCTGGATGCACATGTGCGGTAGCTATACATGCTTGTTCATGTATCTCATGTCTCATAAGCATCTTAAATCTCCACCCAGTGGTGTGTTTCTTATTATCGTAATGAGCAAAGTGTCAGTCTGATGACAGGTAAAATCAAAATGTGCATGCTCTCTACAGGGTAAATTCCCTATTGGAGATAGCTTTGCTTGAATGAGCTGATCTACAATGTGAATGCTGGAGCTTATTGTGTTGACTGTATGGTTATCACTGTTGCTGCATCCCAAGGACATAGTTACTTCCTTGACTCCCTATCCTGCCTCAATTCCTCCCTAAAAGATCTTAGTACCCATAATCACACGGGAGGATGAGAGGCTAGCTCATTTCTTCCAGAGCTGCTTCCTGCTGAGCGCAGCATTGTCCTTGCCTAACCTGGGCCCTGAAGTCTTTTCCTGCCTAGTCTAACAGTGTGTAAGCCATGTCTTTCAGGGGACTGGTGGGCAAGATGTGAGATAGCTCATTAGCAGCCAAAGGTTGGAAGCCTTGCAAAACCATCACATGAACCGGGATTTGCTGTAGGTGACAGAGCAAGAAATCAGCATTTTTTTTTTTTTTTTTTTTTTGAGACAGTCTGGCTCCAACGCCCACGCTGGAGTGCAATGGCGCAATCTCAGCTCTCATCTCACTGCAACCTCCACCTCCCAGGTTCAAGCAATTCTCCTGCCTCAGCCTCCCAAGTAACTTGGATTACAGATGCCTGCCACCACGCCCGGCTAATTTTTTGTATTTTTAGTAGAGACAGGGTTTCAACATGTTGGCCAGGCTGGGAAATCAGCATTTTAAACAAAGTTGGACCAAAAGTTAGAGCTAAACATTGGTAATGGCTGGCATTGTTAAAGGGAGCAAGGCAGAAAACAGCCATTGCTTCCAAGTTCCCGTGGATGCTCCTAAATATTCAATTTTGTCTGCCTGGGTAATGATTTTCTTGTTCCGAGAAAATGCTACTAATATATATTTGTAATTTGATTGATGCAAAAACAACATTCTTCTTTTAGATACAAACATGTTCCTCATTGTCCGGCTGTGAGAAGGTCTAAGGCTCTTCGGTTTTGTAGGACTGCCAGGAAGTCCAGCTGTTGCTGAAGTCTGGTGAGGCTCTCTCTGCTGTTTCTCAGAGGGCCACTGTGGTCTCCTGAGACAGTTTATGCTGGGTTTCCAAGGCTTTGTCTCTGTGGCTGGCTCTGCTAGTCCCGATAGAGAGGATAGCACTAACCCCAAGGGAACAAGGAATCCTGCTCAGTGGTGGATCTTGTGATGTTGGTACATGGGGAAAGGGAGAGATTTGTTAGCCAATGAAAAAGGTAGATAAGGGGAAATGTAAACGATGGGACATCGTCCCTTCCATTGTGGAGGGAGTTGTAGATGTGCTGAAGATCCACAAATACAAACAAATTTTTTTTTTTTTTTTTGAGACAGAGTCTCACTCTGTCGGCAGGCTGGAGTACAGCTGGATTACAGTGGTGCGATCTCAGCTCACTGCAACCTCCGACTCCCTGGTTCAAGCGATTCTCCTGCCTCAGCCTCCCAAGTAGCTGGGACTACAGGCACACGCCATCATGTCCAGCTAATTTTTGTATTTTTAGTAGAGACAGGGTTTCACCATGTTGGCCAGGATTGTCTCAATCTCCTGACCTCATGATCCACCCGCCTCAGCCTCCCAAAGTGCTGGGATTACAGGCGTGAGCCACTGTGCCCGGCCAACACAAACAAATTCTGTGTGATGGTGAAATTTGTGCTGCAAAAGCTTTTTGCATCGAGGTGGTAAAAGTAATGGAAATTCGGTGGTCACTGGACTAATTAGAGGATGGTAGAGTTGAGTTTTTTGAAATAAGCTTCCCCTTTTAAGGTTCTATTGTGAGGTGTATAAATGATTCCGTGAGAAAGGTTTAGATATACTGACTCTCTCGTGGAGTTTTTCTATAAAAGGAGTGAAATTGGCATGGTTGCTGTAAAGGGAGAAGGGGAACTGCTCTGGGTAAAAAGCAAGGTAAGAAAGCAATTCTCCCCTTGGCAGAGTGAAGCTATTATTCATAGATAAAAATGGAAGTTTGAACGGGCAGTGGCCAGGTCCAAGGAACTCTCTTTGCATTGTTTGTTTAGCCAGATATTCCCATATTGCGGTCCAAAGTTTGTTCCAGGAGGTGTATAGGAATGTTGGCCCATTCTTCCTGAGGCACAGGTTTTGCATATTTTTAACTTTTGGTAGTCATGCAAAGCCAGCAAGACTGAGTTAATTTTTATAAGTTAGTAGTATGGTTTATTATTTCTTTCACAGATAAGGTCGTTTTACTAAGAGCGCCTAAAATGCAGTGAGTAAATAAGAAAAAAATTAAAACATCACATCTCACTGTGAGTTGTTTTCTTGAATAGAAGCTTATGCTGAGGCAACATTAATTGCCTGATGTTTTGGGTCTTGGCTGTTTTTGGACAGGAGCCTTAGATCCTCCAGTGCTTCATAAGAATAGCTTGGAGTCTTTGTTTCAAGTTTCTGTGATGCCTTAAAAGGAATCATTTTTTATTTTTGATAAACACACCAAAGGCCTACACCCCTAAGTTTTACTGCAACAGAAGTTGGTCAGCTGCGTGGTAGAGTGAAAATCCTGGTCTGGAGTTTGCTATTAACACCAATGACAGTGTCGTGTTTGGTAGACAGAGGCCCAGGGCAGAAAGTGAGAACTGACAGGCCAGCCTCTGTCTTTAAAAGGATATTGATATTTTTGCCTGTCATGTCCAGGATCACCCGAGGCTCCATTGCTGTGACTGGGGCCACATAGGAGCTGTTGTTTGCCTTTGGTCTCTTTAGTCTTTAGCCAGGGACAATAAGGAATTAGGAGTCCCTCCTCCCTTCAGAGTTGGAGAGAGTCCTTCTTCCATTGCCCTTCTCTGTCACATTGATGACAGGCTCCAGAGGGTTTGCAAGCATGAAGGCCTTTGTTACTTATTTAGCTCCAGTGTCCAGGCTTTTTATAAATGCAGCAATAGCTGCATTGGGTTCCACTCAGGATGACCTGGAGGTGGGAGTTTTCGCATAGTGAGTGAAGGCCAACAATTGGGCCTGCCTTTTGTCTCTCTTTTCTTCCTTTTGATCTCTATGTGCCTTTTCCACTCTCTCTTGGTAATTAAAGACACCAAAAGTTATGTTTAGCAGTTCATTTATTGGGACTTGGGGATTTATGACAAGTTTTGTGACTTTTTCCTGATACCTGGGACAGACTGACTCATGAAGTAAGTCTCTATGAGGATTTGGTTGTTTTTCTATGAGTTACCTGAGAGAGGGAGATACAGAGAGTGAGAGTAGGTTGCTTTTTGTTTTAGGGGGGCAAAAGGATACCCTGCTGAGTTGTTCCAGCAGGACTGGGCTCTTTAGGGAGTGTTTGTTGAACAAGCTGATATGGATGGGGTGCAGAAGACTGTGTGTCACGTGAGGAACGACTACTAGGAGTAAAAGCTTAAGAGGTTTGAAGAGTAACCCTGGACTAGATTGTAAGGGAGGAAAGTTGTTGGTAGGAGGTATTTTTCTTTTTTTTTTTCTTTTTTTTTCAGAGTCTCACTCATCACCCAGGCAGGAGTGCAGTGGTGTGATCTCAGCTCACTGCAACCTCCGCCTCCTGGACTCAAGCGATTCTCCTGCCCCAGCCTCCTAAGTAGCTGGGATTACAGGCCCATGCCACCACACCCAACTAATTTTTGTATTTTTAGTAGAGACAGGGTTTCACCATGTTGGCCGGGCTGGTCTCGAACTCCTGACCTCAAGTGATCCACCCACCTTGGCCTCCCAAAGGGACACTGCACCCAGCTGGTATATTTCTTATTATAGAGTCATTAATTATGTTAGATTTCCCCAAATTCTTTTTTTTTTTTTTTTTTTTGGAGACAAAGTCTCACTCTGTCACCCAGGCTGGAGTGCAGTGGTGCGATCTTGGCTCACTGCAACCTCCACCTCCTGGGTTCAAGCAGTTCTCTTGCCTCAGCCTCCTGAGTAGCCGGGATTACAGGTGCAAGCCACCATGCCCAGCCAATTTTTGTATTTTTAGTAGAGATGGGGATTCACCATGTTGGTCAGGCTGGTCTCAAACTGACTTTGTGATCCACCCGCCTCGGCCTCCCAAAGTGCTGGGATTACAGGCGTGAGCCACTGCGCCCGGCCTCCCGAATTCTTTTGAATAACATGAGCATAATATATTTGGTATCAGTCTTTAAGGGACTGGTCTTACTACAGAGCTGTCTGGTTAGTAGGGGGAATAACGTCAGGTTCCCCTGGGCCCTTGGGCAATCCCTGATTATCCTCCTTTGTTTTTTTTTTTTTTTTTTTTTTGAGATGGAGTCTCTCTCTGTCGCCCAGGCTAGAGTGCAGTGGTTTGATCTCATCTCACTGCAACCTCTGCCTCCCAGGTTCAAGTGATTCTCTTGCCTCAGCCTCCCAAGTAGCTGGGACTACAGGTGCATGCCACCATGGCCAGCTAATTTTTGTATTTTTAGTAGAGACGGGGTTTCACCATATTGGCCAGGCTGGTCTCAAACTCCTGACCTCATGATCCGCCCGCCTTGGCCTCCCAAAGTGCTGGAATTACAGGCATGAGCCACTGCGCCCGAACTTCCTTTTTATTTAGAAAAAAAAAAAAATTCTAATAGTAAAACAGTATTGTTTGGGACCACGCAGTGTTGAAAAGACCTAATCATGGAAATTTATTTATCTGTTTTTTCAGGTTAGTAACAGCCAACATTATATGTGCCCTTAATGTTTTAATTTTGGCCTTAAAATAACAGCTTAGGACATGTAAGTAGCTATGTTCATTAGGCTTTCTAGGTCTCATAAGGGGAATTTGGTAGAAAATATATTTCACCCAGCAATTAAAGTTTTCTTCCAGGGCCGGGCACGGTGGCTCACACCTGTAATCACAGCATTTTGGAAGGCTGAGGCGGGCAGACTGCCTGAGGTCAGGAGTTCCAGACCAGTCTGGCCAATATGGTGAAGCCCCATTTCTACTAAAAATACAAAAAAAATAGCCAGGCATGGTGGTGCACACCTGTAATCCCAGCTACTTGGGAGGCTGAGGCAGGGGAATTGCTTGAACCAGGGAGGTGGAGGTTGCAGTGAGCCGAGATCAGGCCACTGCACTCCAGCCTGGGTGACAGAGTGAGATTTCGTCTCAAAAAAAAAAAAAAAAAAAAGTTTTCTTCCGGCTAAAGGCAAAACTCTCTTTGCTCTCACCAAAGGCAGAGGAGCCCTGACACACACAGCAGAAAGAAAGAACCTTTAGGACAATTTTTATCAGTCTTACGGGTTAGAGATAAAAAGAAAGCAAATGAAAGTCTATGAATACAGATGGATCAAAAAGGACAATAAATTTTCATGGAAGGACAGAATTCAAAGGGGGTGAAATGCAAAGAAGTGCAAACATGACAAGATGATTGTTACTAGTAAGAAAAATGAAGATCTCCAGACATTGCAAATGAGGATTCCCAGACAGTGCACAGCCTGGACCGAAGCCCTGCCAACTTCACAAGCCTCCTGTCAGGGAGGGCCACAGTGAACTAGATCTACTTGGTGTGAACTTTGAAGTCCTCACCTCTGCTTGTCACCTATCAGGCTATCAGGATGGACTGATAAATCAGAAGGGATCAAAGTCACAGTGGGTAGGAATTGTTATGGAGATTTGTAAGTGGAAGAATGAGAGGAAAGGGAGACACTCAGTCATGGAAAAGAAAACCTTAAGACTTAAAGTGCTGAGGATTGTATCAATAGTTTTATTCTTTGGCCATTGTTTATTATCTTTTATTTATTAAAAAAAAATTTTTTTTGAGATAGAGTTTTGCTCTTGTTGCCCAGGCTGGAGTGCAATGGCATAATCTCGGCTTACTGCAACCTCCGCCTCCTGGTTCAAGCAATTCTCCTGCCTCAGCCTCCCAAGTAGCTGGGATTACAGGAATGTGCCGCCATGCCCGGCTAATTTTGTATTTTTAGTAGAGACGGGGTTTCTCCATGTTGGTCAGGCTGGTTTCAAAATCCCATCCTCAGGTGATCTGCCCACCTCAGCCTCCCAAAGTGCTGAGATTACAGGTGTAAGCCACCGTGCCCGCCTATTGTCTTCTAATTTATACAGTTTCAAAATATTCCAATGTTTAGTATATACCCTAGAGGTGTTTCAGTGAGAGTAGAGGAGGTGGCTCTCTAGCTAACAAGAGAATCCTGCAACCACAGAAACATGTACCAAAATCCAGGAGGTCATAGGCATCCCCGTGAGCTAAGCTGGACGATGGAGTCCAGGGTGTTCCCTTGAATCCCCATGAAACTGAGGCCCTAGGAGGTCATGGGCATTCGCCATGCAACATTCTAGGTCTCACTGGTGCTGGACATCTCCAAGCTGAACTGAAGTGATCCCTGCTGCCAGCCAGAGGGCCTGGATGTCTCGCCAACAAGCCCTTTTTTATTTCACTGATCTGCCATTTTTAATGTCCAGTCATCATGCTTGGAATGCCTGGTTATAGTCCCCATGACTACACATCCATGTGACCACACATCCTGCACTCAACATGGATGGCCTCTTGGAACGTCTCCCGTTCTCAGAGGAGACGTTCAGAACACACTCCTCTGAGACTCAGAGGAGTCTCAGAACACACAGAGCCTGGAGGGATGGGGACTGTTGGCAAAAGTAGATCTAATGTGTCCCTCAAGGTGAACAAAAATCTTTGAAGAGATTACTTGATTAACAAACAAGTGCTGGGCGCGGTGGCTTATGTCTGTAATCCCAGCACTTTGGGAGGCCAAGGTGGGCTGATCATGAGGTCAGGAGTTCGAGATCAGCCAAGCCAGTATGGTGAGACCCCGTCTCTATTAAAAATACAAAAATTAGCTGGGCGTGATGGTGCACGCCTGTAATCCCAGCTACTTGGGAGGCTGAGGCAGGAGAATCGCTTGAGCCCAGAAGGTAGAGGTTGCAGCGAGCCGAGATCAAGCCACTGCACTCCAGTCTGGGCGACAGAGTGAGACTCTTATCTCAAAAAAAAAAAAAAAAAAAAAAAAAGTTACAATAGCCAGTAAGTACAGATCAGGTGCAGTCCTGGGAGGGACAGCAAAACAAAAAGTGAAACAGAAGCAGCAAAAGTCCCAAGGCTGAATAATCAGGGCGTTCCATCCAAATAAGGTAATTGTAAACATTGTAAAAGCAGCAGCCAAATGGAAAGCAATCACAATTAATTGCTCAAAGAATGTGAGTGAGTTAAAAGGTCCTCCCCCAAAACCTTAATAGAATAGATCTGGGGAAAGCAGTGATAGTCAATCAGGGGTCTCGGGCTGCCATAGTACTCACCAGGAGTGAAGGGAAACTGAAACCAATGAAGCAGACAAACCTCTATCTGAGTCATGGCACCGGAAATGTTGACAGCTGTTGTAATACCTTGGTTCTTGACTTCTTCATTTAAAAGAATGTAAACAACAAACATGCAGCAAAGGAGATGAAGTACAAAGCAATTTATTACAAAGGAAAAATATTATTTTGAAAGTTAAGTGCAAAATAAACTGTACACCCTGAGAGAGGATTCAGGGTGGGCTGCTCCTAAGAATGAGACAGCATTGATTATTGCTGGAGAAACTCCCTTTATGGGAGTCTTACATGATTATTCACAGGAGGTGGGTGGGAAGAGGTGTTACTAGCAAGCATGTTCTGGGTGGTCTTCTGGGTGCACGTGTGCAGTAGCTGTACATGCTTGTTCATACATCTCATGACTCATTAGCATCTTAAATCTCCACCCAGGGCTGTATTTTTTTTCACTATTGTGATGAGCAAAGGGTCAGTCTGAGAACAGGTGGAAATGCACATGTTCTGTACAGGGTAAACTCCCTATTGGAGATAGCTTTGCTTGAATGAGCCAGACTACAATGTGAATGCTAGAATTTATTGTGTTGATTGGGTGGTCATCACCAGTCGCTATGTCCCGAGGACATGGTTACTTTTTTCATTACCTATACTTCCTCAATTCCAACACCTGCCTGAGCTTACAAAGGCAAATAAATGACTCATTTCAGCACCACCTTAGAGCTTATTCAGTGCAGCCTTTGACATCCCTCAGAGGAGAAGTAAGTTTTCCAAGCATGATTTTATTTTGTAAAGCCTCCGTTTGTTCAGCCTGCAGAGCTGAGACATTGATAATTTTATTCTCAAATATTTAGAGACTTTCTTATAATAAGATGTTCACATCTTGGTAACAAATTTCACTTACAAAATTTGCCAGAATAGGCAAAAGGAAAGAGACAGCAGGAGGGATCACTAAGATTTTTCTTTCCTGTGGAGTATTTCACTGTTCCTGCTTCTCTTTTCACTTTCCTGGGCTTGGGAGAAGGGCAGCTCCCTTGGACAATGAAAGAAAAATGGTAATACGGAAACATCTGTCTTTATCACCTCCCCCAACCTTTCCATTCTGCTCTGGCTGTGCCCATTCTCCTTCCCATGCCCTGGCCCATAAGCCTTTTCCTTCTCCCAAGCTCACCGAGAGCCCAGACTCTCACCTAGAGCTGCCTCCTCAGTGGGAAGTGAGTCATCACCTGCTAAAGGGTGGAAGAAGAGAGAGAGAGGCCAGAGCCTGGGGATGGGGCAGAAGGTGCAGCAGGAAGGAAGGTTAGAGTGAGAAAAATTTCCAAATAAGGGGTGATGTGTGAGTGCTCAGAGGGTGACTGAGGACATCCCCAGCATTTCCATTGAGGAGGGAGGAAGGAGGGGCCCTTGGGTTCGGGGCAGATGCCGGCAGGGTCTGGATGAGATGCCCCCAACCTCAACCCTGGTCCTCTGAAAACACTTCACCCAGTCACACTGAGGAGCCCCTCCAGGCCCAGGGGCCTCTCCAGGTAGGCGTATCTCAGCTTCTCTCTGGAAGGACCCCCACAGCTGCCCAGCCCTGGTATGTCTCATCTCCCTGGTTCTGGTCCCCTTGAGTCTTGAGTCCAGGGTTGGCTCCTTCCCCTCCTGCAGCCGGGTCAGAGTGAGGTTGGCAGATGAGAAGCCAGGTGCTCTGCATGGCAAGGTGTGGTTGCCCTCAGGGTCCTCCTTGTCAGGGACCACAAGCCCTGGGGAGGAGAGAGCAGAGAGGTGGAGTGAGGGTGGGACACACTTTGGCCTCCCCTCCTCTCCTAGTCTTCCTCCACATGCCAGTGCCTTTCCCTCCCCAACTCCAGCACTTCTAACAGCCACAGCAGGAAGGGTAGACCTGGGTCCCCAACATTCTTTGAAGAAGTCTTTCCATAAGTGTGTCCACCTCCATTCCCACTGCCGCTTTAGGGCCTGCCTCAGTGCAGACCCCTGGGTATGTACAGAGCATGGGTGTACATGAGGGTGATTCTTCCTTTGCACATACCTGCGTGTCTCAGTTTCTCTCCTCTTCAAGTCTGCTCAAATGGCACCTTCATGAGGCCCACCCTGACCACCCTACTTAAAATGCCACCTCTATTACTTTGCATTGATTGTCAACTTTGCATTATTTTTTCCTTTTCTTTTCTTTCTTTTTTTTTTTTTTGAGATGGAGTCTTGCTCTGTCACCAGGCTGGAGGGCAGTGGCGTGATCTCGGCTCACTGCAACCTTCACCTCCTGGGTTCAAGCGATTCTCCTGCCTCAGCCTCCAGGGTAGCTAGGACTACAGGTGCATACCACCAAGCCCAGCTAATTTTTGTATTTTTTAGTAGAGACAGAGTTTCACCATGTTGGCCAGGATGGTCTCGATCTCTTGACCTCGTGATCCACCCATCTCGGTCTCCCAAAGTGCTGGGGTTACAGGCGTGAGCCACCATACCTGGCCTATTTTTTCTTTTTATCACCTATCACTTTATAAATATAAAAGTCCTTTTCCAAAGATGGCCTCAACAATATCTCCCATCCCACATGCTCTTTAGCAATGTGACCCTGCCATTCCCTATCAAGAGCCGATGCTAATCCCCCTCTTTTTGGATCTGGAACTTGCTTTGGTGACTAGAACATGAGGAAAGTGATGCTGCCTGACTTCTGAGGTTCCAGCATAAGATGCCTTGTGGTTCTGACTTGGCCACTTGAAACACCCGGACCCCAGGTGCAGAGCCAGAAGCAGCCAGGGCACGTGGAGAAGCAGGTGGAGGAGAAACCAAGTCACCTGGTTCACAGCCTCAGTGAGTTCCCAGCCAACAAGCCAGCACCAACTGCAGCTCTGTGCAGGAGGCTCTTGAATGTGTTGGACCAGCTGGGCTCCAGATGATGGCGGCCCAGCCCATGCTGTATGGAGCGGAAGAGCTGCCCAGCTGAGCACAATCAGCCCACAGAATGAGAGATAATATAAAGGTTGTTTATAATATATCTATTATATAATATATCTAATAGATATATTATATATATATTTTATATATATATAATATATCTAATAGATATATTATATATATATTTTATATATATAATATATCTATTAGATATATTATATATATATTTTATATATATATAATATATCTATTAGATATATTATATATATATTTTATATATATATAATATATATATTTTTTTTGAGATGGAGTCTCACTCTGTCACCCAGGCTGGAGTGCAGTGGAGCGATCTTGGCTCACTGCAACCTCCACCTTCTGGTTTCAAGCAATTCTCCTGCCTCAGCCTCCTGAGCAGCTGGGATTACAGGCGTCTACCACCACGCCCAGCTAATTTTTGTATTTTTAGTAGAAACGGGGTTTCATCATGCTGGCCAGGCTGGTCTCGAACTCATGACCTTGTGATCTGCCCACCTCAGCCTCCCAAAGTGCTGGAATTACAGGCGTGAGCCACCATGCCTGGTGTTTGTATGCATTAAGATTATTTTTTGCCCAGCAATCAATTGCTGGAACACATCCATATAATTCACTACTGTTATTATATTTTTCTTTATTGTCTTTCAGATTGTAAGCATCAGGGAGCAGGTGTTAGTCTCTTTTGATTAAATGATCACCAGGCCTAGAAAAATGCCTGGCACAGAAGCACTTACTAAATATTTGTTAAATGGATGAATAAATGATGTGACCAGAATTCCTTCATACTGGGTCCGAGACTGGAAAGGGGGAGTTACTGGTTTGGTTTTGGCACTTGTTTAGTCAGCTTGTGCTGCCATAACAAAACACCACAGACGGATTGGTTAAACAACAGATATTTCTTTCTCACAATTCTGGACCCTGGAAGTCTGAGGTTAGGGAACCAGCAGATTCAGTTCCTGGTGAGGGCCCTCTTCCTGCCTGGCAGACAGCTGCCTTCTTGCCATATCCTCACGTGGTGAAGAGAGTGGGGAGCTCCAGTCTCTTCTTTTTCTTAAAAGGACACTAATCCCATCATGGGGGCCCCAACCTCTCAACCTCTTCTGAATCTAATCACCTCCCAAGATGCCACCAGTCTCAAGGAGTTTACTGTTACAGTGGCAGCAAAGATGCTTGCTACAGCAGGTTGTAAAATTAGGTGTCATCCCAGTCAGTGGGGAGAGGACAGGTAATTCAGGGAAGGGGACCTGGATAGAGCTCACCCATAGGATATGGCAGGTCCCAGAACTCTATTGAAATCAAGTCTGGACAAAAGTCAATAATATTCTTCTGACCGAATTCCTTTCAGTCTTCCTGAGGGATGGGCAGGCTCATTCCAGAATAAAGAAGATGCGTGGGGTGAAGAAGACTAGTCCCCAAGGGCACTGGCCCAGGACACCTAGGTTCTACTGGTCACCAACACCCACCCAGATCTCTCCTGGGTGGAGCCTTGTTCCAAGCCTCTCACAGCCCTTGCCTGCATTCCCGTGGTGCTCACCGTGGATAAGACGGCCACAGCCAGCCTCAGAGCCAGACTGTTAAGTGAAACCACTGATCCTTGCTGAATTACTTCCTTGAGGCTGAGATAAACTTCACATTTCAGCCTCATTAAAAAGATTAATTGTAAATCCAAATGGCCTGCAAATCTATAAACAGTCGCTCAGTTGATTAGCCAGAACATTGAGGACTGTTAATCATACAGGAAAAGGGGCATTTTGGAGGTGAGAAGCTGAGGAGCCTGAAACTGTTTCCATTGTTTGTGAAAGTAATCTGACAATATATGAATGAAAATACCCACCACCCCCTGACCCAGCAATCCAAGGTGGGAAATATCTCTTTCTTTTTTTTTGAGACGGAGTTTTGCTCTTGTACCCCAGGCTGGAGTGCAGTTGTGCAATCTTAGCTCACTGCAACCTCCACCTCCCAAGTTCAAGTGATTCTCCTGCCTCAGCCTCCCAAGTAACTGAGATTACAGGCACGTGTCACCATGCCAGGGTAATTTTTGTATTTTTAGTAGAAATGAGGTTTCACCATGTTGACCAGGCTGGTTTCGAACTCCTGACCTCAAGTGATCCGCCCACCTCAGCCTCCCAAAATACTGAGATTACAGGTGTGAGCCCAAACTCCTACTTTTAAATCACTGCATAATAGTCCATAGTCCATTGAATGGAGTATAGCAATAAACACTATTACATATTCTGAACCTCAACTCCCTCCCTCCCTCCCCCCCTTCCTTCCTTCCTTCCTCTCTCTCTCTCTTCTTTCTTTCTTTTTATTTTTTGACACAGGGCCTCACTCTGCCGCCCAGGCAGAGTGCAGTTGCGGGTCAATCATGGCTCACTGCAGCCGCGACCTCCCCAGACTCAGGTGATCCTCCCACCTCAGCTTCCGGAGTAGCTGGGACTACAGGCATGAGCCACTCGCCTGGCTAATTTTTTGTATTTCTGGTGGAGAAGGGGTTTCACCATTTTGCCCAGGCTGGTCTTGAACTCCTAGGCTCAAACCATCTGCCTGCCTCACCCTCCCAAAGTGCTAGGATTATAGGTGAGCCACCACACCCGGCCAACTGTCTTTATTTCTGTAAGAGATATTTCCCGGCCAGGCGCGATGGCTCACACCTGTAATCTCAGCACTTTGGGAGGCCGAGGTGGGTGGATCACCTGAGGTCAGGAGTTCGAGAGTAGCCTGGACAACATGGCAAAATCCCGTCTCTACCAAAAATACAAAAATTAGCCGGGCGTGGTGGCGGGCGCCTGTAATCGCAGCTACTTGGGAGGCTGAGGCAGGGAGAATTGCTTGAACCCGGGAGGCGGAGGTTGCAGTGAGCCCAAATGGCGCCACTGCACTCCAGTGCATCACCCAGATGCACTCCAGTCTGGGTGACAGAGCAAGACTCTGTCTCAAAAAAAATAAAATAAATACATAAATAAATAACAATAATAATATGTAAGGTTTGTTCCACGGCATTTTGAGGTGATGGCAGGCAGAAATAAAGCCAGTCCCACCCTTTCTGGGCTAGGGAAAGCCGAGATGGTCTTCGGCTCCGGGTGAGTCACTCACCAGGGTCCAGGCCTGGCTGCCCGGTCCCCTCCAAGCCTCCCAGGTCTTCTGTCCAAAGCCCTCCCCCTCCAACCCACCTACAGCCCCTTCTGCTCTGCCCCATCAACTACATTTTCTCCCTCAGCACTCGCCTTAGATTCCTGGACTCACAGCACAGAGGCGACTTCCTCCTTGCAGACTTCAGGCGCCACTGCGGGGTCCGGAAAAGAAAGAGAAACGGCCCAGCGCTGTCGCTTACATAACCCAGGGCGGGGCTGCGCTCGGCGCCCGCAAGCGTTTTGAATTCTGCGCCCCAGAGTTCACTGAGAGGACTGGGATCACCCGTCACCCCGCCCTGGTCTACGGAAAATGACAAGTGTTTACTGATATAGAAACGGAATATATAGAATATGGAAACGGAATATATAGAAACGGCGCTGTGGGCTAGGGTGGGCGGAGCTGCCTTCAGGCTTCTGGTCTCCAGCAGCGGGAAACTCACACCTGCCGCTGTGAAAATGCAGACCCGCGGGGCAGGAATTCCGAGTCCAGCCTGGGGCGCGATCTGTAATCTGACTCGCTTGAAACACCGCGGCGGATTCGGAGCCAGGTGACTAGGGAAATGAGCCTCAGCCCCTCCCACGGGCCGCCCACGGATTCCAGGATCCGAAAACTCTTCTTGCTGCTGCGTCACCCCAGGAAGGCAGCGCCCGCCTCTGGGCTGTTCTGATGGAAACTGGCTCCGCCGTCCAGAGGAAAACCCACAACTAAGGGGCCAAGAAAAAGCCTCCATGGTCGCGCCCTTTCAGTGAGGATCCTAATTTATACCCCGAGTGTAGCCCCCATCAAAGTCTGCAGTGACAGCCGAGCGCGGTGGCTCACGCTTGTAATCCCGGCACTTTGGGAGGCCATGGCGGGCGGATCACTTGAGGTCAGGAGTTCGAGACCAGTTTGGCCAACATGGTGAAGCCTCTTCTCTACTAAAAATACAAAAATTAGCCGGGTGTGGTGGTAGGCGCCTGTACTCCCAGCTATTCGGGAGGCTGAAGCAAGAGAATCGCTTGAACCCGGGAGGCGGAGGTTGCAGTGAGCTGAGATCGCGTCACTGCACTCCAGACTGGGCAATAGAGCGAGATTCCGTCTCAAAAAAAAAAAAAAGAAAAAGAAAGAAAAAGGCCAGGCGCGGTGGCTCACGCCTGTAATCCCAGCACTTTGAGAGGCCGAGGCGGGCGGATCACGAGATCAGGAGATCGAGACCATCCTGGCTAACACGGTGAAATCCCGTCTCTACCAAAAATACAAAAAATTAGCCGGGCGTAGTGGCACGTGCCTGTAGTCCCAGCTACTAGGGAGGCTGAGGCAGGAGAATGGCGTGAACCCAGGAGGCGGAGCTTGCAGTGAGCCGAGATCGCGCCACTGCACTCCAGCCTGAGCGACAGAGCGAGACTCCGTCTCACAAAAAAAAAAAAAAAAAGAAAAGAAAATCTAGAGTGACGTTCACTGAAATGATACTAGACCAGCCGGGACCCAGAGCGCTGCGGCTCACAGAATGCGGTGACAGCGCCGCCTCGCGTCCCTTTCTTCACCTGCCTCAGGCAGACGTGGTCACGTGTGTTGGCCTCCAGGCTGGAATACACTGGGGATTAAATGCAGAGAGGGCGGAGAAAGGAGGGAAGGATGGGAGGACGTGTTGAAGAAAGACAGGAAGAGCTGGCGCTATGGTTCATACCTGTAAAACTAGCGCTTTCGGAGGCGAGGCAGGAGGATGGTGTGAGACCAGGAGTTTGAGGTTGCAGTGAGCCATGATCGCACCACTGCACTCCAGCCTGGACGACAGAGTGAGACCCTGCTTTTATATACTTTTCATATTTTCTGTAATTAAGCAAGTTTTACTTTATTTTAGGATAAAATATCTATTGTGAATTTTAAAAACATGTAAAATAAAATTTTAATTAAAAAGCCCAAATGTTCTTTTCCAACTTATCCTGAAGGAAATGCCTGTTGATGGCGCATTTAGAAGGAGAAAAGGAACTCATTTATCCCTTGAAGACCTGAGCCCTGCACATATCAAAACTGTACATTCGTTGTGGAGCAGTCTTCTCTTTTGAAATGTAAACACTACTTCCCTAATCTTCAAACCAGCCATTGTCACTCCTAGTGACACTTCCATTGGATAAGCTCCTTACTCTCACTGAAATTGGTCTCAGAGTTGCAGCCGAGCATTGCGAGCCACGGCAGAAGTCATTGTGGGGTTTGCACTAAGCTGATGTGGAAGGTACTCCTGAAAGGTAGTGTGTGACCAGGTGGGCTCTGGAGGGCAGGGATGTGCCTGGTGAGAGGACAACAAGACAGATAGGAAGGTTCCAAAAGCAAACTTCAGGGGGCCCTGTGCCCAGCATCGGGATTTAGAAAATCTTCTCCCAGCCACTTTTGGCCTGCTTTCATTTCGCTTTCCTGTCCACCAGGCCATTGCAGGCAGTTCCTTCATTGAATAAATATTTATCAAATACCTACCACGTGCCAGGCATTGTGTTTAAGGAGCTGGGCTGAGGTAAGAGGAACCAAACCCCCCTTGCGCTCAAGGTTGTCCCAGTCTTGCTCAGGCCAGGATCAGTAAGGAAACCGTAACACTAATGGTTGGCAGGACATGTACACATGCTTTGCAAACTCACAAGTAGACCATCTTCTCTGACCTAGGAGAAGGTTCATAAAAGAGACAATGTTCAAGCTATGTTTTGAGGTATAAGTAGGAGCCCAACAGGCACCTGGGACAAGAGAGCATTGCTCAGAATCCAGAACATGAATTTCTTTCCCTGGGCCAGGCCAAGAATCAGACTAAGCTTATTGAGGAGCCAGGTGCTTCCTGGCAAGAAAGGGTGTACCACATCTGAGTATTCCAAAATCACAGCTACTCAATGTTGAGACTTAAGACAGACAGAAAAAGAGAAAGGCCTGATTCAAAAAGCAGAATTCTCCAGGGGTGGGGGGAGGTTAAACTGCAGTTTCTGATATAATATGTGTGGGCCAGGCCAGAGAATTGCATTTCCTTTTTTTTTTTTTTTTTTGAGATGAAGTCTTGCTATTGTCCCCCAGGCTGGAGTGCGATGGTGCAATCTTGGCTCACTGCAACCTCCGCCTCCCGGGTTCAAGCGATTCTCCTGCCTCAGCCTCCCAAGTAGCTGGAATTACAGACACCTGCCACCAAGCCCGGCTAACGTTTTGTATTTTTAGTAGAGACAGGGTTTCACCATGTTGGCCAGGCTGGTCTCGAACTCCGGACCTCAGGTGATCCGCCCGCCTCAGCCTCCCAAAGTGCTGGGATTAGAGGCGTGAGCCACTGCGCCCAGCTGAGAATTGCATTTCTAAAAAGTTTCCAGGTGATGCCAATGCTGTTTGTCCCAGGACTACACTTTGAGAACCACTGCCCTAAAGCAACCTGGTTTGATCTCTAATAACAGAAGAGAACCAGGAGAGCACTATGAGGCAGAGGTGCAGAATAAACAAGACCATACTCTGCCCATCCTGGAGAATTTGCAAGCCCAAGGCTGCAGCGTTTGAATCCCTTGGGAGTCCCGGGAATTGCAGACACCCAGGAAGAAACTGAATGTGGGTCGGAGGGTGATGCATGCCCTCTGCTTCACACAGCACCTGGGGTTCCTGCCACTAGACAGTCTGGCCCCCGCACCCTCAGTCCTTCCCACCCCTCCTCAAAGCGTTGACCTGCAGGCCTTACTCTACCGCCCTCAGCTGTTGGGCCTGGGATATGACCCTAGGCGCTCCTAGTGTACCTTCTGATCCAAATACAGGGTGACCTAGTATGACAACTACTAGCAGACTCATAGGGATAACAGAATGGGCTAAGAATGAGAATCTTTGGTTGCCCACGCCTGTAATCCCAGCCACTTGGGAGGCTGAGGTGGGAGGATCGCTTGAGCCCGGGAGGTGGAGGTTACAGTGAGCAGAGATCAGGCCACCAACATTCCAACCTGGGCAAAACAGTGAGACTCTGTTTCAAAAAAAATAAAATAAAAAGGCCGGGCATGGTGGCTCACACCTGTAATCCCAGCACTTTGGGAGACCAAGGCCGATGGATCACTTGAGGCCAGGAGTTCCAGACCACCTCGGCCAACATGGTGAAACCCCGTCTCTACAAAAAATACAAAAATTAGCCAGGCATGGTATGGTGGCATGCACCTGTAGTCCCAGCTACTCCAGAGGCTGAGGCAGAGAATCTCTTGAACCAGGGAGGCGGAGGTTGCAGTGAACCAAGAAGATCGCGCTACTGCACTCCAGATGGGGCAACAGAGCGAGACTCTGTCTCCAAAAAAAAAAAAAAAAACGAATGAGAATCTTGAAAAGTTGGCAAATGGCTTCAATTACATGTCCGCCAGAATTACAAGTGTTTTTTCTAAATATCACATCCTTGAGCCCACATGGACACCAGAGGGCACCCTGAGCTCACTGAAGCCACAATTGTCGCATTAGACCATTAGAATCCCTTGTAAAGGCCAGGCATGGTGGCTCACACCTGTAATCACAGCACTTTGGGAGGCCAAGGAGGGTGAATCATATGAGGTCAGGAGTTCAAGACCAGCCTGGCCAACATGGCGAAACTCCATCTCTACTAAAAATTAGCTGGGTGTGGTAGCATGCACCAGTAATCTCAGCTACTGGGGAGGCTGAGGCAGGAGAATCACTTGAACCTGGGAGGCAGAGGTTGCAGTGAGCCGAGATTGCATCCTTGTGCTCCAGCTTGGGCAACAAGAGCAAAACTCCATCAGAAAAAAAAAAAAAAAATCCCTTGTAAAGATTGTGGTTTGGCTGGGAGCAGTGGCTCATGCCCATAATGCCAGAAATTTGAAAGGCCGAGAGTGGGCCACGGTGGATCACTTGAGGTCAGGAGTTCAAGACCAGCCTGGTCAACATGGTGCAACCCCATCTCTACTAGAAATACAAAAATTAGCCTGGCATGGTGGCACGCAACTGTAGTCCCTGCTACTCAGGAGGCTGAGGCAAGAGAATTGCTTGAGCTCTTAAGGCAGAGGTTGCAGTGAGCGGAGATTGCATCACTGCACTCCAGCCTGGCCAACACAGCAAGACTCCATCTCAAAAAAAAAAAAAAAAAGGAGTGATATAATTTGTAGACAATTTTTTTTTTTTTGAGATGGAGTCTCACTCTGTCACCCAGGCTGGAGTGCAGTGGCATGATCTTGGCTCACTGCAAGTTCTGCCTCCCAGGTTCACGCCATTCTCCTGCCTCAGCCTCCTGAGTAGCTGAGACTATAGGCACCCGCCACCACACCCGGCTAATTTTTTGTATTTTTAGTAGAGATGGGGTTTCACCGTGTTAGCCAGGATGGTCTCGATCTCCTGACCTTGTGATCTGCCCGCCTCGGCCTCCCAAAGTGCTGGGATTACAGGCGTGAGCCACCGCGCCTGGCCCTGGCTACAATTTTTGTTTTCTCTTAATGAAGGTAAGAGAATTCTATCAGGGTGAGTTTTTTTCTTAAGTTTTCACTGTGAATTTTTTGTGTTTTTTTAGTCCTTGTAATTACCTTTTATGTTTTCACTTGGTTAAAAATTCAAAAGATTCAAAAGGTAAAAAGTCTCTGTCTTGGCTGGGTGCAGTGGCTCACGCCTGTAATCCCAGCACTTTGGGAGGCCGAAGCAGGTGGATTACAAGGTCAAGAGTTCGAGACCAGCCTGGCCAACATGATGAAACCCTGTCTGTACTAAAAATACAAAAATTAGTCGGGTGTGGTGGTGGGCATCTGTAATCCCAGCTACTTGGGGGGCTGAGGCAGGAGAATCACTTGAACCCGGGAGGCGGAGGTTGCAGTGAGCCAAGATCTTGCCATTGCACTCCAGCCTGGGAGATAAGAGCAAGACTCCGTCTCGAAAAATAAATAAATAAATAAAATAAATAAATAAATAAATAAAACAAACTTAGACATTTGTTTGGGCTTGGTGGCCCACGTCTGTAATTCCAGCACTTTGGGAGGCCGAGGAGGGCGGATCACCTGAGGTAAGGAGTTCGAGACTAGCCTGGACAACATGGCAAAACCCTGTCTCTACTAAAAATACAAAACATTAGCGGGCGTGGTGGCAGGAGGCTGTAATCCAGCTACTTGGGAGGCCGAGGCAGGAGAATCACTTGAACCTGGGAGGCGGAGGTTGCAGTGAGCTGAGATTGCACCTTTGCACTCCAGCCTGGGTGACAGAGTGAGACTCTGTCCCAAAAAAAGAAACAAACTTAGACGTTTTATGCATACGCAAGCAAATATAAGTGTGTGTGTATATACATATAATTTCCCTCTTTCCACATAAATTTTAGCAAACTACATATGCTTTCCTTCATCTTGTTTTCTTTTTTCTTTTTGAGACAAGGTTTCACTCTGTCACCCAGGCTGGTGTACACTACTAGTATGACCACCACTCACTGCAGGCTTGAACTCTTGGGTGCCCCACTAGCTGGGACCACAAGTGTGAGCCACAATACCTGGCTTTTTTTTTTTTTTTTTTTTTGAGACAGAGTTTCACTCTTGCCGCCCAGGCTAGAGTGCAATGGTGCGATCTCAGCTTACTGCAACCTCTGCCTTCTGGGTTCAAGTAATTCTCCTGCCCCAGCCTCTGGAGTAGCTGGGAAACCCCATCTCTACTAAAAATACAAAAATTAGCCAGGCGTGGTGGTGCACACACCTGTAGTCCCAGCTACTCAGGGGGCTGAGGCAGAAGAAATGCTTGTACCTGGGAGATGGAGGTTGCAGTGACCTGAGATCTCACCACTGCACTGCAGTCTAAGACAGTGAGACTGTCTCAAAATAAAATTAAAAAAAATTTTTAAATAAAGAACGAACTACTGATAGGTGCAACAACATGGATGGATTACATAGATATTATGCCAAATACAAAAAGCCAGACACAAAAGAGGCCATATCCTATGCATGCATTTATACGAAGTTTTAAAACAGGCAGCCCAGTGCAGTGGCTCACACCTGTAATCCCAGCACTTTGGGAGGCCGAGGCGGGTGGATCACCTGAGGTCAGGAGTTTGAGACCAGCCTGGCGAACATAGCAAAACCCTGTCTCTACTGAAAGTACAAAATTAGCCAGTCATGGTGGCCCACACCTGTACTCCCAGCAACTCAGGAGGCTGAGGCAGGAGAATCGCTTGAACCCAGGAGGCAGAGGTTGCAGTGAGCCGAGATCGCGCCATTGCACTCCAGCCTGGGTGGCAGAGTGAGACTCCATCTCAAAAAAAAAAAAAAATTAGGAAAAACTGCTTTATAGTGATAGTCATCAGATCCATGGCTACTCACAGGTAGGGCAGAATCAAAGAGGGCAAAGAGAACTTTCTATATCTTGACAGGGGTGTGGGTGACATGGCTGTATTTGTCAAAATTCATTGATGGATTTGCTAAAGATTTGATCATTTCACTTTTTGTAAATGGTGAAATTTTAAAATAAAATTTTAATAAATTTAATAAATTTTAATATAAAAATATTTTTGCTGGGCACGGTGTCTCATGCCTGTAATCCTAGAACTTTGGGAGGCCAAAGTGGGTGGATCACTTGAGGTCAGAAATTTGAGACCAGACTGGCGAAACCCTGTCTCTACAAGCAAATACAAAAATCATCCAGGTGTGGTGGTGTGTACCTGTAGTCCCAGATACTCAGGAGGCTGAGAGAGGAAAATCGCTTGACCCCGGGAGGTGGAAGTTGCAGTGAGCTGAGATGGCACCACTGCACTCCAGTCTGGGCAATAGAGGGAGACTCTGTCTCAAAAAAATAAAATAGGGTTGGGGACAAAGGGAGGGAGAGCATTAGGACAAATACCTAATGCATGCAGGGCTTAAAACCTAGATGACAGGTTGATAGGTGCAGAAATCACCATGGCACATGTATACTTACGTAACAAACCTGCACATTCTGCACATGTATCCTGGAACTTAAAGTAAAAAAAGTAATAATAATAATTTTAAAAATAAATTAATTAATTAAACAAAAATATTTTAATGTTAATAATAAAAAGTAGCTGGGCGTGGTGGCTCATGCCTGTAATCCCAGCACTTTGGGAGGCCGAGGTGGGCAGATCACCTGAGGTCAGGAGTTTGAGACTAGCCTGGCCCACATGGAGAAACCCTGTCTCTACTAAAAATACAAAATTAACCGAGGGTGATGGCAGGGGCTTGTAATCCCAGCTACTCAGGAGGCTGAGGCAGAAGAATCACTTGAACCCAGGAGGCAGAGGTTGCGGTGAGCTGAGATTGTGCCATTGCACTCCAGCCTGGGCAACAAGAGCAAAACTCCGTCTCAAAAATAATAATAATAATAATAATAAGTAAGATAATTGGGTCAGGCGTGGTGGCTCACACCTGTAATCTCAGCATTTTAGGAGGCCGAGGTGGAAGGATCACCTGAGGTCAGGAGTTCAAGACCAGCCTGGCCAACATGGTGCAACCTCATCTCTACTAAAAATACAAAAAATTGGCTGGGCGTGGTGACTCATGCTTGTAATCCCTGTACTTTGGGAGGCCAAGGCAGGCGGACCAGTGGACCACGAGGTCAGGAGATCGAGACTATCCTGGCTAACACGGTAAAACCCCATCTCTACTAAAAATACAAGAAATTAGCCGGGTGTAGTGGCACGTGCCTGTAGTCCCAGCTACTCGGGAGGCTGAGGCAGGAGAATCACTTGAACCCAAGAGGTGGAGATTGCAGTGAGCCAAATCGCACCATTGCATTCCAGCCTGGGCGACAGAGCGAGACTCCATCTCAAAAAAAAAAAAAAAAATACAAAAAATACAAAAAATTAGCAGGGCGCACCGGGCACGGTGGCTCAAGCCTGTAATCCCAGCACTTTGGCAGGCCGAGGCGGGCGGATCACGAGGTCAGGAGATCGAGACCATCCTGGCTAACATGGTGAAACCCCGTCTCTACTAAAAATACAAAAAAATTAGCCAGGCGTGGTGGCAGGCACCTGTAATCCCAGCTACTCGGGAGGCTGAGGCAGGAGACTGGTGTGAACCCGGGAAGCAGAGTTTGCAGTGAGCAGAGATCACACCACTGAACTCTAGCCTGGGCGACAGAGCAAGACTCCATCTCAAAAAAAAAAAAAAAAAAAAAGAGTACTGAAGTTCCAAACGAGAGGATAAGCAGGCTGCACAAACAACTTTCGCAGAGTAGATACATAATCAGTGACTTGAAACACCTGCTGGGCACTCAAACTAGGCCAAAGAAAGAGAAACAGAATGAGTATATGCTATAAGAACTGGAGATAAGTAAGATTCCTTACTCATATCCTTATCTCCCGTTCTTGGCCCATAATGGGCACTCAGTTTATTGTTAGGTGAATAGGCTGCTGTGGAGAAAGGTAAATAAATCATGGAAAAAATTACAAGGGGGATTAACTAATCTGTACACTAAACCCCCGTGACAGGGAATTTACCTCTATAACAAACCTGCTCATATACCCCCGAACTTAATATAAAAGTTTTTAGGCCAGGCGCGGGGCTCACGCCTGTAATCCCAGCACTCTCGGAGGCCGAGGTGGGCGGATCACCTGAGGTCAGAAGTTTGAGACCAGCCTGGCCAACATGGTGAAATCCCCATCTCTACTAAAAATACAAAAAATTAGCCAGGCATGGTGGTGCATGCCTGTAGTCCCAGGTACTCATGAGGCTGAGGCAGGAGAATCACTTGAACCCGGGAGGCGGAGGTTGCAGTGAGCCGAGATCGCACTCCAGCCTGGGTGACAGAGTGAGACTCCGTCTCAAAATAAATAAATAAAATCGGTGAGAAGCTCAGTTCCTAACCCACAAACTCTCCTCAAATAATCCGAATTGTCTACTCTCATCTACCCTGCACTCCATACTCTCCCTCTGTCCACAGTGGCCGAAAGAATGATGGGGAAGAGAGGAAGAAGAAATTGCCTTAGGCCTTCTCCCTCTTCTAGGGTCTCTGCCTTTCCACTATTTTCTTTTAAAAACTTTTTGCTTTTTTTGCTTTTTTTTTTTTTTTTGAGACACAGTCTCACTCTGTCACCCAGACTGGAGTGCAGTGGCATGATCTCGACTCACTGCAACCTCCCCCTCCCAGGTTCAAGGCATTCCCTTGCCTCAGCCTCCCGAGTAGCTGGGACTACAGGTGCATGCCACCATGCCCGGCTAATTTTCGTATTTTTAGTAGAGATGGAGTTTCACCATGTTGGCCAGGCTTGTCTCAAACTACTGACCTCAAGTGATCCACCCACCTCAGCCTCCCAAAGTGCTGGGATTACAGGCATGAGCCACCATGCCCGGCCAAAAAACTTTTACATGAGCAGTTTTGTTATAGAAGTAAATTGCCTGTCATGGGGATTTGGTGTCCAGATTAGTTAATCCCCCATGTAATTCTTTCCACCATTTATTTACCTTTCTCCACAGCAGCCTATTCCCTTTGAGGGAAGAGAGAGACCCTTTCATATTGTTTTATATTGTTTTATACTCAGTACCTGTTTTAAGAAAAAACAACAAGGAAGTAAAACCAAAGACAGGCAGCCTGGCGCCAGGCCCAAAACCAGGCCTGGGCCTGCCTGGCCTAAACCCAGTAGTTAAAAATCAACTCGTGACTTAGAACCCGATGTTATTCATAGATTCTAGACATTGTATAGAAGAACATTGTGAAACTCCCTGCCCTGTTCTGTTTCTCTCTGACCAACGGTGCATGCAGCCCCTGTCACGTACCGCCTGCTTGCTCAAATCAATCACGACCGTTTCATGTGAAATCTTTAGTGTTGTGAGCCCTTAAAAGGGACATAAATCGTGCATTCGGGGAGCTTGGATTTTAAGGCAGGAGCTTGCTGATGCTCCCAGCTGAATAAAGCCCTTCCTTCTACAACTCGGTGTCTGAGGTTTTGTCTGAGGCTCTTCCTGCTACATTTCTTGGTTCCCTGACCGGGAAAGGAGGTAACTGACGGAAGGCCAAGGTAGCCCCTTAGGAGGCTTAGGCCTGCCCTGTGGAGCATCCCTGTGGGGGACTCCAGCCAGTCTGAGTCACGCGATCCAAAGAGCGCTCCCGGGTAGGAAATTGCCCCGGTGGAACACCTCGCCAGAGCAGCGCGTAGCAGTCCCCTGCGGAGGATTAACACAGTGGCTGAACACCGAGAAGGAACTGGAACTTTGAGTCCGGACATCTGAAACTTGGTAAGACTAGTCTTTGGTACTTGCCCCACTCCATCTGAGTGGAAGTGTGGCCTGATCACCCATGGTGTGCCTGCATTGGCACTTTTGTTCTGGTTTTGACTTGACTTAGATTGCGTGATACTTTGGTTTTGGTCTTGACCTGGCTTGGATTTCTGGATACTCTGATTTTGGTTTTGATTTTGGTTTGGTGTAAATTGCAAAAGTGTGTGTGCCCTTTTTACCTGTTTTTTTGTTCTGTAGTGTGCGTGTGGTGTGAGCGTGGTTTTTTGTCTCGAAGAAGCATGGGTCAGGCACAAATAAGCCCACCCCATTAGGAACTATGTTAAAAAAAATTTTTTTTCAAGGAAGAATTTAAGGGAGATTACGATGTTACTGTGACACCAGGAAAACTTAAAACTTGTGAAATAGACTGGCCAGCATTAGAGGTGGGTTGGCCATCAGAAGGAAGCCTGGAGAGGTCCCTTGTTTCAAAGGTATGACACAAATTAACCTGTAAGCCAAGGCATCCAGACCAGTTTCTGTACACAGACAGTTACAGCTGGTTTTAGACCCCCTTCCCCCCGACAGTAGTTAAGAGAACAGCAGCATAAGCAGCTGGCAGAGGCAAGGAAAGACCAGCAGAGAGAAAAAAAGGCCATCTATACCAATTCTAAGTTAATTTAGACTAAACAAGGTCTTATTAATAGCAAAGGATAATTGAAATCCCAAACTTACAAGGTTTTCAACAAAAGTGAAGTTTGCTAAAAATTAACAGTATAACATGTATTATGGTAACTTCTAATCTTGTGGCCTTAGTCTAGTCCAAAGACATAAAAAAAGTTCACTTTAAAAAAAAAAGGGGGGGAGGCAGACTTTATGTAAAAAGAGTGTTATATGGTAAATTCTTGTCCTGAAATAAATTAACTGGTTGTTTAAAGAAAAAAAAATGTTTGTAATAAGTCAGAAAGTTGAGACATGTTGGAGAATTGTTGGCGAAAGTCGTGAAGGAAAAAATGTTATAAAAAAATTTATGCAAAAAATAATGTATAATTTAAAAGTAATGAGGCCTCCTGAGTACTATTTAAAAAAAAAAAAAAACAGTTTTATGTGCAAGGTGTATAAGAAAAGTAAAATATACCTGAGTACTATTTAAAAAAAAAAACAGTTTTATGTGCAAGGTGTATAAGAAAAGTAAAATATACCTTTGGTAAAAAGATTATAAGGAGGCATAAGAATGTGGATTTTTACCTATATTAAAAGATTACAAAAATTATTGTTTTGAAAGTTTAAGCAAGTTTTAAAACGTTAATTGTAAAGAAAATTGTGTGTGTAAACATATTAGCTAAAGTTAAAAAGGTATCATCCAGTTTTTCTGTGAACTGGACTTTAAAGTAAAAATGCAACAGGTTTTTCTTAAAGCATCTATCTGCTCTTTAACAAAAATTATAAAAGGTTAAAAAGAGTCTATAAAATCTTACCTTATGGTCAAACATGAAAAATTGGATAAATATGTCTACAAGATTTTATTAAAATTAAGCTTAACATTAATAACACACTAATATAAAGGTAAAATTTAGCTTATCTGGTATAAAAATCATACAAGAAGCATTATTAAATATAAAATGGTGTTTAGTTTTCTTTGGTCTAAAAACTAATAAAAATAGGTGCTAAAGGAAACATTCATTTTACTAGAGGATCATAGAAGTTAAAGACTTAAGACAAACTTTGGCAATTAAGACAGCATACCAAGATGCAAATGCCTGGTTGAAATGGATCAAATATTCCATCTGCACGTTAAACAAAAGCGATTGTTATGCTTGTGCACGTGGCAGGCCAGAGGCCCTGATTGTCCCCCTTCCACTAAGGTGGTCCTCCAGTCGACCAGGCGTGGGCTGCATGGTAGCTCTTTTCCAGGATTCTACAGCCTGGAGTAATAAGTCATGCCAAGCTCTCTCTGCTATATCCCAAAGTCCCTGCGGGTCAGCCCCCAAGGGCCATCCAGCTTCCGTCTCCCACCACTAAGTTCTCTTCTTGTCTCTCACAGCAGGGAGGAGACTTAGCATTCCTTGGAGACCTGAAGAGATGCAGTGAGCTTAAGAATTTTCAAGAGCTTATCAATCAGTCAGCCCTTGTTCATCCCTGAGCGGATGTGTGGTGGTATTGCGGTGGACCTTTACTGGGCACTCTGCCGAATAACTAGAGTGGCACTTGTGCTTTAGTCCATTTGGCTATCCCTTTCACCCTGGTATTTCATCAACCAGAGGAAAAAAAAAGTAAGACATCATAAAGCAAGAGAAGCCCCTTATAGGTCTTTCAACTCTCACATCTATTTAGATGCAATTGGAGCCCCGCAAGGAATACCAGATCAATTTAAAGCTTGAAATCAAATAGTTACAAGATTTAAGTCAACATTTTGGTAGATGACAGTCAATAAAAATGTAGATTAGAGGGCCCGGCGCGGTGGCTCACACCTGTAATCCCAGCACTTTGGGAGGCCGAGGCGGGTGGATCACGAGGTCAGGAGTTCAAGACCAGCCTGGCCAACATGGTGAAACCCCGTTTCTACTAAAAACACAAAAATTAGCTGGGCGTGGAGGCGCGCGCCTGTAATCCCAGATACTCAGGAGGCTGAGGCAGGAGAATCGCTTGAACCCAGGAGGTGGAGTTTGCAGTGAGCCGAGATCGCACCATTGCACTCCAGCCTGGGTGACAGGGCGAGACTGCGTCTCAAAAAAAAAAAAAAAAAAAAGTAGATTAGATAAACTACATCTATTACAACCAACAGCAAAGAGCTTTTCATGAGTTAAAAAGAAAAACTCATGTCGGCTCCAGCCCTGAGGCTACCTGACCTGACAAAACTCTTTACACTCTGTGTCAGAAAGAGAAAAAATGACAGTTGGAGTTTTAACCCAGACTGTAGGGCCCTGGCCGAAGCCAGTGGCCTACCTCTCAAAACAACTAGACAGGGTTTCCAAAGGCTGGCCCCCATGTCCAAGGGCCCTGGCAGCAAGGGCCCTGCTAGCACAAGAAGCAGATAAGCTAACTCTTAGGCAAAACCTAAACATAAAGTCCTCCCATGCTGTGGTGACTTTAATAAATACCAAAGGACATCATTAGCTAATAAATACTAGACTACCTAGATACCAAAGCTTGCTCTGTGAAAATCCCTGCATAACCATTGAAGTTTGCAACACCCTAACCCCACCACCTTACTCCTGGTATCAGACAGCCCAGTTAAACATAACTGTTTAGAGGTGCTGGACTCAGTTTATTCTAGTGGGCCCAACCTCCGAGACCACCCTTAAACATCAGGAGACTGGGAGCTGTACATCGATGGGAGCAGCTTTGCCAACCCCTGCAAAATAACTCTGAAGACGACAAGCCCTGCTCCAGTCACACCCGGAAGCTGACTGGTCCACGCACGGCCGAAGCATAAGGAAACTCATCGCGGGACTCATTTTCCTTAAAATTTGGACTTGTACAGTAAGGACTTCAACTGACCTTCCTCAGACTGAGAACTGTTTCCAGTATGTACATCAAGTCACTGAGGTAGGACAAAAGATTGCTACAGTCCTATTATTTTATGGTTATTATAAGTGTACCAGGACTCTAAAAGAAACTTGTTTGTATAATGCTATCCAAGGTATGTAGCCCAGGGAATAACCAACCTGATGCGTGTTATGACCCATTTTAAGCCTCCCGTGATCACAGTTTTTAAAATAAAATTAAGGACTGGTCCTTTTCTAGGTGACACTAGTAAGCTAATAGCTAGAGTGGAAAAAAGAGGGGTTCCCAAAAATGTAATCTTAAAATTTGATGCTTGTGCTGCTATTGATAGCAAGCAGCATGGAATAGGATGCGGTTATCTAAATTGGAAAAAAAAAGTTACACAGTAAAAAAAAATAAGTGTATCTGTCAAGAATCGTATTTATGTGATATGTGTCAATACTGGTCTTGTGTCATTTGGGTTACTTAAAAAGAAGATAAAAAAGATCCTGTTTGGCGGCTTAGTTGTCTTGGGCAAAAGCTGTATAACGGTACCACAAAAACAGTTACATGGTGGAGTTCCAATTACACAGAAAGAAATCCATTCAGTAAATTTCCAAAGTTGCAGACTGTTTGGGCCCACCCAGAATTTCACCGGGACTGGACAGCCCCCACTGGGTTATACACAGAGCTTATGCTAAGCTGCCTGATCAGTGGACAGGTAGCTGTGTAATTGGCACCATTAGGCCATCTTTCTTCTTACTGCCCATAAAAACAGGTAAACTTCTGGGCTTCCCAGTCTATGCTTCCTGCGAAAAACGAATCATAACCATAGATAATTGGAAAGATGATAAATGACCTCCTAAAAAAATTATATAATACTATAGGCCTGCCACTTAGACACAAGATGGCTCATGAGGATATCGAACCCCCATGTACATGCTCAACCGAATCATACGGTTGCAAGCTGTTCAGAAATTATTACTAATAAAACCGGTCAAACCTTGACTGTTCTTGCCTGGCAAGAGACTCTGATGAGAAACGCTATTTATCAACATAGACTAGCTCTTAACTACTTGCTAAATATGTATATATATACCCCATCTCTACTAAAAATACAAAAAATTAGCGGGGTGTGGTGGCAGGCACCTGTAATCCCAGCTACTAGGGAGGCTGAGTCAGGAAAATCGCTTGAACCTGGGAGGCAGAGATTGCAGTGAGCCGAGATCGAGCCATTGCACTCCAGCCTGTGCAACAAGACTGAAACTCCATATCAAAACATATTAATTAATTAATTAATTAAAATGGGCAGGAAGAGGTCTGAACATAGAAACACTGGACTCCACAGCGACCAAGGAGAGACAACTTAAACCTCAAATTCTCTCTCTTTTTTTTTTTTGAGACGGAGTCTCACTCTGTCCCCCAGGCTGGAGTGCAGTGGCGCTAGCTATATCGGCTCACTGCAACCTCTGCCTCCCGGGTTCAAGCGATTCTCCTGCCTCAGTCTCCCCAGTAGCTGGGTTTACAAGTGCGCGCCGGGGTTTCGCTATGTTGGCCAGGCTGGTCTCCAACTCCTGACCTCAGGTGATCCGCCCGCTTTGGCCCCCCACAAAGTGCTGGGATTATAGGCGTGAGCCACCGCGCCGGGTCTCAAACCCCAAATTCTTTTTTTGGGGGGTCGGAGTCTCGCTCTGTCGCCCAGGCTGGAGTGCAGCGGCGCGATCTCGGCTCACTGCAAGCTCTGCCTCCCGGGTTCACGCCATTCTCCTGCCTCAGCCTCCTGAGTAGCTGGGGACTACAGGCGCCCGCCACTACGCCCGGCTAATTTTTTTGTATGTTTTTAGTAGAGACGGGGTTTCACAGTGTTAGCCAGGATGGTCTCGATCTCCTGACCGCCTCGGCCTCCCAAAGTGCTGGGATTACAGGCGTGAGCCACCGCGCCCGGCCTCAAACCCCAAATTCTTAAGTATGGGTGAGCCAAATCACCCCTCCCGCTGCTGAGGAGAGACTCTTGTCTCGGACTGGACTTAACCCAATGGGGTTCAAGAAAAAGGGAAAGTCCCGCCTCCATAGCAGCTCCGGCCCAATGGGAGCCTCCCGGTACGCTCAGCAGGGAGCTGGGCGGGACTACGCTGGCTGGGAGCACGGCATGTGCTGTCCGCTGGCCTGGTGGTCGGGGACCTGGACCTGAGCGAGAAGCACTATCCCCGGCCGCCCCCGCTCTTGCATCCCCCTCGTCCTACTGCTGTGCTTGCTGGCGACGGTTCGTTCAGAAAGTCAGGCCAGTGACTGCGGAGCTCTTCTCCGCCCTCCATACCTTCTAAGTGCCCCTCTCCCCCACAACGCCTGACCCCCACAGCCTGGCGGCGAGAGTCCAGCCCTCTGGGGAGACTGAGGCCGGGTGCCACCACCACCACTGGAGGCCTGACGATGCCTCACGCGGGTGCTAAGTCGTAGTGGGGCTTAATTATGTAGCACCTCTCCCCTTCCCCTGAGCCATAACCTTCCCCAAACTGTGGCCTTTATGAGGCCTCTTGGGAGCGCTTTTTGGAGCCCAGGGAGGTCCGGGGCGATGGAGGTTGCAAGATAAGGTCAGATTTAGCGGGTAGGTAGGGCTTCCTCTGAAACTGGTTGTATCTGGTAAGTAATTGTCCCATGTCTCCCACTTGAAGCTTAAACTTGGCTGTAGGAGGTCCTTACGCCTGTAATCCCAGGACTTTGGGAGGCCGAGCTGGGCGGAGGATTGCTTGAGCGCAGGAGTTTGAGACCAGCCTGGGGAACATGAGGAAAACCTGTCAATACAGAAAATACAAAAACATTAGCCAGGTGTGGTGGTGCATGCCTGTAGTCCCAGTTACTTTGGAGGCTGAGGTGGGAGGATCGCTTGAGCCTGGGAGGCAGAGGTTGGAGTGGGCCTCATGATTGTGCCACTGCACTTCAACGTGGGTGACAGAGTGAGACCGTCTCCAAAAAAAAGAGAAAAGGAGCCAATGATAGCAGCTATGTTTGTTAAAAATATGTATATATACATATATATACATATATATGTATATGTGTGTGTGTATATATATATATATTTGTAGACGGAGACTCACTCTGTCGCCCAGGCTAGAGTGCAGTGGCGCAATCTCGGCTCACTACAACCTCCGCCTCCCGCGTTTTAGAGATTCTCCTGTCTCAGCCTCCAGAGTAGCTAGGATTACAGGCGTGCACCACGACGCCCAGCTAATTTTTGTATTTTTTTTAGTAGAGATGGGGTTTCACCTCATCGTGGTTTTTAACCCGGCCTTAAAAATATATTTTAACGTAATTACCAAGCGTGTTTTTTGGTATGACCTCTAATCCTCTGAGATTGGTGTAATTTTCTCATATATGAAGAATGTGGCTCAAAGAGTGAAAACCTTGTCCAAGGTAGTATGTCTCAAAAGAATCATCTGAGGTGCTTGTTAAAAGTAGATTCTTGGCAGGGTGCGGTCGCTCACGCTTGTAATCCCAACACTTTAGGAGGCCGAGGAGGGCGGATCACCTGAGGTCGGGAATTCGAGACCAGCCTGACCAACATGGAGAAACCCCGTCTCTACTAAAAATACAAAAAAAAAAAATTAGCTGGGCATAGTGGTGCATGCCTGTAATACCAGCTACTCGGGAGGCTGAGGCAGGAGAATCACTTGAACGCGGGAGGCAGAGGTTGCGGTGAGCCGAGATCGCGCCATTGCACTCCAGCCTGGGCGACAAGAGCGAAACTCCCTCTCGAAAAAAAAAAAAAAAAAAAACGAAAACACAGATTCTTGGCCGGGCGTGGTCGCTCACGCCTGTAATCCCAGCACTTTGGGAGGCTGAGGCAGGCGGATCACCTGAGGTCGGGAATTCCAGACCAGTCTGGCCAACATGGTGAAACCCCAACTCTACTAAAAATACAAAAATTAGGCCGGGCACGGTGGCTCACACCTGTAATCTTTGGGATTACACTTTGGGAGTACACTTTGGGAGGCTGAGGCGGGCGGATCACGAGGTCAGGAGATAGAGACCATCCTGGCTAACACGGTGAAACCCCGTCTCTACTAAAAATACAAAAAATTAGCCAGGCCTGGTGGCAGGCGCCTGTAGTCCCAGCCACTCAGGAGGCTGAGGCAGGAGAATGGCGTGAACCCGGGAGACAGAGCTTGCAGTGACCCGAGATCGCGCCACGGCACTCCAGCCTGGGCAACAGAGCGAGACATCGTCTCAAAAAAAAAAAAAAAAAAAAAAATTAGCCGGGCGTGGTGGTGCGCACCTGTAATCTCAGCACTTTGGGGGGCTGAGGCGGGCGGATCACCAGGTCAGGAGATCCAGACCATCCTGGCTAACACTGTGAAACCCCGTCTGTACTAAAAATATTAAAAAATTCGCCAGGCCGTAATGTCACGCGCCTCTAGTCCCAGCTACTCGGGAGGCTAAGGTAGGAGAATCGCTCGAACCCAGGAGGCAGAGGTTGCAGTGAGCCGAGATTGCGCCACCACACTCCAGCCTGGGCGACAGAGAGAGACTCCGTGTCAAAAAAAAAAAAAAAGAAAAAGAAAAAAGGCCAGGCGCGGTGGCTCTCGTCTGTAATCCCAGCACTTTGGGAGGCCGAGGGGGGTGGATCACGAGGTTAGGAGATCGGAGACCATCCTGGCTAACATGGTGAAACCTCATCTCTACTAAAAGTACAAAAAAAATTAGCCGGGCGTGGTGGCGGGCGCCTGTAGTCCCACCTACTCGGGAGACTGAGGCAGGAGAATGGTGTGAACCCAGGAGGCAGAGCTTGCAGTGAGCCGAGATCGCACCACTGCACTCCAGCCTGGGCAACAGAGCGAGACTCTATCTCAAAAAAAAAAGAAAAGAAAAAGAAAAAAATACAGATTCTTGACTGGACGAGGTAGCTCACGCCTGTAATCCTAGCACTTTGGGAGGCCGAGGCGGGCGGAACACTTGAGGTCAGGAGTTTGAAACCAGTGTGGCCAACATGGTGAAACCCCACCTCCCATCTCTACTAAAAATACAAAAAAATTAGCCGGGCGCGGTGGTGGGCGCCTATAATCCTAGGTACTTGGGAGGCTAAGGCATGAGAATTGCTTGAACCCAGGAGGTGGAAGTTGCAGTGAGCCGAGATGGCACCACCACTGCACTCCAGCCTGGGCAACAGAGCAAGATTCCTTCTCAAAATAAGAACAGCAACAAAAAGGCTGGCTCGGTGGCTCACGCCTCTAATCCCAGCACTTTGGGAGGCTGAGGCGGGTGGATCTTGAGCTCAAGAGATCAAAAGCATCCTGGCCAACATGGTGAAACCCTATCTCTACCAAAAAATACAAATATTAGCTGGGGGTGATGGCGCATGCCTGTAATCCTAGCTACTTGGGATGCTGAGGCAGGAGAATGGCTTGAACCCAGGAGGCAGATGTTGCAGTGAGCCGAGATCGTGCCACTGCACTCCAGCCTGGCAACAGAGCCAGACTCCATCTCAAAAAAACAAAACAAAACAAAACAAAAAAAACATATTCTTGAGCTGGATATGGTAGAACGTCCCTGTAGTTCCAGCTACTCAAGAGGCTGGGGTGGGAAGATCACTTGATCCCAGGAGTTCCAGGCTGCAGTGAGCTATGATTATGCCTCTGTATTCCAGCCTGGGCAACATAGCAAGCAAGACCCCATCTTTTGTTTTGTTTTTTTTTTTTTTTGAAACAGAGTTTCACTGTGTCTGCCAGGCTAGAGTCACTGCAACCTCTGCCTGCCAGGTTCAAGTCTCCTGCCTCAGCCTCCCGAGTAGCTGGGATTACAGGCACACACCACCATGCCCAGCTAATTTTTGTTTTTGTTTTTTTTTTTGAGATGGAGTTTTACTCTTGTCGGCCAGGTTGGAGTGCAGTGGTGCAATCTCAGCTCACTACAACCTCCACCTCCCGGTTCAAGTGATTCTCCTGCATCAGCCTCCCGAGCAGTTGGGATTTCAGGCACCCACCACCATGCGCAGCTAATTTTTGTGTGTTTTTTTTTTTTTCTGGAGACAGAGTCTCGCTCTGTTGCCCAGGCTGGAGTTCAATATGGCTATCTCTGCTCACTGCCACCTCCTCCTCCCAGGTTTAAGTGATTCTCCTGCATCAGCCTCTCGAGTAGCTGGGATTAGAGGCACTTGCCACCACGCCTGGCTAAATTTTGTATTCTTAGTAGAGACAGGATTTCACCATGTTGTCCAGGCTAGTCTGGAACTCTTGACCTCGTGATCCACCCGCCTTGGCCTCCCAAAGTGCTGAGATTACAGGCGTGAGCCACCGTGCCTGGTCAAGACCCCATTTTTGAAAAACAAAATATAGGGCTGGGCACGGTGGCTCACGCCTGTAATCCCAGCACTTTGGGAGGCCAAGGCAGGTGGATCAGCCAAGGTCAACAGTTCAAGACCAGCCTGGCCAACATGGCGAAACCCCATTTCTACTAAAAATACAACAATTAGCCGGGTGTGGTGGCATGTGCCTGTAATCCCAGCTACTCAGGAGGCTGAGGCAGGAGAATCACTTGAACCCGGGAGGTGGAGGTTGCAGTGAGCTGAGATCGCACCACTGCACTCCAGCCTGGTGACAGAACGAGACTCTGTCTCAAAAAAAAAAAAAAGGCTGGGTGCAGTGGCTTATACCTGTAATCCCAGAACTTTTGGGAGGCTGAAGTGGGCAGATTGCCCGAGCCCAGGAGTTTGAGACCAGCCTGGACAACATGGCAAAATCCCACTCTACAAAAAATATAAAAATTAATTGAGTGTTGTAGCACATGCCTACTGAGGTGGGCGGATCACCTGAGGTCAGGAGTTTGAGACCAGCCTGACCAACATGGAGAAACCCCCTCTCTACTAAAAATACAAAATTAGCTGGGTATGGTGGCGCATGCCTGTAATCCCAGCTACTTGGGAGGCTGAGGCAGGAGAATCGCTTGAACCGGGAGGCAGAGGTTGTGGTGAGCCGAGATTGCGCCATTGCACTCCAGCCTGGGCAACAAGAGCGAAACTCCGTCTCAATAAAAAAAATTAGGCAGACAGATCACCTGAGGTCAGGAGTCAGGAGTTCAAGACCAGCCTGGCCAACATGGTGAAACCCTCCCTCTACTAAAAATACAAAATTACTCCAGCCTGGGCAACAGACCAAGACTCCGTCTAAATACATACACACATATGTAAATAATTTTGGACCCAACCCTTCCGAGTCAGGCTGTTAAGGGAAAAGGCCTGGGAAACAGCCCAGGTGATTCTCAGGCTCCTGGGAGCTTGGAGAGCACTGTACTGTACCCTTTTACCTCTGTCAGGAGCTGGTTTTCAGGAGGACTTCCCTGCTGGATAGAGGGAATAACCAAGAGATCCAAGGGAGTTGGAGGAATCAGCTCTGAACAGGAAGAGAGATGGCCCCAAGAGGGATGCACAGCCATAGACAAGTGGTACGATGAGTGTCACCTCGGAGTGAAAGTCAGAGCCATCTCTGAAATAAAGGGGTACAGCAGCGTGGTAGATGGTTTGAGGCCAGGGTAAGGGTTTAATGAAAGGGTTTAAGTGGTGTTTGGAGAAGGGAAGGATGGGTCTTCCCTCCAGGGGACCATCTCAGGAAGGCACTGGCAGGTGGAACTGCAGGAGGAGTACAGAGGTGCTCCAACCTTCCTGTTCCAAGTGGGTCAGGTGAAGGCAGGTTGTGGTGGGAGATGAGGGTGGAGACAGCAGCCTTCAAGGGGCCTTGTTTAGCTTGCTAAGGAGCTTGGAAACCATCCTGAGGACAAAAGGGGAATACTTAGAGGAAGAGCAGAGAGGTATGCGGTCTGATATGTATTTCTGGATAGATCACTCTGATTATATCAAGGAGGACAGATTTTATATGCTTAAGACTGGAGGGAGAGAGACCAGTTAGAAAGACTCTGGCTATAATCCAAGCAAGCCATACTATGGGCTGATTTGGTGGAGGTAGATGAATGTCCAGATTTGAGAAACAGGAAGTTAAAAATGGGCAGGGCTTGCTGACTGTTTGAAACTAGGGGGTGTGAAGGGAGGCAGCACTCTAGGATAAACACCAGACTTGCCAATTGTTTGGGAATAGCCAATTCTGCTGTAGAAGACAGGAAAACAAACTCAAAAGAAGTGTTACACATAGATAACTAAATTAGTCATCTGTAGATAGTACAGATATTCTGTACACACGAATAGTAGATATTCGTGTGTACAGAGATCAAAAGGGACAGAAAGACCAAGGAGGCACTAAATATTCAGGGTACCCTAAATATGTGAGACATGAGGCACTCAGGATTCATGAGGTTTCAATTGGACAGGACAGATGCACACTGCATGACCCACAGTTCAGCTGGTGTGATCATTCCACCCAACTTGCACCCTCTCCCGTGTGTTGAACCACCCCAGCACCTGCCTCCTGCTTCTCAGAGTGTGTTTTACATTTATTTAATAAACCATGTTATTTGAGCATTTACATTTGGTCTGCGAGCCTTTTTGTTCCATGACCTCTCAGATCACTTCATGCTATTGTGCCAGGAGGCTACATGACATCAGGTAGTTGCCCACACCTCAACCCAGTTCTGGCTTGAGTAAGCAGGCAGGTGAGAGGATGATGCCACCCACCAGGAGTATAGGACGAGAGGCAGCTTGTTCCATGGCCAGGGCCAAGAGGAAATACTCAGTTTTGGATGTGTGAGATTTAAGGCCATATGGAACCTTAGGTCCAGATGACCAACAGGTAGTTAGTTGGATATACCGATGTGAAGAACAGGGATGTAGAGATTTGGGAGTCATTACTATTTAAAACAATGAGCCTAGATGAGGCCCTGCAGGGAAACAAGAGATTCCCTTCCCATTGTTCAGTCTGCATTCCCCTTACCCACTCCTTTGGTGTCCTCAAAAATAGTCACACAGCCTCACCACACAGGCACACCTTGTGCAGTGTCTCCTAGGTAAGACTCCTGTTGGAAAATAACCCTTTCCCAGCATTCTCTTTTCCTCAGCAACCCACTGTCTGTGCTATGACTTCATTACTCTTTCCCAGCCCAGCCCTGGGCAAGCCCCTTACGAAGTCTCAGGCTACCTGGATGACCATCCTTTCTTATGGTGCTGCAAGGAGGGCAGGTGGGCAGAGCCCTGCGCATCCTGGGCTCAGGCCAGGGACCCAAGAGCTTGGGAGAAGCTGGTTCTCAGACTGAAGGCCAGAGCCCAGCACCTTGTCACCATCCTGAGGAGCATCATGGCACACAACAACCAGAGCCAAGGTGATTGGACTTGGGGGCTCAGGAGGAGGCAGAAAAGAAAGAAGAGCTCAATATAGGCCTGAAGATGTGCAGCTGCATTTATTATTGTTCAGCTAAGATGCATTAAGCTCTGCGTGGGGCACTGTGCTAGGCACTCAGATACCACCCCGCTTCACTGAGATCCTGATGCTATCTCCTCCTGCCTGGGGGAATTCATCCCTGACTCAAACCTTGTTTTATGTACCCAGTGGTGCCAAAAGGACTGGGTCTTAGGTATTAGCAAGAGTAGGACAGAAGTATAAGACCCTCACCCTTTCCCTCAGTCAAGGACTAGGTCTCTAAGAAATAAGCCATTGTCCTTAAGCTCCCAAGCCTTCCCTTCAGGTGAAAAAAGTCTTTTTTTTTTTTTTTTCTCTTGTTGCCCAGGCTGGAGTGCAATGGCACAATCTCAGCCCACTGCAAACTCCGCCTCCCAGGTTCAAGCGATTCCCCTGCCTCAGCCTCCGGAGTAGCTGGGACTACAGGCGCCCGCCACCACGCCTGGCTAATTTTTGTATTTTTAGTAGAGATGGGGTTTCACCATGTTGGCCAGGCTGGTCTCAAACTCCTGACCTCGTGATCCACCTGCCTGGGCCTCCCAAAGTGCTAGGATTACAGGCGTGAGCTACCGCACCCGGCCAGGTGAAAAAAACTTATCCAACTTTCTCAAATCCAGGAAATGGGAAAAACTGGCCTTTTTCTGACATTCACCTCTCACCACCACCAGTAGTTAATAAGAACCCTGGTGACCTGAGCAAAATATATTTCTAACCAATATCATTTTTTTTCATCTAGCAAACATTTAAACCTAGTAAATGCTGTTCATTTTGCTGTTACCAATAATACACCTTACAATAGCAGCTACTAGTTCTTGAATTCTTATTGGTAGGTCCTACATTAACACTGGCAAGGATTATCTCATGTAACCTTTACTTGTGTGGTAGAGACTGTGATTATGTCCAGTTGCCGAGGAAAGCAAGGCTTGGAGAGGTTCCATTACATTTGCCGTGGGCACATAGCCAGTAGCTGACATGTAGACCAGGGATTTAAATACAATGCTGTCTGCCCTGGGCCTTCGGGAGGGTGGGTGGGTATATGTGGCTGAACAGGGCATGCTGGGTACGTGGGAGGGAGCTACTTGCTGCAGGGGAAGGAGGGCGGGTGCTGTGTGACTTTGGTGGGGATGTGGTTGACAGAGAAGATATGCCTTGGAGAATGAGTGAGGGTTTATCAGTCAGAGGAAGGGCATTTCAGGCATTTTGGGAGGAGGTAGGAGCGGAGGTGGAGAGAGCCACTGTTTGGCCCTCTTGTAACTTTGGAGTTCTGGGGTTTTGGCTTTTCAGAGTCACACACCCTCCAGACCACGGTGGTCTGTGAGTTGTTGGGGAACCGGAGCAGCTGGGGACACTGGCACTACGACTGTGATGGCCAGGACTTCCTTCTTAGCACACTTGAGTCTTTCAACTCCAGCAAAAGCCAGCCAGAACCAAGCAGAGCTGCAGAAGGGGAGAAGGGAAGGAAACAATCCTTCCTGACCTAGAGCTGCATCTGCCCTCTCCGGAAATACCTGAAAGCTGGGGTGGGACCATGGCCCACCGTAGGTGTGATAGGTGCGGACTGGTCCGTGTGGGGAAGGTAGAGGAGCTAAGGGCACTGTGGGAGGGATGGAGAGCAGGCCCCTCAGCCAGCCTTCAAAACTCCATTTCAGTACCCGTGTCCTAAATGAACACAGCTCTGTTGCTGACCGTCCTAGCCACTCTGCTTTCCTTCCCTCTCCCATGCTTGGTCAGCCCTTTTCCCACTTGGTGTTCAAGTTCTGACCCAGGGCTGAGCATCCAAGGGCTCTCAAGTTGGGGCATCACCTACAGTCACCATGGAACACAGTGGAATGGTGCCTAAAGCCCTGGTGTGGAGGATGTACGGCAGCTTGATAGGACCAGAGGCAGCCAGTTTGTCTAGGAGGTCTTTGCCACCACTTTTCCCTGTCCCACTAGCCCCCTTGGTGCATGGGACTCTCTGCAAAGTCCCTGGAGAGGAGCCATCCCAACATGCTAGGCCCTTGACTTCTATCCTCCAGTGTCCAGCTAACTTAGCTGAGGGATGGGCTGCCCCAGCCCCCGAGTCCCTGGAACCCTAAGCCACTTGCCCCCTCGCATGGCGCTGCTCAGATGCTCAGAGCCAGCAGTCTGCTGTGATCCCTTTGACGTGAGCATAGGCTCTCTTGTCTGGTGATGCACCAGGCTGATGCTGAGTCTCTGTGCAACCTCAGATGTGCAGCTGGGGTTTGGAGGCATGTAGCAAAGGTAGGGAGCCCAGCTGGTCTCACAGAGACCCACATACCCTCTTGCCTTTGAGAGCCTCCCCACGCGAAGCACTCCCAAGTTTGGATCTTCTGTGGGCTCCTGGCTTCTGCAGTGGTCGTTGTGGGAGCTGCAGGTGCCTTCCTCTGGAAGAAGTGGAGAAAGGGCAGGACAGCAGGTATGCTCAGAATATTAGAGCTGGAAGCAACCTTAAGCATCACTGGACATCACTCTCTCTCTGGGAGGCTGGGGCTTGAGAAAAGAAATTTCAAGAAGAGCAGTCTAGGGAATATGAAAAGAGAGAGGCCTGGGTAAAGGGTCCTGTTTCCTCTCTAGCTGACTTGGGTTGCCTTCTCCTAATATACATACATATTATCTCCATCTCTCTGTCTTTGTCTCTCTCTCTCTCTCTCCTCCCCCATCTTACCCATGAGAAGTTTTATCTCCTGAAGTATGTTTCTTTTTTTTTTTTTTTTTTTGAGATGGAGTTTCGTTTCACTCTTGTTGCCCAGGCTGGAGTGCAGTGGTGTGATCTCGGCTCACTGCAACCTCCGCCTCCCGATTCAAGCAATTCTCCTGCCTCAACCTCCCAAGTAGCTGGGATTACGGGCACCCACCACCACACCCGGCTAATTTTTGTATTTTTAGTAGAGACGGGGTTTCACCATGTTGGCCAGCCTGGTCTCAAACTCCTGACCTTCTGATCTGCCCGTCTCAGCCTCCCAAAGTGCTGGGATTACAGGCGTGAGCCACTGTGCCCGGGTATGTTTCTTATAAACACCTAAGCAATGAAAACCAAATCAAAACTGGGCTCCCAAACTCCTCCTATCTCTCTCTCTTTTTTACTTTTCTTTTTTCTTTTTTTTTTTTTTTGAGATGCAGTCTCATTCTGTTGACCAGGCAATGCAGTTGCCGAGTGCAGTGGCTCGATCTCAGCTCACTGCAACCTCTGCTGCCTGGGTTCAAGCAATTTTCGTGTCTCAGCCACCTGAGTAGCTGGGATTACAGGCATGCACCACCACGTGCAAAAAAAAAAAAAAACACCTTTTGGTATTTTTAGTAGAGACAGGGTTTCACCATGTTGGCCAGGCTGGTTTCAAACTGCTGATCTGAAGTGGTCCGCCCACCTCAGCCTCCTAAAGTGCTGGGGTTATAGGCATGAGCCACCGCTCCCAGCCTCCTCCTATATCTCTTGATCAAACTTCAGGGGAAAACCTGCCAGATTCCCCAGGAAGGATGCTTGGAGGTAGGTGGCGGCCCACGAAGGATGCTTGGAGGTAGGTGGCGGGGTACAGTGAGGCCTATGCCAACTTCTCATTGAACACCACTCCCAGCTTTCCTACCCCCATTTCTCTTCACAGGTGTGCAGAGAAGTCTACATTCCCATGTCAAGTAAGTGGGGTGGGTAGATGGGAGGGCATATGAGAGTGGGGCAGCAATTTTATGTTTGAGTTGGAAGGAAGTTTAGAGTTCATTTAGTCCAAATCCTCTTTACTAGGTGAGGAAACTGAGGCACAGGAGGGGGAGGTACCATTAGCCAGGGAGTCAGAGCCAGGACTTAGAACCTGGTCCACGCCTCCTAGTTTGTTCCTGACCAATCCTCCCAGCTCACCCACTCCTCTTGCTCTCACCTCTGACTCCCTACAGGCGACAGCTAGAGAGTTGACTCCTCTATTTGAGGTAAGAGTGTCTGGATTTGGGATAAGGTGACCTCAGTTTGCAGGTCTCATGGGGGAGATCAGAGGGTCCTTTGTTGAGAAGAGGGGACTTGGTCCACAGTGAGCAAAGGAATTTGTCTAAATTGCTATTAAGGGAGATCATCTTCCAAGGTGGGCCAAGCCTGAACCCTCAGCTCTCCATTTCTTCCCTTTCTTTTGCCTTCAGATTGACAGGCCTCGGAAGTCAAAATAAGTGGTTTCCTAGACCTGGTCGAGAGCAAGTCTCTATTGGTCCCAACTGAGTTTTTTCAGCTGGTTTTTCAGCCAAACAGCACCTCATCTCCCAGTGAAGGGAAGGGAAGGCTGGGCTGACAGCAGCAAGGCTGCTCATCTCACCTCTCCCCACCCAGCCATGCCAGCCGCCACACCTGGTGGGGAGAGGTGGGCCTCACCTGGGTCCCCTGGCAGTGGTCTGTGAAGGGTCTTGACATTGCACTGTAATAATAAAGGTGTGTGTGAAGTATCTTTTTATGGTGACTTTCTAAGACCCAGGGAATCATGGGACCAGTTCTGATGACCCAGCCTGGCTTCCAGTCTCTTCCAGGCCCAACGGTGGCCCCCAGCACTGGTCGGGGCCTGGGAGAGCTGGCCTTGGCTGAAGTGAAGCCACCTACCCTTCAGGCATAACAGGACAGTGAGAAGGAAGGAAAGCACGCCTCAACCTCCCATCAGCCCTGAGCGCCCCAGGAGGGGCCGGCTAGGAGTCTAGGCATGCAGGAGGCTGACCCCTGACCTGGCTCTCTATCCAGCCACAAGGCAGCCAGGGACACAGGCACCCACCCCTTGTCTGCGTCCCTCTCGGGAATGGGCCTCTTGCCCAGGCCAGAAATACACCACCTACGGTACAAATTATAATCTAAAAACAAGAGGGTGGTGTTGAGTGGGGAAATTGGGGAAGGTGTTTTAGGAGCCACTAGGAAAATGGGCAGCAGGGACTCTCTGGACTGGCTTGGGGAGAGCGCTTTTGGGGAACCTGGAGGATGGCAAGCTGAGAAACACTGGTGTGGAGATTCCAGCCAAATCCCAGGCCTGCCCCTCCCCCTCCTCTCAGAGGCCGTCTTCTTGGCAGACAGCAGAGAGATGCATGACAAAGGTGCCGTGATGGTTCTGTCCTGGGGATTGAGATGGCTGGGGAGGGGCCTCCTCCTGTTCCGAAGCATGCTCCTCCCACCCCCACCAGGCCCCATAATCTACCTGCCTTTTGGGCAGTTAAAGGCTGAGAAGTGAACACAGCTCCAACCCCACTGCCTTGTATACCTTCAGGCAGACCTGCGGCAGGTATTGAAATGCACGCATACAATTAGGCTCAAAAAGTCTACACAGATAGGAGATGGGCACATGAACAGAGGCAACATGAGAGTGGGGGAAAAGGCTCAAAAGACTCACGGATGCCACCAAGATGAAGAGAGCTGGCCACGGGACGCCCATCCCCTCAGAAGGCAGACAGAGCCACTGACCCCAGCAGACAAGCCCAGGCAGGGCTGAGCCTGGAGCCTGCAATGAGAAGCCTTACTTAAATCGACAGAGGTCAGTGTGCCCAGTCCAGACCTGGCCTTCTGGCCTTCCAAGCTGCGGGGAGCCCTGGCCCAGAGCCCCCTCTGGAGCCCCCAGACTTACCCCAGGCCCTCCAGTGAGATCAAGTTTTGGGAGCAGACAGACAAACATCATCCCTCACAGACAGGCATTCCGTTGGCTATTCTCTTGCAAACAGAATCAAGCACTAGACCAGCAGCATGAGCCTCAGGATACTCAGGCCAGGCCCAGAAAAACAGACCCTGAGGGGGAGCTTAGGGCAGCCTTCCTGCACCCCTCCACAAATCACTCTCCACCTCCTCTGCATCTTTCTGCCAGCCAGCCCCACTAAACAAAGCACATCCCTCAACCTGGGGGGCTGGGGGAGGGATGCACGATGAAGCTGGACACCTGAGTCCCCCAGAGGAAGGAGGAACTAGATACCTAGGTCCCTGTGGGGGGCCCTTGGTGCCCGTCTGAGGCTCAGTCTTTGAGGGGATTGCAGAGGGGGGTTGCTGGAGCTCCTTTTAGCGTCTCTGAAGGGGATTCTGTGTGAGGGGATTGGGACTGGGGGGTTGGGGAGCAGGAAGCAGTCCCCAGGGGAGCCATCCAGGCCCATTCAAGGGTTGAGCACTTGTTTAGGGTTAGAGCTGCCCCCTCTGGGGACCGGGATTGTCCAGCCAAGGCCATTGTCCTGCCCCCTTCCCCCAGTCCCTCCCAGGCTTCTTTGAACCTGAAGTCAGATATTTTTTTCTCCACACCCCCCACCTCTTGGTTTTCCCCACCCAGGGCCTAGGGCTGGAGGCCTGGCCCAGGGAGGCGGGGGTGGGAGAACGGGGCCTACTGTGGTATTAGATGTCTGCGTTTTGGTTGAGAGGGGAGCAAGGAACCTGATGTGCAGGTTCTATAGTGGAGGGGGCCCAAAGCGGGTGTCTGATCCCTCTGTTTGGACAAAGGTTGGGAAACTGAGGCCCAGTCAGTCCAAAGCCTGGTCCCTTGAAGGGGAAGTAGGGGCCAACCCCTCAGTCTGTTAGATGAGGAGAGTCCGGAGTCTGATTCTGGAAGACGGAGGGGTAGGGGGGTTGGGGGGGGTGGGGAGGATATAGCACGGAGGCTTTGTCTGGCAGTCTACTCTTGAAGATGGGGTGAAATTTGGCAGGCTGGGCAGATGGTGCCAGGCACGCAGGCTGCAGGGTGGCTGGATTTGGCCAGTATCGGGATGGGAATGCCTAGGATTCTGGATGGGTCAGGGGGAGGGCATAAGGGAGCAGCTGGCCAGTGTGCTTATGGCTGTTGATGCATTGAGGGACAGCTCCACACACACATTCAATAAATTTGAGGAGCTGAGAGGGTAACTGGCCCCTGGTGAAGGCACAGTGCCAGAGGTCTGTGAGAGGGGGTCAAGCACCTGGGTTCCTGAAGAACATGGAGGTGTGGGAGTGATTCCAGACAGCTGGGATGTGCAGATCCTGAGAGAGTGCCAGGGAGCGGGTTGGGAGTTGAAAGTTGGGTGTGGTGGCTCACGCCTTTAATCATGACACTGGGAGGCAGAGGTGGGAGGACTGCTTGAGGACAGGAATTCAAGACCAGCCTGGGTAACATAGCAAGACTCCATCTCTACTAAAAATAAAAAAATTAACAGGGCACGGTGTGGTCCAAGCCTGTAGTCCCAGCCACTCAGGAGGCTGGGGCAGAAGGACTGGTTCGGCCCAGTAGATCGAGGCTGCAATGAGCCATCATTGTACCCCACTGCACTCCAGTCTGGGCAACAAAGTGAGACCCTGTCTTAAAAAAAAAAAAGTTTTGGTAGGGGACCTGCACCGAGGTCCTGGAGGGGCGCCCAGTTGTGTCTCCCGGTTTTCCCCTTCCACAGACACCATTGCCACCACCATTAGGCAAACAACCTTCGCCTCAGTTTCTCCCCCCACCTCCCTCTCCTCCACCCATCCAGGGGGCGGGGCCAGAGGTCAAGGCTAGTGGGTGGGACTGGGGAGGGAGAGAGGGGTTGAGTAGTCCCTTAGCAAGCCCTCATTTCACCAGGCCCCCGGCTTGGGGCGCCTTCCTTCCCCATGGCGGGACACCTGGCTTCGGATTTCGCCTTCTCGCCCCCTCCAGGTGGTGGAGGTGATGGGCCAGGGGGGCCGGAGCCGGGCTGGGTTGATCCTCGGACCTGGCTAAGCTTCCAAGGCCCTCCTGGAGGGCCAGGAATCGGGCCGGGAGTTGGGCCAGGCTCTGAGGTGTGGGGGATTCCCCCATGCCCCCCGCCGTATGAGTTCTGTGGGGGGATGGCATACTGTGGGCCTCAGGTTGGAGTGGGGCTAGTGCCCCAAGGCGGCTTGGAGACCTCTCAGCCTGAGGGCGAAGCAGGAGTCGGGGTGGAGAGCAACTCCGATGGGGCCTCCCCGGAGCCCTGCACCGTCCCCCCTGGTGCCGTGAAGCTGGAGAAGGAGAAGCTGGAGCAAAACCCGGAGGAGGCAAGTGAGCTTTGACGGGGTTAGGGTGTGGGGAGGTGGTCATGACAGGGCAGCCTGATGGGGAAGTGGTCACCTGCAGCTGCCCAGACCTGGCACCCAGGAGAGGAGCAGGCAGGGTCAGCTGCCCTGGCCAGGCAGGGGTGTGTATCGACTGCAGGCAGCCCTGGCAGGCAGGGGCCAGGTGGGAACTGGAAGCTGGATTTCGAAGAGACAACTGCAGGTGAGGGCAGAGCGGCCTGGGAGAGTCGGAAGCTGGCCCAGGCTGGCCTTTGCTCTGGCCCAGCCCTTGTCAGGGTCTCTCACATTTCCTAGGCCTACCCAGAGTCTGGTCACTCATTACTGGCCCAGCACCAGACCCAGCTTGGGGTTGGTTTGAGCCCCTTTTCCCACCCTTAGTCCTGCTTGAAAATTTGACCCTTATCAGACCCAAGATCTTTGCCTTAGGGTTAAGCATAGCCTGAGGGTAAAAACAGTGCTCATCCCAGGATTGTTGTTCCTGAAAGTCTAGGGTGTGACTCGTTTCTGATAGGATCTCCTGTTTGGGCTGTGTGTGTGAGCGTTGTGAGCTGGGTTTACCTCCAGTCAAGTATAGGGCTTGTCTTCCCTGGATCTCTGCCTCAGGCCAGTGACTGGCCACTGTGTTAAGGTGCACACCCTGGCACCCCTTGTAGAAAGCTGGATTTTGATTGACTTCATCCTCGGTTCCAAAATTGTAAACAAGAAAAATGGTGAGAGATTTCTCCAGGCCATTCCCCAAATGTAGAGCTGCTGAGGGATTGAAGGCATCCAGCCCTGCTGAGGACTATTAAAGATGTATCTTCCAGTCCTCCAAGGCGACAAGTGTAAGCAATTAGAGATTAAGTACTAAGCCTTGAGACCTCACAAAAAGGTGTGACTGGTTTCTGGAGTGACTGAGAAGCCCCAGCCTCTTCGCAGGAGGTCACTGCTGAGCCTTGAATGATAATGGCTGGCAATTGTGGTCCACTTCCTAAGTGCCTGGCTGTATGCTCCGTTTATACATCATTATCTCATTAACCAGCACAAAATCTCCTAGGGGGAGGTATTATTATCCTATTTAACGAGTTTTAACTGCTAAATGATGAAGCAAGGATTTGGACCAGTGTTTATTCCAAAACCCCAAAATAGAATTTGGAAAATCCAAGATAGCAGAGGGCATTTATCAGTTTGAGTTATTGGCTGAGCAGAAGTTGGGAATGAAAACAGCCTATTTGAAATTGATATGATCAAGCACCATTGAAACACTTCCTTGAGGCTTCAAGACTACAAAAAGGCCTTGTTTTTTTCTCACTAGCTGTGCTCCTCTGTCCCCTGGCAGCCTCACATGGTGTGCCCCAGGGCTCAGTCCTTCAACCTCTACTCTGTCTACCCTTCCTTCCTCTCACCCACTCTCAAGGCTTGAATGCCATTTAGACACCAGATGACTACTGCGTTTTCTGTCTCTTGTGATGGCTCCCTGAACTCCTCCACCCTCATCACCCAGTTGCTCAAGGCCAAGCCCAGTCAGTCATCCTCAGTTTCTTTCACGTCCTACATCCTATCCTTAAGAAACATCCTGAATCAATCACAACCTAACCCCCTGGCCTCAGCCACCATCATCTCTGCTGGGACGCAGTAGCTTCTCAAATTATACTGCTTCCTCCCTACTGTCTGTGGCCAACACGTCAACTAGAGTCAGTGTTTTAAAAGGTATGGCCAGGCGCGGTGGCTCACGCCTGTAATCCCAGCACTTTGGGAGGCCGAGGCAGGCGAATCACCTGAGATCGGGAGTTCGAGTCCAGCCTGACCAACATGGAGAAACCCCATCTCTACTAAAAATACAAAATTAGCTGGGCGTGGTGGTGCATGCCTGTAATCTCAGCTACTCAGGAAGCTGAGGCAGGAGAATCGCTTGAACCTGGGAGGTGGAGGTTGCGGTGAGCCGAGATCGCGCTGTTGCATTCCAGCCTGGGCAACAAAAGTGAAACTCAAAAAAAAAAAAAAAAAAAAAAGGTGAGGCCGGGTGCAGTGGTTCACACTTGTAATCCCAGCACTTTGGGAGGCCAAGGAGGACAGATCACTTGAGGTCTCCTGACCAGTCTGGCCAACATGTGAAACCCCATATCTACTAAAAATACAAAAATTAGCTGGGCATGGTGGTGGGTGCCTGTAGTCCCAGCTTCTCAGGCGGCTGAGGCAGAATAGCTTGAACCCAGAAGGCGGAGATTGCAGTGAGCCGAGATCACACCACCGTACTCCAGCCTGGGCGACAGAATGAGATTCTGTCTTGGGGGGAGAAAAAGGGTGAGAGATCATTTCACTCGGACTAAAACAAAGTCATTATGTCTGCAACAGGATCTACCTAGCCACCAGACCAGCTTTGGGCTCTGGCAGGCCCACTTCAGGGCCTTGCCATTAGACTCTTGTCCTTTGCTCAAATAATCACCTTGTCTGTCTTTAAAATTGTCACCCTCCTCCATAATCTCCTTCCCTCCTTTACCCTACTCCTGTAGACTGCTTTATTTTTTTTATTTTTGAGACGGAGTCTCACTCTGTCCCTCAGGCTGGAGTGTAGTGGTGCGATCTCTGCTCACTGCAACCTCCACCTCCTGGGTTCAAGCAATTCTCCTGCCTCAGCCTCCTGAGGAGCTGGGATTATAGGGGAGCACCAGATGCCCACCTAATTTTTGTATTTTTAGTAGAGACAGAGTCTCACCATGTTGGCCAGGCTAGTCTTGAACTCCCGACCTCAAGTGATCTACCCACCTCGGCCTCCCAAAGTGAAGGGATTACAGGCATGAGCCACCACGCCCGGACTGCTTTACTTTTCTCCATAACATTTTTTTTTTTAAATACAGGCAGCGGGGGTGGGAGAAGGGGCGGCACGGGTCTCACTATGTTACCTGGGCTGCTTTCCAACTCCTGGGCTCAAGCAATCTGCCCACCTCGGCCTCCCAAAGTGCTGGGATTACAGACATGAGCCACTGTGCCTGGCCACTTTTTATTTTATTTACTTTTTTATTTTTCAGAGCAGGAGTGGAAGTTTATTATTAAAAAGTTACAGAGCAGGAAAAAAAGGAAAGTGCACTTGGAAGAGATCCAAGTTGGCAACTTGAAGAACAAGTGCCAAGTAGCACTTCTGTCATGCTGGATGTCAGGGCTCTTTGTCCACTTTGTATGGCCACTGGCTTATAGAAGGTGCTCGATAAATCTCTTGAATTTAAAAATCAATTAGGACGCCTCTATAGTGAAAAAGATAACAGTAAAGATGAGGGATAATCAATTTAAAAAATGAGGAGTAAGTACACACAAAGCACTTTATTCATTCTTGTGACACCTGTTACTTTTTTGCTGTGTTTGTGTATAGGCATGCCATGTTATAGTTTGTGGGACCCTCAAAGCAAGCTGGGGGAGAGTATATACTGAATTTTGCTTCTGAGACATGATGCTCTTCCTTTTTAATTAACCCAGAACTTAGCAGCTTATCTATTTCTCTAATCTCAAACGTCCTTAAACTGGGGGTGATACTTGAGTGAGAGAATTTTGCAGGTATTAAATGAGCTAGCTTCTTTTTTTTTTCCTTTGAGACGGAGTCTTGCTCTGTCACCCAGGCTGGAGTGCAGTGGCGCGATCTCAGCTCACTGCAACCTCCACCTCCCGGGTTCCAGTGATTCTCCTGCCTCAGCCTCCTGAGTAGCTGGGATTTCAGGTGCGTGCCACCATGCCCGGCTAATTTTTATGTTTTTAGTAGAGACGGGGTTTCACCATGTTGGCCATGCTGGTCTTGAACTCCTGACCTCGTGATCTGCCCGCCTCGGCCTCCCAAAGTGCTGGAATTATAGGCGTGAGCCACCGCGCCCAGCAAAGAGCTTCTAACCTTCATAACCTGGCAGGTGTTCTCCTAGAGGCTAGGATCTCTCTTTCTGTCCTTTCACAGTGCTTTGCATCCCCTGGATGTGCCAGTTTCTGGGGGAAGAGCAGTCCTTTGTTACATGCATGAGTCAGTGAACAGGGAATGGGTGAATGACATTTGTGGGTAGGTTATTTCTAGAAGTTAGATGGGCAGCTTGGAAGGCAGAGGCACTTGTACAGACTATTCCTTGGGGCCACATGTAGGTTCTTGAATCCCGAATGGAAAGGGGAGATTGATAACTGGTATGTTTATGTTCTTACAAGTCTTCTGCCTTTTAAAATCCAGTCCCAGGACATCAAAGCTCTGCAGAAAGAACTCGAGCAATTTGCCAAGCTCCTGAAGCAGAAGAGGATCACCCTGGGATATACACAGGCCGATGTGGGGCTCACCCTGGGGGTTCTATTTGGTGGGTTCCCCTCAGCATGTTCTGACCACATCTCCCCTCTTGTCCCTGAACCTAGTGGGGGAGGGGCAGGGGCAGACTCTACCCTCACCCATGAAGAGGAGTGGGGAGAGGGAGAAGATGCTTGGGCTTTGAGCTCCCTCTGGGAAGAGGTAGGAAGCTTGGATCTTGGGGTCACAAGGGCCCTGTATGTTCCCTCATTTTGCTTCTCTTTTGACTGGCCTCCCCCAGGGAAGGTGTTCAGCCAAACGACCATCTGCCGCTTTGAGGCTCTGCAGCTTAGCTTCAAGAACATGTGTAAGCTGCGGCCCTTGCTGCAGAAGTGGGTGGAGGAAGCTGACAACAATGAAAATCTTCAGGAGGTGAGGGTGGGAGGGGGATACCCGGGGCCCTTCCCTTTCTTGGCCTAATTTCCATTGCTTCCATCCCTGGCTCGTAGCACTCCGTCTTTGGTGCAGTGGTTCTCAGTGGGATGGAGTAAAATTCCTCAATTCTGCTGGGATAAGGTCCAGAGCCAACCCTTCCAGGATCCTGCCTTTTCACACCACCACCTGGCTCTGCTGACACATCTAGTCACAGACCCCCGTGATGCTGTTACTCAGCAAGTCCAAAGCTTGCCCTTGTCACCCCCTTCCCACCTGCACAGATATGCAAAGCAGAAACCCTCGTGCAGGCCCGAAAGAGAAAGCGAACCAGTATCGAGAACCGAGTGAGAGGCAACCTGGAGAATTTGTTCCTGCAGTGCCCGAAACCCACACTGCAGCAGATCAGCCACATTGCCCAGCAGCTTGGGCTCGAGAAGGATGTGAGTGCCACGTCTTTGCCGGCTCCATCTCTTTCCCCTGTCACCACCTCGCTTTCCCTAGCTCTGGCTCCTCCTTCAACTGCTCTAGAGCTGTTGGCTTTGGACAGAATGTCCAAGCAGAGTCAGGCCCGTCTCTCAGCTCATTGTCTAATGTCATTCTCCTTTCTGTCATCCACTTACAGGTGGTCCGAGTGTGGTTCTGTAACCGGCGCCAGAAGGGCAAGCGATCAAGCAGTGACTATGCACAACGAGAGGATTTTGAGGCTGCTGGGTCTCCTTTCTCAGGGGGACCAGTGTCCTTTCCTCTGGCCCCAGGGCCCCATTTTGGTACCCCAGGCTATGGGAGCCCTCACTTCACTGCACTGTACTCCTCGGTCCCTTTCCCTGAGGGGGAAGCCTTTCCCCCTGTCTCTGTCACCACTCTGGGCTCTCCCATGCATTCAAACTGAGGTGCCTGCCCTTCTAGGAATGGGGGACAGGGGGAGGGGAGGAGCTAGGGAAAGAGAACCTGGAGTTTGTGCCAGGCTTTTGGGATTAAGTTCTTCATTCACTAAGGAAGGAATTGGGAACACAAAGGGTGGGGGCAAGGGAGTTTGGGGCAACTGGTTGGAGGGAAGGTGAAATTCAATGACGCTCTTGATTTTAATCCCACATCATGTATCACTTTTTTCTTAAATAAAGAAGCCTGGGACACAGTAGATAGACACACTTATCTTGGTTTGTCCTCCTTCAGTTACTGAGGTGGGGATTGGAATATCCAATGCTCATACCCAAGTGACCCCGAAACCAAGGTGCCATTTAAACTCCTTAAGGTCACACAACGTCAGAGGGAGAGCTGGGATTGCAGCCAAGTTTATTTGTACAGGGCCCTGTGATAGGCTAGTTCCCAAAAGCCTGTGATGCAAGAACTTTTGTCCATAGACTCAGTCACCATGTAGCTGTTACCTGTTCAGAGCTGGCTTTTTGCTTTCCTACCCTACTCTGGAATTCTTAAATGGCTTTATACTTAGAAATCATCTTATTTCTGTTGAACCTAGATCACCCCAACCAGAAACTTCTATTAATACTTTATGCTTTCTTGATACCAGGGTCTATTTGGTTTCCACTTAAGGTTTTTGCATACTCTGCCCATAAGTGACTCATGAGTTACTCAAGTTTTATTCCTGGCTCTGCCACTAGTTCATTAGTGGTCTTTGCCCCAGGGTCATTTCTTCCATGTAAAAAAAACTTGGGCTTATTAAATATAGGTAGGAAAGGGTGGATGTGACAGGTTGTAATAGAACAGGTCAAGATAAGCTTTTATTTCTATAGAAATGATGCTTTGACAATAGTTTGGCTTGGTGTAAGGCTCACAAAAGAAAATCACATGTACCATGTGTGGGTTAAGCGGTTTGATTCACACTGGACCAGGCCAGCCCAGTTGCCCTCTGCTGTGTCCACCCGTGGAGTGGAGCTGTGTCACAGCCATCACACTGGTAAACTGCTATAGCTGGTTTACCAGGCTTTCTCTTGCCCTGATGGTACGGATGAAGCCTGTAAATAAATCTTCTGCTATCTTTGTGAACTTAACCAAATCCGTTACCTTATTTAAATGGCAGTAGATCTGTTTTCCCTTAAACTAGAAACCTTAATTATCTGTATTCCTACCTCCAGCTCAACCCATATATTTGCACCTTTCCAGTAAGCAGGTTTGTATTTCCATCTCTCCCCTTCCCCTAAGATTCTGAATTAGTTCTCCAGACCTTGCCAAGCACATTCTCCCTGGAAAGCAAGGAATATCACAGACCCACAAGAAAAGTAAATGCCCAGGAGTGAATGAAGCTGCTTGTCCTTGACTTGGAAATAAAAGCAAAGCTGTGAAAAGCCAGGTCACTATGATTTTGTTGGCAGCAGGACTAGCCACAGAGTAGGGAAGTTTTGGGGCCAGGCCCTAGGTTTTCCCAGAATGCTTTGGGTGATGCCACCAAGAACCTTAAGAACTCCCTCTTATATTTTCCATCGGTTGCAGGCATGGCTTTTGCAACTGATAGGTGCTCTGACTACAGACATTCTGGTGTCCATGGCAACATGGCCTTATAGCTTGTAACAGTGGGAACTTCCAGCTCACTGGCAATTTCCTGGAGGTGGCAATATCTTTGGCAGGAAACCATCTCGTCTGTCACCCGGCCACCAGGGTCTGCTCCAGGCCCTGAATGAGTCCACATCAATCCACCCTTCTTCCCTGTAGTCATTCCCTCCTGGGGAGGGAAGGGAAGGGGGGTATTTATCAGACCCATTTGCTCGCTGCTGTGTCTACTCATGGGCAGGTGTGTCCGATGGTGCCTTGGTGGTGGACCTTAGCTCTGGATGCCAGCCCGGCACCCTGGGCATCGGAAGTCGGCCTCCCTGGCAGCCTGGATGCTGCAGCCAACACAGGCCACATGGAACCAGACGTCACAGCCATCACACTGAACCCAGGCCACTGTCTCTTCCTGGGGCAGGCAGCAACAAGGAGCTGCACAGGGCTCCCCGCCCCCAACTGCAGGGGGAGCCATGGGAGCGCTCACTGGGTACTTCCGAGGACGGCCACGTCGATTTCTGAAGGAAGTGACAGACACAAGGGTCACTGGAAACCTGTAGGAGAAGGCCTAGACCTTGCCACCCTATGGCTGGTCATAGGGTGAGGCCACAGAGGCACAGTGGTCTGAGAACTAAGGTGAGCCTGGACTCTGTCCTTAAAAACACACAGGGTGGGCCTAAAAACCTCTAGTGTGAGCCTGGAAGTTCCCCATCCTTAGGCACTAGAAGAATGGGGTTAAAGTCATATGAATGTAAAAAGCAGGACATGCTCACTCCGGTTGTTTTATAAGCACTGCCCCACCCCACCTCTTATGTTCTCCTGCACATATTTTTCTTTTCCTATTAGAGCTAACCCAGGTCTTGCCATTCCATCTATTCCACCTCCCGTGCCCATCCCCCAGGCAGGGGACCTCCTCACAGCCTAGGGATACAAGGAATCGAAAAGCAGTAATACACTGAGAGGGCCAAGTGAGGACTCCACTTACCCAGTGGGAGTCAGTGGGACTTTGTCTACACGGAGTTTCTTCCTGGGCTCCATAAGGAGCGGTGGTGGGTTCTCAGGAGGCTCACTCTCATCATCCAGTTCTGCCAACACTCGGTGAACAGATTTCCTCCGATTGCGTTGGGGTGGAGCAGAAGGCGTGGTCCCCACTTCCCCAGGTGGGGTGGGAACAGGCAGGCTCTTTGGTCCACCCCAACTAGGGGAGAAGGTGAGGGGCTGGGGCCGGAGCTTGCTGAGGCTGCCTATGGAGTTCAGGATCAGTGTGGCCTTGGGGGCAGGGGAGAGGGTGCTGAGAGGCCGCTGTGGAGCCCCCTGGGAGGGCAGCACAGGCCGGAAACCAGCCCCAACCCGGGCTTCTCCCCTAGACCGTGGGATGGTAATGGCAGCAAAGTCCTGAGGCTTGACTCGTACTTGTTGGAACATGAAGTAGAACTCTGAGGGACTGGTTCCTGGGGGCCCTTCAGGGCCAAAGGTCAGGAGGTCTCCATCACTCAATTCCAGCCTGTGACCTCTTGGGAGTCGGACATTATTGACCAAAGTACCTGTTGATGGTGGGGCACCAGGCAAATACGGAGGACAAAAACAGAAATGACCAGAGTCAGGAGTGGAGAAATCTATAATTTCTGGGGAAGAACATGAAACTGTTATCAGATTCTCCCTCACATCCTAAGCCCCTCAGCAGGTGACAGGTACCAGGCAGTATGCTCCTTGTCAGCTAGGAACAAGTCTGTGTTTCTTGTGCCTTCCTACAAAGGATCCCTGCCCTCACTCTCCTAAGGTCCAATTTTCTGTCTTTCTTCTTTTTTTCTTTTCTTTCTTTTTTTTTTTTTTTTGAGATGGAGTTTTGCTCTATTGCCCAGGCTGGAGTGCAGTAGTGCAATCTCAGCTCACTGCACTCCGCCTCCCAGGTTCAAGCAATTCTCCTGCTTCAGCCTCCTGAGTAGCTGGGATTACAGGCACATGCCACCACATCCGGCTAATTTTTTTATTTTTAGCAGAGACAGGGTTTTACCTGTCTCATACTCCTGGTCTCATACTCCTGGCCTCCTGATCTGCCCGCCTCAGCCTCCCAAAGTGCTGGGATTACAGGCATGAGCCACTGTGCCCCGCCCTAAGGTCCAATTTTCTTTTTATTTTATTTTATTTTTTTAAGGTCCAATTTTCAAACATGCTCACTCTCCCCCAGTTCCAGCTTATTCAGATCCTAGCTCTACCACTTACCAGCTATGTGACCCTGGGCAAGCTTTTTGTTTGTTTGTTTGAGATGGAGTCTCACTTTGTCGCCCAAGCTGGAGTGCGGTGGTGCGATCTCAGCTCACTGCAACCTCCGCCTCCCGGGTTCAAGTGATTCTCCTGCTTCAGCCTCCTGAGTAGCTGGGGTTACAGGTGCACGCCACCACACCTGGCTAATTTTTGTATTTTTTTTTTTTCAGTAGAGATGGAGTTTCAACATGTTGGTCAGGCTGGTCTCGAACTCCCGACCTCGTGATCTGCCCATCTCGGCCTCCCAAAGTGCTGGGATTACAGGCATGAGCCATCGCGCCCAGCCTTTTTTAAAAAAATTAATTAATTTTTTGGTAGAGACAGGTTTTCACCATGTTGCCCAGGCTGGTCTCGAACTCCTGAGCTCAAGTGATCCACCCTGCCTTAGCCTCCCAAAGTGCTGGATTACAGGTGTAAGCCACCATGCCAAGCCCTGGACAAGTTCCTTAACCTCTTTGTGCCTCATTTTCCTTTACTGTAAGTGAGGATAATATTAGTACCACTTACATTCAATACACTTAAAATAGTGCCTGGCTCATAACAATAAGCACTAGATGAATGTTGGCTACTATAGTCTAATAACCACAAGACTCCTACAGTTGATTTTACCAAGAAGCAGTGGCAGAACTCAAATGTGAATCTAGGCTTTCTGAGGCTAACTGCCTCAAGTCAGGGAGAAAGACACATGCCCAGATTATTAAAAACATTATTCAACATAAAACTGCCCTAACCCAGGAACAGAGTGCCTCAGCAAAGCTGGAAACTGAATCAAGTCTAAACTTGGCCTCTAGTGGCCTCAGAACATCCCCACTGTGACATCTTTCTGATGATACCCCAGGTCCTGTATGAGCTAAACGGGACCAAAAAGGGTCAGTCTGGCAGAGAGCTTCTGACTGTGCACACTTCTGGTGGGAAGATGAAGGTCTGGACCACGACCATCCATCCAATCTGATGGGAGTATGGGAGGCAGGCAGCAGGGTCTTGTGGAGACCTTACTCATTCCAGCCTGGAGCTTCAACCACCCAGGGGCAAAGCTGCCCTGCTTAATGCTCACCTTGGCTGCTGTGGTCTTCCAGGCTGACCCTCCAATCATCACCCCGGGGCTCGGCATGCAGTTCGGCGTGGATCCCAGAGATGAGGCCAGGCTCCTGCTGGGGCCGCAGAGCCACATCACACAGGTCGGCCCTGTGGCCCAAGCGATAGGTGCAGCCAGCCCCGGCCGGGGGGTGGAAGGTGTAGAGATCACCGCCCCTGCCGCCCCCTATGCGCAGCAGTTGGAAGCAGGGCAGCATGGGCGGTGCCCCCTTTGCACCACCTCTTCCACTTCAGGCATCCATTTCCTTTCCCACTCCTGGGCCACGCACAGCTGGCTTAAGTTCGCTTCCCAGTCTGATGCCAACTTGAGTTGTGCTGTATGCGGTTTCAACTTTGAACACACTACCTGAATAGCCCAAATTCAGAGTGCAAGCAGCCTAGGACTCAATGCAAAATTGGTTGTTAAGCCGACTTGCAAATGAAAAATTCCAGGAAGGTCTCCGTGCAATGCAAACTCAGGAACACGTCCTATGGCACCTCACTTGAGCTGGATCCTCAGATCGCAAAATATTTGGGGAGCCTCCAACCTGCAAGGCAAGGATACTTTAGGCAGCTCCTGTGTGTGTCGGGGTGGCGGGGCGCGGGGAAGGAGGTCCTGTTATACACACGTCTACGTGCAATACGAACACATCACCTCTGTGTAATTCGGAGAAGAGCAGCTTCTTCCTGTCAAACTTGCTTATCCTAATAGAGCACTCCTGCTTGCCTGCGCGCCGATCTTCTGGCCAATCCCTCACTCATAACTAGTTTGAACCTCCGAGGGCAATGAATCCACTGTCATCCCCCAAAAGGAAGTGCAAACGAGTCCTTAAGTACTCCAACAAATTGGACCTAAACCCCTACTTCCCGGCTTCTCTAGGTGGGATAAAAACAGGAAGGAGCTCCCCGCGATCATGCAAGGCATACCCGGCCTTTTCCCTCTCCGCCCCAGCCCCGTTTCGGATCTACCCGCGCGGCGCAGTCTCCAAGTAGCCTCCTCTTCAAGCAGTGCCAGCCTGTGCGGCGGGTCCCGGGACCCCTTGGGCTCCTCGGCCGGAGCCGACGCTGCTGCAGCTGTTTGACAGCCAAGAGCCGGGGCCAGGAGGGGCGCGGCCTCGGCGCGCGGGCAGCGCCTACCCCCTCCTTCGGAATTCCCGGGCCCGAACTTCGCGCCGAGCGAGCCCGCCCCCCGTGCCGTTCCCGATTGGCCAGCTCATTTGTTCTCTTCCGCGCCATTGGACAGCGCCCCAAGATCTCCCGCCTTCCACTTTTTCTGATTAGTTCACAAGTTTTCCCGGGTTCCCGCAGTGAGGAGGCTCCGCCTGGGCGCGGAGATGCTCTGACGCATTTAGTGGGCCCAGATTTAGACGCCACTGCGCCTGCGTACACCTTTCCCCCTCCTCCCAACAGAGTGAAATAGGACTTTGGGGCGTCCGCCTTGCGCAGGCGCGGTCAGGGGCAGAGGCGGGGCCGGAAGCCAGGCGTAGGGGGTGTGGCCAAAGCGCAGTAGGGTGCGCTCGCGGTTGGTAAGGGACGTTCGGCAAGAGTTGGGAGTCGGTTGGGGGCGGGAAGGGGCTGAGCGGGGGTGCTGGGAGGGTTCAAGGGGTCCAAAGGGGAAGGGGGTACAGGGGCCAGGTGAAGGGACAGATGAGGAGATCAGAACAGCCTTAGAGCTCAGGGGCTAACTGGGTGAAGCCTCGGGTATCTAGGGGAGCCGTCGGGGGAGAGTAGAGCCGGCTAGCGTACAGGGGGCGAGGGCAGGCTATTGAGAGATGGGGGTGAGGGTCAGGACCAGAATAATTCCTTCAGAAAAAAGTAGATTAGGTTGTAAAAAGGGACGGGAGTAGGGATCCCAGATTCGGGTAAAAAATAGATTAATGAGGGTGGGAGGGTGGGAGGAAGATCTGAAAGTGCCCACTATGTGTTAGGACTCGAGAAAGAGGAGGCGGGCGGCAGGCATGGAAGCTGAGGGGATAGTAGAGAGAAACTGAGAGAACAGCCTCAGGAAAGATTTGAATGAGATGTCAGGACGCTGGCTTTTCTGCCTGGGGATCTAGGCTGCCTGGATTCCCAAGGTCTTGGGGAGGGTCTAGCCCTGCATGTGGCCACATTCAGCTGGGGCCAGGCCTTGGGCCAGCACTTTAACAGGGAAGGACCCAAGAGTCATGGCCTGGTGGTGTCTGGATGGGCTTCCCTCAGGCCTTGCTGAGCCATGGAGAGAACTCTGGAGATGGCGTTCAAGACCCCTGCACTGTGTACCTCCTTTCTCACCTCTGGCCAGGAGCAGCAGGGACCATAGAAACTTAAGGAGGAGGGTAAAGGCACTGCCTAGAATCCTGAAAGCATGAGTAAAGCCGTAGAGCCCCTCTCAGTCTGTCTCTTTCAGTAAATTCTCTCCACTTGATAGTTAGTTGCTTGGGTTCCATGAGGAACCAGGTTGAGACAAGCAAGTGAATTTGGGGTATCTCCTACTTCTTTGGGGAAGTAGGAAAAGAGCTGAGCATTGGGTGGACCTGGCTGTAATTCAAGGATTATGACTTTGTTATTGTAGGGGCTTTTTCTTTGGAAGGTGGCCTGAAAATTGAATTGAAGTGTCTTTGTTTCTCCTGTTGTCCAGGGGAACATAGATGGCTGGAGACAGAATCTAGAGCCTTCAAATAATGTGGAGATGTTTCCACCTTCAGGTCAGTGGGACCAGACAAGGGGAGTGGTGGTTGTCTCTGCCTGGGAAACTGACCATCTTTGTTTTTGTAATTCTTCAGGTTCCACTGGGCTGATTCCCCCCTCCCACTTTCAAGCTCGGCCCCTTTTAACTCTGCCAAGAATGGCTCCCACCTGGCTCTCAGACATTCCCCTGGTCCAACCCCCAGGCCATCAAGATGTCTCAGAGAGGCGGCTAGACACCCAGAGACCTCAAGTGACCATGTGGGAACGGGATGTTTCCAGTAACAGGCAGGAGCCAGGGTGGAGAGGCAGGTAGGGATCCATCCACGCTGTTTTCTCAGGCTTGCTTGCTAGTGACCCTTCCTCACTGGAATAAACTCCTTACCCTATTTCGGCCCTAGTTTCCAGAACGTACTCATTTTTATGTAAGCAATTATTAGTTCCTACAGTGCATAAATAATAAAGCAGCGTGCTAAGTGCTAGGGATGAGGATAACAATAGTGAATAAGACAAATTCTGACTTAAATTTGTAATTAATAAGGAATCTAAAATCCTAAGAGGGGAGATAGATTAACCACCAGCTGATGGTAAAGCATAGTATGAGGCAAGATGAAGAAGTGCAAACTAGAAGTAGAGACCCAGCACTGTGGCGGTGTGGGTTCATTCTGATGGAAGAAAGCCTTTACAGAGGATGTGCTGTGGGAGCTGGCCATGCTGTCGTATTGTCTGTAAACATTCTTACTCTTGTTGTTTCATGTGTCTTTTCCCAGATGTACTGGGATATCATTCTGCCATTTTGCTCCAGAGTAGGATTACATTAGAAGAAGCAGCATGATGAAGAAGGAATACTAGACTGGGTGTCAGGAGACAGAGACTCTATTTCTAGTTTGACTACCAGCTAGAGGACATTTGGCAAGTTACTTAATTTCCCTAGCCTACAGATCCCCTGCTACTAGAAAAAAGAAAGAAAGAAAGAAAGAGCCAGATATGGTGGCTCACACCTATAATCCTAGCACTTTGGGAGCTGAGACAGGAGGATCACTTGAGCCCAGGAGTTCAAGACCAGCCTGGGCAACAAAGCGAGACTCCGTCTCCACAGAAAATAATTAGCTGGCTGTGGTGGCATGCATTTGTAGTCCCAGCTACTCAGGAGGCTAAGGTGGTAGGACTGCTTGAGCTCAGGAGTTGAAGGCTGCAGTGACCTATGATCTAGCCACTGCATTGAGGCCTGGGTGACACAATGATACCCTGTCTCTAAAAACAACAACAACAACAACAACAACAATCTCTTGTAGTCCTGGGTCTCAGAGAGCTGCCTCAGGAGCCATGTTCCAAGCTGGATTAAACTTCACGTGACATTGGTAGACGATTTCTCCAAAGGCTGACACTATGTTATTTATGTACTGTTCTCTCAAACTCTTCATAAAGTATACCTAACACTCAATAAATGCCTTTTTTTTTGAGACGGAGTCTCATTCTGTTGCCCAGGCTGGAGTGCAGTGGCGAGATCTTGGCTCACTGCAAGCTCCGCCTCCCGGGTTGATGCCATTCTCCTGCCTCAGCCTCCCAAGTAGCTGGGACTACAGGCACCTGCCACCACACCCGGCTAATTTTTTATATTTTTAGTAGAGACGGGGTTTCACCGTGTTAACCAGGATGGTCTCGATCTCCTGACCTCGTGATCCGCCCACCTCGGCCTCCCAAAATGCTGGGATTACAGGCGTGAGCCACCGTGCCCGGCCAATAAATGCCTTTTAATTAGCACCTGCCCTCACCATATATTGATACTGGAAGCTCATGACCTCTCTATGCCCATTCCTCCCTCAAACTTCTTGCCCTTAAATCAGAATTGAGAAGTCCCTGTGTGTTCTTCCAACCTTTCAACTTAAAATGTGTGGCCTAAAAATAAAAAAATAAATAAGACAAAAAAAACACCAAAAAACAAAAAAGAATGTGTGGTCTAATGATACACACATTTGATGTTGAATCTGCCTGTATGTAGCTCTCTCTAGGGAGATCATGTTCCATGATCTCAGCCAGACTTTAGGTCCTGTGAGTCCAGGCACTGGACTCAACATGCTCAATAGGGCTTTGATGAATGATGATGATGTCAATGCAGACATCCCCATACCCCAGCTTCAGCACCCCCTTCACCTCCCCACACGGGAGCAGAGCAGTCCTCTTTTCTTTCTCCTGCTATGTTTATGCCCTCAACTATCCTTCCAGCACTGGAGACAGGTCTCACCTGCACTAACCTGTCTTTGAAGGTCCTGGGAGCTGGAGGGGTCACAGGCCCTGAGCCAGCAGGCTGAAGTGATCGCTCGGCAGCTGCAAGAGCTGCGGCGGCTGGAGGAGGAGGTCCGGCTCCTGCGGGAGACCTCGCTGCAGCAGAAGATGAGGCTAGAGGCCCAGGCCATGGAGCTAGAGGCTCTGGCACGGGCGGAGAAGGCCGGTCGAACTGAGGCTGAGGGCCTGCGTGCTGCTTTGGCTGGGGCTGAGGTTATCCGGAAAAACTTGGAAGAGGGGAGCCAGCGGGAGCTGGAAGAGGTTCAGAGGCTGCACCAAGAGCAGGTGAATGCAGGGGTGGAAAGGATTCAAATTCATAACGGAGAGCTGGACATTAGCTTCCAAGCAAAGAACAGGTATTGCAGAAAAGACCCTCCATGAGTAGTGAGTAGTAGAGTGATGAGACCTTTGGTGAAAAGAAACACACATGGCCTAGAGAGATGGAGAATTTGTGTACTTTGATCTTAATTCAGGTTGCACTTTTCCCCCAAGACTCAGGTGGCCTCCCACCACTTGAAGCCCTGCTTCCCTTTCTCGTAGGAAGTAGTTTGCCTCTCTACTTTACTCCGGGTACCAATTCATCAGGGGTATTGTGGAGGGCAGTGAGGAAGGTGGGTATAAGGGGGCTATGGTGGACTGGGAGAGAGAGATTATTCAGTCCGCAAACCAGTGCTTACTCTTTGCCATCTCTGAGACTCAGTGACCAAATTAGCCTGAGTCCTGCCTTCGTGGATGGAACTGACAGCCTCGTGGGGGATATACACATCCACATTTAGTTTAATCATAATTAATTGCAATCAGGAGGAATGCCTTGAAGGAGAAGGACTAGAGAGCACTAACTTAGTCTGGGGTTCAGGGAAGGCCACTGTAACCAATTGACATGTCAAGGAAAGAAACCATAGGGCCAGGCGCAGTGGCTCACGCCTGTAATCCCAGCATTTTGGGAGTCCGAAGCAGGCAGATCACAAGGTCAGGAGTTCAAGACCAGCCTGGCCAACATGGCGAAACCCTGTCTCTACTAAAAATACAAAAATTCACCCGGTGTGGTGGTGTGCACCTGTAATCCCAGCTACTTGGGAGGCCAAGGCAGGAGAATCACTTGAACCTGGGAGGTGGAGGTTGTAGTGAGCCGAGATCGTGCCATTGCACTCCAGCCTGGGCGACAGAGGAAGACTCCGTCTCAAAAAATAAAAAAGGAACTGGGAGAAAACAAGGGAGAATTCCTTTATAACCTTGTAGTGGGCAAGGCCTTTCTACCTGTGAGTCAAAATCCAAAATCTAGAAGCTGTAAAGGAAAAGATTGATCCCATTGACTTTATAACATGAACATTACGAATGGCAAAAAAAAAAAAAAAAAAAAAAAAGCTATATTTATAGCTCAGATCACAAGAAAAGGGTAATATCCCTAATACAAAATGTGTACCTAGAAATTGGTAAGGGAAAGACCAGCAGTCCAATCAGAAAACAGACAAAGGAGATTCATGAAAGAAACTTAGAAACAAGAAGCTAGGCCGGGCGCAGTGGCTCATGCCTGTAATCCCAGCACTTTGGGAGGCCGAGGTGGGTGGATCACTTGAGGCCAGGAGTTCAAGACCAGCCTGGCCAACATGAAGAAAACCAGTCTCTACAAAAGATACAAAAATTAGCCGGGTATGGTGGTGGGCGCCTGTAATCCCCCAGCTTCTTGGGAGGCTGAGGCAGGAGAATTGCTTGAACCTGGGAGACAGGTTGCAGCGAGCTGAGATCACACTCCAGCCTGGGCAGCAGAGCGAGACTGAAAAAACAGCAAGCTACCATTTGTGCTGAATAGGAGTTGGCCAGTGAAGAGGCGTGTGAGGTCCAATGGTAGCTGGAAGACACTCGGTGGGACAACAGGTGAAGGCGGGGACAGGAGGAGGCCAGAAGGCTGGAGCAGAGATGAGGGGCGCTGAGTGTGCTGCAGAGTACAAGACCCAGGGCACAAGGCCTTGGCCACTTCAGAACTTGCTACTTTCCATTAAGAGCAATGAGCAGGCTGGGCGCGGTGGCTCATACCTGTAATCCTAGCACTTTGTGTTTTTTTTTTTTTTTTTTTGAGACGGAGTCTCTCTCTATCGCCCAGGCTGGAGTGCAGTGGCGCGATCTCAGCTCACTGCAAGCTCCGCCTCCTGGGTTCACGCCATTCTGCCTCAGCCTCCCGAGTAGCTGGGACTGCAGGCGCCCACCACCCTGCCTGGCTAATTTTTTGTATTTTTAGTATAGATGGGGTTTCACCATGTTAGCCAGGATGGTCTCGATCCCCTGACCTCATGATCCACCCACCTCGGCCTCCCAAAGTGCTGGGATTACAGGTGTGAGCCACCGCGCCCGGCCAGTCCTAGCACTTTGGGAGGCCAAAGCGGAAGGATCACTTGAGCCCAGGAGTTTGAGACCAGCCTGGGCAACAAAGCGAGACCCCCATCTCTATTTTGTTAAAGAAATTAGGGCTGGGCATGGTTGCTCACATGTGTAATCCCAGCACTTTGGGAAGCTGAGGCGGGTGGATCACTTGAGGTCAGGAGTTCGAGACCAGCCTGGCCAACATGGTAAAACCTCATCTCTACTAAAAATACAAAAATTAGCTGGGCGTGGTGGCTCATGCCTGTAATCTCAGCTACTCGGGAGGGTGAGGCAGGAGGATCGCTTGAACCTGGGAGGCAGCGTTTGCAGTGAGCTGAGATCATGCCATTGCACTCCAGTCTGGGCAACAAAGTGAAACTCCATCTCCAAAAAAAGAGAAAAAAAAATTGTTTTTTCAAGTAATAAGCAACTGTTGAAAGGTTTTAAGCAGAGAAATGATTAGATTTGTATTTTATGTCTAAAAAGTTTTGTCATTTATGTCCCCCAAATTAACTTTATTGTTGTATGGAGACAGGGCTAGAGGAGGCAGACCAGGAAGCAGGGTGGCCACTTTGCCCTCCTTTCCAGTCCATCCCATGACTCTTGGTGGCTCTGACACCCCTGCAACCCTTTGAGGTGCCATGAGCAAAAGACACAAAATTCCTCCTTTCCTGGAGCTTTCCTTCCAGTGTTATCCAACAGATAGTAACACATACACATAAGCAAGATATGGTCAGTGCTAAGTGCTCGGGAGGACGTGAACAGCTGATGGGGCAGTGTAGGGTCGGGGGGGTATTAGAGAGCCCAGCGAAGCCGCCCTGAGGAGGGGCTATCGCCTGGGGTCTGTGGAGCAAGGAGGGGCCACTGTCTGGTTCTCAGCAGACTTCCTGTGGCTGGAGCTCAGGAGGTAGGCAGAGGCCGGGTCCCCTGGCCTGCAGGTGTGGAGAGACACCTGGGTTTTGTTATGAATGCTGTGAGAAGCCACCGAGGGCTTATAAAGACTAGTTAGGAGATGGTCACTGTTGCCCAGGCAAAAGATGAGGGTAGCTTACAGGCAAAAGATGAGGGTTGGTGGCAGTGGAGACAGAGACAGAGAGAGGTGAAGATATGTTTTCGGGGAGAACGGACAAGAACTCCTGATGGGTTGTGGGGCAGCTGCGGAAAGTGAGTTGCCAGCTTTCCATTTGCTGTGCGCAATTGGGTGATTGGTTGGGTCATTCTCTAAGGTCACAGAAAGTGGGAGTGAAGGGAACAAGGAAGGCCTCCATGTGGGGTCAAGCCTCTGCTGAGCCCCCTCTTCTTTCCGCAGCTGTCCTCTTTGACACAGGCTCACGAGGAGGCTCTTTCCAGTTTGACCAGCAAGGCCGAGGGCTTGGAGAAGTCTCTGAGTAGTCTGCAAACCAGGAGAGCAGGGGAAGCCAAGGAGCTGGCCGAGGCTCAGAGGGAGGCCGAGCTGCTTCGGAAGCAGCTGAGGTAGGTGCGCGGATGCCGACGGGGGTCCAGCAGTTGGTGGTGTGGTGGGTCTGCAGGGCGCCCCACTGATGGCTGTCCCATTCCCACCCCAACCCTAGCAAGACCCAGGAAGACTTGGAGGCTCAGGTGACCCTGGTTGAGAATCTAAGAAAATACATCGGGGAACAAGTCCCTTCTGAGGTCCACAGCCAGACATGGGAACTGGAGCAACAGAAGCTTTTGGAAACCATGCAGGTGAGGGTGCAGCAATGTATCTGTGTGGGGACTTGGGGATCAGGTTGGGAGGCAAGCACGGCCCTTGGAGGAGCGTGTAGAGCACAGCCTCCGGGAGAGAAGGTGGTACCCAAAGCGGTATGGAGGCCCTACAGAGGGGCTGATTCCCTCCGCCTGCAGCACTTGCAGGAGGACCGGGACAGCCTGCATGCCACCGCGGAGCTGCTGCAGGTGCGGGTGCAGAGCCTCACACACATCCTCACCCTGCAGGAGGAGGAGCTGGCCAGGAAGGTATAGCCCAACCCCCAGACCCCTCACCCTCAGCCGCATCCTGCATCTACTGTCCCCTGCCTCTCTCCCTGTGGGCAGGAGGGGTCGATGTGCCCCAGAACCTGCTTAGATCTCCTTCTTCCTGTGAACTCCTCTTGCTGTAGCTCATGTTGCCCAGGCAGGACAGAGGAGAAACAAAGATGCCACCTCCTTCCTCTCCTCCCCTAGGAGCCCACACTTTTCTCTCACTCCTTCTCCCTCAGGTTCAACCTTCAGATTCCCTGGAGCCTGAGTTTACCAGGAAGTGCCAGTTCCTGCTGAACCGCTGGCGGGAGAAGGTGTTTGCCCTCATGGTGCAGCTAAAGGCCCAGGAGCTGGAACACAGTGACTCTGTTAAGCAGCTGAAGGGACAGGTCACTGCACTCTCTTTTCTCCCGGTATTCCCTCCCAGCACCTTGCTCCTTCCATAAAGGTGGCATCCATTCAACCAATGTTTATTGAGTGGTTGCCACATGCTGGGCACACAGCCCTGAACAAAACTGAAATGTGGAGCTTGCATTCTAGAGCAGAGACACAGAACACACAAGTAAACAGATAATGTTGACTAATTATATGTGCTATATATAAAGACTGAAACCGGGTGCAGTGGCTCACACCTATAATGCGATCACTTTGGTCTCGAACTCCTGACCTCAGATGATTCGCCTGCCTCAGCCTCCCAAAGATGGGATTACAGGTGTGAGCCACCGCGCCCAGCCAAGTAATGCCAACAGTTTGGGAGACCGAGGCAGGTGGATCACTGGAGGTCAGGAGTTTGAGACCAGCCTGGGCAACATGTGAAATCCTGTCTCTACTAAAAATACAAAAAATTAGCCGGGCATGGTGGCTCATTCCTGTAGTCCCAGCTACTCTGGAGGATGAGGTGTGAGGATCACCTGAGGCTGGGAGGTCAAGGCCACAGTGAGCTGTGATCCCATCACTGCACTCTAGCCTGAGTGACAAAGCGAGATCCTTTCTCAAAAAAAAAGAAAGTAGTAAGAAAAATTCAAAAGATAAGGTGACGGAGAGACTGTGGGGTGAGTCAGCCTCAGGTAGGATGGTCAGAGACAGCCTCTCTGAGGAGGTGACAGCATCTGAGGAGAGTGGCATGGTCAGTTGGTGGGTCTTGTGGGGTGGGTCAAGGGCTATTCCCATCTTCGAATGGGCACATGCAACGTGGAACATGGAACACTGGCCTCAGATTCCATTCTGAGAACCTAAGCTTCTGTCACCCTGCATGGCATTCGTTCTTTTTCTTTTCTTTTTTTTTTTTTTTTTTTTTTTGAGAAGGAGTCTTGTTCTTGTCACCCAGACTGGAGTGCAGTGGCCTGATCTCAGCTTATTGCAACCTCCGCCTCCCAGGTTCAAGTGATTCTTCTACCTCAGCCTCCCGAGTAGCTGAGATTACAGGCACATGCCACCATGCTCAGCTGATTTTTGTGTTTTTAGTAGAGATAGGGTTTCATCATGTTGGCCAGGCTAATCTTGAACCCCTGACCTCAAGTGATCCATCTGCCTCAGCCACCCAAAGTGCTGGGATTATAGGCGTGAGCCACCGCCCCACGCCCCGCCCCCACACCCCCGCCCCCAGCCCCTGCATGGCATTCTTGCCGAGATCTCTGCACCTGCCACTTTGCTTCCAGTGCCCCCCTCAGCTTTTAGCTCTAGAGGGCCCTGCCCAGCTCCCTCTCTTCCCTCAGGTGGCCTCACTCCAGGAACAAGTGACATCCCAGAGCCAGGAGCAGGCCATCCTGCAGCGATCCCTGCAGGACAAAGCCGCAGAGGTGGAGGTGGAGCGGATAGGTGCCAAGGTTGGTGTCAGCCTACTAGAGACTCGAGGAGGGCAAGGGAGCCCCTGTTCCGGGGCTGCAGCCAGGACTTAGGGAGCGACCCTGTCCTTTGCTGCATCCTCCCCAGGGCCTGCAGTTGGAGCTGAGCCGTGCTCAGGAGGCCAGGCATCGGTGGCAGCAGCAGACAGCCTCAGCTGAGGAGCAGTTGAGGCTTGTGGTCAATGCTGTCAGCAGGTATCAGGGATGGAGGGGTGGGTGGAGTAGTGTTTCTGCCACCTCAAGTTCCTGGGCACCTTGTTGCTGAGGAGCCTCAGGCAAGAGGGGCTGGAAAGCTGGCCACTGGAGGCTACAGGGCTGGGCAGATTTAGCTCTATCAATGTTCCTGCATTCGTTTCTTTTCCTGGGGAAGCCCCATCTGCATTCACACCTGGTTGCTTGTTATGAATTTCCCGTGCATGTTTGGCTGGAGGTGAGGCCTTGCTTCCTCCTGCAGTTCAGTCTAGTAATGGCTTGAGCTAAATAGAGCACCGGGAGGATCTTTACTTGCAGTATTGTTCAAGGATGGAGAGTGTAGACACTTCATCTTCCTTTTTTTCTCTAAAATTTTACGGGCATTCCCTGTTTCACTGGAGAAAAATTTAGTCTATTTATTTATTTATTTTGAGACAGAGTCTTGCTCTGTCACCCAGGCTGGAGTGCAATGGCACAATCTTGGCTCACTGCAACCTCGCCTCCCTGGTTCAAGTGATTCTCCTGCCTCAGCCTCCCGAGTAGCTGGATTACAGCCATCCTCCACCAGTGTCCTCCACCACGCCCGGCTAATTTTTGCATTTTTAGTAGAGACGGGGTTTCACCATGTTGGCCAGGCTGGTCTTGAACTCCTGACCTCAGGTGATCCACCCACCTCAGCCTCCCAAAGTGCTGGAATTACAGGTGTGAGCCACTGCACCTGGCCTAGTCTATTTATTTAAAGCTATATACTTACTTGCTTACTATATACTTAACTTGCTTACTATTCCATCTAAAATGTAAGCCAGTTAGTTTCCTTCTAAATCAATTGCCAGCCTTTGTCTCTCATGCCAACTTCCTAGTTGTTTCATTACCCACAATTGTTGTATGACCTTCGGAAAAACCTCTAAGAAAACAGCAAAGCTTCTTTGTGCTGGTGATGACTTCCCCTCAGCCTTGGACACTGAGGTACCCCAAGGCAGGTAGTTCTTTTTTTTTTTTTTTTTGAGGCGGAGTCTTGCACTGTCGCCCAGGCTGGAGTGCAGTGGCATGATCTCAGCTAACTGCAACCTCTGCCTCCCGGGTTTACACGATTCTCCTGCCTCAGCCTCCTGAGTAGCTGGTATTACAGGCGCACACCACCACACCCAGCTAATTTTTTGTATTTTTAGTAGAGATGGGGTTTCACTATGTTGGCCAGGTGGGTCTCGAACTTCTGACCTCGCGATCCGCCCGCCTCAGCCTCCCAAAGTGCTGGGACTACAGGCTTGAGCCACTGTGCCTGGCCGGCAGGTAGTTCTTAGCACAGTGCCTGGCTTGTAAATGTTTATTGTTATCGTGAGGCTCTTCTCGATGGGTTAATTTAGATAATTTTTGGTTTAGCGAAATTAAGATGCAGGATGAATCCTTGCCCACCACTTCCTTCTCTTGGATTTGTACCTTAGGGACTAATTCAACTTTAAAAATTATGAAAAATTTCAAACTTGCATGGAATTAAACTAGTTATAATGACCTACCACCCAGGTTCAATCCATTGCGTGTGACCCCTACCTGCAGGAGAACAGGAAGATGTGCTGGGGACCTGGTTTGACTTTGGTACCAGGCGATCACAGAAATGGTCTGTGTAATGAGGCATTTGCTGAAAGTTCTCCAGGCTTAAAGCAGTCCAAACTCGGATTGTTGCTGGGTTTATTAGATTGTCTCTAGGTAATTGGAGACTTAATAAGAGCTGCGGTAGGTGTTGGAAGCATCTACTGGAACAATTTCCAGATCAAAGTGAACTTTGCTGTGCTGCTGGGGATGCAGCTGCCAGCCTTCATCATCATGTGTTTTTCTGTGGGTGCAGACCTGGACTCTCCTGAGGAAACCCCAGCCTGGCCCTAGACACTCCGTGGCCTCCTCCTGGGGCCTGTTTCAGCTGCTCTGTTTTCATGAGCCAGGTTGGTCATACTTTTGGCACAGACAGCTCGTAAAGCACATGGACCTGCCCTTCATTGTTGCCAGATCAACACTCTTGGGCTTGGAAAGGATAACTTTGTTTTGTTTTGATTTTTTGAGATGGAGTCTCGGCTCTGTCGCCCAGGCTTGAGGGCAAGGGTGTGATCTTGGCTCACTGCAACCTCCACCTCCTAGGTTCAAGTGATTCTCGTGCCTCAGCCTCTGGAGTAGCTGGGATTACAGGCATGAGCCACCATGCCTGGCTAATTTTTGTGTTCTTAGTAGAGACAGTTTCACCACATTGGCTAGGCTAGTCTCCAATTCCTGATTTCAGGTGATCCGCCCGCCTCGGCCTCCCAGAGTGCTGAGATTACAGGCAGGAGCCACTGCCCCTGGCCAGAGAGGATAACTTTACTCTTTGATACACGATAGTGAGCGAAACACAGGTTGTGAGAAATAAGCTTAACAGGTTGCTTAAAAAGATAGTCATTTAATGCATTCTTGGGGCAAAGGTCCTTTAGATAATTGATGGAAGCTGTGCATTCTGTACTTGTATAACAGGACAGGATTAGAGGGAGTTGTCTATACAAGACACAGCAAGTCCTTTGGGAATGAGGGGAGGCATGGAGGATCAGTGACCTGTGCCCTCTTCAGCTCTCAGATCTGGCTCGAGAGCACCATGGCTAAGGTGGAAGAGGCTGCCGCCCGGCTTCCCAGCCTCAGCAACCGACTCAGCTATGCTGTTTGCAAGGTCCACACCATTCGGGGTGCGTAGGACAACTGTGAGCCACATCCTGCCCCTGCCCCACCAGCTCGGACTTTCTTCTTCCTGACCCAGCTCTCTCTGATCCCACATCCATTCACCTTCTTTCACCAGTCCTTGCATCTCTTTTTCCCTTACTCCCTGTCCCCACTTTCTCCCATGCAAACTTCATCTCTTTTTCTCCCTGCCTTTTCCTTCCCAGGCCTGATTGCTCGAAAGCTTGCCCTTGCTCAGCTGCGCCAGGAGAGGTGAAGTTTGGGCACTTTGAAGTGGATGGGGCTTTAGGGCATTGGCTGCTGGGACCCCCAAAACCATGAGGACTGAGGCGGGATGGGGGCTTTGGGGTCAGGCAGCTGGGTGATTTCTCCTGACTCTGTTTCTCTTCCCCGTCCCAGCTGTCCCCTACCGCCACCGGTCACAGACGTGAGCCTTGAGTTGCAGCAGCTGCGGGAAGAACGGAACCGCCTGGATGCAGAACTGCAGCTGAGTGCCCGCCTCATCCAGCAGGAGGTGGGCCGGGCTCGGGAGCAAGGTACACCTGGTTGCCCGGGGTTGGAGAGGATGAGGAAGAACCCAGTCAGTGTCTAGGGTGTTGGGAGAGGCCTGACCCAGCACCCCCTCCTTTCAGGGGAGGCAGAGCGGCAGCAGCTGAGCAAGGTGGCCCAGCAGCTGGAGCAGGAGCTGCAGCAGACCCAGGAGTCCCTGGCTAGCTTGGGGCTGCAGCTGGAGGTGGCACGCCAGGGCCAGCAGGAGAGCACAGAGGAGGCTGCCAGTCTGCGGCAGGAGCTGACCCAGCAGCAGGAACTCTATGGGCAAGGTGTCAAGAGGGAAAGGGGTGCTTCCCTTGGAGGGTGGAGTGGGAACTGCGAATCAAAGCTCCTGCTGATATGCCCCGTCTGCACTTTCACCCCAGCCCTGCAAGAGAAGGTGGCTGAAGTGGAAACTCGGCTGCGGGAGCAACTCTCAGACACAGAGAGGAGGCTGAACGAGGCTCGGAGGGAGCATGCCAAGGCCGGTGAGCCTTGCCAGGGTGGATAGGGCCTTCCAGGAAGAAGGAAGTGTTAAGACATAAGGTTATTATTTTCCCCTCAAAGTTTTTTCAAAGCTTCATTACAGGAAGTAATGAAGGTATCCAGGAATAGCACAGATGAATTATCACATCGTGAACACACCCATGTAGCCAGCACCAGATTAAGAAACAGCATATGGCCGGTCGCGGTGGCTCATGCCTGTAATCCCAGCACTTTGGGAGGCCAAGGGGGGTGTATCACCTGAGGTCAGGAGTTTGAGACCAGCCTAGACAACATGGTAAAACCCTGTCTCTACTAAAAATACAAAAATTAGCCGGGTGTGGTGGTGGGCACCTGTAATCCCAGCTACTTGGGAGACTGAGGCAGGAGAATGGCTTGAACCTGGGTGGCGGAGGTTGCAGTGAGCTGAGATCGCACCACTGCACTCCAGCCTGGAGAGCAAAACTCAGTCTCAAAAAAAAAAGAAACAGCATATAACGAGCTCAGGACCCTCCCGTACCCCTTCCAGTCATACCCCTTCACAGAGGCCACCACCTTCCAGATGTCTAACACCAGCAATTACCCCCTAGCAAAAAATTCACACACCTGAACAAGTTAAAAGAATTGTGGCCAGCGCGGTGGCTCGCACATGTAATCCTAGCACTTTGGGAGACCAAGGCAGGAGGATTGCTTGAGCCCAGGAGTTCAAGATCAGCCTGGGCAACATAGACTCCCATCTCTTAAAAAAAAAAATACAAAAATTAGCTAGGCCTGGTGGTGGGCACCTGTAGCCCAGGCTTACTTGTGAGGCTGATGTGGGAAGATCACATGAACCCGGGAGGTCGAGGCTGCAGTGAGCCGAGATTGTGCCACTGCACTCCAGCCTGGGCAATAGAGAAAGACCGTGTGTCAAAAAAAGAATTGTGTAATGACTATATCTTCTCTAACTAAATATAGCAGTTAACATTTGCCACATTTGGTCTCTTGTCTATATACACGCATATTTGTACATCTTTTGAATCACTTTAAGTTGTAATCATTTAATGTTTTGTTTTTTGTTTTTTTTTTTGAGACAGAGTCTTCCTCTGTCACCAGCTGGAGTGCAGTGGCATGATCTTGGCTCACTGTGACCTCTGCCTCCCGGGTTCAAGCCATTCTGGCTCAGCCTCCCAAGTAGCTGGGATTACAGGCGCCCACCACCATGCCCAGCTAATTTTTCTATTTTTAGTAGAGATGGGATTTCACCATGTTGGCCAAGATGGTCTTGAGCTCCTGACCTCGTGATCCGCCCGCCTTGGCCTCCCAAAGTGCTGGGATTATAGGCGTGAGCCACCGTGCCTAAGTAAGTTGTAAACATAAGTTGTTCAGCTGCATCTCCCAAAGCCAGTAAATTCCCCTATATAGCTGCAATCATCACACTTTAAGACAATGAACACTAATTGCACAAAATCTAACCCAGTTCATATTCAGATTTCCCCTGAGGAACTCCAGGATGGTTCGGGGATGAGGAAGATACTTAGGTTCAGATTCCCAGGCTCCTAGAGCATCAGCCCACCCCTCCAACTGTCCAGAAAAGACAGATCCACAGAGCAGAACGGCCTCCCCAAGTCACAGAGTTGGTGACGCAGCGTTTGTTCCTGTCTTCGTGGTGCCTGGCTGCCTCTGGCCTGACTCACACCTGCCTCCTCTGTGCCTTGGCCTCTCTCTAGTGGTCTCCTTGCGCCAGATCCAGCGCAGAGCCGCCCAGGAAAAGGAGCGGAGCCGGGAACTCAGGCATCTGCAGGAGGAGGCCCGGAAGGAGGAGGGGCAGCGACTGGCCCGGCGCTTGCAGGAGCTAGAGAGGGATAAGAACCTCATGCTGGTAGGAGACAGGAGGGCAGACAGGGAGACACTAGGGCCCATCCTGGGCTGGTTCCTGGGCTAGAGGTGTGGAAAGAGGATGGTGAGGGAGGCTCTACCCGGGCTAGGTTTAACCGTCTCCTTCCCAGGCCACCTTGCAGCAGGAGGGTCTCCTCTCCCGTTACAAGCAGCAGCGACTGTTGACAGTTCTTCCTTCCCTACTGGATAAGAAGAAATCTGTGGTGTCTAGCCCCAGGCCTCCAGAGTGTTCAGCATCCGCACCTGTAGCCCCAGCAGTGCCCACCAGGGAGTCCATAAAAGGTCTTGGGCCAAGCACAGAGGAACAAGGGACAAATGCGTGCACTTCAGGAATCTCCTCTTCAGACTCTTGCATGATGAGTGTTGTTCTCTGCGGTCCTTCGAGGCCCTTAGCCTCTTTTAGCGATGCCCAGCTTGGACCAAAGAGCCTCCTCTCTCCCATTCTTAATTTCCTATGCCAGCCCTGTTTTCTCTGTAACCACGAGCACCTTCCCTTGTCTGGTGCTCATCTCCTGCTATCTTCCTTCCTAGGGTCCCTCTCTGTCCTGCTCGATGACCTGCAGGGCCTGAGTGAAGCCATTTCCAAAGAGGAAGCTGTTTGTCAAGGAGACAACCTTGACAGATGCTCCAGCTCCAATCCCCAGATGAGCAGCTAAGCAGCTGACAGCTGGAGGGAAAGCCAGCCTGGGGGCTGGGAGGATCCTGGAGAAGTGGGTGGGGACAGACCAGCCCTTCCCCATCCTGGGGTTGCCCTGGGGGATACCAGCTGAGTCTGAATTCTGCTCTAAATAAAGACAACTACAGTAGGAGCCATTGTTTGGAAATGTTATTTCTGGGAATCTGTGGGAAGGAGATGTGAGAAGTGTTCCCACCCATAGCTCTCTCTGTGGGTGGCACCTTTTCAAATCCTTTTTCTAGGCAGCTTTGGAAATGTTTGGGAAGCTCCTGCATTTCTTTATTCTCAACTTTGGTTTTAAAACTCTTTTCTTCTGGAAGATGATAAATGCCAGGAGTGGGGAAGATGAAACATTCACTCATTCAACAGGAATGTCAGAGCCAGGCACTGTATTAGCCTGGGGGCCACCTGGGCCCTGAGAGCCTACATCCTAGTGGGAGAGAGAGAGCAGACAGGACCTAAGCAGATGAACAAGATCATTTCAAATAAGTGCTTGAAGAGAAAGTACAGTACAATGATGTGATAGAAACTGACTCTGGGGAGAGTCCTCTGAGCAGGGGACCTTGTGCTGAGGCCTGCCTGAAGTGGGCTCCTGTGGAGGCCAGGAGGGCTCTGTAGAGAATGGTCAAGGATGCTGCTGTGAGGCCAAGATGTGGCCGAGTTTGGATTTTACTGTAAGTCAATAGAAAGCCATTGGAGTACTTCTTTAAAAACAGGGAAGAAAGCCGGGTGTGGTGGCTCACGCCTGTAATCCTGACACTTTGGGAGGCTGAGGCAGGTGGATCACCTGAGCTCAGGAGTTTGAGACCAGCCTGGGCAACATGGTGAAACTTCGTCTCTACTAAAATACAAAAAATTAGCCGGGTATGGTGGTGTGAGCCTGTAGTCCCAGCTACTCAGGAGGCTGACACAGGAGAATTGCTTGGACACGGGAGGCGGAGGTTTCAGTGAGCCGGGATCATGCCACTGCACTCCAGCCTGGGTGACAGAGCGAGACTCAGCCTCAAAACAAGAAAAAAAAAAAAAAAACCAGGGAAGGGGGCCCGGTGCTGTGGCTCCCGCGTGTAATCCCAGCACTTTTTTTTTTGAGACAATTTTGCTCTTGTTGCCAGGCTGGAGTGCAGTGGCACAATCTCAGCTCACTGCAACCTCCACCTCCCAGGTTCAAGCAATTCTGCCTCAGCCTCTGGAGTAGCTGAATCCCAGCACTTTTTTGGGAGGCTGAGGTGAGCGGATCGCCTGAGCCCAGGAGTTCGAGACCAGTCAACATAGGGAGACTCCATGTATATAAAAAGTAAAAATAAAAAACATTGGAGGGCATGGTGGCATGCACCCATGGTCCTAGTTACTCCAGAGGCTGAGTTGGGAGGATTGTTTGAGCCCAAGAGGTTGAGGCTGCAGTGAGCTGTGATCGCACCACTGCACCCCAGCCTAAGAGAGTGAGAACCTGTCCTTGCTCCCCAAACAAAGGGAAGATGCAACATGATTTGGTGTACATTTTTCTTCCTGAGGGACTTACTGGATGGTCCCTTCCAGAGTGAGGTACACACATCCACGCACTGTGGTCAGCGATTGCTCCTGGCACCCAGCGCGGCAGATGGGTGGGTCTAGCGAGGTCACTTCCCCAGGAGGGCATAATTGAGCAGTTTCCGCATCAGGTCTACGTGGGCCAGCAGCATGTGGCAGGCAGCGGCTGTGGCGCTTCAGGCCCAGGGTGTCCCCATCAGTGTACTTGGCCTGCAGCAGCCCCAGGTAGGCCTCCCACGTGTTGCCCACAGTCTTGCTGCAGGTGAAGCAGCTCACACAACTCCTGAGCTCAAGTGGTCCTCCTGTGTCAGCCTCCCAAAGTGCTGGCATGAGCCACTACTCCTGGCCTGATATATATATATAATATATATATATAAAAAATATATATATAATATATATATAAAAAATATATATAAAATATATATATTATATATATAAAATATATATATTATATATATATAATATATATATAAAATATATATAATATATATAAAATATATATATAATATATATATTATATATAATATATATAAAATATATATATTATATATATAAAATATATATATAATATATATTATATATAATATATATATAATATATGTATTATATATATAATATATATAATATATATATTATATATATAATATATATATAATATATATATTATATATATAAAATATATATAATATATATAAAATATATATATTATATATATAAAATATATATATTATATATATATAAAATATATATAATATATATAATATATATAAAATATATATAATATATATATAAAATATATATAAAATATATAATATATATATAAAATATATATAATATATATAAAATATATATATAATATATATTATATATATAAAATATATATATTATATATTATATATATAAAATATATATATTATATATAATATATATAATATATATAATATATATTATATATATAAAATATAGATAATATATATTAAATATATATTATATATATTAAATATATATAATATATATTATATTATATATATATAAAATATATATTATATTATATATATATAAAATATATATAATATATACATGATATATATAAAATATATATATTATATATAAAATATATATATATTATATATATAATATATATATAAAATATATATATAATATATATAAAAAATATATATAATATATATAAAATATATATATAATATATATATAAAATATATATATAATATATATATATGTTTTTCTTTTTTGAGACGGAACTTCGCTCTTGTTGCCCAGGCTAGAGTGCAATGGTGTGATCTCAGCTCACCGCAACCTCTGCCTCCTGGGTTCAAGCGATTCTCCTGCCTCAGCCTCTTGAGTAGCTGGGATTACAGGCATGTGCCACCATGTCCGGCTAATATTTTTGTATTTTTAGTAGAGACGGGGCTTCTCCATGTTGGTCAGGCTGCTCTTGACCTCCCGACCTCAGGTGATCCGCCCGCCTCGGCCTCCCAAAGTGCTGGGATTACAGGTGCAAGCCACCACGCCAGGCCCACCTGATGTATATTTTAAGACCTCTTTTGCTGATGGAGGACAGGCTTTGTGTGAGGGGGAGGGATAAAGAGTGGGAGCAAGGGGGCCAATTAGAAGGGTGTTGGGGAGGCTCGGGGGAGATGGTGGTGGCTCAGGATGATGGGCTGGGTTTGGACAGGGTGTGGAGGGGCTTGCAGGTGGATGGACTGTGGATGGTGGAGGAGTGTAACGAAGGTTTCTGCATGAGCCCTGGAGGGAACAGACAAGATCACGCCATTGCATAGTAAGGTGTCCCTTACTGTGGGGCAGCAGACCAGGCAGGGAACAACCTGGGAGGAATCAAATTTAATTTTGGACATGTTACTTCTGAAAGGCTAACAGACTTCCAGGCAGAAAGGTCCTTGAGGGAAACGTTCTAGGGGTCTCTCTGGGAGGCTTAGATCAAGGAGCTGAGACCAAAAGGAGAATGGGAGGGAGGAGGCAAGTACAATAGAGTTGGAGCCAAGGTCCTAGAGGCGGATAGGTGGATTCCTGAGGGAGGAGGAAGGGGCTGGGGTTGCTGGAGCCTGGCAGCTTCTTCCAGAGCCATTGGCAGGACTGATGCAAACAGCTCTGGGTGGGAAGAGGGAACCAGGATATCCTCCTGTATCCTTCTTCTTCTGCAGTCATCCTGGGTGGCTGCCAGATGGAATTCCTTGGATGTCATTGCTTGGAGGTCCCCTGCATGCCTGAAGAAGGACATGCTGAGAACAGGATGCCTGGATCCCATGGGGGAAGGGAAGTGCCCAGGAAAGCACGAAGCCCCAGGAGGAGCTTTCAGTGCAGGGGTGAGTGGGGAGGCTGGGATAGTAGCTGACACTGTCCCACCTGCATCCCAGGTTTGAAAGGCACCTCCTACCCCAGCGCAGGCATCCTGCCTCCCAACCCTGTAATTACGGTGCTTCCCAACGCCCAGCGCGTGGTTTGCTCCCGTTCTTTGGCTTCCAATGGTTGCAAGGGATGAAGGTGGACATCTCTGTGATTATGGAGATGCCAAGTGGGCATTGACTGCTCCAGGGTGTGGATGGAGGGTGTGCAAACCAGGGTGGGGTGACGCAGGCTCTGGGTCATGATAGAGCAGGCAGCTGGGTCCTGGGCTGGAGGACTAAAATAAGGGACGCCACCTTCAGGGGTGACACATTAGCCCAGGCCTTCCCAACGGGTTTGACCAGTTCCTTTCTGATGGTATTCCTGTGCCACTGGGCTGGCCCCTCCTCCCCTCCTCCCCTATAAAGCCTCTTGGGGTTTCCAGGCACCCAGAGTCAGCCCACCCCAGCTTTGGGGGCCAGTACATAGCCATGATCCTCAACTGGAAGCTCCTGGGGATCCTGGTCCTTTGCCTGCACACCAGAGGTGAGGTGGGAACAGAGGCAGGGACTGCAGTTTGGGGTGATGAGGGATACTCAAGATGGGGGAGGTGAACTGGACGCATGGGGTTGGGGACAGGAATTCAGGGGATGCAGAAGGTGCATCTGGCTCACCAGAAATGGCTTTCTGGACACATTGGGTGGGGGACAGGAGTTCAGGGGTGCAGAAGGTGCATCTGGCTCTCACCAGAAATGGTTTGCTGGCTCCATATGGCAAAGTCGGTCAGGATTAATGGGGGGGGGACGAGTTTCCTCGGAGCTGGGATCTGTGTTAAGGAGCTGGGGTCCTTGTAAAGCTGGGGTCTGTGTGCCTGGGGGCCAAGGTGTAACCCACTTTGGGTTGCAGGTTGGCCTGAGGACAAAGCCAGTGGGGTACCCCAACCAGGGGTGGATGGAGCTTATTTGGAGAAGTCTGGTCAGTTTAAAGTGGGTCAAGTGAACGGTTCAGATCCATCAGAGGTAGGGGTTCATGCCATTTTACCATCAGTTAAGTATTTACAAACGTACAGAGAGCTCTTTGAGAGTGACTTTTTTGGTCTGTTTGTGGGTCAGTTCAGGCTGCATTCATCCAGACAGGCTCCTCCTCCTGGGGCTGGGGCTGGGGTGGGGTTGGGGAGAGAAGCCCTCACCACCTCTTACCTTTCTCCTTCCTCTTTACAGGCATCTCAGGCAGCGAGGACCACCCCTCTCACCCACCCGCAGAGGACCGAGAGGAGGCAGGCTCCCCAACATTGCCTCAGGGCCCCCCAGTCCCCGGTGACCCTTGGCCAGGGGCACCCCCTCTCTTTGAAGATCCTCCGCCTCCCCGCCCCAGTCGTCCCTGGAGAGACCTGCCTGAAACTGGAGTCTGGCCCCCTGAACCGCCTAGAACGGATCCTCCTCAACCTCCCCGGCCTGATGACCCTTGGCCGGCAGGACCCCAGCCCCCAGAAAACCCCTGGCCTCCTGCCCCTGAGGTGGACCACCGACCTCAGGAGGAGCCAGACCTGGACCCACCACGGGAAGAGTACAGATAATGGAGTCCCCCAAGCCGTTCTGCTGCCAGGCATCTCCAGGCACCCACGCCCTCTCCACCCTCTGATTCCCCGTGAATTCTTCCCAATTTAGCCTGGCTCCTTAAACCTCTTCCTCATTCCCTCGGCTTTATTCTGAACCCGTAAGGTGGTGTTCTCAATATTTCCTGTCCGCTCCTGAGATCCGTACTTAGTCCTCACATCGCCCGTTTTTTCCTCTGACAGCCTAAGCCCACTCTCCTACCTCACCTCCAGGCCTCGGCCCCACCTACCTCCCACCCGGTCTTCCTGCCCGCGCGATCGCTGGGGCAGGGCTGCGGTACTGTGTTCCCTTCTGCCACCTGGTGGCCAGCGGCAGGAACTATCAGTAGACAGCTGTTGCTTCCATGAAACGGAAAAATAAAAATCATGTTTTCTTAATTTTGAATCTAGGCTGCTGCTTTAACTAACACTTAGGGTCTTTTTTATTTATTTTTATTTATTTGTTTTTTCTTTTTTGAGACGAAGTCTCGCTCTGTCGCCCAGGCTGGAGTACAGTGGCTCCATCTGGGCTCACTGCAAGCTCCGCCTCCCGGGTTCACGCCATTGTGCCTCAGCCTCCTGAGTAGCTGGGACTATAGGGGCCCGCCACCACGCCCGGCTAATTTTTTGTATTTTTTAGTAGAAGCGGGGTTTCACCGTGTTAGCCAGGGTGGTCTCTATCTCCTGACCTCGTGATCTGCCCACCTGGGCCTCCCAAAGTGCTGGGATTACAGGCGTGAGCCACAGCGCCCGGCCTTTTTTTTTTTAGACGGAGTCTCACTCTATGCCCAGGCTGGAGTGCAATGGCACGATCTCGGCTCACTGCAACCTCCGCCTCCCGGGTTCAAGCCATTCTCCTGCCTCAGCCTTCTGAGTAGCTGAGATTACAGGTGCGCACCACCACGCCCGGCTAATTTTTGTGTTTTAGTAGAGATGGGGTTTCACCACGTGGGCCAGGCTGGTCTCGAAGTCCCGAAGTCCTGACATCGTGATCCGGTCGCCTCGGCCTCCCAAAGTGCTGGGATTACAGGTGTGAGCCACAGCGCCCCGCCTTTTTTTTTTTTTTTTTTTTTTTTTTGATGGAGTCTCACTCTATTGCCCAGGCTGGAGTGCAATGGCACGATCTCGGCTCACTGCAACCTCCGCCTCCCGGGTTCAAGCCATTCTCCTGCCTCAGCCTTCTGAGTAGCTGGGATTACAGGTGCGCACCACTACACCCGGCTAATTTTTGTATTTTAGTAGAGATGGGGTTTCACCATGTTGGCCAGGCTGGTCTCGAACACCTGACATCGTGATCTGCCCGCCTCGGCCTCCCAAAGTCCTGGGATTACAGGTGTGAGCCACTGCGCCCAGCCAACACTTACGTTTTTGACTATTCGGATGCCTTCTTCACAGTCCTAAACTTACGGAGACCTGGAAGTAACTCGAGTTCCTATCTTGCCCATATCCAGCACGTAAGGCTATGGGGCTCAGCAGGAGGAGGGTTGGAAATGTCACTATGCAAGTCACAATAACATTCAGGCCCACATTTCTCCCTTTCTGGGAACACTATATTGAAGAATGGGAAGGTAAGTTTCATCTCTGTTTAATGGCCTATGGCTTGGATACCCCTGGTGGTATATGCAAACCTTCCCAGGGGTGTGTCGGCAGGACCAGTTTTAAGGGAATCCGTTTCCAAATTAATATGTGCCCCCGCTAGAATGAATCTCCTGCCTGTCCTGGGCCTGATCAGAGTGCCTTTCCCAGAGCTGCCAAAGGTCAATAGGAAACAAATCAACCTTTCCCATCTCATTAAGAGATTCATTTTCTTTCTTTCTTTCTTTTTTTTTTTTTTTTTGAGACGTATTATCTCTGTTGCCCAGGCTGGAGTGCAGTGGCACGATAGCTATCAGCTCACTGCAACCTCTGCCTCCTGGATTCAAGTGATTCTCCTGCCTCAACCTCCCGAGTAGCTGGGATTACAGGTGTGTGCCACCACGCCCAGATAATTTTTCTATTTTTAGTAGAGACGGGATTTTGCCATGTTGGCCAGGCTGGTCTCGAATTCCTGATCTCTTGTGATCTGCTTGCCCTGGCCTCCCAAAGTGCTAGGATTACAGGTGTAAACCACCGCGCCTGGCCAAGAGATGCATTTTCAATAAGTTACTTTTCATGTCTTTTTGTGTGTTTGTTTGAGACAGGATCTCTACTCCATTTGTCATCCAGGCTGGAGTGCAGTGGCACGATCATGGCTCACTATAGCTTCAACCTCCTGGGCTCAAGCAATCCTCCTACCTCAGCCTCTGGAGTAGCTGAGACTACAGGTGCACCACCCCTGACTAATTTTTTGTATTTGTTTAGTTTTGTTTTGTTTTGTTTTTAGAGATGGGGTTTCACCATGTTGCCCAGGCTTGTCTTGAACTCCTGAGCTCAAGTGATCGGCCCATCTTGGCCTCCCAAAGTGCTGAGATTACAGGCATGAGCCACCGCGCCTGGCCAACTTTTTATATTTAATCCTTGTGAATATTCCTAGTTTTGATTAATTGCAATAATTGCAATACAAATAGAATAACTGTTTCTAACACTTGTTCAAGGGCTTGTTCACGTGTTTTTTAAAAGGATGCTAACAGATATGAAAGTTCTATGGCATTATATTCAATTTGCTACACTTAGAGTGATGTGCAGTCTCTGACAGACTCAACACAACAAATTGTTTTTAATTTTAAAAACTGATATGGCCAGGCATGGTGGCTCACGCCCGTAATTCCAGCATTTGGGAGGCTGAGGTAGGCAGATCACTTGAGGTCAGCAGTTCAAGACCAGCCTGGCCAACATGGTGAAACTCCGTCTCTACTAAAAATACAAAAAACTTAGCTAGGCATCCCAGCTACTCAGGAAGCTAGGGCATGAGAATTGCTTGAACCTGGGAGGCAGAGGTTGCAGTGAGCCAAGATCGCACCACTGCACTGCTGCCTGGGCGACAGAGCGAGACTCCATCTCAGAAAACAAAAAACAAAAAAAAACTACACGTGGCCCGAATGAAACAAAACTAAGCTTAGGGTTTAGGAATAATCTGAGAACACATAAGAATTGTAGGGTGAGCCTAGTAGAATTAAATAGGCCCCAAGCTGGACTGGATTCACCCATTCATTCATTCATTATCTTACTTCCTCAATGTGTCCACGAATGCCGGGTGCCATGGGAGAATATAAGATTATAAATAATAAAAATATGTAGTTTCTACTCGGAAACTTAAAATTGAGAGAGGCAGAATTTACAGGCAAGTTTAAATAACATCAAAGACAGTAAAAATGCATATGTCCTAATAATGACATGAGCGAGCGCCAACGTAATAGCCTTGGCAGTAAACACCGTGAGTTCAGAAGAGTCACGGTGAGCTGGACTAGTCGGGGGAGGCTTCCGGGAGGAGGGCCTGGAGTGGGACCTGAGAGAAGAACAGGCAGCGTGTCTGGAGGATGGTCCAGGAAGGGCAGACCTGGAGCCTCATGCAGGGCGCAGGTGCAGAAGCTGCCCCCTGGTGATGTGCTCTGGTGGCCAGACCCACCAGCTCTGGGGACCAGCCCTTGCGCCTATGTGCATCAGCCTTTGTGTGTGCTGTTCCCTATGTCTGGAATGGCCTTCCTCTCCCAAACCAGCTGTACTTCTCCTCAGGGATGGCTCTGCCTACACCACTCCCTCCTGCACCCCACCTGACCCCCGACACCCTTCACCCCAGTCACCCTATGGCAATGATTTATTCATGTCTGTCTTCCCTTCCCAGGCCATGAACCTTGTGGGGCAGGGACTGTGTTCTATGCATTTCTTCTTGAACCCCTTTACCATTTTTGTGCCTACGGACTCCCAGAGTGCTGAATCACCCCCAACAGCCCCGCCTATGCCTCCGCTGGGACCTTTTCCAGGGGAAGAGAGCTGGAAGCACTTGGAAATTTTTCTCTCCCACATCCTCACATGCCACCACCCTCCCACTCCCCCAGCCCACCCCCAGGCCTTAACCAATAGTGGACAAATATGAAGGTGTCAGTACCCCAGCCCTCCATGAGACTTGGCTTGGTTCCACTCATGTGCTTGGGTCCCATTTTCCCACTCCCTTTCCACTCCTCCCTACCCTCATTACTTTTTTTTTTTTTTTTTTTAAAGACAGGGTCTCACTCTGTCACCCAGGCTAAAATGCAGTGGCACAATCATAACTCATTGCAGTCTCGACCTCCTGGGCTCAAGTGGTCCTCCTGCCTCAGCCTTCTGAGTAGCTGGTACTACCGATGCACTCCACTCACTGGGCTAACTTTTTAATTTCTTGCAGAAATGATGTCTTGCTATGTTGCCCAGGCTGGTCTGGAACTCCTGAACTCAAGCAATCCTCCTGCCTTGGCCTCCCAAAGCACTGGGATTACAGGTGTGAGCCATCATGCCCGGCCCCCTCATTACTTCTATTTATGTATTTATGGATTTATTTATTTATTTATTCAATTTTTGAGATGGAGTCTCCCTCTCGTTGCCCAGACTGGAACGCAGTGGTGTGATCTCTGCTCACTGCAATCTCCACCTTCTGGGTTCAAGCGATTCTCCTGCTTCTGCTTCCTGAGTAGCTAGGATTACAGGCATGCGCCACTATGCCCAGCTAATTTTTGTATTTTTAGTAGAAACGGTGTTTCACCATGTTGGCCAGGCTGGTCTCGAACTCCTGACCTCAGGTGATCTGCCCGCCTTGGCCTCCCAAAGTGCTGGGATTACAGGCGTGAGCCACTGTGCCCGGCCTATTTATTTTTGAGACAGGTCTCACTCTGTTGCCCAGGCTGGAGTACAGTGGCACGATCACAGCTCACTGAAGCCTGGACCCAAGCGATCCTCCCACCTAAGCCTCCCAAGTAGCTGGATCACAGGCGCACGCCACCATGTCTGGCTAATTTTTTTTGTAGAGATTGGGTCTTACTATATTGCCCAATCTGGTCTCAAACTCCTGAGCTCAAGAAACCCTCCTGCCTCCGCCTCTCAAAGTGTTGGGATTATAGGCGTGAGCCACCATGTCCAACTTCTCATTAGTTTTAAATAAATCTCTCTTACTTGAATCTTTGTCTCAGGGCCTGCTTCTGGGGAATCCAACCCAGGATGCAAAGTATTTGCTACACACTATTGCAACTACTTTCTACTGCGCATGTGCCATAGGGCACTGTTGGTAAACGCTCCACAGCTTAAGCTCTCATTTAATTTGCATAACAGTGCTATCATGATCACTTCACAGAAGACAGCAATAGGCCTAGAGAGGTACAGTGACCCATGCAAGGTCACACAGGGGACAAATGGCAGAACTGGGATTTGAATTTAGGTCTGTGCTATGCTAACAACACTGATTTTAACCACTACATCATCCCAGCTCTTTTTTTTTTTTGAGACGGAGTCTTGCTCTTGTCACCCAGGCTAGACTGCAATGGCATGATTTTGGCTCACTGCAACCTCTGCCTCCTGGGTTAAAGCAATTCTCCTGCCTCAGCCTCCCATATGACTGGGATTACAGGCACCCGCCACCGTGCCCGGCTAATTTTTGTAGTTTTTTTTTTAGTAGAGACGGGGTTTCACCATGTTGGCCAGGCTGGTCTTGAACTCCTGACCTCATGATCCGCCAGTCTTGGCTTCCCAAAGTGCTGGGATTACAGGCATGAGCCACCGCGCCTGGCCCATCCCAGCTCTTTATTCATCTGTGTAACCCTGACACAGAATATAGTGCCTGGGCCGTCATGCACACTTCATGTGTGTTTTGTGAAAGGCTAAATTATTTAATGAACGGCCCAATTAACAAAGAGTAGGTCGGAATGATTGGAGTAAAATAACCCAAAGAAGAGAGAGACATGTTGGAGAGACAGGTCGGGGGAAAATTAGATATGCAGGAGGTCATATCTGAAAGTCTCTCTCCTCTATTAGAACTGTGCCTGGGCCCGGACAACATAACAAGACCCTGTCTCTGAACAAACAAAATAAGTTAGCTGAACATGGTAGGGTGCACCTGTAATCCCAGCTATTCCAGAGGCTGAGGTGGAAGATTGCTTGAGCTCAGGAGGTCAAAGCCAGCCTGGGCAACACAGCAAGACCCCATCTCTAAAAAAAAAAATTAAAATTAAAAAAGGGCCAGGCACAGTAGCTCGCACCTGTAATCCTAGCACTTTGGGAGGCCAAGGCAGGAGGATCGCTTGAGCTCAGGAGTTCGATACCAGTGTGGGCAACATAGTGTGACCTCACCTCTACAAAAAAAATGTTTAACAATTAGCCAGGTTGCCAGGTGCAGTGGCTCACGCTTGTAATCCCAGCACTTTGGGAGGCCGAGGCGGGCGGATCACGAGGTCAGGAGATCGAGACCACGGTGAAACCCCGTCTCTACTAAAAATACAAAAAAAATTAGCTGGGCGTGGTGGCGGGTGCCTGCAGTCCCAGCTACTCGGGAGGCTGAGGCAGGAGAATGGCGTGAACCTGGGAGGCGGAGCTTGCAGTGAGCCGAGATCACACCACTGCACTCCAGCCTGGGCGACAGAGACAGACTCCATCTCAAAAAAAAAAAAAAAAAAAACAATTAGCCAGGTCATGGTAGTGCATGCCTATAGTCCCAGCTACTCCGCAGGAAGATCACCTGAGCATGAGAGGTTGAAGCTGGAGTGAGATATGATTGCACCACTGCACTCCAGCTTGGATGACAGAGCTGTCTCAGAAAAAAAAAAAAAAAAAATTGTGCCTAGGGTGGAGAGAAACACATACATCTCTGGGTATACTGTGTCAGGAAGCTATGGATAGAAAGGAAGAAGGAGGTCTGGACCCCTCAAACTGACCCTAAGCCAATAAGGTGGAGTTAGTTAGGAGGAAAAAAAATTAATTAATTAATTTTTTAATTTTTTGAGACAAGGTCTTTCTCTGTTGCCCAGGCTGGAGGGCAGTGGTGCAATTACAGCTTACTGCAGCCTTGACCTCTTGGGCTCAAGGGATCCTCCTACCACAGTGTCCTGAGTAGCTGGGACCACAGGCATGTGCCACCACGTCCAGCTAAGAGAAATTCTTAAAGAAGAGAGAAAGGAGGGAAAGGAACTGAGCCCCTGATGTTGCCTAGGGAAAAAGCTGGGGCTCTTTACAGCACACTGCCTTCTTTAATTCCACAGCACTGTGTGGGTTTCCATGCCTTTATTTCCTTGGAAAGTATGAGCTTCTTGAAGACAGCGACTGTGCCTTGTCTTTCTTTGTATCCCTTACTTCTCTCCTAGTACCTGGCCTAGAAGGCACTCAATAAAGTAAATGATTAGCCCCATTTCACAGACGAGGAACCAACACTGAGAGAGGTAACTCACCTGGGCAAGTCATATCACAAGTGCCAAAGTCAAGACTGGATGCAGGACTGCCTAGCTGCAAACCAATTCTTCCCAGGCTGACACGGCAGGTAGGTGAGTGGGAAAGAGAAGGGGGAGGCATGAGGCAATTGGAGATTTTAGTACCTATTAATAGGCAGTGGATCTTGGCCCTCAAACAGGCTGTCTTCATTAGCTAGGGAGGAGACTGAGTGGGCCTGGATGGTATGGAGGTATTTGCACAGGGAAACCCATTGTGCTGGCTTATCCATTCAGATTAGACAATGCTGGTTCTCTCTACCTGCCTTGGCTAAGCTCACCTAGGAGTAAATGCCGCAGGGACACTGTCACGTCTATGTCAACACAGAGTCATGGAATTAAATAACAGAATAGGATCGCAGATTTACAGAACAATAGCCCAGAACCTTGGACATGACAGATAGTTATTAAATGCTTGGCCAATGAAAAAAAAAAAGAACCTAGAACTAGTATCACGGTAAAATCTAATTAAACAAGCTAAGTTACCTTGAGAAAGCACCAGGCACAGCCCTCAGCCTTTGGGCAGTGAATGATGTCTTTGGACTAGACAGAAGAGATGGTTGTCTGCCCTGCTTTGAAGCTCTCTGGCCAGGGAAACTCCAAACCATTCATTTGTTCATCCATTTGCCCACACAATCAACATTCATTGAGCATCTGCTCTGTGGGGTGCTACGTGATGGTGACAGTCCCAGGAAGCAGTTTCAGTCCTCCCTGCCCTCAAGGGGCTCTGTGTTTAGGGAGGACAAACATATACATCATGGCAATAAAATTTGACAAAAAGTTAAATTAGAGAGGGGGTACACCCTGACATAGGAGCCCAGGAGGGACTCCTAACTTCTCTGCCAATTTCATGTTTCAAAATCATTAGACCCAAGACTCGCTTTGGTATAAACTTAAGCTCTCTTACTGTACATTTTCCTTCTCCTGCTAGTCTTTAATTAACTGCCCACCAGGTGCCTGGCACTAACTCAAAAAACTTGCTGAATTAAACTAAATGCACCTCCTGTGGGTTTTTCCTCCTAATATCCTCAGAGGCAGTAATCAATTCCCTCCCCAAAATCCCAAGTCCCCACCCCATCCCCAACTTTCCTTTTTTTTTTTTTTTTTTTGAGACGGAGTCTTACCCTGTCGCCAGGCTGGAGTGTAGTGGCACGATCTTGGCTCACTGCAACCTCCGCCTCCCGGGTTCAAGCAATTCTCCTGCCTCAGCCTCCCGAGTAGCTGGGACTACAGGTGAGCACCACCACACCCAGCTAATTTTTGTATTTTTAGTAGAGATGGGGTTTCACCATGTTAGCCAGAATGGTCTTGATCTCTTGACCTCGTGATCCGCCCGCCTCGGCCTCCCAAAGTGCTGGGATTACAGGCGTGAGCCACCACGCCTGGCCTACCCACCTTTCCTTTTGCAGCATAATCTCAACTCCTGTGATGGGGGCAGGCAGGATAGCATGGTAGTGAGATCAACAGACTGTGACTTGGGTTCTTGTCCCTACTTAGCCATTCGTTCTCTGTATGACCTTGGGATGGGACTTTAGGGGCATTTCTTTAATAACCTCTAAACTCCCATGCAATGCTGAGAGCCAAGGTAGCGGCTCTCAGGTCTTGTTCCAAGAACTTCCACCAGAAGGCAGCCTAGAGACTCCTCTCAGGTGTTTTCCTCCAGAGCCTTTGCTCTTTCCCTCACTAATGTCATCCACTCCCTGGGTCCACCATCAAGGCACACAGGTGTCCCCTTAGCTGTCAAGGTGACCATTCTAAGGTGAGCCAGGCATGTGAGGTGAGGCGAGACAGGCTCTGAAGCCCTCAGGAAAATTCAGGCACAGGCTGCTTGTCCAGGTGGACCTCATGATCATCATTTACACATTCTCTCCCTGATTATTTCATGAGCTGGTGGTCTACAGGAGAGGATACCACAGCCAGGCAAAGGGATCAGGGCACTGCCTTCCAGTGGGGGAGGAGAGAGATACACAGATGCTTACAAGGTATCTGTAGTAGGATGTCACCTAGTGATGAATGGTATGACGCAGCTTACTTAGGCAGAGTGAGGAAATAGGGATGGTCCAAACGCGTGTGTGTGTGTGTGTGTGTGTGTGTTTTGAGATGGAGTTTCACTCTTGTCGCCCAGGCTGGAGTGCAGTGGTGCGATCTCAGCTCACTGCAACCTCTACTTCCCGGGTTCAAGTGATTCTCCTGCCTCAGCCTCCCGGATAGCTGGGATTACAGGTGTTCACCACCAAACCTGGCTAATTTTTGTATTTTTAGTAGAGACGGGGTTTCATCATGTTGGCCAGGCTGGGCTACGAGCGAAACTCCATCTCAAAATAATAATAATAATAATAATAATAATAATAATTCCTGTCTCCTAGGGTCATTGAGAGAATGGAGATCAGTCCTGCATGGGCAGACGTCGGCACCGAGCTGAATGTTATACACTGCCAAGGAGTCGGCACCGGTCTCTGGTGAAGATGTTCTAGTCCCAGGGCCCAAAAGAACAGAGCAGGACATGAGATGCCTCTCTAACAGGAGTCTGTGTTTCCTGGTCACCTCTGTGTGCTGGGTGATGCTTCAGGTGCCAGGGAGACACTGGGCAGTAGGAGAAGCTCCCTCCTGTGAGGAGCTCTCACCCAGAGGCACTCAGACAGCCCAGAACACAGGAGGGAAGATGGGCCACCCGTTCCCAGGCACTCCAAGGGCCAGCCCAGCTTAGAAGTCCCTCCTGGTACAAGTCTTTCCGGCCTCTCCTCTCCCGAGAGCATGTTCAGACTGCACCCTGGCCTCTTTCACCCTGTCGAGGAAGCTGTGACTCTAATTCTGGGTGACCAGTAACAATAAAAACCACTAATAGCCCTAGTGGAAAGAATGACTATTCAATAGGTGCACATAATGAGTAGACAAGGAACGCTCTTTTCCCTCACACTCCGCAGAACAGAGAGGGGAACAGTCTTGTTACTGTGAGAGCTAATCACAGCCTCTGTGCGCCTCCCTCCTCACAAGATAAGAGGGGTGGCCTCAGGGTGTGACTGAAACAGCCACAAAGGCTTCGGCCTGGGGAGCGACTGCCCTGCAGCTGACTCCCTGCTGCTTTTGGGAAGTGGAGGTGAAGGGAAAAGACTCGGGGGAGCAGGGGGAAGAAAGCTTGGTGGACAGAACTCCACTTGCCGAATTCTTCCTCTTTCAGGATTCAGTGCCCAAAGGTGCGCCTGGCTGTGGCCCCAGTCCTCACTCCCATGTGCCAGCTGCAGTGCCCTGGGCCCCTCGGAGGCTGGCAGGGCTGCTGGGAGGGTGAGGACAGGCATGGAAGGAGTGGAAAGTGGGGGCTGACCCAGCCAAGCTCCAGGAGGCCATTCCATAGAGGAGCGAGCCATGGACCAGGAGCCAAGCAGGGAAGAAGGAAGGAAGGGTAGAGCCGAGCACCACCCACACCAGGAATAATCTCAGAGAGAGGATGGTGTGGACAGGCTCCAGGAAAGGGCTTCTCAGCTAGGGGCAACTCATTATGCTGCAGTGGGGGTACCTAACAGAACCCCCTAGGGTTTTTTTAAAGTATACAGCACTGTCCTGCCCACCCATGGCATCAGATGAATGCCATGTCCAGGGGAAACCCCAGTACGTCCTCATCACAGCCATGTGAACTCTGCTGTTTGTTCATAAAAATGTGTTGCATCCCTAGGGGGAAAAAAAGAGCTAATCCAATAGAGAGAAGAGTGGCTCAGGGGAGACAGTCACCCATGAGGAATGAGGGCAGGACACACAGGCCCAGGCTGAGATTGCACAGGGTGTCGCACTAGTGGCTGTGTCAGAGCCAAGTGCATGTGCCCACTGCCACCTCTGCCAAAGCCATCAGTGAATCCCTCCAGCACCTACAGGGGCTTTGCACATAGGAGCTGTGCTTGTGGGCGGGGGCACAGGGCAGGAAGCCAGAGAGGAGGGCACCATGTCCCTGAGTAAGGTAGAAAGGGGAAGCACAGCCTGGACACATTCATCCATTCCTTTATTTCAAAATATCACCAAGTACCTGCCACAGCTATGTGCTGGGAACTCAGTGAACACGCCTGTGCTTTGCCCACTGGCATGGAGCCCACGGTCCGGGGGTGATGGTTTCTGTTGCATTTCAAAGCCATTGGGGTGCTGCATAGATGGCTGGCTGCAGAGTCTATTTGAGAGGAAGGCAAGAAGTCAGGGCCCATGGACTGTAGATTCCACCCTTGATCGTCTACTACACGAAAACAGCCACAGAAGTGAGGGGGCATTCCCAAGAGGAAGGCAGAGGAGGAGAGATTAAAACTGAGTCACGAAGTGTAGCCAGTCCCATGGAAGCACCTGGGCTAAGGAGGGTCTGTCCCCGCAGAGATGTTCGGAACGCCCGACTGGGGATGTGCCCCTCTCCTATGTTCTTGGTCACCAGAGGAACCAGGTGAAGAGTGTGGATGACTCAGTCCACCCCTCCCCGCACAGGAAAAACAACTCAGAGGACATCCCCTACTGGGAGTGGGCCAGGAGCTCCGGCTTCCACGCCAGGGAGAGGAGGGTGTTGTGGCTGCAGAGGTGAGTCCACAGGGAAGCGTGGGTGTCATGGAGAAAGACAGGAGGAGAGGAAACGGCCTCTTGCTGGAGCCAAGCAGAGAGGAGCAAAGGAGGGGAGGAGCCTGCAGGCCCTGGAGCCCCAGAGCGGCTCTGGGTGGCCCCTTTCCTTCTCTCCACAGCACAAAATAAGCTGCTTTTCCAGGCTTTTTCTCTTCCTTGTGCTCACTCCATTTTCCTTCTTCCAAGCCTGAGCCCTGGTCTACCAAGGACCCCTATGTGAAACACTTGTTATAGAACTTTTGTCCTGACTCTCAGGCCCCCAGAGGAGCAAAGCTGTGGAGGAGGGACCTCATGAGCCAGCAACCTTCACTTAGGAATTCTTAACTTTTTTTTTTTTTGAGATGGAGTCTCACTCTGTCACCCAGGCTGGAGTGCAGTGGCACGAAATCGGCTCACTGCAGCCTCTGCCTCCCCGGTTCAAACGATTCTCGTGCCTCAGCCTCCTGAGTAGCTGGGATTACAGGTGCCTGCCACCACACCTGGCTAATTTTTGTATTTTTAGTAGAGATAGTTTTGCCATGTTGGCCAGGCTGGTCTCAAACTCCTGAGCTCAAGTGATCCACCTGCCTCGGCCTCCCAGAGTGCTGGGATTACAGGCGTGAGCCACCATACCTGGCCAGCTTTGACAGCAGAAATCTTCTCTCTAGAAATATTCATATACATAAGGAATTTTGCACACATCCTTACAGGGTTTAGGGAGCCTCTGAAGCCTGTCCATGAACCTCTGCCATTCGTTTATAGCATGGTGTCAGCTGCAGAGTAATAGGATCTATGTGGGCCTGGAAGTCCAACAGGCCTGGGTTTGAAGCTTTTTCCAACATTTTTGCTTGTTAGCAGCTGGTTTGGACAAATAATTTCAACTTAGTTTTCTCATCTGTGAAACGGGGAAAAAGCACTTACCCTGTAGGGCTGTTGCGAAGATTGAACAAGACAACTCATGTTAAATACCCAGGCACCGTGTCCGCCTGCAGCAAGCAGTCAGTACATGGGGGATCTCGTGCCCCAAGCCTCCTCTTTATGGAGTCCCTCATGTTGCCCCAGCTGGCCTCGGATTCCTCCCACCTCCACCTCCTGGGTAGCTGGGACTACACCACGCCATGCTTCAACCCCCTTTGTGATCATTCAAAACCATTTGGTTCCCTGCACCCTCTCACATTTACCGCAATTCCTATAGAATCCAAATTCTTTTAACCTGGTGTTGTAGGTCATCTATAATCCTGATCCAAGCAGCCTGTCCCTTCTCCCACACCACTGTTCCTCCACATGCATGTCCCACACCAACCCATGCCATCCGCTGGTTCTAAATACACCTGAAGCACTGCAAGGCCCCACATCTGGCTGCCTGCTCTGTGCTTCTCTCATCATTCCTCAAGGCCCAGGGAAAGTCCTGCTACCTCCCTGAAGCCAAGTGCCTACCCGCTTCTCCACTCTAGGCTGTTCTCTGTGCTGTGTGTCCCCAGCTGGATGGCAGCTCCTCAGGGCAAGGAACAATTTCTCTTCCTTCTCAGTGCAACCTCCAAAACACAGCAGAGGAGCGTGCACTGGGGGCTAAGGCTGGCACAGAAAACACAGCAGCACAGGGCTGCTGGAGGGGTGGAGGAGACTGGAGGGGACAGTGACCTGCCTGCTTCATAATACATGGCTGGGAGCCCCACCTTTTGCCTATGGAAGGCATGTGCTTTGAGGTTGATTTTCTCGGGTGCGGAGTGTCTACGCCACCCACACTTTCTCACCTGGTCCAATGCACGGGCACAGGCAGGGGCAGGGGCAGAATCTGTTGCTGTAGAACGCAGCACAGCTGCCTGCGCTACTGTGGACATCATTAAACTGGTAGCTTCACTGAAGGTGACTCTGGCCTGTGTGGGCACTCAGTTGATGCCCTTCTCTTCCCTCCTAAGCCCCATTAGCTTTAGGTCTTCACCACCTGCACTGAGAGAAAGATTAATGCTGAGCACCAGAGTAAAATCTAGCACAGAAGGCAGGGTTTCAGTAAAAAACCAAAAGCACGGCAGATTAGAGCTCGAGGGCCCACAGGTGGGAGGACAGTAGAGGAACTGGGCAGCCCAGGGTGTCAGGATGGGGTGGACAGGAGTGGACAGGAGAGAGTAGCCAGGAGGAGGGATGTGGCTGCACCACCAGTCCACGTGGGCGGCTGGAGACCTGGCAGGAGGCCAGGAGAGACTGTGCCTCCTCCAGCCTGGCTGTCTTGGCCAAGTTCTGACAGCAGCCAGGAGGAATGTGAGAAAGAAAACAAGACAAACTTTGCTACCTCTGGCTGGTCAGGGGAAGTTTGTGTTGGAAAAGAAGAAGCCACAGATTCTGCTGTTCCACTGCCTTCCCCCCTCCCACCCTGGGGGACAGCCCAGCACCTTCTAGTCCACTCCTCCCTGCCCTCTGCCACTCCCCTCGCTGCCCCAGAGCCCCCTCCCTCCTTGCCCAGGTTCTCCAGGGAGCCAAGCCTGAGAGTCTAGGGAGGCCCGCAGGAGGAAATGATGTTCGGAAAGAGCAGCATCACTTTATTTATTTATTTTTTATTTTTTGAGACGGAGTTTCCGTTTTGTCACCCAGGCTGGAGTGCAATGGTGCGATCTTGGCTCACTGCAACCTCTGCCTCCGGGGTTCAAGTGATTCTCCTGCCTCAGCCTCCCAAGTAGCGGGGATTACAGGTGCCCACCACCATGCCTGGCTAATTTTTTTTGTATTTTTGGTAGAGACGGGGTTTCGCCATGTTGGCCAGGCTGATCTCGAACTTCTGGCCTCAAGTGATCCGCCCCCCTCGGCCTCCCATAGTGCTGGGATTACAAGCGTGAGCCGCCGTGCCCAGCTCAGCAGCATCACTTTAAATGGTATCTCTGTCTCACATTTGTGCCTGCAGCTCTATCCAAGGCAGGAAAGGAGCAGAAGAGACTCTGCTAGCGTTGGCTGGGCTGGAGACTCAGGAAAGGGAGCCTGGGGCTGTGGGGGTGAAGCTGGCCTATTTGTCTCCCCCAGTGGAAGGATGAAGACAGGAGCACCTGCAGGGCTCTATTTGCTGGGCTTCCTACTGGGGGACTGCACCCCCTGTCCCATTTAACCTTTTTGATAATTTCCCATTTGATGTTCACAAAAACCTTGTGAAATAAGTGTTATTTAAAATACCCCCGTTTTACAGATGAGAAGATGGAAGTTCAGAAAAGTTTGAAGAGCCGCCCAAAGCCAAGAGGTTAGCTGGGACTTGAACCCACGTCATCTTCATTCTGAAGCCAGTGTTTTTTGTTTGGTTGTTTGTTTTTCCCAAGGCATTAGTCCCCTTCAGGGGATCCTGTCCTATCCCTTCCTCTCTCCACGGCTCCCTCAGCCCCTCTTTCCTCCCACTCCCATTCTGAGTGTCACCAGCAAGTCAAGAGCAAGACTAGATGGTAGCCACTAGCTGCACGTGGCCAACCACATCATTACAATTAATTAAAATTCAAGCTCCAAATTTTTGGTGGTTGTACTTGCCCCACGTGGCCGGTGGCTACCGTATCGGACGGCACAGACAGGAAACATTTCCATCCTCCTGCTGGTCTGAACTTAAAGGGCGGTCAGGAGGTAGAGGGAACGTGGGAGACCAGCCCAAGGGGCCCAGGGACAGAGCTGCCTTTGTGAGGAGACGAGGAGGTTTCAGAAGTGAGTTTGGGTGAGGGGAGCAGGGGTGTCTGAGGCCTGGGAGAGGAGAGGGCAGCTTGCTGGACTCCCAGGCACCTCCCTCCGATACTGATACTCCGGCAATACTAGTGAGCAATTAATTGGCTGGGGCGGGGCAGGGGCCGGAGCAGGAGGGAGGCCAACGCAATGGAGGAGAAGCCTCCACCCTCTCAGCAGATGGCAGGGCTCCGGTTCTCCTGGCCTCCTTTCATCCTTTGAGGACCCGGGAGCCTGCCTGGCCCTCCTCAACCTGCCCAGAGCTGGCTGCTGTTTCCTGCTCGCTCATCCAGCCCAGGGCCAGCAGATGGGCTATGGGGCCACCACCTTCCCAATTAGCCTTCTTAGCCTCTTGCTCACTCTTGAGGTCTGGGTTACCAGCCATGGGGAGGGGCTGTGAGTGGCCTGTGAGTAACCAAGGCCCAGCTATGACAGAGGTCATCAGCCCAGGCCCCTCCCCTGGCTGAGCCCTGGCTCCCAGCACCCCCCCACCCCCGCCACCATGCCATCCCCAGAGGCCCCCAGAAGTGACAGGTCAGGGAGTTGGTTTTGGGAATGTGGTGCCCCATTTCTGAGAAGGAGAAGGTTCCCCAGGTGACGGAACACGTAATAGGTATGTGGCTGGCCTGGTACTTGGGGAGTGGTGGGAGGGGGAGCCTGGGGGATGGGGGCAGAATTCATATTTGAAGGAGGAAAGTGGAGGTGGAGTGATGGGGTCCTAAGGAAGGAGCAGATCGGGGGCTGTGAATGGGACCTCATTGGGGTTGGGCAGGTGGGGCTGGAGCAGGCACCCAAGAGCGGAAGAAAAAGCTGAAACGCCTACGTCTGCGAGTGGAGGGCAGATGGGGAGACAGGCCAAGCCAGGGTAGGCAGGAGAGTTAACAGCCAGGCGGCTGGGTCCTGTGGCAAGAGTGGCCGCCCCAGAGTGGGTGGCCGTGGGGCAGAGCGCCTGGTTCCGGGTTAAGCAATGAGGAGCCGGGGCCAGGCCTGTCAGGTGGCAGGATCGTTAGGGGCCCGTGGCCGTGGGTGCCCCACACTGCAGCCACTGCTGCTGCTGAGTAGGCAGATGCACCGGGCTGATTACTACGCTCCTCCCGGCCACGCCAACTTCCCCCGGGGCACCCACCCCCTCCACCTCTCCTGCCCTCCCCACAGTGACTCCTGCCCAGGGAATGTCCAGCTCTGGCATAAAGGACCCAGGTGTCCTCGAGCTGCCGTCAGTCAGGAGGCCGTGCAGTCCGAGATGGGCTCGTCTTGGGCACCCTGGATGGGGCGTGTGGGCGGGCACAGGATGATGGCACTGCTGCTGGCTGGTCTCCTCCTGCCAGGTAGGAGGCTGGGGGCCCTGGGAACAGGAGGGAGGCAGAAGGGAGAGTCCGGGAGAGGACCCAGCGAAGGGGATGGGCAGGGGCTCTGGAATCTGCCTTTAGAGTCTGGGGGTTGCTCCTCACTGCATGGTCGCCTCAGGTAAGTTTCTTAAACTTCCTGAGCCCCAGTTTCTGAAACTCTGAAGTGGGGTTAATGACACCTACCTCTAGTCTGTGCGTCTCAAATTAAATAATGTATGTGACACGTGCTTTGGAAATTCTAGAGGTTTATATAAATGGTGGTGGTGGTGATTTTTATTATGGGAGCACTACAAGATAATGATTGGACATTTAATAGTAATAATATCATTTTTAGAGCCTTTTTATATGCTAGACTCTGTTTTAATCACATTTGGATTATATATTAGAACTTTTTTTTTTTTTTTTTTTGTGAGACGGAGTCCCACTCTGTCTCCCAGGCTGGAGTGCAGTGGCGTAATCTCGGCTCACTGAAACTTCCACCTCTCAGGTTCAAGCGACTCTCATGCCTCAGCCTCTAGAGTAGCTAGGACTACAGGTGCCCATCACCACACCTGGCTAATTTTTTTTTGTATTTTTAGTAGAAACAGGGTTTTACCATGTTGGTCAAGCTGGTCTCGAACTCCTGACTCAAGTGATCCGCTCGCCTCGGCCTCCCAAGGTGCTGGGATTACAGGCATGGGCCATCACACCCAACCTATATTAGCACTTTTGATCATTACAAGAATGGTATGAAAGGAGATTTGTTATTTCCACTCTACAGATGAGGACACTGAGGCTTGGAGAGTTTAGGAAACTAGCTCAAGATCATGCATTAGAAGGCAGCAAAGCCAAGATTTCAACCCCAGGCCAGGCGACCCCTGGACCTGTGTTGTTAACCACCAGGTACTTATAGCCCTTGAGGAATTTCTGCAACCTTCCCATGGTCTAGTAGGTGGTTGGTGTCTGAGGGAATAGAGAAAGAGAGAGGCGATGCGTGGTGGATTCATGCAGAGGACTGAAGGGAATTGGCACAGCTGGGGTTTGGCATGGAGGTGCATGCAGATAATTTCTTTCTGAGGAGAGAACAGGGACATCACAGAGGATGGTAGTCTGGTTGTTGGTGGAGGGATCAGGATGAGTGGCAGTAATAAATCATAATATATAATGCTTTACACTTTCTAAAACATCTTCTGGCCGGACATGATGGCTTGCGTCTGTAATCCCAACACTTCAGGAGGCCAAGGCAGGCGAATCACCTGAGGTCAGGAGTTCAAGACCAGCCTGGCCAAGATGGTGAAACCCCTCTCTACTAAAAATACAAAAAATTAGCTGGGTGTGGTGGCGGGCACCTGTGGTCCCAGCTACTTGGGAGGCTGAGGCAGGAGAATCTCTTGCACCGAGGAGGCAGAGGTTACAGTGAGCTGAGACAGTGTTATCGCACTCTAGCCTGGGCAACAAGAGAGAAACTCCATCTTACAAAAGAAAAAAAAAAAAGAAGAAAAAACTTCCAGGTGGATGATCTCATTTAGTTTTCTTCATAGTAATGCTGTGGGAAGGCAGGGCAAATTTGGCCCCTCTGAATGTATAAACTAAAGCTCAGTGAGGTTCAGTAACTTGCTACTATGTGGCTCCGTTTGTGAGACATGGGACCTGGAGGGGCTAGGGAAGGCAGAAGGAATGCAGGTGAAAGAGTCATGGAAGAACCATGGGGTAAGTTGGGCCTGGGGTTTTGAGCAAAGGAAAGGAAAGATAAGGAAAGATGTGGCTCCACATCCCTGAGGGAACTCAAGGCAGCAGAAGTCAGATGAGGGGCTGGATGGAGGCAGGTGTGCTCAGAGAGGGAAGTTGATTGTGGCCAGGAGCCTCGGAGGCTCGTGGGGTTTCATCCTGGTTCCCTGGGCTGGGCCAGCGAGAGCAGGACTGGCTCAGGGTGCGGTGTCCTGACACACTGGTACCAGCAGTTTCTGAAGCAACAGGTAGTGACCCCACATCCTGGCCCCCACCCAGCTTTACTGGCATGGCCAGTGCTGAGATGGGAAATAGGGTTTCCATTCCTGACCCCAGCCTGGGCTCTCACGAAGAAGCTGGTGACCAAATCTTAGTCCTCGAGTGCCCTTTCCTTTATTTCAGGCCCTCTGCCCCCAGCTTTATCTTTTTCCAGTGTCTCCTTCTATATTTTTCTCTGCTTCTCAGCCCTCCATTGTTTTGCCTTTTGTCTTCTCCTTCCCTTTGGTCCTACTGTCTGGCCCAGGATTTTTCCCCTAAGAATTTATGCCTGGACTTCTCAGAGCCTCAGTTTCCCCAATTCTCTGTCTCTTCAGGGTCCTTTCTTTTAGACCTACTTGTTCCTGCCACTTCTCCATTCCCTCTTCTTTTTTAAAATTTTTTTAATTAAAAAACAAAATACAGACGGGGTCTATGTTGCCCAGGCTGGTCTTGAACTCTGGGGCTCATGCAATCCTCCCACCTCGGCCTCCCAAAGTGCTGGGATTACCGGCGTGAGCCACTGTGTCCAGCCCCTTCTCATATTCAATGTATTCCTTTGAGGCCCCTCACTTTGGCACCTAATTTTCTATTTTTCTGGTTGGTGTTTGCCCACCCTTCCCAAACAATGAAACTGCCTTTATTCGGCCACCTCAATATCCTTTAGAGACAATAGCCAGTTCTTCCTCCTTTCTTCATCCCTAAACTCTCCCTAAACCCGAGAGGCCAATGACTGAGATAAGGCAGAAAGGTGAGGGAGGAAGCCAAGCCTCCTTGGCCCTTACTAACCACTGCTTTCCTCCACAGGGACCTTGGCTAAGAGCATTGGCACCTTCTCAGACCCCTGTAAGGACCCCACACGTATCACCTCCCCTAACGACCCCTGCCTCACTGGGAAGGGTGACTCCAGCGGCTTCAGTAGCTACAGTGGCTCCAGCAGTTCTGGCAGCTCCATTTCCAGTGCCAGAAGCTCTGGTGGTGGCTCCAGTGGCAGCTCCAGTGGATCCAGCATTGCCCAGGGTGGTTCTGCAGGATCTTTTAAACCAGGAACGGGGTATTCCCAGGTCAGCTACTCCTCAGGATCTGGCTCTAGTCTACAAGGTGCATCCGGTTCCTCCCAGGTGGGCAGCAGCGTCTCTCACTCGGGAAGCAGCGGCTCTCATTCGAGCAGCAGCAGCAGCTTTCAGTTCAGCAGCAGCAGCTTCAAAGTAGGGAATGGCTCTGCTCTGCCAACCAATGACAACTCTTACCGTGGAATACTAAACCCTCCCCAGCCTGGACAAACCTCTTCCTCTTCCCAGACCTTTGGGGTGTCCAGCAGTGGCCAAAGCGTCAGCTCCAACCAGCGTCCCTGTAGTTCGGACATCCCCGACTCTCCCTGCAGTGGAGGGCCCATCGTCTCGCACTCCGGCCCCTACATCCCCAGCTCCCACTCTGTGTCAGGGGGTCAGAGGCCTGTGGTGGTGGTGGTGGAGCAGCACGGTTCTGGTGCCCCTGGAGTGGTTCAAGGTCCCCCCTGTAGCAATGGTGGCCTTCCAGGCAAGCCCTGTCCCCCAATCACCTCTGTAGACAAATCCTATGGTGGCTACGAGGTGGTGGGTGGCTCCTCTGACAGTTATCTGGTTCCAGGCATGACCTACAGTAAGGGTAAAATCTACCCTGTGGGCTACTTCACCAAAGAGAACCCTGTGAAAGGCTCTCCAGGGGTCCCTTCCTTTGCAGCTGGGCCCCCCATCTCTGAGGGCAAATACTTCTCCAGCAACCCCATCATCCCCAGCCAGTCGGGAGCTTCCTCGGCCATTGCGTTCCAGCCAGTGGGGACTGGTGGGGTCCGGCTCTGTGGAGGCGGCTCCACAGGCTCCAAGGGACCCTGCTCTCCCTCCAGTTCTCGAGTCCCCAGCAGTTCTAGCATTTCCAGCAGCTCCGGTTCACCCTACCATCCCTGCGGCAGTTCTTCCCAGAGCCCCTGCTCCCCACCAGGCACCGGCTCCTTCAGCAGCAGCTCCAGTTCCCAATCCAGTGGCAAAATCATCCTTCAGCCTTGTGGCAGCAAGTCCAGCTCTTCTGGTCACCCTTGCATGTCTGTCTCCTCCTTGACACTGACTGGGGGCCCTGATGGCTCTCCCCATCCTGATCCCGCCGCTGGTGCCAAGCCCTGTGGCTCCAGCAGTGCTGGAAAGATCCCCTGCCGCTCTATCCGGGATATCCTAGCCCAAGTGAAGCCTCTGGGGCCCCAGCTAGCTGACCCTGAAGTTTTCCTACCCCAAGGAGAGTTACTCGACAGTCCATAAGTCAACTTTTGTGTGTGTGCATGCCTTGGGCACAAACAAGCACATATACTACATCCCATATGGGAGAAGTCCAGTGCCCAGGCATAGGGTTAGCTCAGTTTCCCTCCTTCCCAAAAGAGTGGTTCTGCTTTCTGCACTACCCCAAGGTTGCAGACTCTCTTTTATCACCCTTTCCTCCTTCCTCTTCCCAAAATGGTAGATTCAAAGCTCCTCTCTTGATTCTCTCTTACTGTTTAAATTCCCATTCCACTGCAGTGCCCCTCAGCCAGATCACTACCCCTTACAATTCCCTCCACTGTGTCTTTGAAATGGCCCATTCAGTAACACCCCCATCAGCTTCTCAACTGGGAAACCCCTGAAATGCTCTCAGAGCACCTCTGACGCCTGGAGAAGTTATACCTTCCTCTTCCACTTTACCAAATAAAGCAAAGTCAAACCATCATCTGGAAACAGTGGCCACTTTTCACTGACCTCTCTTCGACATCCAGTCAACCCACCCAGTATGCCACTGGGCTCTCGCTCCCAATTCCACCCCACCCTCCGTTACAGAGCTCACCACGCCCTCCTAGATCACCGTCCCCAACACTCCCACTGCCTCTCAAGGCCCTTATCTCAGCCCCTTCCTGCGGCCACTTCCCTCAGTGCTCAGATGATTCCCTGGGTGAGGGAGACACTGGGGCACCCTCAGAGGTTGGAGCAGGCTCCCTGCTGTCTCTGGATCCTGGACAGATGGCTCAGTAAACTGTGGGGACTAGGTGCAGACTTTTTGCCTTCTTGGAGTCCTGGGTCTCCTCTGAGAGTCTGGGTGGTGTTCCTCCTATGCCTCTAGAGGTCTCTGTGTCCCTCATTTTCCTTCAAAAACAGGCCGTATTTCTCTTCTACCTTCCAGCTCCTCCCACAGAGGAGGAAGACAATAAATATTAGTTGAACTGAAAGCAGAGATTGCCTGGCCTCCCAGATCCTTCCTCCATTTCCCTCCTCTCTCATTGCTCCAGGAAATCCATTCTCTTCCCATTCCTCATTCACCATGGGGTCCCCCTTCCCCTTATTTAGGGCCCTCAGTGTTTCCTCTCCCTCCCCTCCCCACCCCACCCAAACTCCTTTTCTTCCACCATTAGCATGCCTCACCTTCTAGACGCCATCCTCTCTGGGAGTCATGAGTCTCGATTTCCTGGGTTTCTGGGACACCTGGAAGCTTGGGAAGGCTGGGACACAACAACTCCAACCAGATTCCTGTCAGCTGAGTAGGAGGCCAGGTGGGAGTTGTTCCTGGAGCTGGGGGTGGAGAGAGTAAAGGACTGAGAGGATGGGAGCGGGGCAGGGAGTGCAGCCAAGCAGGGTGACTCACTGGCCTAGATCAAGAGGCCCGGCCCGGCCCGTGGCAGAACAGAGCTGCCAGTGGTCTCTCCATCTTCACACTCCCTGCTCTGCTGGGCTCCAGAGTGAGAGTGTGAGCAACATGGCTCTCAGGTGAGGGCTGAGAGGGCAGAGCGCCCCAGTGGGAAAGAGGAGTTGCCTCCATTGGAGAAGAAAGATAAAGTGGAGTGTGTGGTGGGGTCCATGTGACTTAAGTCCTGAGACAGGCAGGGAGAGGCTGAGGCGGACAAAGTTCCTGCATCCCAAGGAGGGCAGAGTGGATTGTGCTTGTCCCTGTAGGAGCCCCACCCCCCACCCCAGGCCACCTCTCAGAGCCTCTGCTTGGCTGCAAAGGAATTCACCCCTACCGTAGCACTTAACCCATTCGCTCCTGTCAGGTTGGTGCTGTCTAGTCCTGAATTTAGAACTGTTGAAACTCCAGGTCTAGAATCAGCAGAAATGTTTTACATTGACCAGAAAGGGATTGAATCACCCTTGGTCCAGCATCTGGCCCCTGATCTGCAGCCAATGGCAGGAATCCAGGTCCTCAGATGCTTCATGGATGGGAATTGAAGGGAGGGAAGGCCCTCTGATGTGGTGATTCCTCGAGTCTCCTGCTGTGCTCCAAATTAAAAGCTTGTGTAAAACTCATGCCTGTCATCCAAAAAGGCCTCTGGGCTCCATCCACTGCCAGTTCTGGAGAGGAGCTCTTCACTCCTCCAGTGGGTAAGCCAGCAGGGCTGGGGAGGAGGACACAGCAGTAGAATCAGCCAACAGCTCGTGTTTAGACCTCGGGCAGCCAGGGAAGCCTACTCCTGGGGCCTCCGGGAAGCCATGGAGAGAACAAAGGCATTGCATTTTTATAATAAAAATTGCAAACTTATTTAAAAGCCAACAAACAGTTAATGAATCTCTACATTCTCATCGCCTGGCTTCAACAAGGATCAAGTCCTGGCCACTTGACAGCAGCATTTAAAGGCCCTCCTCTACTGTTACTTGGAAATAGCCACTTTCTCCCAGTGTTTCTTATACTCTATGGCACATCTGACCACCAGTAGCAGGCAGAATGATGTCTTCAACCCCAACACCATCAAAGATGTCCACATCCTAATCCCTGGAACGTGGGAATTAGGTTACATGGCAAAGGGAAATTAAGGTTCCAGATGGGATTAAGGTTGCTATTCAGCTGACTTTACAGAGATTATCATGGATTATCCAGGTGGGTCCAGTGTAGTTACCAGGTCCCTTAATGTGGACATGGGAGGCAGAAGAGGAAGTCTGAGTGATACAGTGTAAGAACTGGCTGATTTTGGCTTTGGAGATGGAGGAAGGGGACCATCATGTGTTCATGAGCCAAAGAACACAGGTTGCCTCTAGAAGGTGAAAAAGTGGGGAAAGGGATTCTCCCCTGAGGCCCCCAGAAAGAATCACAGCCCTGCTGACACCTTGATTTTAATCCACTGAGACCTGTTTTGGACTTCTGATCTCCAAAACTGTAAAGTAATAAATCCATGTTGTTGTAAGCCATTCGGTTCATGGTAATTTGTCACTGCAGCAGCAGGAATTAGTCAGTATCTCATAAGGATGGCATCTAGGCCCATTTCCCTAGCTAGATCCAGGGTCTCATCTAGGAGCAGCTCCTCAGGTGGGGCCACTTCTGCACCCCAGAACCTCCTGCAGGTTGGGGCCAAGGTGAAGGAGATATGAGGATGCACAAGAAAGGGGTGCTGGGAGGAAACAATCCAGATCCCAAAAAGAAACAAGTGTTTCTGTTGCTGAGAGAGGCAATTAAGAGAGTGGGACCCCAGGGTGGAGGTCCTTGTGTATAGAGAAGCAGGGCTGGGGAGGCTGGCAACCAGGGATGAGCTGTGAGCCAGGACACCTGGGCCAAGACGGGGCAGGGAGGTCAAGGAAAGGAGCCAGGGCGGGAGACACCCAGCTTCCTCTGGGACATTCATTCAAGTGGCACCTGTTGCCACAGACCGCATTAGGAATGAGGGTGCAATGTGGAGGTTTATTGTCTCCACAACCACTAGCCCAGCCTGTTTCTGCTGTCCCCCGCCCCACTACCAGGATAAAGGGCTGGCTGTCTTGGGGCTGAGGGAGATCGGGTGCTGAGCAGGATGCAGGGCCGCGTGGCAGGGAGCTGCGCTCCTCTGGGCCTGCTCCTGGTCTGTCTTCATCTCCCAGGTATGGAGGCCATGATGCCCTTGGGCAGGAGGGACTGGAGGTCCCCCAGGAAACAGGAATTAAGGAAAGGGGTAAAGGCAGGAGGGTACACACTTAGGTCCCTGAGGGAAAAGGAAGAATAGGCATAGGGGAAGCAAAGGGAAATGGGGAATCGGGGAAGGGAGACCATTGGTTGCTTTATCTTCCCTTTCCCTCAGGCCTCTTTGCCCGGAGCATCGGTGTTGTGGAGGGGAAAGTTTCCCAAAATTTGGGGACCAACTTGCCTCAGCTCGGACAACCTTCCTCGACTGGCCCCTCTAACTCTGAACATCCTCAGCCCGCTCTGGACCCTAGGTCTAATGATTTGGCAAGGGTTCCTCTGAAGCTCAGCGTGCCTCCATCAGATGGCTTCCCACCTGCAGGAGGTTCTGCAGTGCAGAGGTGGCCTCCATCCAGGGGGCTGCCTGCCGTGGATTCCTGGCCCCCTGAGGATCCTTGGCAGATGATGGCTGCTGCGGCTGAGGACCGCCTGGGGGAGGCGCTGCCTGAAGAACTCTCTTACCTCTCCAGTGCTGCGGCCCTCGCTCTGGGCAGTAGCCCTTTGCCTGGGGAGTCTTCTCCCGATGCCACAGGCCTCTCACTCAAGGCTTCACTCCTCCACCAGGACTCGGAGTCCAGACGACTGCCCCATTCTAATCCACTGGGAGCCAGGGGAAAAATCCTTTCCCAACGCCCTCCCTGGTCTCTCATCCACAGGGTTCTGCCTGATCACCCCTGGGGGACCCTGAATCCCAGTGTGTCCTGGGGAGGTGGAGGCCCTGGGACTGGTTGGGGAACGAGGCCCATGCCACGCCCTGAGGGAATCTGGGGTATCAATAATCAACCCCCAGGTACCAGCTGGGGAAATATTAATCGATATCCAGGAGGCAGCTGGGGGAATATTAATCGGTATCCAGGAGGCAGCTGGGGGAATATTCATCTATACCCAGGTATCAATAACCCATTTCCTCCTGGAGTTCTCCGCCCTCCTGGCTCTTCTTGGAACATCCCAGCTGGCTTCCCTAATCCTCCAAGCCCTGGGTTGCAGTGGGGCTAGAGCACGATAGAGGGAAACCCAACATTGGGAGTTAGAGTCCTGCTCCCACCCCTTGCTGTGTGGGCTCAATCCAGGCCCTGTCAGCATGTTTCCAGCACTATCCCCACTTTTCAGTGCCTCCCCTGCTCATCTCCAATAAAATAAAAGCACTTATGGAATTTGCTTCTCCTTGGTGTCTTTGTTTCTGGGCATAAGCTGAAGTGAGTCTGTTCATTCCTGTTTTCTAGCCATCCCCACGGCCCTCTAGGGTCCCCTGCAGACGCTCTCTTGCTATCCCCATCCTTCATAAAGGATCAATGCCCAAGTGCTTGAGGGTGGAGCCTCAGTCTCACCCTGGCCAGGTGGGAGAGCTGTTCCAGAATTGTGCTGGAATCTGAAAGGGGGAGGAGGGACAGGAGGACTAATTGAGATGGCACCTGCAGCAGGGGGTAAGGATGAGGTCCCAGAAGGCGGCTCCAGGGCCAGGTGGACAGGATTCCTTGCAATTCACAGAAACAGGAAGCCAAAAGTCACAATGTCTATGCTTCACTTGTCTTTTCTTCCCCGGAAAGTCAAGCTTCTTGGAAGTGGAGGATACATTGATCTCCTCCCTTACATGCATCATTTAGCACATTGTGTCCCAGAAAACCACAGACTTTGAACATTTGCTGAGTAAATAGCAGACCTCGATAAAGGAAAAGAGAAAAGGGAGAAAGGAAAGGGAGAAAAAAACCTTGAAGCCAACAGTCCCACCTGGGGTGGCATTTGATGCTTTCATTCCCAAGCGATGACACAGTCTCAGCCTTTGGTCACAGTATTGTCTCTCCTGCTCTCCCTTTGGTTTTCCCAGGAGCTCAGCATCCTCACACAAGAGTTGGAGTGAGGGCTGCGAAGGGTCAGGCTACAAAAGCACAGAAGAATCAGCAGGTGTGGGTTGGAGGTGATTTGGTTCTGGATTCTCTCTTCCCTGTGCCGTGCCTGCAATGGTCCAGGTGTATGTACTCTCCATCCAGCCAGGTCCCTGGGAGCTGGGGAGCTTGTGGGAGGGGAGAAAGGAGTAGGAAAAACACCAGAACTCAAGGGATAGGGAGCTGCCTGCCTGCCTGCCTGCCTGAGTAGGAGAGGGGTATTTCTGGAGAAGATGCCCGGTCCCAGCGTCTGCCATAAGGCTCCATCCTACACTGAGAAGTCCTTCCTGGAACACTTTCCTCAGAGCCCACCCTCCCCATCACCAAGCACACTCCCTTCTTCATCACCTCAACCTCTTCACCTGATTCTTCTCCCAGCTTGGACTCTCTTGGTTTCTCCCTGCCCTAGGACAAGGGGTTCCATGCTTGTTTTCAGCACCTGCCTCTTCCACCAGCCCAGGTCATTCTCTCAAGCCTGGAGTCTCACTTCTCTCTGTCCCTCCTCCTGTTGGCCTCTTCTCCATAGTCATTCCTATTCGCACGTTTAAATTTGGTATCAACAGTCCCCTGCTCTGTTCCCCAGACTCGCTAGAGCATAAGCACCATGAGGACAGGGGTTTTGTCTCTTTAGTTCACTGCTGCATCCCCAGCACCAAGAACAGGGTCTGGACCAGGGCAGGCACTCAGCAGGCACTGAAGGAATGGCTGATCCTCTCTCTTTGTCCCTTCCCCTCTCTTATCATCTCTCTTCTTCCACTCAATTCCTGAGCCATGCGGCTACACCCAGAGTCTAATCTACACTCCTGCTGTGGCCCTCTTAGAGCCTCACTGACATTTTTCAACAACCTCATGAAGCCCTTCTCAGCATTAAAATGCTCAGTGTGTTTCATCGTTTAACCTTCATTATTCTCTGTGAGGAAGGTATTATAAGATTTTTGTGGCCAGGCACGGTGGCTCACACCTGTAATCCCAGCACTTTGGGAGGACGAGGCAGGTGCATCACCTGAGGAGTTCGAGACTAGCCTAGTCCAACATGGGGAACATGGTGAAACTTTATCTCTACTAAAAATACAAAAATTAGCCAGGCATGGTGCCTGTAATGCCAGCTACTTGGGAGGCTGAGGCCGGAGAATCGCTTGAACCCGGGAGTTGGAGGTTGTAGTTAGCCGAGATCGCGCCACTGCACTCCAGCCTGGGTGACAGAGCGAGACTCCGTCTCAAAAAAAAAAAAAAAAAAGATTTTTACAGATGGAGGAACTGAGATTTAGAGGGATTAAGCAACTCACACAGCGTTACAAGAGACAGAGGAGGTGACTCAAACCTCATTTTTTCATTATCTGTCCAGGGAGTGTTCAAGTACAATATGCAATTAACAGAAATAACAACAAACTTCTATTATATTTACATATAGGCCATGTCCTGGACAAGGCACTTCCACACACACCCTTCCAGCAAATCCTCACAACAACTCCATTGGGTGGGCACTGCTGGGCCCACTGCACAGGTAAGACACTGAGGCCCAGAGAGGATGGGGAGCTGAGGCTCACACATGGGCAACACTGAGCCAGGGGAGTGCAGTTCATCTGACGCTTGGTGTTGATGGCTCAGGGAAGATGGGCTGCAACAGTGGAGGGTCCTGGGGGGATGTGGCCAGTCCCCTCAGGGGGGTCTTTGTCTTAAGGTTAGTTGTTGCTTTAAGAAGTGGTGGAACTGGGCATAGTGGCTCACGTTTGTAATTTCAGCACTTTGAGAGGCAGAGGCAGGAGGATTACTTGAGCCCAGGAGTTCTAGACCATCCTGGGCAACACAGGGAGACCACATCTCTACAAATAGTAATTTAAAAATTAGCTTGTGCACTTAAAAAAAAAATTAAGAGTAGGCCGGGCATGGTGGCTCACACCTGTAATCCCAGCACTTTAGGAGGCCAAGGCAGGCCTCCCAAAGTTGAGAACAGGCTGGCCAATGTGGTGAAACCCCATCTCTACTAAAAATACAAAAATTAGCCAGGCGTGGTGTTGCATGCCTGTAGTCCCAGCTAGAGGGGAGGCTGAGGCATGAGAATCGCTTGAACCTGGGAGATGGAGGCTGCAGTGAGCCGAGACTGTGCCACTGCACTCCAGCCTGGGCAACAGAGTGAGACTCTGTCTCAAAAAAAAAAAAAAAAAATCATAAGAGCAAAAATAAATTTAAAAAAATATTAGCTTGGCATGGTGTTGTGTCTGTGGTCCCAGCTACTTGGGAGGCTGAGGTGGGAGGATCACCTGAGCCTGGGGGGTCAAAACTGCAGTGAGCCATGATCATTCCACCGCACTCTAGCCTGGGTGACAGGGCAAGACTCTAAAAAAAAAAAAAAGAAAGAAAGAAAGGCGGCTCACACCTGTAATCCCAGCACTTTGGGAGGCTGAGGAGGGTGGATCACCTGAGGTTAGGAGTTCAAGACCAGCCTGGTCAACATGGTGCAACCCCGTCTCTACTAAAAATAAAACATTAGCCAGGTATGGTGGTGGGCGCCTATAATCCCAGCTAGTCAGGAAGCTGAGGCAGGAGAATTGCTTGAACCCGGGAGGCAGAGGTTGCAGTGAGCCGAGATCACTCCATTGCACTCCAGCCTGGGTGACAAGAGGGAAACTCCATCTCACACACACACAAAAAAAACAAAAAAACCCAAAAACCAAACAACAACAACTACAACAAAAAGAGAGGGAATGTTTTCAGTAATTTGCGATATAAGAAAGGTCTTAATGTTTGCAACAGGGACTACTGCTGGCATACTGATTTTCACATTTTTATTAGTGCTTAACTGGTGGAAGTGGTGGTTGGAGTAGCAAGAGTCATTCATTTCTCCTATCCTAGGTGGGCGCTTATCCAGAAGTTAGGAAACCGATGTTCCCTTTCTGCCACACAACTTTCTGTGCCAGGTCACCTTAGGCAAGTCATTGACCTCTGTGGACCTTCGTTTTCTCATCTGTAACATGGGATGAAAGCAGATGTCCAGCCTCCCTCACGGGGTTATTAGGAAGTTTAGGTAAGATAATGATAAGGTGCCTTAGAGACTGGAAAACCCTGAGCCATCCTAAAGGATAGATCCTAATGCAGTGCATTATCCCAGTGAGGCAGTCCTGGCAGGACCACAGGATAGTCCTTAGTCCCACAGAGGAGGGCTGGTCTGGTGCAGTGGCTGTAATTGACATCACAGTCGATCGATAAGGTTGATGTGATGCTTTTCACTGGGAGTTACACTGCAGAGAATGACTCCAAGATCAAGAGGAAGAGTTGAGTTGGCTTCTCATTTAAATATTTCATCCCGCAAACAAACCACATGCACTCAGCCATTTGTCAGTAAAAAAGACATTTTTCATTTACACACACACTGTTGGGTGATAATAATAATAGCTTCCTTTATGTATTTACCACGAACTAAATGTTACAGTATTACTTCAATTCTTACAATTATATGATGTGCCTACTCTTTTTTTTTTTTTTTTTTTTTTTTTTTGTAGAGATGGAGGTCTCGCTTGTTGCCCAGATTAGTCTTGAACTCCTGGCCTCAAGTGATCCTCCTGCCTCGGCCTTCCAAATTGCTGGGATTACAGGCGTGAGCCACCATGACCAGCCTAAAGTGAATTAATATTTGATTCTAGATAATCTCCAGCTAGACAAGCCCCACTGTGGAAAGGTGGTAGCAACAAGCTGTGAAATAATTTTGAGACCATTTAGTTCTTCTTGGCCTCAGGATGGCAGTTGTGACTGATGGAACAGGCGTTTTGTTTGTTTGTTTGTTTGTTTTTTTGAGACGGAGTCTCGCTCTGTTGCCAGGCTAGAGTGCAGTGGCACGATCTTGGCTCACCGCAACCTCCGACTCCCTGATTCAAGCAATTCCCCTGTCTCAGCCTCCCGAGTAGCTGGGATTACAGGCATGCGCCACCATGCCCAGCTACTTTTTGTATTTTTTAGTAGAGACATGGTTTCACCATGTTGGCCAGGATGGTCTGATCTCCTGACCTTGTGATCCGCCCGCCTCAGCCTCCCAAAGTGCTGGGATTACAGGCGTGAGCCACCGCACCCAGCCGGAGGGTGGTTTCTTTAGCACCTCTTCCTCTGTCCCTCCTTTCTCTGAATCCTGTGCTTAAATCACTCCCTGGCAATTCAGGACCATAATCCCTCCTGCCTCACCTAGTCAAAACCCAATTCTCCTGAGTCTCTCTGTCCACTGTGACATTGTCATATGATGAATTCAGGAGAACTAACTCTGTTCATGATTAATAGGTGCAAAGATGATGAGTCTAGGAAGATAAAATCTATCTAGTATGTTAGCGGCCCCTTAAACATCTGTCACCAGCCTTCAAGCTCAGGTGCCCCTCTCTTTTCCTGGGACACCCTCTCAGTGTCTAAAGGATGTTAAGGCATTTCTACTTAATGTAATTTTGTTTCTCTTATGAATTTATTAAACAAATAGCATTTAAGCATTAAATAATATTCTTCTATTTATATACTATGTACACAACTAATACATATACATTTATGAATTTAATAATCCAAACTGATTCAAACATTAAATATTGATTTTAGACTTAAACTCATTTAAGCATTTAATTAAAATCTTGCATTTAGCTGGGCACAGTGGCTCATACCTATAATCCCAGCACTTTAGGAGGCCGAGGGGGGTGGATCACCTGAGGTCAGGAGTTCGAGACCAGCCTGACCAACATGGTGAAACCCTGTCTCTATAAAAATACAAAAATTAGCTGGGCATGGTGGCAAGTGCCTATAATCCCAGCTACTCAGGAGGCTGAGGCAGGAGAATTGCTTGAACCCAGGAGGTGGAGGTTGCAGTGAGCTGAAGCGCCATTGCACTCCTGCCTGGGCGACAAGAGCAAGACTCCATCTTAAAAAGAAAAAAAATCTTGCATTTAATATATAGGATTCTCTTAAATGTCTGAAACCCCCTAAGAAGCAAACAAATGATTTTTTTTTCTTTTTTTTTTTGAGATGGAGTTTTGCTCTTGTTGCCCAGGCTGGAGTGCAATGGCACTATCTCAGCTTGCTGCAACCTCTGCCTCCCAGGTTCAAGCGATTCTCCTGCCTCAGCCTCCCAAGTAGCTGAGATTACAGACGTGCACTACCATGCCCGGCTAATTTTTTATTTTTAGTAGAGATGGGGTTTCACCATGTTGGTTAGGCTGGTTTCGAACTCCTGACCTCAGGTGATCCACCCACCTTGGCCTCCCAAACTGCTGGGATTACAGGTGTGAGCCACTGCACCCAGCCTATGAATGCAATTATTATTATTATTTTATTTTTATTTTTTGGAGGCAGAGTCTTCCTCTATCACCCAGGCTGAAGTGGAGTGGCACCATCAGGGCTCACTGCAGCCTCAACCTCCTGAGCTCAAGGAGTCCTCCCACCTCAGCCTTCTAAGTAGCTGGGACAACAGGCCTGCACCACTGCACCTGGGTAATTTTTAAATTTTTATAGAGATGGGGTCTCACTATGTTGCTCAGACTGATCTTGAACTCCTGGCCTCAAATGATCCTCCCACCTCAGCCTCCCAAAGTCCTCGGATTACAGGCATGAGCCACTGTGCCCAGCCTGGAACATTAGCTTTTAGCAACTATCTGCACACAGAAAAGCATCATCACAAGAACCAAAAATCAGGTGAGCAATCACAGTAACTGGATTTAACTTCATATCACTAAAAGAGACATTGAGGAGGGCAGGAGAGACAGTCTTGAATTGTGACGCCCCTTCCGTCCTCCCTGGCAGTGTCCCTGCAGCATGGAAAGTCTTTGCATTTTGGGGAGGGAGGGCATGGGGTGGGGGGCTTTATATTGAACTCACTGCTGCACTGTCATAGCGGAGAGCAAAGTCATGCTGGGCTCAGCTGACGCCTGCACATGGAGGGGGCATCTGGACCAGCCCTAGCCAGAGGGAAATCACCTATCCCAGTGGTTGGAACTTGAGTTTCTTGGCAAGCCTCACCACCACGGGCCAAAGTGCTCTGGTGTCCTAGATAAACTTGAAAGGCAGTTTAGGCTGGATGCGGTGGCTCACACCTATAATCCCAGCACTTGGGGAAGCTGAGGCAGGAGGGACACTTGAGGCCAGGAGTCTGAGACCAGCCTAGGCAACATAAGGAGGCCATATTTCTACAAAAGAAAAAAAAAGGAAAGGCAGTCTAGGACACAAGGCCTGGAATTCCTAGACAACTCCTAGTGCTGGGCTGGACTTACAGCCAACGGACTAGGGTCGCACTTGACCTACGGAGACACCAGCCGGTATGGCTAAGGGAGGGCTTGTGCCACCCCTTCTCCAACCCCAGGCAATGCAGCTCCCAGCAACGAAAGTGACTCCTTCCCTCTGCTTAAGGAGAGACGAGCAATGGGTAAAGAGGACTTGGTCTTGCATCTTGGATACCAGCTCAGCCACAGTAGGATAGGGCACTGGGCTGAGTCATGAGGCCCCCATTCCAGGCCCTAGCTCCCAGATGTCATTTTTAGATATACCTGGGCCAAAAGGGAAGCTGCTGCCTTGAAGAGAAGGGCCCAGTACTTGCAGGATTCATCACCTGCTGACTAAAGAGCCCTTGGGCCCTGAATAACTAGCAGCAATAACCAGGTAGTACACTGTGGGCCTTGGGTGAGACTCTGAGACGTGCTGTCTTCAGCAGTGACCCAGCACATTCCCAGCTATGGTGGCTATGGTGAAAGACTCCTGCAGTTTGAGAAAAGCAGAGGGAAAAGTAAAGGGGACTTTGGCTTGTACCTTAGGCACCAGCTCAGCCATGGTAGGGTAGAGCAACAAGCAGTCTCTTGGAGTCCCCAAGTCTAGGTGTAGATTCTATCCTGGACCTGCCCCTCTGGCTCAGGGCAGGTCCAGAGGGGAGCCTGCTGCCCTGAAAGGTAAGTCCCAGGCTTGGCGACATTCACCACAAGCTGATGGAAGAGTCCTTGGGCTTTAATTTTAATTTTTATTTTTTTGAGACGAAGTCTTGCTGTCACCCAGACTGGAGTGCGGTGGCACCATCTGGGCTCACTCTAACCTCTGTCTCCTGGGTTCAAGAGGTTCTCCTGCCTCAGCCTCCCAGGTAGCTGAGATTATAGGCACCCACTACCACACCTGGCTAATTTTTGTATTTTTAGTAGAGACAGGGTTTCACCATGTTGGTCAGGCTGGTCTTGACCTCCTGACCTCAAGTGATCCACCTGCCTCGGCCTCCCAAAGTGCTGGGATTACAGGCGTGAGCCACCACGGCCGGCCACCTTTGGGCTTTAAGTGAACATTGGTGGTGGCCTGGCAGAATTGCTGTGGATGGTGGTGGTGGTCGCCACAGGGAGAGGCTCCTCTGCCTGAGGAAAGGGGAGGGATGAGTGGGAGGGACTTTGTATTGTGGTGTGAGTACCCACTTAGCCACAGTAGAACCGAACATCAGGTAAATTACCAAAGTTTTTGACTCCAATCCCTGGCTTCCAGACAGCATCTCTGGACAAGCTCTTGGCCTAGAGGAACTTGTTGCCCTGAAGGAAAGGCCCTGGCAAAGACCCAGTGCTGTGCTGGCTTCAAATCTGACCCAGTGCAATCCCAGTGGTGGTGGCCACAGGGATGCTTGTGTCACCACACTGCCAGCTCCAGGTGGCTCAGCAAGAGAGAGAGAGAGACTGTGTGTTTGGGAGAAAGTAAGCAAAAAGAACAAGAGTCTATGCCTGATAATCCAGAAAATTCTTCCAGCTCTTATCCAAGACCACCAAGGCAGTACTTCTAAGAGTCTGCAAAACTACAGTGTTATTGGGTTTCCCAAGAAAGACAGGCACAAACAAGCCCAGGTCTGTGAAGACTACAATAAATACCTAACTCTTCAATGCCCAGATACCGACAGATGCCTGTAAGCATCAATACCATCATGACCTCATCAAATGAACTAGATAGGCTATCAGGGACCAATCCTGGAGAAAAAGAGATATATGATCTTTCAGGTAGATAATTCAAAATAGATGTTTCGAGGAAACTAAAAGAAATTCAAGGGCCGGGTATGGTGGCTCATGCCTGAAATCCCAGCACTTTGGAAGTCTGAGCAGGGCGGATCGTGAGATCAGGGGATCGAGACCATCCTGGCTAACATGGTAAAACCCCATTTCTACTAAAAATACAAAAAATTAGCCAGGCGTGGTGGCACGCACCTGTAGTCCCAGCTACTCAGGAGGCTGAGGCAGGAGAATCGCTTGAACCCAGGAGGCAGAGGTTGCAGGGAGCCAAGATCGCGCCACCACACTCCAGCCTGGGTGACAGAGTGAGACTGCATCTCAAAAAAATAAATAAATAAATAAATTCAAGATAGCACAGAGAAAGAATTCAGAATTCTATCAGATAAATTTAACAAGGAGATTGAAATAATTAAAAAGAATCAGGTAGAAATTCTATAGTTGAAAAATAGAATTGACATGCTGAAGAATGTATGACTCTTTTGAAATTTTTTTGAAAATTTTTTTTCTTTTTCCTTTTTCCTTTTCTTTCTTTCTTTTTTTTTTTTTTTTTTTTTTTTGTGGGGGGGACAGAGTCTTACTCTGTTACCCAGGCTGGAGTGCAGTGGCACAATTTCAGTTCACTGCAACTTCCATCTCCTGGATTCAAGAGGTTCTCCTGCCTCAGCCTCCCGAGTAGCTGGGATTACAGGTGCCCACCACCACACCTGGCTAATTTTTGTATTTTTAGTAGAGATGGAGTTTCGCCGTGTTGGCCAGGCTGGTTTCGAACTCCTGATCTCAGTTGATCCATCTGCCTTGGCCTTTCAAAGTGCTAGGATTTCAGGTGTGAGCCACTGTGCCTGGCCTTTTTAAAATTTTATTCATTTTAATCTTTCAGAAAAGACAGAATCTCTGAATAGTAGAATTAATCAAGCAGAAGAATTAGTGAGCCTGAAGACAGACTACTTGAAAATGCAGAGTCAGAGGAGACAAAAGAAAAAGTAATAAAAAACAATGAAGCATGCCTACAAGATCTAGAAAACAGCTTCAAAAGGGCAAATCTAAGAGTTATTGGCTTTAAAGAGGAGGTAGAGAAGAGATAGAGGTAGAAAGTTTATTCAAAGAAATAACAGAATTTCCCAAACCTATTGAAAGATATCAACATTCAAATACAAGAAGGTTATAGAATGCCAGGCAGATTAAACTCAAAGACTACCTCAAGGCATTTAATGATCAAACTCCCAAAGCGTCAATAAGTCTAGCAGCAGATTTTTCAGTGGAAGCCTTACAGACCAGGAGACAGTGGCATGACATATTTCAAGTGCTGAAGGAAAAAAACTTTTACTCTACAATAGTATATCCAGTGAAAATATCCTTCAGGCAGAAAGGAGAAATAAAGACTTTTCCAGACAAACAAAAGCTGAGGGATTTCATCAACACCAGACCTGTCTGACAAGAAATGCTAAAGGGAGCTTTTTAATTTGAAAGAAAAGGATGTTAATGAATGAGGATACATCTCATTACAAAACTCACTGGTAGTAGCAAGTATACAAAAAAACACAGAATAGTATAACACTGTAATGGTGGTATGTAAACTACTCTTGTCTTAAAGTAGAAAGACTGAATGACGAACCAATAGAAAATAATAACTATAGTTTATTGCAGCACTGTTCACAATAGCCAGAATTTGGAAGCAACTGAAGTGTCCATCAACAGATGAATGGACAAAGAAAACGTACATATACATAATGGAGTACTATTCAGCCATAAAAAGAATGGTATCTTGCTATTTGCAACAATATGGATGGAACTGGAGGTCATTATGTTGGATGAAATAAGCCAGGCATAGAAAGACAGACATCACATATTCTCACTTATTTGTGGGATCTGAAATCAAAACAATTGAACTCATGGACAGAGACGGTAGAAGGATGGTTACCAAAGGCTGGGAAGAGTAGAGGGGCTGTGGGGGACATGTGGAGATGGTTAATGGGACAAAAAAATAGTTAGAAAGCATGAATAAGACCTAGTATTTGATAGCACAACAGGAGGACTATAGTCAATAATAACTTTTTTTTTTCTTTTTTTCCGGATGGAATCTCCCTCTGTTGCCCAGGCTGGAGTATAGTAGCACCTTCTCAGCTCACTGCAGCCTCTAGCTCCTGGGCTCCAATGATTCTCCTGCCTCAGCCTCCTGGGTAGCTGGGATTACAGGCACGCACCAACACCCCTGGCTAATTTTTATATTTTTTGGAAAGATGGGATTCCACCATGTTGGCCAGTCTAGTCTCAAACTCCTGACCTTAGGTGATCCTCCCGCCTTGGCCTCTCAAAGTGTTAGGTGTATAGGCATGAGCCACTGCGCCCAGCTGATAATAACTTAATTGTACATTTAAAAATAACTACAAGAGTATAATTGCATTGTTTGTAACACAAAGGATAAATGCTTGAAAGGATGGATACTCAATTTTCCATGATGTGATTATGACATACTGCATGCCTGCACCAAAATATCTCATGTACCCCATAAACATATATACCTACAATGTACTCACAAAATTAAAAAATCATTAATAAAATAATAAAATGAGGCCAGGCGTGGTGGCTCACTCCTGTAATCCCAGCACTTTGGGAGGCCGAGGCAGGTGGATCACCTGAGGTTGGGAGTTCGAGACCAGTCTGACCAACATGCAGAAACCCCGTCTCTACTAAAAATACAAAATTAGCTGGGCGTGGTGGCACATGCCTATAGTCCCAGCTACTCGGGAGGCTGAGGCAGGAGAATCGCTTGAAGCCAGGAGGCGGAAGGTTGCAGTGAGCCAAGATTGCACCATTGCACTCCAGCCTGGGCGACAAGAGCGAAACTCTGTCTCAAAATAAATAAATAAATAAATAATAATAAAATGAAATAAAAATAAATAAATGTACAAAACCAGGGAGTAGTTTTTAGTATACTCATGGAGTTACAAAACCAACACCATAATCAATTTCAGAACATTTTCATCAACCCCAAAAGAAAGCCCAAACCCAGGAGCAGTCACTCCCAATCTCCTCGCAACCCTCCCCTACTCCACCCCAGCCCTAAGCAGCCACTCGTCTACTTTTTGTCTCTAAGGACTTATCTATTCTGTACATTTCATATAAATGGAATAATACAACATGGGGTCGTTTTGACTGGCTTCTTTCATTTAGCACAATGTGTTCAAGGTTCATCCATGTTGTAGCACATATCAGTACTTTATTTCTTTTTATTTTCAAATTCATTTTTATTCTAGTGTATGGCTGTATATATCACATTTTATTTTCCATTCATCAGCTGATGGACATTTAGGTCATTTCCATTTTTTATTGTTGTTGTTGTTGTCATTGTTGTTTGGCTATTATGAATAATGCTGCTATGAACATTTGTGAACAAGTTCTTGTGTAGACATAGATTTTCATTTTTCTGGGCTATAAACCTAGAAGTAGGATTGCTGAGTCATACAGTAACTCCATGTTCAACCTTTGGAGGAATGGTCAGACTATTTTCCAAAGTGCTGTACCATTTCACTGTCCAACAGCTGTGTATGAGAGTGCCAATTTTTCCGCACCCTTGCCAACACTTATTATCTCTCTTTTTACTATAGCCAGCCTAGTGGGTGTGAAATTATATCTTACTGAGAAATATCACTGTTTTTAGTTAGGTACACATCTTTTACATAAATTTTAGAATTTTGCGGGCCGGGCACGGTGGCTCACACCTGAATCCCAGCACTTTGGTAGGCCAAGGAGAATGGATCACCTGAGGTCAGGAGTTCAAGACCAGTCTGGCCAACATGGCAAAACCCTGTCTCTGCTAAAAAAACAAAAATTAGCCAGGCGTGGTGGCACATGCCTGTAATCCCAGCTAGTCAGAAGGTTGAGGCATGAGAATCACTTGAACCCAGGAGGCGGAGGTTGCAGTGAGCCGAGATCACGCCATTGCACTCCAACCTGGGCAACAGAGCAAGACTTCGTCTCAAAAAACAAAAACAAAAAAACAAGAATCTCATAACATATTTTCTCCCCCTAATGTAATACACTTCAATAATCTCTCTTGACCATTATTACATAATCAATTTTTCTCTCATTATGATATACTGACTTGATCTGTTAGCAGTATTAAATCTTATGCATATCTTATTTGTATTTTATTATAACTGGTAGGGAAATTTAAATATTCAATATTGTAGAAGATGAAGAATTGGGTTGACTTGGTTAGCTCTTCTTTTTAGTGATATTTTTGGTTAATTTATTGTCTTGGTACCTACTATTGAAACTCCCTTCTCTTTCATTATTGCCTCTGACATCATCTCATGTCAGACGTTCTTATTTCTGCTAACGTTCATACTTATAGCAGGGCTGCTACTGGCGGTGAATCCGCAGGGGTCTGCAGCAACCTCAATTCTTACCTCCTCAGAAGAAAGAATTTGACTGAGGGGCATAAGGCAGAAGGAGAGAACGAGGCAAGTTTTAGAGCAGGAGTGAAAGTTTATTAAAAGGCTTTAGAGCAGGAAGGAAAGTACATTCGGAAGAGGGCCAAGTGGACGACTTGAGAGATCAAGTGTGCGGTTTGATCTTTTGACTTGGGCCTTTTTTTGTTTGTTTTTTGTTTTTTTTTTGAGATGGAGTCTCTCCCTGTCACCCAGGCTGGAGAGCAGTGGTGCAATCTTGGCTCACTGCAACCTCTGCCTCCTGGGTTCAAGCTATTCTCCTGCCTCAGCCTCCCAAGTAGCTGGGACTACAGGTGTGCACCACCAAGCCTGGCTAATTTTTGTATTTTTAGTAGAGATGGGTTTTCACCATGTTGGCCAGGCTGATCTCAAACTCCTGACCTTAGGTGATCCGCCCACCTTGGCCTCCCAAAGTGCTGGGATTACAGGTGTGCCACTGCACCCGGCCTGACTTGAGGTTTTATACATTGCATGCTTCGGGGGTCTTGGTGTTCCTTCTCCCTTGATTCTTCCCTTGGGCTGGGCTGTCCACGTGTGCAGTGGTCTGCCAGCCCTTGGAAAGGGCTGCATGCCCAGTGTGTTTACCGGAGTTGTACGCATGCTCACTTGAGGCATTCTTCCCTTGCCAGTCTAGCATTCCTAGAGGAAGGACATATACCAGTTAAACTCCACCATTTTGCCTCTTATTGAGCATGCTTGAGTCCACTCGCCCAACTCCTGAGATCTTATCAGGAAGCTGCTGATCACCAGTTTCAGGTTTTTTTCTATCTATTGGGAGGCTGCCTGTTCCTGGCGCCAGCTGTTACCAGTTATTATTTTAGAGAAACAGTTAATAACCGCCTGGCCATCACCTGATGCTCACCTGACATTCCTGGTGGGTGTGTGCGGCAGGGAGCCCTCTCCTGCTCTGCTCGTGCCTGACTAGCTGCCTACTATAACAGGGCTACTTGGCTTTCTCAGCATTCTCTGTGGGTTTTCTGCTTACACAGACGAAAGCAAGCACCTATCTTTGCTTTATAAACAGACACATAATTAATAGAAGAGACAAAATGAATAGTTTCCTTTTTATTAAAATAAAATTTTAAAACTCGACTCTTTTCTGTTACAGTCATCTTTTGTGCCCTTTATGTGAATTTTTATCTGTTACTATCATGATTTCATGGCCTGCCAGATTCAGTTTACTTCAATTAACCATAATTATCATTCCTCCCCCCATCTTCTTTCTTTCGTGCCCAACTGTCAACTTGAACAATGGGAGCTCTTCTAAGTTGGCTCCTTTGTCTTTTTTAGCACTGTCATCCTTGACCCTTTTCTTTCTTTCTTTCTTTTTTTCTTTCTTTCTCTCTTTTCTTTCTTTCCTTTCCTTCCTTCCTTCCTTTCTCTCTTTCTTTCTTTCCTTTCTTTCTTTTCTTTTCTTTCTTTTTTGAGACAGGGTCTCACTGTTGCCCAGGTTGGAGTGGCACAATCACAGCTCACTGCAGTCTTTACCTTCTCAAGCTCAGATGATCCTCCCATCTCAGCCTCCCAAGTAGCTGGGACTACAGGCATGCATCACCATGCCCAGCCACTTTTTGTATTTTTTGTAGAGATGGGGTTTCGCCATGTTGCCCAGGCTGGTCTTGAACCCCTGTGCTCAAGTGATCCGTCCGTCTCAGCCTCCCAAAGTGCTGGGATTACAGGCATAAACCACTGTGCCCAGCTTGTCCTTCACATTCTTGAATTCATCCTTGCTCTCTGGCAACAACAGAACATTCAAGTCCTGTCCTGATTCTTTCCTTCTCTGAGATATGGAATCAGTTGTCAGCTAAACCTTGCATTCTAAGGGGTCCTAGTTTCTATAAATGAAGAACAGTATTTGAAACCAAAGGCTAGGTCCTGGGGGTCCACATGACAGCTAGTGAAAAAACTACTACCTCCTCTGTTGGCCACTTTTTTGTTTGTTTGTTTGAGACACAGTCTCGCTGTGTTGCCAGGCTGGAGTGCAGTGGTGCCATCTTGGCTTGCTGCAACCTCAAGCAATCCTGCAACCTCAGGCTCAAGCAACCCTCCCACCTCAGCCTCCCAAGTAGCTGGGACTACAAGTGCACCACCATGCCTGGCTAATTTTTGTATTTATTTATTTATTTATTTAATAGAGACAGGGTTTTGCCATGCTGCCCAGGATGGTCTTAAACTCCTGGGCTCAAGCCATCTGCCCATCTCAGCCTCCCAAAATACTGGGATTACAAGTGTTGATCCACTGTGCCTGGCCCATAGTTGGCCACTTTTAAGATAGACGTTAATGTCAAGTTTGCTAACTTAACATGCTGTTTGTTGTATCCTACTTGTATTAGAGAAAGCAGGGTAGACTCATCATGAAAACTTTCCACATCTCTGAGAGACAATGAGGGGACCATACCCAGGTTTATGCAGGAATGAAGTGAAGGAACATGTGGAAGTTAAAGTCAGTGTGGGGAAGGCTGGAGAGTGTGAACTGGGCCACACTCCACGTAAGGTGAGGTCAGCTGGGAAACCTATTCACTGTAGAGATTTTGAAGTCATAAGTTTGAGATAAGGTGAAGTGCTCAGTGATTTTTCCACCTGTTATTTTCACCTAACAAAGACCTGTTTGAGCTACAGTCACTCAGGATGTGACCATGTGTCCCCCACCCCCAAAAGATATGTTGAAATCTTAATCCCTGGTACCTCAGAATGTGATCTGATTAGGAAATAGGGTCTTTATAGAGGTAATCAAGTTGAAATGAGGTCATTAGAGTGAGTCTTAATCCAACAGAATTTGTGTCTTTATTTAAAAAGCAACTAGCTGGGCATGGTGGTGCATGCCTATAGTCCCAGCTACTCAAGAGGCTGAGATAGGAGAACTGCTTGAGCCCAGGAGTTTGAGGATGGAGTGAGCTATGATCATGCCACTGACTGCACTCCAGCCTAAGTAACAGAGCAAGGTCTCATCTCTTAAAAAAAAGGGCAGGAGTTGTGTGAAACCCTGAGGGTGGAGCCTGGAGCATCTGCAGGACCCAAGAAAGTGACCACAGAGAGGCGCCAAGGGGTGGGGGTGCTGGTGCTGACACTGCAGAGCCTTCTAGGCCTTCTTAGGGATTTGGCGTTTTATCTGTATCTGAAGAACCAGGGTTGCACTGATGGCAAGCCAAGATGCATCGTGTTTGCTAGGTGCTGCCAAGTCGCCAAGAGAGGAAATGACTCTGCAGATGGTTCTGCAGGGCCTGGCACAGGGCGAGTTTCCTGCATGAGGGAGGTGCTTTTATTTAATTGTTAAATTTGTTTCCTGTTTATGCCCTTCTTTCTCATATGGGGATGCTAATGGCCTTCTGCCTGGGTGGTGACAGATATCTCCTAATTGGCCTCATACCCACAGGCTCTGCCTCCTCCAGCCCATCCTATAAGTCAGCTCGTCAGACCTCTCCCCTGCTCAGGTACTGGCTGGGTGCAGAGCCTGCGGCTTGCACAGAAGGTCGTTCCTGTGCGGCTGACTGCCCCTCCAGGTTCTGTCTCTCTCTTGTGCTCACCCTCACCCCTGCTCCTGCTCTCTGCTGGGCAAACACTACTGGTGGAACTCACAAACATTTGCAGAACCAATGACTGAAGGCACCAGGACCTGGCAGCCACCCCACCCTGCGCGAGACTGGAGCTCTTCACCACTCCACTTTGGTTCTGATTCGCCCACCTCCTCTTTCTCTGCCTGTTAAACGGAACATTCATTTGCTAGATTCCAGTTCCAGAAGCTTTTAACAAAACCCAGAGAATCCTAGAAGGGTACAGTAACGGAATGGAAAGAGGAAAGAAGTTAAAATGTATTTGGTGGCCAGACGCAGTGGCTAATGCCTGTAATCCCAGTACTTTGGGAGGCTGAGGCAGGCGGATCACTTGAGGTCAGGAATTCAAGACCAGCCTGGTCAACATGGCAAAACCCCATCTCTACTAAAAATATAAAAATTAGTCAGGCATAGTGGCGGGCAACTGTAATCCCAGCTACTCGGAAAGCTGAGGCACGAGAATCGCTTAAACCCCAGAGGCGGAGGTTGCAGTGAGCTGAGATTGCACTACTGCACTCCAGCCTGGATGACAGAGTGAGACTCCATCTCCAAAAATAAATAAATAAATAAATAAATAAATAAATAAATAAATAAATAAGTGTGTTTGGTTCAGGGGAAAGACTAAAGCTACTGAATAACCTTTGATGTTAAATAAAATTATAACTTTAAATAGATGTAAGGGAAATCACGAATTAGACTAGAACTAAAGATTCATGTTTTAAACTACTGGAAGGGCTGAAACAACAACATAGAGAGCAACCCTTTCAGTGAAAATCAGGGGAAAAAATAATATTCAGAAGAAATAAAGTAATATAGACATAAAAGCTTATCTCTTTTTTAAATAGAGTATTCATGTTCCATGAAACTGCTGGTGATAATTTTTAAAAAGTGTATTCATGGAGAAAGGTCTGATGAGATGTTATTTCAGTGGTTATTCCTTGGTGGTAGAAGATTTTCAGAACTTTTCAACTTTTTACTTTGTACTTTTACAAAGACCTGTATAGTACTAGGTTTACAATAAAAACAAAACAAACAAACACAAAAGCCCATTCATCTGCAAACAACTCATTGTTCAAGTCTTTCCTGACCCTCCCACTGAACTCCCAGGCTGATGGTGACTTTCTCATGACATTGAATGACATTGAATAATTATAGTTATAACTACTGTAACTAATGGGCCCGACACTAAGCTCTCTAAGCCTCATCTTCCTTATCTGTAAAGTGGGGATAGTCAGAGTTCCCATGTGATAGGGTCGTTGAGATGACTCAACCAAATATTTGTATATGAAATTCTTAGCATCGTGTCTGGCACAATAAGAACTCAATAACAGTTTGCTGTTGTTACCATTATTATTATAATTTATTTTATTTTATTTTTTGAATGACAGAGTGTCACTCTGTCCCCCAGGCTGGAGTGCAGTGGCACGATCTTGGCTGACTGCAACCTCCACCTGCCGGGTTCAAAGGATTCTCCTGCCTTAGCCTCCTGAGTAGCTGGGACTACGCCCCTGGCTAATTTTTTTTTTTGAGACTCGCTCTGTCACCCAGTCTAGAGTGCAGTGGCGCTATCTCGGCTCACTGCAACGTACGCCTCCCAAGTTCAAGCGATTCTCCTGCCTCAGCCTCCCGAATAGCTGGGATTACAGGCGCCCGCCATCATGCCCAACCCATTTTTGTATTTTTAGTAGAGATGGGGTTTCACCATGCTGGCCAAGCTGGTCTTGAACGCCTGACCTCAGGTGATCCACCCACCTCAGCCTCCCAAAGTGTTGGGATTACAGGTGTGAGCCACCGTGCCCAGCCTAATTTTTGTATTTTTAGAAGAGACGGGGGTCTCACCATGTTGGCCAGTCTGGTCTAGAACTCCTGACCTCAGGTGATCCGCCCACCTTGGCCTCCAAAAGTGCTGGGATTACAGGTGTGAGCCACTGCACCCAGCCTCTAACTTACTTTAATTCCAAACATCCTTCCAAGGTAGGCATTATGAGCTTTATAAATGATGAAAATATGGCTCAGAGAGGTTAAGTAATTTGCCTAAAGTCACACAGCTAGTAAAGGTTTCCTAGGACATTATATGAAAGTTAATCACCTACGAATGAAAGTTGTGGGGAATCTGTGCACAGTGAATGAGAGGCACTATCTGGAAAAGACACTGTAGATGGTGCTAAGGAAATTGAGGAGTAAATAAATCCAATCAAAGGGAGCCCGGGGGAAGCGTGCATGGATAAAGACTAGACCTAAGGAAGCAAAAATCAAATCCGTGGTACTAGGCTCCAACTGAAGAAAGAATGTGGATGCAGAAGAGGGTGGCCTTTATGGAATCTAGGAAAGTGGGGCTCAAGGGACAAGAATCATGGGCTGTTTAGTCATTGTTCCCTGCAGGGGAACATGCAGACAGGTATGTTCTGGCCATGAGTATTCTGTTGTAACCTATTTTAATTTTATTTTCTTAATTTTCTTTAATAGAGACAGAGTCTGGTATGTTACCCAGGCTGATCTCCTGGGCTCAAGCGATTCTCCCACCTCAGCCTCCCTAAGAGATTGCAAGCATGAGCCACCACGCCCAGCCATAACCTACTTTTAATCAGCAGCTTCAAAATGGCTGTGACATCAAGTGTATAATAACGTTGAACTCACAGTCATGCTCTACATATCAAAAGATGGGTGGAGAGAGACTTCTTATGTCAGTTTGATGGAAGAATATGTGTGCCATTTATTTCATGTAGACTAGAATCCATCCCTGGATTAAGCCAGACCAGTGGAATGGACACACAAGCATGGGACTGCACTGATCTGACTGATTCTGCCGGAACATGGTGCCACCAGCTGTAACAGGAACACTGAAGAAATGAATAAATCCTATGAAAACTTGTATTTATAGTAGTGGTGTGGTTGAGATGTTGTTCACTTTATCACACCCCTTCTGGTCAAGGGAGACCAGAAGAAAACTGCTTCCTGGTCTCAGGGAAAGGAATAGTTGTGCTACTGTTGCGGGACTTTTCCTTAGTTCAGCTAAAGACGGAGTTCTTTGTCCCACGGCCACGAAAATTCAGGCTCGCAGACAATTTGAATGGTGAATGAGACGGGTTTTATCGGATGAAAAGGAAGAAAACAGAGAAACAGGGACTCTCGCTAGGCCAGAGTCCCTGCTAAAGCACTTCCCACCCACCATTCAAATCCCAGGATCCATACACTAAGAAGAGGGGCCAGGCTGCTCCCCGCTGCAAAGGGCGCAAACTTCCTGAGGCTCCACCTCAGTGGGCAGGCTGGTTGGCATTTCTCCAGGGAGCCCCTCCCACCTGGCTGTCTCACTACTTCTGAGACTGTGGTCTCTCCACCTTATGGACACTGGAAGCCATGTGATGATCGTGTTTCCCTCTTTGAATTGGCTTCTAGAGAGCTCAGTTCCAAACCTGTGACCCCCACCCCCAGCACAGCATGATGTTTATACTAATCTCACTGGTTTTATCTGATTTTTCCAACTCTTTACTTGCCTTCGTATTTTTTTTTCTTTTTTTTTAGAGATTTTGGGGTCTCACTCATAGCTCCCTGCAGCTTCAAACTCCTGGGCTCAAGTGATCCTCCAGCCTCAGCCTTCCAAGGAAGTAGCTGGGACTACAGGCATGTGCCCCAACAGCCTGGCTAATTCATTTTATTGCTTTTTTAGAGATGAGATCTGGCTATGTTCCCCAGGCTGGGCAGTCTCAAACTCCTGGCCTCAAGCAATCCTCCTGCCTCAGCCTCCAGAGTAGGTGGGGTTACAGGCAGGCACCACCAGGCTCAGCCTTAGTTGTAATTTTTAATTCTGTTGTATTATGTTTAAGCTATTTTAGATTTTGTTTAAAACAAGGCTGGTATAGATATATACAATGTTTTATTCCTGGACTGGGTTTTACTATGACCTGGATGAAATACTCCTAAAATATCTACCTCTCTTAATTTTGATTTCTTGGTCACCCAGCAACGTATTTTGATTGGCAGTCAACTTTTCCTTTCAGGTATTTTGCTACTAGTTTATTTAGTTATTTTGTCATTTCACTGTTTCCATTCACTAGTTTCCATATTTCATTGCGTCCTTTTTTGCTCTTGTGTGTTTTTTTATGTCATTCTTTTAAGTTTATATCATATTTGTGTAATGTGGTTTTTTTCTTAACTTTTAAATTATTTTGAAGTGAATTTCATTACAAATTTCTTTTTTTAGCCAGGCGTGGTGGCTCACACCTGTAATCCCAGCACTTTGGGAGGCCGAGGTGGGCAGATCACCAGAGGTCGGGAGTTCGAGACCAGCCTGACCAACCTGGAGAAACCCTGTCTCTACTAAAAATACAAAAATTAGCCGGGTGTGGTGACACATGCCTGTAATACCAGCTACTAGGGAGGCTGAGGCGGGACAATCGCTTGAACCTGGGAGGCGGAGGTTGCGGTGAGCCATAATCGCGCCATTGTACTCCAGCCTGGGCAAAAAGACTGAAACTGCGTCTCAAAAAATAAAAAATTTAAAAAAATAATTAATTAAATCAATTAATTTTTTTTTTTTTTTTTTGAGACAAACTCTGTCTCTATCACCCGGGCTGGAGTACAGTGGCACGATCACGGCTTACTGCAGCCTGGACGCCCTGGGCTCAAACAATCCTCCCACCTCAGCCTCCCAAGTAGCTGAACTAGATGCGTGCACCAACACGCCCGGCTAATTTTTGTATTTTTAGTACAGACAGGGTTTCGCCATGTTGCCCAGGTTGGTCTCAAACTCCTGAGCTCAAGTGATCCGCCTGCCTTGGCCTCCCAAAGTGCTGGGATTATAGGCATGAGCCACCATGCCTGGCCTAAAATTTCTTTTACTGTGGTAAAATAAACATATATATAATTCAGCTATAAACAATGAATTACATTCTGATACATGCTACAACATGGATGAATATTGAAAAAAATTATGCAAAAAGAAATGAGCCAGACACAAAAGGACAAATATTGCATGATTTCACTTACATCAGATATTTAAAATGGGGAAATCTGGTTTGTCAGCACAGCAGGGAAAAAAATAAATAAAATAGGAAAATCATAGAGGCGAAAAGTCAATTTAGCCAGGTGTGGTGGCTCATACTTGTATGTGTGTGTGGTGTGTGTGTGTATATATATATGTGTGTGTGTGTGTGTGTGTTATATATGAAAATGTATATAATGTAAGATTTGCCATTTAACCATTTTATTTTATTTTATTTTCTCAAGACGGAGTCTCGTTTTGTTGCCCACGCTGGAGTGCAGTGGTGCAGTCTCGGCTCACTGCAACCTCCGCCTCCTGGGTTCAAGCAATTCTCCTGCCTCAGACTCCTGAGTAGCTGGGATTACAGGTGCCTGCCACCATGCCTGGCTAATTTTTGTATTTTTAGTACAGATGGGGTTTCACCATGTTGGCCAGGCTGGTCTTGAACTCCTGACCTCAGGTGATCCTCCCACCTCGGCCTCCCAAAGTGCTGGGATTACAGGCCTGAGCCACTGCACCCAGCCTAACCATTTTAAATGTATAATTCATTGGCATTAATTACATTTGACATTGTTGTGCAGCTGTCAACCACTATCTGTTTCCAAATTTTTTTCATTACTCCAAACAGAAACTCGTTACCCATTAAGCAATAACTCCCCATTCTCCTTTCCCCCCAGCCCCTGGTAACCTCTAATCGACTTCTTCTCTTTTCCTTTTTTTTTTTTAGAGGTGGTGGGGGTGGGTGTCTCACCATGTTGCCCAGGTTGGTCTCAAACTCTTGGCTTCAAGCAGTTCTCCTGCCTCAGCCTCTCAGAGTGCTGGGATTACAGGCATGAGCCACGGCACCTGGCCAAATTGACTTTTCACCTCTATGATTTTCCTAGTTTACTTTTATTTATTTTTTTCCCTGCTGTGCTGGCAAACCAGATTTCCCCATTTTAAATATCTAATGTAAGTGAAATCATACAATACTTGTCCTTTTGTGTCTGGCTTATTTCATTTTACATAATTTTTTTCAATATTCACCCATGTTGTAGCATGTATCAGAATGTAATTTCTACTGGGCGCGGTGGCTCACGCCTGTAATCCCAGCACTTTGGGAGGCCGAGGCGGGCAGATCACCTGAGGTCAGGAGTTGGAGACCAGCCTGGCCAGCATGGTGAAACCCCGTCTCTACTAAAAAAATACAAAAATTAGCTGGGCGTGATGGCGCGTGCCTGTAATCCCAGCTACTCAGGAGGCTGAGACAGGAGAAACCCTTGAATCAGGGAGGCGGACGTTGCAGTGAGCCAAGATTGCGCCACTACACTCCAGCCTGGGTGACAGAGCAAGACTCTGTCTGCAAAATAAAATAAATAAATAAATAAATAAATAAATAAATGAATACAATGTAATTTCTTTTTTATGGCTGAATAATAGCGCTTTGTAATATTTTCATTATTGTGTATTTTTAAATTAATTTTAACTGCTTTCTTTTTTTTTCTTTTCTTTTTTATTTTTGGTAGCGATTTGGACCTCAGTATGTTGCCCAGGCTGGTCTCAAACTCCTGGGCTCAAGCGATCCTCCCCTCTGGGCCTCCCAAAATGCTGGGATTACAGGCGTGAGCCACCTCGTCCTGCCACCATTTTATTTTTTGAATGATTTCTTATTGTCTTAACTTCTTAGGTGACTGACAATGATGCTTGCTAGTATCATCCTAGCATGATAGCATCATCCTTAGCAAGGGAGTTGGGCGCTCTTACCGGTAGATGGCGCTGTCGATCTTTTAAAGAGCAAGCTCTCCTGCCCTCCCACTTTGAGCTCGCTGAGTCAAAACACAGCTTGAATAGTTTAGGAGCTCCAAAGCCCCGCACATCTCCACTTTCCAAATTCTCTCTCATTAACAGCAACCAAAATTTTACCTTTATTATTAGTTATGTGACCTGCTAAGACCATTTATAACACTTTTATTATGGAAATTTTCAAACTTACACAAAAATAAAGAAAATACCTCTATTTACCTACCATGGGACTTCAACAATTATTAGCATTTACAAATCTTGGAACAATGTTATTTTCTCACATTATGTTCTATCTCATCCCTCTTGAAGAGTTATGAGATGGGAAATCCATGGTCTAGGCTCAATAAAATCACTCTACATTAGGAAAGTCTTGGAAACAGATTGCATTTTAGAGGAAGAGGAGGGGGGTTGATGATTTCATTCAATAAAACAGCCTTAACTCACCGCCCTGACCAGTAACCGGGTAATGTCGAAGCTCCCGGTAAGATTCCTCGTGGAAGGCAAAAATAGAGCGCAACTGGGCTTTTGAATACCTCTTACATCTGCCTGCCTTTGTCTTGTCTATTCCCAACCTGATTTCACCTGCTCCCTATCAGGATCTTAGCCTCTCAGGGTGCAGCTGATCTCAGCTCCTTTCCTTATAGTGAGACCAAGGTAAGTTGACTGGGCCTGGAAATATTCTCAAGAGAGGTTTTAGAATGGAGTCTACTGCATTTCCACTGAGTCATGTCTGAAGATAAATCACAGGGCATCTATTCAGCAGTCCAGGCTGATGTCTATCTTACTTCCTGAATGTGGGTCTTGGGTATCCCTCAGAGCAGCTGTCTAATATCATGTGCTAGAGATGGTTTACTGTTATAAGTCAAACAAATAAATTATTGAATAAAACATGTTCCAGCTTTTGTCTTGATAAATATACCTTCATACTGATCTTGAAGGCTAGTGTAGCAGATACTGTTGTGTGCCACCCAAATCCTACCTTCAACATTGTCACTCATTCCCCAGCTGCCAGGGGTGTTGGTTGTGACAGCTCCATCTCTGGGAATTGCCGGTAGCTGAAAAGAGCTGCCTTGCCCAAGGTTACACCTCCCCTCCCTGGGGGCAGCCACATCCAATGACTGATAGATAAGAACATACAAAGCCCTGGTTATCTTGCCTCAAGTTTGGCCAACAGTTTGTTTTTTTTTTTGTTTTTTTTTTTTTTTTTTGAGACAGACTTTCGCTCTTGTTTCCCAAGCTGGAGTGCAATGGCACAATCTCTGCTCACTGCAACCTCCACCTCCTGGGTTCAAGTGATTCTCCAGCCTCAGCCTCCTGAGTAGCTGGGATTACAGGCGCATGCCACCATGTCCAGCTAGTTTTTTGTGTTTTTAGTACAAACGGGGTTTCACCATGTTAACCAGGCTGGCCTTGAACTGCTGACCTCAGGTGATCCACCCCCACTTGGCCTCCCAAAGTGCTGGGATTACAGGTGTGAGTCACTGCGCCTGGCCGAGTTTGGCCAGATTTAAAGGACTATCCCAATGCCAGAGGCCTCCACAACCCATGAGATCAGCTCAGTCCTCTTTACGGCTTCATTACAGTTCAACTGCTCTCTTTCCCTGTCCCATTTCTCTCAGCTTTTAAAGGTGTTTATCCCAAGATTGTTCCCCAATAAACCTTCTGCAGACAAATCTATCTTAGAATCTGTTTTCTGGGGAATCCAAGCTAAGACAGCCAGGCTGGAATTTAGAATGCTGAGATTCCCCTAGGTTCCATGGCAGAATATGGCTGAGTGAGGAAAACTAGCTCTGGGTCCTCTACCTGCATCTGCCCTACTTTCTTTTCCTGAAAATTCAAGTCCCTAAAAGCTCCAGACCCATATCCTTCTCTGAAAACAGCCACCCTTTGGGGTCTCAGAGCATGCACAACAGCAGCGAGGCATACCCCCAGGGAGGATGGCCCCAGGAGGAGGCCCATGAAACCTTGGAAGCAGGCTTGGGGGCCATTTGTGCCAGGAATTCAGGGGTTTCAAATACCTAAACTGTAGTACTTGTAGAAGAGATGCAAGCTCCATGGGTAGGTCTATCCCCTTGGCTTCTCAGACTTTTTGTCCTATAAGATGGGGGAAAGATAGAGCAGGTCCCTCTAGATCATGGAGCCCAGGCAGGGTCCTCATGTGCTTGGATCCAAGGGTGGGAAAACTTTTTCTACCTAATTTGAACCAGTGGCATTTGTGTCTCTGTTACAAGCAGCCAAAAATTTATATTTTAACACATCTAGTTGACTTCCTGCACTTCTATGGCCATCTTCCTAAAGGAGAATAGTGTATCTCTCTAAAAGGGACTTCATCCTTTACTCTCAGGTCCTAGAATATACTGATGTTTCCTACATTTTAATGATGTTTTCCACAATCATAATCTGATTTCATTAGGAAATCCATTCATGTAAGAGATATCTCTAATTAAAAACTAGCCAAATAACTTCTCCAATAACCAACCACGCTGGCCTTTTGGCTCTCCTCCCTGCTGAGGGCTTATGTCCCTGGATATCCTTTGACATCCATCAGCCCTGCTCTATATAGTGACAACCTGCAGGAACATTTCCATTTATTGCCTCTGCAGTGATTCTCAGCCCTTTGCCAACAAAATTCCATCCAGTTCCTTCAAAGGGCAGTCCTTTAAAAACCATGAGCCTATATTGTTAGTCATGATATGCGGAAAGAGATTGTTGAGGGTTTCAAGTACCAAATCCACTTACTGCAATGCATTGAGAAAATATGCATCAATTGCTTGTTCTGATAATGTACTATAGTATGTAAGAGCTTACCATTGGGGAAGCTGTGTGAAGAGTGCACAGGACATCTCTACTAATTTTGCAACTTTCTGTGCGTCTTTAATTATTTGAAAACAAAAAGAGAAGAAAAAAAAAAGAGGAGGAGGCAGGACATTAAAAAATATGTCCTTATGGATGGGCTTGGTGGCTCACGTCTGTAATCCCAGCATTTTGGGAGGCCAAGGCGGGCGGATCACCTGAGGGCAGGAGTTCGAGACCAGCCTGGACATCATGGCGAAACCCCATCTCTACTAAAAGTACAAAAATTAGCCAGGCGTGGTGGCAGGCACCTGTAATCCCAGCTACTCAGGAGGCTGAGGCAGGAGAATCGCTTGAATCTGGGAGGCGGAGGTTGCAGTGAGCCGAGATCTCGCCACTTCACTCCAGCCTGGGCAGAAGAGTGAAACTCTGTCTCAAAAACAAACAAACAAACAAAAACAAAACAACAACAACAACAAAAAACTCCTTATTAAAAAACTGAGGCCATTCTAGATATAGGAACTCTATTCCTACAGTTTTGGCTCCAAACTTTATTGTGGCTTCCTAGCTCAGTGAACTGGATTAGCAAGCATGTGTGATTGCAGTGACTCTGCCTAGACAAGAAGCAGGGCAGCCTGCCCT